>NC_051088.1:8334192-9814192 GCF_901709675.1 Syngnathus acus | reverse complement strand
AAACATATTGGAACGCGGCCCCGAGGACTAGAGCTTGACACCTGTGACCTTTGACCATGATATTTCCCTAATAAAGTGGCCTGTTATTAGATACACTTGAAAATGGCGGTGTACCTAATGGAGTGTCCGTGTGATTCCCTCGTTAAGTGCACCTGCGTGAAAAGTTTTAGCTCCTGCAGAACGTGAAAGGAGCTAAAACTTTTCACGCAGGTGTGTTTAACGAGGGTAACTTGGAAAACATATTGGAACGCGGCCCCTCGAGGACTGGAGGTCGAAACCCCTGGTTTAAGTGAAAAGTGCCACACCCGCCCTCACCCCCCCTTTCTGATTGGCTGGTTAATCTGTGACATCACATGGTTTCTGCTTTTCATGGTTTTTGTGGTGAAATGGGTAACGCAGATCACTTGTGCTTTGGAGGCGCTGGTTTGAGTCCTTTCTCAGGCCTTTCTCCTCTCCAGTTTCTTTTTCATCCCATACTATTCATTGAAATGAAGTAAATGATGGGTTCTTGTATTCATTTTTAAAATTCAGTGAATTTAATTCTCACACATCATTACACTTGCGTTCAAATTTTTGCATTTCAGCATTCACGCAATTCATATAGAAATTGCACATTTTATAGTTATATAATAAATTAATTACAAATAATAAAAATGAATAAAAAGAATGCATTATAGTTGATGGCCTATTAATTAAAAAGGTGGGACCAGTCGGCAGTCAGCTATTATTATTTTTTTTACAAGGTCACAGCTGAGATACCCACGCCGTCTACCAAAATCACTTCCCATTGAAGATTGGGCACACACAACTCAATTCAATTTTCTTTGAAACTTTGCATTTTCACACAATTTCCAAACTTGCATCATTCAAAAAGATAACCCACATTAGATTTTCCAAAAGCTTTTAATGGCGCATTTCTTTCCTCAGATGAAATATGGATTAAAACAAAGTATTTGGTGGGAAGAGAAAATATGCACAAGCTTATGAAGGTGTCAATTTTTATATCCCATATTCATAAAAATAATATTTATGTTGGGATGGGTGTGTCTTGTTGGGAGCAACAACCCAAATGTGCATATTGCTGGTTAAAACCTCACAATTTGGTAAAATCCATATCTATTTTTTACAAATCTATGGGTCAGTCCACAGGTGTGGGTTCACCAAATATTGACCAGTCCAAGGTTTCGAAAATGGCTTGCTATCCTTGATGATGCAATGTTGGGTGAACAATGTTGATTTGAGGGTCTCCTGAAAAGTGTTGGGTTGCTGCCCAACGTCAGCAGTTTACCTGTTAAAATGTTTTTCTTAAAACCTTACATTTTCTTAAAATATAATTCTTGTTCTACCAATATAATTTTATTTCTATAGTTGTCTTCCATAAATAAATTATTTCTCTTGTATCAAAAGAAGAGAATTTATAATTAAAAACATTGGCTTATTCATTGTGTTCAATGACACACGCGCGCACACACACAATGCAGCCAGCAAGTCAGGAATGAATTCTCCACAAATATAAACAGCCTCATGTTCCTCTCGTGGCTTGATTGAAAAGAGCAACACAAAATGACCAAGTCTCCATCTTAAAAACATAAGGCACACTAAGTGTACCTTTAATCTGTACAAGTGTATTTCGTAAAAGATTAAAGTGTATGTAAAAAGCTAGCTATTGTATAAAAGATGGCAGTGATCCATTCATAGGTCCTCTGCACTTAAAATAAATATTGTTAAAAGTTCATTGTCGCACACAAACACGCCACAATTGATTTGCCTGACGTACAATACAAGCGGACACAAGACTCAGTAGGGCGCAGAGGAGGGCGAAGAGGAGGGCGAAGAGGGGCTTCCCGGCCGGCTTCATGTTGGCAGAGGCCACCGAGCGCTACAGGAAGTTGGATGTGACAAAACCTTGGCTGTGGCTCACTCTGCTCTGGTGGATCATGGCGCGGTCATACGCCACCTGCACCGACTTGCGGAGGCTGGGCTTGCGGCCCTCCATGATACGCAGCTTGTCCGCAGTGTTGTCCGTCCCCAAGGGGGTCACCTTGTCGCGCGTGAGCCACTGCCTGCAAGTACAAGGACAGATGCGTGAGAAGAAAAGAACACAGCGCTATCTGGTGGTCAAAGGCACAACAACTAGAAAAGGAGTGTGCTGCGCTTTCTTTTTGGGGCTGCACACATTCTCACATCAACAAGTGTGTCAGGTGCACAGCTTCATGAAATGTATACACTTGGGTAGAGCAACCAATCGAAGGTCACACAACCATTCAAACGCACAGACAACTTCTGTGACCTTTTCCTGTCTGACACCTTTGAACAAATAAATTCCACTGATGCCGTGGACACTCTCTTAAGATAAGAACACAAGACTGTCTTGACGTTGTCAGTCGTTCTCTTCTGTCTTTAAATGTACATACACATTAGGCATGAGCAAATTAAAAATATATCTCAGAGTGGAACAATTTGATGGACTCGCATCTTTTAGACCGAAAAACGATTTTCCCATCAAAATGGTTTTCTATTTAGATTATCTGGAGGGTTTGGACACTTCTAACTTGACACGATCTTGAATGTTACACTAGCTGCTAGAAAGAAGGATCCCATTCCTCCATACTGAGGACTCTTGCATGTATTTGCGCACAATTTAATGAAGACCAGCATGCGCTTCTCACCATGTTCGCTTATTGTCGAAAAACAGCACCAGGTAGAGCCTCTGGTTGCTCTCCTCCTGCCTCTGCTCCCCCAGTTGGAGGACTTCTTTGGGTGGGACTGGGATGGGCACGCCATTGAGTAACAGGCCCTCTTTCGGCATCTCCGGGTTAATGATCTGGAACAAACTTGCAGTCAGCCAGACTGATGATGCTACCACAGAGTTGAGGTGATGCTCAAGGAATATTTGATTAGATTCTGTATTACCAGGGCAGGATAGGACGGATATCCTCGACACTTGGCCCAAACCAGGTCCAGAGGCTCCAGCTCGGTTTCATCCTCAGATGTTTGGCTGCCATTACCTACGGTTAACAATAAAGGGCATACATTTATTGTGCAATGGAAAAGATGAGAGAAAAGGAAATCGACACACACCAGTGTAATTGCTATCGCCGTTGACCATCTCAAAGAAGGGAACTTTGGAAAGTGCAGGTTTCCCGAGGCTCCGTTTAGGCGGCGAGGCGCTATAAAACAATGCGTCCTTTGAGTCAATTATGTCTAACAAGCAGACAACACTAAGGACACACAATGTTTTTACATTTCTCTGTGCAGGACTGGACAGGGACTGTATTCAGAATCACACTCGCCGTCTTGGTGCTTGTCAAAACCATTGGTCAGTCCTGAAAGCAAAGGAGAGAAATGTCAATGGAAGTAGACAGAGACGTGGCCAACTCACATTCACGGCGCGTGTGCTCTTATGACATTGCCAGTGGAACGGCTTTTCGCATACTGTACACTACGGTTTCCCTTCACCATGAGCACAACCAGTCCAAAATGGCTACCACATTCCACAATACAACAATGCATTTTGGGATGGGGCAGCCATTTTGGGCTGGCTGCAGCCATGATGAACAAGGCTGTTTAGTCACATGATTGAAAGGGGACACATCAAAATAGCTGATGGAAAGGGGTTTTCCAGGGAGACATTAAAGCATGAAGCTTTGCGAACCGGTGATCTCTGGCTGAAGGTGGAAGCCGGGCACACACTCCATGCTCGGGCTTGCCTCGGGTCTGCAAAATACCCATCACGAGCTTCTGCTGAGGAACTGCTTCCGTGGCTTCTGTTGCGTCCTTTAAGGTTGAAGTCTTTCTTTTTTACTTCTCTGTTTGTGTGCACCTATGGTAAGGGTCGGGAAAGACCCCGAGGGTGTTGAGAAAATAGATTTTTACAGGAATATGTATGCTAATAACAGTAATGCTACTAGCAGTTTCTTTTCTTTGGGGCCATAGGTACTGGAAGCTAAGTTAGACTTTTAAAAAAAATGACACAGTCAATGATGTTTACGCCTCGCACAGAGAAGCACAACTGAGCCTTCCATGGCTATGCCAAGGCTGTCAGTGAACTGACAACAGTGCACAAACCACTAATGTTTCTTTGTAAATTCTGATCGGAAACTGTGTTGTTCTTTAACGCAGTACTTTTTTGTGTAAAACAACGACCAAAATCTGGACAAATCTGACAACGCAATCCTCAGATACCAACATTAAAGCTCCACTGTATTTGTAGGAAAATGTTTAGGATCCTGAAATACAGAAGTAGTAATTTATCTCCCAAACCTTTACAAATGTTTTTGCCTAATTTGGATATATTTAAAAGCACAGAAACACACAGAGAGACAAACACACACTGATCTGGATCCTGATTACAATCTTAAGAGTTAATACATTCATCTGTGGCTCATCTGAACCTGCAGTGGTTAGATCCTGCTGCAATTGACAAGTATAGGTACAATAAAATAAAGGTCAAAGTTCTTTATGATGTTCACTGCACAACAGAATGTGATAGTGATTTGGCCCATCTCTTAAGTGTGTAGTGGGGGGGGACTAAATACAACATATTGTCAGCACCTTTCTCACATGAACTGGCTAGAAATGTACTTTCCATAATTTAGCTGTTGTATCATATTAGAAAAAAAAGACAAAAGGTGGCGTTTCTTACCACATTCAAGGCTTTCATTCAGCATTTTGTCCAGCTCTTCATCTGAGTTCTTGTCTCTACTGGGGGTCCATGGGTCGTCAAGGCACGGGGGTCCTATGGCTTTCTGAGGGGTTTTGGTAGGGGTGGATAAAGGCGTAGTAGAGGGGGTGTTGGGTGCGGAGGGTGAGGTGCTTGTGCTGTCGTCTTGCGATCCCTTCCCATTAGGCAAAGCATTGTCTCTGAACAGCTTAGCACCATTTTTTGCCTTCTTGAATAACACAGAGGTCCGTCGTCCAACGCCCACGGCGAGTGGCCGTGTGGGGGTGCTGAGGTCGGTGAGGCCGTTGGCCATTACCCGCCCCTTGCTGTGCAAACTTGGCGGCGGCGGCGACATCTCCTGGGCTTTAGTGCAATCGATGAGTTCCGTGTCGTTGTCTGTGAGGATGCCAACAAGCTTTCGGCGTTTGCTGGCCCAGCTGGAGAGCAAGGGCTCCTTTGTGATTGGCCGCAATGTGGGAGGCTCCAGTGGCGTGTCGCCCAGTCGTGGAGGAGGTGCCGGCCCGGTGGGTTCCAGTGTTGGGGGCGACGTGGACTTGAGGTCGTCTGGAAGAGGGCAGGAAACATGAAATTCACTTTTGCTTTGAATGTCGTTACATGAAATGGCCATTGAGTATGTCGTGTGATGCAGTGGTGTCATCGTCACACAGGAAAATGCCATCTTGTCTGTGATCCAAAAATTCTACTTGTCTAACCACATCACAAAGAGTCTTGCGCTTCAGTGGAACCTCTGAAGTCAAACACAAACAGTTGCAGGGCGCTGACCAACTTAATACATATTCAGATTTCGTATCCAGTTTTCCCATCGGAAATAATCTGCTCTGGGTCAAACTGTCCTCGTCCGTCCGTCCGTCCGTCCGTCCACCCACCCAACAAAGTGTGAGCTAAAGCTACATGAGTCATTTCACAAAAATGCCCAAATTATAAACCGTATAACCACATTGGAGCTTGACCTTCCCGAGGTTCCACTGTTCTGGGGGATGTAACATCATACAGACTCACAAGATTTAAGACGAGTGAAAAATTCACATTGCTCTCACAACTGCACACCAGCACCATGGTAGCAGGGCTGGATTTAAATGGTGCCACCGACGTAATCACTTTCCTCCCGCCCTCCTCCTCGATGGTATGACCCGTCTGAACCAGACGTGGGATTGATATGGCATGACTGTACAGTATGTAGCCAAATGGAGGGTGGTGAGCCCATGAGAGTGATGTGGAGAAGAGGTGCAAGAGTGCACTTGGAGAGAGGAGTTGTGAGGCAGCCATGGCTAACGAGACTCTGTGGGCCCCTACTTACTAGACTGGAGACAGTGGGGTGGTTGGGGTTGGTGCGTGGGGGAGACCCTGGCTCAATTACCTGAGGACAATTTGCCGTTAGCTCATGTTCACAACTGGTCTCATTAAAACAAAAGTGGATTTAAAAGGGGGGGAAGCACATGCGCTGGCATAGTTCTCTTACACGCCGGCTTCTCATCACTAACCTTTGTCTGACGTTGAAAGGCCATTTTCTGCCTTGATGTCATTTGTCTTATCTTCATCCTCTGGCTCCGCCTCTTCATCGCTGTCTTCTTTTAGACGGCCGTTGTGAAGGCTGTGGCGGTGCGGACCCTGCCGGAAGCGAATGTTGTTGATCTCGCGGCGGAGCAGGCGCATGCTTCGCGTGCGGGCACTGCTGCATCGCGTGGAGCTGACGAAGTCCAGCTTGTCCAGTAACTCCTTCAGCTGCTCGTCCACACTCATGTGGAGCCGGTTGGCTGGGTTCAGCACACAGTCCACTGGGCCCAAGAATAAAGTCACGCTAGCATGCAAGCGCCTCCTTGACATGTTGTTTAGATTGTCTACGGGGGTCCCTCAAAGGATGAATGTCTTAAAGTGGAATTTAAGACGTTTACTTTGGAGTCGAAACATATCGCCATGAGTGACGTTAGTCAGCATCAAATGATTACATATGTTTTGCCTTTTTGCCTTTTCTTTTGGAGACACAATTCTCAATGAGAAAACGTGAGGAGTGACTCAGCACCGGCTGTTCCTGTGACGCAAGTGGACTAATTTAAGAGTTAAGACTCTTAACCTCCTTCTGTCCAGTGTAGCCGTGTTTCAGTAACATGCCAGTTTGAAATAAAGACCCATGTAATTTCAGGTTTTAAGTTGATAGTTTGTTTCCCCCCGACTTGCTATCTTTGTACCAATCCCATGTGCGTCATGGCCTTTTAATCAGAGCCAATACTGACCAGTGTCACAGAATGGATTGTGGTTAACTTTGAGGGACCGCTTTATACAACAAAAAAAAAAAAAAAGACCTCCTGTAACATACCATCCTCCCACGTGCAGCTGTAAAATTCTCGCTTCTGCGGTGACTGGGGTAGGTGCATGCCGGTCTCCAGCTCCAGGCCCATGTTGGTAGCTTGTCGTTGGGAATGGCGCAACACGGCTCCCCCAAGGTCCCGAAGACGCAGTGCGGCGCGGTGAAAGACGGTGTCCTTATTGTTGTACAGGAGGCAGTTGGACAGCATAAGGTTGAAGTCAACCTCCAGGTCAGCCACAGAATGGTAGAGATGATTTTCGAGCTTGGAGCGCATTGTTGAAAAGTCCATTGGATGACTTATGAACTCCATGTAGTCTGGTACCTGGGGAGAACACGCAAGGCAAAATAAGCAAGCTCAGCAATATTCTTGGCACACGTGTCCTGACCAATTAATTAATAGTTCCCCATCAATCTTATATCTTCATCTCACCAAGAAATCTGGGATATTTGTATGCCTTCTAGTTTGTGGGAATGATAGAAAGATATTTTAAAAAGTCTGACCTCCTTGATGTTAACTGGTTCTGCAAAGATCTCAGCTGTGTCCTTCTCCTGCAGTTGGTCCATAGTTGAGCGGAGCAATATCAACATTGGGGTCAATTGCAGCTCCAGCGCTGCCTGATGGACTTTGATCTGCAATTATTAAATGGGCATGAAATCTTACTGTTATAGTACTGTTAACTTAAAGGTATACCTATATTTTGCCACTTTGGCAAACCAAGTTGATTTACACTATATGGCTTGGGTGCGCACTTGGATATGCATTGTGACCTCCGTCCCTGAGTTATGCATCCCTGACTCATGTGGGTCTAACCTCGTTGATGGTAGCCACCCAGCATTTAAAACATAATTTCCACGCCACACACAGGTGCTGCACAAGCAGCCACACAGCTAAATAAAGAAAACATGAGTAAAATAAAAACAGACACACACGTATGTGCACAGCGTGGTGATGGGTGATACAAAAACGATACAGGATACGTCATTGCAGTCTGTGGGATCAAAAGGTATACAACTTTGCTTTAGTTTTTATTTGTTCTTTATTTGGCTGCATGTCAGGTGTGCAGCACCTGCGTGTGACGGGTTAGTGGTAAGTCCGTTCTCTATGGCGTTTGGCTTACTCGGACGGTCTGGGAGGGGCTGAAATAGGGACGGAAAACTCAGTGTGTTCAGTGAATGTAAATAGTGCTATCTGAAATGATCATTCAAAAAGGCACGTAAACAGAAACCGTGATTGGCACTTTGACATGCAGTGTAAAATGCAGCCCTACTCAAAATTACCTGTTCTCGTTTGAGTTTCTCCCTTTTACGGATGAGCTCCACCAGCAATCTGGCCTTTTCAAGGTCATGTCGAAGCTTCTGCCAATATCTCAAAGATTCTCGGGCTGCTGATACTTGTTCATCAATCACCTCAGGCTACAGAGTAAAAGATTTAAAAAATGAATTTATGACTTGCCCCAATGGAGAAACTTCACATCCCAAAAGTAGCCAATCAATTTCAAGATATTGTTCAGAATGGTAAGGAAAAAGAAAAAGGGGGGGGGGGGGGTAACCTCGAGTCCCACCCTGACCTGTTCAGTATTCTGTTGGGATTGGACATTAGAGTGCAAACGACGGACCAGTGGCACACCATTTCTGGATTGACGCTTCAGTAACCAGTAGCTATGCAGCCTCTGCATGAATTGGCTCTTCTTTTGAAAGCAAATACCTTTGCAGATGGCATTCAACCTGGACACAATCAAGAGATTCAAGTTGATAGTTATAAATTCCGAATCAAGAGATTCAAGTTGATAGTTACAAATTCACAGTGATCACTTTAAAGATGTTTTGATGCGGAGAAACCTACCCTCTTAATATTTTTTCCCCTCGATGCTCAATAAATAATAAACATTACAAAAGGACATTCATACAGTAATATAGAACAGCTGATGAATGGGTGCGTCCCTCCTTAGAATGTACTGGATATGAAATAAATGAATGAATATTGGGGCACATTCAATATTTTAAAAACATGTAATGTGTATATGTTGCTCAGACAACACCCAGGGTGAAATACACTGAATTATACCTGCTTGTGGGTATTTCAGGCACTATCACTTGCGGCGAAGCATTGTTCAGTATTGTGGAGCTCGTGTCCCTCTTCCCTTTCTTTTTATCCGTCTTGCCATCGCTTTCAGACTTTCGGCCTTTTTTTGGTGTTGCGGGGCCATCTGTGTAAGCACTCCGCCCCCGACTGGCCCTCCCTCTGCTACCCACCACGCTTCCTTCGCTCTCCTCATCCGAGATGCCGTCTTGGCCCGCAGGTGAATGAGTCTCACAGAAAGCGGTTTTCTTGACAGAGAATGTGGTCCCGTTGACGTTGGTCTCTCGCACTGGGTCAATTTTCATGAACAGGCCAGCGCGCTGAGCGCAAGTGACGTGAAAGGCGGTGTAGCAGTTGGCCTTGTGGCACTGGATGGCTGCGCCGCGACCTTTCTGCTTACACAGGTAGCAGGTAAGTTTCCAGCGTGCGGGGGGAATGTTGTTGACACCTTCCACTGGTTCCAAAAAAACTGTATTGGCAAAACAGACTTCGGGGATCCAGATAGCGCAAACAACATGCGCCCAGCGGCCATCACTGGTTTGCTTAAAGGCGCCGCCTCTATTGGGGCACAGCACACAGTCAACGGGTTTCTGAGGGGACTGAAGGCAGCAGCGGCACAGCCACTGACCCTCAGGGATGTAGGGAACACCGTAGCATTCCTGGTGCACGGCCAGGTTGCACGAGTCACAGAAAAGGATGACGTTGCTGTTGAGGCACTCGTCGTCCAGGCACACGCAGCAGAAGGCGTCGTCGTCAATGGCGTTCTGAGAGGGCACCCGAATGCGCGCTTCCCGGTACGCCTCATCCTCCAGGCGGTCCACCAGCAGCTCGAAAGTGTCTGCTGATAGAGCGCCACAGCCCTCCGCTCTTCGGCCGGCATTGACCATCTCCAACCAGGCGGTGTCCTCCTCGTCCATGTCGTATTCAGCCAAAGCATCCTGGTCCTCGGTCGAAGCTTCGATGTAGCGGTAATATGCCGTGGGCAGAGGGGGTGCCTCCAAGTGGGTAAACGTGTCTACAAGGCGAAACGAAGGCTCAGGGAGGGGTAGTAGGTGATTGTGCGTTGCATTTAACTTTTCAGGCGTTTGCGGTTGAGCGCGGGTGCAGTGGTTTTTCGAACGTGGCGGAGACTTGAAAGACGTACATTTGGAGTCTTTCCGGCGGCCTCGGTGCGTGACGGGTTTGCTGACGATTTGTGTAGCACTGACGGGCGGTGATGGCTGCTCGCTGTTCTCTTTATTGCTGTTACACTCGCTGATGTCCTGCGCCATCATTTCGTCTTCAGTAATGATGGCCAATGGCTCCAAAATGGAGATGCGGTGAAGCCGACCATCCAGCTCCACTTCCACAACCTTCTGAGCCTGGGCATAGCTGAGCGTTTCTTTGCTCGGAGATGCTTTGCGACTGTATGGGGATTGCTGGCGGGCACTCACGACCGGTGTCCCCTTGGACTTCCTGTCACCTTTGCCACATCCTGGGCCCACCAGGCCTTTGCGGCGTGGCTTCCTCATAGGCCACTGATCACACGTTGCCTCCTGTGGAATTAAAATGTAGCAAATGACACCGTAAGCCAGATAGAACCACCAGAGCAGAAGGAATACAAAACGTCTATTACCATTTGTCTACAGAAAAGCTCCCATCAATGTCTTCAACAGCAACCTAATTAATCTTGTGTGTCAATCAAGTTTGGTTTTTGTTTAAAAAAGGCATTTAGCTTCATCATCTATCTATGCAGGCAAATGGATGACACAAGCTGTGATTTAAATCATGTAATTATACAAACTGTCAAACAATAATAAATGCACATTGTGTTACATACACCAATTGGAATTTAAATTACTAATCGTTCATACTGTCTTCTTTATGTTTACAATTTTAATAGTTCTTTTAGTCAGACAGGGAAGACTTTACCTGTTTTTCAGAAAATAGCCAAAACATGTAAAGTAGGTAACATCTTCTCTGATGAACAGAACTATTTAAATATTACAATACTAATGTTAATAAAATAAATACATTATATTCTGTAGCCCCGAAAGTGGAAAAAGATTTAGAAAAGGAATGGCATTAACTTTATTACAACATACAATAAATTAGCAATGCCTTTACTTCTAACTTTTGCCTGGTCGAGGTCGGCCGAGGACAAGAACGTTAGAATTATTTTTGTTAACTGTAACTTCAACAACTTCACTCTTCTACCTCTTTGCCCAAACACAGAGGCCGTCAGCCAATCAGCTTTCAGGAATACTTGATTGAGGCACGCTGAGCCAATCACCGCGAAGAAAGCCGCAGCCTTCAACAGCTCTGTGCCCTTATTTCAGGAGTACACTGTCAGCCATATTTACAGTTTTAAAACACCATAATAAGCACTTTAAAGCTTACACTCGCCGTTGTCATTTAGAGTCATGGTATTGCGTCTATTTTGCGTGAGAACCGCATTATGACAGTTCTCTGGAGCGGTCGTAAAACATTTTTATTTACAGCTTGCTCGGCTGCTAACTTTGAGAAATATGCTGTACTATGGGTAACCTATGGTCTTATTTTCACACTGACACGGAAAGAACAAAACACATCGTCGCAGTTTGACAGGCGTTGAAAGTTTTTAAATGATTACCGATTAAAATGAAACATTCTTACCTATTATGGCAATCGGGTGACACAAGTAGCTTCACAGCCGGCGATCTGAGGCGTTTCTACAGAAATGGTTGCCACCTAGCCTGTGGTCTACTTGCTCGACTCCCGTAGCTAAAAGCTAACTTGCTCTTGTTTGTTGCCGGTATGTGTCGTTATTTATTAACGCGTCCGTCCTCCCTAAAAAGGGCGATTGAGAGGTTGGGGACCAACGTCCATACATCCAACGAGCATACGTTACATATGTGCAATTATATTCTAAGAGATTATCTAATGTCGACCTAGTTTTGTGTGTTAGCCTCATCCGGCTAGTTTTGCGAATCAAGGCTAACGCCATTGGTGTTACAATACAACATCCGGATACCTTTATCAAAATAAAATTACTTTTAAACGCCACTCAAATTACTACATTCGTTTCATCATCGTTATTCAAAACATATTCATAATTCAAGTTATCAATTCATTTATTGTGATAGTTCTGAATTCTGTAGTTTATTGGGGTAAATATTAATCGTCCAAAGTGTATTTAACATGATCACAAAATGTTTCATTTCCGGTTTGTCTAACACTCTACATCTTGAAACACGTTGGGCCAGTCCTCCTGACGTCACTCTGCACGATTTTGGCGCCCAGGCTAATAAACAGTGTCAAACGTGACACCTGAAGGTCCACATAGCTAGGCTTTCTTTGCATGATCGGGATCGACTAAGTCTAAACCTGAAGCTCAACACAGCCTGGATTTCATTGCATGATCTGGATCGACAAAGCCTATAAACGCAATCCGAGATAAGTGGTACCACGACAGTAGTTAATAACTCGCTTTGTTAACCCAGGCTCTCATCCTGGATTTGTGCGCATTCACATGTAAGGGTTTGGAGCTTCACTTGACTCAAGATCCGCGAAAATGGAGCGATCTAGAGCCGCATATTTCACTCATGAAGAGCAAAGTTTAATCATGGAGGGTTACGACGAATATAAAGAAATGATCACTGCAAAAAGCAACACTGTTGCTGCAAATAAGGCAAGAGAAGAATGCTGGCAGAAAATTGCTGACCGTGTCAACAAGTGAGAAAACACTTATTCTAAGACCCAGTGGTTGATTTCTCACCGCTGAAATGGTAGAAGTCTGAAACATCAAATACATTCAAAAATGATTCTCAAGATGTGCATTTAGTACGTGAGTTAAGTCTTTACAATAATTTAATTTCGGCCAATTTAAAGTGAAGTCGTTTTTTGATTCCTTATCATATGTGATAAATACAATAGATTAACAAATATTTTATTTATTATTAGATGTGGTACCAGCATCGTGAAACGGACATGGCAGCAAATCAAAATAAAACATAAGAACATTATCCAAAGCGGTATGTAACTGCTTCGTTCATTTTCTTTACAGTGTGTGGATAATGTGAAATATTTTAAGTTGCAATACCACCTTAAGCAAACAGGAAAAAAAATGAGATGAGGAAAACTGGAGTGGAGCCAGCTCCAGCATCATCCACAGCATCCGAGGAGCTGGACCTCTCCAACAATGAGGGCTGTCCAATCATCGAAGGGATAGAGGGAGCCTTCCAATCAGATCCCAGTGCCGGCAGCTCCCAGCATCATTTATATGTTCAGGGTATGTGTAAAGCATTGTAATGGTGAAGCACTACATGGCTATGTTTTGTTGTGGGACTTTCAGTTCTGGTCATTTCTATATCAATGTCTTTTTAGTGGAAGGAGAGACAGTGGTCTTGCTGGAGCCACCAGTACATGTCCCTCATAAGTCCTCTCCAAAGGTAGCTGTCACGGCTATTTGTCATTCATGTTTGCTGTATTGAATCTACATCATGCCCTCAAATTATTCTTTAGATGGAGATTGAGGATGAAGACACATTCTCTGTGTCCTCAGACAGGCCTTTAGGGGTAATATATCTTCATCACTTGACCTTTAAATTAGTCATTTAATTGCTTGTTATTTTCTTTTGTCAGGGAGAGGGCATTCTCCATCACTCCCCTCAGCCTACGGCCTCCACTGCCAGGCAAACCAAAAGGCAAATTGCACCATGCCAAGTAAATCCATGAACCTCGTACAACACGAGTGAAAAAGTTCTCGCAGTTTTCTCTGCTGCTTAAGATCCTTGAACCAGAACTCTTTGTA
Source organism: Syngnathus acus (assembly GCF_901709675.1). Lineage (NCBI taxonomy): Eukaryota > Metazoa > Chordata > Actinopteri > Syngnathiformes > Syngnathidae > Syngnathus > Syngnathus acus. The sequence continues at coordinate 9,800,352 of NC_051088.1, read as the reverse complement.
CAGGTGGCAGATACCATCCGTGCCTTGTACAAAAGGAATCTGGAACTGGACAACCTTAAAAAGGAACTTGAAATAAAGAAACTAAAGCTGGAAATACTTGAGCTCAAGACCAAGGTATTACTAAAATATTTTAGTTGAGTATGATTGACATTGTATACTCATGACATTTTCTCTTGCTCTCCCCAGCACATGGAAACATGCGGAATAAAATGACAGAAACATTCAGCGAGTGTATATACAGTAATTCACTTTATTGTGGAAGCAACTTGCGACGGCACACTTCCAGTTCTGCAAAGAATTGCTATGACGAATGCGCCGGTGGAGTGATCGAGGACAACCGGGTCCACGTCTGGTGGCACATGAGCTTTCCTCCCGTATGACTGCAATGTTATGCTGCATACTCAATGACTGTCTCACATACCTGCTCAGGAGGCATCTGAAGCAGGACTTGATGATCCAAAGACCATCTCTATCCTATCTTAAGGATCCTCGCACCCAGTGTCCACAAATGGTGACGCTATTTCAATTGACATCCAGAGGGCTTTAACAGTGAAAGGCCGATTTAATCTGAAACCCACAACGTAGCCCGCTCTCGACCAGGTTACGAGTTTATCATAAATTACCATGGTGAAGGGTTAAAAACAAAAGAGCCGCTTTCCTAAGACTGAAAGTCCTGGCTTTAGACTCAACACAGCTCGCTAAACCATTAATCTTGCTTTGTAGTACAATATACCCCTAAGATGGGCTCAGTAACATAATTGTACATTCCATTTGGTTCACACAAGGCAACAATATAACCACTGTAGCATTCAAAGTGTAATGAAAGTGCAAAATTGAAACATTATCACCGAGGTATGCACCTGGGGCAATAGTCTTGCTTCCAAATGCCTGGAAATGTAAGGTCAGTGACATGAATCAAATGTGAATTGTTACACTCATTAAAGTGTCAAATATGATCTGAAACAGTTGTATAGAATTTTTTTTTATGACCAGTGTATAGACGTCTGTTAAATGTGTTTGTAACTAAATGAATACATTGTTTAAGGGTTATATTTCACATTCAAATATTTTAACAACATAGTACATTATTTCACAATTTAGTGAATTAGATTCAATTTTATTTATTTACTTTGCCTGTATTGATTTCTGGAACAAAAACATGCAAATGCACCTGTTCTTTTCACATACAAATAGCAACATCCAGGGCACATGTTTGGCTTAAAAGTACTAAGTCATAAAGTGCAATCAGACAGCAAAGAGAACAAAAATCACAAACGGCCTAAAAGAATATATTATACTAAGACTCAATGTTAAAAAATAATGCATCTGACAATTACAGTAATATTTCATGTACTCACTACATTTGCGATGGTGATGAATTTAGCTTTGCTAAGTTGGCACACAAGTACAATTATTTGGAAAGACTAATAGAATTTGTCAGGCAAACCATTGATAACAACTGTATGAGTAACATGAAATGTCTCTAGCACAAACACCCACACTTGACTCAAAAGTGTTTAAAAAAAAAAAAAGAATTTGAAATGTAAAAACGATAAGAGTAAAAGCAATAACAGGAATCCTTAATTGTAATATACAAGGGCACAGTTGGCTGCGCAGTAGTTAGGACATGAGCATTTTTATGTCGTGACATTTTATCAAGTCAGGGAGTCATAGTCAACGTGTTTTTTCTTTTGGAGTCTCGCCGAGGGAATGGCACAAAGCTCTTCACCTCTCTGAAACATAACCCTGTAGGCCAGAAGAGAACATTGTTCATTTTCCATCCTGTCCACTGGTTTTACTGAGCACCATCGAAGAGTGGTTTTAACATCAATTATTCACTTGCAGTTCTGCTACAGCATAATTGTTGAACAGCTCTAATGCTAAAAACAGAGAAAGATTCTCCACTGCCATCTCCATTTTATAATACCCAATATAAAACAGAAATGTATTCTGTTTGCCTACAAAGTTCAATTTTCCAAGAAATGAGGAAAGAACTGATTTAGGATTAAAGTGCTAACCATAGGGAATGAGCACCATACACCTTGAGAGTCCTTTCACGATCAGATTTTTAAATGGCATACTGTGCTTTAAAAAAAACTCTGACTGCCAATTAAATTTGTCAATGTACATACACACAAAATATACAATTCACAATCTATTAAACTTTGCACTGCTGCTAGAATGAGTACCGGTACACACCAGTGTGTGTCAAATTTTGTATCAAATAAGTCTGTGATAAGAATTCAACCTTAGATTGGCAAGTCTGCCATAATTATCATTAATCAAAGATAATACGGTACTGCACTTTTACAAGGGCCTCGCCAAATACCATGCAAAAATGCCTCCTGCTGGCTGTGAATAGTATTGTGGTGACGAGCGCCGCGCACTTTGGGAGCTGTTTGATGCCATGGCATCATATCTCCACCATTATGTCCAGCAAGTACTAAATAACTGTTTGTTGGATGGTTTGTCTAATTGTTACATAGTTCACACACAAAAAAAATTGCTGTGTCAAACTGGCACAGCTTGTTTTTTTTCTAATGTCATGGATAAACAATAGCAAATCAGAGTTTGCCATCCAGAGTGGGATGGTTACGTTTCATTTTTAACAGTATCTAACTGTTATTTCCAAAAATAAAAAAAATGTTGGATCGTCTTACTAAGGTTCAACGGTCCCTTTTACAGATATATTCTCTTTTAAAATGTTATATGCTAAGTGTTTCTACTTACGCTTCCACTCCTCGAGCGTTAACTTGGCATTGTCGCGGCTGTCATCGTATGGTTCGGGCTCAGGGAGGTCATCTGGGTCCCTGAGGCTGTCAAAGTACGGGTGCTCCAGTGCCAGTTCGGCTGTGGGCCTCTCATCACAGTCCAGGACCAGCATCTTCTCCAGAAGGTCAATGCCTGCAAACAATCAAACTATCAGCAATGTGCACGCAAGAACAAGTTTGATTTAAATCAAACTCACCGTTTGCACTGGCTCGAGGAAACAATGTTGAGAAGTCTTTTCTGGGATAGTGAGGAAGGGCCTTCACATAATTTTTTGCCTGCGTTTGTATAAAACAAAAAAAATAAATGTACCAATTTTGTAGAATTAGCTGAAAAAATATGAACCATGATTATCAATTATTCCCATGATGCATTGGTGAAGCAGAAAAATCTGAAATGTATGTTACATAAAGAAATTGTAATTCTCTCAGAATGCTGAGTCAATACTATTGCCCAGCCAACACGCCAAACAGTTTTCTTAATACATCGTGGTGGTCCCCAGATACTATGCGAATATGGCCTTTATTAAGGACTGAAAATTGGAGTAGTGGCTGACATCAGTCTTGCACTAAAGCAAAAATGGAGCTTTTTCCTTTCGAGCCAAACTGTAAATAATATATCTGCACTCATACCCAGCTCACTTAAAGTTGTGTATTTTTGTGCAATCTTTCACGTCAATACACATCCTATTATTTAATAAATCATTACCAATATAAAGCCATCTTTCTTTGCTACACACTACACAATACATACACTATAGTGCTTGTGTACATACAACACACGCACGCATGCGCTCGCACACAGCATTGTCTTTATTTCACACGTTTGAAAGTAAAGCATTCATTATTCATTGTCAATGCTTGTCTGTTACTATTCACAATTATGTTGGTACTGTTGGCTTCATGGAGCGATTGATGCATTTTTTTCTTATGCGTTAAAACAGTTTACAAGTGTCTTAATGACATATTCATGGCAGGCTTTCATTCATTTCATCATCAGTGCCCCAGGCCTCACCCTGCCTCACATTCTGCTGGGCTAAAGGCAAGCCTGCTTTTCATAAGCTTGACAACCAATCCTCTTTTGTGGAATTGAATATTTGCACCGACCGACTGCTTCCTTCTACAAACAGAAGAAGAGCTCCGAGTGTGGAATTAAAGTGAGTATGTGGTGCATGGACGTATTGCCAAACACAAAACCCCTCCGCCCCCTGTACTGCATAAATCAAGTGCTTCGCATAGTGAGAATGGAACACAGGTATTGTCAGCTAATGCTCATCTGTGCATTCAACAGAACTCATTGAAGTAAGTGTGAGAATAGTGTTAATGTACGTACACAAACCTTGTTAAATTATTCCCCCAAAGAAAGTCAACTCGGCAGGGTGTGTGCATGATGTGGGGTGGGCGATTACGCGAGTAATGGATGGAATAATCAATAGGATAATTGATTCCATAAAGATTTTTTGTGCCATAACCCCCCCCCCCCCCCTCCTTTCATGTTAATAATTTAGATGAATTATATTTTCAGAAGCTTTATGTCGGTAACACTGTTATCTAACGTTGTCTGTGCCAACATTTCAGTTCCTTTCAGTTTTGAGATAATTGTGCTTCAGCTGCCACGTCAAAGTGTTTCTTTTTTTTTTTCCGCTCTGGAACTTCGTCCAGTTTATCTGTCAAATCAGTGGCTGAGAAACTCTGTGGGTGGGTGGTTATGCTGTTAATTAAGACACCAACAGTGGGGTGGAAGTTTAGAACAGCTTGCTCGCAGGCACATTTTCAGAAAGAGCCAGAATTACTTGGTTGTTTGATTTAGCAGTTGTTGGCAGGCACTCCCACAAAGTTGGACGTAATACATAAAAATTAATTGTTCCATGTTATGTTCCCATTAGAATTTTACGCTGTAGCAGATTGTAGTACCTCTTTGCTGTCTAGTTTCTGTATAAATTCTGGTCCAGGCACTCCGGTAACTTTCATGATCTGTGTCAGCTGGTCCATGTCTGGTAATAAAGTCAAGGCTTGCTTAGGCCGGCTGAGAAAGGTGTCCAAGCAACATATACACATGCGATAGGTACGTTCAATTAGTTGAAATTATGGCAATATTAATGCCCCAAGTGGTTTTCTATGAGCCCTGAACATTTTTTATTGAACATTTGTAGAAGGAGCTGAGACATCAGGACATTTTAAAATCTTAGAGTGCAGTTACAGGATTGCAGTGATGGCCTCAAAAAAATCATTGTTACTTTAAAGGTCCAATAAAATGGATAAAGTGAAAATTATATTTTCCCTTTTTCAATTTTATTTAACCTTTAGAGCATTTTGGTGTCAAACGAACTTGTACTGAGACTCATGCACACTAATATGATCATCACTAGCTCAATGATAGATTTGAGTGCAGGCAAAAGGATACAGTCTTTCCCTTTGAAAAGGGTTTTTCCGTTGATCATTTCGGCCATGATGCAGCCCACAGACCAGATGTCCACTAGAATAAACGACACAGGAGACAAATGTGAGTGAGGAGAAACACATCTGTGACATCATTGACTCAGTGCTCCTAAAATATGTGGAAATGAGGTATGTAGGCTACAAGGTTCCAATGGTGAGGAGAAACTATTGTGCTGTTCCTCATCGTGAGGCGGGATGACAATACGATACAATGGAGGCTTAGCAGAAAACACTATTCTCTGAAGAAGCATAAATCCTTCGGAAAGGCCTGTAATTGCAATTGGCAGCAAAGTGACAGAGTCTCAGCATTATCACTCGTCAACAGTCTGCTGTCAGAACCATCTGTCTTCACTGACAGATTCACTGCCGGAGTGACACTGATGCCAACTCAAATGCATTTTTCTCGTCAGTGTGATAGAATTACAAAAAGACCCGTGATGCGCCACAGAACTCATGTCCAAAACACAAGTCATTCCTTTAAGTGGAGCCACAATGTTTGCACATCAGAAACTCAAATATCCCAGACGATCCAATTGACTGAGCACTGAGACAACAACAAGGACGGAGTTGAGAATGTTAATAGCTACGGTTATCTTGCCAGTCTGTGTGTAGTGCATCCAGTTGAGAATGACCTCGGGCGCCCGATACCAACGGGTTACCACATAGCCCGTCATCTCGGCGTCAGTGCTGCGAGCTAGCCCGAAGTCCAGAATCTGCAAAGTCGGATCATCTCAATCAAAAATGTTAAAAACCCGAAAGTAAAACAAAACAACCACTGGAAGTAATTCAAATATTCTCTTTGAATATAAGCAGATATGTGCTGTGCTGTCGTGATTGTGTTACAGCCTGCACCTCACTGTGTAAGCTGGAATTCTTTGACCTTTGAAATAACAGCTACAAAATCAAGTGGCCCCTATACTGGTGTGTAATACGACTGCTATCTCTGTTGTTCACATGGTGACCTTGGATTACTGTCTTGAGTAGTCCGTAATACGAGTTGTGGAAATACGTTTATAAATACCACAATGTATCATCTTAAATGTAGCATATTGAATGGAGCTTTGTACGCTGAAGTTTGTTCTCATACTCAATGTGGATGGATGAGTGGATGTAGCAAAATACACACTACGTCACAGTCTGCAATACTGATAGACCAGCCAGGACACTTTTGTTCGTGTGAGCTTCTGTGCAAAAGTTAACTTTCTTGCTACTGTTTGATGTAGTAACAATTTTGGTCACATTATTTTATACAAAAGCATTGATTGAAGGCGACGTTGTAATCATTCCAAATACAAACCTTCAGCTCACAGTCTTGGTTCACAGCCAAGTTTCCAGGTTTGAGATCCTGTATTAGAGAATTAGATGTGTGAAGGTTAGTTATACACCAGATATTCGAGTTTGCACTAAGAAGCGAGATTGCTTTAAGTCATTTGTACTTGGGAGGCTTTTTGATCCCACAGGCTTACTACATTTCAAAAATGTTATCGCTGCATGGGCCCAGGAGCACTTCAGAAAACCCTTGTCAGTTTACAGTTGGTCGCTGCATCTACAAATGCAAGTTAAAACTCTACCATGCAAAAACCAAAGCCATCTCTGGGCCCATGCTCATCATTGGAAATCATGGATGTTGTATCCTCCTGAAATCTGAATTGTTACCAGCGCAAAGTTCAAAATCCAGCAAATCTGGAGCAACAATTGTTGGTACGTCATTTTTAGGGACATCCAATGCTCATTTCAGCAAGATGATGCCAAACCACATTCTGCACAAGTTACAAGAGCCTGGCTTCGTGGTACAAGACTGCAAATACTTGACTGGCCTGCCAGCAGTCCAGACACGTCTCTTATTGAAAATGTGTGGTGCATTATGAAGCGCAAATTCATTGTAATCTAGCACTGTCCCATTTCATTGGAATTGGGAAGTTTGTACACGCATGCTGATAAAAGAAAATTAACATACAGTACTTGAGGTAGAGTATATACCTTTCATGTGGACAAAGTACAAGGTGGCTCACTTGAGTATATTAGTTATACAGTATTAGTATATGGTAGAGTGGTTTCTAAGTCTTGAGGTCATATTTTGTGTCAATTAAACATTCTTGAACATATTTCTGATGTGCATATTTCGATGTGGAACTAGCAGTAATTTTGCTTCTTTGTTTCAATTTGATATTCACACTTATTTAGTTCTTGCCTCATCAGACTGAATTTTAGGTAATACTGTGTGCACTACTTGACTACAGCCAGCAGATGTGCAGCTGCTTAAGTCTCAAATCGTCTATGGTATGAAGTTTGAAGTTTTGTTTACTACTTGAAATGATAAACATAATTGAAGAACGATATACTAAAAGCAGTAATTAGAAGCTCACGGAAAAATATGTTAGGAAAATCTGATTGGGAATGAGTGAAGCAACCCCGTACTTTCCACTTTTTCCACCCAAGAGGCTACTTCTACTTTTTTTTTTTTTTTTAGACAGTCTATGCTCCACACATGCACCCGGGGGTGTTAGAAATGGAGATGAAGGGTGTGGCCTGACAACTCCAGACAGGCAGTCAGAGTTAGCTCATACTACCTGTCGGTACAGGTGCAGTTTGATCTGACTCAATGACAATGAATTGAAACGCTCCCATGTGTTTTTGCAACTCAGCCGTGCACGTAGGCAGTCTGAGTCATAAAAACAAGGAGCACAAAGCACTAACCTGTTAACCTGCTAATTAGTTTCAATCAATACTCAAATGCAAGAAGACTATCCTTGTACTTACCCTATGAATGATTCCAGCCTTGTGAATGTACTGTGGAAAAGTACACAGGACAGATAGCACAATATTTTATTTTCTTCATACAACATTTTTTAAAATAAACAAATATCTTTTACAGTCATTGTATTTGTTTTGTTTTGAATCTTATGAGCAACAAAAAACAACAGCAACATAATATGTGGTTTTATCACACACTATAAATAGGCCTTCGAGCTTACCCTGAGTCCACAGAGCATTTGGTAAACAAGAAACTGGACTTTGTCTTCAGAGAGATGGCCTCGCACCTTTGAGAGGTCAGTAAACATGTAAGGCATCACCAGGTAGCTGAGAAAAGCACAAAAGATGCTCATGTTGATGATACCCAGGCAGATGGAAAGGCAAGGACCTCAACAGCCCTGCCATCAGACTATGCCATCACATACAGATTTGCTGACTCACTAATCCATCATAAAATGAAGCTTTTAAAGTCCACGGCACATTTCCACCTTTGCACATTTGCATGATTTCATCACGGAGATAAGTGTCTGAATATGAAACATGTTGATTATGTAAATTCCCCATTCCCAGCCATTTTGCAGGGCATAGGCAAAGATGACATTATTGTAAAATGTTTGAACTGAGATTCAAACAGGGGCAGACAAACTTAGCACTGCTTGACCAAGCCTCACCCCCAAAGATGGCCGAGAAAACTGCAGCGACACCTTTCTATGCTGTTTACTCAGCAAACGTTCATTGAAATGCAATATATTGGAACGTATTGGTGAATCCGCTAGGCCATGCTAATAATCAATTTCCTGATATCTGATGGGTTTTAAATGTGATGTTCCCAGCTAGGTAAATTCATTATTTGATGCAAAGTAAAAATGGTAAAATGCACAAAGGTTTTAACAGAACAGTTAAATAGACTCAAATCTAACTGTAAACAAAATAATTTGTTCTTGCTTGAAACTTGAGCCGTGGGAGGTCACTGCCTCGCTGCCTGTTTTGAGATCAAAGTTACATTTTCTCTCATCACGCTTTCCTGAAAGCCCTCTCATTTCCTGACTCCTCGGAACTCTAATTAGCTTGAGTTTTGGGACCCTCTGTCATCGACCACCACGCATTCGGCAGGTTAGCAGTGATAAACCGGCTATCCGGAGCACTCTTTCATTCTTTTAGGCTTATCTTAGAATACTAGAATCTTGTGTTATGCCCTATGTGCCTTATTAGCAGTAGTTAACCATCGTCCATATCCAGACGTTGAGCGGGAAGTGATATTATATATTAATATTAAACTCTAAAAGAACTCACAATTAATTTTATCGTAACACCCCCTTAAATTCTAAGATTGATTTATTGAGCTTTTTCATAATTTTCCGTCGAACAAGTCAAACTTGACATGGTGCTCCTAGAGGCGAGCGGGAGTAATACAGGCTTTCCTCGCAAGCCGCTATTAATTGTCAACACATACTGAGTGACCCCCTATTTACGCTACACATTTGTAATACTGGCAGACAAGGTTCTGGACTTGAAGAAAGAACTGGCACTGCAACATAATGCAAGCAAACACATTGGCTTGGTGTTTGCATGCCCACTTAGTCATCTTCAGTGTGTAATCACAGATGGACTTAGCTTGAATAGAAATAAACAGACAGTGTCTGCATTTCTATTCTTGCCCCGTCTCTTCTAATGATGTCTTGACATGCTGCTTGTTTGAATATAAAAATCAAACATTGAACTCAATCATGTTGAACACCATATTCATCCCAAGATATTTGTTTTCAGACCTTGTTGTTACCAAAGCTACTGAAACTGCACTTTAACCTTCTGTTAAGTCAAGGAGAACAAATAAGCCTTTCCATCCAACATGTGACTTAATGCAAGCATTTAGCCAACAATCCTACCTTGTAGGAAAGTGGGGGGGCTTGGAATGTACTCATCCAACAGAGCTAGTGTAGTAAACATATGTAGTTTATTTCTGTATATTAACTATCTCTCTGTGTGTGTGTGTGTGTGTGTGTGTGTGTGTATGAATTAAATATTTATTCAAACTTTGGGCCTCTTGACTGCAAGCAAACATGATAACCACGACCGTGCTGCTATTCAATTATTGTAGTCTTTTTAAATGTCCTGTAAACAATCATGTCTAAGACATTAGATCAAATTGAACAGATGCCAAATTGAACTGAACAGAACCATTGTGTAAAAATGTCAGCATTCCATTACGTTACAAAGAAACATAAAATACAAAGACAAATGTGAGCTTTCCTGTAAGTATTTAGCAGCCCAGTACTTAACACTGCCTGGAGGGTTTGTAGATGAGCCAGAAAATACTCACAAATCCTGAAAGTCATCAAGGCTTGAAACAGGTGTAAACACATGAAGAAGGCCTATCACCTGGTTGGAATGAAAAAAATGATGAGCAAAGGGAAATCGGGAACCCACGTGTCCGATTCATTTGAAACGTAATTCAACTTTGTCACACTATTTATGTGTTTTAGGCAGCCATAAACATCACGCCAACAAAACACTCCTACTTATATTGTGGCAAACTTGAACTGTTAATTGCTATTGAGAAAATCTTTAATGTTGTTCAAGGAAGTGTGTTGGTCTCATTCTACTCACATTTTCATGCTTCATGTGTTTGAGCAACCGCAGTTCCCGGTAGGCCCTTTTAGCAAAGATCTCTGACTGGAAGGGCCTGTGGAGTTTCTTGATGGCCACTCTCTCTTTAGTCTTCTCATTTGTTGCTGAGCTGTGGTGAATAATGGAACAAGATGCAATTAGACTGCAGTCTTAGTCTGCATTTGCCAGTGGCCATTGGTCAGCACAAAGCGAGCAGCAGGTCTTGAGTTCAGTCCTAGCTTTAGGCCTTCACGGTGTACAACATTGGACAGCATGATTTTTATTGTTACACAATTAAGTATGAATGGTTAATTGACGCTCAGTTGTATTTAGGCAGGAACAAGAATGTTCTTTCAAATATGAACATGAGAGGTTGCCTATCTTTCTGTTTTCAGTAAAGCCAAGTAACAGGTTGTTAATGTTTGCAGTGATCTGGAGGGCAGCAGTTTGTGGGTGGAAAAGCTTGTTGGGCTATTTGCAGGGCCATCCACCAACACATTTGCAAGAGAGAGACACACTCATGTAGGAATTGCAGTCAGGTACAATCAGCAGTCATTATAAAAGGGAAAAGAAATCTAGCATACCAATTTTACTCCCTAAGAGAAATTGATAATTTTTAATTCTGAAATGTTATTTTGGAATAAAATGACAAAATCCTCATGCTCATTTTTATTTTCTCAGTCACTGTAATTCATAAAGTATACATCAGAGCCTGCAATTATTATTTTATTATTATTTACAGTATAGTAAGTACCCTGTTTTTAGTAGTAGGTTGATACTGTAAGGGTGTTGAATATTGGAATATCAATATTATTGTGTGTAAATGTAACAAGTACTTAAAGAAATTTGTATCTCATGAAAAAGATAATGTAACAGAAAAAGCAGGTTTAATGTAATCTTATCCAATTAATTTTAAAAACAAGCAATTTTATATTGTAAAGTTATTTAGTGTTATTAATGCCAGAAAATACTGTTCTCCTGTTGAATGGTGATGCACATTCAAGGTTACATCAAATTGATAAAAGTAAGATACATTTCAATAATGAAACATATTGCACGTCTTTGCGATACACATATTGAAACTGGGCCTGTGAGATAACATCATTGACCTGAAATGCCAGTGGGGAAAAAAACGAATTGAAGGCCATGAGCAATGCCGCAATCACGTGAAAATAAGTCTCCTGGATGTTAGCAGGTGGACAAAACATAATAGAATCTGTCCATTACACGTATTAACTAGTGTCTTCTTGCTGAAGAAGTCTACGGGCCACATTATTCCTTTCAATTAAAACAAAAAAAATTCTGATCCACGTGCGGATGGCTGTTTGTCTCTGTGTGACCTGTGATTGGCTGGCAACCGGTTCAGGGTGTCCCCCGCCTACTGCTGGGATAGGCTCCACCACACCCGCGACCCCCGTGGGGACAAGCAGTACAGAAAATGGATGGATGGATGGATGTTCTGATCCACAGCAAGATTAGTGTGATAGCTTGTCTCTCAAATACATATACAAGAAAGAAAGAAAGAAAAAAAGAAAGAGAGAGAGAGAGAGAGAGAGAGAGAGAGAGAGAGAGAGAGAGAGAGAGAGAGAGAGAGAGTATATACACATATACACAACTGTAATAGTGGACCTGTGGCCCTAATTAGATGCTGCAGGGGGCATGTCCAATTGTGTGCGCGCGTGTGTGTGTGTGTGTGTGCGCGCGTGCATGCATGAATCCAGTCCAACTAGGCCCATAGCTTCCTGCATGTGTGCGTGCTCGCGCAGATACGCGAGTGTAGTGGAGCTAACCCATAGCCTCCCACTGAGACCTACTCACTCCTTCATACCACCCCGGAGTTAGAATGATAAAACGACGCACCAAACAGAACCGTATGCCCCGGTTCCGATCTGCTTGAGATGGGTGTACTTCTCCGGAACCTCCCACACGGTGTTGTTGATTTCCTCGCGGCAGAAGCTCGCCCGAGCCTCCATGACGAAGAGGAGAAGCCGTAGGTTGGAGCGTCAACTTCTTCCTTCACATGAACGCCTGTCAATTGCTAAGAAGAAAAGGTGAAGCCAAAACATTGGTCAAGTGCGAAGTAGTGCAAAACTAACGTCATCTCCGGCTGGTACCGTTCATAAAATAAAAACCGGAAATGGACTGCCCAAATGTGATTTGCGTACTACTGCCTATTTTTTTTTGCATCAAATAGAAAATACTAAAAATATCTAGATAATATTAAATACTGTTTTCCCCTTGTCGTGTCTTGATGTCATTTTTTCACTATAATAAACAGACTGCACAAAATGATCACCGAACGCCAATTTTCCCCAGGTAGTGTTCAGAATTTTTTTCAAAAATAAATTTAATAATTCTCCCTCCGTTGCATTTATTTTATACATATTTTATGTATTTTAAAACTTAAATAAAAATATTGTTTACAGTGTCACTCAACAACAAATACAACATTTAAGAAACACATTTTTCAAATACAATGTGCGTTCAGAGAATCCAATATTGTACAGAAATAAAACAATTATTTCCCAGTGCCAAAGTGTGGAGGCAGAAAGACACTTTGCACTTTATCGGCAGTTTTATAAAATCAGCTAAACCAAATGTGGAGCACACAAATTTCAAATGGCTATGGAAAATCATAATGCATGCTCAGAATGTCTGAAAACATTATATTTGAGATTTTAAGACAGGCAGCTCAAGATTTTGCATGTAGCTTCCTGTTTAATACAGCAGTTATTGTGCTCTTACGCTGTGCTACTGCTTTTTTTGGTGAGGGATTGCGTAAAAGCGGCCAGTACAGATGAAGGATGGAGAGATGGATTCATGCAATCATGCAAACATACCGCCTTTATAACTTTAGTTGAAGTTCATAAATATATTATTTCAAGAAAACAACCAAAAGTAAACTGAATGCTATCACCAGATCCAACTACAGTTAGTTCAGATTGTACCACGAGAGGGCGCTAGCGTTTTGCTGAGTGTTTTTTGCGTCTGCGCCAGTCAAAGTGCTTGTATGTACTGTGTACACTGATTGTCTTCACTTGGTCTTATTACACAAAACGATATTCATAAAATAACTTAGGCAGACCCAAAAGTGTCATAATCTTTAACTAGGTTTACTGACTTTGTGAAAAACAAATGAAAAATAACTACATAAAATAATCATAACAATAACAACATCACATCCTCTGTTCAGGATTAATAATAATAATAATAATAAACTTTATTTATAAGGCGCCTTTCAAGGCATATTCCCAGGCATTTGAATCCTGTCGTCGTATGTTGTGACATTTATTTTGGCGAACACGTCACAGCACAACACTAGTCAAGTAAAAACTCTGGGGGGTACAATGCATCCCCCTCCACTCCCTTTCCATCATACAACACAGATTGTCAGATAGTAAAACATTATGACATGTCCTTTGAATGTGCCTGTGGTGCAAAGTCCATGCGTGACTGGTGGTATGCGTGTGGCTCAAGACAAACACACGTAACAAATGTGTGTATACACCACAACCCCAGCTGTGTGTCTTTCTTCGTCGTTCCCTGCGCTTCAACCCATCTGCCAAAATCCTCTCAAGCAAAATTTGACTTGACATTTTCTAACACTGAATCAGCACAGAAAGTGGGCTGGCACAATGATGGACCCTGCCGGTGCTTTGCAATGGGAAAACAGAGATCCCCAAAAGGCCAAAATCAGAAAAAGACAGTCCTTTGCCTCTGGAGTGCACAATGGCATTAACCTAATGAGTCTTTATGTGGTAATTAACGTTTCCCAACATAATGATACTCTCTATCCATCCGTCCCGGCGGACAATTAATTATTAGGACCAACGAATTACGTTATCTGTTGCTGGGTTAAGGACAGAGATGGGCAGACATTGGCATTTGGCTTTGATTAATGAAGCGACCTTCCCGGCAGCCTTGGCTAGGATGTAGAAAAAAATCTATTCCATTTAAAAGCTGCCACCGGGGACAATGTCTGCTTTCGACCACCCATACGCTTAGCCTCCAAGAGACGACGCATGTACTCTCAAGTACTGTATCACCTTCACCACCAGGACAGGACAGTATGACGATTGCTGCTGCACAAGATAATCGTTTTTTTTTTTCTTTTTCTTTTGCAATTTGATACAGAGTAATGAGTCTGTTTCCAAACTATTGTGTATAAATGAATTTGAATGTCTTGTCCAGCTGGAGCCTGACTTCAGGTAAAAAGCAGACTACACCCTCGACAGGTCATCACTAGTCAGTCAATCGTAGGGCAGATAAAGAGATTGACACACAAAATGAAAATCCTTTGCAGTAAATGCTTGAAGTCTGAACTCACCAAATTTTCCTTTCAGACATGCTTTCACACGATTTAAACCACTGTAGAGTGGAAACTGAACACATAAATGAGTTAGCCCTTGAGTGACTGCAATAACTAAGTCATCATCAAGTAAGTTATCAAACCATTGGAATAGAAAAATGAAGAAACACAAACAACTCCACATGCACATCAGATGCTAAGACAAGAGTAATGTACTACTTTTCCTAGTTTGTGGCACCCAACATTTCTTAGCCATTGCTATCGGCCCTCAGCGCTTCAGACTATCCATGCCTGGAATGCAAATGATTACTGATTATGATACCAATTATGGTAGCCCAAAGACTTTTTTTGAAGAAATGTTCATGTTTTTTTGTCCCATGAGCCTCCACCAGAAGAAACTGGCATTAACATTTTCCCATTGGTCCCATTTCCACAAGGACAGTACAGGCCAAACAATCTCACCAGCCAACACCATCTTATTGTATATAAGAGAGGGGTACTGTTGAGTACTGTCAAATCCCAATTATTTTTGTCAATTGCTGTGGAATGTAGTTCTATTAGGGGTAAGGTGTTTATTCTCCATTTTCTCTGGCCAATGTTGAAAAGTTTGGAAGCTGTTGCAGATTGCTCTGCACTGTAGACAGCAGCGGTCTCTTTGAATCCCACCATTCATTTCAGCTTTAAAGATAGCACATTGCTCTGCAGGCAACATCCAGTAATGATGTCTGCCACATAATATGGTGGTATCCATCATTGTGAAGGTAATTACAGCCATTTTCTGCAAAAAAAAAAACCACATCTATTTGAGGTATGGGATTTATTTATGACACATCTGGGGGTTAATTACGGGAGCAAAGCACAGGCCACTATTTGAGGCGATACTTTGTGTTGGTCAGTGCTGCATATTCAATATCTTGTTTAAATCATAATTTGATAGGATTTTGTACAAAAAGTAACAGAATGTACCGCAGACTCTCAGTTCTGTTCCTATGACGGCAAAGAACACATGTAGTCTGATTCCCTACCTTGACACAGTCGTAAAGTCATAATTACAGTAAATAAAGGATTTTTATGGAGAAACCTTCAAGGCAATATATTATGATGATAAAGAAAAAACCAGCATGAAAAAATATATCATATATAGTCATCCCAGCGCTGTATTTACCAATGCAAAAATTAAGCATACAAAAAAAAAACACAACATTAAGGAGGCTTGGCTTGCCAATGTTCTGACATCGCTTTGCTGCATCCAGCACAGGGTGTCTGGAATCTGTGCAAGGAACAATGAAATGTCATGCCTATCAAAGGAGTGACTTGTGCTGCCCAGAGTAAATATTATTGTAATTATTTTAATTACATTGGATCTGGCTGAGGCAGCACATTGTTTCCTGCAAGTTGCCGATTGAGTTTTGGGGTTGGAAATTAAGAGTAGGTCCAGCGTGGAAATAAATGTAAGCGTTATCTTTTCATAGGCAGAAGGCATTGTTGGTGATAACATCCTCAAGAATCCTGCCTTTGGCATCTAAGCTGGTCCCTCCCCAGCGAGGGCTGTGCCCATTGAAATCACTCATGATGATGTAGGGCGGTGATAGTGCACAAAGTTGTCCAACTCCTGTAAAGTCAACAATACATTGGAGTGTAGGCCGACATAAACTGTGCACAGTGCTGCAAGGCTGCTAAGGTGGACCTTCACTGCATCAATTATGTTGTTTCTTTTAAAGGGGAACTCAACGCAAAAGTTTTCTTTGTAATATGCTCTGTGCAGTCCAACTCGACAAAACACAGTGTTATGATCAATGTTTCATTTGAATATGAATTAAACAGGCCAAATCCACCTTTTTTTATCCATCTAAGGGGCGACCATTTTGCCACTTGCTGTCGCCTGAAAATGACATCACAGGTGCCAGGTCTCAGGTCAGAACCAATCCCAGCTGACCAGTTCTCTGACGCTGAGCCGTGGTTGGTTGTGACCTGAGATAAAACTGGGTGAATTTTGCTGCTTAACTCATATTCTAAAAACTTAATATTAATCAGAATGCAGTGTTCAGACTATTGGGGGCACATACCCATATTATTGTAACAAATATTTGGGGACTGACTTCCCCTTTAAGAATATTTGATCCCTCGATGTACAGATTTCATTTGGACAGTACAAATGGTACAATTGAAATTTCTTCAAATATGTTATGTTTTCTGAAACTAAGGCGGTATCTTGAACATAAAATAATATCAAAGTAAGTGCAAAAAGTTGCTCCGATACTTTGTAATTGCACTGGCTATTGAAGTTATATAGTATAACTATAAAGTATAGTTCTAGTTATTTTACATCAACTTGGTAGAAAATGGAGGCTTCTGAATAAATGTTGACATTTGTTTTTAACTTGGTTTGGGCAGTCAGGTTTGTGGGTATTGGCTAGATGTTGATATTTTGATGCAATTAGGAGTCTGTTTCTCGTTTTCCTTGAAAAGTTGGTTTTGTTTTGTTAGTCTGATGAATTGCAGTTTTCATTTTAGCTAGAGTTGTGTCTATTATTAATCAGCTGGGGTTTATCTTTTGTTAGCCAGGTATACAGCCAAATATATTGAGGCAAGCTTGTTTGCGAGCACAGACTGCAGTTTGATGCTTCCCTCAAGCACCAGATTGTTTCCTCCGGCAAAACGAGTTGCAACTCATGGAAGACAATTCAGTCACCCTAAAAGTCACCTCTTGAATAAGCAAGCAGTTGCTGCTGACCTAGACTACCTCAGGTCAGTATCAAACAAATATACAATTTGTGGGTTGATGTATTTTATCTCAATCAAGAAGGTTGCTCAACATGCAGTTTTTCCATAGCTCAAATCTGGCAATTGTCATTTCAGTCGACAGCAAGTGGCAGAATGGCACTTCCTTTCATTTTAGTGTTCTTTTTTAATTTCTAATAAACTAATTAATGATTCTTACTGACAAATTTTGGACATCATAGTATTTAGGAGACAGGAGATATACAATTTTGTACTGATCCAAATTAGAATTTTAGGACTTTGGCAGAAGATTTTGCTCTAAAAATTGACATCATAGGTTGATTATCTGAGTAATACATTACATCTATTGTGAGTGTTGGCTTTAAAACAAACAAACAAACAAACAAACAAACAAACAAACAAACAAACAAACAAACAAACAAACAAAAAGCTATTACTCACCATGAAGTCCAGTGAAAACATGATGTGTTGCTTTTAATTAGTATGGAAAATACACATGCTGGATGAACATCTTTTGTGCTGTTATGCACGTGTCTAAAGCTGTTAGTGTCCAGGCTAAAACGCGTTACTCACGCCTGTCATGGTAGCTCTGGCTGTGTGTCAGACCGACTGTGAGGGGACAGTGATGCGCCTTGCCTGTCCAGTTCGGTGGCTTAGAAGATGTCACCTGTCAATCCATATAGCAGTGCACGAAGCCTATCAGCAATCCAACAGGACACAGACACATGACATGCATCCAGCTATTTGTATGTAATGTACAGCACAGTGCTTAACAGATTCAATAAGCCACCTGTCGGAAAAAAACTTCAGCATTAATGAGCTAACAGCATTTGATCATTTTGAACAGGGGCATACAAATTAATTTGACCTTTTTATACCTAAAATTAATCTGAGAAGATGGGAATTAATCACTGCCACTAATGTACATTTTTATACAAGTAGTATAATTTAACCTTGTCATCCAGATGTGCTTGACTATTTTTTTCACTTTGTAAAACAGAAAATTCATGGTTATAGATCTAGTTTGAATTTACATTGGCTTTTCTTGAATCCACACATGCTCAACATTATACGCCCCACTAATATTGGGTTATAAGTTCTCCTACTTTTTCAGAAGCTGGCACATTCTCAGGTTGACTTCCTCTCCCCAGTCCAGTGTAGGTGCCTTTCAGACAAAGAGCAAGCCAGTAAAAAAGCAGAATAAAAAGCCATCTCTGATGGTCAGTGTGTAAGAAACTATAGTTACATGTATGTAATTTGAACCATCACCCTAGATGACAACACTGCTACACTCCTACACATGTCTTATGGAAATATAACCTTTTTACTTCTCATTCTCCAGAGTGGCCGTCTTCCAACGCCTGCAGCAACCACCATGCTCAAGCTCTTTCTCTCCTTCTAATACACAGTCCATTGGTCCTTGTCTAAGTATGTTGCTCTCTGCGGCCCAGTGTGTTAGTGCCACATGACCTAAAGCCACCTATGACTCGCCATCCAAAGCTTAAATGCTAAAGATGGTGACTCCTTTACTCCCCACCACACCTTTTGTTGTTAACCTTCCCTTTTCTTTCTGTACAAATGAAAAAATACCTACCTACCTACCTACCTACCTACCTACCTACCTACTACCTACCTACCTACCTACCTACCTACCTACCTACCTACCAACTCATGCTGACCGGGAATATGTTTGAAGCAGAGTTTCACTTTGCAGTTGTATGTGAGCATCATAAACAAATGGGAATAAAAGGTCTGTTAGGGGTGCTATAATTTTCCAATAAATATCACAGCTAAAATGCTGTAACAGGCAATTCACAGCACCTCTTTCATCAAATCAGTACAATATGTTTTGTTTTTTTAGTTTCTCTGCGTGGCTACAGTGGTCGGGGACCCATTAAGGACCCTGCTTGAGACTCTGAATATTTCTGTTCTTCGGTATGTTGCAGTGCAGCTCCACACCACTGCACTACAACCAGAAAATAAACTTATTAAAAAAATCCACTCTGACATTGCCAACAGAAACTTTCTTTGTAAAGGCCAAATCTGTGATACAGCACACATCATATTGTGCAAGTTGTAATCTTATGTATTTCATGCACATATTTGATGTACATATTTCCTATTATTCCTGGCCAGTACCCCAGCTCAATAAAACGACTGAGTCAGGAAGGGCATCATGTGTACTTTATGAACTGTGCAAAACAAATCATTAGAGTTACTGCTCCATCAACCGCTACATTTGATGTATGCCAAAGAATTAAATACAGTGGAACTAAATGCTGTGAATCACAGAGATAAAGGGTGACGGAAAGTAAACGCTATAAAAATACCCAATAAAAATAACTAAATAGTGCAAAAGGACTACAGAAGAGCAGTAGTGTTGACTGGAATAGGTTAAAATGACAGAGCAAAAATAAAAATAAACACCATTATTGCTGTAGGAATAAGGTTGATTTGATATACAAATCAGGCTATCGAGACTATGCTGTTATGAGAATAGAAGTGAAGAGTGCTGTTCCACAGTTGTCAGCATTATTTAATATCGTCTACCGCAGCTTCCAATATAAAAGAGGTTTAACTTGCCACATGTCCACAATGTCGACATTCATCACCGCATCAACACTTTGGTAATTATAAGGACCGTCCTTCGCATCTCAAGCATGACTGATGACTTTCTGCAATCTCACAAATGCACGTGAGACTCACATGCAAAAGAAAATCAGATTAATGACGCTCATCCCGGTCTCCCGAGGCTGTTCAAATCCAAACAGAGGACTCAACCGTTTGCTTGCAGTGTAATTAGTCAGTGGTGACAGCTACAGCTTGCGTCTTCCCCGCTCGTCACGTCAACAGGAGGACACATACGTACCGTTCTGTCGACAAGTCTGATAGCCAGCACTGGCAGAAAGGTTAAAATTTACATAAAATAAAGCAATCTGTGTCCACACACATCATTGAACTGCTGTGTGTTTCCCTCCCTGCACTCTCTTCTTCTATTATTGCATTACCATTTGTGACTGCCACACAGATTGGCTCACACATAGAAAGCTGGAAACATTCCTTTCTTGAACAGGTAGACAACAGAGTCATCAGTCATTTTGTGGTAATGCATGTTGTTCTGCCTTATGCTGTTGTACTGCACGCTGAATGTGCGCTAATGCATCATGGTGACTTATCCTTGTCACACATCCACAGAGACTATGGTGTCCGTTCGTTATCGATGTTAATGGATCAAATACGACATATAAGATGTGGTTATGAAAGAAACAATAGTCATCACACACAGAGTTCTGTCCAGACTGTGGTGAAGCCGCCAAATCGTTTTGCATGTGAAATGCCAGCTTCTTTGTGTGTGAGAGCGCACAGCACAGCTAGTTGAACTTCACATTAAGGCTAGCTTTGCCCTTGACATTTTGCACTATGCTGAGTGTCTCTTTTAATAGGCGCACAAGCATTTAGTGGAACAGAAGCAGATAGTGAAACCCACATACTAAATAAATAAGTACAAAACACCCATGGCAGTGACAGATTCACTTTTCGGATTTAATTAACAGTGTCCATGCACTTTTAATTGCAGCTTTTGGTAGACAACACTCTTAACACTGCAGCATGGTGGACATCTGGTTTGTGCATTTGCCTGACAGTTCAAAGGTTGAGGGTTTAAACCTGGGTTGCGGCCTTACTGGTATTCCCAAAAATGTTGGGTTAATTGAAGACTCTAACATTCCGGAGTGTGAATGGCAGTTTGTTTATACGTGCCCTGTGACGAGTTGGCGACCAGTTCAGGGTGTACCACACCTCTTGCCTAAAATCAACTAGGAAGGGCTCCAGCCCTCACTCGCCTAGTTAGGATAAGATGCTCAGAGAATGGATGATGTCATGCATAAGTGTAAAGAAATGTAAACTGTTGAAGGATAAAATGAAGGGAAAAAAAGTGTACTCACCCTTTGAAGTGCGAGACAGGAGGTGTTGGCTGAAGGCACCTGTCTTTTTTATTTTATGAGCTGTCATACAAGTGTAAAATTTTGGTGATTGACATATGCGCCAACATTGAATGCAGCTGAACAAGTCAAGGACAACTTCTACAAAGACCTGCAGAATTCAATTCAACACTCAAATGAAGTACTTGTAGTTGGTGGTGAGCGGGCCTGACAGATGACGTAATGCCAAACTCAAACTCATGCTGCTAAAACCTGACAGCGATGACTTAACTGGATCTGCGGTCGGCCTGGGTGTTGCTCACAAAACTGAAGAACAACACCGACCACAGAATCAGTCGCCTTGACTCTGCAGCTAAAGATTTAACTGTAATCCTGTTGAGGCGGTTTCAGTTAGCACGGGACCAGTTTTGTAGGCTGAACCAAGGCGACTTCAGAGGCTCCGTCAAACAAATCTTCATCTTCTGCCATCTTTTGTCCACTTCACTGCAGCCTTCAACTCTGTTGACTGAGATTCGCTTCGGAAAATTATATAAACCGACAGCATCCTGTCCAAGCTACTCAGGCTCATCCATGCGTTCCATCAGTTGACCAGGACCAGAGTTTGGACGTTGAGTGCTAAACTCAGTTACTGCTGTCTGCTCTGGTGTTAGTGAAGGCTGTGCATTGTCACCCTCTACAATGATATCGCAGACAGGTAATGCCCTGGGGAACTCCACTGGTGTGAAGATTGCCACTCATCATTATCATTCACCGGGTATGGGCGTCAATTTCGTCAAGACATACTAGGTCATGGCAACCATAGAACCGCCAACTGAATGACCTGCAATCTTACTTAACGACGTGACGCTGAAAGACAATGACTCTTTCAAGTACCTTGGCTCCTGTTTCATGGGAACCAAATGGAGAGCAGTAAAGATTGACCATCGGATCAATCTTGCTCAATCGGCCTTCGTTCGATTATAGCCCCACATGTCCCCCTGTGAGATCTCCCAACGGATGAAGGCAAGGATTGACCAAGCGGTGATCTCCACCATCTTGGCCAGTGAGTAAAGCTGACCTAAGGAAATTAGAAGTCTGTGACCACGACCGCCTCCGGCACATTTCACTGCCACTGCCTTGACTGTATCTTGTCAGCAAGCCTCTACCAGCAAGGTAGACATTATGCTCTCTTTGCCATTTCCTCCAATCTAGTAAAAATAAGTTTGCGAATGCCAAATTACGATTTTGATGGGCTTCACTGTATTGTACTAAATACCCACTTCAGAGACCTACCCTTACTTTCGTCACTAACCCTACATCGCTATAAGCCTAAGATTCTGTATCTGCAAATAACACTTTGTTATCTTTATTTCAATCACACAATTCTATCCGGCAGTTAATTTATAATTTAATATTTTATTTTGATCACAAAAACACATGGATAAAAAGTGTGGGCTTCAATACTATAAGTCTCTACTAAATTCTTGTGTGACATGTTGTAAAATACTGGATTTTCTGTAGCCTACTTTCCACATGCAGCATTTTATTGAGTCGTTTATCATTTTATTGACTTCACCATGAATTTAATTAATTTAATAAAACTGACTGCCTGATCTTTTAATATTGTTCAGGTAGGCAAACAGGGAAATATCTGGGGCATTAAGGCGGTCCCCATCCACACCACTACACCCCCCCTAAAAAAAAAAGATCTCATCAAAGTTGTTTAACAAAGTTTCCATTTTATCAAAACCATCAAACATTTATATAGTAAGAGCCAAGATGCTCTTGCCATTTGTAATCACATAAATGTCAGTGGCAGCTGAGGAGGACGTAGTAGAGATAAAGTGGAAAGTGACACAAGTGACGTTTTTCATCTTCAAGATGTGGGTATTAAAGTGGTTGCATTGCTAAATGATATTAAATGTTGTTTCATGTTCTTATCAATTACAGTGAAAGTGGTGAGATGAGCCACTTGTTAGATAATAATTTCATAATTAGTCATTCATTCATTTATCTTTCGTACTGCTTTATCCTGGTGGGCGTGCTGGAGCCGATCCCAGCTGTCATCAGGCAGTAGGCGGGGGACACCTAGAACCGGTTTCCATCAAATTGCATGTCACACAGAAATGAATCAGCATCCACACTCACAATCACACCTACGGGCAATTTGGAGTGTTCAATCGGCCGACCACGCATGTCTTTGGAATGTGGGAGGAAACCGGAGTACCCAGAGGAAACCCACGCAGGCACGGGAGAACATCCACACAGGAAGACCGAAGCCGGAAACGAACCCACAATCTCTGAGCTGTGAAATGGACGTGCTAACCAGAGCTAACCGGTGTTCCACTTTATTTCATAATTAAATCATCATAATTGTCAGGACGCTATATACCACACGGAATAGAAGAATTCTCTGAAATTCACCATTTTTAAATGATGCTGAACATTAATATTTCAAATTTTTGGAGTAGACTGTGAAGAACCCCATGACTGGATTTGCTTTGGATTTGCTACAGCCCCCATCAGCATCACAAGAAACAGACATTCTATGGCACCTTTTCTCCATCAAACACCCATTTCTTTCTTTTGAGTCTAATAAATAGAAATCTTTGAAAGTCATATTGCAACAAAGATGAAAGGTATATGAGCTGCCTGTGCGAATATGTGCCCATGCAATATCTCATCCCAACTAATTTTATTGTTCATTGTCATGGAAAGGATAAATGAGAAAGTCTTGCAGTGAAAGGTCATTTTTCATATCAGTCTTTGCCCCCCCCCCGTCCTCTTTTCTTTCACTTTAGCAGAGAGGGACTTTTCACTTCATCTTTTCAATACTGTTTTCCCCCCATCATTTCTCCTCCTCCCCTGCACTCCACTCCACTCTATCTCTGCCGTCATCTCATCCCTCCCGCTTCAGCTCCCCTCCCTCCCTGTCGTCTTTCCTCCCTCCTTTCTTGCTCGGCAGAAGCTGTGTTGCTCATTAGTTTGCTCGCCACACTGTCTCACGTCAGTCTGTCCTTCACATCTCGCTGCTCTGCTAAGAAGTCATTTGCAGCCCCTCCTTCCTCCTTCCCGCCGCCTTTTCCTGCATTTCAGTCTCTGTATGGTTTCATCACTATTTTGCAAGAGCTCCTCCTTCTCTTATAACCTGTAAAATACAAGTATTTGAAGGGTGAGGCCAAGACGGGGCAAGGAAATCGGGATTATCTCTGGCATAATGATTTGGCACTTTGACAATATCAGAAGCAAGAAGAATAGAAAGATGCAGGAGAGAAGGAAAATAATGGGATTACACCTAAGCGGTTCCTTACAAAATCATATAAAAAAAGAGGGAAGCAATAGAGGGACTCGCTGCTTGGCATTCATGGAACATGTGCGTGGTACATCATTGCTTCGATCTCGACCGATGCGAGTCTCACATGCTTTAGAAGCAGTGGGACAAATTTAAACTGTCGGTGGGTTGTGATGGTTGATATTTCAGCATGCAAATTTCCATCAATGACAAAGTACCCAAATGTCAAACAAGGCTGCAATTTATGCATTTGCACACACGGCTCCTATACGCTAATATTATTACAAGTGGGCAATGCATTGTGGGATTTTTGAAAAATGTAATACGTTGAAAATAGTAAAATATAATACATGCACACACACTTATATTGAGGGTCAGATTTAGTGTGTAAAAGTGTCATTTTAAGTGGATACAACTCAAACTATTGAATATTAAATATCCAAAAAGCAAGAATATGTTGATTTCATTTTATCCATTTATGTAACTTTTATTGACCTGGTTGGGGCAACGTCACAAAACAGTCATGTAGTGGCCACTCTTAATGTACAATCTTATTTGCTGCATATTTTTTGTTGATGTTAATCATCACAATACAAATTGATATTGATTTATCTGAGCCCTAAAATATAGTCATTCTTCAAGATGGTCCAAAGTTGCATTTTTGAAGATGTAGAAGAGAGAAAAATACCTTTTAGGGGTTACTTTCAGATTGTTCAATTATGCCAGAAATGGTAGCATTTTGTATGCCTGCCTTGTTTTTGGGAGTATGCTGAGGCACGCACACAACTTGTAGTTATGAAGGGAGGAGTGTTTAATTCATTGTGTGGTTGACTACTAAATTCTTGCCAGAGCATCATTTCAGGACAAGGGCAACATGGCAGCAAGCTAAAGAGGAAAAGTGTCCATTTTGTATTCATAACCCGTAACCAGACTGCCATCCTCAAGGGACAATATCAAAGTATGCTTGAGCATGCCATTGTACTCTCGGCTGCTCCTATAATGAGCCGCTTGGCACTTTGCATGGCAGCCTCCGCCATTCCTGGATTTATGCGTGCGTGTGAAGGGAAGAGAGTATTGTTAAGTGCTTCGTACAAAGGTGCAGACATGAACTGTAAATACATTGCGACTGCCATCGTTCATGCGCACACCAATCATGCACTGTGTCATTATTGAGGAGCCGCCCCAGATCCTCTTTTCTGGTTACGGATCTGGCAATGACTAAAAATTCAACCCTGTCAGCAGACATGTTCATGCATACCCAAATTGAAGTTTAAAGAACCCGAGTGTAAATGGGCAAATTTCCCATTTTGGAGTCGAGCAGTTTTATCTGAAAAGTTGAAAGTTTACAAAGCAATCAAAAATGAGCTGGGCCCACAGTATGTGAGTCAAGCTCATTTCAAGCCCAATTTGACTTGGTGACCCACTTTTGAAGTTTCACGATTGTCAAGCATGTCATGTACATGTGAAGTAAGGAAAGATTGGCAGCTCTCTGGACTGGTCGGTCATGTGAGGACTGACTGGATTTCTGACATGTCAGAAATTTGGTCTCTCATCTTGCATGACTGACAAGACTACATTTCCCAAACCACAAGTGGCGTAAACAGCATGGACAGAACATAATGTAGAACATCCATCATGCCTTGCTATCACGTAATGCATGATCCAACACTCACTAAATTCTGTTTTGTGGGTATGAATTGTGCGATTTTGGCAGTCTGACTGGACAATATGCAGCAGTTGCCACCGTACTAAGAGAGCAGCAGCATTCCTTAGCAATCAATACGCAATACAAAACATAAACCCTACACCAATCGTACATATGGGACTGGCCCAGCAACAACAACAAAAAAATAGAAACCTATTACTCCTGTCTCCTTCCTCTCTTATCTTTGGGCCAATTAAAAACTCTCAAATGATTGTCGTGTATTATCATTCATACATTCATTCGTACATTAGCTAGTGATATTCATTTTAATGGATAAGTTCCTTTCTATTAAAAAACATAGATTTCTAGGTTGAAATGTTATAAAAAAAAATCATTTTGGGTGATTGCCATCTTTTTCTTGGAAAGATTTATTTCCTATAAGGGGTTCATGGATGCAAAATGTTTGAGAACCGCTGCTGTATAAGTGCCACTATGCCAGTGTCATTTTATATTCAATTTCAAAATTTAGTGTGCCATAAATACTGTAGAAGCAAGTTGCATTATTCTTAGCATTGTTATTAGAATTAGCATTCAGTCAATGGTCAGCAGAAACATCTTCTCTGTGATTAATTTGATAGTTGGCAACATGCAATTTGAATTATCTACAGGACATACTAAGTGGAACAGCACCTATTCAAATGTATATTGTAAGCGGTCATAAAGTATCATGGCACTCAGTCTGAGTGTGTACAGTGTGAGCACGTCAATCATTTGGTTTGACAAAGCGTTGTAGATCAAAACAATGCACGGTATGCTGAGCATTGCCCTCCAAGTACCAAAAGTGAAACATGTGCATGTGATTGTCTCTCAACATTGCAAATCTCTTGACATAAACTAATGTGGACCAAAGTGCAAAGCAGCTTGTTTGAGTGTGGAGCAAGATGAAAATGAAGACCTGTTACGCCTGCAGGGGCGTCATTAAGCGCAATAAGCCAGCACCAGACATTGGATCAGACAGCGATCGTGCACTTGCACAACATGCAATGCTGACCTGATGGGAGAACTTTTGTCCTTCCCTTGCTCAACCCGCTTTCTGGCCTCTGCTCTCATTTTCCTCTCTTTCTTCCTCCTTTCACTCCGCTAATCACCGCCTTCCTCTCCCTTGCTGCTCCTCTCTCTTTCTCTGCTATCAACTTATTATAGTACGCAGGATGCGAGCCAAGCCTCTAAAACAGCTCTTGATGATGAAAGAAGGTCAAGAAACCCAAGTCTCTCGTGATCTCTCTCAGTCCTCTTTTCTTTTACACCCCCCGAAGCTAATTAGAAAGCCCACTTGGCCCGGGTGAGAGATGACAGCCTAAAAAACTTCCTCGGTTATCAGACAGCAATTAAGTAAAGCCACTTGGACACAAGCAGAGTTGGTCAAAAACCAGATTGGGCTCTGCGGGCAACCCAAGAGGAAAATACGGGACTGGAAGAACCTCTACCCCATGGGCCTTCTGTTCTTCTATGTTCTAATAATATGAGAATGAGAGCATTTAAGAATCAAGGGTTGCAGAAGATGAAGCTCTGTGAGTGGTGTGATATTTAAGGTGGCCTTTGAAGAAGTACAGATGAGGCATTTTGGGATAGAGCCCCCAGGACCTTTGATGGAATCCCTTTGGTCTCAATTACACCAGGCCCTGCTGGCTAATACAGCATTTCCTGATCACATATTTCCCAGCCCTGCTCTTCTAGCACCCCAGGAAAGTTCTGTCCTTCCTTTGATCCGGTCCAGATCACTCACCAATTGCATGTGACGATAGCAGCAATGACCTGTGGCTTATGGGTTGTCATCTTGGACCAGAAAACAAAATGTGGCAGTGGAGCTGCACTTGTGTTGTGGACATCATGCGTAATACGTGGTCATCTGGTAAAAATGTCTTCGGTGTATGTTTTGCTAGCTTTAACGCTTCGTGTGTGGATGTGCCAACTACTTATGTGGCATCCTCCTCAATACATCGAATGCAATAACAATCCTAATAATAATAATAATTATTATATAAACATCCATCCATCCATTTATTATATAATAATATATAATAATAATATTAATTATTAATATTATTATGTTGGTAATATGCATCTACACAAGCTAAACATGCTTTAAGGTGTTTTAAAACAAACACTTGCATATCTGTGCTCACCGAAACCAAAGCTTTCTTACAAAACGTTCTGTTATTTAAGTGTTAAAAACAAAATGATACGTCAACATTTCTGTTTTGGAACATCTCTAGACACAAGTAAGTGGTGTGCATTTTGCTTTGAAAAAATGGCTGAAATGTCTTCTGTGTCTTTATTTTGTTGACAGCCTGTTATTTTCTACCACTTCAGTCATTTGGCCTTTTTCTTTCCAAATCCAAATTTGAGTGCATTTACAGCTGGAGACTGAAGTGAATCTTTTAAAAAGTTGTGTGTATGACATTGAGGCCTGTCAAAGTTGCCAGATAGCAAACACTCCATTTCATTTGATTATTCCTTTTGGTGTGTACCGTATCTTGTTAGCAAGTTCTGCGCTCTAAGAGGTTTTTCATTTTTTATTCAGCAGAATTTTGCATAAACAATTCAAACCAATTACAACTATGTGGAGAAGTAGCACAATGGCCAAAGAAGAATCCGTTACATCCAAGATTTTGCTCACAGGATTTTCAACTTCCATTCAAGGATTATTCAGATTTAGCACAAACTCAAACTAAGCCTAAAATTGAGTGAATCACAAAAAAAATGAAAGGTATTAACACGTTTAAAGCCACTTTCATTATTTTTTTAAGCCCAGGTATAATCAAAGTGCTTGAAAGGAATCATCTCATTTCAATTTATCTAACCCACAGCGAAGTCACGGTAGAGATCAGAATGACTTTCTATAACAACACCTTTTGAGATATATCTCTATAAACGTCATCTACTCAGGCCTTTTCACCGCCTTGGCTGCTTACCTACTCCAGCCCTGACTAATGAAGATCTGGAAGCCAATATAAAAGGATTACGGTTGATGCGCACATTTACGATGCCCACAAACATGCACAGACCAGACACAGATACCTGAAGGTCAAGTGGAAGAGGAGGGGAGCGGACATTTTCAAAGGACCTTTTGTTACGTCCTTATTCAAATTCATCAGTAAAAATAGGCTGGCCTAAGCCTTTTCAGAAATAAAATTGTCATGTTAATTCATTCTGATTGCCACATTGGGCCAACTAAACAAAATGAATGGTGTGAGCCAGGCGGGCTCACTGAAGCGTAACTCTGGATATTTCATAGTGAATTACCTTTGATGGACTCGCCACGTTAATCTCGGCGCAAACTGATCAGACGCCCACATGTGGAATCCCAATTGCCGTGTTAACTAATTGAATTGCATGCCCGAGAAGTACACATTATAAAGCTGAATGCAAAGTAGGGGTGCTATCACAGAAATCTTTTGCCTCTAACTCTTATCACGTCTATCCGTCCACCCGTCCATGTGTCCGTCCATGTGTCCGTCCATCCATCCATCCATCCATCCGCCAACCAGCCAGCCAGCCAGCCAGCCAGCCAGCCAGCCAGCCAGCCAGCCAGCCAGCCAGCCAGCCTCAATTCCTCATGATCAAACAGTGTACTGTTGCACCTCTTTGGATGTGCAGTGGTGTTTGCCCATAAATACAAACTACTCAATGTGCCGTGGGTCTTCTCTGGGGAGTTCCTCTGACAAAAGTGAGTTTGCCAGTTTGTTTCTGGTTCATGGAATCAATTGGCAGGGGTCTAACATTTGCATTCCGTGGTGGTTTTACTGCAGCTCAAATAGCGGGGAGAAAAGAAGAAAATAGATTGCTTTATCAAAAGTGACCAAAATGGATAGTGGTGTATTTTGTCTGGCCATTTGTTTGTAAGCAGTCCGCATGGTACTTCCTAATTACTGTGATACATTATGGTTTGAGTCAGGTTGGAATGTCCCACTGGAGAATGCAAATGGTAGCGTCGCATCTGTCTAATCGCACTGTTTAATTCCTTCTCCATGAGCCACAAAGGTAACACACAAAGACAAACACAAATATGGTGCTCAACACATTTTACACTGAAGATAAAAAATCCCCGGCGACAATCTCTATGTATGCATATCCGCTTCACCTCAAATAATGGGGCCCCCTGGGGGGCGCGTGTGACCCCAGGGAACATCTGTGATTTTGTTTGTATTCAAATTAATTTAAACGTATTCTCTACAATAGGTGGCAGTGGCGCACACGGAGCGTAAACAATCTTAATGAAGTTATTCAGCATATTTATAAGTATCTATTTATTTACAAGTAAGTTAAGTACCGTGTACTATGGTGCTTTGAACAATTTAGCCATGGTGTTCATATCTTGGGGAACTCCTGAACAGCCCACCAGATGAATCGTTACATTTCAGCAATGCTCCAGGTAAAGACAAAGTGGCATGTGATGCCAAAAATTCATTCTCCACTTGCTGTAATCTCACATCATGAGGATAATGAGGAGTGAGCTTGAATCTACTGTTATGAATAAGAATTAAGAAATGTTCAATTTGAGCCCATTGATACATGAGAACCTTAAACCGCATATATGGATGGAGCTGTGCACTCAATCTTCCATCCATCAGTTTCCAAGTCAAGTCACCATAGCATAGCAATCTGTTGTTGTCACTCTTCCTCACTTATTTTATGTGTCACTGTCATGCAGGGATTGTAGGCCCTCTGGGTATTGATTGGACTCGGCTTAATGCTGTCAGACTGATGGGAGACATGCGATTCACAGACGGTATCTTGACCCTGGTAGGCTCAGCCTCCAACCAAGCACACAACCGGGCACACAAACACACGGGGCTGACAGCTCGCGCATGCACACGATCCCAGTACAGTTTGTGGGTAGTAAGCACGTTCGCACAAATGAACACAGATTCAATCATGCATTGCTGCAAAACGACAAATGCTTATGTGCACACACGGTAACCGCACAAAAAAAAACACGCACGCACACACACCCTTGGGAGTCCCCCCTGACACCCTCAATCTGTCACAACTAAAACTCAGAGGACATCATCTTTGAGTCAGGAGGACCACGACAGCGCACTGAGCTCAGCACTGTTTCAGCTAATCAAGACTGGCAATGACAGACTGCCTGCACTGACAGACATTTTTACATATTTCACAGCGGAGGATATCATCTGTCGGGTTGGGGGCATGGAAAAAAAAAACATTTATCCTGGTAGGCATTATGGATCACGCTTAATCGCACATCAAGGGAGTCGACAGCTTGAGGTTATTCAGACATGTTTCGGGTTCTCGTTTTCAAACATATGCTGAATGGTTCAATTATAATATGGCATGATACGTTTCTACAAAAGAGTATTCAGGCTATAATTGCAGTCCATGTCATTATTTTTCACTCAGGAACAAAACACAAGGGTACCAAAACAATTATTTACCAAACTCATAATAAAATCAAACTTGACAAGACCCTCAACATTCCACAGCTTAACAGCACTATACTATACCATGCCAGGTCAAAGTCCAAGTAATTACAGCAGACTTAACATTCACTTGTCACATGGTTAAAAGCATATTACGACAAAGTAAAAATACTCCTTTGTATGTTCACTCAAGGAGGCAGCACTTCACCACCAAACTGTCAAATTACACCATTAGTGTAGCTGCTCTCTGCATGGTTCATATGCAGAGGACACATGACCAAACACAAAGGCTGTCAACTTTGCAACAACTGTTTCTTTTAAGGATGGAGCAGCTGAGCCCAATGCAAAGCACATCATGTGTCAAACATAGCAGCACTGTGTTTTTGCTCAATAACACTTCAAGTACTGTTTGGCCTTGGCAGAGGACATCATTCATGTTGACTTTACAATATAACATGAGCGGTGTCTTGGCAGGGCCACTCATTTTTTACGGTTTACACTCCAGTTTGCTTATGACAAGGACGCTTTCAGAAATGCCATTCTAGTACTTGCAATATGGTAACAAAGTATTGTATGTCTTTCTCAAGTACCTTTTCACTTATTTCTGTATATCCCTGAAAAAGGGTTTAAGATGAATCCACTTTCCTCCGTAAAGCACCATTCATCCTCTGTTACTGTTATCAGGGACACTTCCAAGGGGTTTAAATGCACAAATAAGTCCTCAGCAGTAGGTATGTTAATTGTGCACATGCAGAGCTGTGGATCAGTGAGACAGATGTGGCCGGATGCAATCGTGTGATGAATTGACCCTCGTGTTAAATGATGCCAATCAACCTTTAAAAATTCGATAAACAAGCCGCAAAGCCGAGAGGAGAGCCGTACCCTCATCATTGTGAATTTCCTGCCACGTGAACGGGTCACTGACAGACTGTGACACCAGACCTTTTGTCAAGGCCCTCTAGATGACTGGTTGGTGCTCATTTAAAAGGACAGTAAGCCATTCATTAATGCAATCCCTTTCCATCCACCCATTTCATAGAAATTAGAGACACAATCGGAGACCTATGCAAGGACATTGGATTGACATTAAATATTAAATAAATGATTTATAATACCTACTCCAGTCAGAACGTCAGGCAATGCAATGCAAGGCAGCTTTATTATAATATAGCGCAGTTCTTACACAAGGTAGCTGAATGTACTTGACTTATATTTACAAGCACAATATTTAAAATCATTGAAAAACAAGACTGAAACACATTTAAAAGAAAAGTAAAGAAACAAAAAGCAGCTTATTAAAATTATGAAAAGAACATCCGATGCAGATTTTTAAAAAATGCTACAAAAGACCTTCATAGATATGGGGCATATTTTTGGATTTAAAATCATTTGACCTTGGCAATTACTTCATGTCTTTTGGCAGCTTATTGCAGTTGTGTGCAGCATATTGGCTAAAATCTGCTTCAACATGTTTGCTTTAAAGTTTTGGCTCCACTTTCTGACCCAAATCAGCAGATTTCAAAGCCTTACAGTGTTTATATCAATTGGCCTTCCTTTAGTGGAGTCAGGACCTAAGCATTTTAGTGATTTAGAGATCAGAACTTTAAAATCTATTCTACAGCTGACTGGGAGCCAGCGTAAAGCCTTTGGGGCTTGAGCAACATGGAATGATCTCTTACTCCTGGTCAGAATCCAAGCTGCAGCGTTCTGAATGAGCTTTTCAAGGAGTCAGGTCAGAAGAACATTAAAATAATCAAATCTACGGGAGATTTAAATAAAAAAACAAAACAAAACGATAAGCTTCTCTTGGAGCATGCAACTCTTTACTCTGGATGTTCTTCAGCTGGTAAAAGGTTGTTTTAGTGATTGATGTGATGACTGCTGGAAGTCAGATCCAAATGTATCGACACTCTAAGGTTTTAGACTTGGGCTTTGATTCTTAAAGACAGAGACTGCAAAAGTGGTTACTAAAAGCAGTCCTCTTTTCTTTAGAGCCAAAAATAACATCTGTAGGTAGTACGTATATCAAAGTGTCATCTGCACAACCATGACAGCCAACATTGGCATTCTGAAGAATTTGACCCAAGGGTAGCATATGTAGGCTGAACTAAAGGAGTCCAAGGAATGACTCTTGGAGGATCCCACGTCATTGTCAGATTCAAAATGTCACTCAACAACCCCTTTCAAAAAGGACTGAAACCATTTCAGGAGAGTTTCATTTAGTCCTACCTCAGTTTGCAACCTTCAACAGTATGCGGTACTGCAATCTACTGTGTAAAACATTGCACTGAGATTCAATAGGAGCAGGAGTGACACCTTTCCCTAGTTAATGTTCAATCTCAGATCATTTAGTACTTTAATAAGAGTTGATTATGTACTGTGATGAGGTCGGCAACCTGATTGAAATTCATCAAAAAGTCCATCTGAGTTCAAGAAGTCCATTTGAGTTCAAGAAAAGTATTTTTAAAGGATGGGAAAATTACACATTGGTGCATTGCGTCTAATGCTGGCTTTACATTACATAGTCCAATGAACACACAATTTTACAACCATCTGTCAGCAGCCAAATCTCTGAGCAAGTGTTAACAAAGCTCAGTTTCATGCTGCAAAAAGACCTAGCAGGGAAGGTCCATGATGGTTCTGTGATTATGTTTTGGATTAAATATGAAGGTGATTCAGCAATTTCCGACAAACACAACTTGAAACAGCAACATTGTGAAGAGCAGTCACAAACCTAGAATTTTAGCTATGCCTCTAGCATGAATAATGGTAATTCCTTTTAACAGTTCTCTAGAAAGCAGCTGGGTTTGTTTTAAGGCTATGACAAACACAGATTTGCTAATAGGATTCTTAATTTGAAGGAAAACGTATCATTACAACAACAAAATTAGGATTCAACATACGTATCGGAATGACTTCCGTACTGTGTCTAATGACCTCAATATTTCACCTCACTACATTCCATAATACAGCACAACATAGCTCTGTAGGCTAAATTTGGCTCCCTCTCCTTAAGTGAGCTGAGTGAAGGATGCTGTGCTTCTCTGTGTAAGCGCCCGCAGCAAAATCGAGTTTATTAAGAGCCATAAAAAACAACATTAAAATTCACGACCAAGAGAGCGTCGCCTGACCCCTAGAGAATGATAAATTAGCTTCTGTAGCTCTAGCAAAACGACCATTTTATACCTTCAGCTTCTCTCCGGAGCTTGCTCCACTTTAGTGTAGAAGTGCCGCAAAGGGACTACAGTACATGCTGAAACAACAATATGTAATAAACGGATTTTAAAGTTACTCGGATGCGACACGCTAATGAGTCTTAACCTTTGATCATATTCTTTAGTTGAATCTTACATTTTTGGACCGTCCAGGTGGACGTGCGAACTAGTGCGCCACCGTGCCGCCGGTCAGAGATAATATTAATTCAGAATTTGCTTTTGTAAGATTGTGTTCGATTATTACTGCAAGGCTCAGATGCTTGTACAGACACAAAATTGTATGAATGGTGATGAGTCTGACATGGATTATTTGAGACAACAGGTCTGATTCACTCAGTAATTGATGCATATCGTGCTTAGTTCAAGAGGCCATTTCACTATTCTCAAATGAAAACTTGACTAGTTTTAATTCTTTCAGTCACTCATCACATAAGCCGGCGTTGCTTTGCTCTGGTCCAGGCCGTAATTGTTGTTTGCAGCTGTTAGTTTGAGCGATAGCTCAGTTGATTTTATGTGACAACGGTACTTCCATTCTCTGCAAAGTCGCGAGTGTCAGAGCTAGCTCCGGAGAAGTGAAAAAAAAACTTGCTCAGAATTGGAATCATGTAAAAACACAGCAATTACTGTGGTTGGGAAAAGGTGCGACTTCCGCTACGCAACAGGACTTGACCTGACCTCTTTTAATCCCCTTTCATGCCTTAGGGCTTAAGCCTTAGACCATCCTTTTGTACCTTTAGCAACGAATCCCTAACTAACCCAAGTTCCCGGTGAGTCATCACCTGCAAATCATTCGGACTATGCTGAGCTAATGGATCAGTAAATAGATTTTTAGTTCCACATGAATACTAATTTGCTGGTGGTTGTGGTCGGAGCGCCTCATTCGGCTCAGGCTGAGATCAATTTGGGATTAAGTAGTCTTTGTTCCAAAGCTGAGATGGTTGGCTTGTGCCCAAGTTTGGTTGATCTTGATTCCTCAGATTTGGGCTAGAATTCTGCTGAAGGAACACAATGCAATGCTCATGAGATTGAACAGTTTGGAATTTAGCCAAAATGTCTCAAGCCTAAATTTTGACTTCAGAATAAAACATTTTGAACTTTGCTCCTTCTATCAATTTTTTTCCTGCAATGCTGCAAAACAAAGTACATACTTAAGTACCATTTTCAGCTTTGCAATAGCCTACGTACTTTCACAATTACTCTTGCACTTTCTTCATCTTGGAAGAATTACATTATCAAATCCCTTTTTTTAAATTCCCTGCAACAGAATGTTAAAGAAAAGAAGTAAAAAGCAAGAGGTGAAATCAACGGTGGTACAGATCTGGGTTAAGTGATTGAGATTTTAAGAACAGAGACGAGAGCGGCATGGAGGAATGTCAACCAGGCTGCATTAATGACAATGATGAAAGATACTCGGAGAACAACTCTAAAGCAAGTTATTCCCCATCCATAGTCTAATCTAAGATATATTTTTGAAGTTAGTACTATCACCAAGCTGTTTTAGTGCCACATGCTTCCTTGTTTTGCACTTTCACCATGACCCAAATAGAGTACACCAGAGTTTCCATGAAGTCTGAACAGTCAAGAGTAGGCCAAATTAGGGTTTTATTGTTTTCACGTTTTACATCAGTTCACTTATTTTTACACTTGTGTGATAGTTACATAAAAAACTGCCTGTTGGGATAAAATACATTTTATAAAACAGATTCTTTCCTTTTCAGTTACCTTTGAAGTTTAGCGATAGTGGCCTTCTTGAGTTGTTTGTCATGTCTTATGTTTCTGTAGGATTCACTGAAGCTTGAAACACAACAAGCTTTCTGCTTCCCCTTTCACAAACATTTTGCTGGAATATTCATGATGCAGTATGTAGGTATGGAAAAAGTTCGCTTGGAGCGGAGCAATAACTGCACCCCATCACTGTGGATTATCCCCTGCACGACGGCTGACGGCAACTGTTGTAATGTAATATGCATTGTCATGAATTATGTAGTAGACTGCATTATCATCTGCTATATTTTGGTGATTTTTGCTCCAGTTCAACTTCATTGGAAATAACAAAAAACAGCCTTTTCTTATACGGTATTATTCCATTTTTTTTCCTCCGATTCAGTTGTTGTTGTTTCAAACTTTCATAAGAAGAGTGGAGACTTTAAATCATAATGCAGGACCCCAGAATACAAAATTTTCTTTGCGTAAATTAGGACGAAATGAAAAAACAAAATGGGAAAACACATTGCATTTTTAACACAATGACACAATTTAGTGTGAGTGTACAATCTACGAAGGAATATTTGGGCCACACTGAAAAGAAAAAAGATAATTATGAGAACGATTTGTGGAAAAAATAGTTGGGGAACTTTGTGTACATTTGTGAATTTTTATTTGATATTTTATTTTTGCTCGTAATTATGGGTCTGTCGTAGAATTTTATTCTGGTAGTAGAGATTTTTTCCCTTTTCTTTACAGTAGGGCCCTAATGCTAGTCTGTGTAGCATTCAAGGCTGGGTGTGGCCAAAAATACACAAGCGTATGAATAATGCAGTTTGATATAATTTATTTTATAGGGTATCCCTGGATGTACACGCATGCACGCACTCACTCACGCACGCACTGACGCACGCACGCATGCGCACACACACACACACACACACACACACACACACACACACACACACACACACACACACGCACACACACACACACACACACACACACTGAGCCAAGGGTCTGCTCCCATAAATGCTTCTGATGAAGTGAGCTTCATTGACAAAATACTCAACTACTATGTAAAAAATCACAGAAAGAAAAAGCACATTGTATGATTAGTCATTAAAAATGGCCTGAGACCATGTAGTGACCTTTGTTGACTGGGTAGGTTAGGCATGAGTTCATCATTTTCACATGTGATGTGCCCACCTCAGTAATGCTCAAAATGTGTTTTTCCTTTCACACTGAGAGTCTGCTGGCTACATGCAGGTGAGTCTCGCAGACTCATCAGTGGCCCCGGCTGAAGTCAATAGTGAGTCAGTGTCGTAGGAATGTTTGGAAAATCACCTTGGATGGCCTCACAGTGGCAAAGAAAGATGATGATGGGATTTTGTAAAGATCTTCTCATAAAGTCTCGCTGACAGTGTCCTCATAGTCGATACTGAAGAATGAAGAATATGTCACCGCTCATACAAAGGAGTTGTCTCAATGTTTTGTCCATAAATGTAGCTGCTGTCAAGAGCCAAGGTTGATGCTGAAACAATCAGAAAAGAAAAAGCCAAAAGGAGAGATGCTCAAGGCCTGGTGACAAGTTGTAATGTTCCGTAGTGATTGGCCACAGCAGCTCGTCTCACAGCATGGATCGGGGAACCTGGTGAAGAACAAAAGAAAAGAAAAAAACGGAAACCACAAATGATGAGACACAAAAGCACTGTACAGACTCACAAAGCATATAATTGGTGTCTGATGACACTTTGTCCTCCCACTTCATGATAATTATAAGGGCGCATATGCAAAACCACAGAACCATGATAGGTAAGATTTTGCATTGTAATCATATTGTATAAACAAGAAATTGCTTTAGTTTAACAAAGCGAAAGCAAAATTGATTCACAGCATTTAAAAATGGGCAATGGGCGATGGGCTTTCTTCTTCTACTGTCAAAGTGTGTAGCTAACCAAATAACACAATTCCCTAATTGGCTGTCAATACAGTCACACTGCCACCTTCATTTTGTTTTAAACCCAACTACGACAACTTTGGATATAATAGCTGAAGACTGACAGAAAAAATATATTTCTGCTGAGCTTCACCCAAATTGCTCGGCTAAAACAGCAATTAAGCTTGGCATATACTACGAATAACATTTGACACAGCTTACAAAATGATGGTGTGGTGGCGTCGATAGTGGTATCCCCCCATATCCCATTTTCCCCCATGGGTGCATGTGACCTATAAGCTGAACAAGTGAACTGGAAATGCACACTTGTTTTCCTGTGAGTGGCACTTTAATCAGGAAAGTAGCATTAAATTGTATATATACTTATGTAGAGCCATGTATTCCATTCCTTTGAGTTGTATGCCATTTACTAAATTAACCCCATTGCATACATTTTTATAGATTGAGAAAAATGATCGATGAGAGCAAATACTGTTGAAAAGTTTTGCAGTGGAGCTCCTCATAGAAAACATCACATTCTTTATATTTGCGTGTTTTAAGTGTAAAAGCCAATCATCTGATCAAGAAACCATTTGAATGATTAATAGCCTACTATGGATAAAGATGTAAATGCTTATGTATACATGGATGAGACAAATTTGACACCCAGGATCGTATACATAAATCATTTAGACACCTAAATGTGATTTTGCAAATCCATATAGTATCACACAAATTCCCAGTGCTGGCAAATAAATATTTATGGTGCCCCCAATTCGCTTTCTCTCAGTGTCCTTGGTAATTGTGCATGATTCATTTTGTTTTCTCAGCGGAAGAGGGAAAATCAATCTTGGAGTAAAGCTTGCACATTCCAAAAGCCTCTGGCTTTGTCCAAAATAAAAACTTCACAGACACAGCTCTGGGAAAAGAACTAAGCTAAATGTCTGTTATGTTTTCTATTTTTTTGAAAAGGGGAAGGGATGTAAACCTCCCAGCAAAGTCAGACAGAGTAAAACTCGTTTAGATATGACTTTCAATTATGTGTTGTATTATGTTGGTTGTGCCTTGGAGGATTGTGAGATGGACAATGCAACTGCACATGGGAAAAAAAAAATGTTTTGTATATTAGCATAAAGTGGCTCAATACAAAGAAAGTGTGAACAGTGGAGTACATTTTGTGTTTTATGATTTATTTTTTCAAACTTAATACAAGATCTGCAAATTCGTAGACAAATGCAATCAATTGCTTCTGAGTATGCTTTAGTTACTCGAAAACACGGTTGGATGATATATTGCAAAAAAGAACAAAAAAAATCTAGAAATAATTGCCAGTTCCACATCCCAGAAAATGTGTGCACTT
This sequence comes from Syngnathus acus, assembly GCF_901709675.1. Taxonomy (NCBI): domain Eukaryota; kingdom Metazoa; phylum Chordata; class Actinopteri; order Syngnathiformes; family Syngnathidae; genus Syngnathus; species Syngnathus acus. Next base: position 9,760,214 of record NC_051088.1, on the reverse strand, counting down.
CAAGAAAATTGTTACGACTTATTTTCATCCAATAAGTAATTCTAACAGATTAAATCCAAAATCATAATGGCATATATTACTTGTCCAACAAAGTCAAAGACAAGGATTCTTACACACTCCCGTTTGTCTTCAATGAATAAATGTAATACTCACATGGCTCCAGGTTGTCTTTTTCCCAGCGCTGCATCCTATGATGGCTCTTTGGGCCAAGGCTGCAAAAGAAAGGCAATTGGCATTAAAGGAATATTTTATTGAACCTTCATTCAACATGCTGGCCTTTGGCGCACAACATATGTTCATTTAAAAGCACAGATGGTATGTCTTGCAATTATAGCCAAGGTGAAACAATGGAAGAAGGTTACTAAGTACGCTTTTAATTTCGCTTGACTTTCTCGAAGAGGTGCACCGTGAGCAATGGCTTAATTGTCGACAATGTCTTTCCCCTCAAGTGGTGGGGAAAAAAACAGGTTCCTTGTCATCTTAATATTGGTGAATGAGCCACTTTTGTGTAGATAATGACTCGGCTAATCATAATCACAAAGCTAATGATGTGTTTAGCCAATCAGAGGAGCCACGGCGAGGCGAGCGTCGGAGAGCCCGCATTGGCATTCCGCTGCTTTCCTCTTGGCCGTGCCAGGCGTTCTGTTTCGCTCGCGCCCGCGGACTTGGTATTCCGCAGCCGACCCGGCTTGCCGTCCTGTGATCTGTCACTCGCTTCGTCCATCTGTAGGATCGACTCGCTGGGCCTGGCCCAGGCTAGTGACGGAATTCATCCCTCTGTAGAGCTGTTGATCCATCACACCTCTCTCCGCCATGTCATCTAAATGCTAAGTACTTCTACTGCATCTTTAAATCAAAACAAGGGAGAAAATGAGCACGCCCAAAGGGATAAAAGCCATGACAGCCGCAATGGAATCTGCAAAGCAAACCTCTGGCTTTCTATTTCTATTTAATTCAAGGAGCAGCTCCGAAAGGGGTGGGTGGATAAAAGGAACAAACACGATGGATTGCTATATCTTGTTAACCCTTCAGATGGGCAAAGATGAGGACGAGATACGGTTATGGAGAGGCCCCATGTCAAGATGACTTTGAGAGAAAGAGATTTTGTCAGAGCTTTTTCCAAAGAACCAATATAGATTTACAGCTGAATCGGAATCTCAATATTCATGTCACAAAAGTCAGCTCAATCAGCATCCAATGGATGAACTCCACAACTGTATTTTTATCTGATATTGTCTTGATCGGTTATGCCATAAAAAACTATGATGACCACCAAGGAATCGAAACTTTTTGTACATACAGAAAATGGAAATATGGCTTTATTATTTAATTCTTTCAGCAGCATTATTTTTAAATCTGGGATTAATTTAGTTAATGATGATTTCAACACTTTAAATCCTATCTACCCTAAACCCATTCCCAACCCTAGTTTGAAACCCTACTTTGAAAACCTACTACTAGTTTGAAACCTTAACCCTAGATTTAAACCCTTCTACGAAACCCAAAGCGTGGTTTGAAAAGCTGACTTTAGTTTGAAACCGTACTATGACAGTTAACCAATAACCCTAACCCCAACCCTAACACAACTCAACCCTAATCCTAATTTGGAACCCTAATTTTAATTTGAAAACCTCCTTTGAAACCTTAACCCTAATTTGAAACCTTAAGCCTAGTTTGGAATCCTTTTACGAAACCCAAACCCTAGTTTAAAACCCGACTTTGTGAAACCCGAAACCCTAGGTTGAAAAGGTCCTTTAGTTTGAAACCGTACTACGACACTTAACCAATAACCCTAACCCCAAACCTAATGATGAATATTGATTTATTTCATTTAAGTGATTTTTACACATGATCACGAAGACTTTCAAGAATGTTACTTATTGTTGACAGTTTCACACTGGAAAAGATAACATTTTCCTGTAGCACAGCAGTAGGTTGAGCTTCTTACGGAAGAGTCTGTGTACCTCATTTGAGGTTTCACACTATCTGGGCTCACAATAGAGCACCTTGTCTCTTTCCTCAGGTTTAAGTCATCGATCGGGGACCTTCTTGAAGTTGGAGTGCTGAGGCAGCAGATGAGGGCAGCACGATGAACTGCTACCGCTAATTGAAAGGCTAACAAGGTGAATGTGGTCCCACAGGACGAGAAGAACCGGGCCCATGAAACCAGAGTGCATCATCCACGGCTGCTAACAAGATCGCAACGTGAAAAAGATTGGACATGGAAAACATAGATTTCCTTCCGGCGCACGGGATGAGGGAGCTTCTCTCACAAGTACTTTGCTGTGTAGTGCAATCAACAATTTTGGACCTCCTCTCTGAGCCGGAGGTCCCCCTGTTTTAACATGACTTGTAAACATCCAGTGCTGTAAATAAATGATAAAGTCTCGTAGTTCAAATGAGGCGGGCCGTCTGATTTTTTGAGAAGGCGCCAGTGAAGATCAGTGCTGAAATATGAAAAGGGAATGAATTAGTTATTTCTTTCATCAACATGGCATAATTCAAGATCAAAGTACTTTCTTAAAAACCTCATTGTGCTTCACAAACTAAAGCTCATCTGATAAGTAGCTATGCATTTTTAATCTGTGAAGAGAAACCATTAAAGCAGAGTGAAAAGAAATACCATCTCTGTTTCACGCTGTGATCTCAAGTAGTTCTCAACAAACAAAATTCGACAAACAAATATGTGGACAATGCTTTGCTCCTGGATGTGAGACTGTGAATCCAATGCGTCCAGGTGTGGTCATAAAACAAACTAATGCAAAGGAATCGATAATCTTGCTGATTTTCTGTTTGCTATGTTAAATTATTTTAGCTTTTAGCAAACACTGTCATTTATTTCACAAGCCAATAAAAAAATGGTAACAAATTCCATTAGAGTTGCAGATGAGCTACCTGACTTTTGGGCACACCACCAGCCAGTCACAGGACAGATAAAGACAAGCACTTACACCAACAAACAATATTAACTTCAGAAGGACTTTGGGCCAAAGCTGAGATTTAAGCCTCAAAACTCAGAAGTGCGAGGCAAATGTGTTAACCACTCTTCCATCATGCTGCCTCAATGCCACTAGTAGTTTTATCAGGATAAAAATAAATAAAAATAAAGTCTACGGTGTTGCTGAGAGCTTTAGCAAATCTCACCCAGTGAAAGGCTTTTCTTTGCCCCAAGTGTTATAAAGAGCCAGTGTTGAAATGTAGCCTTTGGACATAACTAGACATTTTTGATAGCTCTTACAATTTCACACCAGATGAAGCTCTGGAGACGAGCTAAAACACAAATGGCAGTTCAAAGGCTGCCGATGACAGAACGTCAAAAGGAGCAGAAAAATAAAGTGTGCTTGATGTGACAACACGAGGGGACGCATAAAGCCTCTGACACACTAGAGAAAGAAAAGACCTCCAGACCAGAGCTGACAAAAAGAAACACCACCACCAAAGAATGCAAGCTGTACTTAAACAAACAAACAAACAAACAAACAAACAAACAAACAAACAAACAAACAAACAAAAGCTACACAAGAGAAAAACAAAAAAAATGTTCTCCAGTCCGTACATCATGCAAAGATGGGCTTTTGTCACAGTTTTTCTTCCATACAGCAGGTATCAATCGAGCTTATATGAACATATTTTCTACATCACTCCGCATGCTCTTTCCAAGACGGATGATCAGATCACTGCGTCCCACAGATGAATCTTATGAAACTCAAGAGTGCATTTTTCCTCTCCGCCTGATGTTAACATGAAATTAAAAAAAAAAAAAATAGTTCAACTATCTTCTTGGTACATGCTTGACTTACTTGACTTGTTTGATCTAAAGGAACATAAAAACATTAATCGCTCGGCATAAAACGATCATACTCGCCTTAAGGACGTGATCTTACAGAATAGAGTCATGTTAACTCAAAGTGATGTTTATCTGCCAAACTTGGTTAGAGCTCAAACTTTGCGTCTTGGTGTATATATATATTTTTCTAGATTTCTTCAACCTTTTGGGCGTTTGAATTTGCAGGTTCCGCTGCATTTTCCATTTCTATCAGTATAAAATCCACATAAATGAATGCTGTCACCACACTACCGATAGCAGCAATCCATGGCCAGCGGCAATTAAGCATCGTTGCCAAGTTGGCTGGCAAAAATAATAGCCCGGTGTTGTCGTCTAGTGTATGACGAAGACTCAACAACAGAATGCGCATGAAAAGCCAAGCCAGCAAACCAAAGTTGAACACACGGTAATTTGGCTAATTTTAAAGTAGAATTACACGGATTCCAAAAAGGGTCGTTATAAAAAGTAAAAGCTTGTTTGACCTCATCACATTTGATGTCTATTGTGTTGTTTGGATGACTTGCCGTTACAAAAGATCAAATTCATCTACAAATGAGACTGAAAGAGTACAGGGACAGACTGTTGGAGAACACAGCATATGCTGCAAGCCATTCATATTTAATACAAAGAACCCACTAGTTTTTCATTGAATTTTAACGATGTAAATATTGCTCTAATGACTTTTAGTACTGAAATGACTCAACAACACTTTCTGGCTGAAAGGAATTTAGACTATTTCAAATACATACTACATTTTACTTTAGGCATATTTTTAAAGCAAGTACCCATCAGTAAAAGATGTGGTTCAAGAGACAACCGTTAGTCCTCTCACTGTCACATGTATTCTATTCATTGAGCTGTGCTTGTAATGACCTAATCAGAGTATTTTTTTTCCACAATGGTGCTCGTTCATGTTGAGAGCTCTTTTTTTACAAGAGGTGCTCTCTGCACGTTGAAGTACAATAAATAATACAGCATCAAGAACTAAAATGCATCACAATAATGTAGGTGCAAATATGCTGAATGAAACCACTAAGATGCTTTGTGGGAGCTAAATTGGACAGTTCAGAAAATTAATAGAAATTGGTTAAAACGACCCCTGCAATATTATTATCGTTAAATGAAAACTCATAGACTGGTCTCAACATAACACAACGATGACATATACAAATGGCTCACAAAACTTCCAAGGGACGATGTCAGCATTTTAAAGGCTCGGTCCACGTAGCAGAGCCGCGCATGAATAAGATCGGAGTCATTAGCAGCCCTCACAAATCTACATTGTCCTCCAAAGTTCCTGCGGGGAGACATTCTATCTGAGCTTGAAGACTCGGGGCTCTAGATTTGGTGACAGCACAGGTGCATTTGCACATGAAAACTGCCACATCTTGATTTCCGTGTCAAAACAAGCCTCATTTTGGGAAATTTGGCAATGCAATGCTGAGCCTTTACACATAACGAGGATGTTTGCATTGACATACCCGCGGTGCACCTGACATTTTGCTGGACGAAAGCAGACGCCTGTTGGGAACTCTTAAACGTTTACGCGATTTTGTTGAAGTATAAAAATAGAAAAAAATAAATATAAAATTCAAAATATGCAATATGATGTTTCACCTTTGAGAATAATTGTCAATTTTTGTCTATGTGAAGCCCTTTGAGACTGCTTGTGATTTAGGGCTATACAAATAAACTTGATTTGACTTGACTTGACCTTCATGTGGCGCTGGACTTATAGTGCCCTCAAAGGGCACCTATGTTTTTGGGAAAATGTGTGCTCCACCAGACATGACAGGACCTGACCTCATTTTAAGGGTCAAATGCTGCATCTATTGCTGTACTTGCGTTCCAATTATGAACTGGCACAGAATATTTGTTTTGGTGTGTGTGTGTTGGGGGGGATGAGTGTGTCACCACTTAAATGAAAAAAAGACGAGACAGTGAAAGAGAGTCGTCTATAAAGTGGCTGGTTCAGTATTAATTAAGCTTCAATATGGATCTTATTTCACACTCAGCGACCAGCTATGTACATTGCTTGCTTACATAACCCTACTTTCATGTCTTATAATTCACAACCTTGTAAACCATCACCAGCATCACAATGAACCGAACCTGTCCCAAGCCATGCTAATTGAAAAGATTCAGGGCAGCATTTCATTTGTATATGTAGCACACACAGACACACACGTGCATACACACAAACAGTACACGTACTACACAAACATGAACCTAAGTATGCTGTCAGAATAGATTAGGACACAAGTGCAAAGCATGCATGAAATTTGCCGCAGATGCCCGAGGGGGTCGGAGAGAGGAGGCGGATGAGCGAGAGACAAGAAGGGATGGCAAGTGAGAAAGGAAGCGGCAACAAAGACCAACAAAAACCCAGCAGCTGCTTGACTTCCGACGTGTGTGTACCTGACCATGACGGCAGTTTCCATCATGTCAATTTCACGAGGACACGGTGATTTATCAAACTACATCTTTGGTCATAGTCTGTTATTTGTCGATTTGCACCATAAATAATAATCCTTTGTGATATTATCCTGCCCTAGCATTTCTATATTTACATTATAGAGAGAGAGACTCAACTTTCCTGAAACGATGACTCGGGAGTCTCGGTTCTTGCGTAATTTTGTGCTAAGGGAAATGTTTTTAAAACTGCTTTTGTGTGGTCGCCACCCAATATTAATCTGAATGCATGCAGATTTTTTTATATCAAGGAAAATAAAATTAAAATAAAATCTGGATGAATCAAAACACTAATAAGGTAAGTTACTAAACATTTGGTTCTCTTAAACAAAGCACAAGTGACCAGCTCTCGTCTTGGAAGGGTTTGTTTCCCAATGTGTGACGTCACAATGAAATGTCATATGATGCCCTCAAAGTGAAAAAAAAGCTTCTTTTGAGGGGCTATCATTTTCGAAAGTTCATTGAAAAAAAGTAAAATCACTCATGCATCAGTCGAACCATCCATTCCCTTGCATCAAAAATAAATACCGCCGTTTATCATGCAGTTTGAAATTACCGTGACGGTCTTGATGCGTCCGCTGCTTCTGGTGCAGGTCCATCCCGAGCGGTTGAAAAGGAGGCTGCAAACTTCACCCTCTACACAGGGAATCATCTCACACCACTGACGACTCCGCACGATTTTCGCTGGAGAGGAGGGACATGGGTTAATCTGGCAGCATCTTTATGATTGTGCTAAAAATTGTTGAGAATGGATGGATGGATGGATGGATGGATGGATGGATGGATGGATTTATTCATTCATGTAGTTGCCAGAAACACTGTAAATACAATGTGTTCAAGATAATTGAGGATTAGATTTTATTTTATATTTTTCCCATAGGAAATAATTCAACAAAAATATTTTTAATATTCTTGAGTTCCAAATTTGTGTAAACATGATTGAATCACACCCAAGTCTAGTATTTGACTTGACTTTAAAGGTTCCACTCTCCTTTACCACACTCAAATTGAACTAATAAATATGGGCTATCTCTTATCAAAATTCACATAAAATTTCTTATTAATATATTTGTCCACTACCTACTAATGACACACACATTTTCTTCTCTTACATAATTGTCGTTTGCTGTGGACATTTCTTTCGATTATTATTCTAATTATTTTTACTTCAATATTTGTGACAATGTGACAAGTGCCTGATATTAACTTTCCTAATCATTTCCAGAGCACATCATGGAAAGAGGAGCAGATTAAAAAAGGCAAATAGAAAACCGGCACATTCAAGCTATCAGTCTGCTGCAGACGACGAGGGCGTTGTCATCTTGCGAGCGACGCTCTCGTAGCCCCTCTGAGCTGTGTCTGCGTGACATTGAATTAGCATCCGCCTGTGGTGCACAACGATAAGCGCTGATTGTTCTTTACACAGTGTGCAAAAAAAACAGGGAAAGGTTATCAGCTCTCAACGGACCTGGCCGGGTCCAACACTCCTACTTCCCTCTTCCCGCCCATGGGCAGCCTTTTGTGGAACAAGGTACCATAGTTGGCAAATTGATAGAAAGGGATGATGATTGTCGAACGTCGAGAAGAGCGGGTGTTACCACAAGAGCATTTCAAGCTTGCTTCAATGAATATGGTTTATCTCATCAGCAGAGTAATAAAACCACCTGGTGATGGGTTATCTCAACAAGCCCAACAAGGAGTACTATTTACAAGGAGCCTATTTACAAGTCGTACCTGGAATTTCACAGTTAAGCCCACAGAAGTGCTCCAGTGGCCTTTCTCCAGAAAACCCTCTGTGAATTTTCATTCTAACATGCGTCAGTCAGAGTGCAAATTTATCAGTCAGTTGCACATGTAGTTCAGAGTACATGACTGGGCCAGCAAAACTCAATTTCCAGAGCTGAGAGAATATAAAAGAGCTGAGTTGGCAAAGCGGCGGGAATGCTGACTAACCAGGGAGCGCGTCCGACTTCATCCCAGAATGGTGGAGGTCAGATTAAAATAAATGCGTCTTCAGGCTGCCGCACTGTACGGTGACCTTGTTACTTCTTCAATGCGATGCCATGACTTGTTCCAGGCTGTGAAAAGCTGAAGCGCTCCAACTTGTCCAATTGTGTTTTAGTTGGTAGTTATGTTTTGACATTGAAAATAAAATGTGGATTACCCTCATGTTCATTATTTTGTTCAGTGACAGTATTTTTCCCTTATTTCTTCAGTGTTTGTTTTAATGCTAGGAGAAAGGAAATGCAACACCGATCGACTTGTAATAAGGAAAAAAGCCAATGCCATCGCCAGGACTGATAGATAGTACTTCAAAGGTCTACAGATATCAGATTTATCCGCGATCCAGACGCAGTCACCAAAAGAGCCATATCTGGCTCGCGAGCCATAGGTTCCCGACCCCTGCCCTATACAGTCCTCAGGCTCCCCAACAAAAGCATTTAAGGATAAAAACTCAGTCATCTTTGAGTCTCTTTGTAGAATATTCTACGCACAAAGAGCTGTGTGCGGGCAAAAACAACAGGAAGCACCATCTGATCATTGGATCTCAGGGCATAAGAGGCCATGTAATCCAGGGCCTTGTCAATAAAAGTATACCAATGACTGCCTCTTTGGTCACGGTGATGCATAATAATAATGATAATAATAATAATAATAATAATAATAACTTAGCTAAAAAAATTGTCTTTGTCGAGGAGACAATGTGAACGTCTGGGAACAGCACAATAATTGAGCTTCAAGCACTCATGGAATTAGTACTGTAGAAAACATCTATATATTTATTAAAACAATGGGGAAATTTTGAGGCTGCACTATCGGCAAAATAAAAATGAGTATCTGTAAAATGTCTGACGTCTTTGCAAAACGTACATAAAAGCTTGGAGCCAGAACACAAACAGTCTCACTGCCGACTCTTATCATGACGACTATCAAGCCACATGCGATAATAGTGTGGCAGTATGGCAACCGGAGTGCCAGCAGGGAAAAGTAGACAGCTTGGGGAAAAGATTAGCGTTAGAGCTTGGAGATGTAGTGTTCAGACATTGTCAAGAAAAGGTCAAAACAGAGGAAAAGAAAGTTGAATGTGCCCCAAGCATGAGATAAAAGACATGGAAATGAGCATGAAATTGGGAAAATGCGCAATCAATTCAAAATTTCTAAATTCTACTTACAAAAGTGTTTTTTATCTATGCAGAAGAACTTTTTTCTGACAAATTAGCATTAAATGCCTTGAGAAGACAAACTAAATAGAATAGCAACTACACCTCCAAACCAGTCTAGCCTGTTAAGTTATTAAGAAAGTTTGTCAAATTTATTTATATAGCCCAATCACCGAATCGTCTCAAAGGACTTCACATGCCCACGACAATTTAATTATTAAGTAGTCTACACCAGTTTGTGGTACAAAACTTGGGGCAGAGTACACGCAACTTATACTAGCCCATGGAACTCCATTCTTTTCCAACAGTTGTGCTATACTCATTGCAATGGTCATCACAAACAAAAAATAGTTGTATCTCTCACCAAACTAATCTACCCCATGTTGGACTTGTGCATGAGTCAGTAAGTGTGAATTCAAACAGGATGGGGGAGATTCAAAATATTAGCCCAGTTCTCTTTCATTAAGCCACCAGCTGCACGCTGTTGTAAATGAGAAAATGTGCCAAAGGCTACACTTGAGAAAGTAAGCCATGGATTTTACTTTCGGTTCATTACAGCAAAGTTAGAGTTTCAAATACATGAGGTTTGGCTGCAAAAGAAAGCCTTACTTCTCTCTTGGAAGCAGAGTAATGCTAAAAGTCACCAACAAGCTGTGAGAAAGCAGGTAGAGACTTTGATCAGAATTAAAGGAGGTCCAAGCACCAATCACTTCCAAGACAACGCACAAGAAGACACAAACTCATTCATTACTCGTCAAGAGTTGTGAGGATTTACAGGTGGAATGTCTTAAATGACTTAAAACGGATGTTTGGAACAGGAGCTTAGCAGCGTAAAACCTTCAGGATGGGAGCGAACACTCGCTGAAGTTTAAACTCCATCTTGTAATCCCTAACTTCCTTCAGTCATGAGCAAGCACTAGAAATGCTGGATGACAAAAAAATAATCTGGTCCAATTTGTAATGATTCAAATCACCAAGCGTGGAAGATCGAAACGCTTAGTACCCGCTGCTGCCTACAACGAGCGATCAAGCAAAGCATTTTAGACAGTTTTGTGCGACGGTGAGCGGAGGCGGCTGTATGTTTTAATTACGGCCGAACGATTAAAAGAAAATGAATAGAAATCCTCAATAAAATATTAAATTGACTCGCAAGACAGTAAGACCTTGTTTGTCAACAAAGGTTTCAAAGAATACAAATTCCAAAATACATATTCTGAAGAGTCAGTGAGAGGTATCAATGAATAAACATGATTCAGAAAAGTGGTATGCTCAGAAGGGCAAAAGCCTATCTATGGTAATCCACATTGGAACGCTATACTTGGGGCAAAAAGGTCAGAGAGAATATTGGAAGGAATTCGCCCCATTGCCTTCTCCCGCAACATGAAGAATTCTACTTAAAAGCTTTGCTACGTTGGAGCCCATCAGCTGTCCGCGGGAAGCATTTCAATGAGGCTGCGAGCAACAGATTCAGTCTTTAATGCACTGGCCACTAATGGAGTACAGGGTGCAGTGCAGCGGGAAACCAGTGAAAATCAATTTCCGCCTGCTTTAATCATAGTTCTCTCTAAGCTAATTCGTATCTGTTCAGTGTTTAGAGGGAGGCAAGGGGGGTGCGTCTGTTGAGCGTCGGAGGCAGTTAAAAACCACGAAGGTGACGCCAGGCATGCGGTGTGGAGGCTATTAGATGCTATGAGTCATTGGAACTAATGGGGCTCGTGGTGCATGTCATTGTGATATTGGGAGATCCAATCAGCTCGACTGTGTCAACCTCCGTTAAAGCCCGTCTGTCACGTTCCGCCAGATATGGTCTGATAACCCAGACAGGCCATCGTGCATTAAAGCTTATCTAACTCACCCTCGGCGCCGTGAGTGATCCTTATTTAGCTGGCGTTAATAAACAGCTGAGGAGAAGGCTGATTTAACAGCACATTTGAAACAACTAAAGTGAATGAATAGGACGGTGAACGCGTTGCTCAGAGAGCAACTGTTGAGCTGAGCTCCAGACTCTGAGGATTTACTGTAATAATCCAATTAAAAGTTGAATGAAAAGTACATTTTAAGTCAAATTAAAAGTAAAATGAAAGGTAAAAGAGAAATTTGCCTTTATTCAACACAATAGAATTGAGATCAAATAATGGACATTTGATTGAAATGGAGAAGTTCAGTTTTAATTTAAGAGGTCTTATATAAATATCCTGATAAAAATCTATGGCTGCTAATCCAACTGTCGCACAATGATGTAATGTTGTACAGAAGTAATAAAAAAAAGTGAGATATTGAGGTTTGATGACTGATAGGAGAATTGGATTAGGACCGTAAACAAATTCCAAAAACAAAAGAAGACTTTCTTAAGGCTTCATAATACTATTATATAATATCTTCAACAGCCTTGAAAACAAAAGAAGACATTCTTAAGGCGTTTTAATACTATTATATATCTTCAACGGCTTTGAAAACAATGAAAAATAAACAACAGAGCTCACTAAACGTTTTTGAGAACATACCATCGACACATGCCGGCCTGGCCCGTGTAGTGCCGGCAATCTGACCTCTCCGGCAGGCACAGCGGGCTGTCTGCCTGGCGATGGTCCGTCTGGGAACGCTGCTGTCCCTGTTGAGCATGACTATCTCGCAGGTTCCCACCGCCAACTGGCCTGCGAAGCACAGCGGTGAGCAGCATTAGTATAATGAGCCTCTAATGGACACATTGCAGAACAAGTGCTGTTGGAAGGCAGCAACAAAAGCCTCAAATAGGAAAAAGTGATTTCATTGCTCCCAGACTGCCAAAAAATGGCTCGAATGCCTTTTTGTTTTAAGTACAGTTTTTTTTCTCCATGTCACCCAAAACTGTCTGAAATTGAAGTCAATTAAAGATTTGTCATGACAAACATCTAATATTGCTAAAGACATTGTGGGTTGATTTCATTTCAAGTTTCATTGCTAAATTAGTTTATGTTGTATAAAAATACATAAAGATTGCCTGGAAGAGAAGAACAAAAAAAACCTGTCAGATTTGAGCTCAAACAGGTAGAAGACAAGCTAGACATGGTAGTCAAAATATTATTTTGTCGTTTTTGACGTACTTTCTTGTGAAACAACACTATTTCAACTGATTGTTATTGCTTTGCTAAAACAAAAATACGCAAGCAAATGTGGGTTGTTGATTACAAATCGCACCCAAAAATAGTACACAACAGTGGAAGTCAAAATGCATGTCAATGATGAACTTTTCTCCCCCGTGTGGCATTTCAAAGCTCCCATCTCCACTAAGCATTAAACATAAAGACAGTTGTTCTGTCAATGAAATGACTTGAAAACCAGAGGGAAGCTATTTAATTGTCTTTTATGTTGTCTTGCCGGTGCTTTTAACAGAACGATTAGTCGCTAATGGTTGTTGTGTTCTATGAATAACCACCATGTAATCACAACGCGTCAGCGCTCAGCTGAAAGACGACAGACAGCAGATTTTGTCAGGTGAAAGCAATTCCTTGCCTTAGAGAAGCTAACCTTAAATATTGTTGAGTATAATACTGTAAATAAAACAAATTCCACGTACAAAGTGTATTCACAGTCAAACCTTTTTCCTTCAGTGGCAAACTGATAGCAATATAAAAGTAGCTCGGAGAAGCAATATTGCACTTTCCATGAGATAAACTCTTTAAAACTGTTGCAACTCGACTCGCAAAGCTTCAACTGGAAATAATCAAGTCGCCCCCCAAAAGACAAAAAACAGGTTTTTGATCACCACAAATAGTTTATGAGGTGCTGTGAGCAGTTGGAGAGACGTTCAAGAGGTTTAATTGCAAGTCAGGGTGAGAACAGAGGAGAATCTCAACATTTTCACCAACCAAACAATAAAAACACATAAATGAGATAGAGGTTGACCAACATTTGCAAAATTGATTGTTTTCAACCATACTATATATATTTTGCCTGTTTTCAGTGAGCCAATTATTTTCCCTCACCAGCCAAGCATGATAAAAACTTGGATTATGAAGTCGTTACCACCTTCAGGGTTAGTCTTAACTGCCATTGGTGTGAACTGTGTTGGCTCTGAAAAATCACCGTGATACATTTCAGCAATTTAGAAAAACCAATACAATCCGTGGGAGCCTCTCTCAATGGAAATGTGGCGTATTTATTATTCCGCTCACTCACTTTACACCATCATCAACACCACCGCCGCCACCGCCTCTCAGCCCAGCCGATGTTGCTTTTGCTGAGGCGAGCCCTTTTATGCTTACAGCTGCTGGGAGGGCGGAGGTGATGTGAGATATCAGTGCTGTCTGCTGTGTTTCTCTATTGAACAGATGAATGGGCTTCATGCAATAAACCTGAAGGCAGAGACGGGTAGCGCAAGGGCTTGTGGCAGTGAGTGGGCCGTGGGAACGGGGGAGGTTGGAAGGCGCTTTATATCGCTGCCGCCTTGTACTCTATCATTCCGACAACATATGATTCATGTGACGGGGGCTTCATGTCATTCAATAGGGAGAATGCACCTTACCCACTCATCAGAGCAGTGCAACACAAGTATCTTAACATTTGGTCCTTAAAGAGGATGCAAGAGTTGAAGGATCCCACTGATGTATGTAGACGTTAGAATGAGTGGCCACAATGAGGTAATTTAAGTAACAGTATGCAGTCATGTTAGCTTAAAGGAACATCTGGGTGCAACCTGGGACCATATTCTTCTGTGTGCTTACGTCAGAAACGGTGTGCTGCCACCTGGCCTTGATACACTCAGCGACTGCCCAACGACTGGAAATGTGTCTCTACTACATTACAATGATGGCCGAATGTTGACATTCTATCGTCTTAATTGGTGGAAAGAAAGATCAGCGCCAGTGGACTTTTTTCTGCCACATCCTGATGGAGCTTGGAGTTGAAGCGCCAATTAAACAACACAGTCCTGAAAATGGGCTATCAGTTTCTGGGATTCGGTTGAGTGTGCGCCACGCTTATTGCGTTGCTTGGCAACCAGATCTGCTTTGCACAGTCTCTGACGCATTCAGTCATTCAGTCACAGTACCCTAATTAGACTAATTAATTTCACATTTAAGTGGAGCTCTATGAAAAACAGTATATAGATCATTCACATATGGTCATGCCGCACCCTGTCAAATTATTGGCCCTCATGCATCTGCCAAGTAATGTGACTTTCAAAGTTTGCCTAAAATTTATCATTTCCACGGCAATGTGCGAGAATTCATTCTCCACACTGACAAACATGTTTTCAGACCGCAGCACAATGCTTCATTAAAAAAAAAGCCATTTCAACTCAGCTGCAGCTGTGAGAAAGAGAACGAGAGTGCATGTTTTGCTAATCCAACAGATGGATGAGTGGATTGTTGTTGACAGAAAACTAATATAATCAAATATTTATTGAACAGCAGAATACTCCCGCTGTGCGCGATGAACCAAACAAAAATGTCACAAAATGTATGAATACTATTATGATCATTTAAGTCTCAATTTACTCACAAACTGACTTACTCGGTATAAAATCTGGACCCGTTAAATCGAACACAAAGATATTATTCTCGACTTTTTCTGCTGTAAGAACAGCAATAAGTGGGTACACCAATTTACTATTGTCTATTATTTTTTCAGGAAGGCTAATTATGATTCCAGCCACTGTAAATTCCTGACATTTTTATTGTGTTTGGTTTAATTCTCTAATAAGAGCTGTGCCCAATTTTGAGATGCTCTACTTGTCTTCCATTGTGGCGTAGAAACCAGTCCACGGGTCGAAAACAATTGTGAAGCTGAATAAAGATTTGGCACGTCATGAAGAAGAAGGAAATTATCTGGATATGTACTAAATAACAAACATGAAAGTGGTCGACCGATGGAAACAACAGCCGTTTAATCACAAAAATATTTTGACACCTCCTAAACAATCTACAAAAGGCTTGAGCAACAACCTCCAGAGGGCACAAGTGATGATCATGAACACGAAATAAAAAGAATTGCGACACTAGCGAACACAAACTACTCATTAGCAAAAATAGGACGGAAATAAACCCAACAAACAACTGAAGGAGGCTGCAGCGAAGTCTTGAAACGTTTGATAATGTCATTAAGTAAAAAACTTAAAGCAGTTTTTTCAAACAATTTATATTCGTTCCAATATTTAAATATGTATATTCCAATACTTTTATATACTTTTATTAATTTATATACTATTTTTAATACTGGATTAAAAACAACCCAATTTGGGTTAAACATTGGACTGACCCAATTGAACCAACTCAAAGAAGGAGAAAATGCATGCTCGAAGTAGCCCAAGTACTCAAAGCAAGGTCTGTAAAATAAAGGATGCAATGTCTGGTGTGTGAGAACAAGCCCACAAACACCTTTGAGATGAACTGGAAGCAGAGCCAACAAGCTGTCTCTCAGCTCCAAAATCACTGGCTTTTAACTCAATGTTCTTCTGGATGAATGGACAAAACAATTCCCTTAGACACGCTCCAAATTCTTGTTCACAGAAATGTGAAGAGATGCAAAGAAGGAACAGCTTCCTTTTGTTAAGGTGGACTAGCCAGCCATCTTTTCAAGCCTAAATTCAGCAGCCTTGCACTTCCACACTAACAGCCTCCCCATCGACGACTCTGTATGACATCAGACGGCTATCTCGTTCCACTGAGCATATGTTCGTCAAGACGACCGAGTGCTTCTCATTACCTAGATGCCGTTTGCAACGTGCCAGACGAGTAGCGGGGCTAAGGACACCAAGTACATGAGGCAGATGTTGCCGTGGCCTCCTTGACCGATTCTCACTTGCTGAACATGTCAGACAGCAGACAACTGGCACAAAAACAATATTTGGGTTCGCTGCTTTATTCAAACCCCAGAAATGCAATATTTATCAGCATACCATGTTTATCAATCAATCAATCAATCAATCAATGTTAATTTACCCAGCACTTTTCACACATGGCACAAAGCTCAAAGTGCTTTAGATGAGCAATTCCATGAATCCCATTTTCTACTGTGCACATTTAATGTGAAAAAGCCATTCTTATTATGACAATTTGAGTGTGGGACAGATTATTTTGATTTCTGTTTATAATAATTTCATAGTCAAAACAATTCAAAGGTTGACTGACATCAAGGAATGGATAGTGTTTTGTTTTAGCAGTTCCACATATCATCTTCTTAAAATACTGGCCTAAGTCATATTTTGACAAAAAATATTGTTTTGCTTTAAACGTCTCCTCTGGATGCTGGCCACCTGAATCATTAATACATATAATATGATCAGTATTTGGTTCAGTTGATCATGTTTTCAGGGGGAAAAAAAGAAATCAGATGGGCTACCTACCCTGAGGATAAGCAGTGAAGAAAATACTGCTACTTTTTTTGTCATTTGTGGAGATAACTCACTTTTGTATTCTGTGAATTATCCCACTGACTGATTTCATCTTCTCTGCAATAAGTTTAGCTTATAATATTCTGTTCATAATGTTGCAGCACAATGCAAATAGCAGTGCTACTGTCAACGCAAGTCGGACAACTCGAGTGCACAGCCCAAATTTCAGAGCCACCGAGGATTTCCTCATCTTCATTTAACGCAAAGACGCAGAGAGACTAAACTCCCAAAGTACAGTACAACAAGGCAAGATTGTGTGTGTGTGCGTGTGTATGTGTGTGGCTTTAATATCAAATCACAGCTCTCTCAGACAATATAATCAGCACATCAAGCGGAAAATGGAGTAGAGCACGAAACAGAATGAACATGACTAATCATCCGCACCACCCAGCCTGGGCTGGACCCGTTTCAGGGCCCAGCACTGTCTGCCTGGGGTATTACGATGCAGAAATACACTGAGCACTGAACTACACTCATCCACTGGGGAGGTTGACGCTGACAGCCAGACAGAATTCGTATTCGAGGGCCTGTGAATTATGAGCTTTGTGTGCTGCCAAATGGATTGAGCTGTAAAAATTCTTTTCATTTTGTTTCATAAGGATGCTCATACTTTTATAGCTCCCTCCGCCTTACAGCCCAGGCAAGCAGCACTCACGCTGCATATGAAATGCCACCTTTAACGTTGCTGCGAGAGAAATCAGCTACTTTCTTGGAAAAGTTTGTGATTCCTTGCTAGCATGCCTACTTTAATGCTCAGGGTGTGGCAATTTTCATGGTCCCCTGAGTTAAAAGTCATTCAATATGCTTACATCAAATTGCCCTCTGAATTAGGAATGGGAGTTAGACTAAAATTTTCTGATTAACAATCGACTGGATTAATTAGTTGGTAGAACAGCTTTGTGTGAATACGCCTTTATGTGGCAAACAAACAGAAATAATTGACATTTTACATTCTCCCCATCCTCACTGCAAACTGAGCAAAGGCCTGATGATCAGATTATTCTAAAAGACTATCCTTAGCGATTATTTGGTGGTAAATTAATCTTTTGAGTCAATGGATAGTCATCCAACCACCAGGGGGCAACCAACCGAACTGTGTTTGTGCAGTAAACATACAGACTGTGATGCTTCATGAAGACTTTCCACCCCACAACGCACAACTAAACTCGAGAGCACAGGGGTTAATTCACCGATAAAATCGACCTAGAAATTTTGATGACATTTGGTCAGCAGAAGAGAGAAACACAATGGCGTCCATAAAGTACAGTGGAGCATATTCGCCATTCATCAATAGAGCGGCTCACTACTGATTGTTGAAGGCTGACTGAGTCACTTCAGAATTTAGTGAGACAGCCTGCAGTCGTATTTCATGAGATGTGTTCTGTCAGTTCCGTCGACGGGCCTGTACGCCACAGCAAGATAACACCATATATATTTTTCTTCTCCAGCAACATAGTGTTGTTCGCTTCAGAAATTTCAAAGTGGAGAGTACAAATCATTCAATGTGTTTTGTTGTGTTATGACACGTGTGATGGAAGGAGGAAAATTCCACCACTGGTCTGTCACAATTCACTACAAGTGGTGCTACTATACTGTTTACACAGTGTGTATGGGTGTCAAAGTCAAAGTCTGCTTTATTGTCAATTTCTTCACATGCCAAGACACAAAGAAATCGAAATTACGTTCCCACTATCCCACGGTGACAAGACATAATACACAATATACATACAAGTAAACAACACAAAAAATAAAAACAAGAAGGTACAAACAAAGAATAAATAAGAGTGATGAATAAATAATAAATAAACAAATAACATAATAATATGTGTGTGCGTGTGTGCATGTGCGTCCATGCGAGTGTGTGTGCATGTGCGTCCATGCGAGTGTGTGTGTGTAAATGCAATCAATGCTTTTACTGTCTGCAATCTGTCTGTCTCTGTTTCTATCTATGTCTTTATCCAATGCATCTGTCGCTATTATATTAAAAGAAAAGGGTTTCACTGGCCAACCGCAGCAGAGGCCAACTGTTTGTCCACCTCCCCATTAATGTGGTTAAAAATGTCAAAAGCTCACAACAAATCACCTGTCCAACCTGAAAGCTGCGAGACGTCGCCACAGCTCTGAGCGTGCCCCTCGCATTGAGAGTGTGGTCTGGTGAGGGAATCCAGACATTTCCTAATTTATTGTTGAATAAATTGGCAGCGTAGAGAGCAGCTGACAGGCCATTCATCGTGGTGGGCGCTGGCTCAATGCCGTACGTAGACAGGGCTGCTGCGCTTTGATTTCCTGTCCTGGCTGGCCTGACAGATGAACTACAGAGTGGATGGAGGCAAAACAGGCTCTGGCTGCCACACGGCCTCAACTCTGCCTAAAGCCGGCCTCCCGAAACGTCGGTCACCAACGATTACGTTCTGGCAGTCAAACGCAAGCAACAAACTATCTAGCATGGAGCAGGATTTGAAAATTAAAATGGTTTTTCAATAGACCCTCACCAGATAGCGTACTTACATAATTTATGTGGGGACGACACTCAATAGAGTGCAGACTTGTTCCAAGGTGGAAGTTTTCCAATTTACATTTGTTTTAATGGCAAATCATGACAGCTGTTAAGTTTCACTCCAGTCCTGTAGGGGGTGGTAATATATCACGCAAACATGTTGAATAGGAATTGCTTATCAGTGGAACCAAGACAAATCCACCCATGTCCAAATTCGGCCAATTTCACAATTTTTTTCACAAATTGATACTTGTGGTCAGTATCGATACGCCAGTTCCTTTTACAAATTATTGACATACATAAAGTGTTAAAAGCGGCTTGCTTTTTCTTCCTCTGCACATTTGTCTTCATCTTGTTATCGTGTTATTCTGTTTCATTGTGCAAATAATGAAATGTTGAGGGATTAAGAAACATGCTGTATTTTGGTTTTCTGAAATGTAATGGTGAGCGGTTTATGCCTGACGCCACTGTACTTATCATGAAGTGTAAATTTTAAATTATACATAAAATAATTAACTATAACTCATTTAAAGCCCTGGAAGGAAACTAAGTATTTGGGGTGGGAGGGGGGTAAATTGTCTGTGGCTCAATAAAAGTTTGGAAACACGCAAACCTCCATAGCGCATAAAAGGAGTTATATACTGGATGCCATCCATCCATTCTATAATGCATCTGATCATCCTAGCAGTCAATAGAATAAAATAAGATTCAACAAATACAAGCATTTTTCATATTTGAAGACATGGCGTACTGACTTAGGATTCAGTTGGGAAGAGGAGTGGGTAACATACAAGAGGTAGTCAAGGATAAAATCATGTTCTATTTACTCAAGAATATCAAAGTATAGTTAGTTCACAGAGATTGATTTCACAATTTTGCAACATAAGGCACTAATGAGACGATTGTGCAATGAGAAGTAGTGCAGTATAAATAGCTTAGCTCTTCACTGAAGGAATTTGAGAGGCCGGTGACGGAAGCACATTAGTGCAAACGTGTAAATTAGAGGCAAAGGGAGCACATTTCAAAGCTCATCCGGTTCATTTTTCACATCACTGTCTTCTTGGGCTGTCAGCACGCCGCCAGACGCGTCGGTGTAGGCGCTCTTCTTCCTCCCAGGCAGTAATTACGCTGTCGGCTAAAGCTTGATTAAAAGATCTAATCTCCAAATTTAGTGTTCTACATCTCCCAACAGGGGTCCACTTTTTGTTTTTACCCAAGCCTATGACAGTGAAATTTGAGTGGTTTTGTCATCAACAGTATCCAATAAAGTGCAGAGAAAACATCATTTGGTTTTCTGCTCTGTGTCAGGGTGATAGTGTAATTGCACCAGAGGATGTTTTATTCAAGAAGGAAAGCACTATGGGATTACAGATTTATACAGTCGGAAATTATAACGCTCCGGAGGCCCCGACCAGGCTCTTCCTGCGCCCGGAATTGAAATAAGACGTGTCGCTCCCTTTTACCTGAAGCCTCGTCAAGACATTACTCCAGACAATAAGAACGAACAAGAATGCGTTGCGTGTCAACACAAAAGTGGGGTTAGGGTAAAACTGTCAAGTCTTGCTAGTGTTACGCCAATAATGGAAAAACTTTTAGCCCGTCGACATCTCAAACACCAGTTTGCAAATATTTGTGTTGGAAAAAGAACCAAAGAGAAGAAATGGCCTTTCATGTTGAAAGTAGCTAAGAAGGATTGTCTGTGAGGCCATTTGAGGACAATTCATTTCTAGAATGTTTTTCTTGGCTCCTTGCTCTTTTATGTTTGTTTACATTAATCTTTTAAACATTTTGTGTGTTTAATCCACTACTTGAAATCATTTGCCATGGAGTTCTACTCTGTGCTTACAGTAAATCATACAATTGTACTTCGGTTATAAAGCGCAGTAGTCTATTAGTCATCTATGCTAATGCATTGGAAAAGTAACAGTGAATATTTTATGAGAACAAAAATCCAGGTCATAAACAAACTAAAACCAGTACAGAAGGTACTGGAAGTGTGCCTCAGTGGATGCCACCCAGCAAGCTAGAGTGCACTGTCTATTTTGTTTGTCTATATATGTACAATAGTAGGTTGTCTCTGATTATGTACTTCTAGAAACAGAAATTTGATGTATTTTTTTTTTACTTTACAGACTGTATTGTCACCATCCAATGAAGAACGTATGTGTGTTGTTTGTTCCCTGACTATTAAAAAATCCACTTTTATTATAATTGTTTACAGCTAGAATTCATAAAATTGTGACAGGCTTTTCAATGGACACCAGTGACCATAAAATGTTTGTAGGTGGACGTGGCAATCATCAAACTTGGTCTAAATGTAGTTTGGCCAAGGTTAGCAACTTTCACACCAGGTAGACCCACGATACTCAATTGTGATTTCTTCCACTTCGAGCATCAAGAATGTGTGGCTTGGAAGCACAGGCCTTGGGTCAAAAGTTTCCAACATGTTAATTACTAACTGCTTTTGCAACATATAAACAGGCACCATAACGTTGGCAATGTTCAGCGCAATTGATGGCCTTCCACCTGGCACCGTTCTTATCATACACAAACAAATGTCCGAATGAGTTCGCTCATGCTGCCTGCAGTTTATTAGAGGGAATTAACATCATGACTCGCTTTTAGGAGAACGAGGGGAGGCTGGAGGTGAGAGGGGCAGAAAAGTCACTAAATTGGCACTGACTGAGTTCACAGCCATATTGTGCCTGAATTTCTGTGATGAGGTTCAACTGAAGCTATAAAAAATCCTTTTTCAAAATGTCTGCAAAAAACTTTCATTAATTCACAAAATCTATTAAGTGCCAGGATACGTAGTTGATGCCCTTGACTGTACTATATCGAAAAGTACGCTAGTCTAGGTGGATTCAAACCAGGTTATTTTTTTTAAACTTTCATCGACAGGTGTTTGGTGAAAAACCCAATGTCAGCAGGATGGATCACTATTTAAAAATGAATGTTTAGCACCATCCTTTTTTTGTATCTGCACTCAGAAATAAACATGCATGCATGCATGCATACATGCATGCATGGCAACCATCTATCTGCCTCAACAAGGTGACATTCTATTCAGAGTGCAGGCTACTTTTAAAAGAATGCCGTGGCTCTGGAGTCAGGACAGAATGAGCAGATGCATGCCAATCAAATCAATAAACAAAGCCATTTGTTTGAAAAGCTCCCAGGAGGCAAAGTAAGACTGCAGACTTACCCTCTCGGAGCAGATGGGAGTAGATGAGCCAGAGGAGCAGCAGGCAACAGAGAGACGCACCTCCACCTGCGGAGAGCGTCTTCACTCCGGACTGCATCCTGCACCCTTTTCTGCCCGCCTGGATTACCAAAACTTTGTGGCGCCCTCAATTATCAATCACATCAGCGGCTAATCCAGGGGTGCCGCCACATCCAGTCGACGGCATCCATTTTGGGCTAATAAAGGGAGGGTGGGGGGTGGTGAGGGGAAAATAAACATGCAAAATAAAATTCCCTTTAATGCCCCCGCCACACAAATAATAATCATAAAAAAAATAATTCCCTCAGTGAGGAGCAAATCCAGTTCACACACCCACAAATTCAGTTCACACAGCGGTGGGTCCAATTTGGTGGAATCGAGCGGTTCCGATGAAAGATGAGCTCTGTATCTGAGGACGGCGAATGTGCACTTCTCATCCAAGCGCGGGGATGATGATGATGATGAAGAGTTGAAGGAGGAGGAGGGCGGTTGGCTCCTTCCCTCGCAAGCTCCCTCCACGCACACGTTTGAATCCAAAGCAACCCACCGCGCAACTGGTGCGCAAACTTGTGAGCAAACAACCAGCACATGTAGTCTGTGAAGGCGTTCAAGACACAAAATGCATCAGAGCTGGTGCATGCACACACATGTTCGATGATGTCATGCAGGCACAAGTGGCAGACAAACAGGCTTGTCATGCAGCGACACGTTTTTCTTCTTCCATACTAAGTGGTGGTGAGAATTCCCAAATTCACATTCCCAAATTCCCACTTTAAATTTAGTCTAAAATTCCAGTCTATGGTGGTAAGGTTAAGCTGTAGGATCATTGTAACAGATTTAAAAAGCAGGACAAAGTGGCCTATATTACGCTGAGAGGTTGAGAGCAATGAGAAAGTTGAGAGTATCAGTGACTGTTTTCGTCACTGGCACAAACCGTTACCGTATCGCTGCATGGAGGCCGGTTAGACTTGCTGTTGGTAATTTCACAGACCAGTGTAGGCTGGCAGATCTGGAAGCGGGAAGTAATCATAATCAAGCCAGCTGGAATACGATCTAGCTCTTGGGCATCCTGAACAGAAGAATAGGTAGAGAAAATGGATGGATGGTTGGATGAAGATTTGACCTATCAAGTAGGCAAACATCAGTAGAGCACTTTGAGTTGCCTTTGAGGATGCATCTACGCACACGCAGACACATGCACGCGTACTGCCCTAATTTCGTTCTCCAAGTGAGAAAATGTTCTCTCTGGGGCTATAAATCCCAGTGTAGATGATGGTGATTTATGCGCACTAAGATGTCTTATGTCAGCTCACAACCCTGACGACTACGACAATAAAAACACGGCTATCTGACTGGACTAAGATGCACTAACTGACATTGATGACAAATACTTTTGGGACACGTTTTCCAATTATGTATTTTCATTAGACTTTGGCTTCTTCAATGAGTCTTATTGAACTTGTCCATAGGTGTGATTCAGTGAATGTGACTGATTGTATTTACGCACCCTGCAATTGACTTGCCACCAGTCCAGGATTGCAATGGGCTGCAGCTCAGGAATGATCTTAATGAGAGCAAGCAAGGTCAATCTAAAAAATAGACAGATACGAGGATCTTAATACAGTGGAACCTCAAAAGTCAAACACCCCAAGGTCTTACAATTCTGCATAACTTGGAAACTGAACAAACATTCAGCAAAAATCTGCATTTTAAAGAGACAGTCTGTGGATTTTTTTCAAGGCCATTTGATGGTGAACTAATTGCAGCGACTTAAATTTGAAATGTGTGCATTTTGAAGTATGCGCACTACGGTGTCTCAGAGAGACCATAATTCATAGGCGTAACAGTACACCAATTTCTTCAGCAGAGGACCAAGCAAAATGTCATCACAAACGACTTTAGTATCCCCTCAAGTGCATTGCGGTTGTTACAGTTGTTGATCCAGCAAATTTGAGATCAGATCATTTGTCTCCTTCAGGTATCCGTAGCGAAAATATGGCGGCAAAATATTTCAAGGTGAGGCCATGAGACCCATGTAATATAATTAGTTATGGCTAAATTTTCAATTATATTCTTAACATGTAAATTTATATGACAGAATTTTTTGGGCATATTACTAAAATTAATAAAGGGATTTTAAACCGAACAAACATTGAAAAATCTCAATTATATACACACTGTCTTTACACAATTGTTAATCTAGCAGATTGTCTAATTGTTAATGTCATTTTCTGTAAAGCGCTTTGTTACAGCTGCAGCTGAAAATGCTACATAAATAAAGATGAGTTGAGCTGGGTTGGGAGCTCAGTTCAGCTCAGTGAGTAATTAATTTGAGGCTTGTGTTTTTGCTATTTCTTTCTTTTCTCATAATTTTTCTCCCCAACACTCTTAATATGGACCGCAGTAATTGTAGTTTGTGGTTCAGTGATCAGATGATTAGCAAATTTGCAGAAGCCTGATAACGATCCTGATCCTGATAGTAGCCCTTGAGGAACATATTTGGACAGCCCTGATTAAGAGATAAAAATATTTTGTATTATTATCATTTTTATTGGTTTGATTGATCGCCTGGAGAAATAACACACTTTTTACCAATAAGTACTTCATAGTGAGACATGCAGACTTCATTTTAAAAGATCCACTTAGTCTTATGTAATATGGCTCTGTGTCTGATAAAGGGCTGTGGAAGTTGCATGATAATATGCTCGGTGTGAGTGTGTGTGCGTGCAAACGCATTTGCAAAAGACAGTCCATCTTGTGAAAGTGCACCATTTAAGACTCCCTTGCCATTCAAGGATCATTACTATAACTCATACCTTCCCACACACACATACCCTCTCACACACACACGGCATATTCCATAACTAAAAAAGGTGCACTTTATTAGCAGATGAAGATGTCCCCAAGTGCCATCAGCCTCTCCCGGAATGGCTATTATGATGACGTATTGGGTCGGCCTCATCACCGGTGTCACATGGTGAAAAATGGACCACATTGTTCCGCGTCAGGGATGTTTTTGCAGGTTGTCTTGCCTTATACCGGGCTACAAACTGGCTGATGATGCTGTGAGAGACCGCATGCAGCATTCTGACTCATTTTGGCTGATGGGGGGATGGAAGGAAAAATTGGAAGGAAATGAGACATTTTTTATAACTTCATGATCTGATGTGCATTTTTGTGCACTTTGAAATAACAAATTCTTTTGGTATATTGCCTGAATAGCTTAATGACCCTTAATGAACTGTTCAATGCATGCCTGATGTTTTTCTAAATCACGGACAAAGCCAAGGGCGGCTAAGAATGCTGAATGCTTGATTATATCTTATGTTTTGCTTAATGCTTGATGTGACGTTGTATGTTGCCTAACGCTAGACGCCAGCCTTGGATTATTGGAGAATGTTCTGGACAGAGGGAACTGTTTTGGCTTACAAGGAAAAGATATGGTTGGAAGCATGAGAATGTGACGAAAGAATGTATGTGACGAATGAATGTATGGAACGTGAAAAGAATAAACAAATGCATGGTATGTGGTGAGTAAAAGCTTGGCACGAATTGAGCGTTAATGAAATTGATAAATGCAGCATGATCACAAGTTCACGTCCCGGCTAAGAGTTTGTCACACCCAAAACTTCACGTAATTCCGTACAAAATGACAAATTGGCAAGATGGTGAATGGATGATGTGCGACAGAGGGTGAAGTGGATGTATGCAGAAGGTCGGTTGTGCAAGAATGGAGAAAAATGTTTACAGGAAGTACACTTGGAGATAAAACCAGCAGGGGTGCCAAAGGGAGAAATGTGTATGAAATGTGCTGTATCAACCTACCTTGCCTTGGCATTTGAGGACATCGAGTCACATCCCACTAGTTGAGTCCTGTCTTTCTTTCTTTCTTTCTTTACAAGTATCGACTTCCTTCTTGTGCTCTCACAAAGGGCGTGAAGTGGAGCTGATGTTCTGCTTCGCTGGACAAGCGAGTCACGCTCACAGGTCTTAGAGGGGCAGCGGCCCTTGAACAAACAATGCAAACAAATTTGAGTGCACCATAAAGGTCTCTGTAAGCACCACAACATGCTCCTCGCAGCAATTCCAAACAAGTTGTTTTTCATGTCACGTATCATGTGAGTGAATGAGGTCTTGTAAAGTTGTTGAGACTAATAAAGGTCTTGTATATATGTATGTCGGTTTGGAATGAATTTATGTGTTTTCGACACATTGTAAAAGCCCAACAGAGCTACATCGAGTTGCACGTAATAACATTAATGCGGTTTAAAACATTTGCCATTGTGCAAATAAAAGAAAAAGCACGAATACTGCATGTTGGGAATAAATGGCTGAGTCACTTATCTTAATCACATCATACATATGAAACATGTAGGGCGGTAGAATGTGCTTATAGAAAGAAAAAAAAAACTGCTCATAATTATGCACATATGTGGAGGTTGTGTTGAACTCATCTTGAACCATCAACTTCTGTAATACACAGAGCTACTCAGCTTTAAATGGGGAAGTCAGCCCTAAAAAAATATTCACAATGATATGTTGTTTGTGCATCTAAACACAGCATTATGATTAATATAGTAGCATTAATTCACCCATTTTTATTCATCTCATGGGGCGGGTGGCCATTTTGCCACTTGCTGCCGATTAAAAATGACATCATAGTTGCCACCGCCGACTAAAAATGGCATCATAGTTGCCAGGTTTCAGGTCACAACCAATCACAGCTCAGCTTCAGAAAAACAGTGAGCAGAACAGTGTTGTGACCCGAGACCTGGCAACTGTGATGTCATTTGAAGTTGACAGCAAATGGCAAAGTGGCCACCCCTGAGGTGGATTTTCCCTGTTTAATTCATATTCCACATGAGAAACATTAATCAGAATTCCGTGTTCTGACTAGTTGGGCTGCACAGACAAGAATATTTAAAAGAAAATCTGGGGGTTAATATTTCCTTTAACTATGTCCAGCTCTGTCATGATTCGAGATTGACAGAATTGTGTGCAGATTGAAAGCCTCACTACAAGTTAAAAACAAAGCCAGCTAAAATAGATGGTGCCCACTGGGATGGGTGCTACTTAAGCGCCTGGGGAGCAGTTTGGGGTCTTGATGTCGTGCTCAATGACACCCATACCAGTGCCCAGAACTGTAATTGTTTACATTTAATTTTTGTTTTGTCCTAAAGACTTTCCTTTTACTACCCGAGCCTGATTATAACGCCACAGCACGGCAGTATGGACTTTGTGGCATTTAGACCGAAGGCATGTATCTATCCATTATCTGTCCTGCTTATCTCACTTTTTTTTCGTTTGAAGCCATGCATCCACAAATGATACAATAGTGTAGCAATACCAATTTGGAACTCAATTTGGAAGGTATTAGAAATAGTCCTTGCTTTTGCCTGCAGAGGTGTCAATCAAGTAGAGTCACGCCGAGCCAATTAGGTACGGTGCAGTAGAAAAGAGACACGTTTCCTCAGGTTGAGATTAGGACGAGAATGTCTGGATGTGCCTTTTGAAAGATTCCATTCTCTGCCTCTAGCCCATAAGGCTGGTAGAGATTTATAGCAGACTTTCACTTTTACAACAAACATCACTCCATTGTTGTTGCCATACTTGAAATTGTTATGCAGAAACTTTATTTGGAATGTTTGTTTTTGACCAGGAATGTTTAATGGCCTCGACACATTCAATTATCAGACGCATACTCCACCAGTCGATAGTCATCCTCTCATTAATGGCCCAGAACTGATTACCAAGGACAGAGAGAGAACTGGCTCAAACGTTATTCATTCCAAGCGTTAATTAAATCCTCCTCCTAGGTGGGACTTTCAATCCCATTAGAAGCTCTGCCGGCATTTTTCTAAACACCACTTAATGTCATTGTGGCTAAAAATAACAGTGACAGTGATGGTGAAACATGCTTCTATGTTGTTTGTTTGTTTGTTTTGCTTTTTTGGTAGCACCATTTTTCTAAAGTAGAATTTGCAGAACTTCTGACAGATATTTATCTTGTGCTGAAATACCACATGATGAATAATTGTTGGACTTGCTGGTTCATACAAAACACATATTTCAGTAATTAACAAATCCTACATATAATGCAAGCATGCCCCAGTGGTAGGAGGATGGGATAACAACAAAACAATCTGTTTGGACGCACAGGTCATGCAATAATGTCATCACATTTTTACGATGAAGTATATACAGTACAGAGACAGCTCTACTTCTGAACCTAGGCCTCGTGGTTGCAGCACCACCTTCTGCTTTGGCATGTGCTAAACATAACCTGCTGGTGCCATTCTTGTGAGGAGAGAGATCTTTTTCATCACCTAGTGGCTCATACAGTTTTTAGAAAATCCACATATTGTGGCCATACAGTTAAAATGACACGCTGAGCCTCGGTCCCCAGGATTAAATGTGAGCCTTTCCTTCTTCATGTGCCATATCGCGAGTGCCGAGAGGAGCCATTGTGCTACAGAGTCCTCAAAGGCGGAATTAGGCACACTGCCAGCATGCTTTTATTCCCGTGCTGGGCCTTTGGGTCTTAACTCCTCCCCCCAAAAGTACTGGAAGGACAAGGATTCGGAGGAGGGGGTGTATTTGTGTCACAATTAAATCTCCTCCAAATGTCAGTTTGCCGTGCTGTAATGACACGGAAGGATCGACAGAAGGCATTTGACCACAGCTTGTCGTTTACCATGTAGACCTAACAAAGTATGGGTGGAATGAATGGACAAACATTACACTCCCTCATCTTTGGGGGTCATGGATGTTGTTACATTTGTAAAGGGTGGAACAAATCCATAATCCTTTATCTACCATTTCCACTTCCTGTATGTGGACTGGCCACATGTTCCTACAAAACTTAAATCCTAAACTTGCTCTTATTGCTCATTTCCCCCCTTTCAAACAGAAGCATCCTCTCCATACGCACACGCCACTTGGGATTGCCATCAAGGCTTCCGAAAATGGAAGCTGGTGTTATCAGTGCCTGTGGGCCCACGGCGGCTCCAGTTTAATCTTGGTTCTAAAAACTCCTTGGGCAGTGCTGCTTTTTCATGTCACGCATTCAAACACACGCTTGCAACAAATATATTCAAACAGAGGGAAACATGCACGGTGAACAAACAAGCCAGGCCGTTGAACGAAAGAACGTGAAGACTTACTTACTAGAAAGATGCAATTTCGCTTCCTCTCAGCTCTGGATGCTGTTGAGGGTGTTGGGGAACACCCAACTGGAGCAGAGACAAAAACATTGCTGGAGGAATTCTTGTTATCTCCGTCTTTCCAGCTCGAGCACCAGCAGCCAGTTGCACTTTGCCAAATCCATGAAGTGGGAATAAGGAAACACCTGTCACATGAAGCACAACTGGAAAAGATGTAGAGTCCGTGCTATCATCTGCATAATAATCATGTTTACCAGTGGTAATACATTTAAGGTTAAAGTGGCCCAATCCAAATAAAGAGCGTTAAAACTGACAATTTAAAATCAATGTAAAGTCGATTCATGATGATGATTTTTTTTTGTTTTGTTTTTCATCCAAGCAAGGGTCTCTAAAGTAAACATATCCAAAGATTTTTATTTTTTTTTTTACATAAAAGGGGCACGCCTTACTCTTTAAATTGTCGCCTACAAGCGAAATATGCACTTTCGATTCAAACTCGCAAGGTTACACGAGGGCTGGAGAGATCCTATTTGTGTGAGCCTCGGAGTCTCTCAATGCCATTTAGGACCTTCTTGGACACTATGACAAAGTGGAGTGGTGCGGTACTATTCATCTTCCAGCTGTGGCCAGGAGCCTCCGACACTCCAGCAGACAGACGGAAATGAAAGGAGGGTGCAGCAGCCAAAGGCGCAATACTTTATCCGCCAAGAGACTTGGCTTATCCTCCAGCTGTGTGGGCCTTTGAATGCAAACAATGTGCATGGCCAAAAGGTAGGACGTGCAGGCTTTGGGGCCTTTAATGGTTATTACAAAACTTTTCCTGGACAGATTTAAGGAGTTACAGCGAGATATGCATTATTTAACTGGGGACCCTTTTGTGATTTGTCACTGTATTAGTGTAGAATTTAAAACACGTGAATGACCAGGAATGATGAATGCTGCTGCATATGCGTATCCATACACCCGGATCACAAAACCAACCCCGGATCCCTTGTCATTTCTTTCCAAAAGACAATTGGCACAATAGAATCAAACTCTATGAAGGAAAAAGAAGATCCAATTTCAAATGAATCTTCATTTATTCCAACCATTTCAGCTTTGTGCGCCGTTGTCGGTGGCAAATTAGTTCCACCAATGAATTTGTTGACAAGACTGATAATATCCAACATTGACTTGCATTGCATTTGCTAACATTTTTAGTGATGAGCCTGCCACCCTCAGCAAGTGTGTTTGAATACTGAAATAGCTCAAATGGTCAAGGTACGGCATGCTATGAATCATTGGCTTAGCCGTACACTTGCATGAATGGATGACTCACCTCACAGGAAAAAATAATAATTCCTGATCATGGGACTGCAAACTCATGCCTTGTTCTCAGTGCTTTACATATTAACGCAACCGGAAACCCCCCCCAAAAAAACAAAACAAGATGAACTAACTAGTCCTACTCCGACATTTGCCATTCAGGTTAATTTGTCTCCCTCCGGAGCCTGTCCTCTATTGTTGCTGAAATCACAGCGCTGTTCATTGAATGGCAGCTTCCTCTGTTTGCATGCAATAATATTATGCTCGTACAGAAGAGTTCTTCTTAGCATCCATTTAGCAGAGTAGGAGGAGATCCACTATTCGTTCATGGGAAACCATTGCATTCTGTCTGAATCGGATGATGGCCAACTGGTACATCATTTGGACGAAGTCCTCAAAAGTACTGGGCCTGCACATTACAAAAGGGCCGTGAACTGTATGAAGCGAGAGGACCGCGGAAGAAAGTCTGCCGAACAATATCACCAATATTTATCAAGTATTGCGAGAAAGAAAATTTCTCTCAGAAATGAAAGGATGACTAAAGCCCACAAGATGAACATAAGTTTCCCAACCCCCCCAAAAAGGTTTCTTTGGTTCACAAAAGGAAAAAAAATAGCACTGGCTTGAACCTAGACTTTGTGCACAATGGAATACTGAACAAGGCACGTTTTTTGTTTGTGTCTTTATTTGAGCGGGGTGCAGTTTCACGGTGGTTTGCTATATCACTGTAATCACACATCTGTCCCGCATCGGAGTTCAATACCACCACATGCATTACCTGCAGAGGACACGTCGGACCGTAAGGCTAAAGTTAACTGTGGAATTTGAAGAGAACGTCAGTGTTTCTGAAGAAAAGCTGGTAAACAATATCGACCTGAATGGAAAGAACAGCCTCAGTGTTCCCTGACGAAATGATTACACCTTGCTAGTGGGCACAAACAAAGTAAAAAAAGACTTGGACAGAAATTTGTGTCAAGAAAACATCATACTCTAAAATAGAACATTTAAAAATACTATAAATATTTTTCAATTAACTACATTGAGTAGCTAAACATGACATGAACTTTCAATAACTCCTATCCAAATTCAAATCCAATTTTTTTTAAACTCTTAAAACTCCCAAAAGGTTAGGCTGACTTTTTAAAACAAGATATAAACTATGTAGATTAAATTAAATGTGGTAAAATAATGCATAGCGATGATACACACACAGGCTTCCCTAGTAACGTAGGATGCAATAATTCATAGACATAGACCAACAACCACTCGCATTCATGCCAATGGGCAATTTTACCTCGCGTGTGTGTAATTGGAATGTGGGTGGTCGTCAGAGTACTCAGAAAAAACCCACGCAGACACGAGGAGAACTTGCAAGCCCAACACGGGAAGGTTGGAGAAGAGATTGGAACCCAAATACTTTGACTATGTGGCACACTTGCTTACCACAAAGCCACCAAGGAGGCAAAAATCTAATTAAAGGCTGGAGTGAGATTCTTCAAACACAAGTAGGCAAAACAGGACATTTGGGACAATGCCAGAAAAAAAGAAATGCAAAGTGGATGTCAAAGAGCTCTCGGGCTAGACAGCAAGTGGAAAAGTAAGAGATGAGCCACAGAGAAGTAATGAAAAGGAGAGCGAAAACTCAGATCAAATGTAATCAAGCATGAGGCAGCTGTGCAAAATTTACAGCTGTAATTTGGTATCTCACTGTTGTGGCATCCAGACGAAGCGGCGGGCACAGCAGATTGTCATTTAGTGGAGCGAATCCATGCTTGGTGTCTGTCGGTGTTCTTCCTCCACGTGTGCGTAGAGGCCCGGCGGCATCCTGCATGCACTGTGCACAAAGTAAACAGCAGAGTTAACATGACAGCTTGCGCAGCCCCAACTCTACCTTAGCAGCCAGCCTTGAAAACGCTACTGCAAGGGATTTGTTCACTTCATATCAAGATTACATGATTAGCAGGATTATGATGGTATTTCTAAAAGAAACCACTTGTGAATGAAGTGATATGTGAGGTTGTGATCACACCAAACCTATACACGGACTGAAATCACTTTGATATAGTATATATATTATTTTTATCTGCTACCACTCAGGTTCAAACTGCATTAACATGGCTCTAAACATGAGTAACTTTTCAGTTGTTGTTCTCAAACTTTGGAATGCTTTGTCATCTCAGTCAGAATCATCTTTATTGGTTAAGTACTGTATAAGGAGTTTGTCAAAGCTGTCAATCTAGTACAATAGCAAAACACCCAATGCATAATTTTTTTTTACCTAAAATGTAAATACTGCAATAAAACACTTTTTTTTTTTTTTTTTATTTAGGGAGAAAAAGAGACACTCTTCAGTATTTTCTGAAATCTAATCTAAAATATGACAGTTGCGTTTTCCAAACTAGCAACAAAATGTGCCTGTCATGGCGAGCTGACGTGAATCGACAGTTTTTTTTACACCTATTCAAAAATGCTATGATTCAGGGCAAAGAAAGAAAAAAAGATAAATGTCTTTCTAAGAGAACACAAGCGTGTTCAACCTCACAGTTTATATTCAATGTCAAGAAACTTTGAAATCTGAACGTTGATTACCTCCACTAGAGAGGTCACACTTCTGTGTTATTCGGTCAGCGAATTAAACCTGACAGCTTCCATCACTGATAGTTTGATGTAATGTATATTATCTAA
Organism: Syngnathus acus; assembly: GCF_901709675.1. Classification (NCBI taxonomy): domain Eukaryota; kingdom Metazoa; phylum Chordata; class Actinopteri; order Syngnathiformes; family Syngnathidae; genus Syngnathus; species Syngnathus acus. The sequence continues at coordinate 9,726,510 of NC_051088.1, read as the reverse complement.
TATATATAAAGTAGATAATATAGTATGTATATATAGTTTGATATAATGCATATTATATAAATTATTCATTTTTTAATAGGAGTTTTTGTCAATTTGACCAATGAGAGAAAAGGCGGTTGTGTAGAGAAGGTAGTGACGAGAAAGTAGTGATGGAGTGTCTGTCCTCGAAGCCATTTAAAGGAAGAAACCTTGAGGAAGGGAAATAAAGGCAAAGGAGAATGAAAAAGTAGGAGAGCTGGATGACAGCAGAATGCTAACATGAGAGAAGTTGCAAGAGGAAGTCAGAGGAAGGAAGATTTTCTAACCATTACAGCATGACTCCAGCTTTTTATTTTTGCACATGAGGCTATGGGCAACTGACTGAATGCATGAGCCCAACTGTTCAATATTTCAAAGGTTTAGTTCAGGTCATCCTGAAATTTCAGATGAAAGAACAACATCCTAACTTTCTGTAAGCACTGACAAACAGAGAAGGTGGCAATAACATGCAATATAAAGTGGTTGCCTTAAAAGTGTAGGTTAAAAACATGGCCTCTGTCTTTTGTGGAATGGAGTTTTCATAGCCAGGGAAAAACAAAAAAGCTTTCCACTCTATTTCTATTTCAGCTCGATTTTTCATTAAAGGGTTTCTTCTCTGGCCCACCACATGACTCCGAGTGTCAGTGCTTTATTAGTTGAAATTCCATTGGCATTTAACAAAAGCAGTGTTTTTGGTCATTACTCATGTTGTTCTGACAGCCAGGGCGGGCTAGACATTTAACATGCAGAGTGAATCCTATGAAAGGAGAAATAGCAGTTGCCAACAACCAGCAAACTCAGCAGAAAAAAAAAACATGGATAGTGAAAAATGACACACCGCTTAAAATTTTTAGAATTAAAAAATATCCGATGCTAATAGTTTTAACCCTATGCTATGATCCAAATCATGCTGACATAATTTGATAATTTCATAGCATTGCCTTAAAAATAGTTCATCGTACAGAAACTTGCACTGGAAGTGTAAAATTTGCAAAGAAGTAACGAGACCGCCGTTGTTTGTTAGCTTGAGCTTTTCAACAACCATCTTTTGGCATTTTTAGCCCATTGCAGAATGTATGTTTTTCAGTGAATAGCTGAGGATTGGCTTCAGAGGAAAAATAAAAGGGACTAGGTGAATTTATGAAGCTCAAACCGCGCTAGGCGGGGGTTCACTGTTTTTATTCAGGTTATATGGAATTCAGTGGGTAAAAGTCCAAATTCACAGCTCCCACACAATCCACGATGCTTCTGGCGACCAAAACATTGGTGGAATAGTCACAGCAAATCCTAAAAATAGTCGAAATCTTTCGTGTGTGTCCTGCTGTGACTCACAGTTTTGCATGGCCAGTGTCATCTTAGCTTACCTCAAGTAAAACTATTTGAGCGGAGAAACATGACGGAAACGTTGCAGTATTAAGTGCTCGTTAAGTACTTGAAACAATCATTGACGTAATAGCATTTTGTTTGTGGACAACGGGCCTGGAATGAGTGACCAAATGAATAAATTAATATTCCTGAGGATGGTGTTCATCTAAGGGGAATGAACAAGATCAAACATGGACATAAACATTGGGCACTCACAACATCGTGACTCACCATCTTCTGTGGAGAGTTTTTGTGTGAAGAGTGAAATAAACATGAAATCGCAGGCAGTGAATTATATCAGAAGAATGTTACTTTTATCAACCCCAAAAAATTTAAGGCATCTTCATACAATTGTATTTTGCATGAGATGCTGTACTACAATGAATAATAATGATGATAGAGACAGCATTAGAATTTTGCTCGAAAAAGTGTTTTGGTAGTGCAACTTAAACGATTCACAAGTTGACCAAACAAGACGCCTTTAAAATTGCAGGAAAAAAAAATCTGAACTGGCATACATAATGTCAGAGAGCATACAAGAAATTTGAATCTGTTTTTTTTTTTTTTTTTTTTTGTGACATTTTGGATTGATTTTTCACAACAAGGGTTGTTATGAGAAGAATGTAAGACAACATTTTCCACCCTGACAAGGATTTGAGCCTTGATTGCTGATTCGTGAACCTAATCAAAATAATTACTCCAACTTTGGGTACAACTAACTTAATCTGCTCAAAATCCACCTCGTAGAAAACATCCCAGCATTTTTGAGTGTGTGTATGTCACAACTTCAAATCCAGCAGTCGGTCTCGATTCATCGCTATGGACTTTGATAACTGAACTGCAGCTACAACAGCTGCAAATCAACTCCCCCCCATACACTCCACTCAAGTGATGTATTTGAAAGCTCGTTGTGAACGCTCGTTTGACTTCTTGTTGATGTCCTGGTGGTACTGTCAAATCCTCTGTTCCCACGAAGACAGTTTGTCATGTTTAATGGACTGAAACCAAAGCCATGTCACATCCTCACCTCGCCGTAACGGCATCATGGGCGGCCCTTTTGTCTCTCTTGCTCCGTCACTCGGTAGAAGTGACTAATTGATCCTGGGAGACGGGGGAAGCAGGGGGGGTGTTCCGTCTCGGGAGCCGACGAACAATGTGGGTGTAGGAGAGGAGAGAGCTGCTGATAAAAGGGGGGCAGAGAAAGAACAGGATGCAAAGGCAAGCTTGGTATAATGTAGCCGCAGTGCTATCTCATTTTCCCACACAAAAGTAACACGACTACTTTGTAAATGAAAGTCAGTCAGGCGAAGGATGCCCCTCACGCTCTGGCACCCCCTGCTTGAGATAATGGCCGCATACACAATGTTCCTGCAGACTCAAGATTGACTCAGAAGAAAGAAGTGCGGGGGCGGGGAAAATAAAATACATGCATGTGTGACAGTATCCTTCTTTGCATTATTTTCACAGGACTGAAAACCATTCATCCATTTTCTGAACTGCTCTTCTTCATGAGGTTCGCGGGCGTGCTGGAGCCTATCCCAGTTGACTTCAGGCAGTAGGCGAGTGACAGCCTGAACTGGGTTAAGGTTAGAAATTAAGACAAATCATCAAAACAAACATCCTCACCAAATCCAAATGTATCCATCCAGAACCTCCTGGTCAAATAACAAACCTTGCAAAGAGTACCAAATGAATTGTAAATGTTAACCTGATCCCCAAATATTTATCTTTGTGGTCAACACCAACTCCAACTTGAAACGGAAAGAGAGTCAATTAAGAAGGATCTCAAATAGAAGAGCAACTGAGCGTTTGCTATAACGTATCTCAGTCATTCACCAGAATAGAAAGGACAAGGACTCCACAACGAGCCAGTTTGTGCGGTCAATGTACATTTCAAATGGGGTGAAGAGGAAGGATTTACAAACACTCTTAAGGAAAAGAGGTCAGCAACATTTCAAGGAGGTGACAAACCTTTCCTTCAGTAGCTGCGGCCTTGTCACATATGGTTATGCTTATTGGCTATATGGGCGACAGGGTGAGGGGGTCACTGCACCAGCATGCCTCAGAACATCACCACGCCTGGCCTACAATACCAAGAGTGCGCTGAATCATATTTTAACAGGGCACTTTTGGACACGGATGATGCATGTTGAATGAACGGAGAGACGAGCATGGGAGTGGATGGATCTCTTTGTGATGTGGTACAATGCGCCACGTGTGTTCCTTGTGTTCATTCGGCAGGAGAATCACGTGTTCCGCTGGAAGGGAGCAGATTAACTTAATGTTAAAATCATTGGTTGCATGTTCTCCATGAAATTCTTTTAGACTTTCTTTGTGGCTCAATCACGATCCAGGCAGTCACAGAGACATTTGATTTTAATGAAGCAGAATATTTCTCATTTTGAGCTTTGCAGTTTGATGAGCAAAATATGGACCAGCGGCCACTTACTGCTTGTTTATTCTTTCATGGACTATGTCTGCTAAATAAAGTTGATTGATTTAACCCAGCCCACTTTGCAACTAAAATATAAACAGTCCTTCATTATTTGTTGCATTTTATCAGCTGTTGTTTTTATTTTTAAATTGTTAAAGAAAAATGTATGTATTAAATTGAAATCATCATATACTAGACTGAGTCAATTTTGAACTGAGAACAACAATGCGATGTTCACCTGGGCCTGAACGTTTCTCCGTCCGTCCAACCGTTCGTCCGTCCATCCGCCCGTCCATCCATCCATCTTCAGTGCCTTTCCTATTGGGGGTCACAGATGATATCCCAACGAGAGGCAGGGTACACCATTGACTGTCCATCAACCGCAAGGCACAGAAAAATTCATTACGATAATTAAATCCACACTGTAAGAGAACTCATATGGCTTGCGTGTGCAGGAACCATAACAGTATCAGTCACTATGTCCATTATTTTCTTGGGGGGGGGGGATATTTTCAACAAAATGGGAAATATGAAAAATTCAGAATGCTTTGTATGTACAGATGGAGCAGTCGTTCTATAAGCTACAAAACGACTTTGAATCATGCGCGTTTGCTGCGTTTTCTCACAGTAGCACCTTCCAGCAATCTAATCTGAGCCCATTCTCCCTCGCTGCCTCCTTCACACCCTAATCGGTGAGACTTAACAGAAAAATCAATTTCCACCACCCAGCGGAGGGGCCCGCTGTTTCACCACTGTGTCTGATTGATGACGCACGGATGCCATCTCACAGCCCGCCGCCTTTTATCGCATCCTCAGACTCGGTCACCGTTCAGTGCTTTTCTATGACAAATAACGAGACATGTAATAGCTATACTCCCTGCTACGTTAATCTGGGCGTCGATGGCCAACCTGAGACAGGTGGAAGACGGGCCCGCGTCAACACTTTATTTAGCCTGAAGCATCAGGTTCAAGAGGCTAAAGAGTCAGCACAATCCAAATTGATGGCTTGCTTGTGCGATTAAATAATGCTTGACTATTTTTACAAAAGTCCGTGCAGCCGTTGCTAGTGGGTACAATGAAGGCTGATGATATTTGAGACTTGTATAGTGTTCTTGCTCACATGTACAATACGCAGGAATTGCAGTAACGAATAGAAGAGTCAGAATAGAAGAGCCATCCACCCAACCATCTATCCATCTTTCCAGCCGTCTCTCCGTACATCCATCCATGTTTATAGTCTATTTAGAGCAAAACCAGATTACATTTTATTTTCATCATATGTGAAAATCCTAACTCTTCCAAACTCTTTCCAAGTGTTCAAATATTTTTTTTTCTTCCAACCTAGCTTGCGAGAGCTCATTTCTATGCAAAACAGATGACTGATAATAAACTGGCACAGTTGCACTCATTTGTCATGCGTTTTGATTATATTTGCATGATTATGCAATGATTTATGGTTATAAATGTGGATTGCTTCGACTTTATTAAATGTGTTTGCAGGAAGAGCGTGTGACAACTCTTTGGCTGGTGTAAGGTTTTGGCTTCAGATGTTTGGGGAAAATTCTTCTACTAAGCACATTCACAGTGATTTCAATGAATCTACTAGACAGAAACAGGCCACTTATCTAGTTCAGGGTCGCCCTGCAAGCAGCTTCCATGAAGTTGACGCCACGACTGCCATTTAATGCTCATGGCATGGCAAACCTTTGGTCACTTGGTCACTCTTCAAGACTTTTGGCTTGCGAGTTCAAGATCCGCTGTGGGGAAAATTGGACTGGTTGCTCAAGTGTGACCCAGATGTGCAGCCATTTCCACAAGACATCCCAAAATGTTTCTTTGAATATGTTGGAATGTTGATCAAATTGATGATTCAACATGGAGCGCATCAAATTTGATGAGATTTGCCTTGGACATGTAGTTGCGCATATTATTGCCAAATTATTTGGAATACCCACTAAAATAAAGTGGTGGAGTAGTCGTGTTTTTGATTTTTCATTAGCATGCTACATGCTCATTCACAGACTAGGACTACAAGAGCGCCACTTTGATTCTGGAGGTTAAGGATGGATCCAGTGATTGCTTTTACACCTGATGAATGGCTGCTCTCCACGGGACGAGCAAAGGCGAACAACACGCTAGCCAGTCAATCACAGGGTGATTGTTGTTGAAAACTATGCCCCATGCACACATGGTCAGAGAAAGGTTAAGTCGTAAAGACAGTGAAATATCACCGCGGGGCATTTTGATCCAATTTCTACTCCTTGGCTCCTTAGCCTGTGTGGGAAAATGAATTGAGTCGCTTAATGCATTTCCACAATCTAATAAGTGTGTGACGCATTCCAAATGACAATGGGGCGAATCTCCCGCAACGACGTCAGATGCGTTTGAAAATCTTGCTCTTTATTCAGAGCACTTTGTCAAAGTACACACGCTCTGAACCACAAGCATGTCTGGAGAACAAACGTACACCTGAGCTGTCACATGCAATTCAGATCGAAACAAGCTGAGGCGGACGGACACAACGTTAAGGTCGCATTTGCTGGAACTGGGGAATAATACTTTCAGTCTCCCGCTGCAGAAACAGTAATACCCCAACGGTGAACACGTGGATGACTCAAAAGGTTCAGGGCTCCAGGCCAAAGGAGACCTTTAGCTCCCCCTGACCTGCCTCGCACCACTTAGAGTGTCCACTGGGGTAACGCATGATGATGGAAGAAAAGGTTGGATTGTATCAGGATGGCTGCACACAGGACACAAAGCACCTTAAATCATAGTTTGTTTTTTGTGTAGGCTCCCTCTTGAGCAAAACGAGGCTTAGCCAGTCAGGGTACATTAGACAGCAGACGGAGGTCTGCCAAAACCTAATTTCTAAAATGTGTACTTTCATCGGTGCATAGTTATGCACTAATCACTGAGATTAAGGAAAGATAAGCCTTACTCCACTTTTGATGTCAACAAAAATGAATGAATCTGCAGCTCTATCTGCCCCAAAGCCCCAGAGTGTTGACCAATGCCGCATTCCTGCAAAAAATTATGAAGTATCTGTTTGTAATTATATGACATTCAAATAATTCCTTCAAATTATGGTGATGGTACCCTGCTTCCTTACAAGGAGAATACAATCTCTATCATTGCTACAGTAACCCCAGATCTACTACCTAATGGAGCACGCCACCGAAGGGCTAATGATTAGTACTGAAAGCCACTGTGATATAATGCAACAGATATTTACACACAAATGGTGGTGCAACACATGTAGACAGACAAAACACCAATGCTTGAGAATTCACTCTTTAGCAGAAAAATGACAAAATTATTACTGTCTTAAAGAGTGGGTTGTGTTATGTATTTTACTGCCTCCTAGTGGCCAACGTGTGTGCATGAGAAGGAGCAGCACAATGTCAATTGTGTCAAAACACGTTTGCTTCTTAGCATTCTATTTAATTGTCATTACTGTATGTCTTCATAAAGTACAATATTATGGTGTTATTTTCCCTATTAAAAACACTACAATTTTTGGCGAGGGAGGCTAGAAGGGAGAATGGCCTTTACATTCATTTCAATGGGAAAAAATAATCTGACATACAGATTGGAAGCATGTTATGGAATGAATTATTTAAAAACTATGAACATTCATGATTTATTTTTTAGGACGTTGTGGTACAGTCATTTTAATATATGTATACGTACATATATACATATATATACTATTCGTGGCACAGAATTTCACATTTCTGGGACAATACACTGTAGTTCATTTTAATTCAAAATCACCTCAGCCTGTCTGTAAATGTACAGATACTTAATTGAAGTGATGATATTGGTCTGTGTGTTTTACACGGTGTACTAAAGAATTTGTTCACCGCTGTATATTTTTCCTTCCTGTTAATTTACACCCTTGAAAACAGTTGCAGGAACAGGCTAACAAGATTGCAGTTATTATTCTGTCCCTACATTTCAACAGAGATTCCACAGATGAGTATTTGATCAAAGATTTCTTGTTGCAGAGACTACTAAGAGGCGGGGAAACAAACGTTCAAAAGCTTCCTCAGAGAACAGCTGATCTCTGGAGGCCAAAACCGCTGTCAGCTTCATCGATGCGGGCTTTCCAGCACAGTGAACAAAGACAGCCGGACTAGTGGCTGCAGCCTGGCGCTTCTTAACAACTTCACAGCCTTCTAACAAACTCCTGGAGCGGGCCGTCAATTTGGTGGGCGTCTTTCTGCTTCGACGCAGCCGGAAGAAAGAGACGCGAGGTGGGAAAGTTGGGGGTGTTGTTGTCTCGGGTTCTTTGTGAGCAACTTTGAAAGTAGTACTTAAATGCTATTTTCTCTCGCAGCTCTACACTTTCACACTTGATTTATGCCTCTTTAGAAGAGCAATACATTTTCATGACATCTTAATTAAATCCGATGTGCAGGCCTCAAGCTGAGGCAAAAAGGCCTGCACTCTGTCTTACTTTGCCGGTGATCCCTGAGGTGAAAATGAATTGTGTTTCCCATTTGCTAGCTTTTTATTTGAGTTCACTTGTTTGCAGGAGGAGCTTTCAGTGATTGGGTGCAGTATTCCAGAATGCCAGAGACACTTGTGACTCGTGTTCATGTGACAAGTAAAGTACCTCTATACACTGAACTGAGTCAGGAATTTGGTCAGTCATAACAATGATTGTGCAATTGAAACAAAGTTCTAGCGCTATTTCTCAAATTCTGAGGCGGATACAGTTTTAGTCTGTTTTGGGTTTTCAGGAATTTTAGCACAAATTAGTGCACAGAAGAAAAGTTCAAGTGTTGTTTATACTAGAATATTAGCATTCTAGGTCCGCCGTTTGGAAGTCCTTGTCCTTTTTTTTTAATGCACGGCTTTTCGTATTAGTGGGTGTCATAGTCTGTCACTACATTATTATTATTTTTTTTTGCTGGCAGATACCATTTCTGAGACAACTCATTACTTTTATTTGTCATTTATTAGTTTAGTGGCTGGGTATTCGGGTACTGCTGTCCAGGAATCAAACCTGCACTGTCTGCAGGAAAGAGATTCTGGTGTGACTTCAGAATTTCTGCATAACTACACAACACTAACATTGCCTGCCAGTCAACATTTTCAGTTACTTTCTTCACTTGTTATGGTTGGTGGTTATGGTGCAAAAATAAGGTGTCCAAAATACAACTTGCGGGGTCATTTACAGGCCGCCGTCAGTTTTTTCAAGCAGCCCTCGGCAAATCCTAAAATAAAATTAACAGTTGTCACGGCCCATGTCTTTTGTCTGCATTGTACTGATCACTTTCTACTGTGGGTGCCAAGACGGAAAGAAAGAAGAAATTACTTCTCATCTCTCACTTCCTTCATTTCCACCAACCGCACAATTTGATGCGCCTCAGAATCGCAATTGTATGCTCAAATCTCTGCTTTATATTAAGGTCAGCTTGGTACAGATTTCTCATGTGTGGAATGTGGAGATGTGATTCTGCTGCTGCTCAATGCAGAGGGGCAGATCTATTCTAACCTTTTGTTTAATTACCTATGAATGTTTGTAATAACTTGTACAAAAACGTATGAGATTGCTTGGCATATCTTCATCTACATAAGAGGCCAACCGTGGGCTGGCGGGGCATTTAGGGCTTCCAGGATAATACTTTTGTAGTCCCCTACCTGAGATAAGTTTAATGCTAGTGAGGCCCACCTTTTCTGCCATGGAGTTGCCCTGTTATATTTTTTCTTTTTTAATATCTTATGGACTACCATAGCGCAGGCTAGCAACAAAACTTACAGATCTCTACAATGGTTTAGGTTTAGCATATTGGCTAAAGTAAAGTTGAACCATTTCAAAGTGGCCTTGCATTTTTATAGTATTTTCTGAGTGTCCCTAAGAAGAGAAATTGAAGACCTTAATTGCAAACATGAGTTGAGGTAAAAACTGGAAAATCACTTTAGGCCACTAGGGTATACTGTGATTCACAGAGAGTATTTTATTTATCACCATTGATTGACTTATTTCTCAAGAAAACCAGCATGGTTTTGCTGTAACTCAAGTCCATATGAACAGTTGGTACACAGCAAAATCCATTTCCTCAATCAATGGAGCCTATTTACCATGAGCTGTTGACTCACCTGTCCCTCGGTGGCCGGTACTGACAAAACACAAGGCGAGTGAGGAGCAACAACACAAACGGCGGCAGTCTGCATATGAAAAAGAACATTTTGGTTAATGAGGTTTTGGCAACGACAGGGGGAAGAGACTGAGAAAGGAGTGAAAGGAAGAAAGAGGGAGAGAGAGGAATGGATCGATGGGAACAGATAATCACGAGGGCTCTGTCCCACTGTGTAAAGAGTGTGACATTGCAGAGGTGAGGGAAGAGATCAATGGGCTGCTTTTTGTTGATCTGTAGTCCTTAACTATCTATAAGTAATTAACCTTCAAAGGAGAACGTAAAAGATAGAGAGGGAATAACAATGAGCACATATAAAACCCCAGCCATTTATTTGGCTTTGGGATGAGGGTAAACACTGCGTCGCTGCTGTTAGACAAGTCATCTAATCTCATTTCTGGGCCAAATGTTCAACAACAAAAGCAAAGTAGGACTGCTAAGCATCCCAAAGAACATTTTGTCTTTTATCAGCGGCCTGATAATCACATCCGCTATTGCCAGAGAAGATGAAGTGAGGATGGTCTTAGTAGGAGTCAGAGTGCCCTCTGTGGGCATTAAGAGAAAGACAGCAGGAAGGATAGACAGAAAACCTGCCTGATGATAAAATATGCAAGCCATGTAGTCTTTTTTTTCTTCTTCTTCATTCTGAGCAAAGACAACCAAATGAACACAAGGACCAAGTGTGCCTGTACACGTTTAATGGCACACAATGTCTATACAGTGTTTCAGGATGATTTAAAATTTCATTCATATCATGGTCACAGATGACACACTGAGTTTAATTCATACCATGGTCATAGATGACACATTGAGTTTAAGTTGGTAAAAGGCTTACCATGTTACCGAAACGGCACAGTAATACAATCCGACATGATCAGGCAGTCGGGTTGTCTAAGAAGCATCCGGCGTGCAAAGTAAAACTGTGTTACTTGCTGCAAACATGGACACAGTAAAAAGCTCTTAGGCAGGAGTTGTGCTGTTGTTCGGATGAGGGGTGGGGGCACGCAGCGAGTTGACTTAAATTAGTATAATAAGGATAAAAAAATGGCTGCCTTGGAAGTAGCTGTTCCCCATTACAAGCCATGGAAAAAGATGACAATATTGTACAACGGAGGGGGGAAAGACTCATTCGGCAAAAGCTATATTGTGTAAAAGACAGAGCGGAACCTTCAAAGTTGAAATTGAGAGTGTGACTACATTTTTGAGAGGAGAACTGAGTGAAACCGCAGATTGTCATGTTGGCTTCTCACCCTCAATGGCTAGCTGCCATATCTTATTACAAGACTGTTTAAAAAGTGTTGTTTTGTTTTAAATATGATAATATACTGGCTAATTGCTTATACGTATATGACAAAGTTAAAATGTTACTTACAGGAAACAACGATGGACCTAAGCTTAATTTTGAGCTTCATGACAAACGCTGTACTGTATGGACGTGACATTATTATTTTTTTTGCTTTTACAGAGAAGGGAATGACAAGTTAGTAAAAGGCTGAGAAAGAGCTGGGGGAGTGCAGGGCAGCCTCGAGGCAAAACGTAATTGGCAAGGGGGATGAGGGCAGGGCGAAATTGTCATTGATTGCTTGACGGTTATTGATTTTAGCTATTTGATGACCTCCAAATCATTCACAAATGCTAATTTTGGCATTTTTCATTAAAGCATCTCACGTTTTCTATTCATAATAATGCATAATATGGATTATTTTAAAAAATGAAGTACAGTCCCGATTTCATACCAGTTTGGACTAAGGGCGTTGTTTTTTCTTTTTTAAATATAATTCTTTCAATAGGAAGAGGGGGAAAAAAAAAAAATCAACCAAACTTAAGTTCATCAGTGGCATAGAACATAATGCGGTCGACTTTCGAGGTGCGACTGGACAATTTCATTAGGGGAATTACTGACGGTTTGAATTGCAATGGGTCTTCATGATTTTACACAAAGAATGTTGAGGGTAAAAAAATGGCTCCCAAAAATGGATCTTCACCAAAAGGGACACCTAAAGAGAGAGAAAATAGATATATTATACAAGTCAGGCAAAATTGCTTCATATGGTTAATAGAGGCAACGATATCATGATACATAAACACTACACTTGATTATATTATTATGGTTGCTGAACATGCTAGCAAGTCTGCCGTCTGTAACAACAAAAACGTACTGACCATCCAATGTAACATTGGCACAGGTTCTCATGGGATGTGGCCTGCTTTATCAGAAGCTCTACTTGTGTTGGCACATCCAGAGTCTCATCATGAGAGAAGTCTCGACCTGGAGGGATCCATCACAGTCACATCAAAGTGCTTCACGTTTGAAGTAAAATCCTCTTTGCTTTAAATAGGCCGAATAAGGACCAGGTAGATCTACGAAAAGCAGCTTCGCGCAAGGCCAAGCTCAAGAAAATAACATGAACATTGACAGTTTAAGACTCATTTCCTTCACAGCTCAAGTGCACAGGAGGAATCTGTGTGCGTGTATTTGTGACTCTTCCGAGTGTGAAATAGAATCATGGAAAAGACAATTAGAAAATAGAGACACATGCAGACTGGGATGAAACCATAAGCTGGATAACTTCCCAGATCAAAAACATGGATGGCAAATGACAACATTATGGAGCAATAGCTTCAGGTGTCGACTAAAATAATATCATTGAAGATGCCTTTGCTACATGATGTAACATGATAGTCAAGAATATTGGCCAGAAAAGTCATCAACAAGATGATGACTACACTTTAATTCATCTGAAACACTTGACTGGCCTTGATAGATTCTCAAGTTTTGGGGCTGAGCAATTCTCTTTTTCATTTAAAGTGTGTGAATGTCCTGATGTGTTGGTCTCTTGGCACTGTTAATTACATTTTCTGATGGGAGACATTTATTTATCTAGTAGATAACACAGCGTCAGTTTGTGACCGATACTATTCCAGGAAATAAATAGAAGCATCAAAGGTATGACTCATTTGTGTCTGATGACCATGATAGATCATAGCGCCAACAATGTCAAATCTGTAGAAATGGAAATTTTTTTTGCAAGTTTCATTTAACATTTGAATTGATTTCTCATTATAGATGTGCCATTATTTGTGATCGTAAGAAACTAGAACAATAATTATATTTCCCACGAGGAATCTGAAGGTTACTGGTAGAAGGCTGCCGAATTTACCTGTAAGTTTATCTCGCACTCTGTTGATAATTTGAATGGCTTTCTTGTTGAGGGCTTCGGGTTGCACCAATCCATCTCCAACTGAAAGAGGCAAAACCAGTTGTTGACTAGAAGCTTAAAAATTCCAAACTCAGACACTTGTGAATACACTGCCGTGTATTTCTTGTGGCTAAGCAGACTGTCAGCAACTCACTGAAAGAGTGGATGGATTCAGGCACTGTGGTCCCTGGTTTCTTGTGCGTGGTCTCACCCATTTCTATTCCTTCAAGCGCTTCTGTATAAGAGGACGGAACACGGTCAAGGGGGGATTGCTGGGGGGCATCTTTGTACAGCATCAAGCAACACTGATGACTCACCCACAGACTGACCAGCCGTGTACGAGTCTGTCCTGGTGCGTGAGCGCTTGTTGCCTTTTGTGTTAGCTAGGGGGGAACAAAATCAGGTCACGTTTGTTAGCAATGATGACAACAACTTGGCTTTTTTTCTTTTTCTTTCGTTCAAGTGCGACAAATTCTACTTCAGAATCAAGACACTGTAATGTGCAAAGCTTTCAGCATTAGAAAAAGAGACGTCATTTTCATTTTTACAATATCGAGCTACAGCTTCTGAGAATTCTTTTAGGTGTAAACCAAGAGCCTAATTTAAAGAAAAGCAGATGTGTAAGGATACACATCAGTGCATATGTGATTGACCAATTCCAACTGTAGCCATCATTTTCTGATAACTGATCACTTTGTTTTGTCTAATAGTGCATCACCATCTGTTTTGTTGCTTGAAGTTACCATGAAAATGGGAGGAAAAGTAGGAAACGTATTCTTGAAATGCTTTTCATTATGATGGTGTCTACTGGCCTTCCATTAAACCGCCTACATACAGTTCCTTTGTCCAGCCATGCATTTGAGAGCCATTATTTCACAAGGTGTCATTTTATCACAGGCAAAGAAAATGGTCACGCTGAGAAAGACTGCAGTAGAGACACATTAAATTCACACCCGCTGTACTATTACACAATTCTCCCTACATTTCAATTTGTGATAGTGGATGATCAAGGCGTTCTATTTTGTTCCCCACTTGAGTCTCATATGAGATACCTACAAATAAATGGCAAAAGACGACGTGAAATTGTCTTAAACGGGTCCTTACTGTCCATGAGTCTCCAGTTGAGCAGCGGGTCGTAGACAAAGGCCTCCAGCACGGCCATGACGCTGTCTCTATGCTCCCTCAGTACTTCCATCACCGTGTGGCATGTGATGCGGTAGTTGCCGTCCAAGCCCGTCACCTTGTGCACAGTCAAACACACACAATTTATGGGCCGCAACCACAAATCTTGTGCACAGTTTTCTCCTAGGCTAAATCAATTCTGGTTAAGTCTAATATTTGCGACAAAACGCGTAATTAGTGATTTAACGATGTGGTGTCAGTTACCTCCATGGCATTGGTCAGCATCCTTGTCAATCTGAAGGGAATCTTTTCAGGAAACTTTTCTCTGGTCATGGCAACCTGATCAATAATGTAATCCAGGTTAATCTTGAGGCAACTCATTGTTAAGATGCGTTCGTGTCACATACATAATTGCCCCTTACCTCAAAACAATCTCCAAAGTCAATGTGGAGGATCTTTCCACTTAACCGATCCAACATCAAGTTCGAAGGATGTCTGTGAAGAATATAAGCAGAATCTCCCTATGAACAATGTCATGTAATGGTAACTTTGATGAATTCACCTGTCGCCCAGTCCCAGGATGTAGCCAACCATTGACATCACAGCCAAGGAGCGGGTATAATTCGTCCTCCTGTCAAACCACACCTAGAAGAGGAATAATGACCAGGTTACAAAACTAATGGGATGTGGAAGATGACAAAAGTGAGGTTCAGTTCCTTCAATGACACTTTCCTTGTCCTACAATAGTTCTTTTATTGTAGGTTTTCTTAATTTAGATTTTAGACAGTTGACAAAGTGTCCTTGACATTTTGGCCCCGAATCACTGAACTCTGAGGACGGATGCTGAAAGGATGACGTACACTCATTCATCCTTGCCAGTGCTGCAAATGAAGAAAGAAGTAGAGCAGCTCACCTCAGAACTGGGACTCTTTAGCCACAAGAGCTTCGCCAGGTCGTCTCCGGCCGTGTTATTGACAGCATGCTCAAACACCTCGACTTTCTCCATCAGTGTCAGGTGGTCATAGTCAGGTGCCATCTGGAAGGAAAGCAGTTCTTTTGCTTGACTTTTTACACATTCAGTTAGCAAGGATGCCGATAACGTACATTATTACTGGGGGAAAAAAATGCATTACTGCATGATGAAGATTGGTAGAATTTTCACAATGCGTCTCTCCTTTGGCTGAAATAAGAAGCTGGCTCGAGTTGCGTAATAGCTTTCGATCCCTTCTCAGAGACATCACTGGGTAATAACATCCTGCTCTTGCCACTTAAATATTGTTAGTCACCTGAATGTTGTTAGTCACTTAAATGTTGTACAGAGGCTGAGATCAACTTCAAATTCCTTGTTTGGCATGCACAAACTTGGCCAATAAAGCTGATTCTGATTCGATAAACTATTTCAAGAAAATAATGCGATACATTGCAGCTATGGATCTGCTCAATATGCCTCGCCTCATTGAGCGTGTCTGATGTCTGCACGTTTAATTAACATGCAGCAGTTAGGAGCCCAAATGCATCTTCGTTTAAGATGGGTCGGTGCTCATTTGTCGAGAACAAATGAATGCAAATAGCATCTTGTGTGTGGTGGAATTCCAACAGGAATCTATGTGAAATGTAAAGTGTGACATGATGTCTAATTTGGAAAAGCGTCATTTTACAACTACAAATGGCAGAAATGGTCACGGCCATATGCTGGCCCAATTCAACATAAATCTTCATTGTACAAAATGAAAGGACTGAAATCCACCCATGTATCCATTCTAAATCTCAGTAACGTGTTGCACAAATATGTTTGTGCCTTAGTGTCGCTCTTAGAATTAAAGAAGCACTACCCAGCTGCTAAGAACAAATGAGGAAAAAAAAAATCAAAACAGATTGTTCAATACACTGGTGATGTTTTTGGAGTGGGATGAAAAGGACTTTTCAGCAACCATCACAATCTTAGAAGGTTAAGGGCAGATTCTAGGAGGGCAGTTTAGGACGGCTCTCACTAACATTTGTGGCTATGGGACCATGTGCATACGTTACACAACAGCGGGGAATCGCCAGGTGGTGCATCGATCCAATGTGGTAGGACCAGAATTTCCCTGTTCCAAAGCTAACTCTAATTAAAGCTCACAGCCTGGTTGCAAATTGAGGAATGTTTTATTAAATTCTTCCATAACTATAAAAACACCCAGAAGGCAATGGATATGCAGATGACATATCACTTAGGATAATTCGTCCTTGAGTCCCTTAAAAATAGTATAATATAAGTCCAAGCCATTATTAATACTTATGGCAAAACTGTTTACAATACTTTTTCAAACATAAAACTTGCACTAAACACCCGTAAAACATCTAGGTTAAAAATGGGACCCAGGAAGTTGGGTTAAATTGACCCAACTTAGTAGGTTGGTCCAATCTTGACCCAAATCGGGTTGTTTTTAATGAAGTAGTTTTAAGAGTTGGTTAAAAAGATTCCAAATTTATTGCAAATGAGGGGCGGGTCAAAAATTACAAATCTGGCTTTTGAATTAGAATAGAAGAAACTAAAACGGTACTCCTGTAGACTCCTGTCAAGTATCACACAAATCCTCATAAGCTTCACATTTCCGTAGATATCAGTGAATTATTCATTGAGAAACACAAGTCAAAAAAGCTGCCAACGTCAGTGAACTTCAAAACCGTTCTAAGATTAAAGATTTAAGTCCCAATGATCGTCACACACACACCTGGGCGTGGTGAAATTTGTCCTCTGCATTTAACCCATCCCCATGTAAGATCTCTGACTTCCACATACATATTTGAGGAATGAGGACTCCCCGCAGAGGTTACATACCCTTAGCATGATGCGATGTTCAATGTTCAGCAGTATCTTTTTCTTTTCTCTGTAGTCTCTAATGAGAGCGTGCAGAGTGTCACAGTGGGGGACCCAGCCGATCAGGCCTGAGTTTGTGGACAAAGGGATCACTGCGTAGCGCTGGATGCTATCGAGTGTAACACATGAAAGATTCAGACAGTGAAGACGCTATTGTGCGTGCATACACGGCAATTAGTTTACCTGAGGTTCTTGCGCAAAGAAGCGGGGTCGTTTGCCAGCAGTGTGTTGACCAAACCAAACAGCTGCATGACTCTCTCATCCTGTCTCAGGTCCTCATGGCCCTTTAATAAGAACATGAACTCATGGCCATTGCTGCCTGCAGAGGGAGCCACAAAACACAAGATCCACACGGTTAGCGGAGATGAAGACTGAATCATTCTTCAACTGCCTGTACGGTACATATGTTCACGGTGAGGTGTCCGAACACTGAATATTAAAAGAAGGATCACTTTGATTATTTGGTCCTCAAGACCATCAAATCAAGGCAATGTGTTCACTGTCGCCAAAGAGGTCTGACAGTAAATCTGGGAGACCCCATAGTGGGTGACAGGTCTTAATCTGCTGTGTTGCTCCAGAGGTCAGTTGATGTATTGCCTTTCATTTTTTGCAGCCCATGTTGTGTGTCACTGATGGCGAAACATGAGAACAAGGCACGACACTGTCCGGTGGAAAGTGGGAGGTAAAGTGAACCGTTTGTGATTAATAGCAGCGTGATTTTGCTGTGAGACAAGGTGACTTTACTGCGGCGAGGCATTTTTAAAGACCTTTCAGCGTTGTATTTCACAACACACATCACGGCAAATGAGATAGAGCCACTGTGATTTATTCATGCCTTCAAATTATGGTCAAAGATTGGTGGCTGGGGGAATCTTGGTTTCTGTGTGAATGGAAATTTTCATCATGGAACTGCTAATGTCAAACAATCAGTTCCGCAATTCTGGTTAACCTCCAATTGTTTGGATTTGGAATCAACCAGCATTTGTGTGTGTGTGTGTGCATGTGTGTGTGTTTGTTTAATTTTCGTGTGGTTTGACATCTGTAAATACAGATCTAATGAATTTAAATGAGTTAAAATGTCAAAATTAAGTCAAAAAGCCAAACCTGTTTACCTAACCTGATCACCGGAACGAAGCGAACTGCCAATAATCCTTACCCATAATGGTGAGTTTACGTGGGCGCTGCTTGGAGGTGATGACCTGCAGGGAGGGCGCGATGGACTGGATACGAATGATGGTCTGGTTGGGGTCATAGGTGCCCGGGACTGCCAGTTCCAGGTCACGGCACATCAGCAATTTAGGAGAAACATATTGCAGCTCCAGAGAAGTAAGCTGCATACAATGTTGATGAGAGCAGTGAATGAGATGGGCTAAAGATGCACCATGGGAAGGAAGCTATAATTTTAGTGTCAAAGGGGGGGAAAGCTGCTTAGCACTAGTTAGCACGTGCCTGAAGTATATTTTCACTATTTACAGGCAGGCCAGGTCCTTCCTTTTCAGTTCCCAGAATACAAAGCTTGGCGCAATGCATTTCATTAATAAGGACATTAATCTTTGTCATATGTGCGTTTGTGTTACCAGTAGTAGAATGCATGTCATATTTAACACATTTAACTTTGATTTATATATTATTATGTCAATTACATGAACTTGCATTGCTTGTGAAAGAAAAAGTCAACATTAGTGTGAAGAGATTTGTGTTGGTGCAGCTTTGCTTACCTGTGGTAACTGTTTAGAGATACGCCTGAACACATGATAGTAAAGGTCCCAGGCCTGCGTCAAGTCCTTCACATTTCCAGAGCGCATGTACTTCCTGCACCAATCCTGAGCCTCCATCAGGTCTCTGCCGTAAGCCTTTAGCGTGAATACAAACAAGTGATTTAGTCCTTAAACGTTCCTTAGTTAATAGCCTCAGATAAGAATGCTTTAATTTTAATGGCATCCATTATATTTTCAGTCATTAGGGCAGAATGAGGTGTACTTTCTGGTGCTACAATGAAGAAGCACAGATGTCATCTACCAGACACACACCTGATTAAAAGAGGTCTCTTTCAGGGTCTGTGGCCCCCTCTCCATCATGGCGTGCAGAGGTTCCAGCACAGCAAACATGCCCTTGACATTACGCTCTCCAAAGTAGAGACGTGAAGCCTCCTCGAGGCCCTCGTGCCACATCTCATGCCACAAAATGGCAACTCGGATGAGCTCCTCACTAACCTGGACAAAGGATAAATTACATATTATATAGCACAATTTATCAATGCATAGTTGAGCATAATGACAATCACTATCCATACCATGATGGCTTGTTGGACCAGAGTGTTGCAGTGTTCGCACATGTTTTTCAGGATTTTGTTTGCAGCATTGTGGCGAGCGGTGGTGGTAGACTTTGAGGCCACAGTTAGTGGGTAGATCAACGCCTGCCGATGAGTGGTTCATCGTTAATCAATTGTTATTGCTTCAAAGATTGTTTTGGGGAGGGGGGGGGTTGATTTAGGAGTAGAACTGCAAACTTACTTGTGGATGATACCGGCCAATGTCTGTTAGCAACTGGTGGATGAGGCGACCCACCAGAGGACGAGGAGTATCAATCCGAGCAATAAGTTGTGGGATCACCTAAGTAGCAAACACAAAGATGAGCACGGAAATGGAAGACCTCCATCAAGGCTCTCTCGCTCTGGATAATCTTGCAAGTTTTACCTGCAGCCAGGTATCTATTTGGATAGTCTTGATGCCTTCCACCAAGGCCTCATTTACTTCAGGCCAATGGCCATAGTCAAACCATAAAGTCAGAACCCTAAAAAGTACAGTAATAAATCACAAAACATAACAGAAGCTTTGACACGGCAGTCAATACTAACTAGAGCTACATGACTCACCTGAGTGTGTCTTGCAGGTTGTTTCCTCTGGACAAAGAAATGGAGCGAAAAAACCCTTGAACAGCAGGAACCGTATACAGGAGCAATGTCTTTGAGAGAGAAAATAAAACGACACTTTGAGGAACATGATACATTATATGTCCATCCATCTCAAGGAGCATTTTTATCAACTTTATCAAAAAATCTGTTGTTAATTAATCATGTCATGATGTTGCTTAATCATTCCTTGCTCGAAGCAATTGAGTAATCGGCAATATTTGTCTGCAATCTGTTGATTTATTCAGCTTCAACTCGTCTAAAGAACATTTGGACAGTTGTGGCATGGGAGACTGTTTATCTAGCCACACACCCATCCATCTGTCTATATACCCAACTATCCATCTATTAATCATCTATCTATGTTTGGTTGATTCTGTACCATTCTCACCTCATTAACCTTTTTTTGTCCTGGCGAGGGAGCAGGACTGTGGTCGTTGCTGTCAATCTCACTGTCGCTGTTGCTGGCCTCGCTGTTGGCACTGGCACCACTGGCGTGCCGCAACTTCTTCTTCTCATCTCGAGCTTGACTCTGGTGTTTGTAGTGCAGCACAGCCTCGAAATTCATTACTGCCCAGGCGTGCCAGGCCTGCCAAAAGATGGGACAAGCTTAATGAAAAGACGGGGCAAAAACTGCAAATGAGTTCCACCATGATGATGGCTCATGATGTCATTTTTCCAGTTTAGGGTGGGACAAAAAGTCTTCCGGACGTGATCCAAATGTGTGAGTGAGTGTGATGTTTGGTTTGCTGGGTTACACAACCACCTCTTAAAAGGTTAAAAGCTTAAGGGTGTTGGCGAGGACATGTGGGTAGGAAGCTGGCTAGGTGAGTAAAATGCAACCATCCCTGCAGCCTGGCTTTGGCTTGGACCAAAAAAAAAAAAAAAGGTTCTAATTCCCGGCACCACAACTTCGGAAAATCATTTGATACACCGGAGGATGCACTCTAAATATAACCACACATTGATCTATATAAATGGACCATGCACCGACTGAAGCCAAACATCTTTGTTAGGAGATGTTTGCGTGAAAAGGGAAAAAAAAACAAGCAAACAAAAAAACAAACACATTTTCAACCTCTTGCCAACACCGCTGGGTTTTTCTTTTTTTTTACTGTGGCCAGAAAGGCTGAAAGAGAAAGCCTAGAGTGTAAAGAGTGGATAATGGGGCTGACCTTGTACCAGTTGCGGTCGTGCTCGGTGGAATGGCTATAATACTGCAGGACCTTAGGGATGGTGCTTTCATTGATGCCTTGCAGACTAAGCTGCCACTCTCCCAACTTCAAGAAGCATCTGTACAAAACAAGAAAAATCACATAAATCATTGCATTGAATAAAGAAACCAAACCATGCTAATTTTTAACTAGATACTTTTTAAAATCCCTCAGTAGGAAAGCAAAAACATCAAACTGCGTGGACCAGCTATGTTGCAGGAGGTCAGAGGTCAGCCCTGCTCTGCTCAGTTCAATAATTTAGGTGTTCTCAGTGCTGTAAAATGAGTGATTCATAGCCCTCTGCTGCTATTTTAACAAGGGACGTTCAATTCCAACATCCACTGTATTACACGACCGCATGAGTAGTAAAACGGTCCCACTGAGGACTTTAATCATGATCATGATGTCGCAGCTTCCAAAACACCACAAATGACATTCAGAATACGAAGCAAAGTTGATCAAAAAAAGGAGCCAATTCTGTTTTGACTTTGGGAGAAGCAAAGGGGCATTTTCCAAATCTATCACTAATACAAACTTCACATATGTGCTGAAAGGTTCTGGGACCACAACCAAAGGGTCTCCTTAATTATCCAAACTGCTTTTTCTTCAGTTACATCGGGCCCTGGTGTATAGCACTTCATCCATCAAGCTCTGGAAGACTCTCACAAGAAAAAATATCGGTTTCTGGCAAAAAAACGGAATAAAGCGTGTTGAACCAAAGTGAGCAACTTGGTACACATGCTGTTGTCATCCCTTCCATCAAGAGCCCAACAGTCAAAGGACCATTTGCACAATACCTAAACTAAATTGTTTTGATGGAGATTATGTAATTTCTCCTGAGCGCTTTTCCATGCAAGCACGCAGTCCGGGTTCACGTGTCAATGCCTAAAGCTGCAGCAAATGTTTAACAGGTTGGCGTTTGGGGAAAATAGTAGGGGCTGTGTGAATTTCAGAACGATGTGTCATTTGGACAGGAGATGCCAGGTTGCAGAGAATTTGTCTGTGGAGGGGACGTCCCTGTGATTGTGTGGCCACAACGTCGGGCTGAGCTGTCCAGGTGTGCCCCATACCGCGCTTCAGACCTATAATCTTGAAAGTGTGTCAACTTGTCTGGAGGAAGCCAGTCCTTGTCTGACAAGATACGGTTGTCGTCACTAACATGCATTCCTCAGACAACCAGTGTCCCTCTTGGGAGGGTGAAATGAGTTTTCCAAAATAACCTAGGTCTTTTTTTTAATTTGTCACACTTCTCTGTTGTGATGTGTGAGTGTTGAGAAGCAATGATCCATGCCTGTGTGTTTGTGTAGTAAGCCAACAAGATTAGAACCGATTTCAAAAAAAGGATACATTGTTTTTTTTCTTTGCACGCCACAAACTTTTGCATATCAATTGATTTTGTATGTAATCATAAAAAAAATAACGCATGTAATTGATAGGTACTATGCATAGTACGAATATCAACTCGATATTGTAAATTACTTTTAAATGATCCGTATAGATGCAAATAATATAACTAATTATATTGAGTTGTTGTTTAGATGGCTTACTGTTTCTAAGTTTGCATACTTTACCATTTTTTTTCAACAGGGGTTAAATAAATAAACCAAGTTCTCTGTGAATATTACAAAGTAGGAATTCAGCATCACAGTGCATGTGGTAACTTGTTAAGATAGAGTGTTTTATTTTAATACTGCAGTGACTCACTCATTAGATTTTTGGGACGCCTAAGAATGAAACTTTGGCAATCAAAGAGCATTTCCATTACTCTGAATCAGTATCAAGCTCTGTAATCAGCGTCTGACTACACAGGAAGTCTATCAGGGTGTCAGGCTTTTGAAAAGCTGCCGTTAAGCTGACAACATTTTGAAAAAGATTTCATGCAATGCATGGTTTCCCACAATGAGCTGCACCTTTCTGCCAGAGCTGTCAGTCAAGCATTCAGTGGGAGCCATGAAGGTGAAAAACCGACAGCGCATCTGTGACATTTGATGGCATGGTTTGATGTTGGAGTTGCTGGTGTGTGCAAAAGAGGACTAATTATGTGTTAATTATGTTTAATATTTAGTCACTCAAAGGATGTGAATCACCTTGAAAATGACTCTGGGAATGAATGTGAAGGTGTCTTTTAAAAACGGGGAAAGAAATAAAAGGCTACATTTTCCTTCAATTATGTTGAGTCGGACTTTGCGTGGATGTGGATGTCTGACAGTTGGCACACCAAACCGCATTAATAATGCAGACAGACACTGTCATGAAAATAAAGCAAAGTGACGCAAATGAGCTGAACAGTTATCTCAAGTATGCCTCATTAACAACTTTCCATACAGACAGTAGACATAAACCAAACCACAAGCTAGTCAAATGGCAGGAAGGACTAGATTAGAGATTTGTATAGAGGTTTGCAGTAAAGTGTACACGTTTGTTTTATTTTCGCTTTTTTTTTTTTAAAGGGGGACACACCTTGCCATGAGTTTGTGGAGCTCCTGTTTGTGCTTTTGGTCTTCTGCCGCAATAGCATGCTGGGCTTGCTGCTGCATCCCTTGCACAAAATGCTGCATGTGCTGGAAGGCATCAATCTGAAGAGGTAGATATGAACATTTTAGAGAATTGGTGGGTGGTGGATGAGGGGGCTTTATGACTTTTAAGTGTCACTCTGAATCAAACATATCTATATATTTTTTTTATAACACCCTCAGCATGCCGGCCGACTACTGTAAATAGAAATAATCCCTGATTAATGACTTATTTCCTGAGACTTTTCTCGTCCATATGGTGTTGCATCTTAATAAACATGATAAAAGCTACAGCTGTACCATACGGAATCAAATCGAAAACCCACTGAATCGAATCGTTACATTTTAAAATAGTTACATTCTTGAATTGTACTGAATTATTTTTTCTGGAGACCCACACCCCTGATAATAAATAAAAACGTTGCAATATTCCTAACATTTTCTTGTGAGTAAACCCCTTTTAACTGCACCTTGAACAATAGTAAATAAACTAATGTCCTTGACTTCAAAGCTAGTTTTCCTTCAATTTGTTGTGGATATGTAATATGTGGAGATTTATGGTACGTTTCAAAGTCATAATGGCCCTCTGAAGGAAACGGTGACTACACTGTGACCTATAGCAAAAATGAGTTTGACATCTGCGCTCTTGGAGTACACAAAACTACATACAGTTTAAATATCCTTTCATTTGCCAAATTCAAAACAATTACTCATAAGTCTTAGTTTTGTTTTATTTTAAAATTACATGAAAAAAAATAGTCTGAATGCTCAAGAGAATCGAAGTTTCCCTGCAAGACTTTAATTGCAAGGAATTTATTGGAAAACAAACTGGTTTTTATCCAGCTTCAATTCCATAAATCATAAACCGCTGCTCTTGAACGACTGACTCATGCACGTCTAACGTTACAGGCTGTCTTTAGAGCGAGATGAAGTTGTGATGGAAATATAAATGTCTGCGGCCATAAACTGACATGCGGAGTCAAACCGGCCGGGCCCAGACAAGATGTGCAAAAATAATATTAAACGGTGACAAGACTAATAGCTTGAAATTCCCAACTCCTTTGTATTAGTGTATTGACATAAAAAAGGGTGACATCAAAACGAGAGCTAGCTTGCGCTTACCTTGCGGGCACTCTTCCACATATACTTCATATAAGCATAGGTGACATGTGGGTGGGCTGTGGGCAGTGGGTGATCAAGTTGCTTGGAGGGGTCAACACCCAAAAGGAGCACCAGGGTCTTATGGGCCAATGCCTGGAGGGAGGAGGGGCGGTTTGAAGATGGGCAAATGCATCACAACAGGAACAAGAGCAGTGTCAGGAAGACCAAAAAGTCAAAAATCCTATGATACTGTCAATTTGGAGAAACTTGAGAGCTTACAGACTTTCATTGCATAACTGCAATGACACATCTTTTGGGAAGTGGGCACTAATAAGTTGTTAGGAAGCTTTGGAGAAGCAAAAAAAAAAAAAAAAAAAAAAAAAAAAGCAAAAAGGAGAAGGGTTATTTTTTCCAAGACCCTGTATTAGCATTTCCCATTATGCTTGCCACTGCTTTCACTTTCACTTACATCACAGTTGGCCATTCAAGCATGTCTGTTCTGCGCGTGTGTGTGTTGTGTGGCTCGTCGTCGGCAATGCTTTGCAATCATGACAATAACACTGAGGTGAAAGATGGAAAATGACTGTAAAAGCGCAGACCCACAAATACCGTGTTTAAAAACAGATTAAGAGTCCCTTGCCACTTGATCATGGTCCAAAAAGTTTGAAAAACGTGGAAATCCTTTTCAAGTACAGACTTCACATTTGTATTTGGAAAAGCAGATGAAATAAAATATATATATAACATACCACTCGAGTTTCATTTCATCAAACAGGATCAAAACCTGGGTGAAGTGATTTCAGTTATTTAAAAGTTTAATCATTGCAACAGCAAGTGGTGAATTTCAAAATCTATAGAACGGCTTTACATTACACTACAGGCAACAACTGAGTACTGTACTTCCTTGTGCCCCAGTTCAGATAGTCACAGCAACCAAATCATCTTTAGGCTACAAACACACTCAAACCTTTTAAACACACTCCCATTTTTTAAGATAGCAAAACTAATAGGACAACTGGCTGTTCTGCTCCTCCTAATGCCATTAACAAGGAACAGATAATGGTTCTACTTTTATATCAAGTGAGCTATTTGCATTTGGAATATGTTGCTGCCAACTTTGCTGTCATATCCAAAGACCTCTCACTATTAGTGAAGAAGCATTATGGTGAAAAATCAAAACAGACCTGACCTAGCAAAAATATTAGAATTGGCCAAACCAACTGTTGGAAAATTCGTAGAAAGAACGCACTGGTATGCTCAGCAACACCAAAAAATTCAGAAGTCCACAGAAAATGATTGTGGCAGCTGACCTAAGAATTCTTTCCCTGGTAAAGAAAAAAAAAACCTTCAAGACAGTTGGCCAGAGAAGTAAAAAAAACTCTCCAGGTACAGTACAGTACAGTACAGTACAGTACAAGTGTATGTGTCAAAGACAACACTCAAGAACAGACTTCAACAAAAATAATAGCGTTCACGACAAGATGTAAACCGCTGGTTGAAGTTTGCTAAACATAAAATAAAATAGCCTTAATGCAGAACTAGTATGCGTCTGCTTCCGGGAAATGTAACTTACCAAGCGTCCACTTTTGCCACAAAGGCTGGCGTATTTCAGCCACGTCCTCATATCCTCATGGGGGCTGATCACAAGTGACCTGACCATCAGGATCCTTTGCCAGTCCTCTACGATCCGCTGACAACCCTGAGAGAAAACACACGCACAAACAAAAAACATGGATGAAATAGTCTTTTTGTTAGACTTTAAAGTGAGGAACTACTTCATTGATATTGTACACTCGAGAGCTGTATAGTTAAAACTACGGTGACCATTACTGACATTCTCAACACCTCCACACGTGAGTCCAGTCCATGTGCCAGAACAAAAAACAGACGTATACTGTGCGTCATCTTTTATGAATTTTCAAGAACTAATCGCTGGCATACTCTGCTCTGACATGATTTACACGAGGAAAGCAATATGATAAATTCTTGTTTTTGCATGAAAGAGCAAAGTGGTGTAACTCAATATTTCAGGTCTGCAATAAAGCGATGACAATATTTCAATTGCAAAAAACTTGTTGCTGAAAGGTTTCTGAGGGGATCTAGATTTTTACAGATTTGAGTCAACTTGACAGAATAAAATGTCTGGAAAAACACTAATGCATGATATTCGCCTACAGGTTAAGGCAAATACGACATAAAATAAAAGAGAAGTATCTGAGGAGTAGGAGCCGGACTCTAACAGATGTGTGAGGTCAGTACCAGATGAAATGTTCCCCAAAAAAATAAAAATAAGGCTGTCAGTCCCTCCACCTCTGGCGTTGGCATTATAAGCTCAGTGTGCTTACTAGCACGGCCCTCGCAAGATCCCAAAGCAAATCTCATCTTTTATGATGGGGGGGAAAAAAAAAAATCAGTCTGATCTTCATTTTACTGTGGGAGGAATTCAGTGCGTCTGGAAATGCTTTCTCTTCACCTGTCATGTCTGAAAGCTTTGAAAAGTCAGAAAGAAACTTGCCAGGTGCCATTCCAAACCGTGAGAAGAAAATGGATGGACCGGGGCGAAACATGCCGCTTTTCATTTTGAAGTTTAGTGGTGCGGAGCAAGCCTTTGTCAACAGTCAAATTTAAACTCCTATTCACAAAATAAAATGATTTATTCCAAATGTGAGAAACCAACAACAAAATACTGTTTTTTTAAATATAAAACGAAACCAGAAAATAAATAGATATGAAATTTGATTACATATACTTAGATTATAAGTTATTAATAGCGAGCACAACTCTTAGCCCCCTGACAGATAAAAGGAAGTTAAATTGGGTGATTGGTATCGGCACATTAAGTGGCACTTTCCTGCGATCAATAGAGACTACAAAATGTGGTTGAGCGGTACGGCCCTGAAATATAATCTCCTTTGCCTCCCCCAAAAATCAAAATTAATGGTATTTCACGCTTAAGTAAATTGAAAGAGTATGTGGCAATGACATTAATCATCGTTTATCTTTAGGGATTTTTTTTCCACCTTCTGAGGTTTGCTTTTTTATCCTGAAACAAAAACACAGGCATTTAATTTTTCTTGGCATCAACTGTATCAACTTTCACAGAGAGCCCTTTTTTTTTCCTTTATTATCTTTTTTCTTTATCTTTTTTCCATGTTAAAACAAAAGAACTTTCTCTGAAAAAGATGGTCCGTTAAATACATTTCCTAATACAATATTTTTTAGAAGTCATTTCAAATGTTTCAACTTTTGTCCCTGCACAATTTTTTTGATAGCGAGACAAAGGAAAACAAAAAAACTGTCATCGATTATATCGGTTCATCATCCAGACCTTCTGGACATCAAAAAATAAAACTTAAATTTAAGAGGTGTCATTTTGTTTTACAGCCCATTTCTTCGATGTCATCTATGAGTGACTCGCAGCAAAGGTTTATGGGTATTAATAATCACATTTTCATGCAAATGTTGGTTACAATCAGCAGAGGGGCTCCTACAGGCGGGCATAAATCTTTTCAATACGATACTGAGATGAAAACACTTCACGACATTCTGACTGAAACTCTTCCATCTCTTGGTTGCACTTTGACAGAACATAAACACAGTGAGTTTATCCAAGCTTGCCAAGGTAGTGGCTACCATATATCTGCACTATAGCACTGTGAATACATTTTCTTTGACTGCCATTAGACAGATATCTCAACAAGAACAAGTAAGCTACAGGTATTTTTCTGTTTTATGTCGCATGTACACTTCAAACCCAAGAGTTAAGTTGGGCCTCAAGCTTTTATTTGTTCTGTCTTATCAACTGCCTCCTATTTTGTTCATTTTTCTCATGTTGCACCATTTCCCATTTATCATAGCTATATTACTTTCAATTATATAGAAATCCATGTGGAAAAACACAATTTAGTTAAAACACAACTGATCAATTGAGTATCAATTTCTCTTATAATTTCTCACACAAAATCAAAGGAGTTTTTTTTTTTAGGAGTGAATTTAGAATACTTACATCCATCCATTTTCTGAACCGCTTATTATATTATTGTTTTAGTATCGCTATTGCGATATCAACAGCCTTATGAGAGAGGAAAAAATTCAAGTGAACTTTTTACACAAAAGTGTGATTCAGATACAGAGGAGCTTTCCCATGATTCCTGACAGACTATAAAGCTTTGCTGGGAAACTACTCATGTATACTTGTGCACACCAACTGTATGATGTGACTTTGACTTTGTTGGCATAAAATGCCGCCCTTGAGAAACAGTAGCCTTTTCAACATCTGCTTTAAGCTGCATTTGAGCTTTTACACGTGAGTTCATGTGTGTGTGTGTGTGTGTGTGTGTGTGTGTGTGTGTGTGTGTGTGTGTGTGTGCTCGCCCATACATCATGTTGAAGGGCTGAGGTTACCTGAAGCCTCTCCCACCATGTTTCCCGAATGATGTCCCTCCTCTCGGGCACGAGCTTGTACTGGATCACCTCCTCCAGCTCTGACAACATCTGGCACGACACCATCGCCTGGGGAACACGTAAACACATTTGTTATGGTTTAAGCATTTAAATGTATGGAGCCGAATGTACTGTAGAATACAATAGACACGTGAACATGTGTGGCCGCCGCGAGGACATTACCAGTTACTTGTCAACTTTTGGTAAATGTACATACGTACATGATATGCATCAGCATTAAGCTAGCGGACTAAAGGGTAAGTGGTTGCTTTATGCTTCAGGCGGAGGTGGCGTGAAACGGAAAGACACTTCTTTTTTGAAAAATTGTCCACAAAAAAATAAAAATTCATGCAAATGACAGCTTGTATCTTGAAAAGCTCATAAATTGGATATCTCAAAGAGCCACTAATTTCAATTCCAAACGGCATGTTTTCCTCTTTGAAGCAATCCCACTGGAGTAAAGAGCACTTTGAGAATAATTGTCAATTTTTTGTCTATGTGAAGCCCTTTGAGACTGCTTGTGATTTAGGGCTATACAAATAAACTTGACTTGACTTGACTTGACACTTCTACAGCCTTTTCGGCCACGCCTCCTTGAAGGATTCTTCAGGGATCCTCCACAGCTCCATCTTCACAGCCATCTAGATGTTGTCTACGTCTTCAAAAGGGGTCCCCTTGAGGGGTTGGAGGTTGGAACACATAGCAACATTGGGTGAGGGGAGATTGTTCCATCATGGCGATGTTCTTCTTGGACAGTAACCATTGAGTTGTAAGCATATAGCGGTGAAGCATCTACGAGTTGTGCTACAAGTCCCTTCTTGCACACTAAATGAGGCAAATGCTGCAGGATCTCCTCATAGACGTGCTTCATGACTATGACTATGGGCAATCATTCAAAAATGATTGTATTGCTCATTGGTGGGTGATGGAAAATATATTTTTTTATAATCCTCAAGAGGACAGATCAGACTAACACTGTTTAAAAAAAAAAGTTATGTATAGAAAGTATTTGACTTTACCCCATAGGCTCGACTGTAGCTCTCTCCAGCCATGGCAGTTAGCTCGGCATCAAGGAGGTCTCTTGCTTTGTCAATGCACTGCAAAACAAATCAAATATAATTACAGATTGGATGTTGACAACAATGCCCTGCTGGTTGGAAAAGCTGTTTTAAATAAGAAAATGTGTTCTGTAAGACTGGATCTGAAGGGTCACTGAAAAGTAAGCACGCCTGAGGTCTATCTGTATGAATAGGCCTTTGAATTCATTCAAACGTTTTGGCGCTGGTTACTTATTCAGTATCATGCTATTTGGAAGAAAAAGAAAAAAGAATGAAAAGCAGCTGGTACTGGACTGCAGCCTGAATGGGGGAAAGCAGGGTAAGGGTACTTACTTACTGAATCATTGTTAGCAAGCCCTGCCAACAGTGATGAAAGAGTGCGACGAAGACTTAGGCCATTTTATGAACTGTTGAGTGGAATGTGTTAGATAAAATGAACTGTTGAAAGCAAGTGCGTGGGAGACAAGTCACATCAGGTGTGGGGTAAGAAAAAAAGAATATCATTATTTATTATAACTATGGACAACAGATCTAAGTTTCAACCGCCACTATGTATGAAGTCACTCTTGTGCAACACCTTCATTCACTGAGCATCAAAGGATTACCTCTGCTGTTTTGTTCTTTTTTCCCGCGTACAAGCTTCTGACTCAGAAAATATGAGATTTTTTTTGAGGTAATTATAAAGAAAGGCTATTTCTGTTTAATTCAGATCTTCTAAGATGTGTAGTATTCAGAAGATGGCCATGGCATTTCCATTTCTTAAAGTCATGTTTTGTGGCGCTGCCAACAGAAAAAGGGACAAATGATGGCTGGTGAGTAAAGACGTTCTCACAAGCCAGGGCAAACAGCTGTTTCAAAGGCCAACCACCAGCAATTATTTTTCACAGGGATGGAAAGGAAAATCGGTGTGCCAAAACACCTGTGGAGACATGCACATCATGAGGAAAGGGAATTGGTGAAGAAGGTACAATGAGGCTTTTTCTTTACAGCCTCAGTTAGTTTTGTTTACACTTGAATTACTGCCAACGGGCCCTCACTGAACTTGTGCAACCCAGACGGCTCCTGATAAATGCAGTGTCTGGTTTTATGCAACACCTCTTCCATTCTTTTCCTTAAATATTGTGCTTATATACACTGGTGGGAGTAAAAGGTATAAATTAAATAAATACCCAGTAGAGGGTCGCTTATATCATCTTGATTGTTACAGAAGACTGGGATTGTTGTGGCTATGCATCATGAGTGGAATGGACAATTTACAAAGCCACCTCAAACTACTCTCAGACACAGAAGCCCTCTGGGACTCGGCAAGCACATGTCTACTATAGCGGCAAAACAACCAGCCCATATGAAATCAAACAAATTTAAGTGTGAGGATTAAGAACCACATCCGGAAGACTAGACTGAGCTCATGTTGACATTTAAGCTTTCACCGTGCTCCATCTGCTTTTCATTGCTCATTATTCATTTTGAGTGGCTTGGTGTCAGTAAGAGTAAAACGTCTGGTCTCCCTATTCATCTAACACCACATCCTATGGGCCACACCTGGATCTAATCTCTGTCTTAGAGGGGGTGAGTTGGGAGCGCAGAGTGCAAGTTTTGGGGGCTCCGTTGTGAAAAGGTGACATGGTGGACGAATCCTAGGAAAGTGGAGGAACAGGTGTCCAAGGTGAAGCTTGTATTCATCAGAACTGTTGGCAAGCAATTCCAATGAGAGCATCTCATTTGCATTGAGGACTTGGCTCTAAGGACATGGATTTGAAAGCGGCAGGTTCAAGATCCAACAAATGCGTACATAGAAGCATATCAATCACCAAGTTTCATGTAATTACGGAAATACAGAGCAGCATTTAAGACCGAGTTCACACAAAAGCACACGCGTTTTGAAAAGCACATTTGACCCTGGGTTAGTCTTCAAATAGGCCTTAATATCATCAGATCAAATGTTGACCAGCCAACACCATAAACCAGTACATGTCAACCTGATCTGATAACATTTGTGATGCATTGTGTGACTAAAAAGAACAACAATGGAGTCAGTTAAGTTGCACTTGCTTAAAAGGAAGGCGGCGGGGTTACCACATGACTTGATAGATAAGAAGGAACAACAAATGGCAGCATCAATGCCGTATGGGTTTAATAACCCTCTATTACCACCAGCTCAGTGAGTGGCCTAGTGGTAGAGTGTCCGCCCTGAGACTGGAAGGTTGTGGGTTCAAACCCCGGCCGGGTCATACCAAAGACTATAAAAATGGGACCCATTGCCTCCCTGCTTGGCACTCAGCATTAAGGGTTGGAATTGGGGGGTTAGATCACCAACTGATTCCCGAGCGCGGCACCGCTGCTGCTCACTGCTCCCCTCTCCCCCAGGGGATGGATTAAAATCACACGGGGATGGGTTAAATGCAGAGGACAAATTTCACCACACCCAGGTGTGTGTGTGACGATCATTGGGACTTTAATCTTAATCTTAATCTTTAATAAGGTAATAACCATATAAATATACTTATTTTAATTTACAATATTATGTGGTGACTCGTACTGATTTGGAACTAAGATCAAATGCATTCAGCTTGTTTTGTATGTTATTATACTGCACGGCGAACATAGAACTCTTATGGTATCGTATCTTCCAGCGTACCCTGAAAACAGGAACAAACTTTGAATCGT
The DNA here is from genome assembly GCF_901709675.1 of Syngnathus acus. Taxonomy (NCBI): domain Eukaryota; kingdom Metazoa; phylum Chordata; class Actinopteri; order Syngnathiformes; family Syngnathidae; genus Syngnathus; species Syngnathus acus. Next base: position 9,693,458 of record NC_051088.1, on the reverse strand, counting down.
GGGAACCTGAAAATGATAATCTAATGCTTCTTACATAACAATTCAACGCCATATAAGTATCAAATCATTAAAACAACTTTTGTGAACACACTAAGGCAATGAGGGAATTTGATAGTCTGGAATATACGTAGACATTTTTGTTCCTTTAATACTCTGTCCAACGAAGTAAACTTTGAATGGATTGTTCAAAAGACTAATGGAAATTCCAGAAACTGTGAGGCTATTGAGCCATCCCATGGTATGTCTTCAGGTTTTCTATAAATACAGCCATAATGCACTGTACAGTAAATGGGGGATGGAAGTTCGCTCTGCTGGATGTATTCAAAATATTATGACATAACATAAGTACCTGCTGGGCCAATGAGAACAGGTCCTGATGCAAGGCTAGCACTGCCCTGTAGAAGGCACCATCGTGTGTATCTCTCGGGATCATACATGTGTACTCCTCCATGCTGTCCCAGTGCCCTGACGGAAAAACAATCAAACGTAAAAATGATTGCTCAAGGATGTGATGATGATTTTGTCTTTCGTTGACCATGACTTACATAAGAGAAAAATCACTAAATATGACTGAATATTTGTAAATGATATGCGGTCAGGATAGTCTTCATATAGTAGCTTGGCTGGTTCAAGGCAAAGCCACAGACCACAAATCTCAAGGGATGCTCTTTGACTGTGGCAAATGTTTTTGCTCCACATTTATGCATTACAGCGTGTCAACATTGTGGTTGGCCACTTCCATGTTATGCGAGGGGGCGAATGTTTAGATTTCATTGCCACCCTCTGCATCGTTCAGTCACCCATTTGCCGCAATGGCTGCGGCTCCACATGCGTATAATTTACAAAAACTGCTCCTCATGAACTAATTTAGAGCTAATGCAGCCGTGATTGAAAAGTGTCGGAGTTACCCAGTCCCCAAGCAGCCGCAGCAGCCATACGAGCCATCTTGGCCTGGGTTTCTTCACTGACAAGAGTCCACTCCTCACAGCACTGCTGGTGCAACTGACCCCTTAAAAAAAAACAACAATAAAAATCAGCATGGGGTTCAAGTGTTCATGTACAAAAAAATACAGTGGACCTTAATTCACAATTCGGAACAAAACAGAATACACTTAATCGCATGAGCACAAAACTTTGGGAAAAGGTTGCATTGTAGAGTGGTTCCACATACATACACCAGATGCAGAAATTTTGCACCGCAACATTTTTACCTCACTTTCGCTGTGAAGAGTGCAAGCATTGCAATGACAAAATTCAGACACATCATGACCGTTAAATGGGATTGCTCAGTCATGGTGGCGGTCTGCCAGGTAACCTCCAACAAAGCTTAGACTGTGGGAAATGAGCCAATGAAGAACCCATTTTAGTGTAGATCCAGACAAATTGGGTGTATTTCAGCCAAGGAAGCTCAGATGCTTCACCATGCCAAATTCCATTTACAAGATATGAACTATGATTTCCTTCATAGTGCTTATTGCCCTTTTGACTACAGAAAGATTTTTTTATTTAACATTTCAATTTGTCATTCATATATTCTTTCAAAATAAACATCTCAGACAAATGTAAATTCCATTAACACACTGATGACGTCAAGTACGTTAGCTAACAAATCCAACAGCATCTATTGCAATTCATTCCACAAAACATTTTTTTCAAATGACCGCACCTGTTTTTTCATTCTACAATGGTATGCAGTGTTAAATAGTCGGATGTGTGAGCCGCACCTATCACACAAATCATCTTTGAATTACGCTTGAATCATTTCTCATTGAAAACATTATTGAAAAGAATTGAATTTATTTTGTATGAGAGAGGTGATTCAACATCATGAAGTAGATTGTGCTCAACCTACAGTAGAGGTTACGCTGTATTTTGAACAGGACACACGTTTACCATTTTTAAGGAATTCCTCATAATGCATGTGTACTTTTAAAAGTTAGGATGCGATTTCTACTAAAGCCTTCCTCTATTATTGTTATTATAACTCTACTTAAACTCTTTGACGCCAGTTTTGGATTCGCACCATGAGGATCTGAACAATATCCCTTAACCTGACAGGCAACTGTGTTCTCAAAAAGTCAATCTTCATTGACTCATGCCCCTGTCAAATGTTATATAATCTTCAGACTCTACAGGTTCTCACACACACAAAGCCCAACCTCAGCAAAATCATTTTCTTGCTAAATAAATATCATATCATTTCCCAAAATGACACCACTGACAACAATCACACCAGAGCAGTTACATAAGTCGATTGCCATCTGTTAAGTGTCAGAATTTCAATAACTAGCCTCCGCATACAGCGTTTGGATCTTTTTGACATGACTGTCATTTTCCCAAAGAATGCTTTTTGAGGGCCAGCCGTCACTATGGTGAACTTTCAGTAGAGTTGCTGCACCTCTAACCAGGGTTGGCTCTCCGTTCATTCTTTCCGGATTGAATTACAGTACTTCAGTCTACTCAAAGGAAAATTTTTTCAATCTTTTCACCTCCGTCAAAGGGAGTTTTGTCGAGACAGATTTGGAAAAGGCTGCTAAGGCAGCGCTCACGGGCATGAGTAGCGTATTCACACCACATTGACTCCCACACAGTCCTACACAGGATAAAAAATAAAATAAAAGAAATAGGAGATGGTTGATGAATTCACCATAAGTATTTAAGGACACAGCTGAAAGGCTAGAGTAGCGAGAGAATAGCATTTCTGTCAAACTAAAGATATAAATAATCACATACCATTCTCCCAGTGCCTCTAAGCAGCGCATTCTGCCCAGGATGAGCTCTGGATCCTCTTTGTTCATGTCGATCTTCTTATCGTATGCCACCAAAGCATCTTCCCACTCATGGAGCTTCTCATACCAAGTGGCTTGGATTTCCTAATCAAAAAGTGGTAAAAGTGTTATAATAGCATTGTTTGGACCGCTGTATTACAAATTCAGTCTTACTTTTTGCGTCAAAGCTCAAACACGAGATGTAGGACAAGATACAATCTTAGTAATACACCTTACAAGGCATTTTTATCTTGCTGTGTCTTTTTTCGAGGCATGTGTACAAAAGCCTGCAAGAATTGCTCATCTGGGACTTTAAACATTGTTCCTCAGCCTGTTTTTTCGTGGCACCCTATGATTTGTGTTTCTATTCATACTCTTTCGACACAGTAACTACGTACCTTCGAAATCTGTTTTTTTCAATCACGGTTAAACTGTGCTGTCATTGCACTTTTTACACGAGACCATAGTCTAAGTTTATATTGCCATCACTAACTGTTGTCTCCAACACCATTCTGAAATCACTTTAGTGGTTTATTTAGTGTGATAAATCAAAAGCAAAAGCTGCAACATGAGGGAATGCACATTTTCTGAAAATATATCAGAATTCTTTAATTCATTTGATAATGTGTGCACTTTCTAAATTGTAGTCTTTATAAGTGGGAAAATACTCCCCCCCAAGACAAGTCAGAAGAGTAAGTGGGTTTCCTACATGCTGTATTTTCAGAACAAGGTGTTCTGCAGATATGCAGCTAGAATGACCAAGGCTACCCCCTAAAGAGGTGTAAGCAGACACAAGACCACCCACTGTACATTTCATGAACATTGTATTTCATTATGAGAATGTATGCTGGTGTTGATAAGGTAATGGTGAGAATTACCTACATCCACTGCCAAGTGTTGAAAATGCAATGTCAACTATAAAAAAAATACTTACCAGCTCACCAAAATGTTTCATGGCATACTCCAACACACCAGATGCGGCTTCTGGCTGCTGCAATTTATTGTTGATACTGGGAAATAAAACCAAAAAGAAGACACACAGGGGCTTTCAGAGAAATTTTCACACAAATGTTGTATTTGTGGAATTTTTGGAATCAGATGCTTTTTGCTTTTCATAAAATGGGAGTCAAAGCTTCAACGATAAGTATAGGTTATCGATAAAATGTACATTAAGATTTGTTGTCATATTTCAAATTCAAAGCATTGCATATTTACTATTGACAGAATGGTCAAAAATAGAAAGCACAAGCTATGATGTATGAGGTAATGAGGTAATGTCATTACATCATTTCACATGAGGAAGTACAGTGTGGAACCTTGGGTTGCAGAATTAATTTGCTCAGTGAATCTGCTCTTAAATCAAAATGATTGCAAACTAAATTAATATTTCCTATTGAAACAAACAGATATGCAATTAATCGGTACAAGAAGTACATCATTATAAAATAGTTTATGATGATTATATAATAGTTTTGCAAGCAGACAATCTCGAAATAAAAAAGCAATGAAGATTCATTAATTAGAATCCATAATTATTGAATAATTTGATAATCAATCAATTGTCAATCAATGGCTGCACTTCTAGTCAGCATTTATTCTTAACATGAACCTTTTGCACTTGATGAGACTATGTATTTGTTAATCCTCTGAACCCACAGGTTACTCGGAAACTTGAGCAATTCTATCGTGGCAATGGTATGTAAAGTGGATTTTGTTGAAATAAACAGAGTGACTGACATCTGCCACACTTGTGTGTATGTGTACGTTATCTTTCACCGCAAGTCCGGTGTGAGCACCCAGAACTGAACAACATCTGGAAACACTCCTGTGAAGGGCAACTGCACTGTATTTCCTTAATGGGAAAAGCCATGAGCGGCCACAACCAATATGTCTGTAAAATGAAGCGTGTGATAAATGCTGGTATGCAGTGGAGTTCCTGAGGACAGTCGATGAGGGCTACCTGAGCATATTTGTCAGAAATTACTTTTGACAGTTCACACAGTTGAGGTCCCGATGTGATGAAATGGCTCTGCATGTGACCACAGCAAATGATCTAAAGCTGCTGGTGCAGATGTGAATGCGTGACAGGTACAATTAATATGCACACCAGGAGTTGACTTGAATAGAAACCAAATGTAGCCACTATGAGCAATGTAACTAGACTCTGAAGTCTGAAAAGATTATTCACCAGCATATTAATCGGAAAGCACATGTTTAGCAGTGGGTGCAGAATAAAAACAAAACAAAAAAAGACAAACACCAAATTGTAAACCTTCATGGAGTTATCAGCACCTATTTTTTGTTTTCAACAAAAAAGAACCAGGATTTGTAAAACTGTTTTTCTTGATACAGATTATTTTGATCACTCCTAGGATGGTAATCATACAAAAATATCCACCACGAAATATATTGATGCTACATAATCAAATGAGAAAATAATAAACGAAATAATGAGAATATGAAAAAAATGTGGCATATCACATGATCAAACTGAAAAAGAGGTTGGCAGACCTTTGTGTGCTCAGCAATAACCATGATAATTTGATATATTAATGCCGAACATTTTCAGATCCAATCATATTTGCAGGGGCAGCGAACAACAGGAATAGTAAGGGGTTAATATGGAGCCTTGAATCCGAACTTGCAATAACATTGTCTTCTTTATCAATGGTGTTTTCAGAAAAGAAATACATCTTGTGTAAAACAAAAGGCATTGTGCACATTAAATATTTCTACTGGGCATCCATGCTGTGCAACACAGAAGCAGTTAAGGTATGCTAAAATTGCCCAGATGTGGGTTTTCATTAGAGGAGACAACTGTGGATAAGAATCTTCTCTTCTATGGACCCTGGAGATTTAACTGGCCCACAGCTAAGACCATCTGGCTGCCAGCTTCCAGGACACATGCAGTCTAAACACATCCATATGACAAGACTCTAACATCATGTTCCCCATCTTAACGATTTCGTAAGGACAGACCTTCAAGACTTTAAAAGGTGAGGCCGTTGGAGGTGACGGCCAAGGGTTGAGCTCTGCCAAGACCAAATTCAGAGTAATTAACTGTTAGAGCAAGTTTCGAAAATGTGCCGTGTATGCAAAATTGAATTACTTGGACGGTGAATTCCTTCAGGATTATTGGCAAGCGAGTTCTCCACGAAAAGACAAGATGAAAACGGATACCAGTTGTAAGGAGGAATGGCCCGGCAATTGACTTCAGAATGTAAACAAATTTAAGAAACCTGAGAGACCATTAGGTTCAAAAAGGACAATTTCAGACTGCATAGAAAAATATTGGGACTAAAGTTGGTTTTTCTTCATTGAATAAAAATATTTACTTTTCAGATTCAGTGACTCTGACTATTTAATTCCCTTCTGATTACTAAAACTGGCCTTTGCTCTACCTTTGCCCCTCAAATATCGAGGAAAAAGTGGTGTACAGTACACTTACAGTAAAATAAAATAAATCATCAAAAATTATCTTGCTTTCCACCATTAATGCAAGGACTACCTATAAACAAACCTTTGATAGACTTAATTATCAGTTGATTTTATACATTTGATTATTTTTCAATCAAAAGTTTTTGAGTAAACCTGGAAGAAAAGAAAAAGAAAATGGAAGAAAGTACAACAACGCGCTCATCTAATTGTAAATCCTGTAACGTATGCAAAGCTAACAAAGAGGAATGCCATACCTCACTACTGGGCCTAATCTAATTTGAAAGAAATCCACTTGGTCGTAGATCTACGAGGGAAGCCAAATGCTCATCTAACCCTAAATGGAATAAAAACAACAACAAAAATCAACTGGGGACTGGGAATGCAAACTCCAGAAATTAATACAGGGCCATTAAAAGTACAGTCCAGGTATTCACGCAAGAAAAGTTAAATAATTCTGATCTTTTTACATTTGTGATTGGCTGACGATCAGTTGAGGGTCACCCCACCTCTCGTCCAAAGACAGCTGGAATAGGCTAAAGCACACCCATGAGAGGAGTGAGAATAGTGCCTCAGAGAACTGATGGATGGACATTTGTACATATGGATCAAGGATAAACCAATTTGATGCTGATAAGGGATCTTACGTCATTCCCAACCCAGACTGTGAAACTATACCCACCAACTCCATACTAGAGTTATGACCGTTTTTTCCAGCCATCCATTATCTAAATGGCTTTACCCTCACAAGGATTGCAGGTGTGTTACAGCCAAAACAAAACACCAGTTGGATCGCACACTTAAAAGTGTCTTGGGAGTGGCTGACGTTTGACCTCTGACACCATAAAGCTATTCGGCATGTTCTTTTACCAAACTGATTCTACTAAATGGGATAACATTTAGTCCTTTCTAACACTGAGAACAGAAAGGCAACAGGGAACGGTTTCTGTTTTTCTTCTGTTATGTTGCCTCAAGCATGTTGTGCTTTCAGCTGGAGAAACTATTGAAACACTATCACCAACTGGGAGACCAGAGCACACCATGTTTCCTGGGCTCGTCACCTTCAGGTTAAAGGGCCGGCAGAACAAAGTGTCTCTGGTGGCCCCACCCCTTAAAAAAATGGAAGTGACCTCATTGGAACGCTGTTGATACTGTGTGCGTGTGTGTGGGGGGGGGGGGGAGTCTGGATTTGGTTGCGTATTAGCAATATTCTCAGGAGGGTTTTTGTGGAAATTCTATGCAACTTATTGATATCATAATAAATAGCAAAAGATTTACAGTTCACCCTCACACAGAAAAAATGGCAACCCTAAACATTTTGTTTCATGTCCAATGGCCATTAAGTTTCTGTGCGACATAGAAAATGTCCTCATTTAAACCACTGGGAATACTTTTGAGAATTGTGGCTACTCTATGCTCTATTTGCGCAGGATGTTTGTCTGAGCTACTGGTTTGGAGGGTGGTAAATGGTTAGCCGATGTAGTGGCTTGCATTTGATGTATAACAGATAGCACCTGGCAGTCATCGCTAGCTTAGGCCACCAGGACATCTGAAGGTCTGCCAAGGAATGAAGTCAGCCACTCAGAGCTGCACAATACCCCCAGTGTATTCATACAGTATAGTCTCCAAGCACATGGAAAATACTATGGTTGTATAGTTCATTTAAGAGAAAGTCAAAAGGTTCAACTAGGTAGCAGATCATTTATTGCATTTTTTCCAATGTTTTTTCATTTCTGTATTTTTTATTTTATTTTTTATTTTATTTATTTTTTTTTTAAAATCGGGCCCAATGCAAGGTGACAGTAATTCATCTCGTATTTATTCCAGAGGGTCCTTTAAACTAGCATATGTTGGTCCATTTTAATCAAACTAATTTGCCCCCCCACACACACACACACACACACACACACACACACAACACAAACACTTTTGCCAAATATGAACTCTGCAGACCAGATCACCAGACAGTGTTCTGAATGAATTGAGCAGATCTCAAGTCAGTCCTATTAGCAAATTAATTATTCTCATGTGACTGGTGTTTCCACTGCGAGATGTGTGGGTGGCACTGCTATGTCTACCAATAGAAATTGTGATATCTTAGCAGTAAAACTGAGGTTGATGGAGCAAATAATTAAAAAAAAAATAAAAATAAAAAAAAGTCCCAATGATCGTCACACACACACCTGGTTGTGATGAAATTTGTCCTCTGCATTTAACCCATCCCCGTGTGATTTTAATCCATCCCCTGGGGGAGAGGGGAGCAGTGAGCAGCAGCGGTGCCACGCTCGGGAATCAGTTGGTGATCTAACCCCCCAATTCCAACCCTTAATGCTGAGTGCCAAGCAGGGAGGCAATGGGTCCCATTTTTATAGTCTTTGGTATGACCCGGCCGGGGTTTGAACCCACAACCTTCCAGTCTCAGGGCGGACACTCTACCACTAGGCCACTGAGCTGGCTATTAGACTACAATGTTAGATCGACGTTTAAAATGACTACTAATTTTCTGGCAATTTTGAGAAAAGAAGCCTACTTCAATTTCCAACCTAAGATTTGATGAAAACCATTTTGCTCAAATGTTATGTTTAGCTTTGATATCCCTCCAATATTGATACAGCTTAACCCATACAGGGTCACAGAGAGCTTGTAATCAATCCTAGGTGATTTTGCACAAGAGGTGGGGTAGACTGCCAGTCAACTAAGGCTTGACACGTAGCGATACACATACGCCTACGAGCAACTGAAGCCTTCAAGGAATCTGGTCTTTCTATGTCGGAAGAAGCAGAGACCATAAAAACTCTAGAGGCCTCAACAAGCCACTGGTTCAAACATAATTGTTTGCAAGTGAGGAAGCCATACTCATAATTGGATGATATTGTATCAGAATAAAAAAAAAATTGGATTCCTTAAAGGATTGTGAGGATGGGGTTAAGTTAATAACCGTTATGTAATTTAAAATGTTGAATAAGAATCTGCTGCTTTTTTTTCACCCCATGAAATTGAACCCATGAGTGTTCTGCTGACAGCTTAGCTCCAGTGGGGTCACTGCTTCATACCAAAACATCTTTCGGTATATGTAGTGACAGAAAAGCCTCCAGTGAGCATTTTGTAATTACAGGACTATGTCAGCCACCAGATTGGGGAAAATGCAATTAGCTTCAAAGGTGATCCAAAGTGACTAAACAAAGGGCCAAAATCTGGTAAAGAAGCAGCAGGTAAGGTCATTTAGTGAGCATGCAGCGTCTCATGAGACAAGTTAGAGGGTAGCTGTGTTTAAGTGTGCTGTTTCCAAGGGAAAACTGCGCGCTTGTAAACATACAGGCAAATGAGGACATACGGGAAGGCAAATTCATCACATTTTTCCATACAGAGCTTGACACACATCGGTGACTTTAAAGGATTCACGAGTAAGTAAATGACCAACTATTAGCACTTCACCAACCTTCCCTGTAATTATTTAGAACAAAGTAAAAAAAAAAAAATGGAAAAAGGAAAAGAGGAAAACGAAAAAAACATTACATTCCAGAAGAAGAAAAAACACCAAGCAGATTGTGAGTACAGCTTCTGTCGAATGAGTGAAAGTAAATTTGAAGGAAAAGTAGAGGGACAGGGATGAGAGAAGCCTTACATCCAGGGGGTTGAGCATGGGAGAAGGGGGAGGAACCACATGCAAATATTTAAGATGCTCCTCGAGAGGAGGTCTTCATTGAGGAAACACAAGTGAGCTGCCATTCAAAGAAGAGCGACTGAGCGACCACAACTCCACTGATTGCGTCTGGGCTCCAAAAGCAATTCGGAACAACCAGAGTCAAACTATAGAACAATTTCTTTCAATATGTCAAAAGTCAATCTCAGCATTGTGGCAGTCACCATTCTTCTGGTGGCGGGAACTTGGGCTCAGAATCCCAGGAAGACATTGAAACCACCAAAGCCAAGCAAGGCTCAGTGCTGCGATGAGGTGCGTTCTCTTAAGGTTCAAGTGGCCAACCTGACCAGTCTCCTCGGGGAACTGAGTCGCAAGCAGGAGGCAGACTTGATGAACGTCGTGAGGCAAATCATAGACCTGGACAAGCAAAACCGCCAGCAGGAAGCCAGGGTCACAGAGGCCGAGAGCAAGTACTCTGAAATTAACAACCGCGTGGAAATCATGCAGCTTCAGTCTCTGCAGTCCGCTCCACAGACAACATCAGGTGAGTATCCATGCTTCTATTGTAGAGTCCAAATAGAAGTATTTTAAAATGTTTGTTAGAATCTCTTTGCATTGCTACTATTTTAACCCACCTCCAATGATCATCCACCATCAGGCGGTATCTTTGCAAACATACCTGAGAAAATCATTAATTACCCTTCTCTATATCTAGACAAAATCCTTTAATTGGAACTGTAAAGTCTGACAACTGTCAATCTGACCTGTCAAAGCCGTTTCAGTGTTAAAACAACACTAATCAGTGCTGCCTGCCACAGCGAAGTAAACCAGGCATGACATCATTTATTATTTCAGTAACTTGACCATGTAGTCTGACAAGGGTCACTACGAAAGAGAACAGGACAACTCGACCAAATTTGACAAGAGCACAGAGCAGGAAAGGGACTTAGATTGGGCTAAATTTAAGACTTCATTAGAGACCTGTTAGAAGATATCAGAGGAATCCATCCCTACTTCTTTTACACTACTACACAGTGATGCAGGGGAGAAAGAGAAAGAACTACCGGATGCATATTTAGCTTTTAATTGTTTGGGAAGGTTGACTGACAATGTTCTTTTATCCAGATGCCATATATGACTGTTCATCACTCTACACCAAGAACTATAAGATCTCTGGAGAGTACAAACTTCCGAAAGACGAGTTCCTGGGAACCCCTGAGCTAAGTGTGAGTAATACTGAGGTTTTCTGTATTTGGTGTTCTCTAACTTTATCATTCAGGTAGAGCATGATGAATGTTTGGATTTTCACTCTGGTAAGACATACTGAAAATCGTTTTTAGGTGTTCTGTGATATGGAGACAAACGGAGGCGGCTGGACTCTTATCCAGAGGCGTAAAGTTGGTCTGACGTCATTTAACCGTGACTGGAAGCAGTACAAAAGCGGATTTGGATCCATCCGCGGAGACTTCTGGCTTGGCAATGACCACATATTCCGTCTAACAAGGCAGCCCAGTGTGCTAAGGATTGAGATGGAGGTAGGTGCTGGCAATGCCAGGTCTAGACCCTTTTAAGAAGAAGAAAAAAAAAACATAAAACCATGCATAAAATGTTTTTATAACCACCAGTATGAGTGCAAAAAAATGATTATGCTTCAATTAAACATTTCAAACGCAGGACTGGGAAGGAGAGACTCGTTATGCTGAGTATGGCCTTTTCACCGTGGCCAATGAGCTCAACAGCTACAGGCTTTTCCTTGCCCACTATAGAGGCAATGCTGGAGATTCCCTGCGCTACCATAACAATACCAACTTCAGCACCCTCAACAAAGACAATGACAAGTGTGTCGATAACTGCGCTTCATTACGCAAAGGTAATTCAAATAACGGAACAATGACAGTTTTATAGAGACTGCCAAATGACTTAACATGAATGTTCATTGTCTCAACTCAATGTCATCTCTTTGTAGGTGGTTACTGGTACAACTGCTGCACCGACTCAAACTTGAATGGAGTCTTTTACCGCTACGGTGAGCACATGAAGAGCACAGATGGGATCACTTGGTATGGATGGCATGGTCCCAATTACTCCCTCAAAAAGGTGGAGATGAAGGTCCGGCCAGTAAATTTCCAGCCATAATTTCTACAGATGTACATCCTTGATCAAGATCCCATGAGATCTCAACTTATACACCATCAGCCAAATGATGGCTTTCCCGCAGTTGCCAAAAGAAGTCAATTTATTTGTTTTTGGCCTGATTAGGTTTAAGTCAGTTGAATGTTTTGATGGTATTTGGGTGTGGTTGTAAATTGTAGTTGTGTTTAATATATTGATCAGTAAAATATTGCATTTTTTAACTCTTAAATATATGCTCTTTTTTTCCCACTGTACCACATGGGTGGCTGGATTATGACTCATTTATACTTGCAAATATCAAGAAAGCATTTTTTTGCTACTTGATCAGTAGCAAAGATACGTCAAGATGGATAAAATTTATTTCATGAATGGGTAAAACCCTTTTGTTTCAATTGTTAGAATAGGGCCAAATATATTTTATTTGTGCAGCATTTTATTTTAAAACCAACTATTGATGTCTGAAATGTGTCATTTGTGAAATGTGTACAGAGCTTTAAGTATGCCGTTTTTATGTGACAGAAAATAAAAATATTTTTTAAACGAAATGACATGCCTTACAATTAAATTTGAAACGTGACTCACTCAAAGCATAATATAGTATTCTCACCATTCATACCAAACCTATTTGCTTTGAGTTACTGACCTCTGACTCTGACCACCTGACATAAGGTCCTAAGGTTGCTACCACAGGAATGAAGACCACCCACAATACACTATTCTGTCATCAAGAAACATGCTTCATGGGTTTATTTTGCTATGTTTTCATCAATAAGTTTGTTAAAGCACTGATACTATTCCAAAACAAAAACATTCAAAAGAAGCTCCTGCCTCTGGGAAATATGTAGTAGGCTTGTCAGCTTACAAGGTGCCACATTAAGTTAGGTTTACATCTAAATCAGGCTGTAATGGTATCCCCTCCCTTTTGGAAGAATGTACAGGTGGAATAAAGTCCACCAAAAGACCTTTGGAATGTGGTGGAAGACTCGCTAATCCAATTCTACGAAAGTCATTAAACTTCAAAAACATTGTGGAAAACGATAATAATGTAAACTTTTCCGAGTCACATCAATTATATAATTGGCTAGACTAGGTTGGACCAAAAATACATTCGCACTGTACTGTATATGAACTGCATCTGGGGTGGGTCTGTCATTTTATCAGCCTGCTATTCCGTCCAATATACATTCAAGAGCCAGCCATCTCAAAAACATGTACAATGAAAGATTCAACGTCTATCTGTACAGGAGACCAGATGGGGTCGGAAATGTTAGCGATGGGCCGCGATAATCGAACCGCGATGTGGCGAGGGATTACTCTATTTTGAAGTACAAGGTTTTCTAACAAATATGTTGAATTCATTTAGCATCATGTGGGGCACTCAATTTAGTTGTGCCATGCTGAGGAAATGTTACTGTATTTTGGCTTGAAAAAATACTAGAAAAATAAAAGAGCAGACTGGATGGCTACTGTAAATGACGTTTTCATCATGAATTGCAGCCTTCTAAAAAAGAAAAATAATCAGATCAACGTAAACCTCATTTTAAATTCCATTTCCAACTATTTCCATTGTGCCCACAAGCATTATAAGCTAGACATTTATTATTAACATGTGGTTCAGATCATGCAGCCCATTGCCCTATATAACATTGCCGACTTTGATCATTATAGTGGAGATGGAACATGCGCAATGAACAGCATACCTCTGCAGTTCAGGATAAGGATACAAAGATATCTGAAGATGTCTGAAATGAGCCATGGCTGGAGGGCCTAGAAATATAGCCATGTAAATGTAACCCTTTATAGGGCAAAGAATCAAACTTAGTCAAAATTGACACCAAGGAGCAACAAAGATGTTCAAATTCTACCAAAAGGATCCACGTGACAGAATAAAATCAACAACTTCTACAGTAACCAGAAGGTCGTTAACACAAACCGTGACTAATCACTTATTTGCGCAGCAGCATGTTGCCTTTGATCAGAACGACGATCAGATATCGCATGGGAGGGTTTTTTTTTTTCTTTCTTTCTTTCAATAAAGTCACAACTCATTAGAGACACTTTTCATTGTGCTTTTTACACACCAGCCTGTGCTTTCTTGAATAAATGGGAAATTCTGGATAGGTGAGAACCAGATGGGGATATTGCAAACACTAGAGTGCCTGCTCCCGTCATTCATCATCATCAAGGCTCCCAGGAAAATGAAAACAGACCCCTGAGAAACCGGGCCAGACACCCATAGATGGAAAAAAAAGGGGCAAATGTCCAATTAGATGCCTGGAAAACAGCTTTTCTGCACGCCATTTCAAAAACGAAGAAATAATGCAAATACAAAGGAGGTGGAAAACATGACGAATTAAATTGAAAGGTCATGGCGGGGTCATGTGTATTGTATTTTGATTTTCTCATTTTTTATCAGAAATTAACAGTTGGCCTCTGTCTAAGTCACCTGTCAAACTTGATTTTTCTGACAATAACTGTGCTTAACTAGTAGGGAACAATCAATACAAAAGAGATGTGAAACTGGCCTCTAAGTTCTCAATGTTACTAAAGCAAGTTACCTAAATGTACTTTAAATTGACATACAATCAGAATATTCACAATCACTAATATGTCATTAAAAACAGAAAGACGTTCCACAAACCATTAAATAGAACCAGGAATATCCTTCAGGAATTCAAGTTGTAGTACAAGTGAGTTAAAAAATCGATGGAAAAACCAATTAATGTGAAGCTTATATTGCTGAGAAATTGCATCAGATATGGTGATAATTTGTTATGCTTATGCAAGATCTTGTTACATTTTGTTGTCTTGCCTCCAGAAAAAAAAAATGGGATCTGTATGACTCGTCACCTCCCTTTTGCCATTAGATTGATGTGCTTTGTTAATCACATAGAGGAAATTAAGGAAATGAAGATATTAGATCTTAGCAGTTCCGGTAATAAATCTTTAGTTTTAGCTTTGGCAGAAGTCTGTGCTGTGATATGTTTATACTAACCACTCCTTAATTCAACTGCGTTGTAGGCACTTTGGTCGCCCTGCGAACTTCTCAGCATTCACAGGCAATTTCAATTAGGAAATGAATTTCAACCTCCTACCTGATAAGAGATTCCAGGATGAGAGGCGAAGGACCTTTTTGAAACTCCAGCTCTTTATAATGCAAAGCTTTGGCGTAGGCGCGGCATTTGGCAGCTCTTTCACCGAGCAGCACGATGCCATTGTCATCTCTCAATGGCAGAGGCCCCTGAAAAAGATAAGAATTTATTTCAAAACAAGCAAAGTCAGCCGAGGAAGTTGCTCTACATCAACTCACTCCTATGCACTGATGAGCTAGTTGACCAGTTTTGCCAGATGAAGGCTTATGTACATGTAAACTACTGACAAATGTAATTTCACAATGACCTTACGTGTACAATAATATTCTGCAAGAGGATTTTACACTAGGAAATTTTCAGAGGACTCTTTCAAACGACACATGTCCAAAAACACATCTGAAAGTTCACCCAATATATAACCTCTCTTATCCCGCCTTTTAATTACACCGGTAAGGTTTGGGAGTTTACTGCTCAATGTCGACCTTGTCACTGTGCTCCATGAACTCTGCCAGGTTGAGTAGCGTCTGCGTGACTTCCGCGATGTCCTGCGACGTGAGCGCTAGCTCGATGCTGCGAATGAGCTCATCCTGCTGGTCTTCACTTAGCTCGGACCAACAGGAAAGGAAAGCCGCATTGAAAAGGTCCCTATGGACAGAGATGCACAAAATGTTCAAAACACATTCACTTGGAGTTGTCATAGGAGGACACGGTCTTTCAAGTACCTTACGAACGCACTGATTAACCAAGCACAATCTGCTTCAAATTTACAGTCATTTGGTCACATCTGGAAGCTACTAGTGCTTGCAACCAGTACACAGATTCACAACATTTGCCTTTTTTTTTTTTTTGCTATGCTCAGGGCTAGCTATTCATAATACAAGCGCTACAAAGTGAGCAATTCTGTTTTCCATTATTCTGGGACAAATAACAGCTTGTTAAATTCTAATTCTTACAGAAGTAACAGGGAATTTTATAGCGTCAGACAACCCAGATGGACAAAAGTCACAGCCCTTCATGAACTGTCAGATTAATCAGGGGTTAATTAGACACCATTCTTCATGCCGAATCTTAACTTTTGATGCCATTTTGGATAGTCTATGCTTCCTTTGTGGGAGCACTTTATGGAAGGCTTTTTTTCATGGATCAATGGCAGATGATGAACTTAAAATCTTTGTGCAAACAGGAGATCAACACCACATTTTCTTCCATCTCCAGTTCCTGTCTGTATCTTTTGCCAGGACAGGTGTTCTAAGACTTTAGTCTGTGGATGACTAATGCGGTGGTGTACCTGGCCAGTGGGATGTAGGTTTGAGCCAACGACCAACACGATCGCAGCGCTGGAGAGGAAGACTCCTTCAGGAGGACAACACTCAAGCGTCTCAACCACTCCAGCCAGTCATCTTTGGAAACCTTTCTCGCGGCGCCCCAGGCCTGTGAGCAACAGATCGTTTTTGAGGCCTTTGAGAACTACGTGGGAGCAGTCTGTTGGATGATGGCCATGCACACATGCATTTCTGCCGTGAAATAGTTCAAAGAATGATAGATTTGATTGATTCTAAATTGCTTGTGGTCACAGAGCTGCGGCGAACCGAAACACAATCAAAAACGCTTTCAGTTCTTCCGTTACACAGAGAATTGATGTTAATTCCATGCAATGTAATTCATCATTGACGCCGTCAGAGGACAATGTAAATACAGCAGTACTTTGACTTGCTCGTTGTAAACAGTCATGTTTTAAAATCCTCAGCAATTACTTGACCAATTTCCATGAAATTAGGTGTCGTATGACTGAAAAAGCATCATTGAGAAGCACGGGTTTGTTGGTCAGTTTGTCAAAGAAATTATGCAAATACTACATAACATTTTCCACAAAATATTTGCAGAGGGAATAAAGGTGCGGCGAGAGGAACTTATTTTCATTCTTTGCATCACTTGCACAGCTTTTGGTATCACGGAAGGCATTTGGCCCCTCCTGGCCATTCCTAATGTCTTACATCATCTCCTACGAACCAGAAAGTTGCAGCTAACACATGAACGGAGTGACAAACAAAAATGGAAGCAATCTGGAGCTTCAGATTATTTTTAAATCTGTCAAAAGCTCTGCACTTCGAGTGCGGTATTATCCACTGTGCTATGCTGTCAGAAATATCTTTGGCGATGCTACATTATTTCTTGTGCCTTGGAGTTGTTGCTGTTCTTTTACTTATCATCAAGGCTTTCAGTTACCCGGTGAAAATCTGCACTCAATAAACAACTAGCCACAAAGCTTTAGTGTTTTCCCTTTAATTTGTCACTAGCTGTTTTTAAGTCACCACCTCAAGTTAACTAAAATGTCTTGCACACAAGGCTGTGGTTGGTTTGATTCCGTAATTTGCACACACTGCTGTTTTTCTTATTCTTTCTGACCTTCTGAAGTGCTGTTGTGCTGACGTGAAGTTTCTTCATTGGTCCTGCTTCCACCGGTCCACTGACCAATGTATCACCTTGGTTACCGCGTAGATGGCGGTGCTGGAAGATTAGAGGATTCTCTTCCTCTTCTGCTAGAGTGTAGCCCTGTTATGAACAGACATGAAAGGACCACACGCATGGGGAAAAAAAAAAGAGGCCACACGCAGACTAACCGGGCTGACCTGAAACAATGTTTTGTGAATTAACAAGCGCATATCTATTCTTGTGAATTACTATTAATTATTTGTTGATGTTACAAATGAATGTATAGGGTTTTGTTTGATTTTTATGATTTTTTTTCTCTCGGAAATTTCGCATTACCATATGACTGTTAAATACTTAATTAGGGCAAATTAGTGTAAAGATGTATTTTTCTGTAGTTTTACTTCATACAACAGGGAGAGGTGCTCACCTTGACAATGCGACATATGAGTATGTCATAGCGTTGGTGGTTGATCCGGTGCTTCAGCATCACTTTATTTACCATGGGGATGAAGATTTGGTACTGCAGATGGAAGCAAGGTGAAGGAAAGTAAATAAAAGGCTATATAAGGGCTTAATTACACATTTAATTTTGTTTACCCTTAAATCCCTTTACCCATATGCCAAATAAATGAGGATCAAACTACTTATGGGGCTTACATCAAAAGCTTCCTTTTCGCATGTTGCCAGACGTGGCTACATGAGGAATGCTAACGATAGTGTTGATGAATGAGGAAGGGTAAAGCCTGGGAGGAGGCCGAGTAAATGTGACCTTATCCGTGCTCATAAACGGAACCCCCCCACTGACAAACAGACCATGACATAAGCTGTCTAACGGGAAGTAATAAAGGGCAGGGGGGGGGTGCCGGGATAACTGAAATACCGTTCATACAGCAGTGGGAAGGCGGGAAGCGTTCTACTGAATAATCACTCCATCTGAGAGCCCCACTGAGAGCAAAGAGCTACCTTTTTTCCCAACTGGAACACGAGCGAGGACAGCGTGTCCATGGATGTGGGGCGCAAGTCGGCCGTGCTGTCAAGCGTCCGGACGATGGGGTGGATAATGCGGGACGCGTAGTCGGTGAAGTCCAGGGATTCCGTTAGCCTGTCCAGAGTCTCCAAGGCAACCCTGTGACACAGAGAAGGAAGGCGGGGGGTCAAACATAATTAACGCTGTAAAGAAAATACCAATAAACCAAATATTAAAATACAACATATTGTAAAGAACATGTTCTAATGCAAATAGAGATTTATGACTGAGTGAGGTTCAACTAAAGAGCATTTTCAGGAAAACACAACACTCCATTGACAGACGTGTGGTACAAACCTGCGGGCCTGCAGGGGCACATCGAGTGCATCAAATAGCTTGACAATCGGAGGCAGCAGCAGGTGGAGGTAGTCATCAAGA
This sequence comes from Syngnathus acus, assembly GCF_901709675.1. Taxonomy (NCBI): domain Eukaryota; kingdom Metazoa; phylum Chordata; class Actinopteri; order Syngnathiformes; family Syngnathidae; genus Syngnathus; species Syngnathus acus. The sequence continues at coordinate 9,674,549 of NC_051088.1, read as the reverse complement.
TTGGCACCGAAAAGCTGGATGGCGTTCAGCAGCTGCAGATGAAAGCACACGATTCATCACAAACATCTTAATCGGTCTCTTATGGCATCACCATTTACTCACTGTATAAAATTATCTGGCAACCGTTGGAATAATTGATAGCACACTCGATTCTAAAAAGATTCTTTAGCAACAATCCCAGTGTGTTATGAAATGTTGCGCGTAAGAATACCTCCAGCTGCTAAAACATATTGAGCAGAAGTCGGCGCCCCTTTTCAATGTGCACATGGCGCGACAGCAGGAAGCAGAAGTGGAGGCGGGCAAGGGTGCATGTGCATGCTGAAAGACGGCCGTACTATAGAATGAACGCTTCCTTGGAATGATGGAAGTATGTTTTTCTTGTCCTTTGGATTAGTGGGTAACCGGAGTCCCATTTCCCTATATTTTGTACAACCCCCCCAATCCTCTAGAGTCAAATCTAGACCCAGATCTGACTCAGATGACCCAGTCTACAGGCTGCAGTTATCTAATACTACAGCCTCGGAGACTAACCGGTAGCGAGGGCAAATGCACTGCATGACCATTTAGCATAATGTCGTTATGGCCTGACCTTTACCCTGAAACATGAACCATTTTCTAGGAAAATAAAAACAGATAGAAGCACCTAACACAAGAGTGAATGGATGTTGCAGGTCTGCAGTTTTTGTATTTTTTATATTACAAACAGTTTAGCCCTGAATGAGTTGAATGGAGACAACAGAAGACAGAACTGGAATCCAATCAACTATATCGCAACCTCCAAATGGCAACAGCCCACAGGTACAAAGTTGCACAAACATTGCATGACGATACAAGACAGGTAACAAAAGGATAGATTCACTTTGTTTGGTTCCTCAATAAGACAACCGGCCTCAACAAGGTGCATTCACAGAAGAATGTGTGACCAGAAGAATGTATACCAGAGGTTGCGTGACGTAAACCAGACAGCTGTGTTTTCACTTCATATCCAAGTTAAGGCAAACGGCTTTACTGTTTTTATATACTGTAACATCCGTGGCTTACTTATTTTTCCTCTTGTATGGAATTGAATGAGAAAATTATTAAATTCAATACCGGTTTTCTGAAGGTGGCAGCTTGACCCTGGAACTAATTATTTGTATTTCAATTATAATCACAGTAATCCACATACATCAGTAGGTCAAGTGTAGTTATATATATATAATTTCATCACCCCGTAATAAAGTGGTGTGATACATTCGGATGATTCTGATTCTGACATATCTTCCAACCTGATGCAATATATTTTCAGTCTGGGGCGAAATTTCAAAAACTATACAAACGCATAAAATGTGGTGGGTGTTTAGGAGGCGCATGTCTTCACCAGCCGTCATTGTTTCAAGTGGTGCGTTTCGAACAAAGATTGTTGTTTTTGTGGGAGCGCAACCCTGCACTTACCTTAATAGTAACACCGCGTCCAGTGCTGTTGTCATGCATGAAGACACGCAACATATGCGGGATGAGCTGTGGCAGGTAAAGTTTAAATTCTCCCCCCAGGGCCACCACAATCTGTTCGATCAGAAGGATGATGGTGTTCTGCATGGGATTGTTAGGTGTCCAGTACTCCTGAAAAACAAAAGTATCCTTTAGTTTACCCGGTAACAATAGTAAAATAACCATAGAGTATGCATTTGTTATTTTGTTTGCTAAGATTTGAGCAGGAAGAGTAATTCTATGAGCCTACATGAGTCGCAAGACTATCACAAACTATTAGACTCTAGAGATGGATTTGCACTCATTCCAGTTTTAGTATCGTTCTTTCTTTCTTTTTCTTTGCACCCATGTGGCACAATTACTAAATAAAAAATCTGATCGTCTTAAAAACAGTAATAAGCTTCTTTCAAAAACAGAATTGATTTTTTTGGGGGAAAATAATATGATTTGTCTATTGATTTACCTCTTATTGTTTACTTCTGTGTTGTTGCTGTTCAATGTTGACATGTGAATTCAAGGCACGTGTGCATGTGGGTTGTTTCAGTCATAAAGTAACTAAAAAAGTGTACACTGATAAAGGATACGGGCCTCTTAAAAATACCTGGCCAGCAAAATATCACTTTGTGGCTTAAAACGATCAGAAAGTCCGATCAAATACGTATATGGCACAAACCAAATGACATTCAAGTAAAAAAACATGCACAAAGTTGAAGGTTGTTATAAAATATGAGTGACCTTATTAAATGTTATTCCAATTATGGGACATGTGTAATTTTTTTTATGTGCGGTATCGCATATTCAGAGTGTGGATTCCAAAGCCTTTTACCGGCTCTGGTCTAGTGATGAGGATTTATGTGGGGTCTGAGAAAATGGGACAAAAGGCTTTTCTTCTGAGTTAGAGTCGTTTTCATGCGTTGGATCCAGGAAAAGGGAGTGTCATAATATTAGTCGGGAGTGGGAGAGAGGTGAGGATATTTACTGGTAAGTAAGATGACATCGCATTGCGGTAAGGATTTTGACACTATTTTAGGAAGAGTTACTGGGCATGACCACTGTGTTCCTGAGAGATTCTGGCCCGTGGAGTTAAGACAGAGCACCTGAAGTACCAATGACTGATGGGGGTGTTTTTGCTCAAGTAGCCACGGGGCAAATGCTGACTTCCTGCCTTTCCAGCCTGTGGCTGCTGACTACCGAACAAATGAGTGGACGGTGGGAATGACTATTCCAGCCCCCTCATCTGGATGCAGCAGTTAGGCCGGAAAAAAATGAATAGATTCTTTGTTTCACTTGCCTTTTATTAACGCGGTGGGACTTGAGACACATCCGCGTGGTTCTTTCAATCATTTCTCTCGAGGATTTATCACCATTGAAGAAGTGATTTTAAAGTTGAAAGGAAGTACACATACAAATAAAGTCTTATGATATTTTGGGCCTTGCTATTTAATTGTGTTCCAGTGCAGAGGACTCTTTGGCTTTAGCAGTCGTTCGGCATCATGTGATAAGGGTGAGTATCATGAGTCAGTTTTAAGAGTGACAAAGAACTGGACGATTTGAGTGGAAATCATACCGCAGAGCTGATAACTGCAGCTACCAATGTTATGTGTAATGAAGTGTGTGAAGGAATTGGGAGGCTGGAAAAGCTTGAATGGAAAGATTTGAATGACTACATTTGATATGATTCTTCAGGTCCTCCCTTGAGTGCCATGTTGTGTAATAAACTGCCTGTGATGTGCTCTCTTCTGTGACGTGGGGGACAGACATCATTCATAGAGGTTGATCGGGTTACAAGAGTCAAATGGAGAGCACAACCTCCACCTTGAAGCTGCTTGTGTAAAGAGACTGACGTGATCACTGTTTGAAAACCGGACGTCAAGGAACACAAGCATTACCTCTGAAAAACCTCTCATGACAGAGCCTCCAACACACAAAACCTTGAGAAAATAAATGTATGATGAAACCTTACTATTTGAATTTTTTGTGCTGATTCTGAATCTGCCCTTGTTTTGTCTCCAGCACGTTAGGGTTTCATAAAAAACACAATATGTAATACAGTAATATATTTTGTAATGCTTATTATTATTATATTATAATATTTACAAATTAGAAGTTAAGTTGCGCATCAGGTGGAATGTTCTTTTTAAACGTAATAAAATCCATATTGCACAAGCTTTTACAGGTCAAATTGAAAAACAATATCTGAAAAACCTGATGTGTTACAACACAAGACATTTCAGAAATCAGTGTCAATAATACTTTTAGGGACACACAAAGGCATCTCTAATTCAAGCTGGCTTTTGACCAGTGCTATAGATAGCAACAACTGGAAGCTCTTTATTACCAAGTGGGCCCTGTTATCATTAAGACTGAAATTGCAAAATAATGGAATGTATCCCAAAAGGTATTTCGCTGTAGGCTACTCTGAAAAGAATTCACAGTCAGACCAGATGACTAATCAATGAACGTGTTCCAAATGAGAGAATTTGCGAAAACATCTGCAACCGGTGTTAGTCCTTTGCTCTAAGCTTCTCTCGAGGTCTTCCTTCTTCCCCATTGCTCATCTCATCCGTGACATATTAAATCATTGGAACATCCTCGGTGATGAGGAAAAGTGGGGACCGTAATTACAAGGATGGAAAGTAAACATGATTACTCACTCTGATGAGGGTGAATATGTCATCCATGTAGGGGCGGATGTGGATCTTTACAAAGCACACGACCATTCCCATCTGCTGAAAGAGGAACTGGCGAAACACAAGGAGGAAAGAGAATAAGACCGGTTCCGGATAGGTGAATACCGGTGTTATTAACTCCAAGGAACTGGATACCATCCGAGCCCACCTGGAGTGCGACCTACCTCTCGGATACTGGCGTCACAGACGCGAATCACGTTGAGAAAAGTGGGCATGACCTGCGGTAGGAACTGGACACACTTGAGGCCCAGAGACTTGAAAATGAAGGTAACAGCCTGGACCACCATGGTGTGGTGGTTAGACAGTGACGGATCTCTCAGGATGCGCATCAGAGTAACGATGGCCACGGCGGGGTAAAACTCATCCAGGGGCAAGTTTCCCATGTTGACCAGCATCTCACTGGTGCTGTAGTCAGCTGGGATGAAGAGAAAATGACAGGACATGATGGAAACATCGGGAACAGTCGTGTTGTCGTTCTCAGTCAATCCGCACGATTTGGATTCCCACACCAGCTCCATGGTTCTGCTATTTGAACTACTACACTACAAATAGCTTCTCATAATGGATCACAAAGTTCCAATATGTGTGAGAATAGTGAAAATGAAGATTCACAAATGGCGGGATACACAGCTTTATTTAGTTGTCCTTTTGTAAACTGCATAGTAGCGCAGTCTTCTATTCAGTGCATTTGATGAAGACTAATGTCAGCATCTACATTTTTTTTTGTGTAATATTTGAGTGCTGGTAATTCAAGAATTTATGGCAATTGTTGTCTTTGTAATAAGCCATTACCTTGACATACCATAATCTCAAACTTCAAATGACAGCTGTTGGTTGACTCTTGGTCCCTGTGTCCTTCTGAGTAGTTTTTTTTTTTTCTCCAAAGGTGATGCTTATAGTCTTAGTGTGGCCACTCAAATGTGGAGAACTAGACAGACGTCTGATACTAGACAGATGTCTAATATTCAGGGTCTCACTGAGCTTCTGCAAGAGCGTTCATCTCCCTGAAGACTCAGGGCTGTAGACATACTAAACAGACCGTCAATTGGCCAGCAGACTGAAGAGAGAATCTTTGCTCTCTGTACCTTCATGTTCTAATCTACAACTTGTGGCAGAAGATAGCAAATGGGCTGCTTATTTAAAATAACTAATCAATGTGGTTAAATGCAGTAACTGAACTGATGATAACAAATATTGAAGTCATTTTGAGCAATAGTAAAAGACAGTTAAAGAAAAGATGGGCAGAACCAATGACAAATGAGACAGGCAAAATCGGTGCCCTAAAAACCCACACTCCACTAAATGACCCTAATAAATCTGCCAACGCATAAAACCTGATCCTTCAGGTCTGGCTGGACTCCATAAGCTTTAAGAACTATCTGGTAAGACTATTACCATACTGGAAGTCAAGACACAAGCTGGGATGTAGGCGGAGGTTCTCGATGCACATGGTTACATGTAGATTTTGTGTCAAAATCTATCTCATACAATTATCGCTTTATCTACTTTCTAAGATATGTTTGTATACTTAATTCAAGCCCTTATTTAAGTCAGAATACATGAGTCTGAACAGTGATAGAGGCTTAGGGGTGAATTATAATTTTCACTCTTGCACAATTAGATACCCCGATAAAAACCCAAAATGCAAAAAAAGCTGATGAAGTCAATCCCAAACCATATAAAATGTCTTATTTGACAGGCTGAATGGCTTGGTTAAACTGCTTTTACACACATCTCTGAAACGTTAACTGCGCCGTCACATGTTCTGTTTTTAGAACTCTACGTGTTCCAAAACCATCCACAGGAGTTTGCAGTAGCAAATGCACTGGATCCTTCATGCCTCATTGAAATATGCAGTATATATATTTTCAAATGTAAATGCAAATATAATCTATTTTGGCTGGGCTATAAATGTCTTTTGATCAGAATGCGTGTTAAAATGTGGCAGACGCTGCAAATTTCCATAATGGTTAATGTAATAAGGCAGCTACTACACCTATTAAAAAATTATGGCTCATTGTCCCCATGAGTGAATAATGATCAGACAGCTTTTTAACCCCATGATGTGGGTGTGGATGTACAGAGCAAACTTTCCAGCTGCTGAGAATTTAATATCATTTTTTTTTTTTCAAAAGAACAAAAAGATGGCAGTGTTTAACTAATCAATATTCAGAGTACAATAAAAAGTGCTGCCTACGCAAAGATTAGTTTCTGTGTTTATAGGCATACCTGAATCCTGACTGGACTTGGACTCAGAAAGGCTGACTGCAGAGGCGTCTCGTGATTGGTCAATCATGCCAATGTTCACCTTGTGCTTGTACGGGTCCAGAGCTCCAAGCAGGCCAAGAACGCGGATGGCCTGGAGGGGATACAAACCATGACAGTAAGTCATCTAAGTAGTGGGAATCTGCACATTTTTATGAATATTTTCTGAAAACACACAAGCCCCAAGAGCAATGACAGAGCATAGACCCACGCCAAGGCTATTAAGGCATACCGGCACCTCAAATGTTTTCCTCATTTATTCCCTTGTAAGTGGAAAAGTAGGATCTGAATGAAACATTGGCTCTTTTTAACTACTGCAAAACATGATGCCTAGTTTGGATTTTTTCAATCACTCAAAAAACAAATGTGACTCGAAATGTGAACCAAACGAGTCCGTAATGTAACAAAGCACGGCATAAACACTCGCCAAAAAAAACAGGGTGGGGTGGGGGGGGGAAACACGATTTCTGCTCTAATGAAATAGGTTACAGTAAAAATTTTCCTCAGTAAATTAACAAACACAGTATGGTTAACAACTAAGTGGCATATGCTACGGCTGTGGCTCAATTATTCTTTTCTTGTTTTCTATGATACTATTATTTCTAAAGATAAATTTACTTGTCATTTTTTTCCTCTCCAGATCACATGTACTCTTGTACACTGCCTTCCCTAATTCTCTCATTATGTAACAGGTAGGGAAACAAACAATTACCAATTACATCACCGCACAAAATTTCATGTCTCTACGGAAAAGTAGGAAAGCATCTTGGAGTGCTTGAATTCATGTGATGATGACTCATTGGTTGAAATCAAAACAGACAAGCAGACATTGTTTAGCATATGTGAACTGCTGGGCCTCATTAAGTGTCACTGAACTCCTGAGTGATTGTGTCGCTACTAAGGAAAGCGAGAGTAACACGAGGACAGAGGCACTCGTGCATACCTCTCTCCTGATGCCTTGATTCTGCTCTGTCTTCAGGAAGTTGAGCAGCACCTCAAGAAGGGAAGGGTATTTTCGGTAGGGCTCCACCACATAGCCTGTGCTGGCCACCTGTTGGCCCAAAGTCCACAACGCCACCTAGTGGACAGCCACAAGCAGACTTGATATATGAACCAAAACAGTCATTTGGCGTGTTCCTTTCATGAAATGCTAATTTGTCGGTTACTCTGCATACTTGTACAACTTTTTGCACTTTAATGACCTATGATATAATGTTACTTCAAATTTTACCTGTACAGACACTGGGAAATTCCATTTTATTCTCAAAGGAGAAACTTAATTTTTCAAACACAAACTAATATAAATTCGAACAAGCTCGTGGAACACATTGAGCTTTATTTCCAGTGAATTCACTATTCAGTTTGTTTAGTTCTTGTCCTGAAAATACTAATTCAAACTATTCTAGCTTCGGTGTGCAATTGTTTTTAAAAATCATCAATTATGCTCATCCGAGCTTCCTAAAACAGAAATATAATTACAGTACTTTGAATAAGTTCACCTACCTGTCTCTTGGCTAATGAGGAGGAGTCCTGCAGCATGTCCATGATAATAGGAAAAAGCTCATCCATCCACTTCCTCATCTCCAGACCGCTCACCTATACAAGAGAACACAGAGAATACATCACATTTATTTCCCAAAACTGTTCCGTCAAATTCATTTTGAGGAATTGCTCTTGCTAATTAGGCTGCATACATTTTCCTCATTTGACACTTGTGATAAATCACTCTTACGGTATGTTTTGAAGGTTTGCATCGACTACATTATCTTCAAAATAAGCTTTTGCTTTTCAAACTTATAGTACATACATATATTCATATCTTTCATTCATTCTTTTTCAAGTTGTGCTCTTGTTTCGTACAGCAGAAAAGTTGAAATGTGACGTAATGGTCAAAATCTTTGATCTCTGTTTGGTTTGGTTCCAGTTAGCGCCTTCTGCTGCCTTAACCATTACCTGAGCCAACTCGCCAATGGTGGCTAGGACACTGATAACCACGCCGGGATTGGGGTCTGGGTCTTTGAGTTTGAGGATTAGAGCCTGAAGACAACAGAGGGTATTTTTAGTGAAACAGAGTAACCATTTTCTGTTTCAGAAGTCTAGTTAAGTTTCTAGTCACATACACGTTCACAATGGCAACTTAGCACAGGTGTACCTTGAGGATGGGCTCCATGTAGGGCCGTATGAGGCGGGGGGCATTCGACACCAGGTGGCCCAGCATACGGGCACTCTGCTCTTTGTTTCTGCCAACACCACTGTGCTCCAGCTCTGTTAATATCTGAGACAAAACCAACAACAAATAATGTATATTTGGTATTGCATCAGTGTAAAGCTACCCAGGCTTGTGCAAGATTCTGTATAGACAAAATGTGAAAGGTCTTCCTAGAAAGAGGCTTGTAGTTCCCGTTTCATCCGTCTCCTGTGTATATTGGTGCATATACCACTTCCGCTTCATACAATATGTTTGTACATTTGGGACAAGATTGTAGTTGTTTTATTTTTATAAACATATCTGTTATCTCCTATATGTGCACTCTTCTACTGTGGGTTTAAACTTTCTTGCACTAAAGACACTACCCAAACTTCCTCTCTGCAATATCTGATGGCTTGGCATTTACTGCCCCCTGAAGGTGCTTTATAGGCACAGCACAATTAATAATCAGCTTTATGACATTGATATGTACAGGACTGATATAACGTGAAAGAAAGGTTATTAGAAGAATCACTTTTCTTTAATTAGGTGCCAATTTCTCAGCATTCACACAGTCTAATACCTGAATGAGCATCTTGCGTAAGAAAGGCATGACAAAAGCCGGGTTCATGCTGCTGAGACGTCCGATTGTGCAGATGGCCAGTTCTCTGATCTCAAACACCTCGTCATTCAGGGCCACAAAGAGAGCCTGTAGGTTCTCTGCCTGGGCAAGGTGGGCATCAAAGCGCTCATCCAAAGACGCCAGCACACAATAGCGTATGTCTGGATCTGAAAAAGGATGGGGACAAATGTAAGAATGAGACGTTATGATCGTGATCATCCTGAGTCTAAGTCTGTCACAAGTTACCTGGGTCTGTGATGCCAACCACGAGGAGTTTACTCAGTACATCTGCAACAACCTGTACTGCCGTCTGGCTCACAACATGGCCGCTGATGGGGTGTATGGAGGGGGTGAGGAGACGGGAGCAGGTGCGAGCTGCCTCCATTCGGATCTCCTTGTGCTCACTGTTTAAGAAGTGGTCGGCGCAGTGGCGCACAAACTGAGTGAGGGAGTGTCCTGATGAAAGATCATAGCACAAGCTTTATTTGTCTGGGTGGTAAGCTTTAAAAAAAAAAACAGGAGTACATTTTCTCTCCACTTTGGAGACAAGCAGAACAGTCCGGTTGAAATTGAATCAGAGCCACGAGAATGAAATTACCTGAACTTTCAAAATGTGTTAAACTTTGAGGACTATTTCGAGCAATTAAACATTACTGAGTGTAAAATGTCTAAACCTGTCTTGACTTCGAACCTGTGGCCATTTTCTCTCCTTAAAACGCTTCATGCAAACCAGTTTCTGTCTGCAGTTCTCGAAAGGTGGCCGGACACTTTAATGTCAAGGCTCTTACCTTCAAACTCAAAGCTTCCCAGAGTGCGCAGGGCCAGTGTGATGCTGCCGACATCACTGGCCTCCGGGATGTTGGTAAGGCTTGGAGACGCGAGCTGGTAGGCCAAGCCTTTGGGCATGCCCGGGTGACGTAACGGCTTGTGCATCAAAACCAGCGAGAGCATCTTCAGAAGGCCATCCTGTATGTCCTTTTTCAGCTGCGGGATCTGGCGGCTCAGATCGTACAGCACCGCTGTCAGTGCCGGACTGGACAGAGAGAGAGAGAGGACACGTTGAAGTTATGGGCTAAAACTACAGCTGTGACATGTTAACTTGATTTTTTTCCCCTAACATTCTTTTCTCTGCAATGATTTGATTTATGTGTGATTTTCCTGGCACATAACACAACATGTGCTTTACTCTGAAAACAGGACAATAAAAGGGAAAATCAATCAAGTGTTGCATTAGGGTTTTCCCCAGGGAGTCAAATTCATCATTTTTGTTTTGACATTCACACACACAACTTTGTCAAATGTAGCACTGCCACTACATCATTTACACGTAAAGGAGAAGTTAACTCAATATGGTTTATGCTGCCCCTAGGTTAATATTCTTATTAATTTTGCATTGAGCATCAAGATCCACCCATTTTCCTCAATCAAACAGGGCAGCCATTTCGCCACTTGCTGTCGACTGAAAATGACATCACAGCTGTTCAAGGCTCAGGTAACATCCAATCATGGCTCCCTCGTTTTCTGATTTGGGTCATCAGAATCATGTGACATTTTTGTCAAGGACTCGAAAGCACGTTTTTGAAAATTATTTCACATTTCACACCATGCAAGCACCCAGAATCCATGCAGCTTGCTATGGAAAAGATAGCAGATTGCAATATGTATGATACCTGAGGCCCACAGCTAGCATGGGCTCCAACAGTTCCTTGATGTCAGGTTGGATGCTGGGACCCATAGCCCTGGAAAGCATGCTGATACATGTGAACACAGTGGCGTCTACCTGGATGGACTTCTGCCTCCTGCACATGAAAGATGGCAAACGGAAATAGAACTTATTCTACGAGGACAGTGTTTTTGTCATAATTAAAGTAAACATCTACAAGAAATAATATTCCAAGGCCATGAATATAACACCAGCTTTACATTGCTGCACAACTTTTGTAATCTCCAAAGGTCGTATATTCGGAAGAATGTTAACTGAAGACTGACTATACTGACTTGTGAGCAAAGTCCTTAGGTGGTAGAGCTGCCTTTATGATCTCCAGAATCTTGGAAAGATAGGGCTGTATTTCAGCTCGGACTGCCACCACCAGCAAGCCCAAAGCCTGGAAGGCTGCAGTCCGCTCCTTCTCCTTCTTGAGACTGGCCAGCAGATAGCCCATTGTGTCGGACAGGTATTGGTCTGTAATCCACATCGAAATATTCTATCAGTAAACCTCTGTGTTGACTGACATATTAACAAGCAATGAGAAACTTTTTACGTGTGAATTTGACCCACCAGTAAAAGTATGCGGCTGGAAGGCACCAAGCCGTGGCAGCAGATTCAGTATGGTCATCTGGATGAGGGGATTCTTACTGGTTCTGTATTTTAGCACCCAACGACACACCTGGGAGCAAACAATTTTGCTCTCTCACATGACATTTGATTTACTTCCAGCAAGTCAGACAGCATAATAGAGCAAAACAAAAGCAAAAGGCTTTAAAAAAGTATTTGATAAAACTCACCTGATCAAAACGCTCCTCCATGAGCTCACGGCAGTATCTGCTCTCCACCAGCGAGCTCTTAGCTGGCACTGGAGTAGCTCCAAAGCTGAGGAAGCCCTGCGGCGTGTTGTACCCCAACAGGCCCAGGAGAGCGTTGGACTGCTGCGGTTGCACTGACTGGAAGCTGGTGAAAGGGGTGATGTGGCGGGGCTTTGTCCCAAAGCCCATCAGCTCCTTGCAGTACTTATCGTGCACCAGCTGCTGCTGCGTGATCTCCTCCATTTCCTCGCGCATGCGCTGATGGACGATTATAGTCAGCACATTGTCCATGGCATTCGATAAAAAGTAAAATGCAACAGTTTATTAAAGTGTACGAAAACGGCTCACCTCTCCTTCCATGCTGCTGATGCGAACCAGCTCATTCAAGATGAGGAGAGCACCATGGAACCTGTCATCCCGATTCATGCCTTTCTCCTTAGCCAAGGTTTCGTCAAAGCCCTTCTCTGCCTCGTCAAAGGTTTGCTGTCACATCAACGAAACGTTCAAGCGTCAAGACACCACCATTAAAAGGTGACTTGAGTGGATACGATTGAGGGCCTTACTTTGTACCACTGCGGTTTCTGCATTTCTTTCGTCTCCCTCTGCGTAGTGAGGATGAGACAGGCCCGCAGTGCAGACACAGCACCCTCTCGGATGGCCTGCTTGGGGTCCCACACGGCATAGAAGATGTTGTCAAAGAAGGGCTGCACTTGCTGAAAGAAGAAGGTTGGTGCGCTCACAGCCAGTTCCCTAAGCACCAATACCTGAAACAGAAGACAGAAATTAATTTAGGCCATGAACACCTTATTCCTTTTATTGCTTGTGATATGTTTTCAATTCTTTGTCGCTCCTGTATTTCAAAGTGCATCATTGGTCGCTCGAACAAAGTGACATACGTCACTTTATCTTTTAAATTATCACATCTATCTATTCTCAGTGAACCTAAAAAAAAAAAAACAATAATGTCACAATACAAATGCAAAAAACAGTTATTTCACCAACAAATGGGTATTTCCACTTACTGCAGCGTGGCGTCTGCCTTCATTCCTGTCTGCTCCCAGCCACTCTAGGGCCCTCTTCACCTCAAACTCGACATATTCAGCTGTGAAGGTATCCCCTGCCATAGACAAGTGACCCATGGCTTTGGAACCCATTTCCATCACCACTGGGTCACTGGAGGGTAGCAGGTTGCGCAGGTAATTGGCAAAGCGGCTAATCCTGGTGGCATTGCCTCCCTCGACTCCAATCAGACTGACTGTGGGGGGAAACAATAGCCAGACATTGAGTATATCATTTAATGCAACAAACTTTGCTGAGTCTGCTGTTCTTGCTGTCCACACCTTGACCATTTAGGGACGTGCGGTGCAAGCATGCAAGATAAACCCTCCACGACACCTACACAAACAAGATACAGCACAACTAAATGTTTACCTATTGCGAGAATCCCTCCTTTCTTCTCATTCACATCCGAGCTGGACACCAGCTCAAATATGTAGTGATTTAATTCATCATAGAATGTGGTGGCTTCATCTTGACTTAACTGTAAAAGACAACACAAATCAGTTTCCACAAACATTCACACACAAAAAAAACGAAATTGGTGACAGGAATGCACTGGAAATACAGTAATTTTAAAAACAAAATCGAAGCAAGTGTACAAGAGAATTATGTCAATGTGGAGCCAGATATTTACCTCTCTCAACTCTGTTGTCACATAGTGCTGCAGATCCTTGGCAGATTTGGCTCTGGTGTCTTCATTTCGACTCTTGAGCCCACTGACAAACTGCTGCAGCACAGTGGCTGTGCCCGACATGATCACCATCTTGATGGCCTGATCTGCATTCACAAAAACGGTCAAAAGCTGACTTGTATTCTGTCATACAAGTTTAAAATTGACTAGACATGCAAGATCTGTGTTTGAGTGGGTGATTCACGGGTGAGCTGCTTGCTGACAGTAGATGGCTTCGTCTCTGGCTAATGTTAATAGATTAATGCGTTCAAATTCCGAACCACTTATCCTCAAAATGAAGAGAATGCAGTATCTGGAAAACGTATGCACACACTACTTTTAAGATTCATTCATACGGGACAGGTATAGCTGTTGTTTATGTTTAACTTCACGTCAGCTAGCGCTAGCGTGCATCATGAATGCAGCTTTGAGAGAACGATCAAAAATAACAATCACTCTACTTACGTGTTCACAGGCACACAACTTATATACCATTCGATTTTTGCAGAAGATCCCTCATGATCGGACATTCAGGCTGAACCGGAGTGCAAGGTTAGCTAGCTAACGTTTCGAGAGACCTGCAGCTGACGTCCTGCAGAGTTGATGCGTTTTACGAGAGTGGATATTGCGTACATCTTGCGCATACTCGGCAATGCAGACGTCACCTTTAAAAGCTCAGAGATGCGCAAAGCGAATTAATTTATTTCGGACTTTTTAAAATTCAACCTTGCATCTGCCTATATTTTCATCGTGACAGATCGGAGGTTTAATGCATTTGTCAAACATTTTCACCATTTGTACCTTATGCTCCTAAAATTGTAGAGTTTTTTTTTCTACGTGCGCATCTGCGACCAGTATATATTTTTTCCATTATCTCTACTCTTAAATATGTTTTTCTAGAAGTTCAGTTTAGGGGCCACTGTCCTCCAAGAAAAAAAAGAAAGGCGAGTCTGAAGCCCTGCAAATTATTTTAATTTTATTTTAATTGTTGGTCACCCATACCATAATAGTTTTGATGCATAATAGCATTATAGGGAGGAGTTTTCTCCAACGTGCTATACATTCTGTAAGGATCACGTTTTTATTTTGTTAGTGCTAAGACAATTCGAATACAATTAAGTCTTTAATTGTATTTTGTGTACCCAGTGTGGGTTCAGCTCCCACCCAGGGAGGGTGAATATAAGCATGAATGATTTCTTATCTCTCTCTGTGCCCTGTGATTGTCTGGCGCCTGGTACAGGCAGTCTGCCTTTTGCCCACAGTCAGCTGGAATAGGCTCCTGCTCCCCTGAAGAAGATTGATAGGGGTTAAAGAAAATGGATGGGTAGATGCGTCAGGAATGTGGACTACCAATTATTTAGAGTGGTAAAATGCAATTTAACAAAGTAAATTATTTTAAAAAGATAATACAGAGTAATATGATAAGAATGTATGCACCATTCACCAACTTTAGTATAAACATTTTAGCATCAGTGTATAATAACATATCATAGTTGTATTATTTGTGTATGAAGCGCTTTTGCAAAGAGGAGGAGCAAAGAGGGCATCAGCAGCTTTGCAACACTAAACATGGAGAAAACAGGAGGGTGGGAAAATGAAAGCTTGGGAAGCGGGGGCAGATTTCTTTATCGCCTCCTCTTGGACAAGCCAAACATTTTTTCCTGATGAGACATCACAACCATCGTGCCTTACCTTTCTTGTGGGGCTTTCGCTCATGTGTGAGTGAGAAGAAAAGAATGACTTGACTTCAATCTGCTCTACAACAAGTGTGTACATAATGCTCCTGTTCAACAGTCTGGGCAGGATGCAGCAGACAGGATGTTGGGCCAACTTTAATCAGCTCAGGGCTTTGATTTCATGCGTCTGTTTATTTTGTGCTTCGCCTCAGAGTCCTCACTCAAATGTCTTTTTGAAACATTTTGCCGGTGGTGGAGCCTGTCATTAAGTAGAGGCCCAAGCAAGAGTGAATAAGCTTATTGAAAAGGTGGACCAACGCCTACATTTACACCCAGCTTCTTGATCTATCCATCTGCTAATCACTCACATCTTCTCTCTTCCCTCCCACTGTCATGTTCCTCACCCCCTTCCTGCCCCCCAACAATCACATTCATGTCATCTATTATTTTAGGAGGTGTTCTTAAGTAGGGGAAGGGGGGGTTGTATGAGTCATAGATTCCTGAAGAAAGATTCACATGGCAACATCTGGTTTTGGGGGCCGGGGGCGGCTCTCATCACCTACCCGGAAGTGTACCCCGACGTGTTAATATATTCACCAGCTCAGACAGTGTTGACTCTCATCGGTTATTTTGACACATAATTCAAGTAGTTAATTAATTAATTAAAGTAGTAGCCGCATTGTCTTGAGGGAAATCTCGGTTTTAACGACACAGACCAACGAAACATTTAACACATTTCAAGCAAGTAGGCTATAACAATTTACATCTATGAATAAAACACTCACTCGCCAAATGATGATGCTTTAAGGTGATTTATGGCACAGAAGTGTTTGTAAAAGTAAGCTACTCCTGTTAGAGCTGAGTCAATTTGAGCAAAAACTGACAAAGTAGTGTCCAAAGTCAAATTATTTTATTCTGTCACAGTACTCATTCATTTTAACCAAGCCAAAATAGATCATTTTTTATTTTTATTGTTTTACAGTAATAGTAGGCTACACAAAAGGCAAAGAGTGGAGTAGAAATGAGTGTATCTGCCTCAAAATTTGATTTGACCCATTTGATTTGAATCTTCCTGTATAAGCTTGCAAGGATTTTCTCCACGAACTAGAACACACTCCTACATTTCCAAAACATGCATGCTCGGTGAATTGAGAACTCCATGGTGTTATGAACAGTTGATTGTCGATATTAAGTTCTCTGCGACGATTGGCGATCATGCAAACCATGTTCTACCTCGCTTCTCGCCCAAATGAGGACATGTGGTAGGACTGTAGAAAATGGAGGGATGAATGGAAACATCAAATCCTTGTTCCACATTTATTTTCTATATAAAAAATTCAAAATACATTTGTTTGATAGTTTTCCATGGTTGAGGACCCAAAACGCAGTGAAGCATGTATGTAAGACAGGGAAGCAAAATATTGACTCAATAAAAATATTAAATTGATGTTGTCAATAATAATAATAAAGAAACTCAGAACAAAAGAAAACCTGATCTGGCTTGAGCAGAACAGGGTTAATCAATAAAAAGCCCAAAATGTTTGTTGAAAATCTTCATAAATGCTTACTTGCTCATTTTAAAGGCTGTTTGCTGAGGCAGCTAAAACCAGTTGACGACTACTTTTTGCTTGGCTGGGCTAAATCTTCAAATGCCATTGAAATTTGGAAGCATTATTTCCCTATTCTCCACATTTCTCAAAACAATTTCTCCATTGATTTCAAAGCATATCTTATAACATCATTGTGCCTAAAATAAACTTTTAGTTCCACTTTAGTCAAACATAAAAGCTGCTATTCAATCTTGCCAGGCTTCTTTGATTTCGAGGTGAGTCAGCACAGCTTGACTAATGACAGGGCATAAAGTGGCACAATGACACTGGAGCGTGCAATTAGCTAATGCAACTGGACAGCTATTTAGAGCCAAACCTAGTATGATGATGATGCACTTTTTTGTTCTTTTTAGTCCCTGGCTTAGTTCATCTTTGCCACACACTCACATAATTGTGCTGACTTAAAGGGCAGTTACAAAGACAGAGAGAATCCTTGTGCAGAAAACAAATTCTCCCCATGCTTGGAGATCAAGCACTATTGCTAATCCATGTGCAACTGTAGCCACTCTGTGTGTGAGTCCACTGATGGTAATTAGATAATCTCATATTTCCATTGTCAAAAGTAGTGTAGGGGACCACCCTTATGTTGAAAATCAAAAGATTGAATCTTGACGCTGGCCTATTGATATTAAATTCATTTGCTCCACTCTGCTCTTTAGCTTTGTTCTGCTCCACTACTGTTGTTTTTCTTCACGCCTTCAACGTGACATGGTTTTCACAGTTATCCATTTTTCTGTTTTTATTGGCTGCACTGTGGTTGGAGGCTTTCACAGCAGACTCATTTCTTAATGGACTCTAGCGGCCACCTGCCAAAGATCAGTCAGGGCAATGTATTGTAGGTATCCATTAGACAAAAAGCCAGCCTAAATTGTGCTTGAGGCGTATTATAAATGGATAGGAGAGATGGATGCGGTTTTTTTTTCAAAAAGGAAAAAAATTGAGCTGTTCTACCGACATGGTCAAGGGTAATGCGGCCCAAGCGTGGGCTGAAAAATGTGTTGATGTTTGCACTTGTCAGCTATGAGCGCCATGGGACCGCATGGGTTATTAATCGGCGATACCGGAGCGATTACTGTGATCCATGAGATACTCAGTTACAGCTTCTGAACAATCTGTGGCCATAATGCATCAGTCGGTTGTTTAACAAGCACTAATGAGCAGAGCAAACCAGTCGCAGGCAATGTTAAGGGATAAATATTTCAAACATAAAATGAAGACAAAACTGGTGCCAACCGTCCCAAAAAGCTGCAGTTTTGCAAAAGTGCAATGCTGATTCCATGTCTGCCTTTGAAAATGGAAAGGGGCAGTTAAGAACCCAGTCTGTGGAGTGTGAGCTAACAAAGCAATGAAGCCTTTAAAACTCATGTGGCATCTAGAAACCTATCACAGTATAGGAAAGTGGGTGTTAAAAGAAAACGGGCTATTCAGACTGGCCCAGACTGGACAAAGAGGTGACATAACCAATTAATACTGTAGAAATGCAAACTCTCCTGTTATTTATTTATTTATTTACAAGACTGAGTAGATGTTAGATTTGGTGGGGATTCACAAACTGAAGGCTCACCCCAAATGTTTAATATTGAGTAGGTATTATAGCTTTATCTGCCTTATCTATAATGAAGCAAACCCCTCAAAATGGTGTTTCTCACAGACACGCCTTTATCTTTGCGACACTCAAGCCTATCTCTGACACCAATTTAGATTTGACAGACAGCCCATTGTAGAACATGGGATGGGAAGCCTTTAAAATCTTTATGTCTTTAAAAATAAATACATAAACGTAAGGGGCTAAGAGGGAGTTGCTTGGTTCATGGAATAAATCATAATATATCTATACATAATACATAAACTGGAAGACATCCCTCCATGGTAAACTACAACAAGAAAATGTGTTCAACTTAAACAACAGCAATATAGCAGGACAGTACTGGAAATGCAAATCTCTGTCATCCCAGTATGTTGCCCATGAGAAAGCATGCAGAGTACACAAATTGATAACATTTTTAGCAGTTTGGGCCTTACAGACTTTTGACATTCATGTCATGCATGATGAAAGGTCAAAATCATCTTGAAGTGCACGTAAATTCTTCATTAACATCCAACAGCAGTAATTATTGTTCATTGTTCCTGTACAGTAAGTGTACTGTAAAACATTTGTCCCACCTCTAGAACTCAACCCACAACACACTTTCCAGTTCTTGATAGACCCTGCCCCCCACACACCGCCCCCCGCCCCAACTGCAGACTTTCTCAATAAAAGAAAAAGCTAGTTAGAAAGATAGAAATAGGACACGCCCCACGAGAAACTAAGTCATTTGACATTCCGGTTAAATGCACTGGGCTAAAACCAGGTGTCAATCCTGCTCTTATGTTTGGACTTGATACCCCAAAGCAGCATCTGGCAAAGTGTCAGAAAGCTAAACAACAGCGTTTGCTGCAACTCTTCTACTGCAACTGTTTGTGTTTGGAAAGCAGTGCTACAAATGTGGCAAACTCAAAGTGCATCTCACCATCAAGTCTGCGACTCTCACAACTACCAGTTCCTGTCTGCAGTTCCTTGTTATGAGATCCCAGATTATCTGTGTTTTTTCAGGGATTCTGTCAACCGATTTAACTGACCAGAGCTGGTGTTCTTTTAAAAAAAACAATGAGCCTCTGCATCACGTTGGTTTGACGTCTGCATTTCTGTTTGGAAAGAAAAACTAAGTAAATTAACATATGGACCACCTATTGTAACTATCCAAAGGTCAAAAACGTTCATACTATTTCACTCATACAATGTGTGTTGGATTTGTTCTGTCTATGCCATGATTTGCACGAATACACATTTCTCTGCTTGATTTAATGTTATGGCGTATTGTTTGCACTAAGGTCAAACCACTGATGTCACAAATATGCTCACCAAGAATGTTTTTATTCTCGTGCAAACATCTACAGGGATTTCTCAGTTACATCTTCCCATGCAAAACCAAAATCAGAGCAAGCATGACAAGCGCAGGATCACAACACCAGCAGGTGTGCTCTGTTATTTATGTTTCAAACTGTGTGCTATATCACTTGCAAGAGTCTTTTGGCGTGGCGCTGTACCGTGATTCCCCGATATCCCGTGATGCAGTGAGCATCGAGGATGCAGTACTGCAGCTGCTTCTCATCACAACGATTCCCTCTAGATTTGCGTACAGTTTCATGACTCGGATTACAGCACTCTTTGTCTTGTATACATGTTGTCCCCGTACACAAATAATTGCCGTAACAACGATGGGATGCCAGCCACGATCTTTGCAGCTTTGCCAAATCTGATATGACAACACCACTTGGGTAATCCAGTGTCACTATTGGTGAAATGGCGGATTTTGCACAAATGCAAACAGCTGTGAGAAGATTGTTATTTAAGGAACTAAAACAAATGTATTTTAGTTGTGGCTCTCACTAATCTGAAGTGAGGACCAACATTGGACGCATGGATCAGCTCCAGGCCACACATGTTGATGGTGTTTTTGATTTTGTTCTTTCATTTAATATTCATTGTCACAGTTCATGGTTGAATAAACAATTAGCAATGCCAGACTGTCATGAGCAAGTGAGTTTCCTCTGCAAGTTACTGTTGTAATAATTCACCTGGTGCAATCCCCACCCCCCTTTTATCCAAGAAAGTTGTCTTTTTGTACAAACTCAATTGTTCAAAATGAGGTTCAGGAACAAATTTTCTACAAATATCTTCTCCGGCAACTGTGCAGGAGCAAGCCTGTCATTTTCCCCAGGAATAGACGCCTAGTTAAAATTACAGCTTTTAAGGACGAGCAATTGACGCACTGTCTGTTCTCAAACGGAACCCTGAGAATATAACCATGTGGTATCATTTATACATTTATACAAGGTTTATGACATAAGCGTGGATCCTAAATGACATATGACACAGTGTGTATTTAGCCTAGGCCTGTACAGCATTAGAATTTGGTTTCTCAAGGCTCTTCAACCATAAATTGTAGTGTAGGTAAAACTTTATTGCAACCCTCAAAAGCTTCTTGTAATTGTGAAGTATCTGCATTTAGAAAATGGTTTTGGACATTAAAAAAATAACTACTTTTTAATTGTCATTGGAAAACGAAAACAATCGCGATTGTGCAGCTTTATAAGATTAATTTCTCATTCTGAGTTAGACATACGGTGTGGTAGCGCTAAAATTGCACCTGGATTTAAAATATCCACTGTTCCTGGTTCACACAATTTGTTGCCAGAATTTCCAGGCACATCCAATGCGTCGAGGGGGTCCAATTGCACCGTTTGTGGGCCTCAATATTTCATCTCTGCTTTTAGCAGATGATGTGGTAGCTTCATCAAGTCACAATGTTCAACTCTCACTGGAGTGGCTCACAGTTGAGTGTGAAGCAAGCGGTTGGAATAGAAATCAGCACTCTCTTGAAAATATTTCATTTGAAAGAAATATCAAATTTATTTCCTTTGCTTGAAGTCAACTTTTTACATTTTTTTTTTATAGTGTTGCAATAGTTTTCCTTAACAAGCTCATCCACAGCTTTCGCGTCTTTCTCTTCTAAATATTTTTAGATCGTCTGTGCGACTGCAGGGGGCGCCCTTGATCAGCCACTTTGCTTGGCCATCCTTGCAAACCCCCCCAGAGGACACACACAGACACACTTGTGGGATCAGCTATTTAGATTGCATGCAAATCCGTGTTTGAGAGGGGGAGAGAAAAGTGCTGTAACATTCCTGCAGAGAGAGAGCGCGAGCGCGCGAGAGACCCCTCTTCCCCTTCCTCCTTCCTTACTCTCTCTTCCAGCCGGCGGCGGTGGAAAGGAGATTTTCAATCCCGGCTGCAGATGCGCGAAACTGGGCTGCGGAGTGGAAGAAAAACGGGAAGCCGGTAGACAAGTTGCGGTCCAAAATCCAAACCCTTTGACAACCATTTGGAGTTGTCGCACACTCCCGGTGGTAACATTAGACAACCACTTGATATTTTTGTAAGAAAAGTTAACTTATGCAAATTCGTGCGGCGGTCATGAGTTCACAGCGGAGACTCGGAGTCGGCCCGGCAACGCTGCTCCTCGCCGGTCTGCTGATGGTCCTGTTGCGATCCTGTGCAGCCAGTTGCCCGGAAAAAGACTTGGAGGATCGCGAAGAAGAGGCCAACGTAGTTTTGACGGGCACTGTGGACGAAATCATAAACATGGACCCGGTACACAACACCTACTCTTGCAAGGTGAGTTTTTATTTTCCACATGCGATCGGTTTGTGATTTTTGCAACAAGGAAGCCAGTACACCTGCTGCATGCACAACAATTCAACAAACTAGAGCAACTTTAAAGCCAATCTCCTTACCGGAAAAAGAACCTTAACAGGTTATTGCAGTGCAAATTGACACAATTGGTTAGGAGGTGGTTTTCTTTTCTGTGAGCAACAGATGACCTCAAAAAAGACTATAACATGCTGCAGCGGGATACAATAATTATAATTAATTCATTAATTAACATCTAATATTTGGGTATCACAATTAGCTGATGAATACCTGACATCTGGTTGTCTGTGTAGTGTGCAACAAAAAACACAGCACACTTAAAAACTGCTGGGTCAATACCCCCCCCCCCCCCCCCCCCCCCCCCCCCCACGGCGCGCGCGTGCGTGCATGTGCGCGCGTGCGTGCATGCGCGCACATGCACGCCCGCGCGCGCAGACACAATTTGAGTAAAAAAAATGACGCACTCGTTGGATCATTTTGACCCAACAATTTTTTTTCTATAAAAAAAAACCGGGTTTGCACGTTTCTATTAAATTGTGTTGTTTTATTCAAAGCTACCCTCAAAATTGGGCCAAAATGTCCCCAGCTGAAGGGTCAGCCAAATTTACACTTAAGTTCTAAATATTTAAGATAATCTGTTAATGAATATTTAAGCAAGATAAAAGGTCCAAGCATGGGCAAAATAAAAAAACCATGGGAAACCTTGGACAAATACCATGACTCAGCGTAGGGGGAGGTTAGTGTGCCTGCTAATTTGTCAAGGTCATTTCAGATGCTAGGGTCCAGCAATTGATTATTTGGAGCAGATAATTAAGCACAGTGGTCCAAGTGGTTAGCACAGTGGCCTGAGGTCCGGGTTAGAATCTCCTGAATCTTGTATGCATGTTCTCCCCGTGTTTCTCCGACTTTATTCCGCACTAATTAGTTTGTAGTTTATTAACTCTAAATTGCTCTTAGGTTTGAATGTGGGTGTGAATGGGTGTTTGTCTATACATGTCTGTGCCCTGCTATTGGCTGGCAACCAGTTCAGGGGTGTCCTCCACCTTTCACCCAAAGTCAGGTGGGTAGGTTCCAAATAAGGACAAAAGCACTTCTACGTATGCGTGTACGGTATGTAGGTATAAAAATATAATAGAAAATTTGATTTCTAATCAGACCTTTCTGAAAATTTGGCAGCAGATTTTGAGTATAGCTCTTAAAATAGCATTGGAAAAAAATTATCCACTGTTTCTGTTGCTTTGCTCTGGAAGGAGTCATCCTCGCTCCCCATTTCATGGCCACTTATTGTGAAACTTCTGCACCGCAGTCGACTTGTGGTAGACCACTCTATAATCTGTCAAAATAAACAACCATGTTCGGTCAACTCGCTTTCCGTCTCTGAGTGAACGAGCTGAGTAGATTAGAGGCACGCACAGTTCTTACATTGGAGACTGAAACCGCGACCAATTGCTAAACTGAGACTATTCCTCCAAAATGAAAATGGTCCTCCCGTGACAATGCATACATCAGACCTTGTGCCACTTCCTATAATGTCAAGCAATCTTCGACTGTAGTGGTTGCTGAAATACTGATTTCTTATGTTATCACACTCGAGAGATATTTTGTTCCCAAAAACAGAGTAAAGTTTTTGCATTTTGTGTGT
Organism: Syngnathus acus; assembly: GCF_901709675.1. Classification (NCBI taxonomy): domain Eukaryota; kingdom Metazoa; phylum Chordata; class Actinopteri; order Syngnathiformes; family Syngnathidae; genus Syngnathus; species Syngnathus acus. The sequence goes on along the minus strand of NC_051088.1, from coordinate 9,650,880 downwards.
TTCGTTCTCAATTTTGAGGATGCTATGACATTTGTTTTATTTATAGATGCCTGATATTCCACTCGTCCCTATGAGAACTGTTTGATTTGTGTTGATCTCTGGTGGATGTATTGTTGAACAACATCTAAACCCATACGCACTTGGAAAAATTGTTGGCACCATTCCATTGTAGAAGGAAAACCCCGAAATATTCCCCCGAAAAGTGAAACAAAGAAAAGTAATAACTAAGAATATATTGAAAATTAACTCTAATCTTGAAAATGTGTCATATCTCCTTTTTTTGTGGTACAGCTAAACTATTATATTGCTATATAGTATATAAAAAAACATAACTTTCTAAATAGTTGTACAACATTTTGATAAATCAAATCCTTTCTGTAACACTCAATGGGAGTTGTGCACCTGCTAACATGTATTATGGTACACTTCTCATGAGCAAACTGCTCCAGTGGTCCCAGGTTTGAAGCGCACCTTCTCCAAACTGCACGTTTCAGATCCTTTAAAATTAACTACAGTAAATCAGATTTTCATAATACAAATTAATAGTCCATCGTGTTGTTCTGAGGTGTGTTTTCCTGTCGTCCTTTGACCAATAGGTCAGAGTGTGGCGTTACTTGAAAGGAAAGACCAGCATAGACCGTGAAATTCTCTTGGATGGTGGCAACAAGGTGATGATTGGTGGCTTTGGCAACTCCGGCATCTGCGACAACCAGGTTGCCACGGGAGACACTCGCATATTCTTTCTTAACCCTGCCCCGGAGTCCATGGGGGCTGAGCACAAGAACGAACTGATGCTCAACTCAAGTCTGATGAGGATTACGCTGCGCAACCTGGAGGATGTGGAACACTGTGTGGAAGGTAGGCAGAAATTCCAATGAAATTTGATGAAATGCCAAGTTTCCTGTGACTTGAGCTTTATCTGTCTCAAGTCTTTTTTTTCTCTTTTAAATACACTGAAAGCAATATGAGATCTCTTAAAGCTACAAATATTTTAAATAATATAGCCGAAGGGTTCCAGACTCAGTTACCCAGAACCGTACGACTCAAAGACACCCAAGTCATTTTAGGAGCTTTGTTGCTATGGTGAAGCTTTGGCCTCGCATGGAAGTAGGCATACCTGACGAACACCTGAAGGATCAGACTTGAGTGGTCAAAGAGTGAGTCCTGACCTTTACACTCAATTGCTTTGCTATTTGAAGTCAGGGCTGAAACACATATAGCCTTGTAACATTCTAATCAGCGTGTTCTCACATTTTACGACTGCTTCGCACCATTTTCAATGCATTAAACATTAACTCAATGTCATGATTTGTTTCGATGTTACGCTCTTTCTCAGCGTAGCCATGAATAGCACATCTTTAGAGTTCATGAAGACGCTCGCCACCTGTGCCCCCATGCCCCATGCGAAGTGAGCTTGCTGCTGTTTAACTTTTACTATTTCCAGCTGTTTAAAGTTAAGATCTAACTAGTAATAGAGCGACTTTGAGCACTGGGAGTGGAAGTCAGGGTGGGATAGGTGAAAGGATTTCACATATGTTTGGTTCTATTAAAAGTGGCTTTGCCTCAAGTTGAGTTTGTCCATCTTGCAACCTTTTGGCTCCGACTGACTGGCTACTATTATCCCTGTGTGTTTTGGCACAGGTATTTAAAGATGGTTTATTTCACAACCACATTTCCTCATGGCACTGTTCAACTTGAATGAATGCTCAGAGCGCTCCAAGAAGTCAATGATTAAAAGTAAAGGTCCTTTTCGCTTAAAGTTCACTTTCTGTCCTCCAAATGAATATTTACTACCTGTAGTTCAGTCATTTAAAATACAGCTCAAGGTTCAACAATTTTCAGCCACAACTAAACCGCACCAGAATTTCTGCTAGCAGGTCCTTCATGGATTCGGTCCGCAAATCCATCCATCCATCCATCCATTTTCTGAACCGCTTAGTCCCCACGGGGGTCGCGGGAGTGCTGGAGCCTATCCCAGCCGTCAACGGGCAGTAGGCGGGGGACACCCTGAACCGGTTGCCAGCCGATCGCAGGGCACACAGAGACAAACAACCATTTGCACTCGCACTCACACCTAGGGACAATTTGGAGTCTTCAATCGGCCTACCAAGCATGTTTTTGGGATGTGGGAGGAAACCGGAGCGCCCGGAGAAAACCCACGCGGGCCCGGGGAGAACATGCAAACTCCACACAGGGAGGGCCGGAGGTGGAATCGAACCCGCACCCTCCTAACTGTGAGGCGGACGTGCTACCCAGTGCGTCACCGGTCCGCAAATCAGTCTGTAGAAAAAAAAAGCATGTTCAAGGAGAAAACAACTTTAATTTTTTTGAAGCTAAATACATGTTTCTTATGTTTTCACACATGCTATTCAAAGTTTCAAGAGTAGCAGCAGGTTTGGCCCATTATCAAATCTATATAAACTGGTCCAGATAACGACATGCCTTCATGGAAAAGAATAGTCTTTTAGGATTATTTCAGTGCTACCATTTTAATTAAAAAGAGTTTAGTTCGATCAGATTGTGCGCAACCAACCAACTTCAGAGATTTGTATGTAAGCAATGGGACAAGACTGTACCTGCCACCAAACTCATTGTGCGCTCCCATGCTCTCTCCTCATTCTTGTCATGTCGGAGAGACTCCGGAATGCCTGGCAGGGAGCTCGACTGGGAGACATGCTCTCAAGAAAAGGGCTTTGTGTGAGATACTTGACACTGGGAATTTGAGAATTCAGGAGAAGTAAGAAGAAATACACATCCAGTCCCATCCTCCAAAGACCAAAAACGTCAAACAAAAGAGTACTGAAAAGTAGGATGGTATAGGAGGATGTATTGGCATGTGTTACAATGGAAACACAGATCATTTGATTCTATACTGTACAGAATCAAAGTGCTTCCTGGAAACCTATTACCATTCCACCAACACACCCAGTGGTGAAAACACAAATCCAATGAGGGTTTACTGTTTCAAATTCTACCCTACTTAATCAAATTCAACTAAAACATGTATCATGTGAACAACTGCTTGTTGACAGGCATTCATTGAGTCCTCCCCTGAAGAGTGTTTATGGTATACTTGTCGTGAAATGATGTTTCTTTATTAAACAAATTAGTAGAGATGGGTGAGTCCCGAATTCCTTATTTTCCAGTATCTGGACTAGAGACGTTGGCTGGTTTCGGATGCCCTATTGTGGCTGTTTTATGATCAGGACTTAGAATTTAGAAGAATAGGAAATTGTCTTAAATTTTATGCAATTTTAAGGGAAATTGCTATAATGGAATGTTTTTTTTATATTTATCATTGTTTTGGGGAATTCTTTTTTACACCAAAAGTACTAGTGGTGAGGAGACGTATTTGTATCATGCATTCTCCACACTGTGTATGTTGTACGGGGGCATTTTCCTGCTCAGCCATCCACACTCTCCGATTGGGCTCCATAGCGATTGTGTTAGCCTGGCTTAGCGAGAGGATGACGGGGGTACTGATTTACCAGCAGGTGGTCGTGGTTAATGACGTGCACGCAGACAGGTCTGTGGAATTCTTCACGGGTAGGGCGGGATAGAGAACTGTGTGGCTCAAGCCCGCCCCCCATCCCCTTCCTTCCCCTCTGCTGCTCCTTCTGTGAATGAGTCTTGGACCTTTCCCACTGTTTGTGCAAGGTGGAGGCACTGAGGTGTGGAATGCCTAACCTGTTCAAACTACCTGTCTGCCTTTTCCCTGTATGGCAGGAAAATAAGTATTGTGTTTTAGCTAGGATATTATCCAATAGATTTCCTTTAATAATGCCATTTATTTCTCTGAGAATTGAGTTGCTGACTCTTGATTTAAAAAAACTAGACTTTCTTACGACTTTCCTATTATAAAAGGCCTATTTAAATGTTTCTCTTTTAGTTAGTTGAGTTTGACTATGTCATTCATTGAGGAATAAGGATAAAGTTATGACAGCTTTTCATACACACATGTACAAATATGCTGGAGGTAGTAAATTACTTGAGAGAAGGTTACTAAGGGTGTCATAGTGTTACAAATTTGCATCCATTTGAGATCCATCTAGATTGTGATCCATCTATGGCTCTATGAGCAGATATTTTGTTTGGGTGGCATAAAAATGAAAAAAATACAATTTCAGCAGTTGATGTTTTCTCAAGAATCATTGGTTGGTTTTTTCCCTCTTTACAGTTTGAGCCAGCAAATAATTTTCATGTAACCTGCAAATGTGTTCGTGAAGAGAAAAAAAAGCAGACTTATGATGAAAAGAGTGTCAAAAATAAAATCTGCATCTTACTTTAGAAAAAAATGATGAACATTTATCCCCATTTTCTGTCAGGTAATCGGCCCAACCATTAATTGAATCGTAATCAATTTAAGGGAAAAAAATATCCAGTTTAAAAATAAATTCTAATACATTTTAAAAAATATAAAATATGTTTTGTCCAATTATTTGATCATTCTATGAAATAATCGATGTAATGATCAAGACTAAAAATATTTGTAACATCCCTATCTTACAGTATTTATCAGATATCGTGCAATCCGGTTGTCTGACATGCCATTCTGAGCATTTTCAACCAGGATTCTCTTGCAAACCTGGTTATTATAAAATAAATAAAATAAGTGGAGCATGGGACTTTTAACAGATTACTAAAAGAGCCCACTAGGAGCGAGATCCCTCATTTAATTCGGGTGATGTTTTTAAAACTGCTGACTTGTAAGGTGCAAAGTTAGTTGATGTCAATGTCCCTTTTGAATTCTTTTCAAGTTGAAGAACAGACGAGTTGAAATGCCCAAAGCGATTCTGGGCAGTCATTTGGATGTACAGTGACCCGGAAAAGTCCCTCTTGTGTCTGAGACATAAAGAAATCAGAGCAGGAGTCTGCATGAGATTTGGACTCCCTCTGGGCAACCAAATTCCTTTTCCTGGGTTGCATTACTAAAGCAGGGCAGCTGCTGCGGCGACAAGTGCGGCACTTTACTGTCATCGCACCAAAACCGCCGGGAAAAGAGATTTGCCGGGACACCCACCAGATTGCAGAAACCTTCATGGAATTTGTGTCTAGAGAACTGCCACTATCAAATAAATCTTTAAAATACAAATTTAAAAATAAAATAAAAATAATAATAATAACTATAGCCCTGCAAAATTGGAAGAATCCGATCAAATGCATTTGCTCGATGGCATCACAAGTACATTTCTGCATGTACAGGATGCACAGCAGACCTAACAGTTGGGAGTCCCACTTTTATCAACAAACACGGGATGGCCGGCTTGTTTTGAGCTCTTTGGACGACACCTCACGCAGTCTGTGTGACTTCCTTTCCGCCCACTCATCCGTTCCTCCGTCAATAAGTTGTCGTGTTTTCTTCTCTTATCACTTTGTCTAATCATTATCTTCAGTCACCCTCTCACGTTCTTTAGCAAATGCGACGCAACACTTTGCTGTCAGCGGGAATAATAAATGGAGACTGGAGTGACACTTTTAGTGTCTTTGCTTTTGAGCAGAACTAGCAAGTTGCTGGTAACTAAATTGAAATTCCACAGGGATATGTAACAAGTAAACATTACATTATGATCAGCTGTAGCGATTAAAATGAACTATATCTTTGTGTTTTCGGACAAATAGAAACTCTCACCGAGGCTCATGGCAGGAACTTGTCCGGCCCCGTTCCGTTCTGTTTTTTTAGCCAACAATGGCAAGGACATGATGGCTTTCTGAGTCAAACAGAGATAAGTGGGAAAGGATGTCTCACCAACTTGACCATGTCTGTGTGTACACACACACACACACACACACACACGCGCACACACAATTACTGGACTTGTGTAATGTACTTGAAATATTATAGCGACATTTAAGACTGTTCACATGGTGGAATAAATATTGCTGAGAGCCAAGAAAAACCCAAACATGCTTTATTATTATTTTTTCTTTAATTCTATGACTCTTACTAAAGTGTGGTTCGCTGATCTTGCGAGATATAGTGACATCTCGCTTGGCATCCGGTTGAATTTCCACCGTTCCACTGTGCGCACATGAAAAGTGAGTTGTCAGAGGAAGTTGTGTTCTCATGTTTTCAATGGTGACAGCAAAATCAAATCTATATATTTGTTCATGCTTGGGGTGATGTATACGTGAATTTTCTTTCCATGTATTCAGTGTTTTATGAGGAAGGTGGCACGGCCTTTGGCTGTGAAATTGGTGAAGATTGAGGTTAGCGCTCGTGACACTTGCAGAATCTTGATCAGCTCCAATTTGCATGAAGACAATAGCTAGAGTGAAGAGGCAGTTTTTCTCATCGCGTGGTTTCTTTTTCCCCTCCTTGAACCCTCCCGTTCCTCCTCCTTGTCCTCCTTGTTGGCTTGTCCTAACCAAGCCCTCCTCTTTCATTGGTCTTTTGCTAAAGCGACATCTTAAAAGAAGAGATACAAAAGATGGAGGCAGTAGACTAAACTAAATGTGACTGAACTTCATCAGTGATCACAAAGGCAGAGCTTTTGTACTGATGAACGGGATGTGTTTCTTTACATTAAGACAACAACAATATATTTCTTTGCATGTGACATGAAGACCTGCCCATGCCAATACCCGTAATGTCACATTTAGGCTTTGCGGTGAAGGCAGAATGGCCCCTCCTCATGCTCTCATGCATCACAGATTAGGGTGAAGCACTCTAAACTAAAATGTTCTCATCTTGCTTTGGCAAATTGCAAATGTCAACAGCCTGTCAGGGGCCACTTGTGCTTTTTCCAAAATCTGTAATTAGTGTCAGTTTTAATGGTGTATGATTTGCAAGAAGGGACAGGGGAAATGCATTCTGTTTAAAGCTGTTACATGGTCAATTTATTTTTTTCAAGTAAAACGGGGCGGACTGATGATGGGCGGAACTCAGAATCAGGACATAAAACGAGCAATACTTAACAATCGTGACCTTTGAGGATGTACGCAAATTGCGCTCTCACTTTTGCACTTAATTTCACCTTCTCAAAGCTTTTGAATGCGCATCTCCAACTTTCAGTAATTTTTGCACATCTTACTGTTCTCTAACAAGAAGCTAAATGGAAAATCAACAACCGATGTTTGATCTGTGAATCCACAAAACATTTCCTGAATGATTTAGAGATATGGTCAACAATCCATCTTTCGGTATTCTTCCATGTTGTAAAAAATGATGGAAGATTAGATGCTGTATTGTTGCCAAAAGGAGGTCGTACAAAGTCATAACATCCGGGTGCTACTAAAGCTGAATGATGGCATGTGGGATTTTTTTTCCCACTGAATAAATGCACTTGAATTAAAGGTTGGCTTTTCCATGATTTATTTTTTATTTCCATTATTTAGAACATAATTTAATTGTGGTCTAAGACCACCGCATCAGAGCGAAATCCCAACACTATACTGTGCTTTTCATTTTTTTGTAATGAGATTTAAGACTGCGCCTTAAACGTCGTACCTTCAGGGCACACAAGCCTTTCTTACATTCCATAAAAATGTCAGCAACCTCTATAGACACGTTTGACTTTTTGTAATTAATCATCAGCATCACTACGAGCGGGATTATCATGCTTAATGAAATTAAACATTTCTAAAAATGCCAGAATTACAGACAAGAAGAGAATTTTCAATCGGTGCTTTTAAGAGCAGGAAATAAGCGGACAACATCCAGCCTGAAAACCAAGTTTTGGAAGGCGTCCCGTTTTTCACAAAATATGTAAAACGGTCAAATTTTATATCAACCTTACCCAGAGGCTACAGTGCACCTGCGATTTAATGCTTCATCTTTGTATATTTTTGCGACATGGGCGAGGCATGCACAAGCACTCGCAGTTGGATTGTAAATTATTACCCGTGCTCGGCTTCTCCCTTTTCAGATCAGCATAGACAAAAGCTTGGAGGCCACTTTCTGTGGGGGTGGCGGTGACAGAGTGTGCTGGGCTTTGTTGTTGCCGTCTTGTCTTTTTGAAAGCATCTCCTCCCAGCCACCTGTCTTCCATCCAGGCTCAAAGCTCGAAAGGTGGCATGACTCAGATTAAGGAATATCTAACGGCAGCCAATGCATACCGTCAAATTCAAGGAATGAGGAACTATTGAGAGGGGATTAAGCAGAGAGATGGTGACAGCTCTAAAGAATTGGCGTATTGTTGCGGTCAACTCATCAAAGCTGAAAAGGGGGAGGTGGGTGTCGCACAGATAGATTAAGATTTTTGGGCACACAATTCAATGGATGACTTTTGCTCTGCCATTGTATAGCTGTGACCTCTGTGGCACCCTTGGCACACTTACTTGTTGAATCCAGTTAAGACTGTGGTAGGATAAGAACTGGCAACCATTTTAGCTTTATTAGAGCGTCTTCTGCACCTGGCAGAAAAAGGCTCCATGGCCTTCTACTCGATCAGTCTTCCATCCATTAAATAGTTCAATTAACAGGCGTTAAAGATAATGGACTCACAAAGTTCCTGCTGAACCTTTCAATCGGTTCCCTGACAGGGAATCAAACCCGGACCACAGTGTTGAGAGTGCTGTATCCTGACCACAAGATTGTCAGGGATGAGCAGACGTGCCCTTGTTGGTTTTCACTGCACAGACATTATCGTCACATAAATTGTTATATTGTTTTGAATTTTCCATACTGTCCTGCACCACTTATATTCCATCCATCTGGCAATCCTTCCGTCCGTCCATCCGTCTATCCAACAGGCTTAGTCAGGTGGGTTCAACTTCAGACCCAGAACGGCATGACTGTCCTCTGGGATGTCACAGTCACCCGCGCATACTTTATCCGGACTACTCTGGCTTGCAGAGTCAGGCTCCCGTGTTGGCAGATTACTTACGGGGATTTCATTCTAAATGAGGTGAAATTATTGCTGTCAGTCAAGCGGGCCTTTCAGAAGTCACTTGCGAAGCTTGAGCTGCTTCTTTTTTATTCGGCTTCCCTTTTGTTGCCTTGCGCAGCGTAATGTGACACTGTAGGTGACAGGCTCTTTTGCCCCCCAAAACAAACTAGCTGTACAGGAGAACAATTCTGATGGTGATGGAATGTGCTTGACCACAGCAATGACAAGGTCTTATTTTTCCATTGGAAACTGAAACTTTTTCTGTCGCTCTAGTTCAGTTGGAAGGAGGCTTTGTCAGCTCGGCTAAAAGTGGTAATTTTTTTTCATTCATTATTTCAACCTTGTGTTTGCAAAAAAAAAAAAAAATCATCCATCCATATAGTGTCTGTAGGTCTACCACTTATCCTCAGGTTTTCCCAATTTTATTAAATATGTCAGTATGAGCTGACAGTAGCACATTCGTAATCTGCCAGACAGCCCCCATATTGTACATTTTACGGTCCTGTCCACACGGATACAGAGCCGAGCTTTTCCTTATTTGTTTTCAAAAAGTTTCCTGTCAACGCCCATTTGTTTAAAAAGGGTTTGTCCAATTGAGTTCCACTGTAGAGTCAAAAACAGCCCAATCAGCAAATAAACAGAGGCCCAGGTTATCTTTGGGTTGTCTCCGTTTGAAAAGGAGAAACCGCGAACTATAACATCTCACAGTTAGCGCAACTTAGCACTGGCGTCCAACATTTTTTTCTCAGCGGATAAATTGGACACTGTTGTCTACACTCAAACATGACATTTTTTCAAAGCCATCATTTGACCTTGATCTCAAAGAAAGACATTAGTCAGTATTTGAAGACAGTCAAGTGAGATACGAATAATCTCCGCTCGGTGAGTGCTTTTTGTGCGTTTGCAGAGTGCCGACAGGAAATGCACACAGCACAAGGTTATCATCAATGTTCCCTGTTGGCCTTTTAGCCATCTGCAAACATTGTTAGTATACTCGATGCAAAAGCTGTCAGCCTCTCCCAAAAGGACTGTTAGTGGGTTTTAATGCATCCTCAGCCATCCGGACTGCTTCACCTGAACGCTAGCAAACATCCCAGTTAATTTTTTCCATTCCGCTGTTATCTACTTGGCTTTTGGGAAGTTTCTGTTCTGTTACTCACATAAGAAGTAAGTATGAGGGGAATTATGACGAGCAATTTCATCTGACTGATGAAAGGAGGTGGTCTGGCTGTTTGGCTTTCGCTTTTGTCTCCATTATGACCTGATCGTGTAAAGTTAGCTGCACCATTCAGGGGACATTGTGGCTCATTTTACCTGACGGCGGCTGCTTCCCTCCTGTTCACCGCCCTGGGGGAAGGGACATAAAGAAATTCCACTTGGAAAAAAACAGTGCCCTTTAGAGATCTTGTATCTCAGGTTGTGATCTAAAATTCACTTGCTGTTCCAGAACAATGCGGAAAACTAATGAGTAATTGATTTTTATTATTTTTATTTATTTATTTATTTTACATTAGTAAATCACAACATGATCCTACCTACACCATGTAATCTCCGACCCACTATTAATGGAGTTTCATCTGAGTCATTTAAATAGCTCATGATCTTAACTTGCTTGTTCTTTTTTCTGAATTTGTTTAGACCTTGTCTATATAAGCACCAGGCATAGACTCAGGCCTTTATTCAAATTCAACATCCAGCCAATGGTCAAGTGCTGTACCTGCCCGGTTGCTAAGGAATTGGCACTTAGCTAATGAAATGCCCATGCCTGATGGGAGCACATGATTGTGCTGAGACTGAGAGAGCGGGGCCAAGCGAGAGCGGAATGGGAACTGGTGCAAAGGAGCAAGAGCTGGGAAACAGCCAAAGCGAACACTAAGCACATAGCATAGAATTGCAGCAAAATAGAAGCGAGTGTGTGGGGAGTGGGGGAGCTGGCACAAATCCATCACCTGAGCACGATGGGCCTTTGGGGAGAACGTTTAATAGCAAATAAAATTAGATTGTCTTGGTTTGCGACTGATACAATTGTATTAGAAGAACTTTTAGATTGTGGAACATACAAAAAAACTCTAATTTGCTCAGGTGGAGTTTTGCTACTTTGAATGTGATTCATCTTAAGCAACATTTGAAGGACATTTTTCTCTTCTCGTTCTTTAAAAAAACGTCCCCCCCAATTGTTGGTCAATTGCGAATTGTATAAGCTCAAGGTGCTTCCACACATTGTGTGCTCCCTCATTGCACAACATGTAGCTATATATACTATCGACAGATACCCGAGTATGATAGGCAGTACATACTCATTACATTGCTCGTAACCATTTCAACTCCATTACCCTAAGGCCAAGATGACCTTTGTGCTTACGTACTTTATGAGCGCTGTCCTCAAATACTTTCTCACCCTGTCTCAACCTCAGCGTGTTGCATCCTCTGCACGATCTTGCAATAAGTAACGGCAGGTTAGCATTGAAACCTGAGGATACAATTTAGTTGTGCGTGTGCACCTCTGTTGACTTTTCAACATTTCTCAAATTCCTTTTTCCATTGATGGCTTTTGTTCTTTTGTCGTCACGTGCCAGCGCACCACCGGTTTTGCTCCGGTGTAACTTTCAACTCTGCATTGTCTCCATCACTTGGATAGAATCAATACATTGTGTAGCTTTCACAAAGGGAAATAATGCCATTTGTCGGAAATGGGAATGAGCACAAACTGACCTGACGCATCGCTGGCAATTGAATTTCCAAAAGGGCATCAACAAATTTTAATAATTGCTCAATCTGTTTATCTTTTTTTTCTCCTGCTGAATCGATTAATCGGATTGACAATTTTTTTTTTCAATTTGGTTCCCTTTATTCAAAAGTAATAATTCCCTGATTGAAATAAAATGTTATCAGACATCTTTTACTTTGGGAAAGAGACTATCAATCTTTCTTGTGTGATATTGCTTAACTTTTGTTGACAATTGCATCCGATTAATCGAGGGAGTATTTGATTCTAAACATATTTGATAGTGTCAGCCAGTTCTGATAGCTGACCCATGAGTCCAAATTCTGTAGTCAGTAAAAAGTAGCACATTCCTTTTCTGAGTACACAGCATACTCTGGTCGGCCCCATTCATCAAAAAATTTCTTGCTTAAATGTTTGCCCTTAAGGATGTCTACACTTTGATTTCCAACAATAAAATTCATTTATTCCTTCATCTTCCGAACCCCTTATCCTCACAAGTGTTGTGGGTGTGCTGGAGCCAATCTCAGCAGTCTTAAGGCAAAATGCGGCGTACTACCTCCAAACTCATTTAAGCCGCACACCCTCTCAATCGATCTCAAAGTGCCAACTCAGGTTCCTTGTTTCTTTGCAACAGTAGGAAGTCAGAACAAAGGATGATGAAAAGTTGACAAAATCTTTGTGATTATGGAAGGAAACATTTGATCATTTTGTTCACGTTATTTAGCAGGAAAGTCACATCCAGTCTAGCTCCTGAAGAGGTTGGTAGGGTTGATATTGAAGGCCCTTGGAGAGAAGTGAATTGGAAGTCATGTTTTTGGCTACAGTTGATAGAGAGGGCAACAGCATGATTAGAGCAATGTCTAGAAGTATAAATGTGTTGCCAAGTCAGACAGAGTTCATGCAATATTTTTTTAGCACATAACTTTTGTACATTGTATCAAAGAGAATGACACGTTATCAAGTTCAATAGCTTTCCGCAACTTTCCCCAAAGTTGCTGCAGGGGCTTGTCCTTTTAAGGAGCCTGAGCATAAATCAAGGAGAGACTTGCAACCAAATTCCTGTTCATCCCAGTGTGAGGTGTTGAATTGAGCTGAGGTCAGAGCCATGTGAAGGGCAGCCATATTCTTTGCACTACCCTGTCCTGTTCATCAAAACGTCCTGCTAATGATTTACATGAGTGTGACTAATGCACTCAGCAGAGTTCTGAGGAAAGGTGAATCAACACTTTTTCCACCACCTTCCCTCGATAACAGTCGCAAAAGAGTTGCAACTTTTTTTTCAAACATTGGCACTCTGATTGTGTTTTCATGGCCATTCAACATGAAAACATACCGATAATAGTCTTTGACTAACATACTAAGGTTCTCATGCCTTATTTGACCTTTTACATCTGCTATGGATTTCTAAATTAGATATTGGGATTAATCATTGCTAGCACTGCATCCTAGAGAAAGTTGATGATGCAACTGGATCCCTCCCCAGATAGTTTGTAGTCGGTCGACTTTGCCTCCAAGCTTTTCTTCAGGCTCATAAAGCAATCTCAACACTCAGAGAGCATGGAAATGTGCAAGTGCACATCCCAGAAAGGATTAAAGCCCAAAGCCAACGCATCCTCCACCACACTAGCTTGGAGTGAAGCCCAGAGAGTCGAGTGGCCAGCTGTCCAGCCGTCCTTGCAGCTGCAAACACAAACTGCTTAGCGGTGGAGCCTGCGAGAGAAAACCTCAAAAGTCTCAATGGCCCTTAGGTTGTGTCTTGATTGCTTTCATTTTTTGTCAATCATGTTCATTTATTTCTCTTTTTACTTTAATTGCTATGGATGGAGTGTGGATGGATTAATGTTTGGATCTTGGAATATGTGCATTATATTTCCACAACAAAGTGAAACGTATTATAATTACTCAAATAAACTAAAAAGAAAGCCTGAAATACAGAACTGGAATACAAATAAATCTTGGCTAGCTCAAACTCATCAAAACCCATTTCAACAATGTCAGTCAGGTTTTAGTGATCATAAACTTTTAATGTTGTCTGAGTGTTATGACACCTCTTTATTACCAGTCCTAGTAGCTCTTCATGCAGCACTTTTGTTCCGTCATCCTTTACTTTGACTCCACACTTTTTGCAAATGAAATGCATCCACATGGTGTAGTCGCCTCGGGTCTTAGATTGAGAATGCCGCTGAAGTTCTCCACATTGGCAGGCCTGTAAAGTCACTGAATATGTTGACTTGATACACCCTTAGTGAATTTCCGTGGTGGAGCGCCCCACATCAGATTGGCTGAAACTGGACTGGAAATTATACTCAGGTTATCTTTTATTATGTTGATCTGTTTGACGACTACTCCAACTGTAGCTGTTGTAAAATAGAAATAAAGTTGTGTTGTATTGTACTGCAGCAGCAATGCAACCCCCTGAAAAAGTGCAACTGCAGCATCCTCCATAAACACAAAAACATTTTGTCACACTTTTGAAAATTTTCAGGAGATACTCATGAAACGATTTACACCCCTAAAATTTAAACACAAATTTTTTTGGGGAAGAAATTCCAATGAGAGCAGACGTTATTACATACCTGTTTTGTCCACAGGTTCTGGAAAGACAGGATAAAGGGTTTAAAAGGGGATGTTGCCAAAACTTAACCTGCAGCAGTGGCTTCATGTCTTGTGGCTCAACCGAAGTTGGCCGAAGCAGCTGCTTCCTGTTCCAAATCCACTCAGGCAGTGGTTCGAAGCACTCCACACCACAGCCAAATTTAGGCCTGTAGCTATTATACCTAATAAAAAGCAGCTTCCCAAAACATATGGTCCCATTCAATAAAAGCCCCAACGTGCCAGTGAGAGGAAGCATTGTATTTTCCAGCTCGTGAAACTGCTCTTGAGGTAGTTTATACCTCTCGAAACCACGACCAGGACAGGTAGCTACTTGAAGTGGACTTCAAACTGTTGACATTTCTCATATGCGATGAAACACGTGGAGAAAAATCATAGAAACATACTTAGTTGTATATGACTTTTTCTTTTCTTTTTTCAAATTATGTGTTCAAATCATTTTTAACTCAATTGTGTCTTAGGTGAGACTACTGTGATATGAGAAAATAGTTTCACAGGTCTGACCAAAATTCAAGTGTACAGGCTTTGTTTTTGCTTTCTCTTTCTTTTGGCTGCTTGCTTTGGTTCCTGTGTTTCTGGGTTTCCACAGCAGCTTGGTAATCAAAGAGACTTAAATGCGAAATATCTCTGCCGTCATGAATGATCACTGGCTCAGATCATTTGTCTTCGTTTTCTGGATGTGACATTGAGTCTGTAATTTGTGGTGCTGTTTTATTTGGTACATCCTGTTTTTTACTGCTCTGGTTAACAAAATATTCACAAAACATGTTGTCGATTTGACAACCACCAAATGCCAGTTTAGGAAAATTCTGGCAAATAGATTTTTATCGTTGCTTTGCATTACAACATTGTTATGGATGAGTTTGATGTTGAAGTTCTTTTTTTTCTTACCATGGTTGGGTTAAAGTGTGACTCTGCGTCTCGTATCTCCCGCTGGCATCGTCTGTTTGACGGCACGGATATCAACAAATCTACCATCAGCTCGGGGGGGTCAAAAGGCTGATGAGTCACAACAGTGTCCAAAGTACAACATGAAGCACATATCTTTATGGTTCATCTCGTTGCATCAAGTTGAGGACGCTTATTATGATCTCTGTTGGAAACAGCTTGACTGCTCACTCTTGTCCCTATCATCATGACTCTGTTCTTGTTGGTACACTGTCAAAGATGAACTGCAGCAATATTTACAAAAACGCAATTTCAAACTTAACATATGTATCTTTAAGTAAAACAATTTCCAGAGAGTACTTCCACTAGTCTTGCCGTTTGTATGAAATCTGTGGTCAGTGTATATCGGCACCTGGGTAATACTCTCCAATCATGTTACTCCTCTCCTGCTTGCTCATCCCGGAAGCCTCATTAACATGACACCAGCGGACATGGTGCTGATAATTTGACACAAATAGTAATTTGAGCCCTGGGGAAGGATTGTTTCACCGTGCAAATGAAAGCGATCATTCCGAGGTCTGCTTTACGCACTCTCTTGTCTTATCGTGTTCAATCATTATCTGGAAGTGTTTAATTATTATATAGGAGGTTGCCACCACAGCAGCGGAATGGAGATTGATTTGCACCATGAAACAAATAAAATGACAGATTAATACATTTGATAATCAAGACCAACAATGTGTCTGACAAATGGATTAGAAACATTTTACATGCTTGGCTTGAGTGAGAGCAAAAGTAATCCTTTTCATCGGAATACCTAATAAGAAGGACTCTCCGAGTATGTCACATATATAACGTCGGCTTGTGGCTTTGCATAATCACCACCGATACTGTATCTGAACCTAGTAGCAGTTGGATTATGGGAAAGCAAAATTTGAGAAAGCATGGGCTTCTCAGAGCAAGAGAAACAACTGTGTTCCTCGTAAACATGCAACCATTGAAAACTATTCATTAGCCTGAAACAACTGTGGCCAATCCCTTGTCTGCCTTACCTCAAAGACACCTTAGCAACCATGGGAAACAATACCAGCAGTAGTCAATGTGTGTGTGGTCCTGTCTCAGTCATAAAGAAAATGGCCGGACAAAGCACTTGGTGAGTATGCATGTTGGCTGAAGCGGGTCAAGCCGTTTTCCTTAGGTGAGCTCCCTTGCTTGTTGAGAGACAAGCCGGAGGAATGCAACCACAGCGGCAGGGGTGTCGCTGTGACGTTTGCCTATGGGAAGCTTTGTTTTCGTCCCATTGACATATGTTTGAACCCGTGGTATTCGCAAAGCTGGAGGCTAACTAGTGTAAGAGTAATGTCAATAGTATCGTGTGAAAATTGGTTGCGTTCTCAGGTAGAAATCTGATTGGAAGGTACACGCGCGTAGATAGACGGTCTTTCTATAAAGCTTCTTTGTTTTCCTTTGTCTGAAAAAGAAAATGACGCTATTGCCTCATTTGGGCTACCTATAGCAAATTTTACCAAGTGTTTGCCATTTGCCATTTTACGGTTTGGGATGATGCACCAAGGCAAGTCATTTAATTTAACAACAAAATGTAAACAATACAATCCTGCACATTAAAAAATAATTTCATTAGTTGTAGTTACAAAATGTATGAATCTACATTGTTGTGTTGACCAGTATTTGACGCTGGTACAATACATAGCTTTTGCTCCACTACCAATCAGAAGAAAGCCTTGGAAAAAAAACATTACATAATGGACTGATCTCAAATCTATGGGTTGCTTGAAAGTGAGCTTTAATCAATGGACCACGGTCTTTACTAATACACTCTTGCATTAGCTTCTTTCCGGTAAGATGACTTGATGTGAAAATCAGCCTGCTTTTCTATTCGCAAGAAGAATGGTCCCTTCAGCTCGACTCGGGGGAGACAACTTAATTTCACCACTGGTAATTAGATCACAGCCACCGCTTGCTGAGGAGCCAGAGAAAAGCGGAATGCCTTCGAACTGCACTGGGCCGCAATGGATGAATCAATGACTTCACTTGCTACGAGGACTGATGGACGAGATTGGAATCCTCGAATGGAATTGTGGCAGCTGCGAGTAACTGATTCTTTCGATGGGCTTTTAACAAGTTCCTTTGTGCCTTTGGATTTAGAATATGCAAAGATTATGCCCATTTAGTTTGATTTCTCTCAGACTTGGAAATACAGTACACCAATATTTCAATAATTCAAATAGCCTCACTCTTGCACTTCCTACGTAGTCAGATATTTTATTTTGTTTTGTGAATGCAATCCTGGCCTCAAGAGCTTTATATTGTATCTTAACCACAAATCACATTGTGTAATATAGATCTCATTTTGCTTGAGCTACCAAAATGGCAGCTCTACCGTTACCGATGAATTAATTTTAGTCTTAACTCTGTTCTGTTCAAGAAGTCATAATTAAGGCAAAGGAGTAAAGTTTCTCCAGTCTCTTTCAACATTTTTTTTTCTGAATCTGGTATTCATTCATTGTCCAGCCTCTGTCAGCATTTCTTGAATCTGGTCATTCGTTCGATTGTTCGTTCGTTTGGTCGGTCGGTCAGTCATACGCAAATTGTAGGCACGATTTTTTATGCTGCATTCCTTCAGGGCACTCCAAAAATACACATCGACAAAGACAACATGAAACAACTCCTCTGGAAGTCATTCACGTTGCGCTTGATTTAAACGAAAGATATTGTCGGAAAAGAGAAATGGCCTTTTATTTCCTTAGATGTTTTCCAAAGGACGGTTACAATCCATGCCAAGGTCGTTATTCAAGCATTTGTAGCCCCTCGAGCCTCCCCTCCTCCCTCTTGTAATGTTTTTGCTTTCTCTGTACAGTACAATGCTGGGCCTTATTGAGCAGAATACCTGTGTCACGGTATTTCGAGGTCCAACAATGAGATTCTTTCTCATTCCCCTGTTCCGTGCTTAACTCTTTATCCCCCACGGGGATTCACCCAGGCAGGCATGTGCTTTTTTAATATGATGACACTTAGCTATGCATTCATTCATTGTTGTACAGTACATATAAAGCTTCATTTCACCAGACACCCAAGACATATTTGCAGCAAGACATATTTGCTTCCCTTCGTGAGATTTTTCGGATTAACGGCAATGCCTAGGATGTGCGTGTGAGTCCGCTCCCGTTTCCTGGAGCGTGCTTTTGTTTCTGTATAAACGGTTTGCAGTCTGAGCTTGTTTCCCATAATTAGATATTAGATTATAGACTTCTCCTTCACGGTGCTTTGCTCTGAGGTCAAACATGTCTCTCATGAGGCCAAATGTTGCCCAAGACAGAACTGAGGAAGGACGTAGTGCAATTTCTAAAATACCACTTTGGACTGGTTTAGCGCTTCAAGGGTGCCCAATAGGAAACCATCACCACACATATGGTTTTCAAAGTGTTTTCCTGACAGTAACAACAATCTATAAAGTGAAGCAGGCAAGGTTAAATACTCAACTGGTATTGACTGGATTCCACAAAAGATGGTGGGCATGCTTCGCTCGAATTGAAATACTTTGTCAGTACAAACTAACTTGACAAAAACACTGGCAATCTGACTCATAAAGAAAATATTCTGCCAAAGAATAACACTTGTTTTCACTTCACAAGGTACATGCAGTCAATCAATGTACACCAGCTTTCATAGGGACTGTCAAAATAGGCAAGAGCTTTGAGAACAACAAAACTAATAATCATTTTTATAATAATTTTAAATATATTCTTATTAATAATAAAATGATAATAAATGAAAGCCCAGATAAAAAGGTGGGCTGGGGGGGGCTAAAAAAAGCACAAAATATGTGTCAGGACAATTGCTGTAAACTGTAATAAGTGTACAGGGAATAACATTGGCCTACAACTTTATCATAAATGAAACAGAAATTCACTTAAAAGTAACCATACTGCCAGTAGCATCCAAATAAAGGTTATTCAATACAGTAGGTCTTAAAATAACTCTGATTTTGTGGAGATGAGAGCCAAAGAATGAGGCTGAGAGAAGCCCCCAATCTGACCCCAGACATTGATCGAAAAAGTCTTTGTTTTCTAAACCCTCACATATCGTTGGATTTTGTGCAAGCTCTCACTTTGGTGAGGGGAAAGAGTTGAAGTCTGAATAATGCACGTTACTGTTTGTATGTGTACCTCCGGCTTAACCCAATTCGGGCTTTTCATGTGGCTTCAGAATCCTATACTGCAGAAATTGAGGGCGTCTTTGCCAAATGAATATTTTATGATTAAATAAATAAATGAGCTTTAACAGTTGGTCTTGCGTTTTGACATGCTTTCCCAACATTCAATTACCAATCAACTTGCTCCAGATCCGTCCCCGAAATCAGATCTTTAATCTTTAGGGAAAAGCCTTTCACACGCAGACGTGCGCCAAAGTAACAGGGCTGGAGGGGAAGAGGGGAAAGTATGTGCCAAAGAGAGGAAGGTCAGAAACAGGAGTATGAAGAAAGATCACAGAGCCATGCAAGTTCTCACCGCCAAAGGTCAAAGCCTTGAAGTGGTGGATAGGGTGGGGAGGATTAGTAGTGTCAGGTAGTGTGTGTGACACTACAAGTACGTGGCAATCCGAGACATTGTCTTTTTGTGGCAGTTAGGGTTAGGGTTAGGGTTGCCACATGAGCGTCTTCGTTCATATCTGTCAGGCTATTCAAACACCATTACGGCGAAAGGGAAACAAAACATGGTGTGTGTGTGTGTGTGTGTGTGTGTGTATAGCGTGTCCATTCATCTCAGGGAAAGCAGCCCACCGTCACTTCACTTGGCATATATGTCTTGAACGTGTCAAGGGGAGGTCAATACTCGGCTGGCAGCCTAATCAGGGCTGATGAATGGGGGCGGGGGTGGCGACATGCAACAAGGCCTCAGCAGTGAAACCACACAAGTTAAAAATGTGCCTTTGTCACAGCAAAAATGGCTTTTTGATGAATCCTCATAAAAAGCTATTCAGCTACATTGTTGGAAACGAGGCTTATATACATATATACTATGTGAAAAGTATCTTTACTTTTGAAGGATTTAAGTTAAAAATCACAGCAACAAGTCTCAGGATTTTTTTGCTTTTGTCCAACCTACAAATTTGGGGCTGACTTCAGTAGATATTGTAAGACAATATTCAAATTCAAGTTACTTATTACCTTGTGATATTGTAAGATTTTTCTGTTGCTATCCAACTTTTAAAATGTTTTCAGAAATAGTTGAACAAATATATTTTTCTAATAAAGTGATTGTCATCGGTTTGTGATCATGAAATGAGTCACATGATGGTTCACAGGGAAATTCAAGCTCAAAATCTTCCTTGTAACAATGTGTTTTGTTTAGCCCAACTAGTCGAAACCTAGTATTCTGAATTATGTTGTGTTTCTGGAATATAAATGATACAGTCAAAATCCACGTGTTTTTATCCATCTAAGACGGCCATTTTGTCGCTTGCTGTCGACTTCAAATGACATCACAGTTGCCAGGTCTCCCACAGTCTGTTTTTACAAACCTTTGAGTTTTTTCGGCTTGCAGTAATGGTTCAGAGATTTTCCTTGTATTTGTCATACACTCAATATGAGCTTTGATGTTTGTGCAACCACAGCGGGAGTTGTGCAAATGTGCTTATTAACTTGGCAAACAACCACTGAACTGAAGTGGAGCGCGACCGCTTATAAGTCAGAACTAGTTGGCCACCACAGACCATCCAGTAACAACTTCCCAGGGGGGAAAAGTGGCTGGAATTCAATCAGGAGTTGATAAAGTGCCTGGAAAAAGTTGCTGTTGCTGTTTTGAGCATCTGTTTCAACCTCTCGAACTCTTGAACTCCGTAGCTAATTTCCCCTTGAAGTTTGTCTTGTCATCACAAACTTAAACCTCTTTGAATAACGGCATCATAAAAATGGCCTTTTTGGAACTAGTCCTAATCTTTCAAACCCAGCAAGCCAACAGGAGACTTACAGACCCAGAAACACGAAATCACTGTAAAACATGAAACCCGTAGAAATCCTCAGTAAAAAAGATTTACTATGTCTGTGTCAAGCTTGCTGACTTGGTTTCTTTCCTCAGTCTTTGTACAGGTGTCAGGGGCTGAATTGACAACACGTCTCCATAGAGCAGCTCCCACTGTTTATTGCCCTGACCCGATCTGGAAAGGGTCAGCGAGGGCTGGGGGTGGTGGGGGGCAGCAGGATGGCCGAATGGAGATGGGAAAGTTGAATGATGAGTTGACAGAAGTTTCAGATGAGGGTTGTCTGGCTAGCGCTTTACATCATTGGTGCAACAGCTGGAACACAAGGTTGACTGTCATTGACTGTTCTTCGTGACCTTCTCTCCTCCAGATTTGTTTATTTCTATTTGTCCCACTCTGTTTATGCATGGCGATGATCCAGCTGTCCGTAAATGAGAAGGGAGATGATTTAATTGCAAAGACTAAGGCATACGCAACCCTGACATCAACACCAGTAGAATCAACATTTTGAGAAAAAAAAAAAAGAACATAAACCAATCAAGCTTGTGTATAATCATTCATGTCAAAGCCTTTTCTGGAGAAAGGATGTTTTCTTTGTGATGACTGTACTTCTCGTTTTTATTCTAAAAATACACATCCTCATGCTTTGGGAATTTAATTGACGGTTCGGTGTTAAATCTACTCAGGATTGGTAAAAGGATTAAATGTGTTTTCTTGAAATGATTAATGGTAAACATGTCAAATGCGGAAGTTTCATAACCCGGTTAGTTCGAATTCGCTGTGATGATTTTTGATTTGTTGAATGGGTATCTTTTTCCAAGACCAGTTTTCTGAGGCTGAGCCATGATTGGTGGTGACGATACTTGGCAAATGGGATGTATTTTTAGTCGACAAGTGTCAAAATGGCCAAGGATAAAAACTGATGAACTCATATTCCACAAATGCAATATTCACCAGAATGCCACGTTTAGACTCAAGGGGCCACATTAAACATATTATTGTTCAGAAAATTTTTTTTTTGACTTCCCCCTTAAGTTTGCAGTAGAAAAGGACATCGTAACTCGCTGAATTGCTCACCACTCTTGCTTGTGAAGCCTTCCATTGCTTCCTGACAGCTTGTTTATGAATGATTGGTTGATTCAATTCCATGATCAATACACATAAAGACAGCTAATCAGAAACTCTATTGCACCCATCACTAATTAAATTCTAGTACTGTGTAAATGACTGAATTCTAAGTGACCCACTAACGGGCCACGGCTGGCTTCGCTTCCATATGTTCATGCGTCAGCATTTTCTCTCGTCCTTACTGAGTGATTCTCCTCTAAAAGTCAGTGTCACTGTTCCCCGATGCAGGACTGTAATGAAATGCTTATTGCATTAAGTGCAATCAATAAATCCTTTTTGTGCACTTGCAACCTCCCCCCGTCTCCAAACCTCAATAAAGCTGAGTGCTTTCAGAGTAATGAAGATTGCTCGTGAACTTGATTACCTTTGCTGCCGGCAAACTTAAGGTTCTGTTTTTTTATCTGTTGTTCATTTGCACAAAAAAATCTGCGTCACAGATGCAAAAGTTATAAAACATTGTGTCCCCATATTCCAAAAATTGTATTTCTATAATTTCCTCCTGGAAGACACTAAAAAGGGCTGATGACTTAGTGTCACCTTTTGTGTTTGATCCCAAAATGATGTTGCTTTATAGTTAGTTTACACCCAGTTGTTCATTTGTGTTATTTTAACAGCCATATTAAAGTGTGTTTTCAAGCAAAGGGAGACTCTTGGTTGAAAAATATCATTTCATACAGAAACCTTCCAACTACACTTCTGTTGCTCTAGCCACTTCCATCACAGAGAACTTGCTAACAGAGACTCCACTGTTTTCCTTCCTTTGTAAAAAAAACAACAACCCCAAGAAATAAGGTTGTGTCCAAATTACCTCACAGTCCACCTCAGCCTTCTTCTGGGTCAGAAAATAAATTTGGGTATTGCTTGGTTCACCAACTACAGGTCTTATGACCCTGACAAGATGGATAGGGGTCGATAGTGCTCCTGTTTTGTCTATAGCTGTTTCCCACCACGCAGTATCTCTCCATCAAGGCACCATCCCAAGTGATAAACTAAGAGCTTCTCCTGGAATCCACACTCATTATCTTTCTTCTCCCTTCTGTCATCTTTGAAGTACCTTCGTACATTGCGGTCTTTTGAAACTTATTATTATCCTGTATTTGTATAGAGTCATTTCAATGTCGGATTTTAGCAGCAGAAAAGTCAATCCAAACAATGATGTCATGGAGAAATCTATTCAAATGGCTTTCACTTTAACATTGTGGCTGTATTTTTATCTCTTGTTCCAGGATAAGATTTGATTCAGTGGAATACAATTTCCTGTCTTACTACTGCAGGACAACATTCTCATCTGGGCTATTGTTTGATGCAAAGCCCAGGAACTCAAATGTAGTCTAGACATTGTAGCCTTGTACTTTAGTTCCAAAATTGGTTGTTGCCTGGAGTCTTGGCAAACGTTTGGCCTAATATTTTCTTCTCTTTCTTTCATGTGCTGTCTCCCTTTTGTCCTGCCAACACCCCTCCAGGTAAGACCACTCCCTTGTCTTTATTCTCTCCATCATAACGACCCCAAAACATATCGGCTAACCCCCCCACACCCCCACCCATTCATTTCCACATTATGCACAAAGACCACTTCACTAGAACATGTGTTGAATTGAGACTACATGATGTTCCATATTATCTGCACTATCTGTCCAGGAGTTTTGTTACTGTTCAGGCTCAACTTTTGCAAATGAGACGGAAACGAAGCTTGAAATGCATTTGCCAAATTTCAATTAGGGACATGGATTTTTGTGTCGAAAATGAGTTGATTTATTGTACAGTATTGTATCTTTAATCAGAATCAGAATCAGAATCAGCTTTATTGTCAATTCCTTCATGCTAGGACACACAAAGAAACCGAAATACCGTTCCCCCTATCCCACGGTGACGAGACACAGCACACGATTAACACACAAGTAAAACAACGGGGAGAGAGTTCAGGACCCCAACAGCCCGGAGATCACAAACTTCGCCAGTGGCGAGCAGTGCTGGCATCTCACAACAAAGTCCCGGCACCATTCTTCACGGATGTAGACGCACAGTCCACCTCCACGCGATGTTCCCCCTCGTACAATGGCCCGGTCCGCCCGATAGCGCGCCATCCGCTCCAGACGCACAGCAGCTACGCACTGTCCGGTCCGCAGAACAACTTTAGTATCATACTGCTAATTGTGGAATCAGTCATGATACAGTAAAACACTGCCTTAAATGGGCTGCCTGAGGCTGGATTTCCACTACAAGATTCAACTGGCACAATAACATTTTTTTTACGCTCATATAGCCCAAATTAGATTTGGGTCACGAAAGCGTGAAGCGAAAAAATACACAAGAAATTCCTCAGGTTCCTAATCCCCTGAACCAAAAAAAATCCGATATCTGCCAAAGATACTGCAGCCTAACGAACACGTCCAATATACCCAGTCAATGTGAGCCATACATCTTTATAAATTATGTATAATAATATTGTACCAAAATATTGTACCCTATGACCTAAACACATCCAGACCAAGGAAAAATATTCCAACTGTCCCGCTCTTATTTGAGGGAGTCTAGATTGATTTTTGGCTAATCTCCAACCATCTGCAGTAAAATTGGGGCACTCCTCTGGAGAAAGATGATGACTTTTAAGCACGTGCTGCACATGACACCTTGCCTATTGAGACGTACAAGAATTGGTCGGGTGGCCTTTTTTTGTAAAATCAGAATTGTGCCGTTTGCTTTCAAATGCAGTGGAGTGGTACCTCTACATTGACTCCGAAACCTGTGCCGTCATGATGAAATCCATTTAACACATCCATTTGCGATGGGAATGGCTTGTCATTGTACGTCAATCAACTAAAGCCCCATCAACACGACCAGCCAAAGCCAATATTTTCCCCACCATTTTATGGGTCGCTGTTAGAAACATCACTGAATGGAATTGAGGCACTGAGTTGCCTACTAATATTCTGTCACACGTCTGATTATCTAATTGCGAGATGGCGTGTTGCCGCGTGTCATTTTGTGTAAAAGGCATCAGTGTTCCGTGATGGCTACCGGACAGCATTTCTGCGGAAAAGAGGCTCAAAAACAACAATGAGTGATGCTTTAAAGCGTACAGTGAGTGGGCGATGTTGGTTGATTTGCCAATTTCAGTGGGCATAGCAGTTGAACTGTGCACCCCTTTTGTTGAGAACTCATTGTGCGTGAAGCACACCGATTTCCAACCCTCTGAATGGGCTTCACTAAGAGCAGATGGCTTTAGTCGGGCTAAAGGCGCATCCACTTTGATGACGCTTTCAACCGCGGCAGATGATGACACGATGAAACATAGCGGCAGACCGCAACAAGACTCGGTTTAGGGCTGGAGCGCCGTTGCCAGGGAAGGTCTCTGAAGGATGTCTTTTGTTATGCATATTAAAAGAGCTCTTCAGTCAAAACAAGCCTTTTCCAGTCTGTCATTAAAGCATCCGGATGACAGAGATGTCCTTTTATGTGTTCGCCTCTCTTGCCCTTCCTTCCCTTTCTGCTAGTGCAGTCCCGGCCAAGCTGCTCTTCAGCTGTAACCAGCAGACTAGCTTGTGACAAAAACAAACAACAATGCTTTGTTTGAGCATCCAAGTGCTGTGCATATTTGACTTTTTTTTTTTTAAAACTTAGATGTTATTAAACTGTCTCGAGAAGGGTTGTATTGGGTGGACGTAGTTGTAATTTCTGATACAGATGGCACAATTTGTTTTTGTGGATTTGGTTTGGATTTGATTTTGTTTAATTTTTTTCACGTTTTGTTTGTGCCCATTTCGTTATGTCGTCTTGTTTGCTAGGTTTTGGTTTCGATCAGCTCCCTTCAGAAAATTACGGCTTGTCCAGATGTACCTCGTCACTTGGGCTCGCCATTTGTTTTTCCAACACCTTCATGCAAACTGTGAATCTTGACAGAATTAACTGATAAAGACAAAAAGAACGCTGGCAACAGAAGACAAGCTAATTGATGAGACAACGAGGCACACTTTGTTTGACCTGACGCAAGTGGCTGGAGGTTGCTGATTGGTCAACTCAAGGGACTGGGATGATGAGGTGGAAAGAAAAACCTAATGAGTCGTGATGGTGAGATGAAGCTTCGCGAGGCATCGTACCACTTGAGGACATTGGTTCGAGAAAGGGTTCAAGACGATAAAAAACATCACACAAGGAAAACATGACAAGCAAAATCTAACAAAGCAAAGTCAACAAAACCATGGATCATGATGGCAACTCTACAAAGTTTCTCATGTTGAAGTATTTTCAGATCTTTGTTGGGGCGGTAGAGTGGCTGCGAGTTAATGATGAAGTACCTTACACAGCAACACCAAAACACAGTAGGGGCTTTGTACATTGTAAGAGGATTTCAATACTTTCTTTTTGTGCCTTACAGCAGATTTCTGCTGATTAAATTCCAGCCTGGTCTTGAGAATGAACACACCTGAACCACAAGAAATACAAATCAAGGCTTTGAAGTGCCGTCATTTGATTCAGTGACCTTTTTACCAGGCCATTGTCTGGCTGGCTCATTGATTGACACTCATTTTTCACTAGTGTGTTTGCCGCATAGATTAAGGCCCTCTTTTTCTGCGTGGCATTTGAGTGGAAGTGGCCGCAGCACATTGCACCGAGCGAGACAAAACACCTGTCAGAGGAGCGGTCACGCCTCATTGCTGCGCCTCTTTAAAGTGGGAGGTCCTCTTGTCACTTTGTGCGGTGCCCCCATCTCTTCCATCCTTGCGTTTCCTTGGAGGAGGAAGCTGGAAATCGTTTTTATTTTTTTTATTTTAACTCAACCAGTCCCTCGATATCACCAATGTTTGAAGTAACATTTTAGCATAACTTAGGTTTATGTTCTTCATCTTCCTCTGAACACCTCTTTTTGAGGATCCTCCTTTTGGAAAAGAAACCACAAAAAACAAGCAGAAATATGCATGAACTGTGTTCTAATGAGGTCAGTGACAGGTTGTCATGCCTGATGGCATTTTGATACAACTTGAGATGTGCACTCTTATTTCAAGGGGCAAAACCTTGGTGAGAGAAAAAGCTAGGGAGGGCGCTGAGAGGGCGGAGGAGGCTGGAATGCAGTAATCATATCCTTCCAGATAATAAGATTAGGTCCATACCATCTGAGGAAGGAATTTGAGTTATTCCCATTTGCAGTCCGTGCCCTAAAAATGGCAGGTGGAGCGTTCAACTTGTATTTGTTTATTAATCAAGGTATCTACATCAAATGTATGGTCTGGTTTTCTAAGGGTTCTTAATCTGCAATAATGTGTAATACATGTCAATTTCCTCCTGTGCAATTTGGCAGCAATTAAAAGCAGCATCATATAATATATCTCGAAATGGGACAATCAAAATGTGCAACCTTTATTATCACTCTGATCGGCCAAAATGAACTTACAAGCCCACAATTGTTTGTTCAGATTTAGATTTTTGTAAGAAGGTACGAATCTGGAAACCAGCATGAGTGTTGTGTGTTTATATGCATGCATGTGTGTCAAATGCATGCCAGTGTAATGCCGAGGCATGATGATCTCACACGGTGGCAAGCACCCGGGACACCCTGCACTTGGCTGTATGTGTGTGGAACTCTCTGTGAGAGCAACTTAAGCTCCTCCATGTGACAATAGCGCCAGTCCATTCCTGCCCATTCAAGGGCAAAAAGCTACACATACGTACGCGCACACACAAAACCTTTTGCACCTTCTCAGCATGAGCGAACCTCCCAAACGAGACGTTTCCCAGACCTCCTTTTCTCGGTTCATAGCGAGAGAAGAAAATGATGCACAGTGAGAGGGGGAGAGGGAGGCACGGCTAAGGAGAGTGGAGACATCAGGAAGGAATGATGCAGCCCATGAAAAGACAAGTTGAATCATGTCAAGCATTTTGATCCTGTGTCGGCCTGCACTGACATTCTTGCGGGTGCTCTCGCTCTGTGTCCATCTCTATCTCTGTCTTTCGCTCCATCTGTTCAAACCGGCCCTAAATTCAAAAGTCGCTTGATAAAATCAAGCTGGAAAGTGGCTTCATTCACAACACAGATGCTCGATTTCTCTCAAGTGTGTGCCAACGCAACAAACAGACAAAGCCCATTGTGGGACAGGCAAAATAATAGCAAGGAATAACTGACGGAATTATAGAGGTGGAGCAATGAAGATATGGAAAAATTATTGATGAATCCATTCATCCATTCAGTAAAACAAAGGCAACAAATCAAAGTACTGGTACCAGGTTTCAGTATCGGGCCTTATTTCTCTCCATGAAGTACTCACAAAGGCTGCCGATACCAGTCACTGATACTTAAGGCACAATTTTGTCATTGTTATCAAGGAGTAAACGCCATGCGAGGCTGACAGAACCTTATTCTGTGAATTGCCACCTTGTTCATCCGCTCATATTCCACTGAAGAGGCAATTTATCAAAGTACGGTACCGTATTTTCCGCACTATAAGGCGCACTTAAAAACCTCCAATTTTCTCAAAAGCCGACAGTGCGCCTTATAATCAGGTGCGCCTTATATATGGACCAATATTGAGCCACTACAGCAGGCATGTCCAAAGTCCGGCCCGCAGGCCAAATGTATATATCTTTATATATGGACAAAGTTTGAAAATGGGCCATTCATTGAAAGTGTGCCTTATAATCCGGTGCGCCTTATATATGGACAAAGTTTTAAAATGAGCCATTCATTGAAGGTGCGCCTTATAGTGCGGAAAATACGGTATGTGCATGTTTATGAGGTTCATATTAACGCTTACCTTGCATTCTTAGTGTGTTGCAACCAATAATTCTACATTTCACGACTTTCTGCCTGATAGTATTTCATGCATACACTTTAACACATTTACTTGCCTTCATCGACTGAGAAAGAGAATGTTGTATTTTACAGAGTTATGCTCACCCCTTGCCAACTTTTTTGTTCTTTTACTCAGGAGTTGCGTATCTGTCTGGAAAAAAGTGATATCAAACGTCTGTACTCATCTTTCCTTGTCTGTCATATGTAACATCTTTTTCTGATGTACGTCATTGCAGCTTGTAAATTTTCCACCTGTAACTGAAATCCTCATCTCGCAAAACCAGATGTCTGAAACACTCACTGCTATTTCCACCATGAATTCCACGTTTCCCATTTGCACCTCGTTTCACATTTCTGAGATTTCAACCATCCTGCTCATTTTTGCTGCTTCACCATCCTGCATCACAATGTCACCGCCAGTGAACAATGATTTGAGGCTATAAAAAAGGGTTCGCCTGTCAAAGAGCGTTTGTTATTTGTGTATGCGTGTGTGTTTAAAGTGTACATGCGTGTTTGCGTGTGCATCAAGTCTGTTTTACTCATTAGGTTAGTTTTTGTGTGTGTCTATGTCGTTGGAGTGGGGCCCTCGCACCATCTTTTACTTGCCCTGTGGGAACATAAGTGGCCATTGTTGGCTGCACACATGCCAGTGGGCGCGAAGAGGGGGTTGTTGGTGGGATGGGAGTTGGTGACGTAGATATGGAGGGAAGCCCAAAAATACTGGGGCAAGCGGGTGCAGCGGCCTGTGTGCCAGACCCATCCTCCTTCATTCCAGTTTTGGTCCAATTATCTGTACGCAGCATATGCTGACGAGCTCCCATAGCCACGCTACAGTAAGCTGACTTGGACCTCTGACTGAATTTAAGTAGGGGATTAGGAAAGTTAGCCCCGGGAGCTGCCATGCTAGGCTCCAGTGTTAGCTTTAATAGCTGTTTTTAAGGATGTTGAGGTGTTTTGCAGCAGTGATGTCATTGCGGCAGTTATCACAGTTGTCACCTTCCATCAGTCAGGATTGCTGCTTGGCTAATTACGCCCTCATCAAATATCTCACCTTAAAGATTAGAATAATGTGCCCTATATGTGAAGCCAAATGGCTTGGTTACAGATGTTCTCTCAAAGAAATAAGAAACAAAACAAAGGTATTTTACTAGTGTGAGGCCTGGCCCGTGTTGTGGGAACCTAAACGATGTTAAATGGCTCTGTGGTCTGTCTACAAATGTGCACTCCGTCAAACTACACCTGTGGTTACGATCCATGGTTTTCTCTAGTAGTGCTGTTTGGAATGTTGTCGAAGATATATGGCGGTTGGTGACAGGAGGCAGAGTGTAACCGCTAGCCTCAAACAACTGATTAGTTTCAACAAAGTTTTAGTTGTGGACAATCCTATGCCGAGCACTTGATGAAGGTGTCACATCCTCTCGCAGTGGTGTTATTATTCAGGCATGACACCGCTGGCCTGTTGGGTCTTCAAAGTTGTTCACCTGGGCTTTGCTGGGGCTTGTCCATAATGGAGGTCCTGCTTTGGGTAAAGACAACTACTGTTTGGGAATGTGACAGATGATTAGAGGGATGAATGAGATATTGTAACCCACAATAAAGCAAATGATTCAGCTGAAAGGCAAGAATATCTGTCTGTATTGGGTAGTATGAATTTCTTTATCGCAGCACCTTTTACTTGCACAGAAAGGATAAGGAAGCGGTGGTAATGCTGGTCGTGTGCAGAAATGCACATTTGTATTTCAGAATTTAATTGCATATATTTTATTCCCCTCTTTGGGAGGAGTCCAAGAGGTTCCTTTCTTCAGATTTACTGTCACACCACACCCTCAAGCTTCACATTGACTCTTCTGTAATGAACTCGTTGAAAAAGGTCAACACTGTTGGAAAATATTATCCGACTACTATCATGTTTAATCGATTTGTGATATAGCGTCTGTGAAATGGCTAAATTATGTAATGTGAAGCATTAGTATGCGTCATAGACTTCATAGTCTTCTTACCTTAGCCAGATGACTCAAGCTGCATGTGTTGTCATCAGCTCTTGACCGCTAGAACACTTAAGGCGATTGCTTTTCCGGTGACCTGAATTATGTGGGAGGTTGAGAGGCAAGGACGCAGTGAGAGATAGGAAAGAGTGCCACGAGTGACATCATTGAATGGAGAAGGGACACGACATTATTCAGTATACTAAGGCTTTGAATTGGACTTGGTTCAAATTCGGATGATTTTTGGGAACGTTACAAAAAACAACTATGGACAGCAGATGGCAGCATTTGATGTCTTTCGAAGGAGCACTCCATGTGTCGCGATCTGCGTAAGGTCCTAAAACATGGCGGGCCCTCGGAAATGCGACCGTTGCAAGCCGCTTGACCAAACTGTCTACAACGGGTGTCACAAAAGAAAGAAAAGATGACGGTGATTATTTCAATGCAAAAGCAGAAATTGGGATTTAATTAATATTTTCTTAGGTGGTAAATTTTAGAGTTCAAACAAATGCTTGTCAAATTAGTTTAATCCAGCAATACCTCTAATGCCACTAAGTAAATAGTATTGTTCTGAAAACATCTTCCTGATATCTTTTCTGGCGTGAGCAGTTGGACCGATTCTGTGGTTTAATTCTCCATACATTTGAACAACTATTACGAATGGTAAAATATTACTTAAAGCATTTAACAGTTCAAAAAGATTTTATTACAGTGAGATCTTGATCTTGGAACAAATTATTCCACTCTACATGGCATTCAGTTTATGGATTTTTTGGGGGCGAAATCATCCATTGTCTGTTGTCAAAACAAGACATTGTTTGAGGGTCTGTCATGTGAGCACACGAATGGCTTCCTCAAGTACGCCATGTGTGTTCAGGTATGTGTTACCTCATCGGAGTGGAAGTGTAGTCAGTTGTCTGCTTCATGAAGCTTTGTTCATTCCAAGAGGAAGTGTTGCATACACTTCATTAACCTCAATGTTACACACAGACACACTCGCACACGCACGCACACAGCATTACACACAAGAAGTAGACAAAAAGACACGTCGAGGGCAGAAAAACATAAAGCACATGCCAGGCGGATGAAGATGGATGGCAACCTTTACACAAGGCCCTTTATCTTGGCCTTCAACGAGCCAAACAGAAAATACAACAAAACACCGCCGCTTTGCACAAACGTCACTCTCTTTCTCGACTTTAGGGAAATGTGTGACATTTATGGATATTAATGGCACCAGTGTTGTCTTTTGAGCAAATATGAAGGATCCTTTTTCAAGCTTTTACTTTGACTGAAAGTTGTGCGCAACAGCTTTATATGAGCCGTTGTGTTACTTTAGAGCAACGTTGGTTTCTTTTTGTGTTCCTCCTTCTTTGCCTGACCTTTATCCTGATGCATCTTGACTGCCTCACCACTTGACGTTCTTTTATTACTCTCGCTTAAGAGTGCATGGATCTTCTAGTGTGCAGGCATGTCTAAACTAAGAATATTCCCCATCTTTAAAAGGCCAGCGCATGTCATCAAGCAAGGACATGATCATTAACTGCCTCGCGCCTCATGATGCTAGCAAAGTGTTTGCCTGACATTTGAGCTCAGAGTTTCAGCCCTCCCCAAATGTGCTTTTCATCATTAAACCTTAATAGATGATGATGGTCCACATCATCCGTCTCCGTCTCTCTTCTTCACCAAATTGATGAGCTTGTTTATTATGTAATTTTAAAGCGATTTCCTCTTACCGCTTTAGGAGCCGTTAAATACACAATAAGTGTTTTGTATGCGTTAGGGAAAAAAAGACCAACATAATACAGCAAGAAATAATAGGACAGCATATACCTAGGTGGAGATCACACAGTGATGTCACTGGCCGCATCATGGCGCTTTTCGAAAGTCTACGGGCCTGTTTGACTTTGAGCATACTGATGACATCTGCTTGCAAAACCCTGTGAAAAGGCTGCTCATGCCAAGTTGGCATTTAGTGCTGGACTACAGCATTAGATGATAAATTCTGGTGAAGCCCTCCGATGCTTCTTTGGCTTCATGGAACGCTTGACAAGGTTAATGCGGAAAACTTGCTCTTTTGGAGTCCCTGCCAGGCCTTTATTGCAATATGGAATATTTGGAAGCAGCAAACATGTCTGAATTGATCGGTCGGGTTTGTCCACCTGTAATGAAAGGAACAAGTCCCCTTTCCACAACAGCCATTTGTGCCCTTTTTTCGGAATAAAGCATTTTCATTTGTTTGTCTTGGCACACCCTTTGCTGAACGTGTTCATAATTAACAGCTGATAGAAAGTCAAATATTTGATTCCGTTAGTATGACCTCAAAGACATTCCTTATTACTTCGTTAAAAGTTTGAGAGGAAAACATTGGGAGGAAAAGGAGGAAGCAAGCAATCATCCTCTGGATTCTCACCATCTCAGTCCCACCAGCCGCATTGGGCCTATCACGGCAGCTCCCACTTCTCAACTCGTCAACACAGTGAAAGTAGATTGTCGGAGGAGTTGCCTGCTCATCATCAAGCTGTGCGTGTGGGAGGAAGGTTTCTCACCCTCTTGTCAAATCAGGGCAAACTCTCACTCCCTAACCAGAAGCTGAATCCATCCGGGCAGATTTGTGAGAACTCATAAACTTCTGTGGCATGCATCAATGCTTTAGATAAGTTGTCTAAAAACATTTATTGATACGAAATCACAATATCGCTGGCCCGCACCGGTGTAGAAACTCTAGGCCAGGGTGTTCTGACATGAAGTAGTTTTTGGTCAACTTAAATTGATTAAAAAAATGAAAATAAATAACAAATGAATGCAACCAAATTGTACCAGCACGGTTAACGCCCCATTCCCCATCCGCTGAGATAAAGCGACCAGCATATTTTATTTTTCAGCCCCCTCCGGCAAGTCATGTTTTGGTGAAGGCCACCACGGCAATTGGTGTCTCTTGAATGATGCGCTGCATGCAGTAAACAAGGACCACAAGAATCCCATCCCTCCCTTCCTCCTACTCTTGCCCCCCGGCCTATTTCTTAGCTTCTATTTATTCTTGAGATATAGTGAAAGGCTTGTCTATGCCTCACAGCTGGAAACTGATAGCACCTTTTACAACTCTGTGTCCTGCCTGTGAGAAAATGCGGTAGTGTCCCTTTAGACTTACCCCCGTTTTCCCAGTTATTGGTCTTGTTTGTGCTCGGCCCCCCACAGACTCACTCATCTCTGAAGCTCTTTGCCAACTTTAAATCTGCCTTAATCCTTTGGATTGATATCCACCATTAGCAATCCTCATCAGTTGACAATGACAAAGGACTGATGAGATTTGGTGGCTTGCAAGCTTGTTAAAATTTTTAACACATTAAAAATGCAGTTGTTGGCAGGATGATTCTTATTTAAAAAAAAAAAAAAAAAAATCCTATCCTGCCAAGAAATCATTTCCCCTTGACTAGTGTGAGGTGAGGGAGGTCCTGGAAGTGTACAATGTAATGAGAAAGACCGGGACGGATGACAAATTTCTCTTCCTGCCTTGAATGTCCACAGAGTGGGAGTGGGGCTGTCTCTTTGAGGGGGGGGACAGTATTCAGTGGGCTCGCTCCATGTGGTAAACCTGAATCAGAACTTGGAAACAAAGACCCCCTTCCTTTGCGGCACACAACTTTTAACAAAGACATTTTGACTGGAATCCCAATGAATGAGAGAAAACTGCTCACTCTTGATCCTCTCAATTTGTTGTGAAATTAACAAAATAGGACAAGCGTTAACACTGGAAGCTCTTTCAAATTTCAGTTTGAACATGTGTGTGGTTTTTCTTTTGAAGAGTGAGCCTCAATAGAAAACATTTCAGGTGAATATGGAAAGGAAAAGTTTTGATTTAGCGGTCAAGTTTTTGTTTATATTAGTTCCCTTCTTTCAACACGTTTTGCACATTGCGATTTGCTATTGCAGTCAAGACACTGGTTAACTCATCATTTTTGAAAGCTAAGAATGCTGAAATGCTCAACTCAAAAGTTTGCCTGTCCAGTTAATAAAGTTTTTAAGTTGGCAGATGTTTGACCTTGGAACAGATTATTCCTCCTTCCAGTTTTCATTATGGGTGGAATGTTTTTTAAATGGAAACAAATCAGCAATTGGGGTAGTTTGTGTTAGTGTCCCATCATTGTTTGTTATTTATCCCATCTTCTTGGCCTTTTGCCCAACCAATAAAGCTAAAGGATGGATTTTTGGTTTCAAATCCAGCTTTTGTCCATATTACCTTCAGTGTCCTAATGCAGTCTTGCCATCAGATTCATATATGAAATGAGCTTACTGAAAATGCTAACATCGTTGAAGGGCGGCAGCACCGTTATTTGATGAGCTTTACTGTTTCCCAGAGCTTATTTATTTTGTTTGATTGCGCTAAAGGAAGTCCTGAGCTCAGCCACTTCTCTCGATCTATAGCCACAACTCTCCCTGACATGAATCAGTTGGAAGCAACACACTCTGAGCTAAATGGACCACCCCCCACTTCCAGCATTACTCCTCGCTCCCCCTTAATCACATTAGCCTAAGTGATATGGGAACGGCAGGCCAGACACACACTCCCTGCTTCTCTTTGGCCCTTTCAACTTGACTAAATAGCCACTCCTCCAGAGATTTAAGTTGTCTTAAGCTCCATCTTTGGATAATAGACTGTTTGCTCCCCTAGAGACCCCGGTTTGGAATAATGAGGATCAAGAAGAGAGCAGAGAAAGCAAAATGAGAGAAAGTAAAGAGGGTGAACAGAGAAGCAGAGGACATTGCGCTAATATCCACCCTGGGACAACTTCCAGAAAAACTACTCTTGTTTGGGAGGGCGGTGGCTTCTTTTCGGGGGCTGGGTCAAAGTGCACAGCCTCAGTTGAATTTGACCTTATAAGGACAAGTGTATTTTATTGTTGGTTTATTGCTGTTGATGACAAATGGGAAACACAGAACCGTGTTTTGTAGAGTTCTGGGAACAGATATTTGATCAGTTATCAATTACTTTCTCAATTCTTTTTCCAGCAAGTTTGAAGGAAATAAAGCAGTGCTTGATGGCCTTCCATTCGTGTTTCCAGTGTTGAAGGTGGTCGCACACTTGAGTGGAAACATATGGAACAGTTTAGCTCCAGGTGCAATATGTCAGCAGCTATCAAAACCAAACCACCAACACTTTGGAAAAGTTAAACAGATTTTGACCTCATCGTTTAAAGCAAGTGACACAATCATTCGACGTGGCCTCATTCGACATTGACATCCTGTCTCATTCTCATCCTGTACACCCTCAGTCATATTTTTTTGAAGAACTTCCAATAACTCCCATTTCTCCCTTTCTCTTTGCCTACGGAAGCCCACAAGTATCTCGTTGCAGGTAAGAACTTTTACCAAGCTAGTTCCTCACCGTCTTATCTGTTTCAGCCAGTGTTGCTTGTGGTCAAAGAGATTCAATATAAAAATTTGACATTTGCACCACTGTGCAAATTTCTCCCTTTTTTTACATTTTATGTTGCTTTATCAAAGTCAAAGTCAAAGTCAGCTTTATTGTCAATCCCTTCATATGTCAAGACACACAAAGAAACCGAAATTCCGTTTTCTCCATCCCACGGTGACGAGACATACAAGTAGGCGACACAAAACAAAAACAAGAAGGCACAAACCATAAATAATAAATAATAAATAAAATAAAACGAGCGATGAATAAATAACAGACCAATAATCCATTAAATAAGAGGGGCAAAACCGAGCCAGTGCGCATACAGCAAGAACAGGACGCTACGCTGAAAGGGGGAGCGAGTTCAGGATCCTAACAGCCTGGAGTACGAAGCTGTTGGAAAGTCTGGTGGTGCGGGAGCGCAGGTTATAGTGACACATCTAACCTAAAAATGCCAAACTTGTTTGCGTCCACCTGCACATGCCTTTGTGTGTGGTATCGCCCCTCAAGTGAGGCTTTAAACACTCACACGACTTTCTGGCAAGGATAAGAGCGAGGTCAAGGTCAAAGATCATGTCTGGCTGAGTAGTTAAGGTTCTAGTTATTGCAAAAGCCCAAGAATTGGTCTCCTTGGGGACCTTATTAACTGCAAGGCAAACAATCGCATCTAAGATTAACAGACGACGGAGCTGCCTGATAGCAACCTGGTTTTTGTTGCCATCTTCACGCTTACTTATGAGTCACATGCAAACTCAATGCATTTCCAAAAGTCTTCACACCCAGCTAAAACTGTAATTAGCCTCATTTGTGGACTTTGGTGGCAGCATTACCTTTGGGATGGCCATTCTTGGCTCTTCTGTACTTACCGAACACCTTTTGCTCTGGTTTTGACATGCAGCCTTTCTCCTTTGTCATTATTTCCATTTACGAATTGTAGTGCTTCGCTTGATACCACTGTATGACTTTATCTCAAAGAATGTATTTCTTTGAGTGTGACCCGGCCCTTTATAAAGCCTGTGAATAGCACATTGAGCTTGCAGGTGCTTAGTTTGAAAGACGGTATTACCAGCATAGTGTACATTTCCCCTCCATAAACGGAGGCACAGGTAGATGGGACCGTTTCAAAAGTTACACAGGCACAAGCACATCTTTTGTGAATTCCTCAGCCTAAAATAGATTTTCTTGTTCACTTTGTCTCCTGCAGTGATCCTTTTTCTTTTCAGCAGCCCTTCAATGATGTAGTTTTGGAATGCTTTATATTTAGTCAAATCTCTTCTTTTTGGCATCCCATCCTCCTTCTATGCTTGAGCTAAGATTAAAGCCTGCTCACGACGAGACACTTGCTCATGTATCTGGAAAGTCGCCCCCAGTAGTCAGGGCCATCCTGACCCTGGGTTTCTGCCTCTGTTCAGATAAGAGGCTAATAAAGTGACACACACACTAAAGTTTTCAAGGACTCTTCTATTCTTCACAATATTTGCTCGCCGCTAGCATTCGTACCCCTCTGTCGGCATGTCACACCAAAATAACCTAAAAGAAAAATAAACTTAAAATTGTTGTGAAGTTAAACCTACACGATGAGCGTGTCTCTGTATGTGAAGGTCTCGAGTGATGTCATGCACGATGGTGGTTCGATGGTGGTACGCATATTTTCCTAAAGATGTTGGATGACTTCCAAATTGTTTGACCCCACCCGAGGGCTCCAATGTCAGAATTCCTTCAAAATCACATGCTCGACTCAAGCTTGATTTTGACATCTTCTTCGTTCTTAGTCATTGTTTTTCTTTGGTTGTTATTTCAAGTCCTTTGCAAGAAATCTTTGTCAGTTATGAACAATTTCATCTCTGTCTTGTTTGTGTCCATTTAAAGGTGTCATGGCCTTGAAATATAAACACGTTAGTTCTTGCAAGCTGGTATGTTTAAGTACTTTCTTTGGAAAAGACGATGAGTGTTTATTTCCATGGACAATTGCACGTAGGACTGTTTATTTCCTGCTCCTCTTGTCCGAGCCGCAGTGTTTATTTTCAAAGTGTCTTCAAGCAGATGAGCTGTGTCGAGACCAGACGCCTCTGCTAGTTTAGTGTTTCTATTGAAAGGCATTATGGTTTGAGATCTAGAACTTTCCTGTAAAATCCAGATCGAACCATGCAGAACAATGAGGTGTTCATTCCAACCTCCACGGACATTCTTATCTGCAAAGTCTCATCAAACTTGCTGAAATATTCCTGCAATGTCTGCTCATGCCTCTGACTAGCCTTGACCCGCCGCATGTCCGAAACCACTCAGAGTGATACCTCATTTGAAATATTTAATTTGAAAAAGTGCTTTGTGTGTACAGTAATGTTTCAGCGTTTCTCTTTTTACCGCGCTGTAAAGCCTGGAAGTGCTCAGCACTTTAATCTAGCACATCGCTTCAAATGATCTACTTTCATTTTATGTCTTGCTGTGTAAATTGTGCAGACTCAGGCATCAAATTGAAGGTCTCTCAAAGGATTAAAAGCTCTTTGTGTAATGGGAAGGTTGGAGTCCTTTCCCCAACAGTCCTGACACGTTTCAGCAACGTTTTCTTCTCTTTGCAACTGCTGCCATCTCTTGGCTACAGCTATGTATGGTTATAAATGTAGTGAGCAAATCCTGCCTGCTTCTAAAACCAGGGGGAAATTCAAAATGTCAATTATCCTCATCCATTTTAAATATGGCTGTTGAGTTGTTGCAGGGAGCCAAAGCTTATCTCGCTGACTTTGGACTAGTTGTCACAGAATCTCGGAGATGGACTTGTCACACTCACATTCATTTATGTGATCCCTGGTGTTTTCTTTTGTTGCATAATTACATACATTCGAAGTTAAAATTAATAAATTGACATTCCGACAGTATTTCACAGCCTTATTACCTTATTGTATTATTGGCCAACTCATATTCTGTTTTGAGAGGGTGCAATTTGAGTAACCACAAGAAAACTGAAGCTTAATTCATCCTCCAAAGTCGATTGGTACTTCAGATAATGACAACATTTTTAATGCGTATGAAGAAAAAATGTTGAACGTTGGGGCGTCCATTTGCAATCATAAACTGAACCACTAGAGGAGTCTATTGCTCCGTCACGAAGCTTAAAGTACCCTGCTACCTACTCTGAACTCGACCAACCCCCTTGTACACACACAGACACACACACACACACACACACACACACACACACACACACACACACACACACACACACACACACACACACACACACACACACACACACACACACACACACACACACACACACACACGTCATCTCCATCCCATCAGCAATTCACACCCACCCACACACACATTCAGGAGTGGACAAATAAATACATAGAGATACAATAAAAATGAAGTAGGAGAACAAAATAAAGGACTTGAGAATTTTTCTTTTCCTTCTTTCTTTTCTTTCCCTTATCTCCCTTTTTCCCTTCTTTCCCTTTCTTTCCCTTCATGCCTATTGCTGTACATGAGAGGCTATTGTCAATTTAAGGATGAAAGTTTGTCTTTGCTGTCGCGCCAGCCCTGAGTTTCAAACACACACACGCACACACACACGCACACGCACACAATTACTGAGAGATGCTGAGTCACCATGCAGCTCTCGCACAGGTTGTGCAAATTCCCAAATAAATGGCTGTGACTAACTGATCCTGGATTTACAAAGTAGAAATCTATTCCATGTCACATTTGGGGGGGCGGGGGGCAATGTCGCCCTGTGTGGTTGCATATCAGAAAGTCCCATTGCTCATTCTCAATCAATTTCTAACACAAGAAGAAGGCTCTAAAGGAGTTGACTGAAGGCATTATTAGCACATCTCACATACACACACAGGATCATTAAAAGATAGCGATTGGTGAGGCACAATACAAAGAGAGCGAGCGATGTGGTTCATGCACATTCATATTTAATATGTCATTTGAGCCGCGTAGTGTGGAATCTTCATCGCTCTGGTGCACCTCTGGGGTTATTGTATAGACAAGGGCGTTGTCTCCCATTGTAACCCAATGAGCCATGTGGAGGGGTTACAGTATCTAGGCTACAGCAACATGATGTCATTTACCCATGATTGCATCTACTGTAGTGATAAATAAAATGACTTGTGCAGAAGTAAGGTAAATAAGAATTGGGGTGTCCCGTCTGCTGTGCGTGCGTATGTTGACCAGGGCCCAGATTAGGAGGCCAATGTCTGACCCAGAATATGCACCATCCCTCCCCCATTTACTCCTTCACCAAATCCCCCCAACTGTCATCCTCATTTTGTGATTCGGACGGACAAGCTCAGGGGACAGGCTCGGGGTGAGCTCTCCATTAACAGCCTAACCCCCCCTCGTAGAAAAAAAGAGATTTAAAAGCAGTGGTGCCAGTGGTGGGGGGGTTGAAAAAAAAGTATGGGGTGCAGACAGTTAAGAATAAAGAAAAAATAACATCCATATCTAGATAGCAGATAATCTTCGAGCTTTGAAGATGCATGTATCATCGTTTAAAGGGTAACATTTAAAAATCCGTGTATGCTGATACTGATAAGAACCTTAAAATAAGATGATAAACATTCATTGACGACTGCTCCTATTCCTGCCCAGAGATTTGCACTTAATTGAACGATAATCCACATCCTCCACATCCACAAGCCCACCTCCCCCCATCTATCTGGCGGCGTTTATGGCACTCCCTCCTCTGGCTCCCCATCCACGAGCAGACTTGCCCTGGATCTTCTCTGCTGGCCCCAATTCGCTCGTGCGTACAGTCCACGCACAAGGCGTTGACCCGCTGGAGGGGGTTGGCTTTGTTTGAATTCAGGCCACACCCAGTGCAGAGAACCAGTTCTTAACGTTGTTGCTCTGATTGTGGGTTGGGGACTTGCTTTGACAAACGCTGAACACATTCCAGCATGTGATTCTGTTCGTGCTTAGACTAGACCGGAACCTCTAAAGGAGAACACTATGAGAGTTAATTTGTGCTTTGTTCAGAATTGAAACCCTTTTTTCATTCTGTCATGTAAGAATAAAAATAAGGCCAGCACCGTTAGCGCATCTGCCTCGAAGCTCTGCATCAAGTTTGTTCGATGAAATTTCAATTTGCACAATACCAGGTAATTGTGAGCAAAGACCTTTCTGACGTACTGTCCAATTTCTTTCATATCAGCCGTGTTCCGCAGAGCATCATCTTAGCATCATTGCCAGTGAGGAGTTTGGATTTTCACACGCCGGCTTTCGCACAGTGAAAAGGAGTCTTGTTTGTGACACAGGCGGTTGCAAAACCACGCAACATATGGGACTCTGATGAAACCACCGCTAGCACCTGACATACTCACATTGCATTGGAAAGTACGCGTGTAGGAGGCGGCATCTAAAAGCCATTAATGGCCTGGACCGAATACTCACAATGCAATACAAATGACACATATAGAGGAAAAAAGCAGCGTATGATTCATGCAGTGTCCTTTAACATTTGTTGCTGCTTTAGCACAAAACAAATTGCTCTATTCAAAAAGCCTCAAAAGTCTTTTGAAAATGTTTGTTCATGGCAGTGGATTTTTTTCTTTTAATCCACTCCAGCACCAAACTAGCGCCATCATGAAATTAACTTTTGATGCAATGTTTAAAAGTTCTTAAATCAATGAACTAGTACATAGCCTGACTACAAGTCTAAGAATTTAACAGTATCAACAAAGCACTTTTGAAACTCTCTTTAAAATGTGATGATAGAGTAAGAGGATTTAATAAAAAAAGAAAATATTGGCCAAAATGTATGACTTTGCAGGTTCTGTAGGCTTTATCTTGACGCAAAACACTCTTTTTCAGGCACATTCAAGTGGCTAGGCTTTTAGCGTTGGCACATTATTCGAAAAACATTGATTAATTAAAAAATCTTGTTTAACTACTCCACCCCCCTCCTATTACTCAATACAATACCTGGCATTGAAACGCCAAGCACTTTGCTTCTCGAACAGGCAAAAGAAATTAAATTAATTTACGATATGATTGCACCTGCTGGCAAAGCCTGGCAGTTTCTCATTAAAAGCACAAACAAGAAGGAAAAAAACCCACATTATTGTTCCCTAATTGATAAGATAAGACGGCCATTATGGGATTTATTCACTGCGCCTTGTGAGTTTACCTCCAGTGTTTTCCTCCTTGTCACATTACACTAATCCATCCCTGGCTTCCCTAATGGAGTGCGCCTAACAAGGCCTTTTCAGAACACTGCTTAAGTCATTTTGCGTACACCGGGGGAGAAAAGATTTTGTGCCGAGAGCAGGAGCCAAATGTGAACATCTGACTGTTTCAAATTAGATTATTTGGACACGCTTGTGACGTCAGCAGACTTGACTGAAGAAACTGTGAAGGTCTGGTTAAGAAGAATGAGACATCTTGCACTGACAAAAAAAGAGTAATGCAAGTATGAGGGGTTCTGTGTCGCAGAGGTCCATTAGCCTAATTGGCACTTTTAGGTGCTTGATTGGTGAGGAGGGACCTTGGGGAATATATATTGAATGAAAAATAGGCTTCCAAAGTGTTTGTGTCCTCGTAGCATCATCCCATTTGCATAAAGCATTAAACATTTACACTGACCTACAAATGCTGACAGCTTCCTTTCACTCACAAGCATCTCTTCTCTTTGTGTTTTCCGTTTTCCTCTCACTGCACACTGTACACGCATGGGCACATGTAATTTTATTTAGATGCGATTTGCAAAGCTATGCTGTATCAAAGCATTTTGACTTTTCCTTTTTTGACAAATGACAAACTTGCTATACTGTTTAGTGACACACTTGACTTGCTAGTTATAATCATCATTTGATGCTGTAACATTATTGAGTTGCGTTTACAAACTAGATTGTTGTGTCAAAAGCATCCTTGTCAATTTGATGCTTTACTGTGAGGCCGCCGAATATTGCGATTTGCCACAGCTGGTGAGCAATGACATGTAATGATTATAGAGTGGAACCGCCGTTGTCAAACACAATCTGTCACGTATTGTTTTTCCAAGGTGTAATTTTTCACAACATATGATGTAACGTCAATCCATTGCTCCAAGCAGCAATTGTCGATTGCGATATCATTATGCATGGTTTTCATGACCTGCACCTCGCAACTTTTGGAGCGAGAAAAGAAAACGCAACCATCACTGGGGAACGCCTTTATTTGAAGGTCCACACCTGCAAATGGATTGATGTCAACTTCTTGTTCAGGACTTGGAGGTCATCCATTTTGCTTGTTCTTTAGAGGAAGAACTTAAACGCTATGTTGTGCTTTATTGACGGCAAGCAAAGGGACGGTCGATGAGTCAACATTATTGACTTGGGGACCAATATTGGAGCGAGGAAAGATAAACTTTGCTGAGGAAGATGCTTTCCCGGCCGGCTATTTGGGCTTAAATGGTTTCATTGTGCGCCGTAAGCCAAGGTCAGACCTAGGGCTTTGGATTTCATAGGCTGGATTTACACGACTTGGTTGAAGTGACATAATTACGATTTTGTTTGCTCCCAAGTGGCTTGATTCAGATAGAGGTCATGGCAGCAGTGAACTAGAACTTGGTGTGCATATTGAAACGTGGAAGAGTGTTTTTAAGCACTATGTTAAATTAGATTATTATATAAATTAGATAGTCTTTGCTGCTCCCAAATAAAGGATTACGCTCCAAAACAAACATGGACGGACATCTTGAATGCAACATTTGGACACATTTTGTAGTAAAAGAAAAATAATAATAACTCCCTAACACCTACAGAGTAACATTACAAAAAACGACACCAATAATCAAAAATCATAAATGTGTCCATATTAACAAAATGCTACAAAATAAATACTTTTAAAGATGATAACAATAATGTAGATTTGTACTGCAGTGATTGATAATAGTATGGCTGAAAAGCTGCTTCTTTTGGAGTCACACGAAATATTTGTTACTAAATTTATCTGTGTTTATTTTTGCTGCCTTAAGTCAAATATTTTGTCAGAATATTATGCAGCAATGTGATTATAGGCTTTGTGATTCATCGTTAGCTGGCTTCAGGCTTCTATTTATCTTTTTTAACTTAACACAGCTTGCAAGCATATCTAAAGCTAATTGCAGAAACCTTATACGCTAAGCAGCTTCTGTTCAGGCTTTATCCATTTCTTTTGGGGTTAGGTCATCAGCCTCACAATTCTAAAGTCCAGGGTTCACATCTGGGATGCAGGCTTTTTTATTTTACACAGACAGTTTTCATAGTCTTTCTTCTCCAAACCCTTATGTCAGTTTCATTGAAGATTAAAAGTGTGTTATTTGTCTATCTGTGCCCTGCGATTAGTTGGCGACTAGTCCAGGATGTACCCAGCCTACTGCCCAAAGTCAGCTATAATAGGCTCCAGCTCAGCTGAGCCAATGATGACAGATACTATTGAAAATGGATGGTCAAATAAAGGTGCTATCCATGGTGCTGAAACGCTCTCAATTGAAATCTGTTGTTTCTTGCATGCAAACAAATGACAAAATAAATGGAAAAATAGTTAGATAATAGGAAGGTTCATGGAAAGAAGGTTATATACAAGTAAATTGATTCTTGTCCAAATCTACTGAGGCAGAA
The DNA here is from genome assembly GCF_901709675.1 of Syngnathus acus. Lineage (NCBI taxonomy): Eukaryota > Metazoa > Chordata > Actinopteri > Syngnathiformes > Syngnathidae > Syngnathus > Syngnathus acus. Next base: position 9,605,925 of record NC_051088.1, on the reverse strand, counting down.
GCAACCAAAAATATTCAGATTGTAAATCACAGATTGTAAATCTGCCCAAATTTGAACGGTATTTTTCCCAACATACAACCGTTGTAGGTCTTTCTCATGAGAAGCACCTTCTCTTTTTGTTTTAGAACTCACTTACATTGTCATGTAAATTTGGGCCATAAAGCATTCTAAGTGAATGGAAGTGTGATTTAAAGCTAAAACGCGTCTCCTCTTCCACCTCTGCCTGCGCTATTGCAACAAAAACAAATCCCGGCGGTGGCTGTCTGCTGTCCGGAATGACTGCCCATGATGGACCAATCAGGCGAGCTATTTGTTTGTTGCCGTGGCAAGTCAAGACATACGATCGTGCCTCAGGTCCCCAGGGAACCTCTGCGCACTGTGGGGGCCTTGTAAGGGTCACATGGTAAAGATCTGGTTTGGATCAAGAGGTGACGGGTGAATGGTGAGGAGCCTGGGGGGCGTTGTTTGAGTGGAAACCTGAGGACGACCAGCTGGACAATTGGGGTACATGAAGAAAAGTCTGACATGTTTTGCATGCAGGGTTTCTCGTGTTGCAGCACGGCATCCTTATCATTCCGCTTGCGGAGGAATGGCTTGCAGGTGTTGAAATGGAAATGAAATGAATGTCACAAGAGGTGTTCCAGCTCGCCTTGTAGAAAAACACATTGAGCCAAATTGTGGAACGTACTCCCGCAAATTGCTGCAAGCAGACCGTCGCTCGCACTTTTCTCCTTTTCTCTCTCCTCTCACAGACTCCTTTTTTTCCCCCCCTTACGCCTTTTGCCTTCCCATCTTCGGGATGGTGTTCAAAATGAAATCTCCCAAATCACCATTTCTCAAGCGGCAGTGTGGTGTTTTCTCCATATGAGGTGTTGCCGTGGCAACCGGGCAATAATTCATACCCCCGCTGTCTTGTAAAGATCATGGATGCATGCTTTTGGCCTGAAATATCATTCTTGCTCTCCGTAACATGTGGTTGGCGATGATGTTAAAGTGATTCATTTTGCATTTTGGACAGGATGAAGGGGGTCAAAGTGACGGGTCAGGTGTGCTGGCTGCATGCAAGATGATGGTAATAGACTTGCGTAAAAAGCATACTCGTAATAAAGGCTGATTTAAGGGAAACTGGCCTGGTTTTGTGGTTTTGTCATTAGCAGAATCTGGAAGTTGGTCCGTCTGCCACGGAGGTTATGTTTTTTATCGAAGGTTTATTACTTTGCAGGATTATGCAAAAAAATACGACTTATCTGAATTCCATGAAACTTTGATGAGGACAAGGGCATGGGCCAAGAGAGAAACCATTTCATTTTGGTGCAGAGTTGAATAAATTTACAGATCCAGGATCCCCCCCAATCCTTCACCCCCCCCTCCCTCTACTTATTTCTTCACTTTTCCTTCAGTTTTAAAATTCAGACATACACAGAGGTGGCTGTCTTTGAAGGCGTAAAATTATTTTCTTTCGGTCTTTCTTGAGTTATGAGGAAAGACATTGTAGTTTGTTTAATAGTGAAGGGGATTATGCAAAACCTCCAAATTATCTTCAGGCAATTATACAGCAATACAGAATGACTTTTCTTTTACTAGTTTTTAAGTTTTTTTCTCCTCCGGGCCTACAGTTTCTATTCACCTGCTTTGGGTACAAGCCATCCATAGGATTCAGCACCTGAACCTACTGCAGCCGTGCAGCCTTATTTTGAAATCTAGAAAGGCAACTGGACATGTTCAGGATTGTCTGTCCTTGGACGCTTACAATCTATTGAGTGTCACACGTGTTCAGCCGTGCAAGCAGTCAAAATGTCTGTGCGCAGTCACTGGTCTCGCTTACTGGCCGTACTTTTCGCTGTGGTTGTTCCTCTTGGTTTACCTCGTTTAGGAGTTTGTTAGCCAGATGAATAATGGATAAGGTGGCTTGTGGGCCTGGCAACACACCAAGCACATCGCTGTGATGCATTAGCTCGTAAAAAAATAAAAGATATCAAGCCTGGTGACTCCCTCCAATCCCCCTCCCCTCGCTCTGACTCCACCTTGCCACTTGTGGATGACAGACGAGTTGATGTATAGGCTCTCGCTCTTGTTGAGTCTTGCCGGTCGTGCTCTGGATGAAGAGAGGAGACCTTATAGCAATTGTTTCTTCCTGTCATCATCCATGTGAAGCTTGTGTCAGAGAGAGGCATACGTATGCTTCACCCCTTTATTTATTCAACACTTTCGTGTTGCTCCTTATGCGCATACAAGTAGTTCCTTTACAACAAAAAACAAGATTCCCTTCCTCGCGAATGTCGCAAGAGATTGCGCAGTTAGAAAGAGGTAACCCAGGGGTCATTTAGATATTCAAAAAACCACATTAAAGGAATATTTGAGTTTCTGCATGTCTTTTCACTGACTTTAAAAACCTGAATACTGCCAATACTCATTGTTGGTTTTCTTCCAGAACATTTCTCTTTAGTCCTTTTAATTTTGTACCTCGTAGCACCTTTGGGATATCAAAAGGGGTCATGTTTTTTACGTTTCTCTGTTCTCTGGTGAATTCAGAGTTCTTGAGGGTTTTGTTGTGTGATGTTCAGAAGAAGCTGATACTTTAGGTTGAATGAGGGTGTGTTGTCTGCATGGGGGCTTCTTTCCCCATCAATGGCTTTCTTAAATCTGCAGGCCACTGCAATTGCAACGGTAGTTCTGCTGATTTCTGAGCTTAGTAGAAATATACTGTACATGCTGACCATTGGTTGGAAGGGGAGAGATGAGAGAGAGAGGGAGAGAGCGAGAAGAGAATTGCATGTGCTGCATGTGTTCTGATTATGCTTGTCGGAGTGTCATGTTGGGATCTTGAACAACATTTGTTCATGTCTTTCGGTTTGTCATACTTTGTACTTGTAGTCTTTCAAGACAGCTGTACGCTGAGCAATGCAACTAATCTTGAGGAATGAAACTGGACAACCAGATTATAGTAGTTATAGGTGTACCTTGTACACCTACCAACTCATTGCAACAACAACAATAACAAAAGTGACCTCTGGCGTTCTTATGAACATTTTCAAGCAGTGCATACGTTTTATTGAACCACAAACAATATGAAATCAAATTTGTTGACTTGCTGTGATGTATCATTTATGAACAACGTCACTCTTTATTGGCAGAGTTCCACGCCTCAACATTCAAAACGAAAAACAAAAACAGAGGTTCCGCTGCAATTATAATCAAATTTTGCAAATGCTTTTGAATAATTCCAAGCCTTCCCCAATGAACTGCGGATTAGCTCTACCATGGAAAAAATAAATGTCTTTTTGTTGGTGAACCATGACTAATTTTTATATGATGTCAAAATAAGTTGTTTTGTTGGCAGAATACTGATTTTCTGCAAGACGTTGATTGTGTGCATGTATTTGTACATGGAAGAAAAACAAATACAGCTAAAATGGTTTATTCAAATCTATTTGCATTTTCATACCAAGTTCCTAATGGTCAATGTAATTTACTTTTGTACAGTGTCTTTTTTGCTTTAACAAACCTTCCCAAAGTGCTTGTTAACTTTTAATAAATGCCGCTAAACAGGCCATTCATTTCCCCATCTGTGTGATTGCTGCTGCAATAATTGTGATTAGCCTATTTTGGCACAATTCCAGCATGCTGTCAGACTGTACCACTTTTAAAAAGAACCAGAATTATGAGGGAGAAAGACATAGCGGAAACTACAGCGAGTGACTACTTTTGAAAGAACAACGTGAGCATATGCATGTAAAATTTATGGCCGTATCTTTCGTAGGCTGAATTTCAACGTAGCCGGCCAATTAATATAGCCCCTCTCCCTCCATCAGGGAAAAACCAATTCGACAGGCAGCCAGTGACAGAGACAGAGAGAAAAACTGCAGCGAGCTGTGTTCTGTACATGCAAATGAACGGCCACTGCTACAAAATCGCTTCTCCGTGTCACTTTCAATAGGCCAAAGATGATCCGCGTGTTTGTGTTACATTTGCATGTTGCTCTGCACTGTTTAGACAAAGATCCAGGCACGTACGCAATGAAGAAGCTGCAAAACAAGGGAAATGTCGTTTTAAAAAAAAAAATGCACATAAGGCCTTTTGATTGAATTGGAATGGAAAACTGAATATTTTGCCAGGCGTGACGCTCATTAAAATAAAACAGGAGCTGTGCATGAAAGAATTGTTCATTTTGTGCTTCGGTACTCATCGTCCTCTGTGAATAGCAGCGCACTTCTTTGGCCAGAGTGGCTTTGGCATCGAAACTATATTTCCCTGCCAAACAGTATGCTAGTCGACAAGCCAGCTTTACCGTTTCCAACAAACCACATTGATGTTGAAAGCTCAGTTGACTCGTCACTAATTATTGTTGTTGGGGAGGAGGACCTTTGACTGTGCACTGTTGGTGTAAGACTGCAATGACTACGTTGACATGCCGTCGATATTTGGGTTAAGGTCAAAATTGAGGTTTTGGAAATATTTTTTATGTGTAACCAGTTTTTATGTGTGGGCTGACAAGAGGTACGTGGTAATTGTGATCAATTGGAATATAGACATCAAATCTGCTTATTATTTTCTCCCGTCAATAAACGACATTATAGTCATCTCTTTCAGTCTACTAATAGTCAGTTTTGTGCTTTGTCTGAGTGTCACCAGGTTTGTTCACCTTCACTTGTGGATTGCGTTCTAGACGCTGCATACTATTGAAGTCGTTCCTACCCTCAAAAGACCCAAATTCCTTGTGAATAGAACATTCTACATTGCACTTAACATCTGATATCTATTTTTCTTCAGAAAGACATCCAACCACTTCACTCTGCTGTGATACCATAGAGGTTGCTTTATTTTTGGAAACCCAGCTTCTCTTTTCTAATAACTGGTCGGCATGCTTCTCACTGCATTCTAAGACTGTGCCAGATCTCGGTCGTCTGATTGCCGATAATCTGCGTCATCCATTAGCCACCTTTTCCAGTGGTGACCTTCCAGTCTTTTCAGTTTCTCAATTAGACCTGGAGGCTTCGTGAGGTCACGTGCCAGTCACAAGTATCATCCTGCACTATTATGACATGCTGCAGACAAACCTCGGGAGTTCTTTCACCCACATTTTCTCTCAAACTCTTGTTATTCAGTTTCTCTAATTCATTTATTTGATATGCAATTAAACTCTTCCCAATTATGTTCTTTTCTGAGCATTAGCTTGATTTGTTATGAAAGATATTATTTCTCTTTTTAAAATTACTTTTCTATTTCCTGACAAATACTCGAACCCTGGCCACATCTATCATCCACTCACGCTTACTAAACAAATGTCTTTCTACTACTGTCAGAGTTCTACTATTTGACTAAAGTTCTGTTGTAAGCAGGTGTGGCCATTATTTAGACAAAATACTGCCTTAACTATTAGTTTGAACCAAATTGAATAGTAATTGTCCGCCACATTCTCCGTAGAGGATAGTGCATGCAATTTACATGTTGTGATGAATAATTACACTCCTTGCCAGTGAAACTTGGTCACCGCCACTTTGCTCATAAGAAATAAAGAATACAAATACCGTAATTTTCGGACTATAAGTCGCACCGGAGTATAAGTCGCACCAGCCATAAAATGCCCAAAAAAGTGAAAAAAAACATATATATGTATATAAATCGCTCCTGAGTATAAGTCGCACCCCCACCCAAACTATGAAAAAAAACCGCGACTTATAGTCCGAAAATTACGGTAATCTGTCAGGGAAATTTTAATCGGCTAAAACAAAGTGTAATTCGTCCGAGGCTGTGTCGTTGCAAAGCAGAATAATGATAATTGGAATTAATACCTCAATTTGCCCACCTGCAGGGAGCCGTTCCTCTGCAAACTCAACTGCACGCCCCGTTGCACATGAGGGATTCAACACGTGTCAAACTAATGACCCCAAAAGCATCATTTGTGGCTTTTATACATAGCGAAGGATTCACAAACCCCAATTGAAAGATGATAGATGATGTGTTATTTTGTGTTTATGACATTTCTATCACACATTTTGTGACTAATATACCCAAGCTTAAGAACAAAAAGGGGACCTCTAAAGATATGTAATCTGACTCAATGAAGCCTGCAGATCCATCAAAACAAGTTTGACTACATACTTTCGGAAGAGCTTTGACCAGGTCTAATGCAGAAAATAAATGCTGCTTCTTAAGAAATATATCCCTCGTGTGCTTAGTCAACCTCATGGACTTAGTTTTCTACTTTGGGTTTTCGTTTTCAGGGCACAGCTTTGCAAAGCCGGCAAAATTGTGTTTGACTGTGAGGAACACTGCCTTAGACCTTTTCATAAAATGGAAGAAGTTTAAACATCTACCATTGGTGCTTTTAAGATTCAAATGTGCGTGAACATAATTTTATTGAATGACATTCACTTCTATTGGATTTCCGCCTTGCGTTGCCCTCAAAAATCAAGGCGAGTTTCCCTTAGAGTCATGGCGAAAGTCAAAAGTATCCACGGGCAGAGTTTGTACTTTGATTCTCTGGAAAAAAAAGATGATGAAACTCTCGTATGTATGTATGACTCGCACCGGGGGCGTTAAACTTCTGTGGTGCCACTGTGCATCAAAATGACGTAAGGCGTCTCTCATCTCTCGTTATGTTCTTTAAAGTGAATCCTAAAGGCCAGATTTGCTTCTATTGCTGATAAGCCTTGCAGCATTTCCGTGAAGAAATCATCATGTAGCACGGCCAGCTGTTGTGTGCATCTTAAAGCAGCAGCCTGGAGACACACACACAGAGAAAACCCACGCACATTATTGACCCATCACTGCCAATCACTTATTGAACTCGACAAATGTCTCTCTATAAGAAGCTGACTTTTTTTGTCCAAGACCCTCTCATCATCCTATTCATCATCATCATTAAACAGGGCAGAGCAGCTCCTTTAATCATATTTGTAATTTCAAAAGCTTCATGAAAGAGATGTTAACCTTGTACGGTACTGTCGGCATTAAAAATGGATCAAAGCGGCTCGGCTTTGATGTGGACGAGAGCTCCCGCCAGATCCATGTCACCCTCTGCTGGGAGGATGCGGCATTTCACTGACCGGATGCGGTTGCTCGACCTTTTTCACGCACGCAAACAGTTGTAAAAGTGACAAAGACAATCAACAGACCACGATCTTGACCTTTTTCTTTTTCAAGCAACACCATTGCTCCGGTTTTGATATGCAGATGGATTGTTTGGGTTGTTTAGGAGCAAGGACACACCCCTGTGTGGGTGAGGATGATGATGATTATGAAGACAGCCAGGGACGTATGGACTCCGTGGCACGGATGCGAATGGCAGAGATGAAGATGGAGGCAGAGATGTAGCTGTAAAAGACAGAACATGAGAGAGTGAAGAAACATAAATAATTGATGCTGGATCCCGCCTCGCATCTGCCGCCTGCTGTCGTTGAGTTTATTCCAAGCCGAAACATAGCATGACCTCATTATCGCATTAGGCGAGCAGTGAGGAATGGCTTTTTAAAAATATCTTTTTAAAAATTTAACGATACAGATGCAAATGCCTCCACATTCTTGTGTTTTGCTTGAGACGCAAATAGGAGAGTGTGAGGATTTAGTAACATTTGTGTCTGGGCGGGCGTGAATGTTGGCTGTCGATTTGCAATGAGGCAAAATGGAGTGCAGTACTCGGCTGCAAACAGCAGAGGCGCTGTTGATTTAGTTTCAACTCAAAGTCAAACATAGCGTCAGCAACGGGAAGATGACGCACGCAAACCTCTGCAATGATAAACACAACATGGCATTTAAAATATAATATTTCAAATGTCAACCGATATTTTTGTGGCGGTTACTCAGATGGAAAGTAATGTAGTGAGTGTCGTGCTTTATTTTTCTATACAAATTCCCAATGCATTATTCAACTCATGTTAATTATTCCCTGCTATAATGCAGTATATTTTTCTCTTACAAATTCAATTTGTCGCATACATGGTATTTCTCAGACTTATTTTCTTTCATTTGATGTGCATACGGTACTATGCATTGGTGTTTGATCAAACTTTTTCAGACCAATACCACTAATATGTTTTCTATCTTGAAAAATACCCTTCTTTTTTTTCCTGATGCTTTTTATTTGTTGGTGTGTTAAATAACAGCTGTATTGAGCCTGTTAGTAGTGAATGGGACTTATGGAATGCCATTGTTTTGCACTAGGCATCGGTGGTTGGTATCAGTAGCCTCCATGAGTACCTGATTCTTTGAAACAAGGCTGATATTGTCCTGATATTGATACTATACTTTCAAATTAGATGTTCCGTGATGGTATCTTAATTTTCTTTATCATGGCAAATGGTCTGATAAATTTGGTTAGCAGTGACATTATAACATATGCAAAGATTTCAGTGCTATTCTGTCATTGCAAAAAGGTTGCTGGGTTGAATGTTTATATAAAAGAGAGACTTCATGCTCAGATGCTTTAACCCGTCAGTGAGCTAATCAAAATCTGTTGGAGACCCCCTCTCTAATGGTTTGTAAAAACACTTTTGTACAAGAGATTCTTTTGATTACACCCAAAACAAATGGGGTTGGCTGACATCTCCCAAGACCTCGAAGCTTTTGTTTAGCCGCTACACTGTTGTCACCCTCCCCTCCTGGAGGACGACAGCACAATTCTGCAAAGCCTTTATTCTTGCTCGTTCGATTCCCGACCCCTCCTCCCTTCTCCCTTTTGTTAAGACAGCCTCTCGTCCAACGCCCCCCATCTCTCTCTCTCTCTCGCTCTCTCTCCCTCTCTCTCTCTCTCTCTCGCTCTGTCTTACTCTCTCTCTCTTCGCACTCATTCATTTTGCCAGCTCAGGGCTGGCGCGCTCAAGAGGAGCGTGCTTGGGAAACAAGCAACACACTGCTGTTATTTTTCTTGGGGGGGAAAAAAAATATTCCAAAGTGTAAGGAGCTTCTTTTTGCTTTTGGGCAACACTCATCCTGCCCTATCGTTTACTTCCCACCCCCAATCTCTCACTGGCGCTCTCTCTATTGCCACATCTGTGCGCTGACTTGGCTGAGCGGCTCACTCGCGGCTGCCCCAGCCGGCTGAGGGTGTTGACACTGGGACCACTACCTGCTGCCGGGGGATTAAGCGTGCTTTGAATACACGGAGACTGCTTTGTCGCTTTGGTTGCTGACCGCTGCGAGGGTCCACGTCAAGGACACATAAATCCACGTGGCCAAGACACCGAGCACGGACCAAGGCAATCCAAAGGAATGGATGCTCAGGGAAGCGTAAAGAAAAGCTGACAATAAACTGGTGAAAGCTGGCAGAGAGTGAAGAAGTTGTTTCCTGCACGGACCCCGTAACGGAACATAACGATAAATCGGATCAGGGTGCAGTGAGAGATCTTTCTTCTCATTTTCGCTATTGGGATTTTCAATTCTGGTGGTAATATGCTCCAGGAGAGCACCACAAATCTCCACCTCTGGCTACACTTCATTTTTCACCCTCTTTGAGTTGTTTTCTTCAAAGCGTTAATCTCGTGTTTCTCATCCTCACGGAACCACTCTGACAGCTTGCGTGGATTGCAATCCTCAACTTTTCTGGCTTTCTAACACTTCATAAGGCGTGAGGTGTACGAGAGGAAGAATAACAAACCCAAGAGCATGTGCTCATTTTTTTAAGGCATCCAGCTGCTAATCTGCTGCAGCAGACATACTCCAGTGCCGGTGTCAGGTTCTCATGTGGCACACTTGTATAGCTCTCCAGTGTGACCAGCTTGTCCGCGGAATACAAAGAAACAGCTGTGTGGCGTTAGAGGAGCAAATTGTTGTTCATGAGAGCAGCGAGCGCCGAGGTTCCGTGGAGAGCTTGGAATAAGATGCTTGACACCTTGCTGGCGAGCACCAGACCTTGGCATGGTTTCTAAGGACATTTGACTTGGGGGAAGAGGGCTTTTAGGAAGAGGGAATCCCCTCATCACCTGACGAATCAGCAATCAGGGTCACTTTAAGGACAGAAGAGGATTCCTGTTGGAATTGAAGTTTCTCATGGATATATTACTTTTTTAAACTGCAGTTTTTCCCCGATAACTCGGAAGCATAGCAGTGCAACACTCGTACACATATTATTACCACCTACTTATACTTTTAGATTCACAGTAAGTATTAACACATTGCCGCCACTCATATATTCCATTCTGAAAAGACCATTCGGAGTTTCCCCAAGGGGCCCACGACAGGATGTAGGTAGTAAGAGGGTAGTATGGACAGGTGGTGGGCCGACTCTAGCAAGTCCCCCTCTGTCCAGCCTTCTCCCCACCACGTGGATGTTATTGTATTTAAAAATGCATTGCTTGGATACGGCTGAAAGTTTGCAGCAACCCTTCTCAGCAGGAAACAATCGGCGTGTTCCCATCACAGTCTACATCTGGAAACGCACCTGAAAATCCGGACCATTACAGTTGCTTTTTTTGTTTTGTTTTTTCTTCATTGGGTGTCGTTTACCCAACCGCCATCATTTTCTCCAACGGGTCTTTGGGCGCCTCTCGACGCCCTCCTCGCCCCGTTATCTCCTCGGCCGCCCTGGACGGAAGGGGGTCGATGGAGTGGACCATGGCCGGGTGCCATTATCCTTCTCCAACGCCGCCGGAGCGGGAGCGGAGGTACCAGCACAAAGTGTCTCTGGTGGTGCGCTACTTTATGATCCCCTGCAACATCTGCCTGATCCTGCTGGCCACGTCGACGCTGGGCTTTGCCGTGCTCCTCTTTCTCAACAACTGTAGGTTTATAACTTCTGAATCCCGCATTCACCTAATTGTTGTGATTTTGTCCATGTCAGCGGGCTAAATGCACCGGACCTGTTGCATCTTAAAAGCAGGATAAAAAAACGTACTTACCGGGCAGTTCAGTTTTGTAATCCTTGTTGCAGAAAAGGGGCGTGTCCAATTTGCAATTATCACATAATGTTTTCGTACAATTTCTCCGTGTTTGGAAAAAGTCCACAGTCAAAAAAGCAGTTGGCTGTGTCACTCTTGAGTTTGCTTCTATGCTGTTTAATCCTTACTTGCTTTTGCTTCTCATGTTGCGTTTTTGTGGGGGTGGGCAAATAAAATGGGATAAGGAGGATCATTTCTAACATCATTTCAAGGCAGACAGAATGGCACACAATGTTGGCCAAACGGCACTTTTCAAAGGATGTGAAAAAGTGGACTGGAGAGATGGATGAACATGTGATCCAAGAATAACGATTGTTGTACTCCTTCCTGTTGTATGTTCCCATACATACATACACACACACACACACACATGTACGCGCAGATACTCACGCACGCACGTACGCACGCACACAAACACTGTGAAGGTGTTTGACTACATATAGATAAAAGGGGAAAGTGACATACACAAAAATACATCTTCCGACACACAGCTAAATGTCACACAGAGACACTTATTGATTCTCTAAAGATATTGGCTGAATGATGTTCATGTGGTGACATTCACACAGGCAGCCACTGTGTCAAGAAACTGAGATGGGATGAGGGGGGACTAATATGATTTTCAAAAGACCTTATCATGCGCATGAAAATGGAAAGAATTGTTTCTCCTCGCCATCGCTCGCTTCTTACCGTATGTCACCTTTCATTCTCAGTGTTTGTGTGTCTTGTATTTTCTATGGTCATGTGATTTCGGGAGTATCCGTGCAACTGACAAACACTTAAAACCCTGGTAGAAAAGAATGATGAAGTGAATACGGAGTGCGTCTCTTCAAGGGATGTTCTTTGTATTTACTTAATAAAGAGGTGTGTCCCAAGACTTTTAACCAGACCCTTGAGATATGCCCTTTAAATTATTTCACAGCCTTGTCTGTAGAAAGCGTCTTCCCGATGAAAATAGGCTCCCGTCATGAGTGACTGGGACACGGCTTCAGCAGACACTTCATTATTCACTTGAAGCCCCGGCCTCATCTTTCCACTCTCCTCTTGTTCCCGCTCTCTTTCTTCCCCTCAAGACCCCAGCTGTTGACAAGCAATTCTCTGTCAGTCTCGATTTAAAAGTCGGTTGCGTGTTGGGATTCTTGGAAATCTCGGGAAAGACTTGCGTATTCTGGCATAAAAGTTGGTGCTTTAATTGATGTGCTTTATCGCTCTCACTATCCCTCGCAGTGCAGAGTCATGCAGAGTGGTTTCAAGGTGTGAAATGCGCTGCAACAGCAGCTCGGACCATCAGGGGGCTCTGTTTAGTGAGACTGACATTTGAGTGTGAAGTTCTGCACTCCAGCTAGCTGCTGCTCTGAGATCCATGCATCATTGAGGAAGGGCCGTGCTGTGTTGGCATCAGGATTTTTGCCTTTGAACCATTGTGCCTCCAAGGTTGAACCTAATTCATTCTGGTGACCAAAGATTGATTCACATTCCTCCACAAATCTACAGAAAATAATGGATTTAGTATTCATGGTTTTTTTTTTGCATCAAACTCTCATCAACATAAAACCTTTGCTAGTTGTTAAAAATCCTTGAAGTTATGCTGATCTTGTGTCAAGTCTGTACTCTGAAATATTTTCTAGCTGTAGAGGCATATTGATTCCAGATATTCTTCCTGTTGAAGTCTGAAATGTACAAGTTGGGGGACATCTCAATTTATTGGTTGCACAGTACAAGTGTGAATCAAAAGTATTTCAGATGGGCTCCTTATTTGTGAACTTTTTGTAATGGATACAACATGGGTCGCAGTTGTATGTGGGTTTTTAAGGGTATGAAAGTTCACGTGTGACACAAAATTTGCTCTCCTCTCTCCTAATTCTGTAATTAGGTGATTCCAATAAACAGTTTGAGTTTTGATTGAAGCGACAAAGTTATGATGATGTGTTCCCTATTGCATATGGTATGAAAACATATTGCCTCTGTTATATTGCATAACTGTCAAGTCAGTACTATACATGACATTTGTTGACAAAATGTGTCTTTATTTGCTGCAGGGTTTCACAAACTTATTTTTATTTTGCTCTTATGTCTTTCAGACAAGCCTCCTCACTTTACACCGGCTCAGCCTCCTGATGGTAAGTCTTCTGTGCTTTGATTATTGACTGCTTTTGTTTTAGGGATACTGCAGTTAACTAGAGCACAGAAAATTGATGACATCACTACATTGACTATAGTTCATTACCTGATGTGAACCTTCAATGTCTTCAGTGCTTGTCTTTTTCTTGACGTTGCCATTTCATGGAGATGTATGTTAAATATATTCACAGGACATGTAAATGTGTGGAGAAAATGGAAATGACCTATGGACATTTTCCTTGATGTCCCTGAATGTACCTCAGATAAATATTCATTTGTGAATTTTAATTTGCAGATTAATCTTGAATCCCATCACGTCACGTTTTCTGACAATGAGTTGGCATGGTGATTGCTTCAACTGATTGGCTCTGTTTTGCAAATTGGACTTTCAGGACCAAATTATCCACATGTTTCATTAAATGTTTCTTGTAGTTTCTTAACACATTTCTGTTTCGAAGCTCAGCATGAATATTTATCAGCTGTTGCACAGTGCGATAGTGCTTGATAGATTTTAGCTATGTAGTTTTTCAAAGCCTTGGGCTGGGCTTTTGCGAGCTCTTAAGGTAATGGATCATCCTGTTCATTGGTAGGCACCAAAGCTGGCTGCCTAAAGGGCCAACGAGTAGAATGATTCCATCCAGACAGTTGAGGCAGCTGAATCTCTACTTTGATACACTAAGGCTAGGTTGCATCAACTCGGTTTAATTTAATTTTAAAATTAGCTTGAATTAGAGGTTAGTAAAAGAAAGTTTCAAATTAAATAATCTAAGTTTAAAATCAAGCAGAGCTCAGTATTGCCATTAAAAATAATAAAACATGGTTTCGATTAATTCAAACTAATTTATAGGGATAATTGAGGATATTGTGTGCTCAGGTAGTGAATGTTTTTTTTTTTTGTCAGAGTTCATTCATGGTTGCAAAGATGTTTTCCAGACACGTCAAATTTGGAGAGCCCTGACGGTAGGGCGGTGTTTGCCACATGCAGACACATACAGAACTTTGTCACTCAGTGAGATGTGGCCTTCGCTAGCAAAAAACATTAACCTAAAGTTACTTGATACCTCGATCAACTATGTTATAATGGCTCAGCAGAGAAGTTTAAACTTGCCCTTCTTTGACAACTTGTTGACCAAATCAATTGAGCAAATAGAAGACAAGCAAACAAAAACATGGTGTAAAAGAAAGATTTTGTTTGGCAGTAAGTGCCAACTGGAAGTTAGAACATTTTGACCAAAGTGAAAAATAAACATGATGTTGCTCAATTAAAGCTTGCTGGAAAAGCTTAAAACCATTTTCAACCTGTCACTGCCATGTATGACAGTTAATCCAGTCTTGCGGTTTAGCTCCATCATAAAATTCAGGAGTATTTAGCCTGTCTAGCAATTTTCTTTGAGAAGTTTTGCTCTATACATCTAAACAAAAATGCTGCCATCGTTAAAGTTGAAATGCACAAGGCGTCATTATAAAATGAATACTCAGTCACAGTTTGAACTGGAGTTGAAAGTTGTAGTGCAACAGGATTAAAGTCAAACCATGATTTAATCGAGTCTTGAACTTAAACCTTGTTGGTGCAAGTGCTCCATTCTGCCTCACATAGGCCAATTTATTTGAGTGATTTTAGTCAACTGTCCATCAGCGGGTAGTTGTCCTTTTAGCGCTAATAGGCTGCTCACTGTCTGGAGAGATTGTTGAAAGGGGATTAATTGATCATTTCTTGACTTTCCCTTCAGCCTCCATCTGCTTATTGGGAAGTTGGCCAACCAATAAGCATCTGAGACCTTAGTGCAAGCACTACAATTTAGAGCAGTCATGTATTTACATTTTAATAATATAAACTGAATGAACTTGACAAATGGCAAACTGTAACACACATTTGAAAAGCAAATATCGTGACAGAATGTGATTCCCTGTTGGGAAGTCTGCCACGTACTGATCTAATTTTACTTGCACAACAGAAATAAAATCCTGCTGATGGACTGAGCCCAAGACTCGCCATGTATTTTCCGTGTCTTGGGGCACAGTTTGTTTCTGCACAAGTCAAGCGTTTAAAAACTGCTGCTCGCTCTTAATTACCTTTCCAATAGTTATGTAGGCTTTCCATCAGCCTCCTATGTTTTTTTAATATCCCAAGGAAAACAAAAAGGCCAGTCTCCAATCAGTGGATTAAGCCCGTCCGGTGGGACGCTGTTTCTGCGGGTCATTTAACGCCGGGGAGATTAGTGAGACAATTACAGTCTGCCTCAATAGAAGAACTGGCCACTATTTGGAGGTTTAGTAGTTGTGGAGGGGTGATTTAGAAGATGCTCCCCAGCATCCAAGAGCGAATATAACTATGGCATTAGTCAAATCTGGCCCAAAGAGCACAACCAGGGCTTCCACAGAATCTGTCCTCGGCGTCAAGGACACTCCACCCCTTGGTTCTTAATTACATGAAATCACAGACAAGGATACAGAGGAGCGTGCATTTTTTAACAGCCCAGTTTGCCTCGGAAGTGCCGTTGATGAGACGTACTTTTCGGCTCACAGATTGTAAAGGAATTCTCTTGCAAATTAAAGCGAGAGAATCCTGGGTCTTGGGGGACAAATTACCCAAGCTCATCCCACAGATGAATGTGTAGTCCCCCTCCTTGCCAGATGAATGACCTATAATCACCAGTCCCAACAATGATAAAAGTCACAAAACAGCATTTAATCAGCTCAGCTCAGCCACGTTCTTTACTGCCGGTTGTGTTTTAATGATAAGACAGTTGTTGGATGTTTGGCAAAGGCTAGAAAGCTCTGCTAATAGGCAGTTAGGGGTCTTACAAGTGTACTTTGGGAAATTCTTTATGGAGGACAACAAATGAGCTAACTTCTTAATTTTGGTGCAAGTGGTTCTGTGGAGAAGAGCTCCAGTGTTTGTTGTCTTCTGCAAAGATTTGTTCTCATTCCTTTAGCGCAGTGGTTCTTAACCTTGTTGGAGGTACCGAACCCCACCAGTTTCATATGCGCATTCACCGAACCCCTCTTTAGTGAAAAATAAAATATTTGTTTTCAAATTCAAGACATAAATGTTTTTTACTGGTGCACAAACTGAGCCGTTCATGGACATCACCTTGTTCAATGAACGAAACCAACATGAACTCACATGAACTCACAGCAAATGACATACCTGCAAACCAGTGTGACTTCTGCGGTTGCCTTTGCGAGACCAGTTCAGATATGCGTCATCACGAATTTACACGACACTCAGGTGTGTTCGGACCTCCGCAGTGGAGGCTCTGCCGAACCCCTGAGACCGACTGACCGAACCTTCGATCGAACCCAGGTTAAGAACCACTGCTTTCGCGTGTTTTCCTTCCAAGCCGCATGTTTTGATGTCGAACCTGGATTTGTCTTTTTTCCCCAACTTTATTTTGATTAGACACATTGCTGGTCATAAAAAATAGAGATTAAAAAAAGCAATCCATCCACCCACCCATCCATCCATCCATCCATCCATCCATCCATCCATCCATCCATCCATCCATCCATCCATCCATCCATCCATCCATCCATCCATCCATCCATCCATCCATCCATCCATCCGTCCATCCATCAATTACGATCATGTTCAGATTACAATTTACAAGCGATTTCAGTCGATCACTCTTTGATTTCTCAGATGACAAATATTTTGGTCTGACAAAATGGCTGCAATCTTTTGCACACAGCTCTCCTGACAGCAGCCAATTTTGTTGTCTTCTCTAGTTCTCCAGAGGTTACTCCTCACTGACAGACAAAGTACACCCTGCAGGACTGATATTACATTTGATCAAAGGCAGTGGGACACCTGCAAAAAAAGTGGCTTCATGCTTGCTTACACTTTGGACACAGCACCTTCTCCAAATGAATATAAGCTTTTGTCAGCTCGGGGATAATACAGGAACCAAAACACTTTCCATCATTAGAAACCAAGGATGGGGGGGGAGGGTACATTTGAACACACACATACATAAATATGCAATTTAATCTGCTCGAGTCTCTCCTATGTTCTTCGCAATACGCCTGATTCACAGAGGAGCGGAATTAATTTTGACTCCTCAGCCTATCTTAATTAAATCTTTTCACATCATAGATTTCTCGCAACAGAGACAAAATATCTTCTGCATCTCAGAGGCGGGGTGGGTTTACTGGCTGAGAAGGTCTCACATTAAGTTGGCAAATCCATGCTGTTCAAGTTGCCTGCCCAGAAATCCAAGTACACAGAAGTGTTTGCACGTCCGAACCCCGGTGGAGGCCTTGACGCCAGCAACACAAAGTTGAATGCCCTTCGAAAGTACACAAAACTCTTGGTCGGGGTGCTCTGTTTCATTTCATGACCCCATCACGTGCGTCATGTTTGAGGTTTACCCACCAGAGGAGAAAGAGTGGTCAGTTGCAAATGAATTAATCTCATATCACCACAGGAACACAAATGTTTTGAATGCATTCTTCCTCCCTTCTCCTTAGTTTCACAAAGATCCACTGCCAAAATACTGCTGCAAGTGCAGTAAGAAATGAAAAACTCACCGGCTTGCCCAATATAACATTTTTACACGACCTAGTAGGCTATTATGGCATAGAATTTATTCCAGCAAGTATTCATGTGGCTCATTTTAGGATTCTGGACATTGTACAGATCAGCGTACCTTTGGTCTAATTGAAAAGTGTAAATGTACCCAAAGTGATAAATATTTAAAAAATGAAACTAATAAAAACACCAAAATCAAATCAAAATGTCATTAATTTGTTTGCATTAAAAATAGAAACAAGTGAGATAATGTGTGCTTACTCTCTTAGTAAAATGAACCAATCACATTTAAACTCCAAATTTTTCCAGATGCTCCAAGTCAGTATACCAATCATGCTAAAGAAGGCAAAAAAAGATGGAATAACATTCAAGTAATACGAGTGGGATCATTATTTCTCCCTCTCTCAATGGTGGTGATCGTACCCTTTTCACCTTGACGTATATTATGTCGACTCCTTGTCTTACGATCTTCCTTAATAATCATAATTAGTTCATTATATTAAAATCAGAAGTGTTCAGGTAGTGTTGGCGCTAATGAAATTGTTGGGCGGTGTTGACAGAGGTGGTAAAAAGAAAAAAAGCACACTCACGCGCACACTGGCACGCACTGAAAGATAATCATAGTGAAAAATGTCATCGTTAATATGTTAATCAGGCTTAGATATGATAATTAGGTTGAACGAAATGTCTTGCCATGTCAACGTGTTGCTGAACAATATCGTACTCTGATTTCCTGTTGTTAACTGAGCCCTCCATCACATTCGTTGTCTTCCATAATGAGGCCGTGTGAAATTATTTAAGTGATTAGAGTAGTGGTGGGGAAAACACACATGCACGCATGCACACACACTCACACACACACACACACACATACACACAATGCCTTGTAGTATGTTTGGGCCTTGCAAGCTTGGGTTGCAATGAAGACACAGCTCTGTCAGAGTCTACTGTACTCTGAATTATGCAAACTATCATTTAGATCGTTACGGTAATATATTTCAGATTTCCTAATCTGGTTACTATCTGTTATTTAAATTATTAGGACTTTTTATAAATGTAACTTTACCATCAGGGAAGCGAAACTTTGTCTTATACATTTCCGGTCATTTTTTATGCTATTTTATGTCTGTACGGCGACCTTGAGTGCCTTGAAAGGCCTCTTGTAAATAAAATTTATAATTTTTATTATAAATGCGAGATGGGATGGTTTTTAATAAGTTTTCACCTTCCCACAACTTTTTTGAGCAGTATATAAACTTACTCTGATATTGTTATTTGCTAGTGTACTTGATGATTATTTGCCATGCACATTTATTTGACTTCTTGTATATGAGAATATGAGTTTTGTTTTATTCAGCTCATAAACAAATGAATGAATTAATGAATGAACGAATGAATGAATGAATGATGTGCTTGCGACGCAGTGAGCATTTTCTTACCTTTTGTGTGATCCACTGCATTACCTTCATGGAGGCGGACATGACAACCAATTTGTGTTCTGCCTCACACCATTATAATACAACAACAAGTGCAAGTGACACCATTTCTTTTCAACCCGTCCACAACACAAACACACACACACACACATACGCTGCTATATGCTGCTTGTTGCCCTCTCAAATAATATTTATGACAGTAAAAAGCAAGAGGAAGTCCAAGAAAGTAGGGTGCTAAATTGCTATTATGGTAATGTTTCGACCAGATTTTTTTTGTTTTTTTTATATTCGAGTGTACAGCAACAAACAATGTATTTGCTATCTACGCAATAAGACATATTGTTTACTGCCACGTGACAGCCAGCCAGAAGCAGAGTGGATGATTCAGACACATTATGTTGTTTACCAGCCTGTCCTTGCCTAAAACGCCTTTCATAGCTTGTTTACGCAACATGCACGTAACTCATGGAGCCTTAATGTGTGTTACAAACCTGTGCTCAAAAATGATGTTACCTTTATACTCAAATGGACGCATGCCTGCTTTTCCATGAGTGTCACACATATCATGCGGTTTGTTTTTTGAAACGGAATTGGTTAGATGACGCTGAATGTGCAGAGATAGGCTGAGATATTTGTAATACTGTAGTGCACATTTTGCACAAAGTGGTTGCCAATGTTCCAAAAAATGAAGAAGGAACAGAAGTCCATGTCAGCAATCTTTCTCCAGTATTATTGGAAAAGCAGCCGCAGTCACTCCAAACATAATAAAAGCATTGCCACTGATGGAGCTGCAATGTACACTCTCTGACAAATAGCTCTAAGACCAACAGACTCATTTACAGTAAACTGTGCTTTACTCCATGAAGAGTTAGCTGCTCATGGTCATAATGTGACAGGTGTAAACACAAGTCATGCGAAATAAAAAGCTCCCTCACTCTAGTAAGTGAACAGGCATGCGCGGTGGTAGTGCTAAACTCTTACAGTTTCAGCCTCCTCCCTCTGTCTTGATAATTAGGAGTTAGTGCCCTTTCAAAGAGCAAGCAGCTCCATTTACTGAAAATGGATATTTGGCCCAAGCTCGTTATAAAGACTGAGCACATCTTTGGTGGCGCGCCACTACTACCTTAAAGCAGACAAATACTATAAATAGACTTTAAAGATACAGTGAGTAAAAACTTGACAGCGGAATAACATCTTAGGCATGGTGTTGATGCTGCCCGGGCTAGTCATAAGAAAGCACAGCATCTCTGTTGTCACCATGGTGACCCCCAGTTCAGAATCAGATGCATTTGTAGTCTTAATATTGCTGGACCAGCCGAGGCGGAGGTCTGCGTTTGACCAGGTGGCGTTTCCAGATTACTATGTTGCTCCAACTTCCTGGACAGCTGATACACGCATGCACGCACGCACGCACTCGCAGAATATGAGTGCGAGTGCTTCCACTTGTGATTTATTAGCTGTGACATTAGCCACTGGTGTCAGGAGACTCCAATTTTGCCACAGCTGCTTCCTGTCACCACATTGCCGTAACTGCAATAACAAGTTTCTTATTTTGACGGTTAAACTTTGAGTTTTTCCACATTTCATTTTAATCATCGCATGCTTTTTTTTTCTCCCACTTTTACTGGTCGGTTTCTGATGTGATGAGGATTTGATTGCAAGTTATAAGTGCAATGATTTGATATTAATTGAATACATCTGGGTTAAATCAGCTAGGGTAGCTGGGTGCTTGAAAATGTAATGCGAAAAAATGGCATTTCGCATATTTCTGCAAGTCTTTGCTGAGACATAAATGCCTGGTAAAGCAACTATTCCCTAGGATGGAATAATTTGGAACTTATCCAGTTACCCTAATAAATACATAAAATATACATACACGTAGCTATGAAGCGTGTATAAAAAATAAAACCTACTTTTTTTCTGCATCCTTTGCGATTTGAAAATTGCATTCTACTACCTTCCCATGTTGATTTGAATTTGATTAATTGTTCAGCCCTTACTATGCACAATATTTCTACACAGAAGCGCAAATATCTACATGCCACAAATGCTACTTAGTTAATCTTTCTACAACCCCACAAGCAATACTGGTCCCAAGTCGAAGACCATGGCAGCTGCAAATTTATTCACTTGTTCACTATACAAATAGGAAAAATTTATACTGATCTACCCTTTGCTCTCGTTGCCTCAAGCACCAGTAGTCATTTCGAATCAGCACGATTCTTGCACAGACCGATAGAAAATGAGACACTCGGTGATCTGAAAGTAAATTAATTCATTTCAATTAAAGTAAATTAAATAATTTAAAATGAATTTGACCCCATATATATATGTCATTCAATAAGGAAACACTTATTAATTTATTATTTGCCCCTTTCAAACAAACAAACAACTGATTAATACTCAATATTTTGGACGTGGCCAGAGGTCCTTGATTTTTTTATAAATTTCCTCCATCTACTAAATGGTGAAAAGACACAATGGGAAGGGTCAGAGCCATTGTCAGAATGCCACTGTTTTCTTTTTTTCTTTAAGGAAATGCTTTAGCCTGTTGAGTTTTAATGAGCCAGGAGAGAAGTCAGGGGAGACACTTGGCAAGACGACATGCAGCCTATTAGGTCCATGAGAGGAGATTCAAGTACGTTTCTGCATTCAAGAGAACGTTTACATCCAAGTGCACATCAGACAGAAGAAAAGAGAAGAGGAGTTTATTTTCCAAGATATATTTAACTGTAAGCACTGTGCGTTACCTCATGCAGGATACATTTGTTGGGGAAAGTGGCAATGCATGGAAAAGAGTTGAGATCCGATCGGATGAATATGGGTCGCATTGGAGATAAGAGCACAGACTGGGGAAGATAAAAATGATTTGGAAGGATTCACAGATTGGCACAATGCAGTGCACTTTAGATAGATTCCCTCTGCAAGTTGAAATTCTTAATAACTGACCTCACTGTCTTTTGAGCATTTCATTTTTTTACACAACACAGCATGTTTTTTGTATGATGGTACGATACTTTTTGCTTTTTCTTCAATTAACTTTTAAATTGCCGCTACTGCTGTTGCTACCATTCTAAATAACACTACTACTACTTAGTTATAATAATAATAATCACAATTACACTATGGCCATGCACTTACTATTTTTGCTGATTAGCTGAAACAAATCACGTGGTGGAGTCATGAGGCATGCCTCAAGTTGAAGTCACACTGAAGAAAACATGTTGAATATAGCTGTTTCATAGTCTACATAAAAAAAAAAAAAAACATGTCCGATCCAGATGAAAAAAAACTTGTGCAACCTCATGATGAAATAAATTCGAGTCAATTCAACACCATTTTATCAGTACTCTGAATATGACTTCTTAACCTATAATGAGCTCATTTGGACCTGACATGAACAATTGAATGTGCCATTGGCAAGTCAACTTTTCATTAAGCTACAAAGCAATGATTCATTCTAAAATAAATAGAGGTCAATGTTGCTATATTAGTAGCCGTGTACAGACACCGGCAATGTTATGCTGGTATTATTATTTGGTCATGGAGGATGCCCTTGGTTAAAGATGAATGAAACTCGTAACTATGGTGTTTAGAGGAGTGGAAACTATTCCATTGCTCCTTAAAATGTATTATTTTATTTGGACTTTTACATACATTTGGACACAAATTGAAAGGTCTCGTGGAATGTGTTCAACTCCATCACAAAATTTTGCATAAATTGTCCTTTTTAATATTTTTGGCATGATCTTGTTCACTAACTAAGAAAACCAACAAACAGCTATGAACAGAGTACCTCTCACCTTCACTAATTAGAAAACAAAAGCGCGTCCTCTAAAATATTCCCAAATGATTTTCAGCATGGCCCCTGAGCTGAAGCGGCTGAATACAAATTCTGGATACATCTTGGTGTTTTGTACATGCAAGTCCGTCTTTTTGCCAATAATTATGAAACCTCGATGGACAGACTCAAGGATAGTGATGGATTATGAAGGATTGCCCGTGCGTTGCATAAGCCAAAATTGCCTCTGATTGGCTGCTTGTGAGTGTTTGGGTGGGTTGCTGCGTTCTTGTGCTCCTGCCTGAGGGCTCAACAGGAGATCGGTGTGCTTGGGAAACGTTTTGTTATTAGTATTCCTGTCCTCGGGACTTGTATCTCTCACACCACCACAGCAAGAATTATTGTGTGTTGTGTTGTTGCTCTATGTGGTTATGCATTATTTCAGCCTGTGCAGTTTGAATTTGGAGAGAAAAGCATCCTGAATAAAGCAAAGATGATCAGGCTATTTTTAGTGAGAGAGCTGGAAAATGTATCAATTATTGAAGCCAGAGTGAGTGTGTGATTGCGCGCGTGTGTGTGTTTGGATATGGAAACTGGAGGGGTTCTGAGTGCAGAGAGAATTTGTGTAAAGATTAATAATAAAACACTGAGGTGTTAAAGAAAAGTGAAGATAGAACTCCTTGGGTGTGTTTATGCATGAGAGAGTATCGTTGCATACAAAATGTTAAGCTATATTTGACGTTAAGCATACGAGAACAAATGAACCAATATTTTTGTGAAACTTTGTAGAGAACTTGGTGAGGATCTGGATGAGGTCACGTTTCTGAGGTTGATGCTTCTGCGACATTCTGATTGTGCATGTTTAGAGGTGAGCAACGATGCTTCAGGGTTGCCATCCATAATCATTTCATAAATGTCGATAAAAAAAGCAATTGCTTGTTCCACAGCATTCACTCAATAGAAACAGCCTGAGCTGCATTTGGTAATTTTGAAATTATTGCATGAAAGTATTTTTTCCCCATTACTGACTAAGGCATCAACCCTGACCCGCTTCAGATTGGTCTCATTTCAGTGAAGGAACAGATCGGTCGAAGCTGTTTACCTACCTGCCTGGACTGTTATTAAATACTATTCAGTGTGTGGCACAATAATATTACAAAAGAAATATATAGAGCAGACGGACAAAAGCGTGTGATATGTATCCATTGGTCCATTCATCAGTGGACTGAAGATTGAAATGCGATCCAGGAGGGCGTTATTAAAACATTCTTTGTCAGCGTTCATGTTATTGAGCGAAGCCTCAATTTACACTCAAACAAATTGAACAAAACCTCTATACTGATTCTCACACACAAGGAAAGGTTCAAAGGTCGGACCCCCACCTCCGGTGTCACCTCCTATAATATCCAGTCCAATTTCCAGGATGTAAATGGCCTCATGTGACAGTCAATACTCCAGTTATAGGTGAAACATGAATATGGAAGAGTCGCTCTTAGAAAAAGACACACACTCACACACACACACATGGACACACAATGTCTGACTAATCAAACCCCCGCCCCCAAACCAGCTGGAGATCATCTCTGTTACGGACATTGAAGAGTCTGACCCCACCCGTCCTAATGCACTATTCATGATGCCCTTTCCATTGGCCCTGCCGCTATTATACCCAGACACACACACACACACTGGGCATTCTAGTGCACTTTTTCTCGTCAGAAATCATAAATGTCCGTGTTTCCACCCGCCTCTAATGCAACATTAGTTCCCTGGTTACTTTCAGTCTTTTATCAGTTTATTGTTGATGCCATCAGTTACCATGAATCCTTTTAGTGGTGAGTGTTTTTGTTCTCTTGTGTTTCCTTCATACATTGAGTTTTGATTTCTTAGACTTCAGTAATTTAGTATTTTGAGTTGTCCTTGGACCCTTTTTGCCTTTTGGTTTTTTTTTGTGACCATAAATCCTTTTTTGAGGTTCATCCTGCTTTGCCTCTCTGTTCCCCCATACTTGGGTCCTCCACCACTGGCCGGCATCACTGCAGAAATCCCACAATCATTGGATAGATGGAAGCATGATGGCTGGATGATTGTATGTGTAACATTAAATAACAAGATGGATTTAATGGATATGATGGACAGAACTGATGTGATGGATTCATGACTTTGGGTGGATGGATGACTAGTTTGCTGAAATAATGGATTATTTGATTTATGTAGTGTAGGCTTTTACTAGCGCTCATTTCTTTACGACACAGACATTCATACAACCACAGTCCACACATTTGACCGTATGAATTGGCCTATATTTAGTACATAAATCATTCTACTTAATGCATTCTGGCACTCCATTAAATAGAAAGCAAATCTGATACAATCGTTGTTTCAAGGCCACTCTGCTGAGCTGTCCGATGACAAACACTCAACACACAAGCATCAGTAAACCACTTATTGCTGCCCTCTTATTTTACCTCCAAGGGCTTTTTGGAGGCAGCATCATGACCAGATGAAATAGGTCCACTCAGAATATAAAATTACCTATTTTTAATCAGATCAAAACTGTTTTGCAAAACAAGTGTGTATGTCCTTGGTCTTTATATAGAATATATTTTTGGGTTATACACTATAACCTCAGTTTTAAAACAAGTTTGCACATAGAAAGAAATAGAAAATGTTTTCATTCTTATTTCATTTCATGTATTCTTAGTAGTCATAAAAGTGTCCAAATAAGTTCACCTAAAGTGAATGAAAAAGGTGTTACGGGTCAGGCCTCAGATGTACTGCACACATGCTTAATTATGTGAAAATAAGTTCATGACCCTTTAAAGTATAACGCAATACGAAATCAAATATAAGTCCATGTGTGTGTTATGTATGGTGATACTGCAGTCAGATTTGATAGAGCAAGATCATTTCTAAAAACATCCTGCACTTATTTCTCTTTTTTTCCACTCACGCTTTCACTTAGCACCCATTGCTGTAAGCTGACTTCTCATGAGATGAGTATGATGGCCGTCCAAACTCTCGAGTTTTGTTTTCACATAAGTTCACCCAGAGTTTTCAGGTTTTTCTTATATTTGATAAACATTAGATAAAATACCTTAAACATTGTAAACCTAAAAAAGCATTTATCAATGAATTGCTAATTACTATAGCACTCATTACTATGGTGATTTGAAAGAAACTTATAGTGTGCCTTTTACTTTGATTTATGAAAAGTGGACGACAAAACAACAGTGCATTTGTATTCTTGTTGAGTACCACAAGCACATTGTCCCTGTCGAGATGTTGCAGCTCTCAGCTTGCCCACTTTCATAAGTGCCGTTTGTTGTGTGCCACATCCATTTAGCTTGCTCTATTCAAAACAAAACAAGTCGGCTATGCTCACCGTTTGAACTCGGAAGGTGAAGCTTAAGAGGTGCTGGCAGCTGTGTATGTATGAAAGAAACAAAAGGTTCACGCAGAGGTAGGGGTGGCGTTACGTTTTTAGGATTCCCAAACAAAACGTGAGCTTTGGAATTAGATCTTGCACGGTAAAGTTTAGGCAGAGTACAAAATGTCTCACGAGGCCTCTCTCTATATCTGTTGAAGCTACAGGTGAACAAATTCAGCCTGACATGATCCCTCTTGGAGTGTTGAGAGGATGCAGCGTTGTAATCAGCCTCAAGGATGTGTCATTGGTGCTAAGGATCGTGAGTGCATATAGTCCGTGATAATCGAAAAATGACTTCCTTCCTTTTCTACAAAATTGCCTTTATGCAGCTATAGAGAGTGAGCGTGGTGCCGGAGAGACAATGAGCAACATTTATCTGCAGCGCCATATGTTAAACATCGGGAGGTTGCAGAATCACTCAGCCAAAAAGCCTCTAATAGATGAAACATTGCTGACATGTATTTGAAACGGATGTCTCGTTTGCAGGCGATGTGCTACTTTGCTGCACGTTAAAAGTATTTTCCATATAAATTGCTCAACGTAAGGTGTGATAGATAAGCTCTGAAGCAAAAACGGAGGCACCCGCTAAATGAGCCAGTCTCTATTTCACGCTGCTATGTTTATTTGTACATTTTAATGGACCGGGAAGTTAAAATTTAAAGCAACTTTTGCTTATGCCAAGTAGGTCATGCACAGTATGTTAGCAGAATTGCACAGAAAGCAGGTGTACAAAACTTTATCTACTTAATATATACCGTGTGTCTACAAGATTTTAGAATGATTAGAACATTTTCAATGGACATAGCAAATATAAATAAATAATCTAGATAATTTTAATATTATAATTGCTAGACAAAAGCCTAAATATTTATGGATGTCAGTTTGTATATAACATCAGTATTGGTCAAAATGTCATAAGAAAAAGTGGACAAAATCAATTTGCTTTATCCACTGATGTCCTGAGACTTAAAAGCTCTGATGGAGAATCTGTTTGTTGAATTATTTTAAAACAGAAGAAGAGCCATGTGTTGAGGCATTCCTTAGTATGGGGGACATATTGGGAGTGGATAATTAACAAGCACAACCACAGACTGAGGCACATTCAAAGACAAATGGCAGTGCCTAATGCCTATGCTTGCAAAAAAAAAAAAAAAAAAAAATAGAGCTTGTTGCCCAGGGTAACAGAATGGCACTTGTGAAAGACAATCTTTTCTGATTGGCACTGTTGAAAATGAGTTTCTGTGCGCGAGTAAAGAGCACTTTGTCTCTTATTTTTTTATGATTTCCAGAAGGGCTTGGTGAAAGGAGCAGTTTTAGCGGGAGGTTAAGCAAAGAGAAATGAGTTGAAAATAGCTGCTTGTAGTGTTTAATATTGTACTGTTAGTAGTGCTTTTTATGGTAGGAACAAAACAGACAAGGACTGCTTTTGCGCCTTATGTATTTGTTGGATTTAGCTGAAACGTATTAGTTGTAGCTTCAATATAAGGGGGGGATGATCATTATTTCATAATCTGGATCTGAAAAACAGGGCTAGATTTATTTATTTATTTATTTATTTATTTATTTATTTTATTTGTATTTATTTATTTGGGTTTGGCCTCAGTTATCCAACAGTCTAATGATGACAAGCTGTATCGTTAATGGTTGGTTGTGTATATTCAGTACAATACAATGCATCTGTACACCATGGACGTCCAAACAATATATAAAGATTTAATTGACTTCATAACTTTCTGACAGTGTGTGAAAATGCTGCATTATTAACTTTGTTTTGACATAAGTTTTCTCCTCGGTTGAATCTCATTACATGGTTAATGCTGTCGCCTGCGAGTGGAGCTGTCCTGGTTATAAGTCAGCGATCCACTCTGATGTGTTACACCAATATACAGTACCGAGCGAAGGATGACCCAAGGCTCACATTGTGATTAGTTACCTATTTGTTGAATCTGATTGCTCATGTTGTAAATTCTTGCAAGTGTGTGTGTGCACGAGTGAAAGTGCAGCTGCCCGCACACAGCTGTTAACTTAGCGGTGGCATAATGCTGTGGGTCAGGATGAGCTAAGTGCTCATAATAGAGGAAATGAAGACAAATGATCTGAGTCATGGTGCTAAGCACTCTCCCATTCAGCGCCAAACTAAACGCTAACCCAAGTTGTATCGTTTTATTTTTTTTTCATTTTCCCTTCTCACAGAGAAAAGAACAACAAGCATGCTAAAGAAAAGCACAAAAGCATGTTTTACTTTTGTGTCATCCTCAATTCAAGATTCAAGATTCAAGAGTTTTTATTCGCCATGTTTGAGCGTGCCAAACAAGGAATTTGACTTCGGTAAAACACACCCTCTGTTCAACATATAGGTGACTAACAACACTCAGGACATGTGAATAATGGCAAAAACAGTGTAGACAAATTCAAAAGGTGTGAAGAGCAGGATGTTATTGCACAGTAATGCCTCTGAGACTCTATGAGTGGTGTGAGTTCATCAGAGCAACAGCCTGGGGGAAGAAGCTGTCTCGGTGTCTGCTGGTTTTGGCGTACCGAGCTCTATAACGCCGTCCGGAGGGGAGTAGTTCAAACAGACTGCAACCTGGGTGAGAAGGGTCTGTAGAGATGTTCCTTGCACGTTTCCTGGTCCTGGACAGGTACAAGTCTTGGATAGAAGGGAGGTTGATTCCAATGATCTTTTCTGCAGTCCTGATTGTCCGTTGCAGTCTGTGCTTGTCTTGTTTGGAGGCTGATCCAAACCAGACAGTGATGGAGGTGCAGAGGACAGACTGGATGATGGCAGTGTAGAAGGTCTTCAGAAGCTCTCGCGGCAGGTTGAACTTCTTGAGCTGTCTCAGGAAGTACAGCCTCTGCTGGGCCTTCTTCCGGACAGAGTCTATGTGGCCGGTCCATTTCAGGTCCCGAGAGATTGTGGTTCCCAGGAACTTGAAGGTGTCTGTGGAGAGAATAGTATTACTGCGGATAGTGAGGGGTAAAAGTGGTGAAGGGTCTCGCCTGAAATCCACTGTCATCTCCACGGTCTTGAGCGGGTTCAGCTCCAGATGGTTTTGGTTGCACCAGTGGACCAGCCGCTCCACCTCCTGTCTGTACGCAGTCTCATCACCGTCCTGGATCAGTCCGATGAGAGTGGTGTCGTCTGCATACTTCAGGAGCTTCACAGGAGAGTCATCTGAGGAGAAATCGTTGGTGTAGAGAGAGAAGAGCAGTGGGGAGAGGACGCACCCCTGAGGGGCTCCAGTATTGGTGGTCCGGGTGTCAGATGTGATGCCCCCCAGCCTCACACGCTGTCTCCTGTTGGTCAGGAAGCTGGTGATCCACTGACAGGTGGGGGCAGGCACCGCAAGCTGGATGAGCTTCTGTTGGAGGATGTCAGGAGCGATGGTGTTGAACGCCGAGCTGAAGTCCACGAACAGGATCCTGGCGTACGTTCCTGGAGTGTCCAGGTGGTGCAGGATGTAGTGCAGTCCCATGTTGACCGCATCATCCACTGACCTGTTTGCCCGGTAGGCAAACTGGAGGGGGTCAAGCAGGGGGCCCGTGACCTCCTTCAGGTGGTTCAGCACTAACCTCTCGAAAGATTTCATGACCACAGATGTCAGTGCGACGGGTCTATAGTCATTCAAACCTGTGATGGCGGGCTTCTTGGCCACTGGAACGATGGTGGAGCTCTTGAAGCACGAGGGCACCTCACACAGCTCCAGAGAACGGTTGAAGATCCGTGCAAAGGTGGGCGCCAGCTGTTCAGCGCAGACTTTCAAGCAGGAAGGTGACACGCCGTCTGGGCCCGGTGCCTTCCTGGTCTTTTGTCTCCGGAACATCTGGCGCACTTCCTCCTCGCGGACCTGGAGTGCGGGCACGGCCTCTGCAAGAGAGAGAGTGGGTGACAACAATGATAGAGGTGTGGACAGAGCAGTTGTGGGGAGAGGTGAGTATGTAATTCGGTAGTGGCTGCTTGTGGCGTCTCACATCACTCCAATAACACGGTTAAAGCCAGCAGTGCGTGTGCCGTCTACTGCCAATAAATTTAAATCCACACCCATTCTCTTTCCCTTACGGTTACCCAACCTCTCCAAATGTATGTGATTGTGAAAATGAAGTGAGCTGAAGGCCCTCAAGGTACCTGGGAGAATATGTTCAATGTGATGGATATGCAGGCGATGTCGCATTTTGATTTTAGGGGAATGCAATTATATGCTACATTCAACTTTCAGGGCTATTAATAGAGAGAGAGTCGAAGATAAAACTTTGCAAACAGTGACAATGAGGCTTTGCTCCTATGAAAATCACTTCAAATACTCCCTATTGGCCTCTTTGGAGATCTTTAGTTGAACTGGTTTTAAAGAAGAGGTCAATTTTCCACATCTACGATCCCCTGGTCGCTCGTTTTATTTTCCCTGCAGAGAAGCTGGTGAAAGAGAACGGGAGGAGGCGAACAAAATGAAGTGATTTGTAGCCACACTGGCTGTGGCTATTGATCAGAGACCCAAAGCAATTGAATGAGGAGGTGCACAGAGGGGAGGTGAATTATGGCACTCATTGGAGGTGCCTCCACAACTAGGCCAGCCACAGGTCATCCAGACCGGGCTGATGGTCCTAACAATCGTTTTCGTCACATCCTCCTAGATGGAGGCTCGATACAAACCAAAGGAGCTTTATGTGTCCATATTTAGTCCTGCTTACTCCCAAGTAGCTTTCTTTGATTCATTTGGTCAGTGTGCTTTTCTATTGTAAAAGTTTCATAGCCGGCAGGCGTAGGATAGTGGCTCTTTTATACATGCTCCAAGAATTGTGGCTATCAACAAATACATTATTTATAGTACAGGTATAATAATTTCAAGAGCAATTAAGTCAAATTGAGTAATGACAATTGGCACATCGCTTGTGGCACACTTATTTGCCCAAAGACAGTGTTTGGACATCTGCGAGGTTTTACCTTGCGTCAGCTGGTGGAACCTTTTTGTGCAAGATTACCTGCAGGATCTCAACTTTACCTCGCAATAAAGCCATCAGAAGGAGAGCCCTGTCCTCTTTTCCCATATGGTGGCACTAATGCACAAGTTAGACCCATTCCTCTCCCAGCTACCCTGTGTTAATGAGTCCGTGTGCACTTTGTTGTGCTGAGGCATGTCGGTGAGGACCATATGGAGGAGGCTTGCCTCTCTCATCTCGGAACACGGACGCTTCCTGGCTCGCCATCCAAGCCCTCCCCGGGTTGCCTGTGAGATGCATCCTGCTGCCATCTGCTATTGATTTGGGCTTCCTCCAAAATTCCAGGGAAATAAAGAAAGAAATAATATACAAAGAGTGCCCGAATACGGGAGCCGGCTTGCGGGGCTACATTTCTGTCCAACTCCTTTTTTCAAGGACAGTTCTGTTTTGATGGCATGGCTTCCCTCTGCCAAGCGTCAACTGGACAAGAGTCACTTGAGGGAACTCTTCCAAAGCTTGACTCAAAGTTGTTTGAATATTTAAAAAGTAGTTCATACCATGCAGCCACAGTCTCCAAGTTACAGAGTTCCAAAGTTGGTTTGTTTCTGGAATTTTGGTCTTGTCAGTATGTCCTCTGCATCATTATCTTTGCGTCTTTTCGCTGCATGTCTCAGAGTGTCGTTGCGCATTAAAAGACGTTTCTCACAATGCCTGCTCGTAATCGTAAAGAGTAAACAAATATAAAACCCAAGGCGAGAGAGAAATATTTTCTCGCGAAAGTGCATCAGAGGTCTTTGTGAAGTGATGTCACACTCAGTGATGTGAACAAAGCGGGACTCTTTCTCCTCATAATACGGGCTTGGCTGAATAATTGAAGCCAACAGTGTGCCGGCAGCAATGCTGGCTGCTTCCTTCATGCATATTGCACACCCGTAGAAATCAGTTCTGTGGGTAACTGCTGCTGAGTTGGGGCAGGAGATAGGAGGTGACAGAATCGGGCTCTGTCATTCATGGCTGCATTATTGATAACCTGAACAAAAAAAGACACTGTCGAGCAGGCAGACAATACAGTTTTATTTCCAGCTGATTCTGTTCCATTCTCATCAGATCATATTCCCGAGCACGAGTAAGGGTACGAATACCGTATGTTTATTATTCCAGTTAAACAGATGACTCATACAGGTCAAGTATTGTAATATTGTATATGTCAGTATATAATGTAAATCATAGTGATGATCTAATTCAGTGTCGTACTCGAGGATTTATTAAGCAAAGGACAGACACACTGTTCTCGTGGACAAGATTGCTATGACTTTAAGCAGTTGTCATTCACTGTTGCTCACTGTCGACATAAAAATTGTCATACCCATCAAACATTTTTTCCCCCTTCCATCACAAGGATGAGTAGGCAGATGTTCTTTGCTCTCAACAACTGTCATATTTCACAGTTGATTTCTGAATCATCTGCTTGCTTCCAAGACTAAAAGAACAATAAATGAGAGGAGCGATCGATGTAGCTGCTGGACTTTTGCTTATGTAACTTGTATTCCTCCTGATTTCTGCAGGGTGCCACTGCTAGGCTATGAATTATTTCTCTCATTTATTTGAGGAAGAATCCATTTCAAGATGTCTGTTGACGTTTGATTTGAAAACAATTTATGTGTCAGGAAATAGAAATGAAATTCAGCAAGCTGGCTCCATTACAAAACCTTGAATAGCTTTAGAGCAGTGGTTCTTAACCTGGGTTCGATCGAACCCGAGGGGTTCGGTGAGTCGGTCTCAGGGGTTCTGCAGAGCCTCCACTGCGGAGGTCCGAACACACCTGACTGTCGTGTAAATTCATGATGACGCATATCTGAACTGGTCTCGCAAAGGCAACAGCAGAAGTCACATTGATTTGCAGGTATGTCATTTGTTGTGAGTTTATGTGAGTTCATGTTGGTTTCGTTCATTCAACAAGGTGATGTCCATGCACGGCCTATTTTGTGCACCAGTAAAAACATTTATGTCTTGAATTAGAAAAAAATAATTGTATTTTTCACTAAAGAGGGGTTCGGTGAATGCGCATATAGGAAACTGGTGGGGTTCGGTATCTCCAACAAGGTTAAGAACCACTGCTCTAGAGGCAATGTCGTCTTAAGTTTTGGCTCAAGCGGCATTTACCAGTCGTTTTTATGCTGCAGGGCACATGCACATGGAATAAACTTTCGACAGAAGTGAAATCAACTCTATGTGTGAATCCTTCCAAATCCTAGCTGGCTAACTGCATGTCACAATTGCACTGTATAACTGATGCAATGGAAGGCGCTCAAATTCTTATCCAGTGTCAAAGGGGGGGGCGACTCAAGAGGGATTATAACGTGTTTAGAATCCAAAGCACTCAATCCTAGGTATAGCTATAATGTCAATATTTCGTGTCATGTGTTTGGCTTTACACATAATTATGCACCACAGATTTTCATATGTGTCTTGCTTCTTTGTCTGCCGTGTTCAGCTGCACTCCATGCCAGTGGGACATAATTAAAAGAAACCAAGAAGCATTAGCCAAGGGAGTCTACAAATAGCAATGACTGATCCCAGAGCAGAAGTAACAATAGAAAACAACGTCAGCATGGGGGAATGACAGATCTAGGTTTGTTTTAAAAGACACACAATATCCTAACCAGCAGAATATGTATTCTAGAAACGACCTATTGGTTTTGATGCAGCAATGTATACAGTGAACATCAGCAACAATCTGCTTTTCAAAGTTTACGCCAACAAGGGACACGCTTTTTGTCAGCCATATTTCCAGCATATAGTATTGTCTTCATTCCGCTAATGAAGTTAATGTCCTCTCTTCAGTCTCCGCCGTCTCCAAAATTACTTCTCATTTTCCTAAATTGCCCAACTAACTGCAGTGGCCTGCTCTAGCCTATGCGTGCTCAATATAAGGTCTATTGTTTGGCTAATGTGTTCATCCTGCACATGAGCTGAGTGAGAAACAGATGGCTCATGTGTGAGAGAGGGTGTTGTAGTCAGGTACGCAGTTTGAAATTGTTTAAGTGGAACCATTATGAATGCCGAGCCCTGTTATGAATAGTGAAAAAGTATGCAGGGGTAAAGGTATCGCTTTCAATTAATTTTAGAACCTCCATTCCTGGATTAGCTCTTAAAACCTTTATTAAATTTAAATAAAACAAATAAATAAAATACATTTTGAATAACTTTACACCCAAGAAGTGAGCCAAAGCAATTTATCAAGACGAGATTTGACTATGGTTGCAAATGAACCGTGCGCATCGCCTTGAAGATGCAGAGGGAGTTGAACTTGACTGCTGGTTTTGTGATCTGAGCCACCTGTGTGCACGATGGAAAGTTCTGACTCCCTTACTGTATGATGCAAGCCGCTCTAATTGCATCAGCGCCCGTTGTCATGACAATCTTTCCCCTCACTGCCTCAAGTTTTCAAGCACCGCCACTAATAGGCGCACTGCTTATAAATAGAAGGGCCCAAGACAGAGAAGCATTAAAAGAGTCCCCTTGTATTACTTAGCATCAGCTGGGGAAAAAAAGAGCGTCTCCATTTATTGGGCAGTGAGTGGAAGATGTCCCTCAGGAGTGCTGGAGTGTAATGAATTTACACTTATTCAACTTTGATGCGATGTCACTTTGATGTCACTGAGCCGTGTCTCCCTCTGAAGCACCTACCACTTTCATTCCAGGTTGTTAGCTGGTGTTTGTGTCACTGATCAAATCTGGGACTTCACACCAACGGGTGATTTGACACATTTGTGCCTTGGCTGCCCATGTGCTTCTTAGATATTTGGCTCTCGTTCTGCGTCAGTTCATGACTTTTAATTATTCATGACCATCTTCACTTGTTTCCTTTTGGTCTTCTCTAATGCTTTTCCGATTCAGTTTGAAGTCCATCAAAAAATATGGAATTTTTTAAATACCCAGCATGCCCCATGTACATTAAGATATTTATGGGCCGAGCTTTTACATCAATATTGTGTGAAGCCATTTGAGTGGGGAAATGAGGAACATACTGAATCAGCAGTGGCTATAGCTATGACGTTAAAGTAACTTGTGTGTCGTGTGTCAAACACAACAGTCCCACCCTTTCCCTTTCATGAGTTATTCTGTCGTTACTTAAGGCGCCGTCGAAGCATCATATTTAATGGACGAGCCCCAACATGGATGAAGCGCTACCTGTAAAAGATGTTTCCTCTAACAAGTACAACCTGAACATGTCTTTCTCTGCAATGGGATTTTTTCCTTAGCCTCCAATAGAAAAGAAAAAAAAAATAGCAGCATGGAAGTGAAGCTTGTAATGCTGCAGGGCTCAAGGGAGATTACCTTACACTCTGTGAGTGCATGGAAGAGCAAACAAGCATGTGCACACTCATTTTCACTCTGTAAGACCTTTAGACACAGAATTGCAAAGCTTGTATTCACACTGGAAATGGCAGCAGTTTGTATTATTAATTAATAGTGATCAAAGTGTAAACCTAGCAGCACCGTCCAGTCAACATTCTTTGCAGCAGACACACACACGCTCACTAAACATGTTTAAAATCCAAGCACAGCTCACACTGTCAACTTTACATGTATTTTGATGATTTGAATTTGTGCGTTTTTGCCTGCCTGTGCATGTGCAACCATTACAAGGTAGAAGGAACACGATACCTAGCACTTGACCAACCGGGGTTAAAAGTAATTTTTGGATTATACACTGCACCAGCAAAAATTCTGGGAAAACCTTTATTTGGTAATATACAAGTCGCACTGGACTATTAGCCACAGGTATTTGAATTTTTAATTTCTATATCTAAGAGAATATGCGCAAATTATACAATATTATCATAATCGTGAAAAATCGATAGATAGCCACTTCTGGACTATTAGCCGCAGAGTTCAAAACTTGTGCAAAAAGTAGAGGCTTATAGTCCGGAAATATGCGGTATTAAATTACTTTTTCCGCCTTATCTTATACATGCTTACTTGAAAGATAGCGTTCGGCACCTACAAGAAAGAAAAAGTGCATCGTCTTCATGCCATATACTCATTGTTCTTCTTTCAGAATTATATTTGTCCATCTTGTCATGACTGCATTCATCATGCAAGGAACTTTAAAGTTGAAATTCAAGATCTTGTGATTTTGGTTAGTTGAATGGACAGGCTTTTTAGACTTTGGGGACTCTACACATCAATCAAGTAGATTTGTTGTAGAAGTGGAAAATGCTGTAGATAGAGTTTTTATAAATTATGCATGTTGTTTGAGTAAGTCTCCATTCTTCTCAAGCCTGTTCACATGAAAATTTAGTAACATCATCTGCTCAGTCATACATTGCAAAAAGGTAATAACAGACAGAATTGTACCTTTTTTTACTCAAAGACATTATTATTCATATTAATGAATATGAATATCAAGTCTACGTACTTGTGGCAAGTATGGCTTGCCGTGTGTGATTCAGACCATCCAAAGCCCCCAAACACCCCACATGATTTTATGGTAATAATTATAGGTGTCTAAATTAATCGAATACCTAAGGTACACATCCTCTGATTTTAACCTCTCAACAGTAATTACTTTCTGATTGCTTTAGTCCTTCCTGAAAGCACAGTGTTCATCTATTGGCAAACATTTGCTTTTATTTTGTAAAACGATGACCAAACAACTTCACACATCATATTGCTTACATTTTGTTTTTACACATTTGAAAGATCAGTGTTGAGTGCTGGAAGATTGTCCAAGTTATTAGCACTATATTGTTAATTTGTTGAATGAAAAACAACAAACTTGACATTGCGTGTGTTCTCTTTGAGTCACATTTACTCCACTTCTCAGCTAAAGTCAGTTGGCATACATATGCGATAATACATGGCTGAATGGATTTTGTAAAGTGATACTTTTCTTCCTCCTGGACAAGGACACCTCATCCATTTCGTTCCCATTATTTCCACATTCCCAAAGATGCACCTGTCAATCAAAGTGCATCCCAGCCAGCTGCAACACATTTTTTATTTATTGTTGACAAAGTTTGGGAGAGAGTTGTAGTTTAGCTGCAGTGTTCTTCTTAAGTATCGTGTGTGTGTTTATGGATCTGAAGGAAACACAATCATCAAGAACATTGTCTCCCCCAGGAGAGAAGCACATAAGTATGCCGTTTGTACATTCAGTCCATTGTATGCACCTGATACGGCGCCTTGGCTTTGACCGCGCCTGCAGCTTCAATGTCAGTCTTTCTCCACTCGGCTCAGCTTGAGGCTACAGTCAGGATTCGGAGAAAAACATTGCAGAAAAGATACGGTTGCAAACTGTCATCCTCTGTCTTTTTTTTCCGCCCCAGGTGGTGTGTCGACTGTCAAGGGAAAACAGTCCTTCGTTTCTTAGCCTTTCATCACGTAATATGAGGATTGATGTTTGCCTCTTTGGATTCGTCGTCCATCCACCGCAGAGTTTTTCTTTTTTTGTACGGTGATTAGGTTCAAACTTGCGTGGTTGTAATAGGCATGGCGGGGTTACTATTTTGATGGCTCTTCTTTTTTTTTTTTGGAGGGGATGTCTAAGCAGGGCACAATATTATTAGCCCCTCGCAAAGTTGAATAAACGAGCAGCCTCTTTGAAATTAATTGCCTCCAATTACTTTTTTTTTCCTCCTTCCTTCTCTGTGAGCAGTTACACACGGAAGATGAGGATAAGAGATGCAATGTCCTAAAAAAATAGCACAAGAGAGAGGGGGGGAGAGAGGGAGAGAGAGAGAGAGAGAGGGCGTTGGACGAGAGGCTGTCTTACCAAAAGGGAGAAGGGAAGAGAGAATGGATTGAAAGCCCCGACCGATTGCATGTCACCAGTGCATACACACAAACAGTATAGTGCTCTTCATTTGTCACTTCTCTGTTTTCGTTTGGAAAGAAACTCTTGAACAGTTCTTCTATTAGATACACTTTGCACTACAACAAGCACTTCACCACTATGGTTACATACATTCAGTTTTTATTTTTAAACCTTTACCCTCCCTTTATATTGTCTCACCTGAACCTGTCAGAGTTTGAGTTAACACTTTGGCACTTTGGACACACAAGCACATACTGTATATGTGGTGTAAAGTGAAGTCAGCTGCAGACTTGTTTGTTTCGCCAGTCTTTCTATCACCCTCGGTCTGTGTGAGTGTGTGAATGAAACACAAACACACACATACATATCACACGTACACACATTGACACACTTGGACGCGTGCACACATGCACGAATACACAAACAGACATGGTTTCCCTAGGTACAAAATTGTGAGAGCTCAGGTAGCTGTCAGGCATTCTCCCACTGGGAATAGTGGACAACTCAACACACGCACGCACACACACACATACACACGGGACTCTCACTCTTAGGATACAATAAGATGGCTAGGGGAGAAGTTGGACTGGTTGCACACACACACACACACACACACACACACACACACACACACACACACACACTCTCTGTGTTTGTGGATGTGCGCACAATGTGTATCAAACTGTCCATCTACTTCAGCAAAACCCAGCAGCCGATCCAAGCGGACATGCTGGACTGCTTAAAGTCTCGGCCTGGGAGCCAGTGATAAGAAGTGGCTATCTGTGTGCAAGTGCATGCTAATGTGACATGTTTCTCATCAGCACACAAGGCTTTGAAGACTCTCGTGAGTGTGAATTTGTCCGCTGAGTTATAATTGGGTGGGGTACCTTTGAGAGTATTTTTGTTTTTGATTTTTTTCGCTCAGGACACATTGCCAGCTGGCTGCCAAGTGGCCCTCAAAGTGAGTGCGGCGAAGCACCAGCTGGGGTTGCCACGACAAGGGTCAATTAGTTTCTAACTTGGTGTTTTATGTTCTTACAACTTGGAAACATAAGCACATGTATGTGTTTTATTCTGCCCTGTTTGGTTTATGCTGGCAACAGTGTGTCACTGTGGACCTGAAGGGAAGGAAAACATCAGAAGTGTTGCATTGGTGTTTTCACGGCTGTCATTGTTTCATGTTTGAATCACTTTATTATGTCTGCCAAGGGCATGTTTGTTCAGGTGTAAGGATTTGTCAGTAACTGCGCTCCTTCTGGTGTACAATACAACCAAGCTCACCCAGGCAAAATATTTTCAACTGATAAGTTTTTCTATAACGTGTGTTGAATGTAACTTAACTGTCTCCTATTCAGGTTGCCGAGGGAAGCTGTGCGGTTTTGGCGCAGTGTGCGAGCGAGACCCAAACGACCCGGCCAACGCAGAGTGCGTGTGCAAGAGAGGTGAATGTCCATCCTTGGTGGCGCCAGTATGCGGGTCCGATTCGTCCACCTACACCAACGAGTGTGAGCTGGAGAAAGCCCAGTGCCACACTCAGAGGCGCATCAAGGTGCTGCGTAAGGGCCCATGCTGTAAGTACCACCAGTATCGGGTCAACTATAGACAAAGTCATTTTGTTGCTTCTGGTGCAGACACTTATGCAACATGGGAGGTCCAGCAATATTTTAAATGAAAAGACTGCAATGACGACAACAACAGAAATGCTATTCTTGTTATTGCAAGCCATGTACGGCTTTCATTTATTTCCATATAAACTCTCACAGGCCACAAAATTAGGTGCACTTGCACTTGAGATCCAAGAATTTGGCCTTTGCGCTGTACAATTTGAACGCGCTACAGACTGTGAAACATAGCGGAAGCTAAATTTTGTGGATATCTCGTATATGGGAAAATGTTAGCGCTAAACAATTTGCCACATTGAAATTTAGATGATCAAATGAAATACCACATTATACCAGTGAGTAAAAATAATGTGTTGGCAACGGTTTTTATTTTAGAACTGATGTTGGCGACATTGTAATTTCCTCCTCACCACAGGTCTCTGAAATAGTTTTTTATTTACATGAATGAATTGAATTCCTCTTGCACACTTTCCTAACACACCACAGCTTGTACCTTGAAATACCAAGACTACCATTACAATAATTTATCAGCCTCATGTAGTCCAGCCAGTGTGGTTCCATTGCATTTCCGAAAGGGAGATTACATTGCCGGTTGGCTTTCGCAACCAATAATAAAATTGCTCAGTGCTCACCGCAGGCGCAGAAGAAACGTTGGAAATAAAAAGGGCAAAAACGGGTGGGCAAGAGAGGCAGGGCCACTTGAGAAGAAGGGGAGCAATAACACTGAAACAAGCATGAGCTGAAACATTCACTTTAGATGGAGATGATTGAGGATGATTGAGGAACCACCAAGAAAAAAAGGATTCGGGGAGCAAATCTGTGCGTGTCCGCTGAGAAGCAACTCAACTACTGCAGGCAACAACAGCAGCATGTGGTCACTGCCAAAACAACATAAAGAAGCACAACGATCCAAATGATGGTCGTAATGATGGTTGTTTCGCTGAATTTCACTTAGGGATTGAAATGCTTGTTTTGGAAAGGTCACAATGGGACTGTGGAGAAAACAGTCAGCATCGAAAAATTTAAAGTCCCTCACAGTACTCAAGGGGGCCTTTTAAGACAAAATGTGAATATTTACTTCTACTTTGTATTACATATTTCCATTCAATCAAGTTATGAGGCAGGTGACCTTAAAATTGACAGTGAATTTATTATTTGTGGACAGATACTATGAGGTTCTGTGTCTGTCGATATTTTAGTGTTCAGTGTGAATTGCGTAATCCACCACGAGTCGCTCATTTTTCAAGGTCATTTCATTAAACAACTGTGGCATTATTAAGTTTTATTGGTTAATTTGACTTTATTTGTCTCTGGCAAGTGTTGTCTCTTTTTCTTTTTTAATATACTATTTTAGTGGCCTCTGTACCAGTTTAAAGCGCCTCCCCGCTCATGTGGACTGCTTGCATTAACAGCGTGGCTGTGTTACAAATGCAGTCAGTGTTGCCAGATTAACAATTTGGTTTGGCTTTATTGAATCACTTTTCAAAATGTTCCACTGGCTTAAAACATGTCTGGTGACATTAATTTCCCGAAGGAAACAAATAACATGAGCATATTTGTTTTTATATTCTTTTCTGTATGACAAAATAGAAGCACAGTAGAAGGCAATCATGGAGTCAATCGCGCTTGTTTCCCATTTATATGTAGCAAAAAGCCTACTTTTCATAATTAAATTGGATGAGAATTATATTCATTAATCTATTAATTTATTCTATTATTTTAATCCGCCTCAGCGCCCCAAAAATTGCAACCGTGTATTATGTTTTTAATAAAGGAAAATAGCACTGTATTGTACAAAACCATAATAATACAATACAAGGGAATGCAAATTAATGCAAATTAATCAACTGTAATTAATCAATTAATTTATTAATCAAGTGTAATTTAGCCGCCAGCGAGTGTTTCTTTTTTTTGTACCGTTAAAAAATGTAGATTACACAATTTACTGAGTCTATTTTTTCTTTTATCACTTCACTAGAGCCATCATGTGTTTGAGAATTATAAATCAAATCTTGGTTAACTTGCCTTGTTACGCACACACACAAAATGACCAAAGGGCAGTTTGTAATTCAAAAAACTTGTAAATTGTGGCAGTCATAAGTCATGTACGTGTTCGTGTATTTACTAGTTTACTTAGTTATTTAGTTTAGTTAACAATAACTATTTCTTGCACGTCTCAGTGATGTGAACACAGACAACATGGAATTTACATATTCCATTTAAATGCCTTCTGAAAGGGTAATCGATTTGAATACTGAAAAATGACCTCCTGGAACTTGACTCAAATAGGTCTCCTTTCTTTGCTGATCAGTTGGCGCCCGGTATAATTTCCCTTCAATTCAACAATAGGCCTAGTGTAGGTGTTTGTGTAAGAGAGTAAAATAAGTGACACTTGGAGGTCATGTGAAGCCGAGCGTTTCCTATTTTCTTTCTAAATTCAAGCAGCATCAACAGGTCTGGGCAGGTCATTCTGTAGGAGATTATAGCGTTTCTGGCCATGTCAGCGCATGCAAAAGGTGAACCGTCTGGCGGACTGGGGTGTACAGTATTCCAAGTATGCTGTTAGTTGGATTCTCCAGCAAATGTCCTCATTCTCCGCTTTGAAAGTGATTGGCAGGTTTTCATGGAGGTAAATGAAGTGGCAGGATTCTTGAGAAGCTGTCATGTCTGATTCAAATCAACGAGGCAGTCTTCCCTGCAGTGCAGTCACCAAAGAAGATGCGTATTTTCTCTCACATCATCTTTCCATGGAGAAGCAGTGCATCTGTAGGGTGCCTTTAATATATCTCTGTAGGCTATTAGTGGATTAATCAACAACTAGTTAGATACCAAGTGGCTTAATAAATATTTGATAATCGACAAATCATCAAAAGACCTTGTTTGATTTAATATTGTCCAACTCTTCTGCTTGTAATTTTGTTTTCTTGGTCTGGAGGGATCACTACTTACCTGGCAGAAGGGGCAAAATCAATACCCACACATGTTTACATGCGCCGCCTCACACGTCTGTGGTCACTGCTGTTGTTTTACATTGTTGTACCACTTTCATTTGTGTGGTCATAACTCCGAAAAGATCTTCTGTTATTATTTATTTATATTGAATTTAAAATCATCTGCAAGTCAAATAATGACTGATATTAAAATATTATCAAATGCGGAAGAAAACAAGAAAAGTCTTGGAATGAATTACAATATGCAAATTCTACACATTTTAGGCAAAAAAAATGTACCCAATCATGTTCTACAAAACAAAATCTGCTGTTAGCTTCTGTTCCCCTTACGAAGACCTCGCTCAGATGCTTTTAAGCCTGCTTTAATACAACAACTTGCTTGCTTTGTACCTGTCACGACAAACAACAAAGCTGCTCTGACTGCACCCGACCCTTAAGGTGGAAAGTGAACAAATCATCACTATTACTGAGCATCTCACTCATCCCCACCAAGGAGGCAATTAGAACATTAATGTGTCCTGATGATAGTGTTAGTCATCGTGTTGAGGTGAGGGCTTCCGTTTGCCCTCACTTCTCCAAGTAATATTTACATCACCTGCTTCTTAATGGATTTGGCCAGCTCGAGCAGGCTTCTTCATTATCCTCATTTTGTTCTTAATGGATGATTCAAAATCGTCTGGTCTCCATTTCTTGACGGTCATAGAGTAAAAAGATAATGGGCTCAGATATGATCAAAATTAAAAGGAGGGGCCACGTTTAAAGTGAGTGCTTGATAACGATAATGAATGAGAATAGCACTCAGTAGAGTGTAGGAAACAAAATTTAAAAAAAAGGAAGAAAAGTAACAATGAACCATTTCCACTGTGGCCATAGGAAATATGGAGTACACCCCCCCCCCCCAGCCCAAACGTGTCGAGACTCCCTCTCCGAAAGAGACCGGGAATTGTTGAAGAACACATCTTGTGTAGTCACCATAGTGGCTTTTCATTGGTCCTTACTTTCGCTTTGTGTAAGCACAGCAGGCAGTGCGGAATGCAAGGCTGCAGATGACTGAAAATGGCATTGGAATTGTGTGTGATTATAAATCGTAGGCGACAAATATTTCTTACGTTGTGGCACTCATTAAAATTAGTTGCAAAAACGTGAACGCTGCTTACAGACAGCATACAGATAGAAGATTTTGGGAACAACACAACCGTCACTACCTGGTGGCCAAACAATGAAAAAAACACTTTATATTGGAATCCCTCAAAGACAGAATGGAATACAAAAAATTTAGTCTTGAACTTGTAAAGTGAAGGTCCCTTAAATCAGGCAGTTGTTACCTCGACTGCTTGTCTAGTTTTTATGTTTTAGTTCTGTTTTATTTTTTTGACTGGGCTGTAGAAAGCTCAGATTTATCCCCTTCTACTCCCTTTCTGACCTGGCTATGGAAAAGAGCGTAAAGGTCAAGAAACGTCCAAACAAAAGTATCTCTGAGGCTTGTATCCTACATAATTTCTTTCTTTTTCATTTCCTTCTCCCGACTTGTGATATTGGTTTGGTAACACCCTCTGCTAGCTGGTGAAGATGCACTCGATTGTGTTATTTTCCTTTCTCCTGTACAGTATGTCCTGTATTTTCTATTATCCCCTTTTCTTTGTCCCTCATTTGTCTTACGTCGTTCATCTTTCTTCCTAGTCATTCATTCTCCTTCTCTCACGTTTGATGTCTTTCATTTCGCCCATTATTATTCTCATTCCTAGAATTTTGGAAAATGTAATATTGGCTTTGCCTTGCCTTTTGTATAAAAGGGATCATTTCCGCGTTGGGGGTTCTTCGACGTACTTAGTTCAAGACGCTAGACCAAAGCATATAGAAATAACAATGACAGCATCTAACTTTAAAATATACTCGCGTTCTACTGGAATGAAGTCAAGTTCACGTAATTGACGTTTTACCTGCTCGACAAAATGATGGAAGGAGTTCCATTGTATGCAGGTCGATGTGAACAGACGGTAAACCTGCACGGCTTTTTTTGAGATGCTCAACTTAAAATGGTTTATAGACCGCAAAATCATCCAGAACTGTAACAATGTGCTGTTCAGAGAGAGTGAATACAAATAGAAAGGTGTCATTGTCACTGCATGGTGCAGATGCAGAGAAATTGAGGTTAGGAAAATGTC
The DNA here is from genome assembly GCF_901709675.1 of Syngnathus acus. Classification (NCBI taxonomy): domain Eukaryota; kingdom Metazoa; phylum Chordata; class Actinopteri; order Syngnathiformes; family Syngnathidae; genus Syngnathus; species Syngnathus acus. The sequence continues at coordinate 9,561,256 of NC_051088.1, read as the reverse complement.
AAAGACAACCAATAAAAAAAAATAAAAATAAAACCATGTGCTCTTCTACTAACTGCATAATGACGATAAATGTTCCCACAGTTTGTTTTGTAACATCTTGTTGCGTATATTGTATTTTTCCACAGTTGCTGGGTTTGTATAGCAAATTGCAGCAATCTTTCATAATAATGCATTTAAAAAAACAAAAAAGGAATTTTATATACTTCAGATTTATTTTAACAAATATTTGTGTAAACTCCTACTGGAGTCAACAAGACGGTTAATATGCAGAGAAATGGCAAATAAAAATATTAAAAATGAATGCATAAAACACAGTGGGGACAGGAACGCGAATCACAAGGAAAGTCGCTGTCACTACTTCCAGGTAAGGTAGTAAGTCATCTGACGTAGGTAATCGGCATGGCAATGACCGAAAGGCTTCCCCTTCCTTATAAGACAATGTAGTGTTCGAACCCCCAAAAAGAAAAGAAAAAGTCTTGTTACATAGTCAACAAGACAAGATGAAGCTCATCCTGTAAAATCTCCAGCCTGGTGAAAGGTCTTTAAAAGGTCAGTCACTATCGTGCGACCTAAAACTGAGCAAAACAGAAAAATCTTGATAGCAGAAATTAGCCATGCAGATTAGCGCTCAAACGTCTGCTCCACTTTCTTCACTCCTCATTTGCTTCTGAAAGATAGCATCTCCTCATGTCTTTCTGCTGCTGTCATGAGCATGCACAGATATACACAAACACAGACTCATCAAATTTCTCATGGGGGATTAATTAACACATTTATACACGCTCACACTAACACAAAGAGGGCACGAGATCATGCTATATAACTCTATTTCGCTGCTCTCATTTCCTGAGGGGGTAGAATTTTGCTTGGTATTCATAACCGGATCTTGGGCAGACCAACAGTGTGCACGCGTGTATTTGTGTGCAGATACTGTATATATGGTATGGATACTGTACTGTATGCCTGTGGGAACACACTCACAGAATAAATATATACACACATTCTCAAGAGCAATTCAGCAAAGTGAGTCAAAAAAGTGCTTGTCAGTTCAGTGGCACTGTTTGAAGAAGGACATCAAACACAGAGATTTATCCTCTAGTGGACCTCGTGTTGAGAAGGATGAAGCAATCTTATACCTTTGGCCTTCTCGTCGCTTCAGCCTACTTCCCATACTCTCTTTTGGATTCATATCATCTGTATTTACTTTTTCCACGTTAATTTTGTTTATTTCTTCAGAGTTTGTACTCTTCAACACCACTCTGACCCCTCTCCCTTATCTCACTTTAGCACCTTTCAGCCTTATTACCACTTGCATTGCTCAACATCCTTTCGCTGCATTTTCTCCTTCAGCCTCAACATTTACTTTCACTGCTTCAGCCCAAGCTTTGACATCCTTTTATTTTCGTTTGTTTTGGTTTTGTTAATTTAAAATCGATTGAATTTATTAATTGAAAACTGGTTGTGTTCGGGCTCGAAAAAAGAATGCTTTCATTGGATGTATTCTCAACTGCTTTAATGTGAATCATGCCTTTGCATTTAAATGAGTTTCCATTTTTTTTTTTTTTCGTTGTTATTGTCACGCCACTTTCAAATATACGTTTTGATGATGACATTAATAAAACACATCATAAATACATTTATAGAAAAACACAAATTAAATGTTCTGCTATACAATAATAATTCGTCGCAACTGTCCATGAAGCGCACTCGACACTCGTTTGATTGATTGATTAGATGATTGGCAAGAACAAAGAGTTAACAGAAAAAGTTCAGCCTGAAGGGAAAAGTACTTTTTCACAATTAATTCTAAATGCTTAACTTGTTTATTTTGATGATTCATCATTGAACCGGATAATATTATTTAATTTCAATTCCTTGAAAGTGCAAAAATGGACAAACATAAATTAATTATTATTCAGTTTCATGTCGCAAAACAGACCAAATGTTTTTCATTATGCCTCCCAGCCCCCCAAAATGTGAGAGTCTGTGAATTTCTTTCCAACTGTGTTTCTCAAGTAACTTCCTCTCTTTGATGTCCCTGTCACCTTTGTTGGCACTCTTCCTCTCTTCTTCTCCTGCTGTCGGGAGGTTGGGGGTTCTTGATTAAAACTCACACTGCCAAGTTCTCCCACATCGCATCATTGCATTTGATTAGCTCCAGCCCCCCTCCAGTCACCCCCTCCTCCCTGATCGTCATCACTGCCTGCACTACAGGAAGCAGCCCGCTCATACGCACACATGCACAAAAACACATTTGTGCGCAATGCCAACGTGCACCCACACATGAAATGCCACTCGGTCCTCATATAGACTACACACGCACGCACGCACACACACACACACACACACACACACACACACACACACACACACTCAGGCTGACGTTGATGCCGTGTCAGCAGGGAGCCAGCTCTCACCAGCATGTTGCTGACAACTTCCTGTCCCTAATGAAGCATTAATAAACTTGCAGTGGCAAACAGTGGATCAGAGAGCAGAGCTGAGCCCACCCTAATACCCCAACCCACCTGCCTTCTGGATGCCTGGGGTTTGGATGAGAGGGGAGAGGATCACAGTAATCGCCCCCCTATTCCAAAGCTCTTCTGCCCCACTTTGGAGGAAGACATTATCCTCCTCTCCTTGCTCTTGGTTCTTCTCACTTGTCAGTCATCCTGTAGCTAAGTCTCGTAAGATATTACCGTGAGGAGCTTTGAAGTGCATGTTTTCACCTCATCCACAATACTATTTGAAAACTTGAGGATACAGTACTTTGGAACTTGCCATAAAGTAGCAGCGATATACGTATCTCATCCAAATACAATTTATAAGGTAGGGCCCAATCTGTTCCAGAACACGGCTCCAATTTGTTCCGATTTGGAAGCAATTTCCAACTCACCTTAACATCGCTATAAAGATTTAATGTCACAGCATCATAACAGCATCATATTACGATATTGGGATGGTATTGTGATGAGTTTGCAGTAAATGTTTTAAGGGACATTTTAGTTTCGTAAATATAATGAGTAAGATGAAATTAACCACAAACGATAGAGACCGTAAAAGACCCGGTCTTAACTTTAACACGTGACGCCATATCATTTTGGGGTTAACATTCCGGGGGAAGTCAACTGAAACATTTTCTTTATAATATTATGTTCTATGTGGCTCCACTAGTCTAAACATGGTATTCTGATGAATATATCATTAGTGGGATGTGAATGAAGCAGCAAAATTCACACAATTTTATCCATCTCAGGGGGCAGCCATTTTGCCACTTGACTGAAAATGACAACACAGTTGCTCGGGGCATAGTTAACAACCAATTAGGGGTGGATGGAGGGTCATTCCCTGATTAATTGATTGCATCGTCGATAGGATATTGATTCCGAATAGATTTGTTTGTTGCAGCCTGAATTATAAGGAATTTTCTTTTGGAGTTGACTTCCCCTTTAAGATATTTTAAGAGGTCAAACTAATAAAAGTAATGTATTGACATTTGTTGGATCTTATGGGCATACTGCTGTTACACTTGATGAACATCATGTTTAATTGGAAGCACAGAAATATTGAAACTATAACAATCAGGTGTTTTTTTTCTCTGGGATGACACAATTATCTCAGCACATATCATTATTGATGTCACTGACTGAAAATGCGGGCTCTCTGATTGCAGTGATTTAAACTGTCTTATTTCCATGAAAATGATTGCAATCATGTCATTAGATGATCTTTAGAAAAAGTGTTAATCAAATAAAAAATCAACGTCATTCCTTTTGTCATTGATTGTAGGAATCGTTCAAACGTTATTGAAACGATGATGAAGGCTGTTTGCATTCATTCAGTCGATCACAGATCTCCACTAAAGCAGAACCTATAAAAAATTATAATACTGTTAATATAATCATAATTCATTATTTACTGAGATACTAAGAAAAAATACGATCTGTCATTTTACTTACAATGTTAACAAAAAAAGAAGCTGCCTCCTTAGGAACGCATTAAAAACTTTTCAGTCCTAAGACCAACCAACCTCTTAAACCGCACACAAAGGCTTTCATCCTAAGACCTCACCCCAATTAGATGCTGTCTCACTTCAATTGTGCACAAATGCCATTGCTTTGCATCTTTATCTTATCAGTCGCTCTGTCAGTCTCCCTATCTTCAGTTTTGTCATTACTTTTGCAATGTAAAACGCACTGATTTTCTCAGGTGATAGTGGCTCCTTTAAATGGCAGCAGGCATCATCTAATTTTGCTGCTTTAAAATTGTCCCTGTAGTTCATTCATGCATTCATGCATTCATGCATTCATGCATTCATTCATTCATTTGTGCATTCATTCATTCATTCATTCATCTTCCCCTTATCCTCATGAGTCATCCCTCTATATTTTCTTCCATAACCTTACTTGATGATTTGATTTGTATTTCAGTAAACCAAGATGTTTTCTGTGCCTACCCTAAAATTGTTTTGCTGCTTTTGTCTAGCATTGTTGTTTATGTACAATATTGTTTACTGTTGAGTCTTACCATGACCTTTGAGCTGCTCTGCTAGCCTCAGCGAGGTCATTTCTTCAGGACCCGGGGATCATCAGTGCTTCATTGTTCCGACCCAATTAGAGCGTCACGGTGGCTGCCATCAAGCAGCCGCTGCTGATGACTCACAATGACTATATGATTTTCGTCAGTCTTCTAAAGTGAGAGCTGCTATTTAATGCTTGATTTGAAAGCTGCTTTTGAATGGTTTCAAATTAGGTCTAGAGTTCCTTTTGAAATACTCCGGGAATATATTTCAAGAAAAAAAAATGGGGAAAAAGTCTTCGTTAGCAAGTCTTAGTGCTCTCTAAACCTCCAAAGGACTTGACAGGAGCAGAAAATAAAAGGGAGGGGAAATGTGTCTTGAGTATGAGGAGGGAGAGAGTGGGGATTGCTTTGATTAAGAGCAGTCTTCATAGCAGCTCTTTCTTCTTACACATCCATAAAGTATCTCCGCTCACATCTCTGGCTCTTATTAAAAAGAGACTGGTGTCATTTCATCCCGAAGGCAAGAGGCAGGAGATCATGTTTTCAAAAAGAAGCAGGAGGGACGATACTACTCATCCTTTCTCATCTTGTGGAAGTGGCGGGTATTTATGTACACAACAACAGAGTATACAGAGAGAATGTCTAATTAGAGGTATGCTACCTATAAACAAGATATTATCCGATATACTATGAATATGTCTAATTAGAGGTATGCTACCTATAAACAAGATATTATCCGATATACTATGACTTGGCATCAAAGTTAAATGTTATTATTAATCCAACCTAAACTTCAACTTTACAAATGTTATCTATGTTGTGGTAAAGATTTGTCCCGCAATCCATGATGGTAATTACAGCAATTTACAGGCACCTTATCCCCCATCTATTTGTTCAAGTGGATGACCAAACCAATTAATTAGGGCAAGCTCTCTATTAGAGTGGAGGCCGCTATTTGAGGAAGTGCGTGTCCGTGTGTGTGAATTCACAATACTGTGTATGAATTTGTTGCAACAAGAAAACTTTTACTGGGCATGGGTTGAACATCATTTTTAAGGTTTTGGAATTGGGGATGCTTTCGACATTAGACTTCTTCTAAAGAGAGAGTACATACAGTCATAGATCCCATTCATGAATATGAATTGATTGCTCAGTGCGATGACAATTGTGTCCCATTAGAAGTACAAATTGCAGAAGTAAAAATTGCAGAATTAAAAGTTGCGCCGGTGAGTCACTTGATGACTAGTGACGCGTTGTTTAATTAGGCTCAAAACAAAGTCCACTGGGAAAATACCTTTTCCATTTTTCTCTTCTTGCTCTCGGACTCATTTGAGGCAAGGTATATATGGTCCCTTCTCGGCCGGAGCGATTAAAACTCGCTGGAGCATGGCGGAAAAACATGTTTGGAATTCAAAGCTCCTAAATCTGTATGAAACACAAAGCTGCGACAGTGCGTCGCCTCCGAGGGATGTCAAGTGCTTCTTGACATTCCAAATGACTGCAATGGGCCTTCCAAAGAGCACTAGCAGCCACTTAAATAAAATTGACTGTATCCAACGAAACACTCCATTGTTACAGTAACAGCGAGTGCCCTTAAGTGCAACTGGTTGGCAGCAGTGCGAGTGAGTTTTAAATCACACTGCGTTCAATTTAAAAAAAAAAATATTCCCTTTGCTTTCAGTTCTCAAAGATCCTTGCACTGAGGTAACCTGCAGCTACGGCAGCACCTGTGTCCAGTCCACTGACGGCTTGTCGGCTAAATGCATGTGCCCGCTGGGCTGCGAGGGCAGACCAGAGCAGACGGTGTGCGGCAGCGATGGGAAGGACTACCGCAACGAGTGTGAGCTGCATCAGTATGCCTGCAAGCACCACAAGAACATCAGGGTGCAACATCAAGGACCATGCGGTAAGATTTTGGACTTTTTCACATTATACGCAACACAAGCCAAGCCACCCTCCTCTGGATTGTTTCGAACACTTTTTCCCCATCACACAAATTTATTTTGCCAGCTTTCCCATGATTAATACGCCAAATTTACCACCCTTATTGTACAAGGGTTGATAGAAATTAGGAATATTCTTCTCATTCATGTTTACCAGTACGTATAGGTTGTAAAAAAGGTGTACTTATGTGCCAATATAATGTTAGATAATGTTATAATATTATATAATGTAATTTTTTTCTAACATACGTTTTTTAGGTGTTTCATGTACTGTTCCCTGTGCGGTGCCAACAATATAGTGAAATGACGTCAATAAGTTCAATTAATTTTTACACCCACTAGATAGTGTCATCACACTCATTGTTTTAAGATTTTTATAGAATTTAATGACTCGCAGCTACACAGCCGATCTGTCGGCAAGGCAGTCACACCTTTATTTATATAGCGCATTCCATATATATGGTAACTCGATGTGCTTCCCAAAATTAAAATTGCAACATTTGTAAGCACCTGTAAAAAAGGAGTTAAATATATTAAAAAGTAGAGTAAAGGCATACAAAAGTAGATCACTAAAATATGTACAGAGGAAAAAAAAAAAGCTCTTTAAGGGTGATATTTGGAGGGTCGTCTTATTCCTGGGAAATTACGGCAACTAAACACATTCACGAGCTTTTTTTTTAGCCAATCGCAAGCATTCCTGCAAGCAAGGCCAAACATATGAATTGCTTGTGAATTGAACAAAACATAAAACTATGAAAGCAGTGTGAAGTTATTTGTGCAGCAAACAAACAAATAGAAAACACAAAGAAAAACCATACATTTCTATTCTGACACGCTCCAAACTAATGATAGTATTTTCTTGTAAGCTGAAACTGCTTGTTGTTTCTCTCATCTGCTTTATCTACTACCTCTGGCTATTATTTCTCCTTCACATACTCCACTTACTTACAATGCACCCCTGCTAATTCTCATTGTTCAGTCCATTTTTTTTTTTTTTTTGCCTCACACCGGCACTCCTGTAGCGTAAACTGTTGTTCCTCTTAAGTAGCACTTGTCATTTTCACATGGGGCACCCACACCGCCCCACCCACCCCCACACAAACCTGTTTTCATCTAGCAATGGTTGTTTACTCCCAAGGCGATCCTTTTTCCCCCTCTTTTGTTGTGGAGAGCCAGATGGAGAGAGAGCACAGCAGTTTCTCTCTCTCTCAGAGACAGAGCCTGGTGGTGGGCAACGGGAGATGGATATGCGGGTCTGCAGACAGAAGGTTGCTCGCATAAATCCAGCCCGAGTCGGCCCATGGGGAGTGGTGCTTCCCCGATTTATCCGCGCTGCTAGTTTCTGCCGCAAACAGGCCATTCTTTTTATAATTACCCTCCTTGCTCGGCTGGAGGAGAGCAGGGGATCTTGGAAGCTGTTCTTCTCACTTAATGGGAGGTAATGGTCTTGCTCTCAAGTATTGGCCTGGCTGGCACCGAGGCGCCTTGTGCAATGCGCCATGTGCAATGCCATCAAAGACCGCTTTGCTTATGTTCTCAAGCTGCTGCATCGCGCTGCTGGAAAAGAATCCTCAGACTCTCAGATGACAGACCGCACTGTCCTTCGCATTGCTGCTATTTGTATCGCTGCCAATGATCATTTGGAAACCATTTAGCCTTTTTATGATTTTGGGCTCTTCAAAAGTAATAATAATTAATTTAAAAGTAAATGATATGTTGATAAATTATTGTAATTAATAAATTAAAACCTTATAAGTTAATTGGTTGAAAATATGGATCTACTGTGTCTGGATAAAAAAAATCTTCATTTGTGGTTTACTCCATCTAAAATTGACAACAAAAGTGTTCAAAAATAATAGATTTTGAAATGACTATTGAATTGGAGATAGATTATGGTTTTTTTCATTCCATTCTTAGTATATACAGCACCATTTTAAAGAATTGTCTCATTTCAAGGTCAGGTCTCAAAGTGGAATCATTTGATAGCAGCACTCAAAACCCAGACATCCATATAAGACTGCAGCACTGTGTGTTTGCTTGGAACTTAAACTTGGAACTTAAACCCACGCATGTAAACATACAAGAGTATTCAAAAATCAGTTTTGAATAGTAAAACTAAAAATCACCCAATTCGTTTTTAAAAGCTAAAAGCTGCAGTCTGTTAAACTTGAGATGACATCTATCTAAGTGCACCTACATGTCACAATGACAAAACTATGTTGTGTTTTTTTGCTTTAAACACACACTCTGAAAATCCTGAGCAGTTTTTCTTCAGATATCACCAACTATTGACACTGTAAGCTTATTTCAGGTCTTTAGATTGTTTTTGCATATCCATAACAACATTGCTATCAATGGATTTTTCGTATTTTTAATTACCCTCTTAGTTATGACATTCACATTTTATCTCTTGAGTTACACAGCTCAGAATACTTGGTATGTCTTGGGCGAAGCGCGGCTGCGTTTTAATGCCACACCGCAACATAAATCCTTTGTCTTGCCTCATTCTAAAAATGTGTCGAGCAGGATAAAGCCCAGAGTCTTGTTGCGATGCGTCACAACGTTCTCTTGCTCATCCACAAACCAATCCCATTATGATCCAGGGATGATAAGGCCAAACAGGATAGCCTGCAACGAAGGAACAGCAATGAGGAGCGAATCCAACTGACTGCCTCTATCTCATTCCTTGTCTCCTTTACGATCAAGAGCACACTCGGAGGTGCTCTCAGTCGCTAGGCTAAAGATAATGTACTTTGTAATATATGTGTAGCGAAGCAATAATGGAAGAGTATTCTTCCATTGGCCACTTTCTTAGGCTAACCTCCACTCTTCTACGCTGACAGTCATCTCTATTTCACCTGGTACATTAAACGGGCCTCTCATCTCCACCCAGAAATTGTAATTAAAACATGATGTCAGGTGGCCGTATTCATTGGTTGTACGGGTAACATTTCTCCTCGCCTCTGTGGAAAATACTTTATCTTCTTCCTGCCATGTTGCACCAGTCAGTTAACATTCAGGCATGTGTGTGTCCCCACAGACCCTTGTAAAGACAATGAGAATAGTCTCAACACATTGTGCCGGGTCGAGGCCCTCACCCGCCAGCCGCTCGTCTACAGCTTGCCCGGGTCGTGCCCTCCGCCTAGCGAGCCGTTATGCGCCAGCGACGGTGAAAACTACCCCAGCGAGTGTGCCATGAGAGCAACGGGCTTGCAGAAAGGCATCAAACTCAGGAAGATCCACGGGGGGCGATGCAGAGAGCTGGGTAAGTGTCCACTTAACCTTGCACACTTTTTGTTCCTCCAATCCACTCCTAGATGCCGTTCCCCTTCACAACAGTGTCATGCATACAACCATTCACAGACATTTCTGCTTAATATTTGATGAGCTGGCATTAAGACCTCACCCCAATTTAACCCCTCTCAGTGCTATTGAGATAAATAGTTTTGAGGCCTTAGGGTCAGTCCCATTCAAACATTAGCCTCCTCCAGCCTGATAAGAGCCTTCAAACGGTATAAGTAGGACAGGAGGGAAAAAAAAAACATTGTTAACAAATAGTTGTCAGCTTGAAATGTTTGCCTGATAGGCCTCTGAAGACCAGTTTCCCTGCTGTGTTGTGGAATAGCGGCGAAGGTTTAGGGCAGCAGCGTGGACAGACGAGAATATCCGTCTTCTTTTTTAGAGTTGTCAGTGTCAAAGGATGAGAAACGCTTTGAGACTACAAACTGAAAAACCGCAACATTCATTCTTTCATTCACTCTGTAGAGGGAAATGGTACAAAAAGTGTAGTTGTTTTTGTGAGTTTTCTTTTCTGAAATATTAATTTTGTTTCCCTTATTAACATTTTTGTCAGTGTTGACTGAAACACACTTGGTGGCAAAAGTTTCACGTACGTGTGTGTATGTGTGTGCTAGCTTGTGCCTCTCTCCCAGCCTGTTCTGTTATGCCAATTTTAAATTAAAGAACAATCCAATTTAAGAAACCAATCCATGAAATCATATCCCTTAGCAAATTACAAGTTGGTAACTAATCTAAATGACCGTTTCGACATGCTGTTGCACATCCTTGTGGCCCCCCTCAACCAGATTGAGCAGCAATGTAATTAAGTGTGACATGACATGCTTTTAAAGAAAGCGGGGAAAGGAATTGGATTGCTGTACAAATATGATCCACCGATCAGTAATGAAATAATTTCGAGGCCTTGAGATCGCTGCAAGAACAGAGACCTCAAATTGGATTTTCTCACTTTGCCGCTAAATTTGCTATATAGCACAACCAGTTAATCTTTTCTTCATTTTTCAAGAGAATTTTTGCTTGGTGAGTTGAAAAGTAAGGAATGTAATAGTTTAGACTTGGCTGTAAAAAAATAATTTCAGAGGACAGTCCTATACGACTTTTTGTGGTGGGAGTGTAAAGTTTAATGCTAAGCTTTCCATTACATCATTAGAGCGTCAATTACGACAACACTACAATCACTCAAACCTTGAGAATGGATGTAAATAGCCCTTCTCAAATAGTGGGTTGGAGTGGGGGTGCTTGGGGAGGGGCACGTGACCAAATGGGAACATGTTTTTCTTCCATTTCTGCCAAAATAGAAAGTAAAGTGTAATTCCACAACCACTAAAATAGATGGCAGTGGCGCTCTCATTGTCAGAGTGTCTATCAGGTTATTCAGCAGATTTAGATTACTTTTTTGTTTTTCTTTAATGTAAAGATACAATGTCATGCTTGCAGAGGTGTGTATATAACAATATAGGTTCTTAAACTAATCACGGCTCAGCTTCAGCTTCTGGTGAGCCATGATTGGTTGTGACCTGAGACTTGAGCAACTGAGAGATCATTTTCACTCCACAGGAAGTGGCAAAATGGCCACACCCTGTGATGAATAAAAACGGGGCGATTTTTCTTCTTCAATATTAATCAGAATGCCGTCTTTAGACTAGTGGGGGCGGTCACACAACTAATTATTGTAAAGAACATTTTTATTTTAACTGACCAGCCATTGTTCTTTTCTGTTTTTCAATAAAACAGTCAGTCTCAGAATTGGCAGTGTTTTCATCTTTTGAGTATATTTACTCAAAGTTAAAGAAATCAGCACCATATTTTTAGGATGTAATGTCATGTTTTGAAACAAACACTGCTCATGTCAAATAAAAGTTCTGCACACAATCAAATTTGAACCAATCATCCCTGGATTTCCGTTTCCATGTTGCAGACGAATGTTCAGAGGAGTGTCGCTTCAACGCCGTGTGTGTGGTCGAGCAGCTGAATGCTCGCTGCTCTTGTGATCCTATCGAGTGCGACGGGACCTACAAGCCCGTGTGCGGCAAGGACGGCCGCACATACACCAACGAGTGCGCGCGTCGCAAGGCCGAGTGCCTGGCCAAGACTCTCATCCCCGTTAAGCATGCGGGACCCTGTGGTGAGTGGACCAAAGGGAGGAGGACAAGGTGTCCTTTTACCCGCTTCCCTCCTTTTCTCTTCTTCTTGTCGTAAAGTTTAGTACCACATGTCTTAAATGGTTCAATGATGCTCTTTGAAAAGGGGAGGGGCAATCAAGCCTGTGCCTTCACTTCACTCATTCATCTTTGAAGCTCATCCCTCCATCTCCAACGACACTCGCATGATCCATTCATCCACATCCGCCTCGATCTTTGTCTCACTGTCTTGTGTGTTGTCTAAAAGAAAAGCTGTTCTTTCTTGTTGCAGTGCGTCAGTCAGTCCGTCTGTCTGTCTGTCTTTGTCCATGTTGGCTGTGTCTCCCTGGCTGTCTGGCCGCAGGTGGAAAGTGGGGTCAGCCAATGGGCGACCTCATCAGATGGATGCTGGGGGGTGAAGCCTTCCTTCCCCTTTGCTCCGAGCCGACGGAACAGGAGGGGTCTTGTACCGCTGCTCTTCTTCCTGTCTCCCTTTTTTCACTCTTAATGCACAGATATGATCAATGAGGTTGGAGAAGTCTGCCTACTTGTTCCATTATTTTCCCAGAGCTACCCAGCCAAGTTTTTCTTTTTGTTCTGCATGCTGCAGCGCACGCCAGCCCCTAAACTCAAAATTACCCAAATTGGCCGGTTCACCATTTTCCAAAATATTGATTAAAAACCCTTGCAGCTGCAGTCTTTTGAATGCGAAAGCCATCACGGCCGATTTTACTGCCGCATGTTTTTTTGGGTGGAAGAATGCTCTTTTAAATTCAAACTAGTAGATTCCCTTTTCATTCCGAGGCGATACAAGTGCGGCACAGAATTGAATAAAACCGAGTTTACCCATGAATAAAATGGCAAAATGAGTTTTCAGGCAAGGAAGCACAGTATTTGAGGTTTTTTTTCTTAAAAAGGTACGCTGACATCTTTTCTGCCAACGATTCCAACTCCAAGTTGTCACATGACCTTTTTCCTGAGCGAGACGATGGGACCGAATGCACACTTTAGCAGATTATCTGCTTAACACATCACGATACTTTCTATTTGGCGCTAGAGCAGAGCTGAATGCCAAAGTGGAATGACAATGGCAACGCTGAGGTGTTTTGTTGTCATGCCTTCCAACAACTCCACCCACATTTATGTCCTGTTATTCGACTTCCTTCTCAATATCTCCTCCTCCCTAGTGCATCATGCGCCTCATCTCTGTGTTTGCGCGTGTGTTTTAATGCATTTGTATTGACATTTGCATATTGTTCAAAGGAGAACACCACAAACGTCAAAGCTTGAGTTTGTTTTTTTAATTAAACATCAAAAGAGAAAAAAATATAGGAGCCCACCGAGACAGTGAGCTTCGTCAGACTGTTGCATGCAATATACATTTGCACTTTTTTTTCCCCATCTTACTGACAGCAGATTAGGTTAGTCATTGTCTTTAAAAATACTATAGAGATTAGCAGAATTGGAAATGACCAGAGCTCCTTCAGTGCTCGTGCGATCAATCCATAAGGCAAAAAAGCTGTGGCAACATGACGTGGTGTGAGGTTTCCTCCGTGATGCTTGCATCTTGACGCTTCAGCAGCAGCGGCAGAAAATGTCAGCCCGGTGCGCAAACACAATCAGTGCCTCCAGGCTTGGGTTTCATGTGGAAGAAGTTGCGTTTGGCTCTGTTTGCCTTGCATACTTGCTGCATTTGCTCTTGGTGATGGATGCATGTCAGTCAGGGTTGTAGTCAGACACTATTCAATTTACAGTACATGTTAAATGACGGTTGATTCAGTACTAAAATACATATACCATCATTTTATCAAGTCGTCATTTAGCTCCATGTATTTCAGGAAAATGTCCAAAATAGTTTCTTGCAATTTCAACAAAAGCAACAACTGATAACAAATATTTAAATTACCGTTTTTTTCCGTGTATAATACGCCCCCATGTATAATACGCACCCTAACAATGGCATGTTGATGCTGGAAAAAAGACTGTACCCATGTATAATACGCACCCAATTATTATTTTTTTTTTTTTATATATTTTTTTTTTTTTTTTTTTTTTTAAGTCCCAATGATCGTCACACACGCAGGGAGGCAATGGGTCCCATTTTTATAGTCTTTGGTATGGTCTTAACTAGGCTGGATGTATTTTTTTTGTTGGCGTTGATTTCTCCGACTGCCCATAAAGGCACCACCGCGATCAGATGAAAAGAGAGGAAAGTGACGTGCGGACATGTGAAAAAGGCGGCTCTGTATGGGAGAGACGTTGAAGAGGAATAATAACACCCTTGGAAACCAAAACTTGCCCCTCGTCGTGACTCGGAGCCGCAACAAATGTTTCGGATTTGTGTAGGGTACATTGTGACAGCAAACGAGCAGGTGATCGAGCAAGCGTCTGATACGAGAGCATTGCGTTCGTATGGAGCGTGTTTGAAGTGAACAGCAGAGACGAAAGGAACAAGGCAAAGTGTTGTGAAATAAAATATTACCTGTAATACGCATTTTGTTATTTGCTGATTGTATTAAGCTATCACATTCATTGTCAGTCAAGAAGAGAAGAGGACTATTATCCCTTCTTTGACGAAATGACCAGAGCACAGTACAAACACACTATTGTTCTTTCGGTATTTATTCAACCCACATTCTTTCACAACATGACAAGAAGAGAACAATACATAAATCAATACTCGTACCAGTACCATGATTTTCTTAAAAAAAAAAAAAAAAGAAAAAAATATATATATTTTTTTTTAAAAATTTAAAAAAAATTGTACCCATGTATAATGCGCACCCCAGATTTTAGGACAATAAATTAGTTAAATTTTGCGTATTATACACGGAAAAAAACGGTATATTGTTATTTGGTCCACTACCTATAAAGGACCACTGAAACCTGAGATGGATTGAGTCAGCAATGAATTGCGCAACAGATGTTGCAGTTTGGTTGAAAGGGCAGTTTTGATTACAGTTAAATACATTTCAGATTTTAGATTTGATTGTTGACGAGAACTATACTGAATTTCCCATTTCACAGTTTTTATTCTTGAAGCCCACATTGTACATCCCTTCCAGTAATTTTTTTAATGAACCCGATCTCCTTTAGTCTTCAAACAACGGCTTGTTGGAAGATTCATTTGAGCTTTTGAAAGACATTTAGTTTCATCTGCTTTGACTGCTTGTGATGATTTGTCATGTAGAAATGATTACCTTCTATGTTGAGTTTAGGCCATACTGTAGTTCAATAATACACCAAGCCAAGCACAATTGATTAAAGCGTCCCAAAACCTCCATCTCAGTTTGTCTCATTAGAAGGGGAGACATATCTATTGTGGTTAATTTATGGATCAGAGATTGTAAATCCTCACAGATGGCTTTGTTAGTCATTTCCCTATGCGGTGCACAGAGATGAATTTTAGCCTGTGGTAGTAAAATGTTTTTTTTTTCCCCCACAGCTTGGTTTGAGAAAGTAGACAATGATGGATTGTGACAATTGTTCAGCTGTTCTTAGATGGGGAATTATTTGTCGAGATATGTTCTGGGGACCTATTTTTTCTTCGGCCCCTCACTACATCATGTCAGAAAGGCAGAACATTTCTAACAGATTTAGTTTGAAACAGATTTGATTTCAAAGTTTTCTTGCAAAGTTTGAATAGGATTTGAGATACATAAAATTAAAGTAATATGTTTTTAAATGGCAATTATGGGTAGTATTTTATTGTTTGTTTGTTTGTTTGTTTGTTTGTGTTTTATCCCAAGAAGCCACTTTGTTTGGTGTTTCAAATGCTTTCTATGATGCGGTTTAATGAGGAAGTACCAGTATATACAAATAATATAGATTGTGTAAGTTTATCCATAAGATTTTGAAAACCTCTCGATTGTAAGTCAGGCGTGCTAACCATTATTCCACTGGGCTGTCACTCCAAGTTACATGCTGCAATACACCTTATGTTTTGCAATAAATCCCCAAATAATTTATAAATGCTCCATAAAGGGTTGCAATATTTGAACTGCGTGAGGTTTATGGATGAGTTCACACCTGTTGGCAAGGTTTCCCCATGTATCTCTTCTTCATCACATGCAAAACATCCAGACATTGTCTTTTATTTAGTTACGAACAATCATAAACAATATATTTCAACATCAGCGTGTCAATAATATGGAAGAGGACTTGCCTGAATTTGGCAGGAAAGATCCAGTAAGTGGGCCACGTCCCTGGAGCGCGCTGGGCATTAACAATCAAAATGGCTCAGTGAGTCCCCCACGTGTCATTGTACCTGTGCGCAATGTACTCTGCCTAATGTGCTTTTTTTGGCTCTTGTCTGTACCGCCTGCAGCTTGGTAAAAGGATATTTGGATCTGCAGCATGTCACAGTGCGTCAAAGACATGCCTGCACTGCCATTTATTGCCGCTGCTGCTGCCTCCCGTCTTACTAATGCATGGTGGATACATTCACGGTGCAAAAGCATAAAACTACTCCAAAGGGTTATAAACTAATTAGGGTTTGAACTAATTAGAATTTGGGGGGGTAATGTGAACCTTTTTTCTACCTCGGAGGATATTTTTAAGCACGCTAACATATGTGGTCTTCAGTTCTTCTTGGTTCAAATGTATGTAGCTACTCACAAATTGCATATTGAAGGATTATCAAAACATCTGGAGGGTTTCTTCTCCTTTTCAATAGGTGTCTATTATACATGTTTTGTTTTTTACTATTCCTGGCCTGGCCCAGTCTTTACCCCCCGCAGATGGTTTGATTCAAACATAGAGCACTCGGACGATTCTTTATTTTGTTAAATTCCTTTGGGCGCATGTGTCATGACAAGTAAAGTCATATCAAGAAGGTTTGATCATTTTCAGAATTTCAGAATTGCACAAGAATTAGCCAACTCAAACCTGTCATTTACCTTTCAAAGCAAAGTTAAATCATTTCGATATATGTCTTTAGAAATACTGATTACATCCAATCCCGAGATACATCACAAATGGACAGATACCACAGTCTAACCCAAATTCCATATATTACTATTCTATTTCAAGAATCGGATTGATTCCCAATTGTTCTAGGAAATGTTATTGTACATGCAAGCTTGCCATTTTAAGCTGACATACTAGCAGCTAATGCTATGCCAGTATGCCACAGCCTCTTGAAGGTGACCTATGGTGAATCATAACTTGTGTTCATTTGTATCCGAGTCATCTCTTGAGGTTTTGACTCCAACTTTGACATGCTGAGTTTTGAGGGCTTACTTCAGCCTAAGTGCAGTTTCTGCTAATCAAGTTAATTTGAGGAAGTGCGGTGGGAAGCAGACTGACAGCAGGCAGACGGCCAGTCCAAGTAACGTGCGCTTCAGGCGATTCTCCGCAAGCAGAAAATGTCGAGTTTATTTGGGTCAGCAGGGTGTCAAAAGTGACTTGAGGTTGCTTCATGCCGCTGGGCTCTGATGAAATCAAGCAAAGCTCCACATTTGCAAATTGGGTATAATTTGATTTGATTACTCTCGGAATGCTCTCTCTTGGCTTTGATTGGCAGTGCAATTAATTACATCAATTGCAAATATATAAGATTTCACATCTGAAAAGTAAAATGTAGACGTTCTTGGAAGTATAGAATTTTACTTTAGAGGAGAAGCATTGCGTTTTCCTGGTCACCTGATTCTAGGCAGAATTCACATGGCTAAATCAAAAGTGCCCCAATGGACAGTCAAAATGTACTCTGTATTACATTTAAAATGCACTATGGTCTTTGCCGAGAGGCCACCTTGCCCCTCATAATTATTCACAAGTAGTAGACAGACACAGCCCACAGGGTATGTCTTCTTCTTTATGTTAATAGAGATTTTTCCTTCACGGATATCGTACACGAACGTCTTAACGCAAAAGGGTGACAAGGGATTTTGATCAAAGGCTGGCAAGTTAAAAAACAAAAAAAGACAAGTTCTGCATCGGCTGCGTCCCGCTGGAACGCCGGCTAGTAATGGGCATGTAAGGTCTTTCCCTCGGCCAGTTGGCCGCCGCAAGTATCACCTGGAATGCGCCAATCCCACAAACTGCAGAGGTTGGACTTCAATTACCTATGCATGAATTGAGCAGCACTTACCTAAATATTCCCCTAGCAATTTGGCAGCATGTTACAGGAGTTTAATGGGACTGCATTATCCCCACTTGCCTGCTTTGCGTGTGTTAGAACTTGGATTTTAGGGTTGTCGCTTTATAATTATTTAGGACTTAGGCCTGCAGTGGAATTTCCCAAGTGCTGTTCCAAGTTAACAGCTGTGTAGTCAAACTAAAACAAAAGTGTAAAGAGAGAAAAATGGAAAAATGTTAAATTTTGTACTCACCCTGAAGTCTACGCCTTAGAATGAGCCTACAACGGGAGGATTAGTGCATCTGCCTGGAACGTACGGATCTTAACTTTGGGATAATGGCATCTATTTTCTTTTCTTTAAATATATTATCCCTTACCTCCATTGCAGTAAGTTTCACCTCGAGCTAAGTTTTTGAAATGTATAACCATAGCATCTAAATTCTGAGGTTGCACTGTAATCCATTTTGGACCTTAGCCTTTCCGGATTCACATTGATGCGACATAGAATGTAAAGTCCTTCAGTTGTGCAGCAGAATTCTTTATGAATGTCCTCATTTTCCATCACCGCCACATTGGGCCGATGCTTCAGCCTGTGGAGCGACAACAACAATGCCTTGGCTGAACTGCCAAAGTATTTGGCTGTGCAGATGTTCCCATTCAGCCGTCACTTTCATGAATAAATAACTTGCCGTTTTGGTTCATTCTGCGACAGAAACACAGATACATGCATGACGTGTTGCATTTAAGGGTTTGGGAAAGGGAAAATAGGAAATATTACCATCCCACAGGACTATGTTGAGAGCACTCTAAAGCCTCTTCTTCCATCTGAGATAAAAATCAAATAAATCTTCAATTTCTTATTGTGTAGCACCAATTTTTACACTTAGGGAGAGTCGTCTTTTTTTTTTGTTCCTGACACGCTCTCCCATTAATAAATCAGGCGGAAACTTTGCTCCTAGGAAATGGTAGTGTGATAAAAACAGTTTGGGATGGAAATACTTTGATCTTTTTTATATGGGAGACAAAGGAACTATCGCAGGCTGCAGTTGCTTGTGACTTTGTCTGGTGAACTTTTGCACGGGCAGAAATTAAGCTTAAGATTGCACGCTTTGAAAAGGATGTTGCGAAAGAGTCATTGCTTTTCTAAAGGCAAGCCTGAATTCAACTTGTGCTAAACATCTTAGGTGTTTATGTGCACCTCTGGTGTTCTCTCATGATGTAGCAGCAGAAGACCACCTACTGTATAGAAGATCTTTCATAACGTCATAATGTTCAATCGAAGCACTACAGAAGAGTAATGTTTAATGTTATCCGTTAGATTTTTATTACTCACTTACAGGGTATACCCAATTTGCAAATTGTATACATTTTTACCCCAGTTTAACCCAAAAACATTTTCTATACAATTCAAGTATTTCTCGCAGAATTCCTTTGAGAACAGATTGTTTCAGGTCATTGACGATTATTTCATATTATTTTCATCAAACAGGGACTTGCATGCTCATTGTGTCTATCAGATATTAATATAATGTGGCTAGGCTTTACACAATCAAGATTTTGGGGCCGGTCAACAAGGTAAAAAATTGATAATCGATCAACGATCCGATCAAAAGATGGACGGAATCTATTTAAACAACTTGGTTATTTACTGTAAATAAAATAGCTACAATTTGCAATTTTAATATTGAGGGGAGGTTTGAACCTTTGGTTACTTTTTAAATTATTTTTTACTTTGGATTATCGACAATGGCAGCACAAAATGTGTGCGCTGTACGTGGTCTCAATTTGCAGATCCGATTGGTGACTTCACTGATCGGCAAATTATAACATTACAACTTCATCAATTTTGCAGCAAAATATCTGCTAATCCAATCCAGTTGATCAGACCTGTATAAAGTTCTAATGTTGTGGCATGCAAGACGACACAACGCTCAGGGTAGCTCTAATCAATCATAAGACCCCAACCATGCTAAAGGAAGCCCTTAATAGTCGTACTAATGTTGGACAACGGAAAGCCTTACCTCCACAGCTTCCAACAAAAGCAACAAGTATAAATAGTCTTCAAATGAAGACTTCAGTCGCTCTGAAGCTTCACAGGCAATTTTTCATTAAGATTTATTTGTTGCTCTGACCTGGAGACGCACCATATTTGGCAGGGAGGGCCATCCTTCATGGCTGAAAGCTCTGATGAAAGTCGCCTCTCGCATACTTTGGATGCAAAAGTGCACACCGCCCTGCCGTCAGACCTCAATCTAATACTTCCATTGCCTCGTAAGGTTTTTAAGAATTGATTGAATCAGGGCGACGGGCTCCGATCAAACGACTGTTCAAATTTTCTCCTCTCCTGATCAACTCAGGTCGTGTCTGCCCCGCCTACGCCCGTCTTCCGAAAACTGAGCAGAATCCAGCCTTGGTTTTAATGAAGCCGTGCTGGAGTGTAAGCGGAGACACTGGAGCGGACACTTTCTTGTGATGTTCACATTTCATATCTGCTTCTGCCCAGTAGCTTGCCGTTTTTAAATTATTAAGCAGAGACCTCTTTCTTCTTTCTTTTCCTTATTATTTTTTTCATTATTTCTTTCTGTTCTCTATATGTTTTACTCGCTTTGGCTGAATCCCTGGCTCTTGCTGAGATGCAAATGGCAGCCTTTGAAGGGGCACAGTGGGAATGTCAATTAATCCTGACGTTTTTTCCGTAGCGCAACCATTGTTCGTAGGCTTTTTAATCTCTGTTGTGCCACGGGGCAGCATTTTTTTGTCTTGGCTGGTCTCCGTGCCACCAGTATGAGAACTCCTCAAAGATTCAGGATACACCAGAACAGGCACATGGGAAAGGAAATGAGGAAAAGGCATCACAGAAACAGTGTGGTATTGCATAATTGTATTTTTCTCCCTGCCTTTTCATTCATTTTTAACAGTTCTCAGTGTAGCTGTACTCCAAATTGTCACCTTTTGCCCATTCTAACCCAAGACTATTCTCCAACCTCTGGTTGAAATCATCACTCGCCATCACTGTTCCATTATAACGTTCTGTCCTTTGGGTTGTTGGCCTTCAGATCTCCACACGCCGAGCCCCTGCTTGGATAAGGTGTGCCATCACGGCGCAGTGTGCGTGGTCAAAAACGATGAGCCCGTGTGTGAATGCCCGGAAGCCTGCCCTCAAACGTCAGACCCGGTGTGCGGTTCTGACGGCAGCAGTTACGGCAGCCCCTGTGAGATGCGAGCAATGGGCTGTGCTCTACAGAAAACCATCCACATCCAGCATAAAGGACCTTGTGGTGAGTATTTGCATGTTAAACTAACAACAATATGCTGGGATCATTTTGTACAACGATGGACTAGAGTTGGTCGATTTATATACTTTACTATTTTTGGCAGAAGTTGTGTTACTTTGTCTAAAATGTACATAACAATTCAGTGCAATAAAATTAGCTAACACATTACCGGTACAGTATTTAGACATTTTATAATGACAAAGGGCTATTTGTAGTCTAGTGGTTCTCACAGCTGACTTTCCTTGAAGCTGATGGGAATCAATTCACACTCAATTCACACTCAATGCCCCAAAATTGCTAAGTGACAGAACGTATACATTGCCACTTACACTATATAAATAGACAAGAAGAATAAGAGTCTCAGTTTGAAACAACAGAATGGAGAGAGATCCCCATGAATATATAATTGCCACTGCGTGCTTACTGACGCAGAGGCGTAAATGATTTCCTATTCCTCTGCTGTCAGATCATGTTATTGTTTCACAGGTTACGGCATACAAAAAACACTGTTCTCTAACACAGGGCAAACTCTTGATTTTCGGCTTTTCTGTCGACTTAATTCTTTGTCAGACCTTTAAGTGTTGTGTTGCACTTTAGTCCCAATCAAAGAGAACACAGAGAATACTTGTGTGTCATTGGCTACATGAGTCACTTGGCATTATCCGACTGTGTCGGCGCATCAGCTAATCATTAGGACACAGGGGACAATGGAGTTTCAAGTTGAACAAATATCTACGGATCCACTTTGCAGACACATGGTCGCAAGAAGAGATTTACAGCTTGTTACAGCCACTCAGTGAATACTCTCGATGCCATCTTGGCAGCCCAATTATCCCACCGGCTCCATTGGCGATTGAGTATTTTCTTTTTTGTCTTCTCACTTCACACACGCACACATGCATGCAGCTAAAGTACGGCAGTAATGGTGCGCCACGCCGCCTTCCCCAGACCTCCCTCACTCAATATCCCGTTCACAGCATTTTACGAGGATGGATTTTTGCTCTGCATATTTTTAAAAGGATATGGCTGCAGCGGGCCATCCGGAGTGATCAATACAGGCGAATTATTCTCACTTTCCAGGTGTGGTATCGCATTCATCTTAAATTGGGAAACGAGAACCCTTTATGCCTGCCGATGAAGAGGTTGTTGGTTTTTTTTGTTTTTGTTTTTTTGGCAGTATAGCCGTAACAAATGCCAAGCCAATGGTTTGCCTGGAATTGATCATGATCATGTGAGTTATTTTTGGGATGTTTGCATGACTTCATTCAGCCCAATCACAAATGATTCCCTGTAATCCCAGCTAATTATTACAGGCTATTTCCTCTCCTAACAGTGTTTATGAGTCAGAAAGGGAGAAGCGGAATAAAATACAGAGTGGTACATCCGTTTACAAACAGGCCTGTTGCAGAACAGTTCAATTTCTGAACATAATTGTGTAAAATTACCTTTGTTCACACTATTTTCAGTTCATGAATTGTTTTCGCAAAAACATGCTTGGTAGGCCGATTGAGCACTCCAAATTGCCCCTAAGTGTGAGGGCGGATGATTGTTTGTCTCTTTGTGCCCAGCGACTGGCTGGCAACCAGTTCAGGGTGTACCCCGCCCACGACCCCCGTGGGGACAAGCGGTATAGAAAATGGATGGATGCATGGAATTGTTTTGGCAGAGCCACGGAAGACTCAATTGTGCTTTTTTTGCAACACATACTGTACACATACCGTAAAAAACACCAGCTAATCCATTGATGCCAATGCAATAGCCTTAGATTATTTCATTTCGCAATTTGGCCCGTGTAGTGGCGTGACGGCTAGCTTGATTTACCATTTTTCCATCTTGGTTTACCTCATCAGAGTATTGTCAATAATTTAATTTAAAAAAGGAGATGATAGTTAAACATGGTAACGTGTTTATGTATGTCATCTTGTTGCACAGTCTGTCATCTGCCATCTGTACTATAGCAATGAAAAATGAATAATTAATTTATAGTGCTTTTCTCGGCACCCAATTATGCTTTACATAGCTGCACATACACAAAGAAAGATTAAAAAAAAAACTTAAGCTTTGGCGGATGCAGCTGGAATGGAAGGAAAAGATTCTAGTGATGAGCAGCCCAGTGA
Organism: Syngnathus acus; assembly: GCF_901709675.1. Taxonomy (NCBI): domain Eukaryota; kingdom Metazoa; phylum Chordata; class Actinopteri; order Syngnathiformes; family Syngnathidae; genus Syngnathus; species Syngnathus acus. The sequence continues at coordinate 9,537,907 of NC_051088.1, read as the reverse complement.
CAGCTAATTAGCAGGTTTAAGAAGGAAGCGAGGAGAAATCTACCCATGTTATACCTTTGGCCATGATATTATTGCTAGCAAGCGATAGTGTCAAGTCAAGTTTATCTATACTGCCCCCAATCACAGGGACTTCTCATGCCCACAGTTCACAAATATTAACGACATCCCCTGATCTTAAACCCCCCCCAAGAGGGCAAGGATAAACAAGAAAAAAAACTGTGCATACTGAGGTTTTGTGTTCTCATTTTTCACTTTACCTTTCTTGCATTTTAATGTTCCCTCTCACCCAGCTTTGTTTACATTCTCCATGGATACCATTTAACGAAATAGCTGCCATATCCCGCAACGCAATAGAGTTCCCAAAGCATAATTATTTTGCACAGTGATTTCCTTGCAAATACAGTTATTTCTTCAGAATTAACTTTGTAATATTGGATTGTATTTGTTTTTGGGGTTTTTTTTACCACACAGTGATTAAAACGAGGTTCTGTCCCTGGAACTTGTTTGCATTTCTGTTCCTTTCAATGAGAAGCATTCCCTTGGTTTGCAAAGGTTAAATTTGTGGACCAATTTAACACTTTACAGAGCATTTGATCCTGTTGAAAGAATTAGAAGCAAAAATAAAAAACTGCAATTTTAGTCATGATTGAATAATTTTCAGTTTGTATATACAGGAGATGAGAAAAATATGCAAGCAGATTTACACCAAACAAAAAAAAATGTGGGACCTGTGTGAAACAATAACCAACTTAATTTTTGTTGAAATCCCCAAAAGGATACAGTACAGATCATTTTTGGTCCAGTTACATTTGGTCCAAATATATAGCAAAGTGAATCACTAAATATTTTGTTGCGTTCCATTTTTAATACATGAAATGATAAATTATAACAGCTATCATACGAAGCATTCATTTGATATGCAGGCTTTATTCATTCAAGTAGTTGATGCTGCTGGCGATTTTAGAATATTGGCCATTGTTTTAGGTGATACATTTAGTGTATGTCATTCATCAGCTACTAATCCAGAGTAGCGATCCCCATCCACCTTCCCAATAAGGTTTTATGTGGTCTCCTGTGTGCTTATGTGTGCGCACGTTAGACTCCAATATGATTGTATTTCCATCCCCGAGGGCTGTTAAAAAAATTGTTTATCTGTATGACTCAGGTGCAACCTTATAGCAATATGAGTGACAGTCGTTATTATTCTTAAGATCTCAACTCCCCAGTCCCACCCGCCCGCTTAAATCCAGTCCCCTCTGGCATTTTTAGTGTTGTGTGACCTCGCCACCTTGTCTCAGTGGGCTGGGACAGACGTGCTTGGTTAATAGACGCCTCAGCTGGATGTAACATTCACCACAGGAACGGGGTCGTTGGTATGGCTTTAGCCAAACAGATAGAGCTGAGATGTCGGAAGGATGTGACAACAGGAAAAAAAATAACAACCTGCACCACACCAGATTTTTCTCTCTCCCACTGTTTTTTGAAATGGTAGACGCAGGAGAGGGTGACATATAAGTCGCACAAGAAAGGGGAAATAGGTTGACGGAAAAATAATGAAGATGAGTAAACCATAACCGTATATTTTGTTGGGGCGGAAGAAACCGCTAATTGGCATGGGTGAGGCAAGGCGTTGATGGCTTTGTCTTCGTAGTTGTTCTTGCTTTTGCACTTCCACACATTTCAGTCCTCTGGTGTGAACCACAATTAACCTTTTTTTTTTTCTTCAGTGTGTAAGAAAAAATAATCTAAACTCCAATATTTAGCTTGAACAGTCTGTCAAGTAATGATGGACTAAAGATTTTTTGAAAGCACTGTACCTTTTGAACTTTGTGAAGTGGTGTGGCTGATGTACTAAGGAAGAATACAAACAGTTTTGGCGATAGGTGTTGCTCAGTTTCTTTGAGTGAATAGAACCATTCCTCTTGGCCCTGACTCAGTAATAATCGTATCTTTTGTCTGTCACATAGTAACATACATAGAAAGAAACAAATCGTTTAACCTGTGGCAGAAGTCTTTTATTCCAGTATTAATATAATCTACAGTCTAAAAGCACATTTGCCTTACTTTCTCTAATGGGGTTCAATCTGTGCTGCATTCAAGGCCACCAAAACAGAAGAAAGGAATCAATCTGAGTGAGATAAGTAACATCAGAAGTTTCCCGTCGAGGCCCATGCAGGGACTTTCAAGGGCACCCTTATGAACTCTAGAGTGTAATAAAGGAAATGAGCATTGTGAGAACACCTGTGTTAAATGCAGCATGAAAATTACAGATGCTATCGTGGGTTCTTTTTGTGTCATTAAACCCAGCATCTTTGTTGTATTAGGAAGCCAATTTAAATCGTCACACAGCAGTTAAATGTTCGAATCCAAACTCAAGTTGCTCGTATTTCTGCTCGCGGACATAGACATAGACGCACAAATATCAAAATGTTCGTTGATGATGTGCCTTGAATGCACTTTACTTTACGGCCCCTGGGACTGGAAGAGCCAAGCCCATAAAGATAGCCAAAATTGCTCAGACAAGAAATACAACTACATACATACATAACCACTAACAATAAATTATTATTTTCAAATATACAGGCGTAAAAAATGGGTCAGATCTGTAATAATTGTTTGTATTCACTTACTTGTCTGTAGGGGTTGATTTTTTTATGTTTAAAGTAAAAGGGTGTTTCAACTGTTGCTTTTGTATTTTTGCTTACCTTTTACTTTTATGTGCTCTGGACAAATCCTCCTAAATTATTGTAAACAGCAACCTCAAATAGTAATAATTACAATAAAATCTTCACTAACTGCTCTTCCTGTCAAACAAGGCTGCCCTTCAATCTGATGTGTCTGTGATGCATTTTGTATTGAGGTTCAGCCCTCGTGGAGAAGCAGCTAAGGGTCACAGCGCCTGCCTGATAAAAAGGCAAGTCCGTTATCGGGATACTCACCTGATAACGGACAACACTCACCACTATCATTTCCTGATTTATGGCTACACTGACCTGTGCGCAGCCCAAACGATAGCCAGCCTTAATTTAAATACTAGAATTTTTGAACATAATACAGTTAACCTCTGATCAACGCAGGGTTTATATCACCCTTTAATCACTGCGATGCTGTTGCTATGACAAAACATTGACAGCCCTATCATTCGTGAAATTTAACATAGAACACACGTACGCCTTGCTCATCATGTTCAGACCTTTTCAGCTGCCCAGAGCGAGTGACGATAGTTGGCAGCTATCCATCCATCTATCCATCATGATATTTGATTAGCTGTGTCAGGCTATCATCAAAAGCCGCCTGTGGCGGCAATCTATTCAATCTGATTCATGGAATGTGTCTTGTTGCTGAAAAATTCAAAATTTACCTCTTCAGTTTGAGCTTGATATAGAGCCGAGCTGGTTGCAAATGTCTTCAGTTATTCTCAGGCCGCTCTTGGGAATTTCAAGGATTTGTCTTTTTTTTTTGTTCCCCAGCCTTGTCCTCAGATCTGAATCTCAATAGAGATATCTGTGATTTTCATTCTGACTTGTTTTATTCTACAACTTGCCTCAGGTAGATTCTGCTTCTGTGTTACTATCAATGTGCAAAATCTGCATTTCTCTGTTGAGAGTTCTTTGCTTATTTACTGAATTAAGAACATGCCCTTAAAAATGATCAGCCACAGGCTAAATCTGACCTTATTTTCCTTGTAGACGAGGCCTGTGCCAACTGCTCTTTCGGGGCAATCTGCGAGGCCCAAAGTGGACAGTGCGTTTGTGCAACCGAGTGCGTGGAGTCCCACCAGCCCGTATGCGGGAGCGATGGCACCACCTACACCAGTGAGTGCGAGCTGCACGTGCGGGCCTGCAAAAAACAGATGGAACTCTACGTGGTCAGCCAAGGGGAGTGCAGTAAGTAGTTCATTCTTGTACTCGCTGTCCTAAGCCCAGAGCTGATTATGTATAAATTCTCAGGTTTATTATCAAAAATGGTTTTGTGCGTACCCTGGAAAACTCTGTGTGCGTGTGTGAACTTTTTTTCAGAAACTTGTGGCAACACTATGTGTGCCTGGGGCGCCCGCTGTGTCCAAAGTAAGTGCGAGTGCCCGGCGTGCTCGGTTGAAGCGTTCTCCCCGGTGTGCGGAAGTGATGGCACCACCTACGAAAACGAGTGTGAACTCCGCCTGTCCTCGTGCGTGCAGAAGAAGAGAATCGAGGTGGCCAAGGCAGGCAGCTGCGATGAAGGTAGGAAATGGACTTTGAAATAGTGTAATTATGTTAAGCAACCGGCCGTTGAAGTTCTGTAATCATCTTAATCGGCTGACCTGACGTACAGTCTACAGTCATCTGTGCCGGTTTTTTGCTAATGGCCTCACTTGCCACCCGCCGCATGCTGATGAACTGGAGTGGAGAGAATGAGCTATAACTGTGTCCATAAATAAAGCTCATCATGGGGAATGGCAATTAATTCAGGTTGATTAAAGGGAGGGCAGTTGGACATTTGGAAATAATTTTCTTTGCTTCTTTTATTGTGTGGATTCAGGCATCATGCTGCTTTGCATAAAAAAATGTTGAAACGTTATTCAATAGGAGGCCAACACCTGCCTTCCTTACCTCAGTCTGCTTTGTATTCAGGCATCTTTCCATCTTCCTTCCACCACATAAACCTGCTCTTCTACCTTCCTGCCTTACCTACTTTCCACCTCAGACCTGATTTTAAAAATGGATGCAGTGCCTCTTTGGCCTACCCTTTAGGCAAAAACAGAGTAAAGCAATCAAATGAGCATGGGAACTTTAGCTGATCTTTAAGACCCATTTTCCAACTTTTGTGGTATGTGGTGTATAAAAATGCCGTATTATAAACAAATACGTAACAGTTTATTGCTAGCTTAGAAATATTAAAACTGAACCTAATATTTTCAGTGGCTTTATCTGTTAACTGCTGTTCTTTGATTTGCTGCACAATTTCACTCTTGGTCTTTTGGTAGATAACCGTCATTTTAGAAGCACGACCCAGTTACTCTTTACAGAGTTCGTAGGCCTATAGCTCACTCAGTCAGTTGTTATCGTGCAGTGTTGTATTTTCAATGAATTTGATGTACTTCAGTGAGCAAATCATATCGGGATCAGCGCTGGAAGAGCCAGGCGGCGATTCTGGAGCTCGACTCGGCGGGGGGCGGGGTTGCTGTCCTCTGGCTGTCATGCAGATGGTGGCGCGCCGTTCCCCTCGTGGCTTGTGGGTGATCACAGCAACTAGACAACGTGCGAAGGGGAGCAGATTACTGCTGCCAGCATGTGGGCTGGGTGGTAGAGAAGAGGGGCCAGGTGGAGGATGGTGCAAATAGACATGAGATGAATCCTTTTCCATTTCTACAGCTTGCCACGGGTGTTTCTTTTCTTTGCTTTTTCTCAGACACCCTCGGTTCCCTCATTGCCATTGTCTACCATATTGGCCGGGGGCCTGAGAGGCGACTCGCGATGCCAAAGCCCCTTGTGGTAGATTTAACATCATTTCATTGACAGAGAGAGTGACCTTTTTTGTATGTAGAGCGTGAAGAAATGTGCAAGTGTGTTCCCCCCTGCGTCACATTTTGGCATTCATCTCCCGCTTCATCCACATTGTCTGCTAGTGGCCCCGCATCGAGCAGACAAACCTTCGCCTCCCCCGAGGGCCCCCAACACTTGGTCGTGCTGCTTGATGGTTTAGTTTTTCCATTTCCTTCTACGCCTAGTTCATACTGTCCCTGAGCGTCCGCCACTTTCCATCACCATCTCATTTTCATTCAGAGGCCAACACAATAGAATCTTGTCTCTTTTTTGTGTCTGCTCACCGTCGCTGCTTGCCTTGTCGCCCACGCTAGTCTCTCTCCATTTTGCACTCATTTCTTTATAAAAAAAAAACAATCTAGCCCCTTGGGAAGAAAAATGGTACAGACGGCGCTTGAATTGGCTGTGATCGATAAGCTTCTACAGGGAGAAGCACAAAGCCTGCTTTTCTTGTTTGGTCTTTCAAACAAATCTAGTATATGACGTGCGGTATGATTGTTATTCATCAGAATCACATCTTGGTCGATCACTCAGGTCAGTTAATTAAGATGGGTGAACACTATGCAAATTAAATTTGTTTTGAGTCTGATTCTTGTCCAACCAATTTTGAATCTAAGTCATTTACAACCCTTGGAAGTTATCATCGGTCATGCAGTTCACAGTGGAAAATAGGGAAAAATAGCATTTGATGAACACCAATTACTGGCACAGATAACAAACACACAGTTAAGAGAAAAAAAAGAATACTTAATACTTCTAAAATGAATGAATGAATGAACGAATGTATGAATGAATAAATAAATAAATAAATAATAAATAAAACAAGCTGAACGCCTTAGCACTATGATATGGGATTTCATGTGTTAAGACATTTATTTTTTTGGTGCAAGTAGAATTTCTCTAACCTTGCTAAGAGGTCATAATTCTTGCTGTTCACCAAGAATTATGACGGCCCTTGAGTGGATTTATTCCAAAGCAGACCAGGGTGAGGAACATGGAAATGACCGTAAATAAAACCAAACCAAACCCAACAATACTCTCGTGGGTGTTTGAGTCAGAATGAAGCCGCTCCCTAAGAGGACAGTCGGGTCCCTTGCATGCTTACTTACGGAAGTATAAACACCACATACTGGGTACAGGTCTAAGTGCCATCATAGTTGAAAACATCTTTAAATAATTTCACTACTGGATCCGTCTCACTGTCCATTTCCTATGCAATCGATCACAAAATAAAAGCCCAGAGCTGTATTCGCTCACCCTGCTGCTGAAAAGCACTACTCCTCATCTAAGACAAATGTACCCACTTTTTATACTACAAATCTAGAATAAGTCCAGGAAGATGTTCTTTAAAAAAAAAAGGGGAAAAAAACTCTTTAGTTTTGCTTGACAGAACCAAATGCGGTAAGCATAAATCGGCCCTTGTTTTCGCTCAGCTTTAATTTAGCAGTAATGAAAAATGACTGTCCCCCTTGTCCACCACCTTACAGTGGGATTTATCACCTGTTTAATTTCACACTCGGATTGGCCTGGCTTTAGCGTCCTTTTACCACTTGGGAAAAGTAGCTTGTGAGAGCAGTACGTTACCCTTAGTGCGGGGTAAAAGGTTATTGTCGTGAAAATGCCAACAGAAGACATTAAAAAAACAATGTTCTTAATGTCACATTACAAAATAACAATACTAAGATATCAAATATTATTTATTTGTTGACAATATTACGACCCATGTGAAAGATTGGGATTGATACCCAGATGGGAGTTTTACACATTTTTAGAATTTCTGAGCACAGTACATGGCCAAATGTATACATACGTATATCCTACCTTTAATATTCCTCTCTAGTAGTGCTTCGGTTCACTGGTAAATCTGCATTGAATTTATTTGAGCTCCAACAAGCAATTAGAGGCATCCACATTGCAGTGCTAAATAAAGCACATGGTCCGAGTTTATCTTGGCTTTGACACATGACGATGTTTTTTGGCCCTCAGCAGACACGAATGGCCTGACTAATGTGGTCGAGCTGAGATTTCCGCACTCACATTGGCCTCTATTATTTCCTTGTCTATCACATCGACACTCTTTGGAGACATTTCGGACAAAAACATCCTCCTCCATTATTGACGTTGTCAAATGCTCAAATGGATTTTTCTTTTCTCTCCCCTCTGTCTATTTTGTATGCTATTTATTTGCTCTCCCTCTCCTCACCGTTGAATCTTAATAGAGGTCTGTTTGCTAAATAGACGGAGGGGTTTCGACTGGATGGGCAATGCAGAAAGCTGATGTAGTCATCTTGGCCGAGCACGCATTAATTGAAAGGTTCTCCAGCTGCATGGTGGGCACATTAGAGAGCAAAAGCTAATTAGGACTCCCCCGTTTGCCTTTCACTTTTCTATATTCCATTCCTGTGTCTTATCGCTTCTATTTATTTGTCTCGGCCTGAGCAGAATACCAATTGGCTTGGTCTGCATTTCTCTTTTATTGTGTAGTGCTGAGCTTGCGCACCGGCGCCGGAGCAAGTAGCCAACCCTGGAATGCCTCTGCTGATATTTCTATTCTCTTCCTGCTCTTTGGACTCGTTATAGAATGTATCCGGAAGAATGTTGTTTGGCTTGAGAATGTCACAAATTACAAGGTCGGACTGAAATTATGGTTTGCTATATGCAAGTAAGCGTACGTTAAGGTTGCCCAAGCTTAACCTGACATGATTTTGGAATGCATCTCTAGAGATTTCTGTGGATTTTCATTGACCATGGCCCACCGCTTCTGGTTTCCTGACAATCACGTTGGTATCATTGGTGCAGTCCTACTAACAGTATGTATTCTGCGATTTACCAAAGGACTTCTCTATGAGGTCATCAAAATAAACTTCACGGTACAATTGCATACCTCAATCATTCTATTTGCTGTATTGAATTTTTGGTTGGATGTTCCCCTTTCCTTTTTTGAACAACAAATTTGTTTCAAATGAACTTTCTCTTTCTCCCTTGGGTGCATCTCTTGCATACTCTCTCCATTCGCTCCAACTTGTCCAAGATGGCTGCTTTCATTCGCTGCCTTTGCACGCTTTCACATATTCTCCCTTGGGAGTTTTACTCGAGGTTTGTTGTTTCCCCAAAACGAGTCCCCAAACAATCCCGCGACTTCTCTTTCTTCCCTCTTCGTTGCTGTTTTTAAGACTTGGATTTATCGCTGTGTGCTAAAGTTTATACAGCAGCTGCAACAGCAGTTTTGCGATCCCACCGGTCGCAGTCATGGTCTGAATTATGGGGCGTTGTTCAACATATGGCCAACCTGAGCACCTCATTGACTTATAGAAGTGAACCAATAAAATGTCTTCCAAGGTCACTGTCAGGGATCTACTGGGACAACTTTCTTCAGGGTCTTGGGAGAATTTATTTGAAATTAAGACCTCAAATACCTCAGTATTGTACTTGGTTAAATTCTTATATCTGAAAGCAGGCAGGCATAAAGCACGCCTCCCCACTATTGTTTTTGTTTCCAGCACAGTTGGAGGTCAGGCTTGTTTCTGTGGACTCTCTGAAATCAGAGGCAGGGGGCTTGATTAGTTTCAAATTAATTCCCTCGCTAAAGAACAAGTATTAATCCGCTCCAGGGTTTGAATTTAGGCTGTGAGAAAACTTGTAATGACTGTAACACCTAAGTGTTAAAAGTTAGACAAGTTGTCGAGTATTGAACCTTACCTTCATTATTTGTTCTTCGCCCCATGATAACTCATAAAAACCTTTTTGGTAGCTCAACTGTGTGTTCCCTTGCAAATTAGCACTATGTCTAAATCGTTTTGCAGATTGTGGCTCAGGAGGGTCCGGCTCTGGTGCGGAGAGCTGCGAACAGGACCGCTGTCGCATGTATGGAGGCTCGTACGACGAAGATGCCGAAGAAGACAGATGTGTGTGCGATTTCATATGCCACACTGTGCCTCACATCGAGGTAATGATCGTTTCTATTTGTTTAGCTTTATGTAAATATATTATTCATTTGCTTGGTAATATAAACTCAAATTATGTATATTTACCAAATGAAAACTAATTAATGCCATTTGATTTGTTTTTTGTAACATCCTACCACAATGAACACAGATATAAAAAAAAATTGTGATTCATTATAAACCATGTATGTGTCTGTGTTCCACGTGCAGGTTTGTGGTTCAGATGGGAAAACTTACAGCAACGAGTGTGAGCTGAAGAAGGCCAGATGTGAGAAACAAGAGCAGTTGACAGTTCAGCACCTGGGATTGTGTACAGGTTTGTTCATCCTGTATGCATATCCAACATTCATTGCCATTGACATCCCACATCTCTTGCTCTCTCATGTCATCCATTGATGGGGCAGAATTAGGTCATGTCTATGTTGTATTTGGGATGTCGTCTAACTGGGGGCTTGCCAAGCATTGGCAACCAAATTTACAATAATTCACTGGAATTTTATACATATTGCTCAAATACTATTGGGGGGGAAATGCAACATAAATTGGTACAACAGATAAATAATCAAAATTTTAATGCCGATTAATCACCCTGCTAAACAACAAAAGATGGCATTATGTGTTTCTAAATGTATTTTTGTTGCTGAATGTAAAAGTGTCTTTTTAGTTTTTGAGATCAATGGTTTGGTATTTGAGACATCCTCTCGTAGTGTACAACTGAATTCATGTGTTTGACGAGTCAGATTGGCCGCTAAACCGCATACGCCGCCGTCGTCTTTCTCCCAAAGTTAAATTGAGTGCACCGTTTAGCGTGTGACTGGAAGCAGAGAAAAAGCCACTTAAGGGATTTCTTGTGATCATTTCAGCCTGTTTGATTCCCCATGGGAATAAAAGAGAATAAGATGGGGAGAGAGGGAAAATTGCCGGTGTTTTCACACCCATCTCAGGAGATTGTTCTGCTTCCTAAGTTGGCTTCTTTGGGCTCCGACTGTCACGCTTCTCTTCTATCCATGGATAATCAATCTCTTTTCCAAAGAACCCTCTACGGGTACTTGAGCGGCCGGCTCAACTCTCCCATTGGCCAATGGTATGAAGCTCAGATGTGAGGGAATTTCACTGGCCTTCGCATTAGCGAGGTTGAGAGAAACTTCGTTTGACCTCAACTCCTAAAGAAGCATCAAAACATGCTTGGCAGAACATTGAAAGCCGAGCTGGTTTTTAGGTGTGTTCCAAAGAACCATTTTATGTACAGAATGAGATGCATTTGCCTCTTATTTCAACTCAAATATTTTATTTGTAATATTTTATGTTTTATAAATGGTCCCTTTTTACATATAAAATAAAAATGTAAAGCAAAACACCTGGGAGGCATCTGCAGTGCATCTTTGCATGTTATTGTTTTTACACTTCAGTATTACCACAGGTTAGCTTATTTTTACACTTGAATTGGAGTTAAAAAAAAATGGTCCCCAAATCAATCGTGTTCCATTTCAACTGTTTCTACTCAAGGGGTTATGTCTCAGTGATAATGACAAGCTAGCGAAAGCAATGCACCAGGCCCAGACAAGCGCTACAGTAACACAGCGCATCACGGGGCAAACTCAGTTGGCCCAGACAATGGCAAGTGAAGAATGAAATGCCTTGAAGGGCAGTAAGAACATATGAACTTAAAAGTTCTACTCGACCTAATAGGCTCAGTAGCGATAGCTGAAATGAGCTGCGTAAAGTGGCAAGTGAAATGAACCGTGACCACTGCCCGTCCCTGGAGCTAGAAAGCACTGGAAAAGGAGCCAGCACAGTCTTCACCATTCGACCGAGGCTCATATTCACACCAGTAACCAGTGTGATTTATGACCCCTGTATCTTCATCCCCGCTGACGGCAAATGAGCAGCGAAGAAAAAGTGATCTCTGTTTTCTGTCTAAGCCATTTCATTTTTGCTCCCAAAAACTTGGCATGAATATTTTGATTGATATTTTTCCCTTTGGCTGAGAACAAATGGGTTGGGTGCCGAAGACTTAGGTAAACTGCATACAAGGAAAACTCTCCTCTACTCTCTGATGTGCTTCTCAAATGGCAATTCATCTTCTAATAGAAATGCTCTACTATCAATCATACAAACTGAAGGAAAAAAAAGATTTATTATCAGATTGTTGTAATAAAATGTTTACCTTCTACCTTCCAGCATAAAATAGAATGCATCCATCAACATCATTACTTTGATTCTTTTTGCCGGTCGTGTCTGTACAGGCACCTGTTGCTAGGCAGAGTTGAACAACTATATCTCATACAGACGTCAAAAAAATATTCCTAAATTTTGTATTGATATGATGAAAATAATCCAGCAAGGAGCAGTCTTCTGAGCACTGAGGCAGAACTCCCCCTCAGGCTAAAATTGCCATTCATTCCCACAAGGCTTAAATGTCAAACGAGGTGCTGACAGCACTGTGCAGGATCAGGAGACACATGACGGGAAATTACATTACCTGTATATTGAGAAGAAGAACGTTTTACAATTCAATCGCCACTCTGTATTGAATAGAAAACACAGTAGAAAAATGAAAGATTCTGGTGGGGGCACTTTCCATTTTCCTCTCACGTTTACGCTTTATTATCGTCTGCTGGTTGGTCAGTTGAAGGCTACCACATGGTGAGACAAAGAAGTGCTTCACTAACTGAGCATAGAAGGTGGCTGTCTGGCAAACTGGCATATTATGCAGCACGTCTGTCTTTTGGAGGATGTGGGGATGGCTGAAGGGCAGTATTTCCAATCCTGTTACATCTGACGGGAACAAATGAAGAGAACATGCCTCCATGTAGGCAGAAAATGTCAGCTGCACCGTTGTTTGTTTTCACTGACGGTAATAGCATCATTTTCCCCTTGATTCGAAGCCATTGTTGAGGAAATCACAAATAGAATTGTTTTATTTAAAAACCTACGAGTAGCACCCCCCACCACAGACACACACACTTTATATCTGCCACTTGAGCCGATCTCAAAGAAGTTATTATAGTGATTGTGTCACGGTGCCGTTGCTTCCCTACAAGTGATGGCGCAAATTATTTTTCTTCTTCAGCTCGCAGTGACATCCCTCATCCTCTTTTTCCCTTTTGTTCCCTACCTCATCTGTGATTTCAGCCACATCGCTGCCGAAGCCCGCCGAGCCCAAGCACTGCTCTCTGTCTGTGTACGGCTGCTGTGCCGACAACTCCACAGCCGCCTTGGGAGTCGGGTTGGCTGGCTGTCCGAGTGAGTCCTCCTCTATGCCATCTTATGACCCTTTGGCTTTTGTTGTGTTCACATCATAAAACTAATATCAAGTCATCAGATCAAATGATGTCTCCATGCGAGTCAGCAGAATTAAACTAAAGACTCTTGACCTATTCCTTGCTCTAGGGGTTGATTCCATTAGCTATGGAAGCTCCCATTCATTTGCTGTTCATCCAGAATGTTTGTCACTTTAGCTAACATTTGTTAACCTTTTGTTACTTCTGGACTTAGAAAGGTCTGCACTCAACTGAGTTTGAGTCACAGGAAGGTTCAAGTCACGCGAAAATCCTCAAACAAAAGAAATCTTAAAATGCACGATTATCTGTACTTGCGTTCTTCAATCCATGCCCTTGTTGCTTACAAAAAAGAAAGATAGCTACTTCTAATTTGGTTGTGTTAACACCTTCCTATCGAGACCATGAGAGTGCAACTCTGCATTTAAAAACATACCGCATAGAAATGTGGGAAGTAAATGGTGAGGATACGTTACATTTATGCCACCAACATCAGCTCTCATTTGGACCAATGTCCAGAAGTTATGAACAGCCAGTACAATAAAACAACTATTCTTGGAGCACTTTTGCATTCAGTGAAAGTACTTCTAGTCTGCATGTGAACACATAGAGACATCATGGCAAATGTGGTAAAATTCAAAACAGAGCTGGAGCTAAACATACAGTTGTGGCACACTGGAGTTGCAATCTGCTTGTCTTTGAAAAGCAAAAATTCTTGATGTCATTTTTCCCATTAAATTAGCAAAATAGGACAGAGTTTTTTGACTTGAGTGTCGAGTGTGGCTAAAAAACACAATTTGAAATAGGGATAAAGACGGCTTTAGTTGAGATTTACCTCACACGCTCCGCCATCTATTTGTGGAACACTGAGCTTTGCTAAATCCACAAACTCTCCTTTTAAAGTTTCATTGTGGGAGAAGCAGAAATAAACAATAATGTTGAGAAATTAATTTTGCCCTTGTTGTTGTTGTTATGTTGACCTCAGGCACCTGCCAATGTAATGGTTATGGCTCCTACAAGGGTACATGTGACCCAGTCACTGGTCAGTGCTCTTGCAAGCCAGGTGTCGGGGGACAGAAGTGTGACCGCTGCGAGCCGGGCTTCTGGAACTTCCGCGGTATTGTGACGGAGAACATGAGCGGCTGCACACGTAAGCATTTAAGTTATTGTTTTGCATATACCGTTATGAATGGCCAAGTAAAACGCACACTATGGAACATTTTTGTTTTAATCATTTGTACGAATTATTTGGTCTGTCGAGTCTCCCATTAAGGGCCACCCATCAAATGAAAAATTCCAAAAGTATGTCTTTTGTTACACGCCTATTTTGAAACTATGTAGTAGCTGATTTTACTGATGAATATAGGGACGATTTATCTAATATACACATCACTGTCACACCAAATGTTGCCGCCTGTGACATGCGAGGTAGGCTGACTTGACTTAATCCCAATCTCCTCACTCCACGCTGGTTGGCATGGTAACTAAAATACGTTTAGCATGACCTTGCTCTAGATGCGAGCAGTGAACGCCACAGCGAATGAGCTCCCTCATTTGCCAGCGACAGGATTGCTTCCTCAAAATAGTCAAATTTCAGCGAGGCAAAATACGATCTTAAAAGTGTTCATTATTCATTCGTTATTTGATCCCTCAATTCTTTTGACAATGGCAAAATAGTGTCCATCTTTTTGTTAACTTTATGATAAATGTTGTATTTCAGTTCATTTTCACATTGCCATTAATCACAATCAGGCTTCTTCCACTTTTTCTTACCAAAGTGAATCAAATAAAGCAGCATTTGTATTCAAGTAGTCTGCTGCTGTCCCTCGTCAAGCAGTTTCCTGCGGCTGAGGTGTCAAAGTTCGGATGCTCCCTTAGCCGCAGATCATTTCTAGTCAACAAGCTGAGATGTTCCTCAGGCTCCCTTAACAAGGTTTGCCTACAGCAAGCATGGCAGATGGATGTACGCCAATACTCGATCCCCAAAGACAACGAAAAGCACACACCGTTGATTTCAGGAACACGACAGGATCATTGTTGCACCCTTCGGGTGATTGTCTTTGGCTTTTTGTTATACACTTGTCTTTCTCTGTGGTCCCTCAGAATGGCTGAGTTACAGGGCAGTAAATTTCCTCACTGCTAATTGATCCAGCCCTTTTATCAGTCTTTTCTTCTCTCCTTTCCATGGACAGCGTGCAACTGCGACGCCAGCGGGTCAGTGCGTGACGACTGCGAGCAGATGTCCGGTCTGTGCTCTTGTAAGGCCGGGGTGAAGGGCATGAAGTGTAATATGTGTCCAGATGGAAGCAAGATGGGCATGAATGGCTGTGACAAAGGTAAGACAGAAGCCAAACAACAAATTCAAATGGAAATGCACCCTTGTTGTTGCTTCTTGTTTGTTAATGTCATTATTTTGGGAAAATTTTGACTTGTTTCCAGGACAACTCCTCTTATTGTAATTTTGCCACTTTATCCATGTAAATTTATTCTCAGAAATTAAAATGTTCTTGCGCTGTATCACTCACATACAAAGCAAAAGCATATAAAAATCCTCTATTCATTTATTGATTCATTGATTCATTCAATGTATTATGTATTATTATATTCAATGTTAATTTATAAGCCTTGGCGGTGCTTTGTTTCCAAATGTTTCTCCCCTAAAATATTACTCCTACTTAGAGAGGCTTTATTTGTTTTTCTGCATAAGGACTATTGATTCCTCAGATGAATAATGAAAACAGGCTGGGTTTAAGTAGGTTGATAGAAAGGTTAGCTCCTGCTGTGGGAGGGGCGCGCATCTCCTTGATTAAGATGCTCTATCAACTATTGACTGGAAGTCAAAAGCTTAATCAAGTTAGCAACAGGGCGCACTGGTGGGGCTCCCCTCCCTGCTCACCATGTCAGATGAAAAGACAAGACACTGGGAGGTGGAGGCGCATGAAAGCAAGAGCCAAGGACGGAGGGTACTTTAAGCTGCTATGATGCAAAGGCCTTTTCACTTGTGACCTGGTGGGTACACGCGGGGCTCCTTCAGCTCGTGCTGCGGTTAACACCTAGGCTGCATACGCTTCATAAATATAAAAAGCTTTATTGAACATAAACATGAAAAAAGTGGATCCCAAATATTCCAGAGTGCGGTAGGTACGTTGTTTTTTTTTTTTTATCCACTGAGGCTGCTTGGATGAAATAGTGGACTATGGGTAAACTCTGAATTATTCATTAATGTATCTGACAGGTAAATACATTCCTTTGTGACTATATTAATGTATTAACGACTCGGGTTATATAAGTTTATAAATAACGTGCCATAATCAATAATTCAGTTCTTCTCTTTGTAGATACTAAACTACTACTACCTTAAAAGAGTTCTTCCTCATTCCTGTACAATTCCACATCTCTTTTATGTTTATGCTTTGATTATGCCGATATATTGAAGTATACACATAAGGGCAAAGCAATTACTCTTTACAGCGTGAACTCAATGTCAGGAGATTTTAAGGTCTCCAAATTTGGTTGCATTTCAGTTTAAATACACATTACATATGGTGACATTCATTTTATTGTTTTCGAAAACTGCATGCTTTCTACAACCAAAAAATATCCACTAATGATATCAATTAATTTCCCTTTCAGGTCCAGAGGCTCCGAATTCATGTGATGAGTTAGTTTGTAGTTTTGGAGCATCTTGTACTGAGGTGAATGGTCAGGCCCATTGTGAGTGCCCCTCACCAGACTGTGACGAGCGGAACAAAACGAAGGTGCGTCTTTCAAAGTGCTGGTCTGGGGTGAATAAGAGGACAGCTTTAAATGAGAGGGCTTGTTAACGTGGTCCAACCAGGGGGAATAAAGAAGTCTTGCCCATCTCTGTCATTGTGGAGCAGGTGTGCGGTTCTGATGGGGTGACGTATGCAGACCAGTGCCAGCTGAGGACCATTGCCTGTAGGCAGGACAAGGATGTCACAGTGCAACACTTGGGACAGTGCACAGGTGAGCCCTCTTGAATCCTCCATGCATCACCCACATCATACAGATGGGCAAATGTTTCCCCTGCCCACAGTCACATGACAAGCTCCCTGGACCTCTTATATGCACCCTCAACCTCATGCCAAACTTTCATGGCCTTCAAATTTGGAATTAGAATAATTGCATTAGTTTTTGATCTGGTAGATATTATTGGTAGTGCAATGTTTCACATAGCTGACTTTGGTGCATCAGTGGGTGGAGTCAGTTGGCACTCCATGCTTCGCAATGCCCTGCAATTGAATGACTTGTGTAGTTCACCTTTCACCCTAAGTCAGCTGGGATAGTTGGTGACCCTGAGCAAGCAAAGCGGTATAGAAATTGAAGATCCTTGTCATAGACATTTCTAATCTTTTGAATATAAGCTGAGTGGAAGCAAGCTGACGTGCGTCACTAAAGAAAAATTTGCCAAAGGTTTATGGTAATGAAAATCTGAAAATGAAAAAAAAGCAGTGACTGGCTGTCTATTTCACTCACCCGCTCCCGTGATTGTGACCCCATCTTTAGAGTGGGTCGATTCAAATTCCATGTGCATGTGTGTTTTGAGAAAAGCGTAGCTCCTGGTCAATTTGGTCCAGATGCCAATTGACACTGATTGGATCAGTGTTTTAAGTAATCGGCACGAGAGCCAAGGTCGTGACTGTCATGTCTGCTAATGTTGTGACAGTGACAGCCATCTTTTGCCACATTGGAAGGGTATGGGAATGTGGAGGGCCAGCTGTATGGCTCTGGACATGAGCCACCGCCAGATGTCTTGCATGCTTGGCTGCAAAATGGTGCCTTCACCACATCTTTCAGGCCAGGTGACCGAGTCCTTTGTACACCTGCCACCAGGATAACTCATTCATACACCATTTGTCACTCCTTGCCAGACTCTTTTGTCTTCATTCTCAAGAGCCATGCAGTTGATCTTTAAATTTCAGGGTCAAATTTTCGATCAAAGCAAAGATGTGCCGGGAACAGGTCACCAGGCCAGTCACGCTCTGAGATGTGTTACCAGTAAAAAGAGGCTGCCAAATTTCATTCCATTTTTTTTTTCATGCTTCTGTTGCCTGGCAGTTGCGAAGTGACTCGTGTGTAATCCCTCGCCAAGTGTTGCCGTGCATGGAAGGAAGGCCAGAAGACGCCTCCAAGCAGATTCTTTTTTTTTCTTTCCGACTCATTCTATCAAGCCCTCGGGGAAGGAACAGACAGGCACCCTGGCGGAGGATCTTTTAATTCTTTCCCCCTCGGATGCAGTTGCGTGGCGGGAAGCATCTCCGCCACTACTGTAGGCTTCAGGGGTTCGATCTGGAGCTCATTTCACGTGTGGCTGGGTGCGAATTAGCATTAGCTCTGCCTCCTTCCTCTTGCTGCGTTTCAGCCCAGCCCATAAATCCCCCCCTGCTGTGTACATGCAGAGTTTGCAGACGTGGCGGATTTGTGAACGTTCTTGCTTACGGTGTTGCATTTGTCACCAATGCAACAAACCAAGGGCTTATGGATTTGAGCTGCATTGGAGGGTCCAAAGTCCAACACAATCAGTTCACAAAACCTCTCCCTTAGGAAATACTACAAATGTTTCGGGGTCAAACTGTTGTCCTTATAAATCCGTCATGATTAAGTTCTTGAATTCCATGTTAACATTTTGACTGTGGTGCAATATAAATGAAGGCTAATTTGAAAGTTCTCCGGGTAGGCAAACAGCATTTTAATTCAAAGTATAAAGCAATAGGTTTGAGAAACCTGAAAAAACATTCAATGTTAGCCATCCTTCCCCTGGTTGGACGTGGCCAGTGACTTGGCAATGACATGGCCTCCTCCCATATGGTGTTATCACCTGCAGGTTTGCAGCAAACTGGCAAATAATGCAAGCATATGGCATTGTCAGCCTGTGTGTTAGTCAGGCTTCTGCTGCCTTCACCAGCTTGTGTTCAGAGGTTTTACTTCTCATTATTCAATCCCTCATCCGTCCTCCATTGTTTGCTCTGCCATCCTCTCTCCCACTGCTGCCTTTGTTAACGTGTTTACTTTGTCACTCTGTCGCCCTTCTTCTTCTGGCCACTGTCTATTCCCTTCATTCTCCTTACAACTGAACATGGCTGACACTTCAAACAATCCTAATAATCATGTTTCAACAATAAGTACATGGTTTGAGACAAACCATTGTGACGATAATTTATTTTCTTCTCTCTCTCTGGTGACATAACTGTTCACTGGCAAGCCAAGAGAAAAAATAGGAAAATGAATGCAACTGCAATGTTAAATCTGATAAAGGGAAACATAAAATGAAAAAAAGCTAGGCTGCATGTCCTTCTGCATTTACATATGTTCTATATGGTCCCGGAGCTAGCCTAGTCGCCACAACAACGCTTGTTCATATGTTAAGCAACGGGCTGCAAGGATCAACTTCATAATAAAAGCAATACAAGTAGGACTGTACATGGAATCTATGCCTTGATTTTGAAGATAGCCTTCGGAGGCAATAGTTGTGGCGGATGACTTGAGGCTGCATGGCCTAACCGCAGTCTAGCTGTCTGACTAAGCTGCAGAATTCTAGTGCGCAAAAGTGCCGTGACCAGAACACATTATTCAATTTGTGGGCACACCTGCTTATTTGCACCCCTGTAAATAAACATATATGGGGAAACAATTCAATTCAGACGTGTCCAAATATTTGACTTCACCGACACTTTGGTAGATGTCATCCTTATGACAGAAAAGTGTTTGGTCATCATGTGTAGTACAACTGCCACAGTAAAGACAAAAACACTGTACGTAACACAGAAAAGTGACCCACCGTTAATGCCAGTAGCTTGTTTTTGCTGTTAGAAGGTGGTCAAAGTGTCTGAGTGGCAGCACAATTATTAACGTCTTTTTCTCACGGGTGGTTGCCTGTCGGTCAATGTGACAGCATCTTTGGTGTCGGCCTACGTGGTTCATGTGTTCATACTGGGCATTTTTTGACCCGGATGTGAAGTAGAAACATAATTGACTATGAATTATTAGACAATTTAATGAACATTTAATATCTAATTTGTGTTTGTAACATCTCGTGCTCCAGACGTTTTGTGGGCCACCTCAGCCACGCCCCTTAGTCTTCTAGCTCGCACTAGACCAGGATTAGGAATATAAATTAATCACTCTGATCAGTCCTAATCTTACCAATACATTTCAAACAATTATATGCTTTTAATTTGATAGAAAGCTTTTTTTAGAAGATCATTTCTGCCCTTACATGTCTCTATCAAGACATGCTTGGACTACTTAGGTGCGTACAAATCAACTGATACACCTTTGGGCTGTGCAGATATCGGAGTACAGCCAGTAGAGCCTCCCATGGGTCCAACATGAAAGTTCTCTGAATTTCTGGATGAATGGCCAAAAATTCCCGCACACACTCCAAAATCTTCTTGAAAGTTTCCCCAAGAGAGCGGAAGTTTCTGCAGGTGAAAATATATATGGTCCCATTTCCAATTCTTGCAGGAGTCCCACGACTTTTGTAACTGCAGTGTAGCCCCCCTCCCATTACCTTAGCCTCTGTCATTATCTGCACAGCCATCCCGCCACCTGACACTAAGCCTGCATACAGAGTGACAGGTGTAGCCAAGGGGAACAGCAATGCATGCCGCCACATTGTCGACGATACCATCTCCACTTCCTTTGCGACCCACTCCAAATCCGTCCCTATAAAAAAAAATCATTCTGAGCTCTAAGCTGACACCTCTCCCTGGTCCTCCGCCGTCCCAGGTGGTATCACGTTTCACACCTCAGTGAAGAACTGTCAGTCAAGGAGGTGATTATAGCAGTGTGATTAGGCGTGTACACATAATGTTGGGCGAATCCTAATGAGGATTGTGTTCATGTCACCCACAAGCATTTATTCCCACGGGCAGCGAGGAAGCAAAGAAAGCCTGCTCGTCTCAGTTTAATGGCTTAAGTGGCATCTCCTTATTTACCGGTACTCACTTTTCTTCAGGGGGGAAATTTTTGTCCTATTTATCGTTCTTTCATCACACAGTTGTGTCCTTTTTTTTTCCATGGGTAATGATGGTCTCTTTGCAGCAATCCTCCTTTCTCCTCCGTATTCTGGGTGATTCTTTGCCGAGCGAGCGCTTGTTTGCAGTGCATCTGTTTGTGGTGGCGTTGACGGCGTTGGCGCCATCGAGCGGAGCGGCGCCTTTGAAGCCCCAAGTTAAAGCAGCTTGTTTTTTTTTTCATGGCCTATTTCTATCAATCATTCATCACCGGCGGCACTGGCTGTTGGTGATTAAAGCTTTACTCCTGCAAGGCAGCACGTGAATATGGATAGCAAATTCAAAGGCACTGGCACGGCATACGTGCTCTACACAAACATGAAGCGTAAGTGCGCAAATAGGCAGAAAAGAGACACTATAATCATGCATTGATTGCAATGCTGTGTGAACAATGTGCGGATGAGTGCATATAGCTCTGTTTGTTATCCGTTGGCACCATTCGTATTCCTCATTACATTATTGGACGTCTACCACGGAGAGAATACATAACAGGACATAACTCATTGTCTCATCTAAAAACAAACTTGTGTGTTGCATTCATGAAATGAAATGCAGCACAGCACATGCAGCAAAAATTTGGAACGCTGAAAAAAAGTTTACTCTCAAGTGAAAGTCTATTTCAGTCCTCGTATTCATGGAATGGAAAACTTAAATTACTGACTGCATCTGTATTATAGCAAAAAAAAGTTCTATCATTTATTGCCTGTGGATTGTGCAGTCAGTTGTCAACTTGAATTAAAAAGGACTATTTCACTTCACAATAGAAAACATACATTTGGAAAATAATAACCATTTTACCGCGGGTAATGTAATTTTCTTTCCCCTCCTGAGCTTTGTCGTCGCTAGACATTACCTTCATTCTGTCACATGATTTTGTAAACTGTCATCTGTGAGGCGTGAGACCTGTTTGTTTTTATTTAGGTCTTGTAGGGCGTAGCATTAAACATTGTTTTTATGAAAAACAATTTTTTCCTTGGACTTGGCCAGGGGTTGCCAACAGCATGTCAATGTTTTTGATGCAGATTTTGATCATACATTTTTTAAAAGCAATTGTATTTTAATGGCTTACAAGCAAAATAATCTTCAAATTTAGAATTACATTTGAAAAATAGATTGTTTTTTTATACACTGAAAGTAAATCTCCCCTCCGTGAGTCGTCACCTTATCGTGGTGGAGGGGTTTGCGTGCCCCTATGATCCTAGGAGCCATGTTGTCTGGGGCTTCATGCCCCTGGTAGGGTCACCCATGGCAAACGGGTCCTAGGTGAGGGGCCAGACAAAGCACGGCTCATCAGCCCCTTATGATGATAAAAATTAATGGATCACGTTTTCCCTCGCCCGGACGCGGGTCACCGGGGCCCCCCTCTGGAGCCAGGCCTGGAGGCGGGGCTCGAAGGCGAGCGTCTGGTGGCCGGGCCTTCGCCCATGGGGCCCGGCCGGGCTCAGCCCGAAAAGGAAACGTGGGTCCCCCTTCCCATGGGCTCACCACCTGTGGGAGGGGCCAAAGGGGTCGGGTGCATTGCAAGCTGGGCGGCGGCCAAAGGCAGGGACCTTGGCGGTCTGATCCCCGGCTGCAGAAGCTGGCTCTTGGGACATGGAATGTCACCTCTCTGGCTGGAAAGGAGCCCGAGCTGGTGTGCGAGGCAGAAAAGTTCCGACTAGATATAGTCGGACTTGCCTCCACACACAGTTTGGGTTCCGGTACAAGCCCTCTCGAGAGGGGCTGGACTCTCTTCCACTCTGGAGTTGCCCACGGTGAGAGGCGTCGGGCAGGTGTGGGTATACTTATTGCCCCCCGGCTGGGCGCCTGCACATTGGGGTTCACCCCGGTGAACGAGAGGGTAGCCTCCCTCCGCCTTCGGGTGGGGGGACGGGTCCTGACTGTTGTTTGTGTCTATGCACCAAACGGCAGCTCAGAGTACCCACCCTTCTTGGAGTCCCTGGAGGAAGTGCTGGAGAGCGCTCCTTCTGGGGACTCCGTCGTTCTACTGGGTGACTTCAATGCTCACGTGGGCAATGACAGTGAGACCTGGAAGGGCGTGATTGGGAGGAACGGCCCCCCCGATCTGAACCCGAGCGGTGTTCTATTGTTGGACTTCTGTGTTCGACACGGATTTTCAATAATGAACACCATGTTCAAACATAAGGGTGTCCATGTGTGCACTTGGCACCAGGACACCCTAGGCCGCAGTTCGATGATCGACTTTGTAGTCGTGTCATCGGATTTGCGGCCGCATGTTTTGGACACTCAGGCGAAGAGAGGGGCGGAGCTGTCAACTGATCACCACCTGGTGGTGGGTTGGCTCCGATGGTGGGGGAAGATGCCGGTCCGACCTGGCAGACCCAAACGTTCTGTGAGGGTCTGCTGGGAACGTCTGGCGGAATCCCCTGTCAGGAAGAGCTTCAACTCCCACCTCCGGCAGAGCTTTTCCCACGTCCCGGGGGAGGCGGGGGACATTGAGTCCGAGTGGACCTTGTTCCGCGCCTCCATTGTTGAGGCGGCCGACCGGAGCTGTGGCCGTAAGGTCATTGGTGCCTGTCGTGGCGGCAATCCCCGAACCCGCTGGTGGACACCGGCGGTAAGGGATGCCGTCAAGCTGAAGAAGGAGTCCTATCGGGCCGTTTTGGCCTGCGGGACTCCGGAGGCAGCTGACAGGTACCGGATGGCCAAGCGGAACGCGGCTTCGGCGGTTGCTGAGGCAAAAACCCGGGCGTGGGAGGAGTTCGGCGAGGCCATGGAGAATGACTTCCGGACGGCTTCGAGGAAATTCTGGTCCACCATCCGGCGTCTCAGGAGGGGGAAGCAGTGCAACGTCAACACTGTTTACAGTGGAGATGGCGTGCTGCTGACCTCGACTCGGGACGTCGTGTGTCGGTGGGGAGAATACTTCGAAGACCTCCTCAATTCCACCGACACGCCTTCCATTGTGGAAGCAGGGCCTGAGGACTCTGAGGCGGACTCTCCAATCTCTGGGGTTGAAGTCACTGAGGTAGTTAAAAAACTCCTCGGTGGCAAGGCCCCGGGGGTGGATGAGATCCGCCCGGATTTCTTAAGGGCTCTGGATGTTGTGGGGCTGTCATGGCTGACACGTCTCTACAGCATCGCGTGGACATCGGGGACAGTGCCTCTGGATTGGCAGACTGGGGTGGTGGTTCCCCTCTTTAAGAAGGGGGACCGGAGGGTGTGTTCCAATTACAGGGGAATTACACTCCTCAGCCTCCCTGGTAAGGTCTATTCAGGGGTGCTGGAGAGGAGGGTCCGTCGGGAGGTCGAACCTCGGATTCAGGAGGAACAGTGTGGCTTTCGTCCTGGCCGTGGAACAGTGGACCAGCTCTTCACCCTCAACAGGATCCTCGAGGGTGCATGGGAGTTCGCCCAACCAGTCCACATGTGTTTTGTGGACTTGGAGAAGGCGTTCGACCGTGTCCCTCGGGAGGTTCTGTGGGGGGTGCTTCGGGAGTACGGGGTACCGAGCCAACTGATAAGGGCGGTTCGGTCCCTGTATCACCGATGCCAGAGTGTGGTCCGCATTTCCGGCAGTAAGTCGGATTCGTTCCCAGTGAGGGTTGGACTCCGCCAAGGCTGCCCTTTGTCACCGATTCTGTTCATAATTTTTATGGACAGAATTTCTAGGTGCAGCCGAGGCGTTGAGGGTGTCCGGTTTGGGGACCTCAGCATCGCGTCTCTGCTTTTTGCAGACGACGTTGTGCTGTTGGCTTCTTCTCACTGGAGCGGTTCGCAGCCGAGTGTGAAGCGGTCGGGATGAGGGTCAGCACCTCCAAATCCGAGTCCATGGTCCTCGATCGGAAAAGGGTGGAATGCCCTCTCCGGATCGGGGATGAGATCCTGCCCCAAGTGGAGGAGTTTAAGTATCTTGGGGTCTTGTTCACGAGTGAGGGGAGGATGGAGCGCGAGATCGACAGGCGGATCGGTGCAGCGTCGGCAGTAATGCGGACTCTGTACCGGTCCGTCGTGGTAAAGAGAGAGCTGAGCCAAAAGGCAAAGCTCTCAATTTACCGGTCGATTTACGCTCCTACCCTCACCTATGGTCACGAGCTATGGGTCGTGACCGAAAGAACGAGATCCCGGATACAAGCGGCCGAAATGAGTTTTCTCCGCAGGATGTCCGGGCTCTCCCTTAGAGATAGGGTGAGGAGTTCGGTCATCCGGGAGAGACTCGGAGTAGAGTCGCTACTCCTCCACGTTGAGAGGAGCCAGATGAGGTGGCTCGGGCATCTCATCAGGATGCCTCCTGGACGCCTCCCTGGGGAGGTGTTCCGGGCATGTCCCACCGGTAGGAGACCCCGGGGACGACCCAGGACGCGCTGGAGAGACTATGTCTCTCGGCTGGCCTGGGAACGCCTTGGGATCCCCCGGGATGAGCTAGATGAAGTGGCTGGGGAGAGGGAAGTCTGGGAGTCCCTCCTGAAGCTGCTGCCCCCGCGACCCGACCCCGGATAAGCGGAAGAAGATGGATGGATGGATGGATGAAAGTAAATCTGTTGAATTCACTCAATTTTATTTCATCAAGTGGTTGCATGAAATAGAGGCACCTGTATTCAAATAAAAACAAATTTAGCAGACTAACAGCCTCTTATGAAATGTATCGGGATCGATGAAAATAAAATTGAATAAATTCAACACACCATTTTTCTTCATGTAGGACAACAACCATCAAGTCTTAAATGCCTCTGAAGGCAAAATTATCGCGTCCTGAAAGTATATGCTGTTTGCAGTGAAGCATCAAAACAATCTTTTATGCCTATGTTTACAATGTTTTAATTGTCCCACACAAGCATGAAGCCGCCAAAAAAGTGACGTTAGTGGCGTAGTTGGTATAATTCCTTGGTCAAAGTCCCACCGACTGTATTATCATCCAATGCAAGGTTTTCCCAAAGTTTGAATGTTCAAGTTTTTTAACATGTGTGTTCATTTGGACGATACTAACAATCACTGTGAAGGGAGCTTTACATTTTTATTCATCAGGAAGGAAAAATATGCTTTGCTATGAGGGTAATTGTCACAAACATTTCCATCCTGGCTCAATCATTCATCCATTCCTTGCTTCCTGCCCTTCCCTCCGCCAGAAACCATCTCCGAGCGTGCTGAGCAACCCACTCCAACCCCTCTCGCCGCCACCACCATCACAGCGCCAGCCCCCTTAGATCATAAGGTGTGGGCCATCCCGCCTCCGAGAACGGTCGAGACTGCGGTGCGGCACCCTGCCACCACGCCCTCACCCACCCTCACCCACCACCGTGCGCAAATAAACCACCACCACCAATCCATCCACATCCAACCTCAGTCGCCGTGGTCAACCCCTGTCCCTACCGCTACCACCTCTGGAGGTAGCCCCGCCTCCTCCGCTGCTGCGAATTCTTTCGAGGGTTCGGGCAGTGGGCAGCCGAGTGGAGATGACCAAGCTGAGGAGGAGGAGGAGGAGCAGGAAGAGGAAGCGGGTAGCGGCGTCCTGACAGAGGCCAGTGGGGCGGAGGAGCCTTTTGGTAAATCCTTGCTTTTTCATTATCACACCCATAATGCTTTTGCAGCTATGTATTTTGTGACTCTGGAGCAAATATTTGATCTCATGCCATAACATATTCATGTCACCAAATGCAATCAAATCCAAAACACCAATCAAATACAATCAGGTCAAGTATATGTTGTATGAAGATTGTCGTTGACCAATGACCACACCGACACAATTTAAGATCCAGTGATTTAAAAAAAACAAAGGTCATGTTCAGCTTTGAAGGGAATTGTATGAGATGTATTCATTTCACAATAAGAGTTGCAAATTATCTGTGCAGTTTTTTGTTAGGGGACAGCAAGTCACCCCAAAAGTACTGAAACATTGAACTGTGGGACATCAGTTCAAAAGTTTAGAAAAGGTCACAGTGACTTATAGAAGTTTTAGTGCATTTTAGGCTCCTCCTGAAATTTCACCTGCTGAAAATGAGTAGTGTAAATAATTGTACAGCAGCTTTCAATCTGCACGATAAACACGACAGCAAAAAGAGAAGGTCAGAATATTAGAAACTCACAATGGGAAGCTGCACTGCAAATGATAGCAAGAGGTTGGTTATACATCCTCAACATTTTGAATGTTTATAAGGGCCAAAGAGGCTTTAATCGGTCTTGGGTTTTGCTGTGTTGATACAAAATTCCATATGTACATCTTATAATCCATGATATATTTTTTATTTTACTGATAACTTCTTTTTTTTACAGAAGCATGCCAGCACAAATGATTTTGACAAGATTTGGGCTTGGTGGAAGTCATAAAGGAATTGCTAAAATTCAATAGAAGCTAATCTGATATTCAGGACAACAGCAATTTCCTTTCCTTTTGTCCCACTGTTTCATTGATCTAAGTAATTTGGGTGGTGCTGGAAACATCCACCTTGTCCCTGTCCCAGTTTTTTCGCAACATGTTACAGGCATCAAATTTAAAATGAGCAAGTATTTGCTTTTAAATAATAGGCATTGGATATATTGCCTTTGTTGTGTACTGTATTCAAATCAATATAAGTTGAAAAGGATTTGCAAATCATTGTTCAGTGGTTCAGAACCCGCAGATGGCCTATTTTTTCCCCAATGCCTTTCGATAGGTATCACTGATAAGAAAAGTTCAGTTTTCTCTACGAATTATGGGGAGTCCACAGTTTTAAATTTTAGAGTGTTGCTCACTCTAACTTCTTTGCAAGAACTACACGTGAGACAGTTTGGCCATTTTACGCTTGCAAGCGGAGATGCCATCAGCGCTCTGTGTGGTACAGAGGTGCTTGAAGAGCAGTCTGACTTAGACCTCTTGCAAGGGCATATTTATTGAGAGAAAACAGGGTGGGATGAGAGTGGACAAGTTTGGTGGTCACCTCAGCAACTGGTTAATCAGTGCAGAGGGTCTTAGCTCTTGGTTGTGGAAACAGAAACTAGTGGAGCATTTTAGATAACTAACTAAGCAAGAATGTTTTCACATCATTTGGAAAGTTTCAACAACTGAATGTAGAAACTTTCCAGAGTCAAGCAAAGATGAAAGGTTTTAACAAAGTTAATAATTCTAGTCTACATTCCAACATAATCATACGATCAAGATAATTTGTCAACCCTAACATGAAATTTTTGTCACAAAGTCATCGTTAAACGAATTCCTGTCTGACAGTGTTGATCCAAACCACAGTTAGAGGACGGGACTTTGGGAACATTTTCTAGGTGTACCCAATGCTGTGGCCTGTGGCTGTATCGCACATCTCAATTTGAGTAAGAAAGCAATCTGCATGCTTCATTGTCACTGCCCACCAGCCATGCTGTCATTCTTCCAGCCCTCAAATAGCTTGCAAAAGAATATACGTTGAGCTGGCCAGATGAAGCCGTTGGCCCGTATCCGGGTCTCTTTGGAACCTGAATTGAGAGGATGATATGACTGGGCGGTTTGAGGTGTGAGCGTGCGCGTGCAGGCTGCCTTCAATCAGTCGCGGTCACACGACGAGTCGTCCCAAATCTGTCCCGACATGCCCCGCTGCCTGGGGATGACTGGCGCCTTCCCATCAGATTCTGTCTCCTTTTCCCGCCGTCCTGCCGCCTCAGTTGTCAGCTCGCAACCAACATATAGGATGCTTGGAACAGGTTGACCCCCGATGTGGTCTTCTTCCTCCTCCTTGCTCTGCCAGCGTCTTAGATTTATTTTCCTGTCAGATGCTGACCAATGCTCGGTGACGCAAGAAGCATGTCGGCTGTCTACCGAGGAGACCTGCTGTCTTGTGCCTCTGTGTGAACGAAAGTGTAGCCAACCATGCCTGAGTGTGGTGTGTTTTTTTTCCTTTACATTTTAGTCCTTAGGTTTATTGAAATGCAGATTTGAACAACACGGTGTGGCACTGTTGGGAATGTACAGTAAAAAATCAAATAGCCTGTTAAACGTGGACAGCAGCACAGCAGTGTGTGCTGTTTGCATGTTCTCCCTGAGCTTTCATAGGAATGGGAATCAAAATAGCCTGGAAGCCAACTTTTTATAATACAAAACTCCTTAATTGCTACACGACTAAATGAGTCGTCAGTGTTGTTATAGCCAACCGACAGGACAGCACAATCTATCAGTCAAGCAGGTGGCGGGGTGTGTGCATACTTCATTCATGTCTAGTGACACTTTATTGAAATCCACAATGTCTGTGTGTATGTGTTAGGGCATTTTTATGTGACAGTTATTGATATGGCTCCCCATGGAGTTGCGGTCTAGTCTCCTTGCCACTTCACATTGCCCTCTCCCCTCCCTACGCCTCCTCTCCTATTCAGCCCAGCATTCATAAATCTCCAGAGCACACTCCAACAGATGCCCTATAAGCCCCTCATTTTTCTCCTCCATCCTTCCTTTGACCGCGAGTCCTTGAGCAGAATGTCCCCCCGTCTCTTGACGTCTTTACGACTTGTTTAGCCGTTAGCTGTTTGCCTCCATGATTATTTCTGATCGCCGTGCGGCCATAAACCGCGGCGCTTCGGCCGAGACGTCCCTGCCGCCGACACCATCATTAGAGAAGATGGAGGTTCACTGCTTGCGCAGTGTATTACACAGTTGGTCAGGGAGCGAGACCACACACTTTGTGATTTTTTTATGTTCTAAGACATCCGCTTATACAGGAAGCATACTACATGCATATCGTTTCTCCTCATGAGAGGAGGGATAGCACTGATGCCATCACTCAGATCTCTTTGTGTGGAAACACCACTGACATCAGGTATGCTGCATATAACAGTCCTCTAATTTACAGTCTGCCTGGGCTTTTTCCTATTCCAATTAGACAACAAATAGTTGATCCGACTCATTATCAAATTTCACAGTTGGTATTCATTTAATAAGATCTGTATTGTCTTGGATGGAGTTTACAATGGTGTTTCTAATATTTGCACCCCGCCATCCAGGACCCACACTGGAAAACCCTGCTATACCCATCGCTGACCACAGGTCGCCATGTGACAACACAGAATTTGGATGCTGCCCTGACAGTGAGACTCCGGCCAGCAGCCCAGATGGAGCCAACTGTCCACGTAAGTTCAATTAAATTTTGGAAGAAACCAGGTTTTTTTTTTCTTCTACGCTAAAGTTCTCAGAGTTGCCTTCTTGTTTGCCCTGTCCTTTAAAAAATTAAGTAAGATAACACAATTATAAACAACTTTCAATTTCAGAAAATTTGACTTGTTCTGCAAAAAATAATTTGTCTAAAATTTCACAGTCACACTGCATTAACACACAAAAACATTGTTTACATCTATGAGATTTGGATTGATTGCAGACATCATTTATCTACTGCCTATCTGCCCACAAGTTTTTTTTTCCTCTCATTTATGTAATTAATGTATTCAAGAGATGTTATGTTCATTTCCAGTGTTTATTTTGAGGTTACTAATATTCTGCCATCTGCAGTAAACAAACAAATGAACAGCTGGTATCTTCTCTACTTTCATGAATCACCTCCCTCCAATGTAGGCAGATGGATAGGAAGTAAACAAATCTCACGTGGGAAAACATGACCAAAGTTTGTCATGACTGCATCCATGATCCTTTCATAAAACTGATCTGTTCAGAGAATGGATTGTAGGACCTACAAAAGCCAGAATGTCTCATTTCCTTACAAGGAAAAAAATCCAAAGAAAATGTTGTCGCTCTCGCTTGTCGAGATTTGAAATCAGTTTTATAAAGACTTATGTTACATGTTCGCGTGAATTCTGAGAGAGTGAATGGAGATTTATTTTTAACTGAAAATTCCAAGCAATGTTGTTTGGCCTTTCTTTTGTGTTGCAATGGCCTTTTGTCTCTCCATAACCAAAGATGGTTTCACAGTGTAGACTTTTGAAAATTGCGTTCCTTATATCTGAAAAGAATCATTCAATTACACTTCTTCTGCAAGTTTATTTATAATAATTTGTTGCTGGGACCATTTGAGTCACATGACTTCCATATGTCGGATCCTAAATCCAGTTGTACACTTTATTCAAATTCAATATTTGTACAAGACCCTGGAGGACAAGGAAATGTGGTGCACAGGTACAAAATGTTTCTGACAAAGTGACATTGGCAACTACTGGCCTGGTATACATACTACATTGTATTCATGATTGTTAATATTTTAAACAGCTGAATAATTATTTGCACTTATTGAGTAAGACTACTCTTGATGCGTGTATTGCCCGCACTTGAGAGAAACAGTCACATGGCCTCAGTCTGACAACATATTTATGGACTGTAATGTTCATCTAAAGCACTGATCCCCAAGTGGATTTATTTTAAGACTGCTATGGTTTGAAGTAACTGTCGTTGTATCTATTTGTGGTAAATCTTGATCTTCGTTCACATTTTCTTCTCCAGTTTTAATCTTGGCCACACTTTTCACCACTTCTTATTAGTCAGTTATACTCTTCAATATCTCCCTGGCGTGCGACATCTCACTTTTCTCTCCAGATGAACCGGGTCAGTGTCAATCCCGCTTTGTAACACTATTTCTCAGCGGACCCGGTCAGGGAAAGCGAGTAGATCGGCTACTGAAGGGCTTTCAGTCCAATCAGTGCTCGCTGATAGACTTGCTTCAAAGAGATAAATGGCTTGTGCCTCCTCCGTCCCTTGAGTTGAGATGTGTTTTTTATGTGTTCCACCACTGTTAATAGACTGTAACTGGGAGTAAAGTCTCCGCTTTGTGGTATCCCAAAGTACGAAGTCAGTCAAACCAGGAGAATTCTCTGCCCCATGTCCCACACCATGCTTTCAAGATTATATTTGCCTGCTTTGGTGTTGGCACTCTCTGTTGAAATATATTCCTCCCAGTGCTTCAAAGTCCTATGACAACATGATTGTTTAGCTCAGCATAAGGATGTGTGGCTGTTCATTTTCTAGATCACATTTCCAGCCAAAATTACAGTTCAGTTTTGTTTGTCGCCGCACAGTAAACCATGAGCTGGTTACCCAAGGGGAGTGTAGGGAGAATGTTGACAGCCCTGTCAGCTATGCAAATTGAGTGACATCACTGCAGTGCTCAATCTGCCACTAAATGAAGAGGAACGCTGTGGGTAGATCAATAGACCGGATCTTACATCAACTGACGCAAGATCAATCCCACTCTAGTGCCTGTTCCCAATTTACCTATGATTAAGTGATGACCAGTTTAGTTTATCGTCCTCTTGGGAGAAGGTTTCAGTTTCTATCATGATTCTAAACAGAAAAAGTAATGGATGGGGGTTTTCAGAAGCCCAAAAAGCTTTGACAAACACCATGACTGGACCAAAAAAAAAGCAGAACTATGACTTGATTTACACTGAAATGCAGTTCTTAATAAATATATTAACGCGACAACCAAGGTTTATGTCATTTTCAAAATTCCTATACTACTCCTAATGTTTGTGTTTGAATGTTACGGTTGATTATTTTGTGATTGAGAAGCCTAGTGAGCCAGCTCAAATTCAAAAGGTAAAAATAAAATGGCACAAGGTAAACTCACTTTGAAATGTTTCATTGCTGTTCGAAATTACCAAACTGTTTGTAGCTCACTGATGAAAGTGATTCGTGATTCTGGATGGTTTCTAATGTCTGCCGCTAGTAAATAAATTAGTTAGTGAATCATTGTAGTGTGAACTAGATGTTAAATCGAGGGGTGCTAAGAACTGCTGTTTGAATCCACCCTATCTTGTCTCCACTTTCCTAATTGCACCACTCTATTATCACATCAAATTGTGAAGAAGACTATCGCTGTATCTAATTAACGAAAAGCCAGTCTGACGTGGGAATACTATTATTGGTTTCCCTCTTGGGAAACATCATTGATCTCACCACTTTTTAACAAGACAGTAACACCAAATATGACATCCGAGACAACGGCCAGCAATAGCTTGCGTGAGCATTAATGATGCGCTAAGTTCTAGCTTCCCTTAAAGTCTTCCATACGCTGCTGGACATTGGACATCCATTACGTTTCACAGTTCAGTAGACACTGATGTTCAAACGACTCCGTCCCTCCTCTTTTACCTCCACTGTTCGTCATAGTAACAGCCCGCTACATCACCCTCTGTGATATTTGTGTTCTTCGCACATTTAAACTCTCTCAAGCGCTGTGCTTTTTCCTCCCTGCTCATTTTACCAGCCAAACTTTTGCTTCTGTTTTATGGACTCCGTAAGATGTGAGTCAATGAGTCACCACCTGTAAAAGTACTGCAGAAGGAAGGGTGCAGTGTCTCCCGTCCTTTTTTATTGCATCAGTCACAGTCCCGCTGCTCTTAAGAGACAATTAAGACTATCTTTCATGATAATCATACAAGTGCTCCTCCCATTTTCCCCTAGCTAAAGCTCAGACAGGGGCAACCGTGATTGATTTGGGCAATTTGTTGTGTTGATTACGAGCAGCATGGAAGCTCACACATCCGCGCTCACTTTGAAGCCCTCGACTGAGGAATAAAACTGTGCAGAGGGCTGATTGATGTTGTGCGACGAACCCTCCACCGTTGTATTCCGAGAATCATATCCTTGCTGAGGATGATACTTTTTTTAGACACATGATCATTGACAACAATAGGGAACACTGACAGCTGTTTTTAACTAATTTTTGGGTGCGAAATCCAAAATGTATCTCAGTTTTTTTCTATCATATTCTTTTTTTTAGCTATGTGATCCCTGTTTTCCCCAAACTATTAAAATTTGTATAAATGTAAACACTAAAATGGAATTGTTACAAGCATTGAAAACTATAGAAAAAAAACAGCATAAAATGAAATAGCCTTGCAACAGTATGATCAGTTAGG
This sequence comes from Syngnathus acus, assembly GCF_901709675.1. Lineage (NCBI taxonomy): Eukaryota > Metazoa > Chordata > Actinopteri > Syngnathiformes > Syngnathidae > Syngnathus > Syngnathus acus. The sequence continues at coordinate 9,504,347 of NC_051088.1, read as the reverse complement.
AGAAAATCCAGCCCTATTCCTCTTAATCCTACTATACTAGCTTTCTTCTTGGAGATATTGATCGTACTGATCGATTGGGAGCTGCACACACCTCCCAATTGTGATGAGTAGATGAGTGCAATCGTAATAAGCTGGCAAGTCTTAACTACGGCTAATCAGTGAAATTTAGTTTATCTGGAAAGCTGTTGAGAAAAAATGACATGCTAGGGAAAAATGACTGCAATTATGCAATCAGCATAGCAATTTCAGTTTGAATCAGAATTAAAATCTAATTCGACTGATTTTTTTTTTTCTTAATTGCTCACCAGAATAATTTTTAATGGCAATTGCTCCAGTTCACTAAACAAAAGCACACCAAACATGCATCCAGATCAGCAACAGAATGGATTCAACCGAGGAAAAACATTTATCTTCACAACTTTTTCACAATTTTGACATCGTCCTTAGTGTCCAAGTGTGGAGAACTTTAAACTTGTGTGTGTAGCGTGTGGTCTTTTTCCCCTCATGTGTTGTGTATGTCTATAACATGTTGTCTTTTTACCCAGCCTTCCATGCCTCAGCCAACTTTTTGGATGAATCGCTGTCTGGTAAAAGAATAGAAAATGGCCTAAATTTCCACTTTCTTGCCTCTCCATTTCACTGTCCACCTCTTCCACATTCACACCATTCACCACCAAATATCCTTCCCCCACTTTTACTTCCAGTCTTGTGAAAAACCCAATCAGCAGTACACACTAACTTGCCTTTGTCAGACACACACCAACACACAATCCATCACTAACCCACAAATGGCACTCTAGCTGAAAATGAACAGTGTGTGAAGGCAATAGGGAGTGCGCTCAAGACAAATGCAAATGTTTCAGCATCTCATCTTCTCTCCATCTAGCCACCATGAAGTTCAGTGGTTTCCTGCACTTGGACCAGGTGGAGGGACAAGAAATAGTCTACACCCCCGAGATGGAGGATCCAAAATCTGAGCTTTTTGGAGAGACGGCCCGCAGTATCGAGAGTGCCGTAAGTGCTGAGCATTTACTGTGTATAGCTTTAATGATAAACTTGGCAGCATAACAAGTCACACATTCAGACCAAGCTGTTTTTGTACGACACAAAATACTATTGAAAATATTCCAAATATTGGATGGCATCAAGTATGTCAAAATTAAAAAATAAATAAATTAAAAAAAAAAAAAAAAAAAAAACAGTGCTGCAGTGCCTTTGAAAGTGAGAATCATTTGCAAGCGGTTTCACCAGCATAAAACTTGATAGTATCATCATCTCAAGTTGTGTTTGGAACTTGTGTAGCTGCTGATTCAAGTGGTGGAAAAAAAATAAATTGGTGCTTTAAAGTATCTCGAGAACATTTGCCGCCCAAATTGACGTTGAAAAATGCTGACATGTGAACCCTTTCCCTCCATTTCGCGACTACACCAATTCTCTTCAAAGTTTTCCTAAATAGAACTTCTTAGTTGGAAAGAGCCAAACTCATCTTTGAAAGAATCATTTGACAAATGTCCAGTTAGAGCCAGACTAATCCAATTCCTCCAGCTCCTTCAGGTCCACTCGGGCTGGTTTCATTGCAGGTGTTGACACTGCTGAGGTTGCTAAATGGTATTCAGGTGCACCGGCATGATGGAGAGTGGAGTAGAACATGTTTGCTGGCAGCCTGAGTGGAGTATGAATTCATATCACAATTTTTCCAAAGCACCTGCTTGATATGTGATGTTTTATCAAAGGTGTATTGGTAAATATTTAGAAAATCTCACAGCAGTATGAGGCAGTGGTGGTGTGTTATTTTCAGTATCATTAACATCAAACAAGGAAGTAGAGCGTTTTTTCAATAATGTATGAAAAAGTGACAGAATTTTGCTTTGGTATAATTTTTCCCGACGTGACTGCAGCATTGATAGAAAATTAATTTATAATTAATTAATTACTTTGATAAACAGCAATTGTTTATTTAAGAAATAATTTACTTGCAAAAATAAATGGTACAAGTAACTGTTGTTTGTAGTCGGATTTGAAAAAAAACCATCACAAACCCTTGTTAATTGTTCATTTCTATTGAGTGGGTTCTTTAAAATGGATTGGTACAAAGAGATTCTCACAAGTGTCAAACAGAGGCTTTGCTCATTGAACCTTACAGTTTTAATTCAATACGCTTCACGCAAGAGTTATTGTAGTGTTGGCATGCTGAGTCCAAGATAAATGCCTTCTGGACCTTCTAAAAAGGCACAGCTCACTGCAACATGGCTGTGAGATTGAATTGTGAAAATCTAAAACAAACTGGAAATGTCGATTGCTTTCAAAACTGGAGCAAAAGGTATGTGAACATGATCAGTAAAGTTACTATTTGAAAAAGTGGTGTTGCAGTTTGCCACTGATGTCCTTAGACATGCAATCAAGCTGCTTGAATATGTCCAGTGTGTTGTCTCTGTCATCATCGCCCCTTGCAATTATCCTCCCTGCAGTCGATGAAATAAGCCCTTGCCTGTGTGGACACGCGCATTTATTACAGAATCAGAATCGAACCCAGTCGACATGCTAACCAGTGCGACGCCGTGCCACTCAGTTTGCATTCCAAGAATTCTAAATTTTAAACCAAGTGCATAAATCCACCAGGGCTCCACCACCCTTTGAGCTACTTTTTGGTTAGTGATTTATGTGAAGGTCTACCAGTTTGATGCACACAATTTGCTTGATTAAAACACATTATGTTGCACATGAGTTTTCTTTGAAAGCATCAATCAATGGAATTTATCATTCATTAATATGCCTCAGTTAAATCAGTGCAATGCATATTGGGGGAGGGGAGGCGTTAGCAGGCCCTGTAGCAGCTTAAATGATGACATGGTAGTATTTAGGAGATTAAATGAATGAATCCACCGCAAAAAAAAAAGGAAACCTTAAGGAAGAATGAAGTACCACTTTCAAAAGGTTCACTTTTTTATTTTGTACCATGACATTTTCGAAGCTAAACGTTGTCCTAGATTATTTTTGTCGGCTGAGAAACAGCGTTCAGAACTGGAAGTATTGTGGCCTTAAATAAACTTGGGGCTTTGAAGCTTCTTGAATTTTTCTTCCACATATTGGGGCAAAACTAATCAGGAGCACAACATTTATCTTCAAGCTTTACCCCTGTCATGGGTTTAGCTAAAATGTCAGATTTTTCAAACACGCACACACACGCACGCACACACGCACACACACACTTTCTACCAAGCAAATAGAGTACAGTTGTTGAGAAATAAAATTGGTTTAGTAATTGGTTGGCAGATGTTGCTAGCCTCATTTATTATCCTCTTTTTCTTTTCCCCATGTCCATTTTCCCAATCTCACGCTCTCACTCCTCCCTTCTTTCATTTAGCTCAATGACCTGTTCAGGAAGTCGGAGGTACGGAGAGACTTCAAGAGCGTAAGTGTCCGCAACCTGGCACCTAGCAACTCCATCCTGGTCTTTGTGGAGGCTAATTTCAAACCAGGTGAGATGTCAATTGAGCTGACAAAGACAAAATAAGCATGAGGGGTGTTTAAGAGTGTGAAATTATCCACAAAGAAATATAAACCTCTCTCACTTCTCTCACATTCCAGCTCTGAGTTGCATATCGTGGAAGTGTTTTTATCGTATAGCTACTAATGCATCAACCTGAAACCTTGCTGCCTTCTTTTTTAGTCTCTGTTATGAAATTCTCTGGCAGCCTGTTATGGCAGTGAAATTTGTTATGAAATCCATAATAATCTATAGCAAAGTTTTCCTCACAAAATTCTCACAGATACTAAATTTTTTTGTCATGCTTGTAATATTATCATGTAAGAAGAGTTAAAAGTCCTGGTTTTCACAGTGTTGTAGACTGAATACTGCATCTTTGTCGCCGTCTACTATCCTTTATTTATTTTACTTCTTTATGAACTGCGTTTAGCGTCCTTCATCCCCGTCACACGCACTAACGGGCATCGTTAAAGCGACTGTCCTCCATGACCAGTAAAGAGAACATCTGTGTCAAACATTATGAAACCAATTCATCTGGAACATGAAAAAAAATTTGTCCGACATGCAGGTGGAGGACAAGTGGTCCCCGGAGACCCTCCTGATGTCACAGGCAGGATTGTTCTGGTCTCGCCACTGCCACGCTAAAGAACCACAAGTCCTGTGTGTTTATCCTGTAGTGCTCCTCTGAGGTCTTGCCCTAAGTGGATGTGCCTGTTGTTTATCATAGATACAAGATACACTGTAGAGGACATCGAGGGAGCCCTGCTTAAACAGCTGAAGGTCTCCAAGGAAACAAGCATCACAGTGAAGAAGCCAGTGGATGAAAATATTCGCTTCAACAACTATGGTAATTGACCGAGGAGTGTGTAGGAGATAATGAATAGTGTAGTTATTCATGAGGTGATGTTCCTTTGTGGGGGGGAGCTGCCACATAACAATAAGGTTGTGATTAAAAAGGGTAAATTGGTTCATAAATAGTTTACAAATAGCTTACAGATAACTTTGCGAGACTGTAGGTCATTAATACACTGGTTGAAATAATTTAAAATGCTTTTAGTCATCGATGTTGGCTATGTGGGTGCTTCAACACTGTAATACTACAGTACCAAAAAAGAGCCTCATTGTAAATTTTAAGAAAAGCCATTTAAAGAGTACCGTTACCAGTATCATTTGAACATCATGTATGATACATAAATACAGTCATCAATTGGCTTTGTGGTTGACGACACCTCCGCATTTGCATTGACAGGCCTTTCCTCCATGCCCTTCTTTACCACCACCACTGCATCAGTCACCACTGATGCTCCCACCACCGCCACCAGACGTATGGTAACCTCCCCCTATATCACCCGCCGGCCCCCGGGCACGACCCGCAGGCCTAGCACTGGCAGACGGACCACCACGACATCAGGACCCGTCAGGACCCCGATCCCCATCACCACCACGGCGCAACCGATCATCACTACGACCGCAATCCCGCCCACCACCACTGTAGCCCACGTCCACGAAAGACTACACAAGCACCAGAGACCCTGCGATTCCCACCCTTGCCTCCACGGAGGAACCTGCGAGGAGGAGGGCAATGACTTCAGCTGCAAGTGCCCCGCCGGGAGAGGAGGCTCTGTGTGCGAAAAAGGTGACGTTTTGGTTTTATTGAAGTATCGTCAGATACCCACGGCAATCACAGCCTGTCGCATCTCTCCATCCTCTCCACCCACATTGTATCAAGACCATCTTATTTTTCCACGATGGAATGGAACAGGGCTGCCAAGGCTAGCAAAAGAAAGTTACTTATTGGCTGCTGATTGATGCAATGATACCTGTTTGATACACACTTTTGAAAATAACACATTTGCCCAAATTACCATGAATAATGTTGATATATAATGTCTTCTTATTAATAATCAATAATATTGTTAAAGTGAAGAAACTGATCATGTTAATGATTTCTCACAAAACTTAGAAAACAGGTAAATCTCAATAGGCAACACTTAAGACATTTGGGACAGTTGCTTTCTCTCAGCTTGGCGAGCAAGCATTTTTCCTGCTCCAGTATTGTGGCAGTACACATAGTCCTAAATTCATGCTTGTATCAGTTTTGTGTTGAGGAACTTGCACTGGACCGTGACCACCGGCCTCTCAAACACCTTTCGGATGAATTACATGACAGATGGTCATCCCCGTTTCTTCTGTTTTCACATTCTGTCAGTGTAATAACCACATGTCCCAATTCCCAATGCGTATGTCCATTTTGTGTGTCAGTAATTTAAATGAATGGCCTTAATGGGGAATGTCCCCTTAGAAAAGTTTGATTTTACACATTTAACTGAAGTCCAACCCACGTGCATTCATTTGATCAATCAATTATTTAGTGAGCTCATCCGCTGCCTTCGTACACAGTCAGGACAGCTGGATGGAGAGAAAAGGAGCCCAGTGAGAACTTGGATAATGAGAATAATCATAATTGTCAAGAGTCAGAAAAACAAAAGGGTCTCATGCTTGCGTGTAAGTGTCCAAATTAAAGACTCCGCTCCTCCTTTTTCTCATCATCAACCGCACTTTGATAAACCAGAACACTCATCTTTCCCAAAAATAAACTGATCAGCTGTCATCAAGACCCAACGTCGCCCTCCCCCGATGATGCACATTAAGCACCTGTTACAGCAGAAGGAAGTGCATCACATGGCAGCTGACAGCATTGACTTTGTTCCCCTGCAGTGATCAAGTACTTCATCCCGTCATTCGGAGGCCACTCCTACTTGGCCTTCCAAACCATGAGCGCATACCACACAGTCCGCATCGCCATGGATTTCAGGGCATCAGAGATGACGGGCATCCTGCTCTACAATGGCCAGGAGAACAAGAAGGACTTTATCTCGCTGGCTGTGGTGAATGGAAAAGTGGAACTCAGGTAACCAGCGGTGCGGAGATCAAGGGCTTGTGTAATATCCCAGTGTTCATTCATTACTGCGTTCGACTGACATTTTCAAATCCTGAATAAGGGCTGTCCAAGGGTTTTCCTCTGAGGGTTTCGTGTCATGAATGAATTCAGATGCACGAATGTCGAAGTGGTCCTCACTTGGATATTCTTTCAGTTTAATTCATTAAACACGTTAAAACATTCCATCAAGCAATTGTATATCACTATCAAGCTATAGTTCTTTTCAAAAACATCACAGTTTATAGGAAATTAGTTTAGCACATTTTCGCATTCAGAAGTTAAAGTTAAAAGTTAAAGTTAAGTTCAGAAGCAAAACAAGAGCAGTCTGGAGTAAAATGATCATTTTTACACTAATTTGAGGTTGATTAATGTTAGTTCCCAAAATTGAGTTTGACATGGACTGGAAAGTGAATGAAAGCATTTTTTTGAAACAGATTTTTTTTGTCACAGTTAGGAAAGTATTTTACTTCTAAATCATTTCTGAAGATCTGTCTAAAACTACATAACTTCTACTACTTTGTTAGTTTTTGTAGTTGTTATAGTGGTGAGGGAAGTGTGTGTATGTGTGTGTCGGGGGGAGTAGGGTTAGAGATACTGTATGTTCTAAAAATAGGCCCATAATGATTTTGGGACTCAAGCATGTCTCAGACATGACAAAGCACCTGGGGACTTTCTTAAATTTTCAAAAACTGCATAGTGTCTCATTTAACATTAAATGAACAACTACAGTTATAATTTATTTCCAATGGGAAAAAAGGCTTAAGAAATTTAAAAGGCTTGAAAATCGTAGCGAAGGAACGTGGGTCGTCACAATGGCTTTGGCTTTCAATCAAACTAAGAATAAGAACAAATACAAGACAGTGGTGTTGATGAGGCAAGGCGCAAACAACATTGGCGGGAATTTAAATGTTGACAAAGAAGGTTATTGGCAGATTTGCAGGTTAAAGCTGTGGAAGCAAAGCTGGTCATAATCATGTTTGGTGAGATAAACAACCATTATGCCATCCTGTATGTGCAGGAGGTCTCATTATGATTCATAAATGCACGACTACACAATTCAGTGGAATCGCCCTCAACAAAGGCATAAAGTACACTTGTGCATTCAAATGTTTAAATACAACAGCTGTCAAAACTTCTTCTTGGTAAATATTGTGAGGTTTGCAGTGGTTTAGAAGGTTCTATCTATCTATCTATCTATCTATCTATCTATCTATCTATCTATCTATCTATCTATCTATCTATCTATCTATCTACCTACCTACCTATCTAGTATCTATCTATCTATCTATCTATCTATCTATCTATCTATAGAAAAAGTAATAAAACTCAGATTAAGTCACTTGTGATATCAAAATGGAGCTCAATTCTAGAAATGTAGCAGTAAGATCAGCACTCACCGCTCTAGGAATCCAAGTCGTGGGGAGATGAACAAATTATTTTTGGCAAATAATTATGAAGTTACCTAATGTGTGCATGACAGATCTAGTGCCGTGTGCCTTTTTTTCCTTTTACAAAACCTCATTAGATGAAAGGTTGCATCAAAAAGAGGCTGTGAAAAATGTACTGTATCAATGAGTAGTTGCCTCATTACCACTGACCATTTATGACTTCATAATCAATTTGAAAAATATATTAAACTGTTCCTTTCAACTTTGAAATTATCCCTTTGTAAATCATTGGAAAAATGTAACTGGCAGACCATTTAACAGGCTGCATGTGTCGTTGTCAGGTTCAACACAGGTTCGGGTACAGGCATCGTGGTCAGCAACATTGAAATCACTCAGGGTCGCTGGCATCAACTGGTGGTGACCCGCAATCGGCGTCTCGCCATGCTCAGCGTGGACAATGAGCCGCACGTCGAGGGCGAAAGCCCACGCGGAACTGACGGCCTCAACCTGGACACCAATCTGTTCATTGGAGGGGTGCCTGAAGAAATGAAGCAGGAGTAAGTCTTTACATTTATTCTGTGACAACATTCTGAATACGATTTAAACGACACAAATAATCTCTTCACTGCAACTGGGATTAAAAGGAACCTTTCACTTGGGAGTTTTTGCTATTGAACTGCACATCGTGACATCGTTTTCCAAACGGCACTCATCAGATCCAATTTTCCTGGTGTTGTCAATTTTGCTAATGAATTCTGACATTTTAATCTAACATGGAGTTTTCAACCATGTCTTAATTCGAAAGTCGTGGGCAATAATTGGGGAATATATGATAACATTGTGAAAAGAAAATCAATTTTGATATTTGCATCATGAAGTAGGCTGTGACAAGAAGCCTCTCTCTGTCAGGCTAGTAATCATGCTAGACAAGCAATATCAGGATGTTAATATTTAAACTGGAAATGTATCAGTTGTAAACAAACACAATGCATCCCAGCGGACAGCTTCTAGATTTCCCCGCTCATTTTAATATGCTGAACAATAAAAGATGTTGTACCGAGTAGGGAAATGGTGAGTTACAGTTACATTTGTTCAGATTACGTAACTGTGGCATCAGTTTTGACTCACGTTAAGGTCTCTTTTAGTATCAAACACACAAATATGAACATGTTTTGAACAAAAATGTGCCTTCCACCCGTCCAATTTGTTCTAACACTTATCCCATTGGGGCTTACAGAGACTCAAAGCCCATGCCAGCTGACTTTTGGCAAAGGGCACAGACTTCCTGGACCCCAGGAAATTTACAAGGCATATGTAGAGACAAACAACCATTGGCACTCACAGCCACACTTTTTGAATCCATGCTTGCTGCACAGTCAAGCGAGTATACCGCTACACCATCAACGACCTAAACCGTGACATTTTTTTGGATTACTAGCAGCCATATTTTGTCACGAACACCTTAAGTGATCATCAAAATCAAATCATCCCTTTCAAGTTGATTGGCATCCAAGGGGTCATGAAATTTTAATATATGTCCAATATTTGTGTGGGATGACTTTTCGTCCTCTTGTTGTTTTGCGCAGTGTAAAGGAGAGGACAGGTGTAGCCTCAGGTCTTGTGGGCTGCATCCGCCTGCTGGATGTCAACAACCGAGTGCTCAACCTACAAGAGGATGGCGTTGATAATCTCTATGGCAGTGGTGTGGGCGAATGTGGCAATAACCCATGCCTGCCAAATCCCTGCAAGAATGGGGCCACGTGCCAGGTGAAAGAAGCTGAGATGTTCCACTGCCAATGCAGCAAAGGATTCTGGGGTGAGTTGATGACACTGAAAACAATTGCACATGGAGTTTATTTCATCCATCAACTGGGGTGAGTTAAACTCAGCTGAGGGACAGGCAATTTCAATGAATATGTAAAATAATAATTTTCTTTCCATTTGAAGAAATGAAATGGATTTTTTTACTGAGCCTGTTCTATCAACAATTTAGTAGGATCTTTAAAAGAGGGTCAGTCGTGGTGTTGACAAATAGAATGTATAGTAATATATTTCTTAACTTTTCCGAAGAATTGCTGCTGTCCTTGTCTGAACACATTGACAATTTCCTTTGACTTAAGGGTTTCGCTGTGATCATGTCACGCTGCCAAATCCCGTGAGCTTGAAAATGCCTACAGTCCTGTTGGCCCGGAGGTCTGTTTGTGAAGACGATCAAGTCAGGGGAGTGTTGGGGGGGTCCAACACAGACATAAGAGATTAAATGTTGAGGCTGGGCAGAAACGGGAAAATGTCCACCAAATTCTCCGTAATTGGCCTTTGGCCTATCTCTGCTTCAACATCCCTTCTTGTTGTTTGCCTCCCTGCAGCTGAGGCCAACTAACAAGCAACTCAGAGCAAACACAGTTAGCAGCAGACAGCAGTGCAGCCTGATCATGCGTGTCTTTCGCTGCTAGCAGAAAGTTTTTGCCAACTTAATTGTTGGGGTAAACTTTTGTGCCTTAATCTTGCAGTGATTTATACCCGCAACGGACATGTCCTGTGGGTTGAGAAATAAATGTCCACAAAAACAATGACTGTCTACTTTAATACAAGAATTATCAAGGGGCCAGGATAATGGACGTAGGGTGCTATAGCCCTTTCTCTGGTCCGAATCCGTTGATGAAATATAAAAATGGTCTGTTTTCTTTCTCTTACAATTGCTTTTCAAGCAAATCCATCTATCCTGCTTACTGTAGGGTCAGACGTGATGTTTTCATTTTCCAATTGTAGTGCATCAAGGTTTGTTTACAAGCCTTCATCATGAGTCCTTGCTCATGTAGTTTTTTTTTTTAAACCTGTTGTTGTAAGAAGTCTGGCCTTGGAACTACTTCACATAGAAAATTCCTCGAGATATTTTGCTTCAAACAAACATTTGTATTGTAGAAGAGCTGGAAGAAACATTCAACAAAAAAACAGCATAGAGGAAAAATAGCTGGACCTTGTGGTTTCAGTAAGGATGGGGATCATAAAGCGCTCCCCTCTATAGTCTTTGATACACGGTAGGTGACTGCAAATGGATTTGAGGGCAAAAACATCATCCGACAGCCATTTGACACTGACCCATAATCAGGGATGACCTCTACTCTTGGATGCATATTTCCAAAACTATTAGATCATGACCTCCATTACAGACACCCCCCTCCTACACTGGTACGCCCCATATTTTGCTTCCAATGGCAATCTTCTCATGATAGATTTGTTTGCCTCTCTAGGTCCAACGTGCGCAGACGTCCATGACCCGTGCGAGCCCAGCAGATGCCATCCGTCCTCCAAGTGCCAGGCACTTCCCGAGGGAGGCTACAAGTGTGAATGTCCTATGGGACGTGAAGGGAGGCACTGCGAGATAGGTAATGTTTAAGGCAAATCGTCTTTCAACTCATTCACATCACACTTTTTTACTAAGCAATATATTTTGTTCAATACAGTATGGTCTGGAATATTTTTTCAAAAAGCTGATTGGTAAATAACAGATCTGCCCACATTTTATCGGGATTTTGGCATTCTTCAATTGGAATGTCAATGGCAAGTTTTTAAAAGGTAGCAAAAACCACAAGCCAAACCTGTTTTCTTTTCCCCCCGTGTTCTTTGTTGGCTGCTTCAAATTCACCGTGGGCTCACAAACACGTTTCCATGCTTTGATTTCGTTTGCATAACTGACACAGTTATCATCGTCCTGCCTGCACACCCCACGATGCAAACCTATTTCCCAATTGCGCTGGACTGATTGGTGGCAAATGCCTTCGCACTCAACAATTCTCAAGAGATGCCAGCTTTTGTTCCGCATCCTCCCTCAGTTGTGCCTCGTGGTCGTCCCAACCTGTGACATTTCCATCCTTTTTGAATCAAAAAGGAACCTCAATTACAGAGAGCCAAAAGGGGAAATGGTCTGAGCCCTCAGGGTTGGTGAGCATCAGCGCTACCATGAGTTGAAACCGAGGAAGGCCGACTGCAGATGATTGGCCCCATTGGGCCGACTGCCGTATCGACTCTGCAATGGTTGTTAGTGAAAAGCAACATTTCTCCACCACGTGTCGGAAAAAGAATGCAAGTCAAAGACTAATTTTCACATGTATTTCATTCTTTCTGTCATGGTTATTGTCAGTGTTACTAAAGCTAAAAGCTTGTTTACCTCTGCAATCACTGGTGCCTTTTAAAAAATAACATCGTAGCGTGCACATTATTATCCAAACAGAAGCATGAACCCTGGCACCCCAAACCATTTGGGAATCCACAAAAGCCAACCAGGAATAGGGTGAGTCCCTGTTAGCAGGTGAATCAAATCAAATAGCTGGAGTTGAAGCAAAATCAATGCCATCCCACTGAGAGTGTCTCCCATTCCAAAAGGTGATTTTTATTTATTTATTTTTACACAGGAATCAATGAAATGAATAATCCCCCCTACTGTTGTGATTAATGGGCGTGTCAGTCAGCCCCTGACGGGCGCTTGCAGATAAAGCAGCAGCTTGCTGGACAAAACCCTTGAAAAGTGTACTGACAACAGTTAAAAAGCTGGGCGGATTTTAAGTAAATAAAAGTTAATTTGTGTAATTTGATTCCGCCGATGCGCTAAGTGCAAATATTTATTACAATTGCTGCGGGTATGGTCACCCATTGCAATTTGGGATTTGTTTGATTGGATTTGTCTTTAAGAACGAATAATGAACACTCAAAATAAATACCTCAAATGGAACTATCACTAGAAATAATAATCACCACTGAAATTACTTTTTAGATAAGTTATTGTTGCCCAGCTAAAATTGATTTGTTGACTAACTCATTGTTTGAATTTAGATTTTTTTTCCCATTGGTAATAGTGGAATAATAATAATAAAACAGCCTCCTAACATCTCGTGTCAAAAATAGGTCAGGCCAGGTCACTCATATCTGAAGGAAGCACAGTAATTTGTTCCAGAGTCCAAACTGCCATCTTCAAACTATTATGGTGGATGATGGTTTAAGCAAGGAAATATGCTCTTCGTTATCCGTATGTGGTCTGGTTGTCATTCATGGTCACTCTGTTCTTTATGACATCCCATATTTTTCTCACATACAAAAAATAATAATAATTAAAAAGTCTCTTCTCTGTCCTGTCAGAAATTGTGTTCCAAGTAGCTCCGTTTTCTATTAATAGAGATGAGTCCCATATATGAGGGTTGTCTGTAAATTTCCAACTGGTGTGCGTCACCAAGTTTCAGTCTTTCTCATTAGCGTTCTCTCGGTATGCCTTACCCAACACAGTTACTAATTTCAGTCCATTACGAATCAGGCAGTAGGTGTGCGTGGCTCCTTTCCACACTTACCCTCTAGTTGCACTCTATTGCTTAGCTAATGTCAAGTCACTTCAAATTCTTGCCAGGAACAGAACATCCTGCATACACCGTGTTATGCATTTTTAAAAAAGAGAAAAAAGAAAGACAGATAATACAATGGTGGCATTCTGTCCTCTGGCACTCCACACACCCTTAGAGGTTGTTTGTTAGACTGTGACACCATGGCAGGTTGCTATGTCTTCTTTTGTTTGTTTTGGGGGTTTGTTAACTCCGCTAAGGAAGTTACCGTATGTTTACCTCACCCTAGATTTTCATGTTTCCTGCAAAATGTCTACCATTTCTTATATTTATTCACTTGTTTTACTGTTCAAGGATGTTATGATGTAAAATTGCGTGTAGTAAGAATAAAATTTGAGGAATTAAATATAACAATATTTCACAAAAAAATAATCTGTTTTCAGAATAAAAGAGTTGGTTAACCACTCTTTAAGCATGTTTTAACTTACGTAAATGTCAAGCTAAGTTTCCAATCGACATTGTTGAGTTGCCGTTAATTGATTAAAAGCAATGGAAATCTGAGTCAACATTATTCAGGTTACCGCTTGTTCGCTTAGATTCTTATTCCATTATATTGCCTCCACTTTAAAGAGGTCGCCCTTTTTGTGCTTCCAGTTGCTGAGAGGCGAGGGGCATACATGCCACTCTTCAATGGAGACTCATACCTGGAGCTCAAGGGACTTCATCTTTACGGACATGATCTGCGGTGAGTTCCTATTCCCCTGCATCCAGATATTTGTGTTCATCAATGTGTGGTCTTGATTTGAAACCCAACAAGCAAACTGTCGTCCATACACAAGTATGACCTTTCTGCTTTGCGTACAGCCAAAAAGTCAGCATGACAGTGGTTCTTATGGCCAATGATTCCAACGGCCTGATCTTCTACAACGGGCAAAAATCTGACGGAAAGGGAGACTTCATCTCTTTGTCCCTCAATGAGGGGATCCTGGAGTTCCGCTATGACCTCGGCAAGGGCCCTGCTACCATCAGGTAGGCATAAACTGACGCTCGTAATGAGGCTTGTTCCACTTGCGTTAAATGCAGTTTATTTTGTCACAACATCTGCTGCTGTTTTTGTGCTAAACGTACATTTTAATCAGACGTAGGCTTTCTTACACCACAGCTAGACCTTCTTGAGCGGATGTGATATTTTCATTGACTTAACTTTATTTGGCTTTATTGTACATTTCCTGATGGTGTTAACACACCGATGTGTGTTTGTAATCCAGGAGTAAAGAACCAATCAGGCTCAACATGTGGTACACGGTCAATTTGGAGCGCTCCAATCGCAAAGGAGAGATCATGGTGAACAAGAAAGACGCCGTTCGAGGAGAGGCACCGGTAAGCAGCCCGCTAACCAGATCCTGCAAATGTTGTCTTGCTTTTAGCATGTGTAGCTTTCGGGCCTATCTGATATGCTTTGCCGTGTGCGTACTTCCTGTTATGCCATCGACTGCATCATTACAAAAAACCTCCATCAACTGTTATTGTTCATGTGCTTGTATTTTCTTTTAGCTATGTTCAACTCTGCCACAACAGGTGGCCAAATGCTCGCATTCAGCTTGTTTAGTGTTCTCGAGTCAGTCAGTTACACCACAACAAAAAAAGGCAAGATGTGGATTGACCCAGCATAAATATATGGTAATTCAGCACCAAATGTGACTCCATTACAACTCGTAAGTTTCATGTAAGCAAACTCACTGCTCTTTTGTGATTTTTTTTTTTTTCGTAATCCACGATGAGAACCAGCCCCTTTGGCTTTTTTCAAAAAAATGCCAGTGTGACATTCATCAAAGTTTGAGGTATAGCTGCGGATATCAGGGGACACTTTTGACAAGCTGTCTGGAAATCCTGTCAATTCCCCTTTTTTGTCAGCTTTTCATTTCGCTTAGACACCCCAAAGAAAAATAGTTTCAGGAATGCACCTTTACTTTTATGAAGTCAGACCGTTAATAGGCATATAGCGGCATCACTAAACTCTTTAGTGCAACTGAGCAGGTGCAAACTTTCAAACGGTGGTGAGCCCTTCACCCGATGAGCCGCCATGAGCCGTCCAATTACATTAAGCGGTGTAATTTGCGATTAGAAACACGCATTTTGTTAACTCCCGGCATCTCCTCACAATCAACACAGCAAATTTTCCTCTTGGCTGCTTCCCTGCCGCTACCTTCTTTCATCATCCATATGGTAATTGTGTCTCACTCCTCCAATGAAAGCGGAATATTTTAATAAAATAAGCAAAGAAGGCAGCGGAGGATGGCAATGGTCTGTTGGGACTGTAAGAGATGAGGTGAAGCTAGTTAAAAAGCTTTCAATCCGAGTGACGCCACTCTTCAAATAAAATGTACGCACACGCTGGAATGGACTGAGATATATTTATATCCACGATATATTGCATGCTGGGATTGTTCATCATGCCAAGGACAGCTCGGGCTGGCAGCATGATGAAGCACATACTTTCAAAGGCGCAGACAGAAGAAATAACATTTTTGGTTCACCTCTCACATCATGGCTGCACGTCCTTAAATGAGGCTTTTTGAGGGCCACTTTCACAGCGCTCCGTTTTCATCTTCCCAATGAAATTCTTCCTGCATGATCTTTCAATAAGTCTTTTTTTTTAGTTTTTATATGTGCATGTCCAGCAGTTATACAATGACTCGTGCATGCTGCACTGCCTGCCGTCTCACATATTATCACAGCTCAGGCTTCAGTCCTTCTGTATTTAAAGATCTATTTTGAAATAAACAGTACTGTGCAAAAGCCTTGGGCCACCATACTGTTTGTTGTTTTGGCCATAATGGTCATAAAAACTAGATTGTCACAAAAATTGCAGACCTCCAACAAGTCTGGGCTGCGAATACAGGCGAAAACAATTCATATTGTAGAGTTTTGCATTTGGGACAGTTAGCATGCTGTCATCTTAATAATGGAGGATGGAGAACAGACGGGTGATGTCAAAATGATTCCGATGGTTGGACAATCCCAATGGTGTCATATTGACTCACACTATAAAAAAAATATAATTAAAATAAAAAAAACAAGGCACTCTTATCCAAAACGTTATCAAAAAGTAATGAAACATATTGAGTTGTTAATTGAAATGTAATTGTTTTCCTCCATTCCTCTACAAAATTAGTATATTAATTTGTGTAAACATGCTGTGTCCCATTAGTTCATGTTACATTTTACATTTTATTACAGTACATTTTTAAAAAATCTGTCTCAAACAATGATGCTTTCAAAAAAAGTCAGAACAGGTTGTCAAGTGAATGCTAAGTAAAAATTAATTAAATAATAAGAAGTAATTTGTAATAGAATATGCAGTATATTGTTTTGTAGTGCTCGCTCCCTATTTGCGGACATTGTTTTTTCCAATCTATTTTCAGGTAATTGTTGAAATGTTTATCAGCTGTTGCTGTGCGCTGTTTACATTGTGACCTTGTCAACATGACAGTAAGCTTCAGCTTTACAGATGCCACATCTGTCGTTGTTAACTATGACACATGGTGGTATCACATGCCGTAGTAAAGGTAATTACAGCCACCTTGACGTACCACCTGTTATCTTTCCCACAGGGGAGGAGGCGTTTATTTTTGGTTCTGTTATTTTTTTTTTTAGTACCCGGCAATAATTGAGAAACAGTAGCGTGGAGACAGCAATTTAAAGAGATAAAGTACACGTATGGACAGATCATTGCATGACAAAAACTGAATCAAAGTGCAATCATCTCACAAAATTAGATAATAAAAAAAAAACACAATCAAAATTAACTTTTATTTTTCGCTGTAGTTTCTCCAAAACATAATCAATGACAAATAGCCATATGTGGACGGAAGAAACAAAAAGCATAGACCAGGTGTCACCAACCAAAATTGGATTCAATTAATGTTATAATGTAAATCAACGTTAACGTTTTTTCCAATTAATGCTAGTCATCAAAACGCTTTGCTTTATTTCTATAGTTTTCTTCAAGTGTTTACATTTTTAAAAGGTGATCACTTCTGCGACATTCCTGGGGAATCACAATCTTCATCACTGTGAGCTGCAGGCTGCTCATTAAAAAAAAAAAAAGCAGACATTTTTCAAACTAAACTTTGGTCATATGTTTGGCCTGTGTGCATGAAGGCGCTTAATGTGTGCATGTTGCTGCAGGTTTCGGCATGCCTCACTGTGCACCCTTACCGGTCTTCCAATAACTCTATTCCTCCTTATTTGTTGTTTTCTTTCTCTATAATGTGCTGTCTGGATATAAGAAATCACGCAAGGTAATGAGACAAGTCACACCTTTGCCCATGTTTCATTTTGAGCAATTCACTGTCTTCTCACTCCCACCTCTCTTTGTGTAATAATAAATAAAAAGAAATCTGTGGACCGATAGGCAGCTTTGTGGAAAAACTCGTCATTTCATAAGCCTGTACGCACGTACTCACTGCACTCAGGCAGGGAGCTCTATAAAAACACACTTTGGCTTTCACCTCAGTCCATCTGCTGCGGGGGCGGATGGGGTGTGAAGGTGGGAGGGAAGAAAGAAGCGAAGGCTGCCATCTTTGTGCCCGCCATTGTTTTTAAGCGGCAGCAAATGTCTTCATTAGCCCGACGTAGGTGGGGATATCATGTCAACGCGCAGCTGTTGGCGGTGACAATGAAAATGACAGTGAAAAATGTCTCCGCAAACGCCATGGAGGAACTGAGGAGCAAATCCATGTTGTTCTTTTGTAGTCTGCTCTCACTTGTTCTGTAAGCAAGTCCCCCTTCCCCTACTTGCTCTAGACCACAGTACCCCAGATGCACAGGGAGTTTCAGAAAGCTTGATGAAGCCAGCTGTATCCACAAGCGCGTCACTATTTCATCGTATGATATCCCACTTTAGTGCAGTGCTTCTCAATTATTTTCTATTTTCCGCACATCTTATTTAGTACCTCCTCCAAGAAGGGTTTAATTCCTCTTTCGCTAGTTAGAGTTAGTGAGCAGTATGAAACATTGTGAACTAATTTCTAATAATAATAATTCCCAAATAGGTGGATGCAGGAAGGGAGGATTTCCAAATCAGTGGAGAAAAATATCATGAAATACAATCATAATCTGACAATATAACAGAAATTACAAACTCGTTTAACAAAAAATTCAATTAATGTCAAAGTCTCTCTAAAATATGTTGTGATAATGATCACAATGTTTTTAATCACCCCTATATTTTTATTGTATTCTCTAAGTGTAAGAATCGCTATACGTATATATATATATATATATATATATATATATATATATATATATACATATATATATACACACACATATATATAATAAAATAAATATTGTTTGGTTAATTAAACATTGATTTTACTTTTTTAACTGCAGCAAATTGTACTAAACATTGGTGATGGAAAGGTCTTAATTTATGAGAAGCAGTTTACTCATTCATACTGAACACTACACAGAGTGATTTCTTACTAGCAAAATAACACCAAAACACATTTTCAAGTCACACTTTAAGAATTTGAATATCGCACAATAAAAAGATGAATCATGATTTAATATTCCCATTTATAAAGTATCTCTACTTGTGCGTGTAGCAACACAATTTGGGGCTCTGCGTCGTTGCTGTCCTGCAGCAGATGACAGCATTGGTGAAGCAGAGCGAATGCACTCACATCTGGGTCCAGCCACCTTGGCCTAAGCCCCCAATAGGTCTCCGTTGGATGCAGTAACACAATCTCAGCTTTAGCCAAGCCTCTCTGCCTCGCGCATTCCAAATCCCTCGCCAGCTCACCTACACAAAGCCTGTTTATTTGGCCTCTTCCATCATTTTTCCAGCAATTAAGTCCATGTTTTTCCACTGGCAATTAGTGGCCCACTTAGGATAAAAAAAAAAAAGTCTTTCCTTACTTGTGTGCCAAGCCGTTTTGCTTTAAATATATTTTACAAAATGATACAGGTGTCTTACCCGTTTTTAGTGGGAACAGGATTGGATGGGATTGTTTGGATTTTGTGTTAACGTTGAACAAAATATTTTTTTAAATTTTCATTCATTGAATGATGGATGCATCGAAATGACCAACTTTGGCATTATGAAGGTTTACAATTATTTACAGTGTAGATGCATATGAGGATTGTTCTGCCTTGGTGGAGGTCTGCGGTCGACATAATGCTGTTCACATTTGAAATGTTTTGAAAAGAAATTCATACCGCAGAGCAATTCTCTTTTGTACTTGCTTTTAATGCCTCACATCTAGAAGATAATTGACCACCCTCTCAGCAGACATAGAAATTAATTACGTTGTAATACATCAACTGCGCTGATGTGTGTTGAGGGCGAGGAAGTGCGGTTATAGCCTCGGCGGGCTCCAAAACGAATATGGATCATTTTAATGGCAGAATCTATTTGTTACAATGGCATATGTGCAAATGTGCTACATTAATCTCCCACTTTATATACGTATATCAACTAAAAGGATGCAACTTATTTCAGGCTCACAGGACACAAAACGTATGACTCCATAAACCATCGTGGCCTGAATAGAAAAGCACTGCAAAAACAGATTACTTTTTAAAGCAATCTTAGGAGCATTTTTTTTCCCTCATGAATTTGTTGTAGTTTCCCCAGTTGATACCAATTTGTTATCCTGTCTCATCAGAACCTCCACGTGGACCTAAACCTGAAAGAGTCTCTCTTTGTTGGTGGGGCTCCTGACTATAGTCGACTTGCACGAAGTGCCGCCCTCACAGAAGGCTTCAAGGGAACGATCCAAAAGGTAAATGTTTGCAAGCATTTATTTCCTGAAGGACTGTTGTGACATTTCCTCTGCCTGCGGCGTTTTTACAGTGGAGCCTCTGAAGTTGATTAAAAACCCATAGTTTGAACTACTGTCTTGCTTGCTGTCACATACTTTCCCATGACATTAGATCAAACGGTTTAATGTCATATTGTGTTTTTCTTGTTTGAGTTTTTGTGACAATTATGGCAACTAAAAGTAAAACATGGCAAACTTGACTAAAGGTCATCAATAAAAACAAGAACGGAATGTGCGCTGTAAAGTTTTCCTCTGCATATTCATTAACTCTTCCGCAGTTAAGCTAGAACTAGCGCAACTAGTGCATATCTTCTTAAAGCTAGTTAAGCAGTCCTTCCCAATATTATATTGAATCACGTTCGCCATCAGAGTAATTGTTTTTAGCATCAGTGTTTTTCTTTGTTTTCACTGTCTTTGTCAAAATATTATGTGACATCCCTCCATGTTTTAATATTCATAAAATTCCATCCACAGTCAACAAAGGTTTTATTATTTACATTAGGTTTGAATTCAAATTCTATTATATCCAATGAAAACAAAGTGGTTGTTAAGCCAAACAAATTACAAATTGATCATCACAATTCAAATGTGTAGCTTCCTCTGTACTATATAATGACTTTTTCTTTTGGCCCATACAAATGTCAAGCAATTCTATATTAGTTGTCAAATTGTCACTTTATCCACTGTCATATTAATATTCTTTTTTACATTCCAAGATCAAAGTGGCACTGCTCATTTGGATTAGCATGCCACGCAATTATTAATAGAATGCTCAAGTTTCTTTTTGTTTGCCTTAGATCTTTCCCCTAACCGCATTTTTTTTAATCATTCCCTTCTCTCGCTCTCCAGTAAAATGACAAAAATAGCCCAGCAGAACAAAGGCAGGATGTTACTGTTTGCATAAACTTGTCATTAGTTCTCTTCTACAAAGTTTCCCTTGACACTTTGGAGAAAACCATAAGCTAAGTGTGGTGTTTGTCTTACGTGGCCACTGGAGAGAAGTTAATTATCTCTAAAAGGTGTTGAGTTCTCAGTGTGATGTCGAGTGGAACGTACACTTTGTATTACATGAGCGCCAGTTATAATATGCGATGCCGACATCTTGCTCCTTCAGGATTGCATGTGATTTTACTCTTCTCCGACTAAAGCAAAGTGTAGATGATATGTGATTTTCCCAAAACATGCGGATTAAAGCCACAGTAAGAAATAATGTTGATGTATTTTTGCTCCGTGGCTCCGCCTCCAATTTTGAAGTATGCCTCATCGTCTAAAACCATCCGCTACATAAATACATACAAATGTTATGTAGCGCTCCCCTTTACTTGGCATGGATTGATTTGACTCACTGACTTGATTGTGCTTTTGCAATAGATCATTTTGATGGGCACGCCCATCCTTCGAGAAGAGAACGCCCTGCGCTCCCAGAATCTGGCCATGTTCCAGGAGCATGCATGTTCCCGGGAACCCTGCCACAATGGTGGGCGTTGCAACCCCCAGCTGGACACTTATGAGTGTGTGTGCCTCAGTGGCTACTCCGGGGGACACTGTCAGAACAGTAAGTAACTTGGCTCATCTTTTTTTTTCTCATGCTTTTGGACATCTTAAAAAAATGACTTAACCTATTGAAAATGGACAGATGGGATCTCGTGCTCGACATTTTTCTTTAGCAATATTACATAGTTAAACCAATATTATAGTTCTTTAATCCTTAAACTAAATTAGCACTTTGGAAAATTATGAAGTGAATCAACTAGCACTTCAGCAACAGGTGACTCCATGTACTTTATATCATACCTGCCTGATAACTTTAAATAAACCGTGGCTCGATGCATCTTAGAAAAACATCCCCCGCCTCTACCATTAACCTTGCGCACGTGGTCGTCTGTCCTTTTCACGTTAATTAAATATGCAGCGGCACTCCCGCGTCGGCTCTGATGACCGTACCTTCCTTCTTATTGATCGCTGTGAGCTCATCTACTCAACAATCCCCCGCTCTCCCATCCTGCCCCTTCCTTCACAGCCATTTACGAGAAGTCTGCCGGGACTGACACGGAGGCCGTTGCCTTTGACGGCCGGACATTCATCGAATACCACAACGCCGTCACAAGGAGGTAAGGAAGAGGACAAGAGCATGTCCCCATTTGAGCCTAATGCATCCTAATTGCCATATTAACTAAATAAACTATGTGTCTCGCCCCTCCCTCACTAAGCTGTGATGACAAGCTTGATGATATCATCAGCTCACACGCTTCAAGGGTACTAGCAGCGAGCTAATGAGCTTTCTTTTAACACCGTTTCACAAAGTACCAAGACATTAGACAATCAAAGTGTTGCCCTGAGTAAACTATGTTGTTGTTGTTTTGCATAATGACAGTTGCGAGACTTGCGTTATCTGACATTTTACAAGAAGATAAAGCTGATGGCATCAATGTAAAAGCGCTTTGGGGAACTACCCAAGAAAACACAAGCTTATGTCTCGCTAGGCCGCTGGTTTGACATTTCTACGCCTTCAGAGTGAAGTTTGCCGCAGGGGTTATTAGAAACAATATCTAAACAGAGAAAACACACTGTCTGTCTTTGTGTGTTGTTTGCTTCGTCCAGTATTAGTCTTGACCTCTTCTGTCTTTGTGTGTCTGTTCTCACATCAAATGTCCCTCACTGTCTTTCCTCTCCCACCATAGCCAACTGACCAATGAGATCCCAGAGTAAGTAGACGAAATGTCTATTAAGAAATTGCCCAGCTTCAAATCAAGCCAAACTAACAGCAACAAAACTGTCCATTTTTTTTAATAATTAACAAAACCCAAGACACTAAAAAATCCAAAACCTTTCCGGTCATATTGTCATTTATATGCAGACAATAACCATCCCAACTTCATTCAGTTCACCTCCATATTTTAGTTTGAGCAATTTCTTTCTTTTCAAGACATTTTGCAGTGTCATTAGATCCTTTCTGTTCCTCTCGTCCTCCTCCAATGCAAAGACAAGCATGAATGTGTGCATGATAAGCATTGTGCCTGTACCCTAGAGAAATTCAATTGCTTTATCGAAAATGTGCAATATTTTATGCATGGTTCATATACAAGATGAACTGCCATGCATTTTTGCACTAAATGCTGTTAGCTGGAATGTGGAACATGAAGTAGAAGAGACCCCCCCCCCTCTTGAAAAACAGCAAGAATATACTGACCTAGTTTCTTGTGCTTGGACAGTTTATTATTCGATCATAAGCCTGGTAAGTACTGTAACCCCAATGTAGAAAAAGCTTACTAGCTTCCAGACCAAGGTTTTTTATCTGTTTTTTTTCTCCCCAAAATCTATTATGAGGAATAATTAAATTCCCTACAGGCCCTGGATAAAGGCACCAACATATTAATCACAGATGTAACCCCCCCCACCCTTGTAGATAAGACCTCCAGTTGCGAGCTCTTGCAGTGTGTATCCACAGGTATCAATCCCACTTAACAGCGGCTCCTCTGAGCCAGACTGTCAAAAGTTGAATGGATGTCACATTTAGTAAAGAGCCACAATGAATTTGAGTCTAAGTAAGCGGAGCTGGGGCGCAGCGCTCCGCAGGTGCACGGATCAATTCAGCTTGATTTGATTTTGTCATGGAAATGAATACATTTCTCACAGAGGCCATTAAGTGCCTTTTCGAGGGCGCAAAGTCAAACGTTCACCTCGGGTTAATGGTACTACCACTCGGATCATCCTTTGAGCTGGCTTTGCCCGTGTCTAAAAAGCGTAGGTCGATTTGGCTCGAGGCCCATTATTTCAATGACAAATCATATGTGGCAATGACTCCCAGCCGGTATGGCACTTGACCCCATTTTTTGACTAGTGTGTCTTATTCACCACTCAAGTTAATTGATGATACTCTGTGGCATACTTCCCTGTTCAGAAAATTGGCTGCTGGCTGAATGAGGTTATGCTAGGTGGAGATGCTGATCATGAATACACTTTACATGTCCATTAAAAGATGCTTGTTTCCGGGGCATTGTGGCACATTAGCCACCTTGATCCAATAGCGCTGCCCTAGAGAGCTTGCTTTCATGGTCGCTGTGTGAATGAGGCACTACACGATGGATATTCGGGGGAATTGTCTTGATTGCTGAATCGGGAAAACAAAAACTGCTGCGGTGATTATAGGTTGCAGTAATGTGGTACATACTAACAGCTTGCAATCTTACAGTAAAATCCTTTTCCAAGAAATAATTATATTTCACCAATTAAATGTGTTAAAAAGCTGTGCTCAAAGCAAAACAAAGAGACCCGCGAGACTGAACTAATTGTCTTTGCATTCAGTTGCACAAATCAACTGTAATAAAATTGTAAGTGGATCCTATTGTTTCTTGTGAAATAAGAGTTAGTTTCGAGGCAAATGCAGTGGAGTTGGAGTCCAGTTGAATCCAGTGCCTGCATGCTGCCAACCTCACTCTAGTCCCTAAAATCTAAAACGTGGAGGGTAGCAACCTTCGAGGACCCCTGATTTACAATAGTAGCTTTTATCTGCCGTGGTTTTCTTGCACTAGTGCCACATGGCTGACAACGGTAATAATCTAAAACCTGTTTTGTTGGGACTCGACAATTTGACTGTCAGCAAACTTGACAACCAACTGTATTTCTTTTGGCAGCCTTGGATGATTGTTTGAGATAAAGTTTCAGTGAAACAGTTGATGCAGAAAGGACATCGCAAAATACTGGGACTACAAAAGATTTCCTGGAAAAAAAACAATTGGGTTAAGAAACCATATCTGAGAATAAAATACATCAATAATTTAGACCATTGAACAGGGTAAGCGGCATAAAAAATGGATAGATTAATTGTGGGAGCCATTTTTGTGTGACGTAAAATTCCGCATGGTCAACAAAAATTTGGGGGGTCAACAAGCAATCGGTTGTTTTAAAATGGCCATTCCGAGTGGCACACCTGTGATTACAACGGATGATAGCGACAGTCGATATTTTAGTGGAGCACTTTAGCTTTTCTCAGCTTTAGATCACAACAACCCTCCTTCCCTTTGTCCTTCTGGCCTCTCCGCTTACCTTGCATGCCGTTGACTTTCTCCCCTCCCCCCTTTCCCTGAAGTCCCGAGTCTGTGGAAAACCCATCTGACCAGAGGTGAGTCTCTCGGAGCTTTAAGACTTGCGGTCTCTCATTTCTCATCCCCCATCTTCTTCTTAGACAAACCCTCCCCATTTGCTCAGCGGGCTAAATCTCCCTCCGTGGATGCAGCATCGTTTTAATCACGGCAAGTTACAACAATGAGTCACACCGAACCTCTCCACGCACTTGACTTCATCCAAATTCAAGGCTCTGATAGCGGCACTGGATCCAGAGTCTCCGAGACACTCCCGCCAGTGCGCTCTTGACTGTATTTTACACTCTGCTGCCACCTAGAGTCAAACTTGGAGTAGAGACCCATTGAGCATAGTGCTTTCAGAGAATTTGAACACGTGTTAGTAGTAGATAAAATCCATCCATTTATAAAAACAGAGGCAACGACACAGTAGCAGTCTCGGAAGTCAGCGGCGTATATGAGATTTCCAAACCTCGCATGCACGCCGTTGTTTTATTCATGATATATTCAGCTCACTTAATAACCTTGAACTTATCACTGACAAGCTGCTCGGATGGAGATTTATTGGTCCCTGTAAGCTCTTTGAGGTTTTGCCAGAAGAGGATTCGCTGAGCTTTATTTGTTTTAGTTTTTTTTCCTCTCTCTTTATGGGGAAAAATACGATACTTTTAAATCATTCCATTTTTGTTGGTTTTTCTTGTAACCTCAGCAGATTCAGATCATGAATAAGCTTTAAATCCGGGATATATTTTTAAAATAGAGACATGGGGTCAACTTTGTTTGTATATAAGAAATATACAATAAAACAGTCATTTTGTTTCTGCTGAGGTGAACCACATTATTGTTGTTCCTTGACGAACTGATAAATATTGCCTCATCTCTCTTCATAGTGTACCTCTTTATTTCTGCACATCGAAAAGCACTCCCACGAGCCTCTCTGTTTTTTCCACGCTGACTCCTGCGCCATGTCATCTGTCTCGTCTAATCTTTTTTACCCAGGTCTTGGTGTTGTTTTTTTCCATCCATGTGCCACTGGTTGTTTGTTGTCCTCACCTTGTCTTTGTGTTTAAATACCCTTCGAGGGAGGTGGATTATAGCCGTGTTCCAGATGTACTAACAATTACACGGATACCGATTGATGGTGTGCACACAAAATTGTACATACGAACACACACGCCAGCAAATGGTCGGATTTTTAATGGATGGGGTGTCCGTTGTCACCCGACCGAGAAAACATCAAGAACACAAGCAGTTTTTTTTTTTTTTTTTTTTTATATGCTAGTATGGCGATTGTGAGTGCATACTTGGCCGTTCCGTGCAGTGCCACTTCGGGGATAGCATCTTATCTTCACTCTCCCAGAGTGTTGGCGGGCAAGAGTCTGAAGATCAAACATGCCACTGAAGACAGACACAAGAAGAGAGGTTGCAAACCACTCCCGCTCAGTAGACAAACAACCCCCTGCTACACTTAAACACAGTCTGCATTCCGAATGCTCCCCAAAACGCAATGTGGATAAAGGACTTGAGATGGAGCTCATAGTTTTGTGAATCTTAAATCTTCATCTTCCAAAGACATCCTATTGGATAGTATGAAAACGCCAACGAAAAAGCAATTATGCTTGCTTCACAGAGGTCTTTGGCAAGTCCAATTCCGAATTGTGCCTTTTCACTTTAGAGGTTCCACTGTGCTTTGCAACATTCAACCAATCGTCCTCCCTGGAAATGAATAATGTTCCGTACTTTTACTATCAAGCTACCTTGCTACTCGCCAACCTATGTTTGGACTAGGTTGCTCTCCTATTTGAACTCTTTTCAGCAACTGAAACAATATCAACATGTCATTCACGCTTCCGTTGTTCTGCCCCTAGCGAAAAGGCTCTGCTGGTGAACAAATTTGAGCTGAGCATTCGCACGGAGGCGACCCAAGGCCTCGTGCTGTGGAGCGGGAAGGGCGTGGAGCGTTCCGACTACATCGCTCTGGCCGTCGTGGACGGCCGTGTTCAGATGATGTACGACCTGGGCTCCAAGCCAGTGGTGTTGCGCTCTTCGGTGCGCGTCGACACCAACCGCTGGATACGCATCAAGGCTAGCAGGTGAGTCGTGCTGTAGCAGCGAGCAAAGGCTTTCTCACTTTGATGGGATTACACTTCATCCATATTCTATTCCTGTCGCTGCGATCCCTTGCATCAATCCTCTGATGCGCTGCGAGTTGACAGATTAGTCTCAGATTAAGGTTATTTCCACGCCTGGTCATGCTTGAGCGCGATGCGCATTGCAGAACCAATTCTACGGATGGATTAATGAATGGTGAGGAAGGAAGAACATGCAGCAGCACTTAGGCTCCACATGGGAAAATTAAATAATAATGTCATTAAAATTGCATGAAGCCGAATCCCAACACACACAGATGTATCTTGAAGATCACGCTCCTAGCGTGACAGCTGATGCCACACTTTGGGAATTTAGTTCTAAATTACATTTGCAATTAATCAGATTACCACAAATTAGATGAGAGCGGGGCAAACCTGGAGCTTTTTATACCCTCTCAGTGAGCTCTGCGCCTTCCCCTTTGGGTAATCAAGTTTTGCGGAAAAAAGTGTTCATTTGACTAGAGCACTTGCGTATACAGTATATATATGAAAAAATCAGAGCACACAAAGAGCACAGACCTCTACTATGGCACATCCCTTATACCAACATTTTCTCAGATGGATCAAATGTACAATACTTTACAATCTTATGATTCCACGATAATGTAACGAAACATTATATGGTAGATTTATTCATTCATTCATCCGAACCGCTTATCCTCATGAGGGTCGCGGGTGTGATGGAGCTGACTTCAGGCAGGAGGCGGGGGACACCCTTAACTGGTCGCCAGACAATCGCAGGACGCACAGAGACGAACAACCAGCGGAACTCCCACTCCCACCGACGGGCAATTTGGAGTGGCCAATGTGGGAGGAAACCGGAGCACCCGGAGAAAACTCATGCAGGCACGGGGAGGGCATGCAAACTCCACACAAGGAGGGCCATAAGGTGGAATCGAACCCGTGACCTCTAAACTGCGAAGCGCACATGCTAACCAGTGCTCCTCCATGCAGCCCTATATAGTGTTAATGATTAAAAAGAAAAACAGTAGTATGCCCTGCTGCAGGGGTCATCAACATTGTGCCCCTCATGACCACATGAGTAACCTGCGGAGCTGTTCTAAAAATAGCTCACCGGTGATAGGGCATCGTTGTAGAAAGGATTGTTTAAAAATGCAAACCATACTGGCAGAGATCCATGAAAAAAGTGGTGTAGCATATATTTATCCATTTTCTAATTATTGTAAGACATCATTAACACGATCACTGTGTGAAAATGAAATTATTTAACATTAATAACAAATACTAATATTCTTAAGAGCATTTTGATCAAATGGGGCAATGCAAACTTGTATCAAATTGGTAGTCCTTCCTTCTCACTAATTAGTACCAAAGAAGTAGCTCTCATTTTCAAAAAGGTTAGTGACCCCTGCCCTGCAGTAATCTCAGGAGATAAAAAATGGTGTGCTTTCAGGGATGATAAAGTAATGGAAATAGTTTGTTAGATTGTCAATGTTAAGTATCAACTGCTTTTAACTGAAATCTGAATCGGAAATTATTTGCCATTACAAAGTCCTGCACACACGTCCGATATTTGATCATTTTCAATCCAATCCAACAAGAGTCGTATTTCCTGTAGTTCATAAGTGTCAAACTCAAGGCCTAGGGGCCAGATACGGCTCGTCACATCAGTTTATGTGGCCCGCAAAGACAAATTGTGCATCGACTACAAATTGTCTTCACTTGAAATAAATAGAGATATTGCTAGCAATTTTTACTACATTCATCTTTTTAAAATATTCACAGTTTTTACTCGTCTCTGATTTCAAAACTATCAATTCATCAATTTGTTGTGTAGCCTATACTGTATATAATATAAGGCATTCACAGATATAATGGCCCTTTGAAGGAAACTATGACGACAATGCGGCCCGCGAAAAAAAAGAGCTTGACACCCCTGCTCTAGTTGCACATGTTCGAAGCCGTTAGAAGATGAGAGAGGAGCAATATTGACGTCTCCATTGACCGTTGTTGTCATGATCACAGTCGCTCAAGTTTGCTACAAGCTTTTATGAAAGTAAACAAGCAACTGTAGTTTTCCAACAGCTGGCAGTTAGTCCATCGGCGAGTAACACATACAGAAAGATTGGTTCAGTTCCTGTCTCATTTAGTTGTCTCTCTCACTTCGCTGTACTTTTTAACATCGACTCGGATCCTCTTGATGTCTCCTTCTGGAAAGCACTCTTCTTGCAGCTCCATTGCAATCAGAGCCGACATTTTTCAATCAACAAAAAGCAAGGCGTGAAGGCGCAAACAACAGGCGCAGATATATACGCCTCCTCCGATGAAAGTCACAGCCAAAAGCGCTGAAAACAATCCACAATGGTTTTACACAACACATAATCCACATTAAATGACAAAAAGGGTGGAAAAGTGAAAATAAAAGACCTGATTTTAACTGCCAGCCTTAAGGCTCCATCTTTGATTCTCAAATATTCAATTCATCTGGATTAGACATAACATGTTAATTTGTGGATAATTCTCTTCACAATTCATCATTCAAAAAAAATGCATATAACCTCCTTGGCAAAGCCAAATATGCAGTTCATATAGCCCGAGGCTTTACTATAGAAAGGCAGCGTGCAGTGATTGTTGCGCATGGCAATATCACATTAAAGGATTCTGTCATTAGAAACAAATTAACTGCTGGAAATTTGAGCGTGACCCATTTATCACCTTCAGCCTGCTGGACATTAGCTTTCAACGTGGCTGTCAATTTAAGTACGGGGGATAATTACATTGCTTCCGTTGTCTAAGAAAGCGGCGATAATTGATCACTCAACATCCATACCAAGCAAAGGAACAGTTCATGTCTGTCTCATCCCTGGCACGCTTAGAGGCACACGAGATCATTTGAATGTTGACGGCGGTGTAAATCACAGCATGTGTAGTTATACTGCCACAATCTGTGTTGCTTGCCGTTTTAATGATGCCCCCTCAGTTGGAATGACACTTTAGTGGGTTCAAATTATCCCCATCGTCACAATCCCTGAGCGTGCGCTTCCAGCCACCTTGTATGAACGCTACTCCTGCGGCATCTGTTTGCTGCTAGGCGGGCCCATTTAGAACGCTGCTTGGCAAAGGCGTTTATGGGGGTGCTTAGTGTGCTGCCAGCGGAGCCATGATGCTTCAGATTAAATTAAAAAACGTTTTACAGCTATTGAGTATGACACACTTGCTTCTAAACAACAACCCTGTCCTCCGCAGAGCGCTACGAGATGGATCGCTACAAGTCGGCAACGAGGCAGCAGTGACGGGATCGTCGCCTTTGGCGGCAACTCAGCTGGACACGGACGGAGCGCTTTGGCTGGGTAGGCGGCCACACTTGAATAGAGAAATGGAGAAATATAGCATTTGCTCCTGAGGATGTCTACTAAATTCGCTCCATCAAGAGAAGTCTTTGCTCCAGCTGAGCCGGTTCCAGTGGTTTTCTAATCTGTGGGCCCGTGCAAATGCACGGAATTAATGTTTTTGTACGTCTTTAAAATAGCATTAAAAGCCATTAAATGGATTTAGCGAAAATTTAGGCCTTAAATGCTATTGCAACAAAAGCATACCAAAAAATGTGGTGGTTTTGGTCAACTCTTGTATTTTGGGGCTTTTTACAGTCGAAAGGCATTATCATGTGTACCAAGCTGAACCAAATCTTACTAGAGACAATGGAGGTGTGTTCTTGCACTCAGGTAACAACATCAAGTCAATTGCAACAACTGAGCCCTGCAGCAAGGACACATGATCCTCCAATCCTTCCATCGAGGGCCCTTCTTTTTAAATCCCCTTTTCACCATCCGTCATTAATTCGACGGTAATGCGCGTGAAATTAGGCCTGTCGATCCCCGATTTCTAAGGGGCCCAATCCGATTAAGATGTGCGGGACTGAAGAGGTAAAGAGCTTTTGACAGGAAAGTGAACTCTGAGCCCAGCGGATAAGTCGGGGGGACATCACTGATGAGGAGAATGTACGAGCCCTGATCCAATAGGACATTGTGACTATTTTAAGAAAAAGTTGCTAATAAGTTGAGAAAGAAGACTAGTTTGACTGAGCGCAAGCGTAACTCAAAATCAAGCATATTGTAGGAGAACAGGAGCCGTCAAACACGAGCCATCTGGGTCACCGTGTCTCTTCAAAGCATCTGAAAATCCATTTAAAATTGGATTTAAATGGAAAAGGTGCTAAAATAGAAAGCAGAATGGACTGAATCAATTCTTTTGAACTACAAAACTGCGAAGTTCATATTAGACAATAACCATTCCAGTCTGTTCACGCTGAGATTAAAACACATTGACAGCCCTCAAAAAGGTTACTTTCCAATTTAGATATCAAAATCTAAACTTTTGCCTTTACCAAGATAATAATGCTCAGTTTTGATTGGCACTTTGAGATGTTCATTTTACAATCTTCTAATTGTTGTAGTTTTGGTGTATTGCATCATACTGAGAGCTGCTTCTGAAATTTGTTTGATTCGTCATGGTTCGAGCATCTTGTTTGCTGTTGTCCTCAGGCGGTCTGGAAGAAGTGGCGGTGGCACGTCGGCTGCCCAAGGCCTACAGCACGGGCTTTGTGGGCTGCATCAAGGATGTGCTGGTGGATGGCGTGGAGCTCCACCTGGTGGAGGACGCCCTGAATAGCCCCCAAATATTACATTGTCCGGCGGCCAAATAAGCAGGCACGGAAAAAACACTGCGAAATGAAAAAGCAAATCAGTCAATACTCAAGAAATCCTCCCCGTCTTTTCCACTCAATCCATAGCACCCATGTCTCCTGCTGTAATTATTTTCTATTTTTGTATACTGTTCATCAATTTTTTTTGGTGCGGGGAGAAAATGTTTTAAAATTTCTTGGGTTTTTTTTCATAATTTCCTTTAATCTGCACCTACATTCACATGTCCATTGCCTTTTTTTTAAATCAACATTTAAAACATTTTCGGTGTAATAGTTTTGCTGTTAAATCTGTTGCCAAGGTAACCAAAAAGGTTGCTTATTGACTTTGCTCATGACTTGAATTCTGGTGTTGATTTTTACTTAATCCCTTGTTGTGGTGCCATACGGTCATTTAAATTCCCCCAAATTCTTTTAACATACAATAATATATATACTATATCCATGTTATATAATACTACATTCCCTCACCACCTCCCAACTCATTGTATTTCTCTAATGGAACTCTTTGAGATCAGTCAAGCTGCTACGGTGACAAAGTACAAAAAAAGAAAAATCCACTCCCATCGCTCTTCACAGCACCAAAAATTAATTAGTTTGAAACTGAAACCGATATTTACTGGAACTGAAGCCTGTCAGACTCTAACACATCTAACATCTGGAACAAAGTCTTATAAATAATTATAGAGTTTATAAATAATACCAGAGACTGTGAATATTAGAGGTGGCTTCTCCTCAGAGAGAGGCATGTATTTTTTTTTTCATCAAATTATAACTCATGATGACCACTATTAATGCATGGACGTATGCAGTGTCAATTGTTTTGTCTTTAATCCCGCAAAAAAACCACATGGGAAAAAAAAAAAAACTTTCTTCCCTCTACAATAGCAAAGGTATCGGTTCATTGTCCAAAGCTTTTTCCAGGTATTGCACAAGAATCTTGAATGGTGCAAAAGGGGGAAAGTTGTTCTTAGGGAGGATGGAAAAAGGAGCAACGCAAGGAAAAAGAGACGATTATTCTGGCATGTATTTTGCCCGACAAATCAACAATCAACAAAAGACTTGAGTTCCCTTTTTTTTATATTCCACATTGCTGGAAGAATCCGATGCGGCTGTTGAGAGAGACTGCGACCCTTGTTGAAGCCATAACAGCCACAAATCAATGTTAACTAACATACTGTAGTAGCGCATGGGTTTGTAACATTCAGCGACGCAACGAGGAATTGCTGAACCACAATAAGCTGTGATGACTGATATCTTCTTTTGATATGAGATCTTTGGCAATATATTCTATAACAAAATCTGTTTTGTGGTTGGGTAGCAAACGGTCTTGTTCGTTTACTTTCTTAATGTTCCCCCTCTGAAATAATCTGGCAACCATTTTTTTTATGTACAGGCCACCTGTTTTACGTGTAAATTTAGCTAAATGTGTTATCTGTGGAGGTTTGTTTGTTTGTTTTAGTAATATACACTGGAGCCATGTCTCTTCTTCCACACTTTGATAAATGTACATGGGGGAGGGATGTCACTAAAGCTATAATATAATTGTCGTGCATAATATCAGGTGAAATCAGGAAGCCCTTTTCTGGTGTATCAAGCCACATTGCAATTCCAACACTCGCTCTCTATATCTTATTTTGGCCACACTGTTCTTTGGTTTGGATCCATTGAGGTGGCGACACCTAAAAATATATATATATACATTTCCATCATGTATTGATGTGACACCAGACAATAATGCCACATGATTTAATGCCAACTTGGAATTGCCTTTAAAGCCCCCAGTCACCTTGACTCTAAGCATCGTCCTTATTTTAGCCGATTGATAAACTCCATCCCCATATAATAGTAATAATAATGACAGATAGTGATAGTTAAAAAAAACACGACAAGAGGAATGTTCAGATCCTCTCTTCTGTTCCTTATTTATATCTAAAAGTGGGTGTAAGCGACTGTCTGATCACAAACTTCATAAAACGGCAGTGCATCGAGTAAAAGTGGCATGACCTGAACATTACTAACTTTATGACCTTTGTCTTGTGTTCTTACCATCATGAAATAAAATGTCAACCAAAATGGAGTTCATTCTTGTCATTGTTTATTTTATTTTTTGAGGGGTGGGCTTTAAATATTTTGGTTTAATAATACAGTATTTCTGAATTTGATGGTGCCAAAATGCTGAAAATTGTCATTTTTATAACACACGATGATGGTAGATTTAAAACAAATCAATTCAGATGTGAGCGAAATGTAAAAGTGAGTTTTCATTTGAGAAGTTTCACAAATAATTCATAATTCAATCGTGAAGGGTAGTTCATGCTAACTACCTCCTACCTTTTTTCGGAACGCAATAGTATTTAATCGTTGGCATACAAGTACGGTAATTTGCATGAAATGGCTCTACTGTACTTAATGTTGCGTGCGTTTAGGTCAATCTTTCCTAACTTTTTTTTTCTTCTCATCAAGGCAGGTATCCACAGAGTGTTGATTCAGTTCAGAGTTTCTGCTCCTAAACCTTTAAAGAATTGGCATATCGATAAAAGGGAAATAAATTGAATGTGAAAATGTCAAGTGAAAAGAAGGAAGTTGATACACTATCAACTATCAGCTTTTTCAGTGGCTGGATTCATGAATTAGATTGTCATCTGGCACACACACACAGAAATATCTCATGCTATATTTGCCTACGCAGGTGCAACAAAGCCTCTTGAAAGGAACGTGAGACCTGCAGTATGGATTGAAATCCCCTGATGCTAGCTGATGACTTTGCATTCATCACATTTAGTGTTAGAAAACAAATATGCAGCCGGTGCTATTCTCTTTCCACATCTATTTCCATCATGTATTGATCAGACAGTAACGTCATCCCATTGTGCACCAGCATCGTTTTTAACTGCTTGCCAGACCCACATAATAAATACTCAGTGGGAGCAGATCCTTTCAGCCCGGAGCACGTTGCACTGAGCTGAGGAACAATTCCAAGGAGAGGAGATGTTTCATCTCTCTGTCCTGTCAACGCTTGTGTGGGAGCCATAGCGGCGGCACACGGGGTCAAACTATGGGGAGGCAAATAAATCCATAGACAATTGCATAAGCCTGTCCATCCCCCAGTAGATTAAGCTGTAGTGAGAGACCGCTGACGTCAATGCTGCCTGTGGATGCAAGCGCCGTCCTCCAGAACAGAGGTGCAACCTGCAATTTTGCTCTTGACACGATATGGCATTTTTACAATAGAGCAAAATGAAGTCTTTATTGATTTAACAGTCAACAAGCTACAAGAGGTGAATTCAAAATTACAGTGTGACATACTCTGTTCTCTGCATTGTCTGTTTACTGTTATAACAGTCAGGCATCGGGTTAAATAAAGTTTAGGGCTCCTACTTTCGAGTAATCACCTTCACGGGATTGAATAATGTATTAAATGTAATATTATTAAATCAATTATTAAAATGATTAAATATAAATGTATGTCTATACGTATCACATTTATTAATTTATTTACTTATTTGGATCTTTATTTATGGAAGGCCATAATACAGATGCAAAATGTATTTGTGGTGTTTAGAATAGATCTTTATTGTCATTGTCACACATGTACAACGAAATTTAAAAGTGCCAACCGATCAGTGCATAAAATAAAAATGTTGATGTTTGATGTTGAATCTTCCATCTCTGTTGTGTACAATAATTTTATTGCAGTACCGCTCCCAAAATCACACTGCTGCTAGGGCTTTGTTTTGAAGGTCAGAGCCGGAACTCACGCGCCATACTTGTAGTATGTTTAGTTTGATCAGACAGTTCGCCAAATAGCCCCGAGCTGGAGCTCACTGACAGCCAGTGTCCGCCGCCATATAGTCAATCTTGCACGGGGACAAGAGCACGTCTGAGGACTCCTGACAGCTCGGAGAGACTGCGATGACATCTCGCAGGTAAAGTGGAGTTCATTTCGTGTTTGTTGAAAGTGTCACCTGTCACGGCCAAACTCTTTTACACCTGTTTGACTTTGCACGGAGTCGAGCCTCGGTAAATTACGGAGACTGGGAGATAGAGACTGGACTTGGTGGAGTGGCCGAGGTCAGGGAGCAGTTGAATTTTCAAATGGGCATGAAGTTAAATGTGGATCATCTGTTGTATTAGCTCTCATTATAAGGTTAAGGCATAGATATTATTCCTCGGTTTGCCAGAAGTAGCAATGTAGTACAATGCACTTTTCAAATTGCAAAGTTGATTGGTACAGTTTTACATGCGTATTTTATTTATTTGTTTTCTATAAATACATTGGAAAGTGCAGTGCGCATGTTTACATGTCATTGTTTAATGAAACAGGAACATATGATGCTTATGGACTTTGTGTGTCCAAGCTCATTTGTAGATGCAAGCGTTCAGCAATTGCTCTTTATCTCTGGACTAAGTGTTTGTCCACGTGCATCATCAGCATTCTGTCCTGCTGCAAAGGTGACCTGGGAAATGTTGACTCCAGCAGCTGGCTGCTCTGGAGACAATTCTGTGCGTCACGCTCGTCAGAAATTGCTTTCTTTGCACTCCTGGAGTTGGTAGTTTGCACAAAAAGCAAACACTGTACGGGTGGTAAACAGGTCTGTGTAACATACCCGTTAGTTGAATGTTGTCATTGAAAATGGTTTCTTTAATGATTTTCAGTCTTCTGAAAGTTCCTACATATTGTTGAAGTTCTATAAAGTTAAATAAAATGGAAAGGACAGTGAAACAGTCCATAATTCATTCTGGAACGCTGGATATGTCCAATTTAAAACCAAAATCGTCTGTTTCAGGCTTCGACAATCACAAACCCATTATTAATTGGTTTTACAAGTACAAAAAGACAAACAATATGAAACATGCATGAAAGTGATTTGAACAATGTTCTGAGTTATTTCAAAGGTGTATTTTTACCCTGGATTTTAGTATAATCCCAAATTGTGCAACCTTCGGGTTCCTCTCAGTATCGTAAATGTTTTTAAAATAATGGACGGTGGGCACCTGCTGATATTTGCCGTTTGCTGTCCATGAATTTGTCTAATCATGTTTTTTCTGTGAAGCAAATTGTCATCTCGTTTGATGAAAAATGGACCTGTTTTTGGCTCTCTGCATATTTTTATGTTCTTTTAATAACATTAAAAGATTGCATAATATGGTGCCAAAGCCGCAACATCAAAAATAAATAAGTAGGTTACATACATTGGCTGCTTCGCTTTATTAGCCGCGATGTGGCATGGGATATTTGCAAAGAAACAGGTCACGCAGATGGAATCTCAGAAACTTTTAATTGCCTGAAATATGCACGAAGCTCATTAGTAAAAATACATAAGTACACTACGTCCTATTTAAAGCCGCAGGGTTCAAAACAAGGGCAAAAAGTAGTCACTTACAGTCTGGAAATTAGAATAATACTTACCGGGGAAACTGAAAGTTTCAAAGAATCACATGCACACACACATTCGTCTTGTGCATTTTTCTCAAAATCAAAACTTCTGTTAGCTGCTCATTTAGGTTATTAAGGGTAATGT
Source organism: Syngnathus acus (assembly GCF_901709675.1). Taxonomy (NCBI): domain Eukaryota; kingdom Metazoa; phylum Chordata; class Actinopteri; order Syngnathiformes; family Syngnathidae; genus Syngnathus; species Syngnathus acus. Next base: position 9,466,958 of record NC_051088.1, on the reverse strand, counting down.
TATGAGATGCAATTTGAAGTCATATTTAAATGTTTTTGGATCATAGTTTGTGGTGTATTTATAGTTTAACCATTAATGTTGATCACTGGACTCAAACCCATGGCCCTGGGGCTATTTATGGCCCACAGGATGATATTTGGCAGCCTGCTACTTGATATTAAACTTTAATAGTGGAACAGCAACTACCTTGTTTATATTGCAGAATGTCAGAGCTAAGGGTCACAATCAATTCAACCAGTTATAGCACACACATGCATGGACGCACGCACACGCACGCATCCACGCAAAAAGAGCGAAATTGAGTGTTGCTTTGAGGCTCCCTTTGCACTTTCTGATCTCAAATCTCACAGTAACGAGCCAAGATGTGGAGCTCAATTCTAATGAAAGTGTTTTTCTCGCTCTGTTGGACCACATTTAAATCGTTCTTTTGATCTACTCATACAGTTGCCTACGCTTCTGCAGCTATCTAAAATGACGTCATGTCTCTGCTCTGTGTTCATTATGAAAGCACCGATATAGCCCCCCAAAGCCCCCTTTGTTAATGGAGCAGACCGCATCTGTCACTGAGACACATTTGAGAAGAGTGAGTCAGTTTTCTGTGTCGGGCCACAGGAAAACAACAGCCCGTGTGGAGGAATAAGATAACGCTGGCAACATTTCCAGTACAGCTCTCCGTTTCATGCTTTTCTTTTTTATGCATTTCATGCAGTGTAGAGTAAAGCAGGAGTCCCAAAGGTGCATAAAGAAATACATATAATCCAATTTTCTGACTTTACATTTGGAAACTACTCAATTTGAATATATAGTGATTTGATTTAGAAAAAAAAGCTCTATTTTTTTCTGTAATTGTTTTTCATTCTGTGAGCCAGATAAACATAAAAATACCACCACCACTATTACAAAGCATTGAGAAGGTGATAATGTAAAATATTTAGGTGCAGAATATTTTGTTCCTGGGTGTAAAATGTGCATTATTTGATGTTTATCAGACTCACTTTAAATGAGTTAGATTAAAATACAAGTCTGTAAAGTATCTTTCACCATCCTTTTGTCAGAAGTCACTTGCCCAACAAAAAAAGTTTTTCCCCAAAAGCCTCCATAGAAAAACCACAGCACAATTTTTGTATTTGAAATTGTTTATGAATGCAAACTTTTCCAACTATAGCCATTATCTTATCTAATAGTAACAAACACAATTCATATTCAACAGTTTCTACATTTTTATTGAATATATTTTAAATATAAATCTTCAAAATGTTCTTTTTTTTTTTGTCTTTCACTGTTCTATCCCCAACCATATGTCTAAGGCCCACTTTTCCGTTCTAATCCACCATTTGAAATCTCAAATTGAGGAGTTATTTGACAATATAAAAAAACAAAAATGTAGAATAAGCACATTCATTTTTCACATTCAAAGAAAGTTTTTCACCAATTCTAAATTTTCCACTTTTGCATTGACAGAAATAGTTGATGTAATTCCAAAGGATTAAAAGATTGGGAGCCAGATTCCCATTTCAAATGAGTAATTTAGTTAATTATGCCATATGTGGATTTAGAGTGGGAAGCATCCAGGCATGGGGAATGTGTGAGTTAAGCACCGCGTGTAAATACAGCAGCTCATCAGCTGGGCTAAAAATACAGACAACGTTACGAAAATCCACACCCCGAGACCCGTCTGCGACGAATATAGCCCTTTGATGCCATGCCGAGTCCGCTAAGTATATTCACCATATACCACCACCACATATCTCCATCTCCTTTTCGTCGGCGGGCCTAGACAGGCACGCCGTAAATAGATGACCGAGGCTTTATTGAACTTGAGACATTACGTAAGAGGCTATGCGGCTGCTGGATGCACAGTGGGCCCCGTTTTTCCTTCAACCAGCTTGAGGCCTAACCTGAAGCTCCCAGCTGCCCATGTCTGTCCCATGACACATTATGTTTTTGTTTTTAACTGTGTTCTGTTGTCACCTTATCAGGCCGAGCCAGCTTATTTAGAATCTCATCCGCTCATTTGTGTTTGTCTGGTTCGCCGCTCGAGGCTTTTGCAGGGAACTGGGTCGCATGGTGGCCGTCAAAGGAAATCCTATTCTTGGAAAGCCCTGACTCACTCGGGTCCTGAAGTCATGATCTGAGGAGGAGGGAGTGAGAGTGTGAGACTGGAACTATAATGGACATTCAATGGTCAAACATAACCTGCAGTACCGGTTAACGTTGCGTTCCTCATGGGTGCTATGATAATGAAACTATGTAACCCTTTACTTGGTTGTTTTCATATTGCATTCGTAACATTTCAGACATCAAAACAATAAAATAAAAACATACTACAAAACCATAAAAACAATACCTCAACTTTGATAAGTGATGGCATGCATCATATCAGAGGTGGCTAGCAACGCGGCTCCCCTCATTCTCTTTACATGCAGGGCAGAGAGAGGCTACATGGTGTGCCGATGCATGAGGTCGGTGAGTGCAAAGTACATTTGAAACAAACTGCAAGATGATCTCTACTTAGAGATAATGTAAAGTTGGCTGTTGAGTCTAAACTTGGAGAGTGCCTCCTACCCCTGCTTCTGTGTGACCAACCCCATCCCACCTAACCCATAGTTACGTATGCAGCCGTCAGGGTGGTATGTTCAAAAATATTTTTAGGGTGATGATAATAGTAAGTTGTTTAATTAATTGATTTCTACAATGATTCAGAGGGTTTCTTCCACACTTTAATTTATTAATGAAATACAATAACACCCACCATACACATCCACAGAGCTCATAGCTAGCTGCCTGAACAAATCCACCAAAATTGTCTGATACCACCTGCGCCACAACTTAAACCGGCTTTTAGCTGGTCAAAATTCATGCCTACTCTCATTAAATTGTCAGGTGCACTGGGGGGGGCGTGTAATAAAAAAAAAATAAAAAATACCACCCTTGGTCCAACGGAACACAGTCTGACAAAATTTCAAACACGGTCAACAAGATTTGTACAAAAATAACAGTATGCACTCTAATGCAAGACATATTGGACAATTTTATGGTCCCTTCTTTGTGGTAACAGTTTAGGGAAGGGCCTTTTCTGTTGCGGCATGACGGCCGCAGTTAGTACCCGACTCAATCAAAAGACATTCTTGAATGAGTTTGGTGTGGAAGATCAAATTCAACCCAAACATCGTAAATTTCTTCTTTCAGTTCCACCATGTTCAGTTTCACCTGTTTCAGTGATCACTGTTAAGGCGGATTAATATTGGCCTTGCTACAATACGCATTGGCAAGGGACACATTTTGTTTGTGGAATTCTCCCTTTGGCCCCAGTTTCACTCTCTCGCTCTCTCTTTCTCTTATTCTTTCTCTCTGTCTCACTCTTGCTCTCTCACGCTCTAACATTTCAATATGTAGTCCTACATCAACTCAAGTAAATGTGTGTATTAATACAACTACATTGAACAATGCATTTAAGTACTTAATCCAAGGGTCACAGCAAAGTCATGCTGAGTTTGTATAGTCCGATACCTCTTGCTGTGTTTAAGTGCACGTTCATCCCATGGCTGAAAAATGAATAGCCTAATGGCATACTGCTGAATTGGCTGGATCGCCCGGGGGTTAGCTTGGCCAGGGCTGACCATGATCCCGTGTAACTACCCCACACACGATTAGATATAATCTCCAGGCACGGGCGACAGCTGTTGTGTTTGCTCCTCCGACAAGACCGAGCCAGGACCTTGCAGTTCTGGGAGAGCTGGCACCCTGATCCGGTCTGGCATGGTCTGGTCTGTGTCACGGCCAGCGAAAGCTCTTTTGGCTTGGGGATTACAGGCTGGGCTTTGTTTCCTGTCGACCGTTCAGGAGGAAGGCGGTCAGACCAGGCGGCCTAAGCTTGTCACATTTGCCTAAGGTGGAGAAAGGGGGGCGGGGGCTGATAGTGGCGACGGGTTGTGCTATCAAGCTCGCTCACGTTCATCCAAATCCCAGATTACAAGACCCCCGCCCCTCGCTCTCCCCTGCGCACTCCCTCGCTTTCGTACATATGCGCAAAGCAGCACGTTTCTCTCGCCGTCTCATTCTAGCAACACCCGTAACACAGAGCAGCGAACACCCCTGACCCCGTCCCCCAAACCCTCTATTTGTCTCTATTGTCCTGACTTCCTCCTGCCTTCACTTGTGTAACTGTTCTGGATTATTAAAATCTGAGAAGGAAGGGGTTCGACCGAGAATGGTGAGGTAGGCAGAAATCATCCCCACCAACCTTCCTCATGTTCCTTCTTTCACAAATAATGCATTTACGTTGGTTAATTTAACAGAAGCGTTGAGAGGTCAGCCCTGGAACCAAATCACTTCCAAAGGTCATTTTGACCTCTCATCTAAAACACTACTAACTAAAACCAGAGCAATGCTCAAAGTTTTGCCATCTATTTTTTTGTTGTACTGTCCTCTGTGTGAATTGCTTGTTTAGTGTGATCAATCCCCAGCCAGTGTTCACAATTCACATCAGATGAGGGTTTTTACTTTTGTTTGCTGTCTGGAGTTGAACCATATGTTCCTCAAAATGTTCAATCTGTTTGACCTTCATTTCTGGCTATTTCCAATTGTGTCAGAGTAACATTTCTTGTAGTTCAATCCTACTGTTGCAGCTTCCAGCAATCCCCATTGTTGTGATGATTTCTCCAGTGACAGCAGTTCTGGGATGGAAGGATTAAATATAGATTAGTGACAGACCACATTTTTTTATTTGCCCCACAGTTATTGTTTCTCTGTATATATCTGTGAAGGATTAAAAACAAGACAATGAATAATCTGTTCACCATCTGACATGCATGCCCTCTCAGTGGTTCCTCAGCAGAGTACATTTTCTGTAAATTATCAGGATAACACAACTATTGTCACTCGTGAAAGAAAAAAAGTCCTGTCACTGAATGATTTTATAATCTCACATTAACATAGTTACTGTGCTTCAAGATTAATTTAAATTATATTGGTTGCTGCTTCTTGAAATAAAATTTGACGTTTGATTTGTCATGTCAAACTAAGTATTTTCTGTCAAATTGCTGTACAAATTTAGCCTAGCAGCAAATTTATAGTCTTCAAAGTCATAACCTTTGAAGCAGTCCATGCCCAGCCCCCCTCCCCTCGTAAACAGAGTCCTCTCTTAGATCACCGGAGCCCTTCATCCCATTGAACCACAAAACATACACTTTAACTTATCCCGTCGTAGTTGTTAATGTATCATTTCTACTGTCGCTTCTACAATGTGTACTTTGCACGTTCAAGTGACCGAAATCGCATTAGTTTCCTCCCTCGTGTCACATCTCCTGACCCAGGCTGGTGAGGATACAGGTCAAGTGCATTCTGGGACAGATTTCTGGTCTTTGTTGTGATCTGATCCAGTCCTGTCTTTGCCATAGTCTCGCTTTCACAGCCCAGCAATTAGACCCTATTTATTAATTTCTTCGAATATTAGCAGTCCACATTGTTTAAGTGTCATTTACATTACAGAAAAATCATGTAAAAAAAATATTTTCCAAATGAGAGTTGTACACATTAGATAAAGCCTCGGTTGTGTGGTCACATGACTTTGATGTAATGCGGCGTAATGGCTCATGCTGCATATGTGCATACAGCTGCATACAAAATGCCCCTAGCTTTTTCCCCCCCTTGGTTGAGACAGTCTATAGTGAGATTTTTGTTTCTTCATAATGATAATGCAGCTACTCTATTCCAACTGTCATCGGGCGGTAGGCAATTATTGTTGAATCCTATCATCATATCTGTGACTGCTTCCGATTAATATATTCCATATGCAAGTTTTGAATATTGTGTTGTGTGTTATTGTGCAGCAACATACCTACATACGGTCAACCCAAAACTAAATTTTAAGCACCACATTTTATACCCAGGCAAGACCACAATGACATCGAGACACTTTTAATACTGTAATACCCTGAAGTATTTTAATTTCTAACTCCGTAGTATGTTTTACATTTAATTAGTTTTGCTAAAATTGCTGTTTTTTTTGTTTGTTTTATACTGTATATTGAGAGGCATTTTCTTTTTAGTGTGTGCTGAATAATAAGTTCTACACTTGAATTTATGAGTATTCTTTTTTTTTTTACCCCCCTGATGTATGCATATCTCACATCCGCAGTGTGGAAATAATGAGGTTTATCTCTCAATTTGAACTTAGCTTTTTTCTCATCTCAAATGAGCTGTTAATATTGTTAGCCTCGTCTACTCTGACGAAACAATGAAATTAACGAGGCATCCCCGAAGATAAAATTTGCAATCTAAGTATGTTGTCTGGTTTTAATAGCAAATATGACAGGCCCTGATAATGACAGATTTGCTAACCTATCATAAAAGACATTAGCATTGGCCTGTCCAACATTTGCAATTTTATTTGTGTTATTTCATCAGGCAAAATACACTTCAGACGTCATGCATGACAGCAGCTCCGTTCTGATTGTTGTTTTGAGGTGGTTCCACCCCAACGTCACCGGATTTGAAGCAGAGCAGCTCCTGTTGACCCGGGGTGTCCACGGCAGTTTCCTGGCCCGGCCCAGCAAGAGCAATCCAGGGGATTTCACCCTTTCAGTCAGGTATTTATGTTCTTCCCCTGTTTCCTCTTCATCTGTTTTCTCATTGATCACGAGCCTTTATTCTGCCTCACTGTTCTCAAATGGTACAAAGTTCAGTTGTGAGAGCAAACAAACCTCAGTTCTGTCTGGCTGAGGGACTAGTTTACCCAAGACAAAGACACTGAAAATAATATTGTGAGTATTTTTAGTTACAAACCTTATTACCTGCTTGGCGTAAAATGGGGCACATCTCCATTTTTGTGCCATAACAAGTCTAGTTTGTGTAGACCAAAAGCGTTTTCTCTTAGACTTCCTCAGCGCACTTGGCATTCGGAGAGAAAACGTAGCCTAAATGTTAGACTACCTAAAAGCATATCTAAATGTTAGCACAGGCCGACGACATCACCTGCAAGAGATCTTTCGGTTTGCCTGTATAAACTCATTTAACGCCCCAATCTCATGCGTGATAGACCCCAATGAGTCTATTTCTGCTTCCGCAATGTCAAGCTCTGCGTGCGCTTAGAGGGCCCTCGATCATTTTAAAGCAAATGAGGGGATCCAATGCCCAAGAGGCGGCTACATCCCATCGCATAACCGGGTCACAATGGCGCCAATGCCCATTCCTGCCCGTGCAAAGTCGAGGAAAATACCAGAAGAAAGAGAAGTCCACCCATGTGCCATTTGCTTTGCTCTAAATTTGCGCTGAGCACAACAGTAGAGCCCCAAGTGGCCTTTTAGAGATGACATATTTACAGTTTATATTTCCAGAGAATTTATATACTATTTTATTAATCCTATATCAACATAAGCTCTTCTTGACTCACATTTCAGTGTACCACACTACAGCATACCGTCTCTAAACACACACGCACGTACATCCAGTTTGTTCTCAGAGCAGTGGAGAGCTTAATGAGCTAATTAGTCATTATCCAGCATGAGTGATAGTTCAGATGGTAATAGTCACTGTGGGAGGTTGGTGTCCTCGCTGTCTTCTTGTCCTCTCCTTGTTTTGCCTCTCTTGCCCTTATCTCTACAATTGTATACGGACGTGATTTGGAATGTAGGAGATATTCCGCAAACGCAAAAGTCATGTTAGTTCTTTGATGTAATCAGTTTACTGGCTAATACAAACTGTAAGGGGGGAAAGCACAAGTTTGCGTAGCCCTAACATCTGTGCTGATATTACTGTTAAGAGTTGTGTCCAGTATTTCTACAAACATGCTAAATGATCAGAGAATATTTTTTTCACATAATGTTATACCACAGACAAATATTTTTTTATGTGTATTTCAGTATCGGCCTTTTCCTGGCTCAAATCGAGGCAGAGCTAAAGTGTTTAAACATTTTTCTTTTTCTATTACTGACTTACGGATAGTTCAGCTCATGATGTTGAAAATATATAGCTCATATAAAATGCTGAAATGATTATTTATGCTTGAAGAAATTTGTGGTGAAGTAGAAAGTTTATGAAAGTTATAATGGCAGTGAAGGGTGCTTTCTCACGAGCAGTCTTTATTAAGTTTTGATGAAATTCTAGTTCACGACTCATTTGAACGCGTGTGAAAACGGCAGTCTGGAGCAGACTAGATAAACCAAATGCACTGTAATGTGGTTTGCATGTCATGTGAAAGCCATCCCACTTCAGCAGTATGTGCGTGTCAAGTTTTGCTTGCAACTTCGACGCCGGGTCCTCTTCAGCAACAACAGCCTATTGACAAACATATGATGTTCCCACCACGATTGGAAATGTGTGAACGTATGAGTGAATCAGACATTTGAAAAGCATAGCACTGACCTAAACACATGTAGAATGTCAAAAGATTAGACCATTGACTTGCGTCTTTCGGTTTACATTCTTGAGAGCAATCAGAAAAGCAAACCTTGTGGTTTGCAGTGGCACATTGTGATACACTTGAAATGTTTATCTTGAGACCAGACACGTTGTTGAAAAACCCAGATATTGATTGCGGCCAGAGAAAGCAAACTAGGTGCGAAAGCATCTCAGATCGCATATTTTTGTTGTGAATTGTATAATTCACGTTGCCCAAAGGGAAATTGTGGGATCATTAATTTCCTGAATTTTAATCATGGCATAATTTCAGGCTCTGAACACAGCATTAACATGCCAACAGTTAAATTTCAGTCAACCTCAGGTTGTTGTTATGGTAACGGTAAGCCAAAATTCCACGTTTGCTCTAATGGAGTTTGCATAGTGTGTGTGATGATTTCCACTTCCCTCTTTTCTCCACTTTTGTGCTTAGGGCTGATGATAGGTTGCGTCTTTATTGATGCCATGATGTTCACCTTATTTCATGGTGCGTTTCCTGAGAGTTATCGAGTCCATACACCCATTTTTACATGGGAATGCAGTATTTAGCATATTGTATTGGAAATAGCACTGTGCCCATTCTGTAATTTGCATTGTCATATATATATCGAAAAGTAATTAAGATGGTAAATAAAATGTCACAGCGTATGTTTGGTTTTTCCATCGATAACGGTGTTTAACTGTGAGAGCAGTCTAAGGGCTGTGCGTTGAAGTGGGGCTTAAACAGGACTATGGATCTATGGCACCATGCCAACAGCCAATACTAAAGCTATTAAGCAATTACCGGGAAACACAAAGAGAGAAAGGCAACAGCTCATGGCACGAAAGGATAAAGAAACATGCACGGGATGCAAAACGGAAGTATTGAGAGACACATCTTGATACCAATCAATCAATAGGAGGTTGGCTTAGACTGCTAAGTTGCTCCCTCCAGAATGTTCTTCCTTCATTTTACCAAGACAGTTTTGTGCGTGGGCATACGTCTGTGTAGTATATATTCAGAAATATTCAGTTGCGTTGTTTTCTGCGTGTCAGTTACAATGCAGACTGTATGCAATTGTGATTTACAATGTGATCACTTTAAATAAGAAATTCTCCAGTCAGACCATCTGCAGTCATCAAACACTGGCAAAACTACGTTCACATAAGAACTGTACCAGTTCAAAAATCAGGACAAACTACAGTGAAACACATAACTACGTTTTCTTTTTATAAACCAGCCTTGTTTCACCTGCCAATTACGCTAAACCAAGTTAAGTCTTCAACTCTGGCTTCTACTTTCTGTAGCTTGACATTACCGTAGTTGACCCTGCCTCATTTACAGTAAAACAGGTGGTGTGGTGTCAAGTAATGGATTTTTCAACAACAAATCGATAATCACATTAATCGACAATTATTTTAATGGGGTAGTTGTTTCATCTGATTCATCATCTGATTTCTCAAATGTGATTAATCTCTGATTTCTGCAGTCTTTTGTAAAAACTGACTTTTTACCATTTGTGTTTAAGACATTTGATAATATCTGCTTTTACTTTGGGAAAAATAAATGACAGCACCAGTAACTGAATCCATTTCAAAAAGGTTGGTGAGTACAAAAGGAATACCTCAATGATATTGCTTAATTGTTGTTTTGTTCTTGTTTCCTACTAAACAAAACCAAATAAACCACAATGAAAAAAGTTGTTTACACAAAATAATAGCTTCTAAAAAATGATAATGACAGCCTTATTTTGAACACTTTCTGGTTGAGCTGTGTATTTTGTACACGGTATTTTGTACACTCAGACATCCATAAAAGTATACACCTTTATAAATGTCTGAGTGTACAATTGAACCACTTCTCAAATAGATCTTGTCAATTTGAGCCTTGAAAAGCAGCAGATGGCTTGATAAGCTCCTACTGTTGTATTGTGCGAGTGGGTGCTGGCGTGATCTGTATTTTACTCCCGGCGTGCGGGAGTCATTTTCACACGCCTGCAGGGCATAAGTGTACCTCGGAAATAAAAGAGCTGTCCCTCTGCCCACCAAGGCGCAACGATGAGGTGACCCACATCAAGATCCAGAACTCCGGGGACTACTATGACCTGTATGGGGGCGAGAAGTTTGCCACGCTGGCCGAGCTGGTGCAGTACTACACCGAACAACAGGACCTGCTACGCGAGACGAACGGTCATGTCATCGAGCTCAAGTATCCGCTCAACTGCAAAGACCCCACGTCCGAAAGGTGCCCGCTTCACGCCCACACCAATAAATAGGATCCTATTTGCATAGAGCAATACACAAATAGTATACTCTGTAAGGTCAGCAGAAGGCGGCGCTACTTTACATAAACCTATTAAAACTACGTGGAAGTTTCTTTCTGTCTGCAGAAAGGTTTTATAGCTATTAGGTTAAATTCTTCACTCCACTGATTTTACAGGGTTGCTTTTAGAGTTGAAGAGGCAGTTAAGCCATCCAAGAGGTGTTATTAGTGAAGCTTTTAGCGCACTTTCCTTTCATTGCCCGATTGAAACTTGTGATGCACTTTAACCCTAGACAAGCTCTTTATTTCCACAGAGTTGGAAGATAAATTGGATATAAAGTATTTTTCGCCCCCCCCCCCCCCCAATGAAATATTGTACATTAAATTCAGGATCACATATATTTCTAAAACTGTCAACGGATTTGTCCTTGGTATTGTTGTCTATTAGACCAAACGAACAAATAGTTGTGAGGTCAGAGGTCACTCATATTGGATCTGAAGCCCTGCTGGCTCACCATTTTTGTTCATCCTTAATGAATTAGATGGGGTTCGTTCCACACTAAACCCATCCTGTAAAGCTCAAGATGTTTTTTGATAAAATGAAGATTTGGCAGGTGGCGTTTAAGAGCCTAAATACGGCCACTTTTATAAGAGTGGATGGATCTCAAAACGCTGCCCTGTGTTTCATACACGTTTCCTAAAATGAAGAGAAGTTCTCGCAGTTTCACGTGTCACTCCAATCCTCGCGTGACAACAGCAGATAATTGTGTGATGACTCAAATCAGAATTACTCATTGCAGCTACTATACATTACAGCCTTTCAGTGTCTTGGACGATTCTTCATGATTCCATTCATTGTTAACAAGATTTTTTTTTTTGATGAATGGATCGGTTCTGTTTTCGTGTGGACGTTGCCTTAATAATCAAGTAGGAGTCGGCATGCTCGACTGGTTTCACACTGCAGCAACATTATGAGGCAGTTTCCCCCGCAGGAAGGAAGAACATTGTTAAGCCTTCCTCATCTCAGATCCTCTCGCTTGTCTTGATAATTTGTCTTCCCCACAAAAACACCTTCTCGCCCCAGGCTGAGCTGTTTCGATTTTCTTTCTTGTTCTATACTCGGCAAATTCACCTTGAAAAAGATGTGCACAATAATAAAACCTGGCTTTATGTTAAAGTAAGGGATAATGTGAATAAAATGCTGTCTTACTGCACCATAAATAAAAGTTGCTTTGTATTGAGTGTTGTCGTTTGTGTTTGTGTATGACTTCTCCGTCCTCCAGATGGTACCACGGCCACCTTTCTGGCCGAGACGCTGAGAAACTGCTCACCGAAAAAGGCAAGGCCGGCAGCTTCCTGGTTCGAGAGAGCCAGAGCAAACCAGGCGACTTTGTCCTCTCGGTCCTCACCCACGAGGAGAAGCACGAGAACATCGACCGCAAGACCAAGGTCACCCATGTGATGATCCGGTCCCAGGTACTTCAGCTTGATGGCGATCATGGTGATCATGAAGTCATAATCATGCTTCAACTCTGATTGGCGTTCCCCAGCAGGATGGTAAATACGACGTAGGTGGTGGCGAGAGGTTCGACACCCTGGCAGACCTGGTGGATCACTACAAAAAGAATCCTATGGTGGAGAAGAGCGGCATCGTAGTGCACCTCAAGCAGGTTCGATTAACAAAAGCTCATTTGCTCTTTCAATGTTACTTTTTCCTGGATTTATTCAATTCCTTCAACACTTTGATGAGCAAAACATACTGCAGAAAGATAAGCTGTTTAATGCAATTCAATAAGTAAATAACCAAATAAAACAACAAATAGATAATCATCTATTCCTCCATTTTCTACTGCTGACCATGTTTTGGGCTACGGGGCATCTCAGCTGACGAGATGCGGGCTATACCATAACTTGTTTTTCTGGTTTAATATCTTTTCATCTCTTTGTCCTAACAGCCCTTCAATGCCACGAGGATAAACGCAGCCAACATTGAGAATCGAGTACGAGAGCTCAACAAGGTAGCAGACAATTCAGAGAAACCCAAACAAGGATTTTGGGAGGAGTTTGAGGTATGTTGGCTTAGAAGTCGAGCTGATTAACATTTTATAATAACTCTGCGAATCTCTCTGCGGACTCTAGGAATCAAGTTTGTACACTTTAAAGCTACGACAGCTTGACTCGCAACTTTATCATCATCTCAGTACTTTGTTCAGTTTTATTAGATCTGTCTTCAGATGAGCGTGTAATTACATGAGTCATACTTGGAATCCATTCTCAAAAATCAAAGTATTGTCCCCATATATTGGGATTTTCTTTTTCCACATTCAGACATATTTTTTGTGTAAAGCGTTTTCTTAGCTTGCTAACAATATCAGCTGTCAACATTAGCCTTCCTCAAAGCAAGTTGTGTGTGCAGTGTGGAGTCTCCTCCACAGCTCAATCTTCAATTTGTAAGAGGTGTTGTTCCAGAACACTTTGCTGAACATACTTGTCAATTTGGAACATTCTACATTATGCATCCTATTGGAATGACATTGCAACTTTTTCGCAACCCGACAACCTACAAATGTATAACGACTCAGACATTCTTCAATTTCCCATATATAATACCCCTCCTTGATTTTGGATGGGGTTTTTTTTTTTGCTAATGAATGTGACTTATTCTTAAGGAATTGCAGGAATACAGTTAGTGTATTAAATGAAAGTTGAGTGCCACTTTCCTATAGAGGCAGTGACATATTTATTTCATTAGACTTTAATTATCCTTGTTTCGCAGTTTACATTAGCTAAACTATGCTCTCTTGTTTTATATCTGCTTGCCAGCCATAATAAATATTAAATGCAGTATTACCAAATATTAAATCCCAGGGGCAGAATGGAATCAAAATTAAGGAAATGAATTAATTGTCCTTACAGTGGCAGAATGGAATCAAAATAGAAGCACACATAATAGTGAGGAAAGAAAATTAAGGAAATTAATTAATTTTCCTCACAGCCATAATAAAGGTAGGCGTTAATTTAACCATTGTAGAAATTTGAACTGAAGTTAGAAAGACAGGCGCACCATGTAATGTCTTCCGGCCACTGCGCAGAAAGTTACACGTGTATACATTATAGTAATACAAGTATAGGGACTGTAGTTCCCCCCTGAGCCTTCATTCTTTATCCTATTAGGACACTTTTGCATGGCGGACCGGTTTCATGTAACACAATGGGGGAAAATGACACAATCATTCAGAAATGTTGCTTTGATCACCGGAATTGCAGAAAATTCCGCTTTCCATCAAAATGGAAGCAAGGCATTCCGTGCTCAATTTTGGGGGGATCAGTTTTGAAGCCAGGGTGGACTTTGCATTTTTATCTTGTTTACTGTATGTGTGTGGCACAGGTGACATATTTTGTCGATATGACACGTTGTCACATTTAATCCTGTACATACCACGTCATCAGACGGAAAAAAAGACAATCTCGCTTACTCTGATCCCCACAGGTACTTCAACAACAAGAGTGCAAACTGCTGTATCCCCGGAAGGAGGGCATGAAAGCAGAAAACAAGAGTAAAAACAGATACAAGAATATCCTCCCCTGTGAGTCGCAGAGCATGCTGCTGTTTCCTGCCTCACCGGCTTCCTGTGGAAAGAAAGCGTGACACAAATAGACAAAGCACACAAGGCCTCTGATGTGGCTGCGATAACTTGCAGACAGAACATCAGTGAGGTCACAGAGAGCTGCACTGGGGATTAATAATAATGTTTTACTTTTGTTCCTTCCAGTTGACACGACACGAGTTGTAATTCGAGACGTAGATCCAGATGTTCCCGGTTCAGACTACATTAACGCCAACTACATTCGAGTGAGTCCGCTTGAGGCAAGAAAGTGGCGTAACGTCCGTCGCGGACCTGTTGCTTTCTGCAACACGTCATGCTTGATACAATATAGTGCTGATTATGTACTGCCCCCTCTTGGTATAAGGTGTACTGTACTCTTCACACTTTTTTTGTCAATTTAGTTCATGATGCATGAGTACAGGTCCTTTTTCTTTCATGCAGGGCTCGCGTGAAGAAGGGCGCCAGGTGGAGGAGGAGAAATTCTTCATTGCCACCCAAGGGTGCCTACAAAATACAGTTTGTGACTTCTGGAAGATGGTACATCAAGAGAACACACACGTCATTGTCATGACCACAAAGGAAAGAGAGAGAGGACGGGTGGGTATACCTGCTACTTTTCTGTGCTGTAATAGAACTCAGTAGAAAATGCTACAAGAAGCTCAATTGTAAAAAAAGAAAAAGTATTATAATAATACGTTAACCACATTATTATCACATCAGTTCATTTTGTACATACGACTACTTGTAGTGTGTGTGTGTGTGTGGGGGGGGGGGGGGGGGGTAGACATTTAACAAGGATACTATGACAACTAAGCTGATTGCAAAAGCCGCTTGAGTGGATCTAGTTCTTTAGGTTACCTAATTCCTGCAAACATCCTGCAACCCAACCACTAACTCCCGTATCTCTACACCTCTCTCTTATCCCGTCGGCGTAGAACAAATGCGTCCCTTACTGGCCCATCCTTCACGCCACCATGAAGTTTGGACAGGTGCTGGTGAGAAACGTGGACGAGCGAGAGGCTCAGGATTACATCCTGAGGAAGTTGGAGGTGACCCGTCTGGACCGGGTAGGGAAAGCTCTGCCCTCAATCATTGCTGACACACTGACCTAAAGTCAGATTATCTAACACAAAATCCTCAGCACGTGCTTGTGCTGATGGGGAGTTTGCTCTGCTTGCTCTCAAGGATCCAGCAAACAAATGCGAGCAAAGCCTTCAACACATAAGCATATCAACGCGTTACTGGCTGACGGGCTTGCCTGGTTTTAATGAGCCACTTGTCAACATTTTGAAAGACGTGACAGTCCTTTGGAACTTCCAACTACAAATTTGTGGCTAAAGGAAGGATGTGACTTAGCATTTCTTGCTGAATCGTATCACTTGTTCAATTTAATATAGAAGCTATGTCAAAGTTAGTTAGAATTTGTGAGCCAGATTGTGGGTTTCCTGCAAAGTTCATATTCTAATATGAATACTGAAAGACCGGGAAGAATCAAATGTGCTTATAGCTTTTCTTTTCTTTTTTTTTGTTACTTTGTTCCTCACAGAGAGAACCTCTGAGATACATCTGGCACTACCAGTACCTGAGCTGGCCGGACCACGGAGTTCCCAATGAGCCCGGAGGGGTCCTTTGGTTTCTTGAGGAGATCAACCGGACCCAGAGGACCATTCCAGAATCTGGGCCCATTGTCGTCCACTGCAGGTACCCGCAAGGTGCACAGTTTAGAGCATCCATGGGCAAGTTGCAGGCCTTAGCCACGTCTGAACTCATGAGCCTGAGTTTAAGATTGTCATAGTCTACAAACTCCAAGTCAAAATCTATCTGAGATTCCAAAATCAATCAAATGTGTTTTTCAGACTGAGTTGATGCAGCTGTCTTTCTCATGCATAGTTTGACCTTTCGTTCTTGCTGTCCCCACAGCGCTGGAATCGGCAGGACTGGCACCATTATTGTCATTGACATCCTCATTGATATTATCAACCGCCAAGGTGGGATCACCTTTCTCAGGATTTAAATATTTGTTTTGCTTTATGCACTTGTCACAAATCAATGCTACTGGAACATAATTTCAAAGGTGCTTGATTTTTGTATTTGTATCACATTCATTAATCTTAATGGCTAATCGGATCTTTAGCCTGACAAGATGTCAGTGACTCTTGCTGGAACTAATTTGGAAAAGTGAGAGCGCATCTTTCCATCAAGAAAGAACCCAAGTGCTATTCTCCTCAGGCCTTGATTGTGATATTGACATCCCGAAGACCATCCAGAGAGTACGGCAGCAGAGGTCCGGCATGGTGCAGACAGAGGCTCAGTACAAGTTCATCTACATGGCCGTGCAGCAGTACATAGACACCGCCCAGAAGAGACTGGAGGAAGAGCAGGTACTCCTAAACACATAATCCTAAAGTTGAAAATATTCACAAGGGACCAGTACATGTTATGCTAGATTGGTGAACTGAACCTTGGCAAATATCCCGGAAGGTCTCTCAAGTGATCAACTCTTGTGGAACTTTTCAGTCTTATTCAAATTAGATAGTGAGGATGAAGTCAAGCTGCATGGTAATAATGTTGTCCCTTTGCAGAGGAGTAAGACGAATGAGAGAGAGTATTCCAACATCAAATATCCGCCGATGGCCAATTCAAGGTCCAAACTTAACATGGCATCGTCACGCTCGTCGTCCGTGTAAGTATAACTCAGTCCTTTGTGTTGAAGTGACTCTTGACGTGTTCAGAATGTCTTTGGCGACCGCTAGCAATGAAAAGCTGCTAAGAGGCTGTGGATGTGGCTGTCATTCTTAGAGCCTCATTAACCCTCTTTGTTGTCATGAGCCACCTTATTTTTCTACAAATGTATAAAATTACCAACAACTGAAAAAACTATGCCCACCCTTTGCCAGTTACTGGAAATAATAATATTTAAGCTATTATGAAAGCCACTAAACTGCTAGGATTTGTTGTTCGTGTACCAATATGTTGTTGTTTACCTACTTATGTGTCAAACGCATGCACTTGCGGATTGTCTCGTGTGTTCAGTAAATTTAAAGTTTCGGTGAAGGTGGGTCACTTGAAAGTCGTACATGTAAAGAGTGCAATTGTATACAAACAGTTTAAACAAATCTCTAAATTAGGCATAGAAATACTGGTGGCAACATTTTGTCCATCTGTGGAATTGTAGAATGACAAACGACGATTCTTCAAGTGTGTATGAGAACATCAACTTTAAAAGTCCGCAGACGTCCTTCAGCAGTAACACCAGGAGGTAAAATCGGTGCTGCGACCTGCCACTTGTTTCTGCGAGCCTCGCTGTGAGTATCATTTGCAGTTTGGATTGTGTCCGACCGCATCTTGACATTATGAAAACCTGCTCTGCTTGCTCGGGCTCTTTAATTAAAGAAGAGGAAGAATTTTGAGAGCATTTGTTATGCAGACCTTAAAAGTCAAAATTCAAGAACATGAAATATAAATATTTGGCACTTCCAGGGTGTACTCCGCCTCTCGGCCAAAGTCAGCTGGGATAGGCTTCAACTCACACGTGAGCTTAAGTAGTTTAGAAAATGGATTGACAGATACTAATTCATTGTTAACAATAAATTATATAAATATTTAGTAGTAAAACACATCATTTTATATGTACTATACATTTAACATTTTGTAATTTTAGTACTGGTAAATTGTAATTTTTTCATATATAAGAGTATATTATTTGAATACTTATTTTACTATTTTGTCTGTCTTGTTTTTTTTAAACTTAGGGTTTTAATAGACTGAAATGTGCAACGCTGCAGTATTTTACAGTTAGTAAAGCAGCACAGACCTGCCTACACAGCTAGCTTTGACTTTGTTATAATTATTTTAATTCATCAACAATGACCTACGTACAAATCGAGTAGAATATTTGTAGCTGACTGGTAATGCTGAAAGCAAAAAAACAAAGGAACGTTGTATGCTTATCATTTGTATGGACTTTGAGCCATCAAGCTCTTCATCCTAGGATGCTGTGTAGGTCTTCACCTCATCAAGAGGTTTTGCATCTTCTTAATATAGAGAGACAGCGGCCTTGAACACCACTCTTGTCTGTTCCCTTCAGTGTCAGCAGAGGTCTCATCGGCTGCTCCAAATCCCCCCAGTGGGGGAGGCGGAAGCACGCTGTACTGCCTAAACCCCGTGAGAGCGCAACCTGCCTGTGATGAGCGGACCCGCTTAAACTGGACCTCGGCTTCTGGAGTTAAATCTCCATGAACAAGGGGGACTTGTCACACTTTGCGCTGCCGGCCCTCGAGCTCTTTCCGACGGCTCGCTCACTCGCTCGCTCGCTCCACTGCTGCCTCCAAAAGCCTTTCCCTCTCTTAATCAACGAAAGTGCCTTGTTGTCTATAATCAAGCTGTTACATCTCTGCTCTAACCAGGAGTTGTGCCGCCACCAATATATTGAATTGGAGCTTAGGAAAGATCAAAGCAAGCTCCACCCCACAGACATCGTAACTGAGGCTGCTACTTGTTTTGCCATCTCATTAAACAGGAAAGAGGGCACTAATCTCTGGTCAGAACAAGGGCGTAAGTTTTATTTTTTTATTTTTGTTTTACGAAGAAGTCATCAACATCTGCTCTTGCATCGTTGCTTCTCATTGGCAGAGTTTTATTTGGAACTAGTTCACAAATTAATTGTTTTTATCAGCACTTAAGATCTAAGCATGGGCCTTAAATGGTACCTGGCAAAATATAACTATGTGATTCAATACCCTGTAATTTTCAAAGGACTGTTATGGCCACTCCAAAAAAGATTGATTATTGGAAAATCATTGGTTTAGGAGAATAAAGTTGTAATTTATGAGTATAAGCTCAATTGTAATATGTGTAATGTTACACGGGGGAAAAAAAAAGCATGTAAAAGATGTCCTGATCTGAGAAAATGTCCTGTATTTTAAGTCCTGTACTGTAAAATAAGGAGGAAAAAGCTGTAAGGGGAAAAAAAAAAGAATCATTTCAAAATAACATCATAGTAACATTATAAGATTATATGGGGAAAATGTATTGCAAAAAGTCCTTGTATTATGAGAAAAACATTGTGCAAGTAGTTGTAATAATGTGTGACAAGTCAGTTATAATTCTATGAAAAAGGCATAATTATGCAAAAATTAGACTGAAAATTTGCATGGATAAAAAGTACATTATTAAAAAAACAAATGCTCTACTTTGACAAGAAAAATGTCTTAATAAGAAAAAAATCCAACTTTCCAGAAAGGTATGTTTGTGTAACTAGGGGTGTAATATTACAAGGATAAAGTATTAAAAGTACAATATTATTGTGGAAAAAATATTTTACATGAAAATGATTAGCGATGAAGAAGCCGCAATATGATTATGCATACCTGACCTGCGGTAAAAAGAGCATGAGTGTCAAGTTTGACTTCAAGGTGGAGATTGCGGTTTGCAAAAAGGAAAAAAAAAATACATCACATGACAGTAGACTAATTATCAAGCCGGGTCATCCATTTTGATCAGAGAAGCGAAAGTGAGGGAAGAAAGATGTAAGGCAATAGTACGTTCACATTTTGTTAGCAGTTTGAAAACTGTTAATTCCGCCTTTGACTGTACAATTCCTATTTTTAGGCAGGTGTTGAAGAAGGGAAGAGAAAATTCCTGAATGAGAAAGTAACTATCTCCGGATTTCTTTTGACTTGCTGTCCTTGTTAATCATCAAGTCTGATGCGCCTCAACATCTGCCCTCGGAGAGGGTCACAAGGCAAAAGGGATGGCGATTACGACGTGCCAGATGGCTATCTGCCCGAGATTGAAGAATAGATTTGTCTCTAAAAAGTAATTTAGACCACGGCCGTAATCCAAGCTTGATGTATCTGAGCGCGCAAAGCACGTACGTCACCGATGCAATAAGGAAGGCCGTTGAGGCTTCAGATATTTTTAGCCACTGCCAAAATATCTGCGTCAAAAACAATTGCAACCATGTTAATGGAATGTAACCCGCCTCGGATATACGTAGGTCAAGCTAACGAGAATGAGGTTCAGCAAATTTGGATCAGCATGCGTTGTGTCACTCTGCAGTAAAAATGCAAAGTCCCACGCTAGGCACTAGGCTAGATGGTCTTTAACAATCGGCCAGTTGTCTTCCGTGGCAGTTTAAAAAAAATCTTGCCGCGGCAGTCTCTTAATTGGATTGCTGTAGCTGCCAGGAGTTGAGTGTAAACATTCAGAAATTCCCAAATGACTTAAATAAATTGTTTCCTTCATTTTTGTTTCTGGCCCATCAAAATTAATTACACAAACAGAAAAGATTGTCTTCTTGTTTTGCCTATGCCTCCTCGCCACATTAACCACAGTTATCGTTATGCAACGCAGTGCGCGTTTACAGGCAGTGTATGGTAAATGGTAAAAGCAACCAGCACAATTCATCTCAGGTTCGACAAATCACGCTGCGCATTTTAAATGAACGCCTCGCAATATTTGATGTCTTCAGGTAGAAGTGCAAAAAAAAAAAAATCATCCCCCATTTTTTTTCCTTTGCCCCTTTGGCAGACTTTCTCCTTAGTAGATCAGCTTTTACATCTTTTTGTGTGTACAATAAAGTTTGCCTATGTGTTTTTGCACATGCAAACCTTTAGTAAATCAGGCCAAATTCATGTGCTCAAATGAAAGGGGGATGGGGGGGGGACTACTACTTGACCCGGAGGCTCAGTCCAATAACGCTGTTGTTGCCGCGAGCCTTACGTTAAAAAATGGTCCAGTTGCTAGTGAGTGCTGCGTTCACAGTCACCTTGTCATATTTAACTTCTTTTTAAATGTTGTTTATTACCTTCATAACATTGCTTCGCACTGTGTGTTAGAACAAAGTCTCTCTCCCTTTCCCTTTGAAACTGCGGCTCATGTTCCCGGAAATAGTTGTTTTGTTGTTTCTGTATTTATGAACTTTGTCATACTATTCATCTTTTTGACGTGTTTGATTTTTCTTCCACTTTGCCTCTATATGATATGTTGTAACATCAATACTTGAAAGTACAAAACTGCTGAATCTTGGACATTTGTCTGTTCTTTTTCTTTTTTTAATGTTTTTGATTGTGGATGTGATGTTCTTATTCTTGTGTACAAGGAGGCTTACTTTCTGCTTGTTCTCTCATCGTGTATTTACTTGAAGAGAGTCGAGCGTGTCGCTCTTCCAACTGGCTTCTGCTCAGATGCCTTCAAAATGCTGTACAGTACAGGCCGCTACCTGCGGATCCAAAAAGTTGCCATTAGTGGCAACAATCTGGTTTGTTACAATAAACCTAGTAGAAATGTTACCCCGACTGTGGCTTTTTTGATGGTGACACTGGTCAAATTTGATGGGGAAAGTCTTAAATGAAAGCCATTTTAACTTAAACATTATAAAGCAAAAGAATAAAAGCACTTTCAAATAATCTAACATACCGCATAACTGTACTGGTTAGGAGCACATTGACTCTGTTACCGTGGAGACTATTTTACGTGGCGTATGATATTGTTTTGGTGTAGCGCTGTTGTCTTTTCTGGATCTATCAGGAAGTTGTCCTTTTATTACGGTCCCCTAATGACTTGTTTGATAAAATCTTATCAGCCGCCTGTCATCATGACGAGCTGCACAAAAATTCCCTTTTTGCTTCATAGAGGAACACGCTCTCGCTACTTCCCGACAAGGCCTTTGTTGTGTTTCGTCCAAGAGTCCAAGGTTCATTTTGGGAGGGTGTTTTAGTTAATGACTGTTTTACAATGAGAACTTTTCCATGATCATATTCACATCACATGGTTGCTCACGTCACACTCTGTTGACTCTGCTACCGTGACCGTTGGAAGTTTAATCTCACTATCACCACAATTGACTTTTAAGGCTTGTAAGGTCGTGAACAACTTTATCTTTTTTACCTTTTAAAAGGAAAAATATTAGAATTCGAATCTCTGGTGTGCGTGCCCATGT
The DNA here is from genome assembly GCF_901709675.1 of Syngnathus acus. Taxonomy (NCBI): domain Eukaryota; kingdom Metazoa; phylum Chordata; class Actinopteri; order Syngnathiformes; family Syngnathidae; genus Syngnathus; species Syngnathus acus. The sequence continues at coordinate 9,444,769 of NC_051088.1, read as the reverse complement.
GTGCGTGTTGGCATTTTAGAAAGAATGCAACAAAAAGCAAGTTTATGTGCACCAGACTTATTTAATAAAGTCAAAATATGAAACAATGCAAAATCTTCAAATTGTTGCTTTAAAATGAAAAGCATGTCTTATAGCTTTTTGAATTTCTTAAAGAGACAGTGTGTAGATTTGTCTTTGATTTTTCAGTGTTTATTCACTAAAACACCCACTTTCGATAATGTGCAAAAAATACCACATCAATGTACATTTTTTAATATTGTAGGTCTCGTAATTTTTTATGGTGACATTGGCAATCTCTAATTCTCTCACATGGATCGCGCCTCACCGTACAGGACACTAACATGTCTTTCAGCTACGGCTATTCAAAGAAGACACATTTTCTGGGTCAATAGTTTGTGGTACAAATACAACACACGTTGTTACCTGAGGGAATATTACAAGTTGTTTGCTTGCGACATGTGCTCTCTCACCCTAGTGCACGTGCTTCAAAATGCACACGCTTCAAACTTAGGTCATTGTATTCTATTAGTTCACCACTAGATGGCAAAAGATATTCACATTGTCCCTTTCATTAAATTTCTTTGCATAAAATGTGTACATGCTGTGCTCTTTAAATTCTACAACAGAGCAACTGAAAATTATTGCTTCATTAATTTCCTTCATCGGATTAATAAAGGATATGTACGTAACTAATTCTTTGAAAATTTTGGAAAAATTAGCCTTTCATTGAACAGCAACAATATGCAGAAAAAGTATTATTTTCATTTTTTCACAAGGAGGTGTCATCATGTTTTTTTGTTTGTTTGTTTTTTAAAGAAAAAGTCTTTTCGACAGCCGCCTTCTGTGGGCATGTGCTGCATGACTGAAAATTGAATGTACAAGACTGTGTACATCACACGTGAAATTATTTACAAAGTATTTCCTCCTGGAGATCACTGATGTGATCCACAAACTGTACACAATCAAGTCCAAACGGCCATGTCGGTGTCTAATGTGACAGACGTGCAGTCACACTGAGTGCCTCAAAACTGGGGAGCGTCGTCGCGGTGATGGCGGTGCGGTTGGGGCGGTTCATCTGCATACATCGCATGTTTCCGGTGCTGAAAACACACTGTAGTGGCCACAGCACCACAATGATCAGCAACACCATGAGCATCACAAAGAGCATCATCCGCTTCCAGTCTGCCAGCCGGTCCAGCCGGCCTAAATTCTGAGGCGGGGTCTGAGCGGGGGGGGCACTGCCCCCCTTGTCGGCACCAATATCGATGCAGATGCACAAGGCCGAAAGGCTATCGGATGCCGGCCTGTTGCTTTTGTAACACAACTTTTCCCCGTCCAGCCACACGGGCTCCTCCCGCTGCTGGTGGCCTGGCAAATTGTGCAGCATTTCATGGTTGCTGGGCAGAGACGGGGGTCCCCCCTCAGGCAAATCGGTGTTTTGGCGGCAGAAAGGGCAAAAGAGCTGCAATGTCCCCCGATCGGCGCCTTCTTGCTCAGCCGGCGAGATCGCCATGAGGCGGGAAAGGCACTCCAGGCAGAAAGTGTGGGTGCACGCTAACAACTTTGGCGTCTTGAAGACGTTGTCGTAGGTGCTGTAGCAGATAGGGCACTCCAGCTGGCTCGCCACAGACATCCTCTTTTGGGGCTCACTGGCTGCCTCATGGTGCTCCGCCTGCATGTGCCAAATCTGCACGGATTGTTCCATCTTCAGGAATCCACCAAACTGCTGCGATTTGCACTTCCTCCTCCTCCTCCTCCTCTTGTCGCCTCAGGGACCCTGAAGGCAACAAAGAAAGTGGCAGTTGTTAGTTGAGTAGTACACATTCTTTCGATTACACATCGTTCTGGGTCGTGCCCAGTTGAACGTGTTCTTTCTGTTTGTGAGTCATTAAAATAGAGTGGATCTCGGTTTGAGCCAACAAAATTAGAGGTTCTACTTATCAGGATGAATCCTTTTAGGCCATTGTTATGCAACTGGGTGTGACATAGTTAGCTGCCCGCAGGGGATCGGTGAAAATAGGGTGCGACGAGTCGCCATAAATCATGGTAGGGTAGGACTTGGCTTTAGGGTTACCGTTTGGTTCACTCGTGCTAAAGTTGGGGACGTGAAAGGGAAACAAATTGGCCAACGCACCCACATCCACATGTGCTAGTCTGTCCGTTGTGTATAAAATATTGGTCAAATGAGGTCACTTTTTCCAAATCCATTCCGTTTAGTGGACCCTAGTTTGGGGGTGTTATTTTTTTCCCCCTTCCCTTATGTTTTTTTGTATTCCACCCAGCAGACTCCATCTGGCGTTACAGCCATGTTTCTGTTGCTTCCAGCAAGCCTTTCTTCCTTTCGGGACACTCGTCCCCGCAACAAAGTCTGTGCTTGTTCTCACTCGCAATCGATCCATCTACCCTTGGAATTCCTGCTCTGCCCTCTCTTTCTTTTTTTCTTCCCCTCGAGATATCTCATGAAGGTTGGCCTCCTTCACCAAATGCAAAAGGGAAGGATGAGTTATCAAAGTGTGTCAGGCAAACATTTAACCGGCAGCTTCTGATTCTTACGCGAGCCGCTGTGTAGCATTGAAAAATACATCTAACCTAGTTAAGAAATGACCAGAAAAATCATAATGACGACGACTGTGAACACACAGAAAGCCCATAAATGAATGGAACATCACTGAAATATCTGTGAGCCCATTGAGACTCTCACAAAAGGATGGTCTGAGGTTCAGGATTGAAGGTTCAGGTGGGCAAGCAGTTAGTGCAAGTGTGTGTGTTTTTTTTTTTTTTAATTGACGAGTGTTTCTGAACAAAATACCTCTCTTTAAAAAGATTTGGTGAAAAAAATTGTAATAGCTGGTTTTGCAACTTCAACTTGGGCTGGTGCTTTCCTAATTAAGCTTGGTTATTTGGGCCGTCTTTTTACAAACTGTACTCTCACTGTACAGTGCTCACTAAATAAATAACAACACTGGCTTGTGTTGTCCCAAGCTAGCGAAGTGAAAGCAGTTGTGATAGCAACGTAGTCTGACCTTTGATGCCATTCGATTAAAACAGCTTACTTGGACAAACAATAAGGTATCCCTGGCAGCACATGACACAAGTTGGAATTCTCCACTTTTATGTCATATTCATCCTTTGATTTGAAGCCCAAATACTTTTGGAGGGGCCTGTGTATGAGTTCCTCCTAATGCTGGATGAAAAGATCCAATCTTCTGGTCACGGTAATAGAGGCTAGCACAATCACTTGTTCAAACGTTTATAAATTGCACCTTTGAAGATTGTGTTATCTTGTAAATCAGTTTGCATATGCTTCTATTGGATCTAATGGGTAGAAACTGGAATAGCTCTATTTTGGTCAGGCAACCGAATAGAATTAATCACAGGTATCGAAAAATATCTTCTGGCTGTTATCGTTGGCTGTCAGCCAAGGCTTCTTTTGCACTCCGGTGCAAACGTTCACAAATGCTTGTCGTATTTTAACTGATGTGTTCCAGCGGATTCCGCGTGGCTGGCAAAGCTTTTGTACACATGCAGAAAACGGACATACTTGTTCACTATCAAAAGACCTCTAAGCTGTGGGCATGCAAATCAATTCGGGTCGCAAATGTGTCATCGCATTTTCTAAAGGGGGAGATGGTTGCTTTAAGAATAGCAACGAAGACAATAAAAAAAAAAAAAAGACTGTTTTTACTTGGGCCAAACTGCTGAAGGGTACACAGCAGTCAAATATTAACTCTCGAGTTTAATCCCTTTGAGTGGTAATGTTTTGTCTTATCACCTGCACGTCCTGTTGTCTGTTTTCCTTGTGCCACTGACCTACAGACACACATTTTTAATCTGTTTTTTTTTTTACATTTGTTATCTGAGTCAACTGTCAGTTCAACTGCCAAACGTGAGGATTACCGTTGTGAGGTGAAGGCGCTAAACCGGCCAGTTTTCAGGGCTGTTGAAACCTGATCCGCCCGATTGTTTAAAGAACCTCAATTTAAGGGCTACCGGAGGAAGACAAAAAAAAAATGGGAGCTAGGTTTGCACAGTGTGCATTAAATCAACACAAACCAGTCAGTGGAGCTGAGCATACTGGTTGAGTGGGCAGAAAAATCTTTCAAATTGTGACATCAATACAAATGGGTCGTGGAAGTGCAACTTTAGGCCTCTTAAACACAGACATGTTAGGGAGCAAAAATAAAGATGTTATTTGTATGGCAATGTGAGTCAACCATTCTGCTTAAAAAGTTGAAATGGGTTGTCGGCTCTACTGTTTTTATTACTGCTAACATTACTTTCATTGCTCTAATTTATTATTATGTTTATGCTATGTTTTTATAAGTATTTGGGGTTAATTAGAGGCACTTTAAATTGTGGCAGATGTGTGGCGACCCCTATTTAATGAGTGCATATGATTAATGTGTACAATTTATGACTGGCAGGTAAGCATAGAATTGCAGGAACAGTGCAAATGTACATCATGTTTATAAATTTATGATTGTTTGTTTGCCGGCTTCATAATCTGGAAGTGTTGCAAAGATATATGACAAACACATAGCCCATAAGCAGCAAGACAGCGAGCCTTTGTTTACATTCGCTGTAGCATCCAAAATGGTGGACAATGACATTGTGAGATGTTGTGATGATCTCAAGCCCAATTCGTTTTTAGATCACTCAACGTATAGCATGCTTGTAGTGAACTTGTGATTCAGGGATTCAAATCTTTGCTTGATGTATCCAGGTATACTTTGGCTTCCTCCCACAATACAAACACATGCATGTGTGCCCTTTTTAAATAATTATGTTCTAGTTCTTATTCTATGGTTATAATCACACTTTTCCTCTGCTTTCACTAGTGCCCTGTGGTGGCATCTCAAAACAACAACATGGAGTTTGTCCTTTTGATGCTCACTAAGCTGAGGTCTCACAAAATGTGCTGTCCTTGTATGTATGTCACAAATGCCAAGGTTGGTTTTGGTTTGACTTACTGTATGTATGTGGTAAATGTTTACTGAGACCTTTAGTTGAACTGGAGATTGCACCACTTTTGAGGCATTCGACTTTGGAGGTTAGGCCTATATTGTAACTCAGCATACGCAGTTGCATATTTAAACATTTGCGATAAATTTAGAAATCTGAATTAGAGTTAGGAAAAAAATGGAATGAGGTAATTCCAATCAAGATGTGATCAAAAATATTTTACCTGGAAGTAAAGTGTCCACTGGTGTCCTTTTTTTCCCTCAAGGAAACTGAAGAAGAATATTTGTTGTGCCACCAGTGTGTAGTCTTTCTGAGTTTGGTTCCCAGATCAGGCCTGTGGAGGTGCGAACGTGCGTGCGGGTGTGTCGTCCTTCCTCCCGCGTGTGTTTGTTCGTCGTTACCACCTTGTCCTCCCTGACAACTCCCCCCTTTTATCTCTTTATGCAAATGCTTCCAAGTGTGTCCCGTCCTTGAGGCAAGAGGCGAGGACGGTTTAACATGAATCAACAATTGTTTCCCACAACTGCACCTGCCCCACCCCTGTGTGCTACTTAGAAGGAAGTTTATTCACACTGCGTGTTTTTTTTTCCATAACCCAATAAAATAACTAAATAAATCAATTGATCAAATTTGAAATATATTTGTTGTATTCTCTTCCATTCTTAACAGAGGAGTGTAGTTGTGCTACCTAGTGGAGAAGTTGTTCAATTACGCCACTTCAAGACTTAATAAGATGCCAGCCATCCATCTGTCGGTGTATGAAAACAAAACTGGGGATGGGTAACAAGACTGAGTCAACCTTTGTGTGAGTTCGAATCGCCATTAATGTTCCTACAATAAGTTCCTCTGAGGACCAGGATTGAAGACCCCTGTCCTCCACCATCAGTGACTCACTACTAAAAGCCTTTACCTACAAACATTCCTGACCTTACTTTATGGTAACCACTAATGGCGATAGCATGTTTGTTTAATACTACGGCTGGGTTATTTATTAACCCAATCTCAAATAATGCTATGTCATATCAGCAGAGCAGTTTTAGTTTTGCTGCATCACAACTGCTTTCAGGAACAAGTTGAAAAAATGTCCCGAGTTCCTCTTCCTGGAACACCACAAGCTTGGATGAATGACATGTTTCATCCTGACCATACTGATAAGCTTTATTTTTAATGGGATGCACGTGATAGTCTGGACTGTAAAATCTCCACGTCATCTAGTAGCATCTTCCTGGCTGGCTCCAACTCGCCCAGGAGGACCCTAATGAGGACAAAGGCTAGAAAATGAATTGAAGGAACACACAGCAACTGCACGAACTGCAAAGCAGGAACCAGACTGACTTCTTAGAGATGGTAGCGTTAAAATTAAAAGTATTCTGTCTTCTTTCTATAATATTTTTCAATATACTATGATTTTATCTGATCCAATCAGAGTCTGAAGAAATAAAGAAAGGTGTCTTTTAACCCTCATAAGTGTGACAAAACAAATCATCAACACACTATGATTTTTTTTGTTTTTGCGCACACATCCAACTGTAAACAGACAAATGTGGCCCTAGTCACCTATAGTGATTATAATCACTCATATGAAACTATAAAATGTTTGGTCCAAACAAATATCCAAATAGAGGACAAGTTTACGAGCTATCAAGGCTGGAGTGTGCCGTTTACTGTAGATCGGTTTTAGGTCATCGAATTATCTTTATGACTCACAATACAAGACACATTTTCTACCAAATAAACTTTGACTCTCCGGTTACCACTAGTGATGTGCATTCCAGTTCTTTTAAGTGAACTGAATCCTTTGAATCAGTTCACTCAAAAGATTTGTTCAAACGAATCGTTCAACGAATCCCCCCCCCCCCCACACACACACACCGATCCTTTTTTTTGTGAACAATTCGTTCAAAAGAACGACTTTTTTCAGTGAACGAGAGTGAAGTGATTCGTTATTTTTTCAGTTCATATGACTTCAACCAGGAGGTGTCAGTTATGCGCATTGAAGCTGGTGCCACCTCACTGTAAAACAAAACGAAGAAGAAAATGACGTAACTTCCCGTTCACGAACGAGTCGTGAATTGCATTTCCCGTTTCCCAACTGAACGGTTGTGAGTGAACGAGTCAGTGAGTGATTTGCATTTCCAGTTCATCGCGAAAACGGATCAGTGAGGGAACGAATCCTGACTTTCCCGTTCGCGAACGAGTCAACGAGTGAACTTGCCTTCCTTCCCCCCGTGCATCAACGGATTAGTCAGTGAAGGTGTTGCGTCTCCCTCCTGGCGTGAACTATGTAAACCAGAATGTAGATTTACGATTTGCCAAGGAAAGGAAGAACCACTCACTGAAACACCACTTCTTTTATGCGCGTTTTCTCCAAGCTAACGGCTAACTTTATTGCAAGAAGGGATGCGCCGTTATGCATCAACGGGGAGATTATGCTTCCCTTTGGGTAATCTTGATTTTATAACACTTATAGAAGTTTTTAAATAACGTGTATGCATATATACGCCTAAATAGTTTTATCCAATTTATCTACTGCAATTTCACATTGAATTGCTGGTTTGAAATTTACTTTTAATATGATTATTATTTTTAATAAACATTTATGTTAAAACTTGTCTGGTGTTTTATTCCTTGTTTTTATATTCGCCAATTAAAACATAAAAATCTGACATTTGGTTAACTGCTTTATATGACAATATGTGTAGTGTACCTCATGGACACTTCGATAGGTACACTACGCGAGGTAAAAAAAGAAAAAAAAAAGAATAAATAAATAAAGGGTTGCACAATAAAAGCGCACTTTAATATATTCTCACACCTGGGATCGAACCAAGCTCTTACCGAGCAGGAGTCTATGTCACTAACCAGTCGGCTATTTTGACCTGGCAGCAAACGGTCATCTGTACTCCTTTGTACTAGTGATGTGCATTCCAGTTAAGTGAATTGAATCCAAGTGACGTCACAGATCAAACAGCCAATCAGAAAGTGGGGGTGAGGGCGGGTGTGGCACTTTTCACTTAAACCAGGGGTGTCGACCTCCTGTCCTCGAGGGGCCGCGTTCCAATATGTTTTCCAAGTTACCCTCGTTAAACACACCTGCGTGAAAAGTTTTAGCTCCTTTCACGTTCTGCAGGAGCTAAAACTTTTCACGCAGGTGCACTTAACGAGGGAATCTTGGAAAACATGTTGGAATGCGGCCCCAAGGACTAGAGCTTGACACCTGTGACCTTTGACCATGATATTTCCCTAATAAAGAGGCCTGTTATTAGGTACACTTGAAAATGGCAGTGTACCTAATGGAGTGTCCGTGTGATTCCCTCGTTAAGTGCACCTGCGTGAAAAGTTTTAGCTCCAGCAGAACGTGAAAGGAGCTAAAACTTTTCACGCAGGTGCGCTTAACGAGGGTCACTTGGAAAACATGTTGGAACGCAGCCCTTCGAGGACTGGAGGTCGGCACCCCTGGTTTAAGTGAAAAGTGCCACACCCGCCCTCACCCCCACTTTCTGATTGGCTGTTTGATCTGTGACGTCACTTGGACACTCCATTAGGTACACCGCTATTTTCAAGTGTACCTAATAACAAGCCAGTTCATTAGGGAAAAATCATGGCCAAAGCTTAACTGAAAGTGAAAAGTGCCACACCCGCCCTCACCCCCACTTTCTGATTGGCTGTTTGATCTGTGACGTCACTTGGACACTCCATTAGGTACACCGCTATTTTCAAGTGTACCTAATAACAAGCCAGTTCATTAGGGAAACATCATGGCCAAAGCTTAACTGAAAGTGAAAAGTGCCACACCCGCCCTCACCCCCACTTTCTGATTGGCTGTTTGATCTGTGACGTCACACGGACACTCCATTAGGTACACCACCATTTTCAGGTGTATCTGACAACTTTATGCATTTTTTGTGCGTGTCGAGAATGTGTATTTGACTACTTGCTCTTTATTTTGGGGGACACCAACACATATTACACAACGTAAAACACATATACATATTGTCATGTAAAGCAGTTAACCAAATGTCAGATTTTTGTTTTCATGCCCAAAAAAAATAAAAACAAGGAATAAAACACCAGACAAGTTTTAACAGGTTTTAATGTTTATTAAAATAATAACAATAATAATAATAAAAGTAAATTTCAAACCAGCAATCTAATGTGAAATTGCAGTAGATATATTGGATAACAATATTTAGGCGTATATATGCATACACGTTATCTAAAAACTACTATAAGTGTTCTAAAATCAAGATTACCCATAGAGAAGCATAATCTCCCCGTTGTTTCATAACGGCGCATCCCTTCATGCAATTAAGTTAGCCGTTGGCTTGGAGAAAACGCGCTTAAAATAAGTGGTGTTTCACTGAGTGGTTCTTTATTTCCTTGGCAAATCGTAAATCTACATTCTGGCTTACATCGTTCACGCCAGGAGGGAGACGCAACACGTTCACTGACTGGTCCGTTGATGCACGGGAAGGCAGTTCACCCATTAACGGGAAAGTCAGGATTCGTTCCCTCGCTGATCCGTTTTCGCGATGAACTGGAAATGCAAATCACTCACTGACTCGTTCACTCACAGATCCGTTCGGTTGGGGAACGGGAAATGCAATTCACGACTCGTTCGTGAACGCGAAGTTACGTCATTTTCTTCTTCGTTTCGTTTTACGGCGAGGTGGCACCAGCTTCAATGCGCATTACCGACACCTACTGGTTGAAGTCATATGAACTGAAAAAAGAACGAATCACTTTTGGAAGTGATTCGTTCACTCTCGTTCACTGAAAGAAATACGTTCTTTTGAACCAATCGTTCACTCACGAGCCAACACTAGTTGCCACATCCGTCCAGACAAGGAAGGGGAAATGATCTTGAGTCAATATTTCTCTGATTGGGATATCGGGAAAACGTGGGCTGCACAATGCAACTTCCTGAGAAGTGGTTTATCTAGCAAGCTCACGTTTCACTTGTATTACATATAGTAAATATTGTATTTCTGCATTTAACGCAACACGCATTGACACTAATGGTTTATTGAGGTGGTTTCACTTTTATTACATATAGTTAATAATTGTATTTCTGCATTTAACGCAACACGCATTGACATTAATGGTTTATTTAGGTGTTTTTCCTCTCTTTCTCCCAAGTACGCATGCTGGTGAAGAAGCGGTCATAATACACCTTTGCGCCAGCAGTCAGATGTTCGAAGACCAAGTTCCTAAATCTCCACTCCAGTCTTTCACTGAAGACTTCAAAGTCCAGCATAATTCCATCCACTGGATTCTGCTTTTGTGTTACAGAGTACTGGACTGGAACTGGCCAGCCATTTGTTGCCTAAAGCATTGTTTGTGCTCAAGGCATTATCCAAGTCTCCAGAACTTAAGTGCTGCATAATCTCCCACCATATGGTATCTGTGCAAGGAGTTTCATCAGGGGTGAATTTTCACTCTCAAATTGATCAGATTGCTGTTTTACCGTCATTGCTAGCAATCGTAAAATGATTAAATGAATCCCAAATTCTAATCAAAATCTAGTGCAGAGACAGGTGGCTCTAGGTTGGTTGAACAAAGAACCATTTGCGTATTGTACTTATTTTCCTTTAGGAGCTGCTATCAAGATCGTGGAGATTTTGACCCCATTTTCCATTTTTACTGAAATTGGTGTAATGTAGCGCAATCGCCACAAGATGGCGTAGGCAGCGTCCCTAAAAGCGCCTAATATGTCAAACTGAAAACAAAAATAAAAACTTATTGGTCTCGGGAGGTTCTATAAAAACAGCTTGTTTTTATACTTTGATTTAGGTGTACATTTTTGACTTTGTGTGCAGTACAATTGAATTGAACTATGTTTTATTTATTTCTTATGTTAAAATGCACCTTTTCACTGATAAATTGTGCATGCACAAATAAAAGACAATGAACGGAATATTGTCCTCGTCACCCACTGTTGCAGGACCCTTGACTATTTATTAATTAAAAAAAAGTCTTAAAATATGTTTTCACAGGCTCTTAACAATGTGCAAAATGTAGAACAAAAAATAATATGTACAATACAGATCCAGTTTCCACAGAGAGCGAGGAGACTCATTCTAACACTGAAATGTTCTGTTCAGTTCTGTTTAAGATCAAACGCAGACAAATCAACGCACCTTTTTACAGATTGTGCCTTCCGTGACTACAAAAGCATGAATCAAGCTGGTCCTTAACACGCTACTGTACACTTTGCATGCAAATTGAAACTGAAATAGAACTTTGCTTTAGCTAAAATTCCAATATTAAAACATAAACAAGAACATTATTGCAACCACACGTTGACAAGAGAGGGAAATTCGAAGGAATATTTGTTGGAAGACATTTCCAGCTCAATGAATCACTATTTTATGACAACACTTGCTCCTCTTCAAATTACAGTGAAACTGTTGGTTGAGCATTTTCATTTTATTTGTAGAAGCTTCATCTTATTTCCTGGAATAAGCAAATAATAGTTAGAAATGTCAATATATTTTTAATAATAATTACGAAAATGAACGAATACGACTTACCCAGTCCTTTAAGAAACTTGTTGACTCCGCTTGGTTCCGGGTCGGGAGAAGAGTCCAAATAGTTGGCCACTCTCGTTTCAAACAAGCCTACAGAGGAGAAACACACATTATTGCATGCAGATGACATATTCTGCCATCATATTATTTTTCAATACAAATTCCAATAATTGCCACAGGCCCATCATTTTTTAAAAACGAACACAGTGCCCCTATTTGGGAGAGTCAATCTTTCTTTCTTTTTTTTTTAATGAAAAATAAACAATGAGTATTACCCCTTCCTCCTCCCTTGCGCAGCTCTTTGTCCTGAATGAATCCGGCAAACATCTGCGATTCCATGAAGAGCTGCAAGAACTGACGGACGCCGCGCGACGGGTGAGACTTGCGGAAGTTGTCGCGCTGAAGCTCCCGGCTCCCGTTGGACGATTCTGCCATGTGGAGGGGATAGTGGCCAACCAGCTCCACAAAGAAGCGCACAAAAGCCTCTGACACCAGGGAGCACAAGTCCACCGGCTGGCCTGGACGGGACACAGAGATTAAAGCCCACCTCTGAATTTGTTTCCCTTCTCTGACAAATACCAATATGTATGTAATGATTATTATGTGACATTATTGGACACATATGTGAACGGGCATACTGATGTGTGTATATTGTGTATACAGCAAAGGTGTGTGTGGCCAGGTTTTAATATGACTCACATATGTGATGTCACAAACCTTCAGAAGTGTCGCTGTCCTCCTGCTCGAGAATCTCTTCCCGCTCTTCTAGAATCTGCTGTAATGCTGCTTGAAGTTTACTAGGCAGGATGCAGTCCTCATCACCAAGCTACACAGAAACGAGGCATCAGATTACTTTCCAGTAACACTGCAAAGACTACAGTGGTGTGGAAAAGTGTTTGACTTCTTGACTTCTTTTGCATGTTTATCACACCTTAATGTTTCCTAAATAAACTGAAAAATGGGCTAGCCACGGTAAATTTAACAAGGTAAGACATTTTTCCACACGAGGTCAGGTAGCTTTGAATTTTTTTTTTTTGCGCCTTAATAAATCAAAACAATATTGAAAATCGGAAATTTTAGGATTACAGGTTATCTTTGTCTGATCTATACTTTTGTTTGATAATCTTAAACATTAATGTGCGTAAACTAGGCAGAAATCTTAACAGCAGAGGGGGGCAAAAACCTTTCCATTGCTCTGTAAATGTCAGGTGAAAACTTCATCCAATCATTCTCAAAATACAATCTTGGGTTTACATACCTGAATGACAAAGTCATCTGCACACAAATCCACAATGAGCACCTGCAAAGCGAGAGAAAAGCTGATTTGAGCATCATTCACATTCATGTTCAGGGAAAGCAAACAAAAAAAGTTGAAAATACACTCCAAAACTAGACCGTCATTCAGTTAAAGGAGGCCAACTTCCACGTGGTTCATCGTTTTGCAAAAGCGTCTGTCATTTTGTGGGACAGTGAGGGACTTCCAGCTTCTCCAACATAAGACTAACTACGTAGATGGAAGAGTTCGACTATGACTCAAGCAACAAAAAGTCATTCTTCTATTTGCGTGTTTTCAAAAAAAAGGAATATCGAATTTCCTTAAATAGTGTCATATATTCGTAAGTGAGGAGACCTAAAATGTATTTCTATAATATAAGGCAGACTAAATACCAATAGTATTCAGAATAAAATTTGACTGTTTCCATCCATGAAAATCATTATCACATTTGAGTGTGATAATTAAAAACGATATAAACAGTTGAGCAGAGTAGTTGTGACCAACCTCTTCTATGGGGAGTTCCAGCACCTGGGGCAAGGAAGGGGCCAGCACCCCGATGAGGAAAGGCGTGGGGGAGCAGGTAATGTCCAACATGCTGGTAGGTAGCACAGGCACAAAGGTGTGCTGCCAGGTGAACGGGTAGAGCAGCGCCAGCACTGCGTGGCCGCAACGGGACAGCACACTGGCAGATCAGATCAAACAACCACGAGATGAAGAGATGTCTTTCATCGAGGAATGTAAGTTAAGAAAAGAACACAGACGCGTGTTGGTATGTGCTTGTGTTGGGGGGGCACCTGAGTTTTTCAGCGACAAAGATGACTCTCCTTTCAAGCAGAAGGGAAGCAAACACCTGCAGGAGTTTTCCCACACTGAGACACTGGAGCAGCGTGTCAAAGTCCACATGCTCTAATCGGGAGTCGACCGGACGACACAGAGTCAGCACCTGCATTGAAAAGGTACGAGGACTAAAAAGGCCAAAGTCCCACAGGACACTAAACTTCAGGCAAATGGGACTGTTGTGACCGCCAGAGGACGGAGCGTGAATGTAGCCTTACACAGACGGCCTGACATAACTCAGACACAGAAGAACAAAAGTGCTAATTAGCACTTCCCTCCTGCGGCTTACCTCATTGCCAGTGCCAGGCAGGAAACTCTTGACCATGACTGTGCGGCCTGGAGCTGGGAACGGCGCTTCCATCACACTACGCATAAAAGGGTAAACGAGTGCCGGGGAGATCTCTCTGCGCCGCTCCACCTCCTCCAAAATCTGTGCGGGCAAAGTATTGTTGCTTCTGTGTGTCACTTCAAAAGTATTTGGACACCAGGCACTCATCTCATGTGTTGCCTATCAAATGGTCGGTGCGCTGGTATGAAAACACCATTGCAGCTTTCGCTCGATTACCTGAACGAAACGTGCTCATAACTGCAGTGTGAACTATCTTTACCTTGGCAAACAGGTTGAAACAGCCCAACTTGCTGACGACACAATGAACCTCAGGGAGCCTTTTGCCCTTTCCGCTGGGCTTAAAGAAGACAAAAGTTTCATATATCAGACACACCCATGACATCAATGCTCGAGTGTCAACACTCCAGCAAACGCAGTTGGTTTAACAACATCAGACTCCACAGAGCACAAAGGTAGTAGGTTTAAAAGCATTTATAGTCCAAGGCAACAAAAACGAACTCAATCTATGGTGTTAACAAGCCGTGTTACCTCACAAGCAGCAATCTTATGAGACTGTAAAACTAAAAATCGCTGCCAGGACACAATAGGCGAAAACCACACGACACAACAGCAAGACCACATAATTTTAACCCAAAAAGACTGTGGGGAAGAAAGTGTTTTGACGGTTCCCTGCAAGACAAAAGACGGGAAATTCTTCTCACTTTCAGTCATGTGGTTTTTGCTTCACGATTCACACACACTGAGCCTACAGAGTTGAGTAAGCATGTGGCTGGCTGCCATATCATCACACAAACATCACGCCAAAGTGACTCACCAGGATCTTACGGCAGTAACAGAACCAGCGGCTCCCGTCTTCTCCGGTCAAGACGAAGGAGAATGTCTCGCTGGTAAAAACAAAACAAAAAACAAGTAAGAATTATTGTCAGGCATGAGTGTGCTTTCAAAGATCTGACGAATGACTTTTCTGGTTTAGGGAAAGCACAAAGGGGAAGTAGAGATCATCAGGGAGCAACTTAAAACAATGAGAACATACCGGAGGAGGTATATCAGTTTTATTGGTGCATACAGAGAAGCAATGTATTCAAAAATATCTATATTACTGTGATACAGTAGTATAGTACTGACTGCACAGCAACAGACTGCCAACTGTTTCGTTAGTATTACTGCTCAGATGCCAACAATGCATGTAAACGTGAGAAAAAAAGAAAAAAAAAAAACTTACCCTAGCCCTAGTTTGAAACCCTAAATTTATTATGAAACCCTTACCCTAGGTTGAAAAGCTGACTTTAGTTTGAAATCGTACTACGACATTTAACCAAGAACCCTAACCCAAACATTTAAACTCCACTGCTAACCCTAACCCAAACCCTAACCCTTGCCCCTAACACTAACCCTAGTTTGAGACCCTAACTTTAATTTGAATGCCTACTTTGAAACTACTTAACCCCAGTTTGAAATCTTAACCGTATTTTTAAACCCTACTATGAAACCAAACTCCTAGTTTAAAACCCTACTTTGAAACCCTAACCCCAGTTTAAAAAAAACTGACTTTGGTTTGACACTGCACTACGACACTTAATCAAGAACCTTAACCCTAGCACTTAAACCCTAAGACCAATCCTGACAAGAGACAAAGGTTCGAATTGAATTGAAGGAGCAAATGGAAAACTCTTATTTAATAGTTGTAATATTATGCAGTTTGTCCAATTGGAGTGCCTGTCGCGTGACGTTTTTTTTTTTAATATATTTTATGATAACTCGAATATAGTCAACTTTATAGATATGTCAAGTGTCATCTTCCACGATGGCTGACCTTGGTGTGTGCGCTGAAGGCTTCCAGTCACGTACATCCGGGAAGCAGAATTTGGGAATGACCTTTAATTGATCTTCAGCTTCCTTGGAGAGTCGAGATGATTTTTCAAACTGAAAACAGAACAATTCATATTTAAACCAGGGGCAAGTCACTCGATTTGAATTGCTCAGTGATTCCCATTACAAAAGATCATCTACACGATGATACAATAAGGTTTGACGATTGTCATCAATCACTCATCATAATCAGAAGTTACAAACCATTTTTGGAAACTGTTGCGTTATTTCAGGGGAGTAGGTATTGGCTGGGGAACCTTTCCTCAGAGACACCACTACAAAGATCTGGAAGAGCTGCTGCTGCTGTGCCTGGATCAGGTCTTTCTCCAGAGTGCGATAGCCTGGCTTGCGCTTCAGTG
This sequence comes from Syngnathus acus, assembly GCF_901709675.1. Classification (NCBI taxonomy): domain Eukaryota; kingdom Metazoa; phylum Chordata; class Actinopteri; order Syngnathiformes; family Syngnathidae; genus Syngnathus; species Syngnathus acus. The sequence continues at coordinate 9,428,587 of NC_051088.1, read as the reverse complement.
TCGACTGTTTATGAACAGATCTCCTTAAACCTGCCGGACGGACACCACACAGTGAGCTTCCTGTTTTCACAAGACATTTAGGGACCCAAATATCCCAAACATACTACACTGTAAGGGTTAAGAGTCATTTTAAAGGATACTTAAGATACCCTGTGTTCCAATTTTAAGGGTTTTGTACTCTGCGATAGATTTGTATGGATAGATTTAATGTATCGGAATTATATTTGATACGTCAACATTACAAAAAGGAATTCTACCGATGACACCATTTTTTTCCCTGACGAGGCCTCCGGTGGCCTCACATCGGAATTCTTTACAAGAGTAAATTTCTACTTGGCGATTAGTCATTGACTGCGCAAGCCAAGTCCACAGTTGGAGCTTACAGAGGAGCGACTAAAGAATAGAGAAGAAAATAAGAGGCAGCAGGAAAAGGAGTTGAATGTGGACAGCTGCTCAGAGGCACTTTCTCCTCACATTTTTCTCCTTGCCAATTAACTTTACAAAAGCTATCTAGACGATGTTTCTTTTTTGAAGGTTTTTGTACGGTTGTTGTTTATTTGCAAGGACTCAAGAAGACAGATCTGATACATGCGTTACATAACAGACTTTTCCTGGCTCTTTAAAACAATCGTACAACAGTCGCCCATGTTCACCCAAAACAAGTGTGGTGTCAAATGAAATCGTGTGGCTGATATTGGTCAATGAGAACTTAATCCATCACTTGAATGCAAAATACAGACACGAAAAACCTTTCATTCTGTGTGCTACCTTTGCCATTGTCTTCAGGGTCGCTCTCAGTCCCACTGGTCTCCTCTGGCCAGTTAAAAATGGAGAGATTAGTGACACGCAGCGCTGCGGAACGGCCTTACAGTCACCCGCGGACATGTTATCAAAAAGAAAGTGAATTCACTCCGCGGACATGTTATCAAAAAGAAAGTGAATTCACTCCTAATCATCTAAATTACTGATACACATTACATCTGTACTTTACGAATCGCTGTAAGTGTGTATACGTTTGTGTGTGTGCCTGTGTCACCTCGCACTGCAACTCCTTGGTTTTTCACTCGCTTCCTCCCTCGCTTGTCATCAAATATCGTCTCGATCTTATTAACGTACTGTGTGGTATGAAACACAAACAACACGTTTTTGTTAGACCCCATGATTCTGGAGCTATGACAGAATGATAGAATTGATGCCATCTGGCTAAAAATTGAAATTTATGTTTTAAAAGGCCATTTTTTTTGTATTTGTGTAACAGAATATCATAGAAAGTAGAATAAGTAAGGGGTCTAATGAACATCGGGGAAGAAATTCCGGTTGACTTTAATGGACAATGGTAAATGTGCTTTTGTTAAGTGCTTATAAGCTACAGAAGTCAAGTCGAGGAATGAACTGTATTCAAGATTCAAGAGTTTTTATTCGTTTTTTATTCATATTAACGCTTACAATTGATTTGAGTTATAAAATCATGTCTTGGAATAAACATTTACATTCCATCCTGCACAGAACTCTGAAAAGTAATCTAATAGTAGTACTAGTAGTGGCACCCACAATAGAGTCGTGACAAATGCCGTATTATTATAGACCCCTTGAAGTATGTCATACACAATGACAACACCAGACACTTTTGTTATTGGAAGATGAAATTACTTGTGGTTATCGTTACAAAGAGTTGCCATCATAGGTCTCTTATGAATAGTAAATTGATACTGTACCTTATTAGCAAAGGTCGTTTCTGTCAAGTCACTCTCTACAGCCATGGCTCAGAAGTTACGTTTTTATTTATATCAATGCGCTCTTAAGCTACTCATTTATCTCTTTAGTTCGGTGTCTTCTACTTCCGTCTAGTAACAACAGCGTCTCCATTTATATCCTCCACCGAAACAAATGACGTCACTCGTTCTACCACATTGCAGAAAAACCACCACGTGACTGGCTGAATGGCACATGGAATGCAAGGACAAAATCAAACTATTACCAGAGGTGTCTTGTGAATTTTAGGAGCGCTTGTGCTTCGGGGGGTTGCAGCATTGGCAACGGTTGATCTTAAATGTGGCATTGTCCTCCTCTCCATTTTGGTTTGGGATTTTGCGTGGAGCTGTAAAACAATTTGTTAGAAATACAATGTAATTCCAGTGGAATGAATCTGAAGGAAGCTTTTGCTATACAGTGAAGTCATGCGGCAAAGGAACCAAAAGCACTGCCGCAAAGAGCAAAATGGCCAGAATAATAGACACTCACCCAAAAAGGGTGGTAATTGCCTATACGGTTGTGGCAAAATGCAAAAATGCAGCTCCTTCCTTCAGTGAAAAAAAAGGTGCTTGGCACCAAGATGTAGTTTTATTTTCGATCCAAGCTTTGTCAAGCAAGTGAAATTTCCCAGCAGTTAATAAAGGATATGCTACAAAACAAATCTATAAATATCAACTACTAGACTGTCTCCTTACCTTTGTGTTGTGAGGCCTGCTGATAGGAAGACACATAGGGGGTAACTTGATATCCTCGTAAGGATTATCTCTGGTCCCTTCACCTGAAGTGGGATAAAGTAATGGGAGAAATTGAAATAACCCAAACTCTTAGCATCCAATGTGTTACTTGTTAAGTATGGAATGGAAAGCTGCAATTGCCAAGAATAATGAATAATGCCTCATGCTAAGTCCAAGAGAACAGACAAGTGACATGATTGTTATTAAGTAGAAAGGCATGCTCATTACCGTATTTTCCGCACTATAAGGCGCACCTAAAAACCTCCAATTTTCTCAAAAGCCGACAGTGAGCCTTATAATCAGGTGCGCCTTATATATGGACCAATATTGAGCCACTACAGCAGGCGTTTCCAAAGTCCGGCCCGTGGGCCAAATGTATATATCTTATATATGGACAAAGTTTTAAAATGGGCCATTCATTGAAGGTGCGCCTTATATATGGACAAAGTTTTAAAATGGGCCATTCATTGAAGGTGCGCCTTATAGTGCGGAAAATACGGTACATACTGTGTATTTGATGTGTTCATACTTCAATTGTGCATTGTTTTTTGGTTCATGGTTTTGCGGTACATACATGTAGCACAAACAAATTGCGTAAGACAAAATTACAGCGTTGGCTAAATAAAAACCTATCACTGTGTTCTGCATATCAAAAATCCTCGCATGTTTGACTATGAATTCAAATAAGTCTTTGACACTCAAGCAAGCTCAACTTACAAACAATGTCTTCATAAATATTGTCATCGGAATATGCATGGTGAAGGGTTGAGTGCCTCGCTTGGTTTCCCTTCACAGTGGGATGCATCGCGTCCTCGTACTCAAAGGACCTCCTGTAGAATTATGGCATGGAAGTGGAGCAAGACACAATTCACATTCATTTATCACAATAGCATGTTTTCCTTCGCAGTCAAAATGTTGGAACATGCCCTTCCCCCAAAGGGAAGAAAATCCTATCTCCGCCAGTGATCACTTAGTCATTTGCGAACGAGTCCGGACTTGGAGGTGTACTCCCGATCAACTGTTACGTAAGTGCATGCCAGTGACGGACGGCATGATCAAGCCAAGCGATGACGACCCCAGTGAAGTTTGAGGAAGGCTACATCCTGAAACAATAGGGAACAATGCTGGCAGATGTGACGTGACATCACACTTGGATGCAAGCCAGCACTCATGTCAGAACAAGGCCTTTAAACACCTGAAAACACCAACAGGTGCTAATAGCAACATAGAAAAACATTGGTGACATAGAACAAGCCTTCAAAATATTGAAATTTAGAGAGTACACAGATGACCAACTTTGGTGCATCAACCCACCTGTTATTTTTATGCCTTGAAAGTCCATTGGTCCTGGCGACCGGACACGGAGGGGGCGGGAAGCTCGGCGGGTGGGCTACCCTAGGACCCCTCCCACTGGGCTGGTTGTTGTGGATTGGTCTGCTGTTCCATGGCACTGCGTCCTTTGTAGCTCCCTGATACTTGAACGTCCGTTGTGGTTTAGGCGGAGCTTCACCCAAAGACGTTCTGCCTTTCTCCCAAAGGCAGCGGTCCACTTCCAGACTACGCCAGAAACCCCGAGAAGTATAAAAGTTCCCAGCGGGCATGTTGTCTTCGCTTTCATCGGCTAACCGTGGGAGGTGTCCGGACTCGGCATCAACATTCAAGATGCAGTTTGACTTTAGCTTGCCATCCACTATGACTTTGTCTGTGTTGGAATCCATGAAAGGCAACATCGGTACTTGTGTCGACTTGTTTCCTGGGCTGGACTTTGGAGCAATACTGCAGCTTCTGGACTGTGCTCGGGATTCCCGGAAATCCAAAGCCAAACTCTGAGCGTTGGCAAGATCTTTACGCTGAAGGTTTTTGTTCGAACCCCCATTGGTCAAGACACCCTCGGACGAAATTTGGGCCACACGCAGAGGCTCGGCCTTCATTGAAAGATCCTTGCTTCGACCTTCCCACTGGGAAATCATCTCTCTGATGTTGCAGCCTGGCTCGGGAGACTGCCGGCCTTGCCATCCTACAGCAGCCCCCTTGTGCGGAGGTTCAACATTCGCAACCCCTCGCCTGCCTTGCTCCACACTCAGAGCCAGCATGTTCAGAGGGGGGAAGAGTCAACTTGCCTCCGGTTCTCCATTCATGAGCACACCCAAGAAGTCTTAAAGTGCCTTCTTGCTTATGTGTTTGCCTGCTTGTCTCATTTTGCAAACCTAAAAAGTAAACACACATATATCAACCATTAATCACTCTGCGCTTTAAAACAAGTCCAGATAGCTAATTGCGGGCTCAAGCAAGGCGGACACACGTGAGACCATCCTTCCAAAAATAAAAGCAGTAACAATATGGAACAGAAATGGGGTTACTGCATGTCATGTCTTGAGCTGACCCAAGCCCCGCTGAGGGAAATCAGGGAAATTCTGCTGGTTTTGTCTTCACCCAATGACACAGCGGAATATTGGATTTTATTCAGTGCTTTCAAGGCTCACTTTCACACGCAGCAGTTTCAAAATAGAGTACGGTATGTGAAAGTGTTGTGAAATACTTGACACAAAAATACTAGTGCGTGTCAAACGAGAGAACAATAAATAAGAGTAGGTGCCGGGTTTTGACCACACTTTAGACACTCTATAGAAGTGTATGTCTGTAGCCAGCTGTGAGGTCCCCGTTGTGTGGACCTCAGCACTCAGTCTTGTTTACATGTACACTGTGAATAGCCAGGGGAAAAAATGTAAATGTGGTCATACCGGCCTGCAAAATTATTTCAGCCTGTACTGTGTGACCTCGATATAGTAGGATTCTGCCAAGTAGGCTATGCAGGGAAAAGTCTTTTTTTTTCCAAAGCATTTTGAATGGTCGTAAATGACAACACATTGACGATTTCATGACAAATCTGTTACGAGAGGATAGGGCCGCTCTAGAGACAGCACATTTGCTGTATTGAAGACAGAGCAACAGCATATTTTTGTTAGTTTATACAAACTTATATACTTTGCATACTTTTATAGTGTTATACTTATCATGTCAATCAATGTGTACATATTCCTATTAATTTATATATTTTATCATGTCAATCAATGTGTGAATACTCTTATTAATTTATACACACATAGTTATTCAATCAGAACACTGACACAGAGCTTGGTAACTTTTCCATTACACATAAGGCAAAGTTCATTAACTTCATGACACATAAACACAAAACATTCAGTAGATGACAAGACAGGTGATAACAGAACAAATATTACTCCACATCTTCGTTTTCCTTGCTCGACGACGGACATCTTGAACAAAACGCAACAGTATCTACTACCTTTGTACTGAAATTAAACAGAAAGTGAATTAAAATGATCCAAAGTCCAAACCTCAGGGTGGAAAAAAATCCTCACTAGGAATATATGCAGCAACAATTTTGGTCTAGGTCAGTGGTCTCCAACCTTTTTTGCGCCACGGACCGCTTACGTGTCAGAAATATTTTCTCGGAGCGGCCTTTATATAAATAAATAATACATTTATATGTATATAAATATAAATAAAGTAATAGTAGCATAATAGTAATAGTATAATACTACTAATAAATAAATATACTACCAGACCAGCATTAAATGTTCAATGTGGCACAACATCAGGCAGTTTGGGATACCCTATTGTCAAAGAATAAAGGCAGTTCAAAAAGATGATTATGAAATGCTAATAGAGCGATGAATTGAGTCTTTTGTGCTCAAATTAGAATGCAATGGGCGGCGTTTCAAAAATGTGTCCTAAAAAAAATAAAATCAACTCAAAACAATATTTTCTCTTCAGATTTCAGTTTGCAAGCATTGACAGAAAAGTTTCTACCCACTCTACACATGAATATATTCATCAGCAGCATTCACCCTGACTGCACATCAATGTAGTCAGTGTACGCTTGAGGGAAAAGGAGGTGGGGGCTTGTCAAATTCCACAACACAACTCATGAGCTTCATAATGATATGTGCTAAATTCCATTGGAGCAATAATGAAGGAATTTGAGGACTACCTTTAAGCAGAGCCATTCTGTCACTCAAGTGTCGCCTTTGTTTTGGCTTGACCTCAATCCAATGCAGGCTTGGACTGGAATGCGCTTCCAGTGGCGTGCCATGACAATGTGTCTCCCAAACTGACCCACTTGCATTAGTTGCACATTTTTACAGGAAGGTCGGAGTTGGGTTTCCTGCACTGCAGGAAGATAGATCAGCCGACTATCCATAATGATGGGGAACAAGTTGCAACCACTTATTTGAGCTATGTTGAGATCAGATACATTTGTGAGCCTTTGAAATAAATGACAAATGAGCAATGTTTACGATTCGGTGTCAATTTATATGAAAATCAATGATTTTTTAAAATGTCAATGCTGAACGGGGACATATGGAAGATGTACAGGACTTGTTATTGTTTGTATACAAATAGTTGCCTGACTTGCCTGCTCACCCACTTCGGGAGACATGACACTACACACCCACACATTGTGCTGCAAAACAGTGAGGCAAATTAACATAATAACTGTCTAGCTCCTGTTATGATAAAGTTCCGCTAAATTGTCCACGTCATTCGGCGGCTTGCTGATGAGAGGCAAGAGTCTATGTGACTTTCGGAGATGACCACATGAAATCGATTAGTGGGGAAACGTGTCGTCTTGACTCATCGGGCTCAATCCAACCCTAAAAGATATTTTAGCATTTTACAATCGCGTAGAACATGTTAAGGATTGAAAAAATGTGAAATGCAGACAACTGCAGAACTCCAAAGCTCCTCTGGCATTACAATTATCACAGAAAATGTTCTCTTCTACCCTAGCATGATTTTTGCTGGCCACGCAGCTGCAAGTGTCGGCTTGTAAGTGAGTAGCGTAGCGCACATCACTAAATTCTGGAACTGTGCAAAGTGATTTGTCACACTTCTCCATTTGGCAGACTATGGGATGGTTTTCCCAGGATAAGCCTGTGGACGTTCCGGATCTGGACAGCTGTGTTCGGGGTAAATAGTTTTCTGTTTCAAGCATGACTGTGCCCCAGTCCACATAGTCCACAAAAGGCATGCTTGGGTGAGGTTGGTTTGGAAGAATAAACCTTTGGGATGAATTAGTATGAGGAGGCACTCTCAGTTCTTCAGTCTTGTCGCAAGAGTGGAAGTTGTGGCAGAAAAGGAGACACCTTTGGGTTTCGAATGGGAGCTCATGAATATTTGCCCATACCCTGTAATGTAGTGATTCCTACCCAGTCAGCCAACAAAGATCATCAGGTATTCTGTGGAAAATTATCCAAGTTCACATTTCATTATTCACTTACCACAAATCAACATTGCCGTTAAGGTAAAGGTTGGGAAACACCATCCTAACGTGACTGATGATAAAAATAAGAAAAAAGAACAAAAACAAGAATTCCCAGAATAAGGAACTCCAGTCCAACCTACACATTTCACACTCGCCACAAAAAACACTATACTGCTTTTTTTTTCTTTATCTCATTCACTGCCAAGTACATTTAAATTTGCCAACAATAATCCAATCCAACCGGTATATAACAAGCAACATATATTGCAGATATTGTCTGTAAGATTCAGGTTTTAAAATCACTGAATAAAAGATCCCTGGAGATGGTGGATTGATCGCTTTCACACATTTTGAATAGAAGACAATGATTAAACAACAAAACTCTATATGTACTCTAATGCCAACACATAAGTGAATATGAATAACATGCATGGTATAAGACAGGGCTAATTTAGAAAATAATCAATATTTACTCTCAATATAACAGCTTTGATTTATCCATCCATCCATCCATTTTTTTTTTCCTAGAGATGCTGTCCATGGAATTAACTTTGTTGTTTCTTTCTGATATCAAAACCATCTCCCGTTCTTGTTCCGTTTGCATTGTCTCAAAAGTAAAAAAAAGAAAAGAAAAAAGAAAAGTCACTATTTTGAGATATGTATCTTTTCAACAACAAAATCAAATTGTTTCATCTACTTTTTGGTCAGAAACTGGTATTTAAGGTGAAACCAACGCATGATGTTCTACTGCTGATTATCTAGGATTAAGGAATGGAGAAAGCGAGAAGCAAGCGTTTTAGTCTTCTCTTTCTTGAGATAGATTCGGTGTCATGAAACACAACATTCTGTCAGTCTTGAGTGATTAGTCAAAATGCTCCAAAGCGGCAGAAAATACTCCTTGGCAAAAGGCTGGTAGTCAAAACAAACAAAACATTGCACATTTCCATTCTTGCATACAAATAAAGTGTGGCAACACATTATTACTACCATTTAGCGAACAATGAAGAATGTCAAACTCATCATCGTAGGTTGTTTACGGAACAAAACAAACATATATGCATTCAAAATGAAAGTATAGATAAGGACTTACCGGTTAAATGAAGTGCAAAACTCATCCTCGTCCCCCTCGGCGATCAAATATTTGATTTAAAGTTAAGACTTTAGTCGCGCTCATCGTTCAATGAGAAGTTTGGAGACGTGGAATTCTGCATTCAAAAATATTATAGATAATAAGGTGTGGCTTCAAACTAAAGTTAAACTTAAGTATTTGTGAATGCGTGTCACTTGATGTGCAGTCCAACAACAACAAAGAAAGTGGCAAAAATAGAGGGACGAGTAGCGTTTTGCAGCACTCGCCCTACTCCCATTGAGGACAATTACAAAAGTTCACGCTAATAAACTCACGCAACTTCCCGTTTAAAGCTTTCAAAATATAGCCGAAAAATAGTTGAGTTACGGCTTTCAAAATAACATTTCGATGTCATAAAATGATTAAATGTCACATCGTTTTGACTTTCTGTTTGACAGTGAGGCAAACGTCCAAAATATTGAAATATTTAAAAAAAAAAATCTTCTCTTTAAAATCAATGACATGCTGTAGGTTCAACACACGATTTGTCACCAAATATGGTAAAATGACTGCAATGATTTAGAATTACAAAAGATCAACATTAGTGACTAGTCTCATTGAAATATATTTGGTTGGTGTTGTAAAAATCAAGCAAGTGCTGAGTCACTACGTCAACACTGGACAAGATCCTATTGTAAAGCAAATAATGTCACCATTTTATCCTGGAGTCCTGATCATCTGCAAACATCACAGACAGACTTTTTTTTCCAACTTCATCTGCTTTTTAATGCGTTTCCCCATGATAATGCACTTGCAGTACATTACAGCGTTCGCAATTGTTCTGTGTTGCAGATGAAGTGAAAACTAAATCATGAGTTTGTTTTATTCCGCCTTCATACACTCTTTGATGAGGTTGAGCTCGTAGCAGATGGTCTCATAGCGGTACGCCATACGTATTTGGGCCACATTGGTCTTACGGATGTCGTTCCCTTCCGGTCCTTCTTTCAGGTAGTCCTGACCCAAGAAGTGACTTTTCTCCTGAGCACAGACAACAGAGCAGAGGGAATGTTAATGATGGACGAGCAGCTAGCTCCATCAGTTGCCACCAAAAATGATTACTTCATCTTACCAAAATGCTTTGGACAATTGTATGCTTTGAATCTTCCCCCTCTAATACTACGTATAAATGTCAAGACCCCAATGTTTGAATGCAACGCCTCTATCAAAAGTTTGGCAACTCTACCTCATGCGACAGTGCGCTCTGCAGCACACTGTTCCTGGAGATCTCGCACATATCGCAGGTGCTCAACTTGAAAACCTGCGCTGCAATGGCATACTCCTCCATCAGAGGCTCCTGCAGGTAAGACAAAACGACAGAATGGGCTACCTGTCCATTCACTTATTTAGCCCACGACCAAGACCTTGGTGTAATGGAACTGCATGGGGTCGTCGGTGGAGAGGGAGACCACCAGGCCTTTCTTTTGGAACTCCAGCAGGGGGTTCTTGGCGTACTCAAGGAACAGACTGTTGTTGCTCAGGGGGGACATGGCGATGGGGATCTGGGTCAGGTAGTACAGGTACTGCAGCACCGGACTCTGCATGGTGGATGAAAGTAAAGATCTCAGTACAGTTGTTTTTCCGAGTCATGCTGATTCACATGTCATGTGACTTGACATTTCACTCTAAATTTTGGCTGATAACAGATTTGTAAAATGTTGTCTTTTTACACACCACCTTGAGTGGAATAGAAATACATAAAAAGAGCAAGATGTGATTGAAGCATGCCCTGGATCAAGGCTGCCCTTGCACACCGTCACTGACCTTTTTCAGGTTAAGGCCATGGGAGATGTTGTCAGCTGTCATGAAGGCGGCCAACAGATGAGTGATGGCGCCGGCTTCACCGCAATGAGGCCTGAACGTGAACGTGTTCATCCCCCGTTGTCTGAAGCACAAATATACAAAAGAAAATTATTCGTGAATGCAAACTGATCTGAGGACAAATGTATAGAAGTTACAGCTTGATGTCACCGACCTCCGCAGTTGGTTGAGCACAACGATGTTGGCATACATGTAATAGATGTAGTAGGTGTAAGACGGGTTCTTAGCAATGTCCCACTCTTCTGGTTTGGGGCTCTTCATGCTGAACATGTGACCACTGTGCTTGGACTCGTCATCCACACTGTCGAAACCTGTCACCTACACAACACGAAGCAAATGGTCAAGTTGTTTCTGATTGTGTGAATGACGCTCGGATTTGGACATTTTTCTCGCTCACATGCTTGAGGAAGATGCTGAGCTCGGGGTTGGACTTTGGGTCAATGGTGGCTTGGAACACGGGGAGGAAAATGTTCTCCAACATCTTACCAAAGTGCGGGACAAAGTCCCTGCCTCGGAAGATGTCACTGAAGTAGAAGCGGGGCGAAGCATTGAGATGGAAATGAGGATTTATTCAGCGGGATGATCAAGCGCTGCCATGATGCTGGGGACTCACTAGATCCTGGGAATTTGAATCATCCACTTGAGGTGAGGGGAGTAGACCCTGTGCTTGACAAACCAGCTGGACAGCTTGTTCCACTCGTTGGCCGTGCAGCCGTAAATCGATAGACGAGGCTCGGCATATTGATACTTGGCATCCTCCAGGTCGCTGGCGACTTCCTGCTCAAACAAATGGTGTGTCAATCAACAATCATTTTGTGGATAGTGTCTTATAAAAGCCAACATTTTAATTGTTAAGATGCAGCACGTTTTTTGACCATCTTCCATCATCAATAATACAACATTGTACTTTTACTTTAGTTTTCATATTCACCTTAGAGTGGAGATTTTTTGCTATGCCATCACTGCCTTGGTGGCGAATAATTAGCGTACTACAGTTATTAGATGATGTGTGTAATATCATTTAGGACAGCAACTGACCTTAATGATGGTGGCAAAGTATTCTCCATTGATGTGATTCTCCGTCTTCATGTAGAGGTCACGCAGCTCGCTGGCTCCCACAGGATTGTACTTGGCGTTGAACTTGTCGAAACGCTGAAAGGTTTGTCTGCCCTTTAAAGACGAAGAAAAAATTATTCTTTTTAGTTTCTGTGAAAAGTTGGAAAATTGTAACATTACCACTCCATTTTTCTGACATGGCAACCTTTTTCCGATGACACCCAAAAAATTGTAAATTACAACATTTTAGTAGTAGTCATTTTGAAATTGTTTTTGTGTGTATAATAATGATAATAATAATGTATAAAAACTGTTTATCATATTTCACTTATGTAATGCACTTTGGTGATCACTATAAAAAATAATAAAAAATATGTAATAAAAAACACTTCAACAATACCTAGTACATAAAAAACATAACTAAATAGTTTAACTTTAAACTTTCTTCCTGCAGTGGCGTATGAAGTTGATAACTTACAGCGTGCACGTCCAGCGAGTCCACAGTGAGGTCGTACGGATGCAAGTGAAGGGACTCAAAGAGCTCCTTCAGGGTGACCTCTTTGCCTTTGAGGTTGTGCACGACGCGGTCTGCGTCCACGCGGTACGACTTCTTGATGAATCGGAGGAGATGTTTCTGGTTCATGCAGGCAGCGGCGTGGATATGAGTGTCCACCTGAGGAGGCAAACGGTGCCCGTGTGACAAATCTTGACCATCACTAAAAGAAAGCAAATTGAGTCCTGTTAACTATGATGGCTGATGGCTACCTTCCTGCAGTTGTAGAAATCCCTGTGGGGGTTCTTCTTTAGCTCCTTCAGCTCCTCCATATCATTCAACATCTCATGCACGTTGAACTTGGACATGAGGAACTTCAGACGACGGTGAGTGTAGGTCTTCCTGAAAGTAGAGCACCATTCACATACATGAAAAAATATCCCAGGAAAAGTCTACTAGAACATCTGAACTTTGTTACGAGTGAATCAGAGGCACTTAATTGTGTGCAGACTCCCGTTTGATTTGAAATTGAATGTGATTGTTATTCAAATGCACGCAAACAGAAAACCACCCGGACAAGAGACTCACGTGGGACCCTGCGCGATGAGAGCAATGAGAAAGTTCATGTCGTCAATGAAGGTGGTGTAGTTGATACACGGCAGGTTTCTGGGCTGATGTTTGTCTGCAGCTTTGGCGTCGTCGTATACGTAAATGACGCCATCCTTCATGCGTGCAACATAGCCCAGATTCTCTGGCAGGTTCGCGGTATCAAACGAATCATCCTCCTTCTTTGACGGAGCTGTGAAGACTGAAAGACAAACAAACAAACATTGTGTGGAAATGTTCAGAGGTGCACTGCAAGACAGAAGTATGAGCATGGGCATGTCTGTGTGGAATTGGCATGTAGAACTCTGCTATTATTAATTTTGCCATTCTGGCATTGTTATTCGATGACGGTCAAATTGATTTATACAGCAGAGGTTGAGAATTAGCGAGGACAAAAGACTGTCCTCACCGGGCTGCACCTGGTCCTCCACCTTGAAGGTCTGGCCCTCGATGTCACGGAGGCACTGTGAGGCCATCCGTGGGAAGCGCTGGAGGGCCAGCCTCATGTACTTCTCTCTGATGCTCAACGCACGGTACAGTCCGCTGCAGGAAATCTCAAAGTCGTCCATTGTCACCTGAATAAAACAAACAGATCAACATTATCTTTTGTTAAGGATCATGAAGGACACAGGAAAATCTCACCGCAGACAGTCACACAACATCACAAAAAGTAGGCATCCTGAAATAATGACTCTACACAAGTGTTCTGTCGGTCAATATTCACAGCTACCATAGAGAGGTGAACAAAAATTTAAAAAGCAAAATCATTTTGATTTGCATTCATACAGATGAGTGTTTTTGTTGTGATTGCATTTTTCTCTTTTTCTAGACGTTCCTGTTAAATTGTGGTCTCAATCCACAAATGCGGTGAAAATGAACAATATACGTCGTCATAAATTCACTTTTATAAAACTAAAGATAATTGTAGCTCTGCTCAATGGGTATTGGATCTGATACAGGCGAATCATTTGGTACACTGCCAATTTAACATGAAAATTCATATTTGCGTGTATCTCACATCAGGAAAGTTGATACACAAGTATGAACTGATTTTAGATCTTAGATCTCCTCGATCTTTTAGATTTTAGAAAAAAACAAAGTTCATATCTGCTTTTATGATACCGACTAAGATCTTTGATTGTAAATATTCACCTAAATTATTAGAAATGTCAAACCTTGATGGAGGTTCTGTTTTTATCCAACTACTTGATGGAGGTTCTGGTTTTATCCAACGAGTTTAATTTAAGTGAATATTAGCGGCACCGAAGGTGAATCACGTGGAGTACAATACCCCAGAAGCGTAGTCCCCGAGAATGGCCACCCTTTGGAAGTCCGGCACTTCCAGGTAGGTGGGGACGTCCCCATCCACAGACACCTCAGGGACTGCTGATGTCTGGGCAGCAGCCCTTGGCACTGCCCCGAAGCGAAAGCGCTTTTTGCTGTGGATGGAGGCAATCAATAATCAGTTCCATTACATGCATACAACCAAACAATTTTAACAACTACAAAACTAAAGCGACACAAACTCACCGCTTCTCAAGATCATCATCAGTATGCAAGTGGTGTGCCATTTCATGGTGGAGGATGGGACAGTCCTCTGGCACGTCAAAGACGGAGATCTCATCGCGGATGTCCTCGCCTTTGGTCTCAGATGCAAAGATCTGCTCGGCAAAGGCCCGCATCTTGTCATCGGTCTCTGTGGGATAGCAATGATAGTAAAAGTGCTGAGTGTGTGGAAATGCTGGACGTTCCACATACTGCCATGCAGCACAAGGACTAAAGAGCTACAGCAATCCTGTCAAGCAAAATTCGGACCAGTTGCTGATCAGACTCCAGCAATACGCGGCTACAAACAAATGGAAGAAAGATAACAAGAATAATGATGCACAGCACCATGGCTTCAGTCCAATCTCACAATGCCTGCTACTGATGAAGCAGTGGCCTACATGCAGTCATCTACAGGTCTACTCCAAAGACTCATTCCACTATGTGGCCCGTGTGGTCAAACGGACCATGTCTCACCCTCTATACTTACTATGTTCACCTGATCATGACCGTCAAGATAGTAGCGGCACCCAGGGTAAAAAAAGAGAGTGTTAGAAAAAGCATGAGTTAGAAAAAAAGATGATGATTATACATAAAGAGCCAGGAATAGAGAAGATGGCGACACCATGTGTCATCGTCACAAAATACAAGTTGAAATCGATTGAAGATTGAAAATGATTGCTGTCCACCAAAACCACACAGTATATTTGCATATTTAGAAAAAAAATAAAAGCATTCTGTATGAAATGAGATTCAACAAAAAGACAGTTGTGGTTAACATCAGTCTTTGTCATTACTGGTAGCAATCTGTGGTGGCATCACTAAAGAACTACACGTGGAATGTATCTGTTGAAACCTCGCAAATGTGAAACCTCAAGAGAATTGCTGACATCTCGTGTGACATCAAGCATGATGACGGTAAACCCTCTGAATTGGAATTTGTTTTGTTTTAATCTTGCGCATATTTTCTTCAGTGTAGTTTGGGTGAAATTTGAACTTTTAAACGAAAAGAGGTCGTTATTTCACTTGTCTTTTCACAAAACGTTTTGATTTATAATCATTTCCATAACATTAGATTACTCAATAGCTTAAGTGTAGACAAATCATTGTGGAAGAAACGCTTGCCATATCATGTGAAGAATTGTTTACTCTCAACATTGTACACGATGAACTGGCCTTCTAAAATTAGAACCTGCAGTTTGGTATCTGACTTGTTGCTGACACAGCCTACATCACAGCAAAGGCGTGACCTCTGACATATGCATTCACAAGATTACATGGGCTCACTTGTGAATTTGTCGACCACCCCGCCCCCCTGAACACTTCAACAACACTTCCACTTTTGCCATTTAAATGGTGTTGAAGCACATTGCCCCCCACTCACCCGGTACCAGAACTTTCGGCATGGTGACTCGTTTCGTGCACGTCTCCAAGAGAATAAATGAAGGAGGACTGTCGGCCACTGGACCACTGCGGTGCTGGTGGGAGTGCGCAGACCAAGTGGTGGGTCACGGCAATATGAAGCTCCTGCATGGGGTCGCCGCACATGAAACCGGAATCCGCTGAGCCCTAAAAGTGTGCAGGCTGAGCCGAAGCGCCCATCTCCCCCAACCCGACACCACCCGCACTCAGACGTGTACACGCCTCTATTTTAAGTTGAGTGTCACATGCACAACCCACGGACGTGACAAAGACCCACGAGTAGCGCAATTAAAGGCCGATTAGGGGGGAATCATCATTCTTTATGTATGCAAAATTCCAGGATTCTCTGGAGCACTGCATAAAAAACTCTTCTCAGGCCTTCAAAGAAAAAACACAATTTACTAAATTGTGTTTTATCAAGAATATATCCTACTTCAGTGGATGCTAAGTTTGAAAACAAGCTCTTTCACATTGCTGGTGGACATTCTTAATTTATAAAGAAGTTATGTTACCTCATGTTTGTCATTTTTTAACTGCAACACAAGTGTAAAAATAAGTGGACCACAAAAACAGTCAAAATAGTCAGTCTTTGATAATGAACAACATTAATGATTCTTATATATTTTGCACCACGCAAGACGTTACTTGAAACATTCAAATGAAAAATTTTTATGTTTCAAGTAACGTCTTGCGTGGACATTTAAATAAAAAATATGAATGTTTCAATAATGTCTTGGGTGGACATTCAAATAAAATTTTGGAATCTTTCAAGTAATGTCTTGCGTGGTGCAAAACACCCCATTACTGGCATTTTATGCAACAGGCCTCTTGAACTCCATCCATCATGAGACGTTGCACCGTAAAGACAGTCAGTCAGCAAGACATCTATTTTTAGAGAACGTGAGCTTAAATGTCAGAGTGCGTTTGACGGCTGAATAGGTTAGAGATCAAGTTAAAAAAAAAAAAAGGCAATCGAACCAAAAAACAGTGTGAGCAAAATAAGTAGTTAGTGTAACACCGATTGCATACCCTGAGTAAACAATTTCATTTGAGATACTGTCAGGAGTTTGAAACTTGGCTGTTGATCTGCGCCATAAAAATTCGTATCCAACAACAACAAATTGTGCTTATCATGTATTCAATTTCAGTGGGTTGTCATGATACTGACGCCTGGAAGCGTGAAGGGCTCGGCACTCGAGGGTCCTTGTTGGTCCATGTTAGGTTCGACTTCAAGGACACCAGTCAAAAGGTAAGCAAACGGATGAATCAATCGTCAGTTTTAAATTGAGATCTAAATGACATCGAGCTGCTGGACGTTTGGTTTACACGGAAACATGGAGTTGGAGGGGTCCAAGTTGCATCCTATCACATTACCTTGCCCTCCCACCACTTCCCACCCTTCTCTAATAGCCAACAACAGCTGCCCGCACGTTTAATTTTGTTCGAGCTGGTATGTTATTCTCAAACTTTAGCCATCAAGTACACCCTAAAACAAATTAAAAAAATAATTCTGAACTAGATTCATTGTTGAAAATCATCTTGAAAACAAACAGCTACTTACGAGTGGTCCAAAGGACAAGGAGGAATGATTTTGATGTTTTAAAAAGAAAAAGTTGCAAATGTTACAAATGTAGTACTCAAATTAAAGAGGGAAGAAAAGTCAGTGAGTGTAATATGGGTGGGATCAGATTCCGCCTTTTGGTTGTTGAAATGCCTTTGGGACTTCAAATTACTCTTAATTAGTCTGTTTTTTCCTCTTGCGCAGCGCTCAGTTAAGCAGACAGTTCCGATCATCTTTACCGCAAGCAGCACAAAACGGTAAGTCCCGTTAGGATTTTTCTTCGGAAGATCCTTGAAAATTCAAGAATATGAGGATGTGTTTTAGCGATTCACTAATTCCATTCAGTCATATTCCTAATTATTTTTCCTCTTTTGTCAATGGCAGACCAGGTCTCCAGTACTGTGCTTGAGATCTCATCATGGAATTGTTTTATTTGACCTGACCTTGTAACTGAAATCTGATTGTACAACAACTGAACTTGACTCCCGGTTATCTTTACGGGATATGAATGTTAAATCATTCAGTGCCATTGACAGTTATAGACGTCGTATACATAAACTGGGTTGGCAGTGAATGAGTTCATATATGCCCTATTTGTTAAGTCTCTTTCACTAAAATGAAATATTTTTCTTATCAGATTATGTACGATGGAAATCAAAGTGTCTGTGGATGGCGTGCCACGTTTGGTTTGTGGGGTCACAGATGAGACAACATGCCAAGAGGTGGTGACAGTGTTGGCTCAAGCTTTGGGTATGTGGCTGCTGTAATGAATGAATTCATTTAAAAAGTTGAAAACAAAACCCTGTCATCATTTTTTATTCAGGCCAGCCTGGGCGCTACATGTTGCGCGAGACCTTCAAAGACTTCGAGAGGTGCATGGCATCAGATGAGCGGCCTCTGGAGATGCTAAAGAAGTACGGGGAACACTCTAAGGAGGTCCAGCTCACTTTGCTCCACAGCGGTCCTTCAGTTTACGACGAAATGATCAGGGCCAAAGTGGGCCGACACCAGCCTTGTCCACCGCTGCGGAGAAAAGAAACCGGTGCTAGAAATTGGCGTCGGAGCGGATCGCTGAATCTGCATCGCCAGAGCTTTCCGCTGTCCTGCCTGAGGCAGGACACAGACCAGAACCACGAGCTTTTGAAAAGACCCAAAAGAAAGTCCCTGACCCTCATGGAGGAGGCTTGGGAATGGCTAGAGAGTCTGGGAAAAACACAGGTTTATAGTACGTCATGCGATAAGGACAGCAGCAAGAAGAAGACGGAAAAAAAGAAAACTTTTCTGAGTGTCTCACTTTCCACCATGAGAAAGAGTCCACATGAGAAGAACCAAGTCCGAGGTCACAGAAACTCAAAGTCCGACTTGGATCAGACATCTTGTTGCATGGGAACCCAACAGAAGGTGAAAGAAAATAAAAACTCCAAGAAAACTCATGTGGAGAAACTCGATAGCTTCTCCGATTTGAACAGTGACGACGAGAATAATCGCCTGAGAGAAACGATCATTTGGCAGCTCAGTAAACTTCAAAAGCTCCAGGTCCAGATCGGCGATGTGGACCATGAGATTTTAGAGCTGGAGAAAAGCGAGCGGACCAGGGAAGAGCAAAAAGTGATTGAAGAAGAGACGGAGCAGATCAAGTTCTGGGAGAAGGAATTAAAAGCAGAAGAAGACTTTGAGAGAGATTTGCAAAATCAGTTCCATGGCCTGAAAGCAAAGATTGTGGACTGCAAGACCAAACTGGAGGACTACAAGACAGAAATGCAAAAACTGGACTTCTGTGGAGCTCAAAAGGTTGACTCCAAAGAGGGCCGACACGCCGCAGACGGCAATCCGAGCAAGGTCTCAAATGGGCAGCTATTTGAGACGGAACGCCAAGTAAACAGCGACAGGAAGTGGCCGCCCAGAAATATCAGCCCTTCTCCTGCTTTATTTCCTCCCAATCAGATAAAGGAGCGCCGGCTCACTGGGCCAGCTGAGCTCAGGGAGTGGTGGGCATGCTGGTCTGCAGGCCAAAAATCAAACTCTAACAAAAAGGTGACTGCGATACACCGCTCGGAGCTCACGATTTATTTGGGCGGTACAAAAGATTAAAGATTAAAAGATTAAAGATTAAAGATTAAGGAAGAAGTCTGAGATGACGTTTTTTGGAATGGGCACCTCAAAGTTATAACTACAACCATATTGTGACTGCTATGGGTGCTTGGACTCATGGCCCTTTTCACTTAATTCCCACCAAGATTTTATTATTTTAGCATGTGCTTGTTTGTCAAATCCGTAGCCACCTCATGCGCAGATTTCTTTTCAATTTTTTTAAAATAGATTCATTTTTCCGTAGCCACCTCATGCGCAGATTTCTTTTCAATTTTTTAAAATATAGATTCATTTTTCCTGCCTGTGATTTTTTCCACAATTTCACTTTACTTGGCGTGGGAAATTGAATGTTCATCAGCAGTTTTGAAGACTTCTTTTTGGGCTTGTATAAAAAGGGGGGGAAAAAACAGAATTTAAATTCAATAAATTTTTAAATATCAATACAAGTATGCATCATTTATTAAATTGAAATGAATAGTATTAGATAAAGTTGGACTGAGATATGCCCGAAGGAGGAATCGAACGAACCAGTGCCTGATCTGTGCCAACCATTGCAACACCGAAGTCTTGTTAAAGTTGGTAAGATGTGAAGCAGAAACAATGTGTTGCCGTCACATTGAATGCCTGCTGCAGAATGGATCGTTAAAAGTATATAAATGAATTTCATTTAATCAAACTAGTAAAACTCATGGAACTTATGGATATGAATAAAGTATGGTTAGAGACTACTACAAAGCACTTGGTCAATGAGGAAAAATAAAGGATCAGAATAACATAGGTGTGAATGTGGAATGTTTTTTTAAATTGTTGAGCCCAGGCAGATGCTGTGCAATTACATTGATAGGGGGGGGGGGAAACCACACAACTTGATTTTCATAAAACTTTAATTTGCTTATTCATTCAAGACCATTGACAAAGGTACATAGGGACCTCTGAACGTGGTTCAACTGAAAGCCAGTGATCTTTGCAGACTGACTGATCCTGTTTCGATTTTTCTCTTTTTTTTTTTTTAACTTAGTTTCTAACTCCTTACTTTTTCCCCAATAAATTTGTTCTCATATATGAAGTCTGACGTTAACTAAAGGGGGGGAAAAAAAAGCACACATTACATACAGTATTGTTTAACCAACAGGTTCGGGATGCATATCGTTATCTTTACTTAACAAGAAAGCCATTCAAAGATTGTTCTTTATATTGGTGGGTGGCTGGCTGGGAAACAAACAAGCTGTTTAAAGCTCCACCACCCCCCTCTTTCATTTTGCTTGTAGTTATTTTTAGGCACCTTGTTTTTCAAAGTAGACAGAGTTTCAATGGGGAAAAAAACAACATGTGCAAAACAAAACCCAACCTAATAAAAAAAATAAATGAAAAAAAATAATTGCAGATATAAGTTGCCCCAAGGAATTCTGCACCTGGGAGAAATTGCTTTAGTGGAGCTAGTGAATACCAAAAAAGTATTTAAAGGCTCCAGATTGGTAAAACTAAACAATCCCATTAGACTCGCACATCCACACAGTCCATGCTTTCAAAAAGCTCTCAAGTCAAGCATTTAAAAACTGCTCAAAAAAACGAGCAGAGAAAAATCCTCGGTTGAAGCTCGTACATGAGAAATATGATCCTCCTTATGGAGGGAACTTTGCTTTATGCAATTTGTAGGAAAGCATACAGTAGCAGAAATCTCACAATGAAACCATTTCAAGTGTCTGTGGGTAAAGAAGCAAACAATATAAGGAAACAAAATATGGAAAAGACACTCAAGACATTCAACCGCTCCAACTAAACAAGAGGACAAATTTACAGGTGCAGAATTCCAGACAAAGCTAATTGCAAAACAATTGGGGCTCGGATGGCCACACAGTCTTATTTAGAGGGACAAGGCCCTGTCCCTACTCACAGCTAGGATATATCATCACACATGCACACGCTCAGAGATCTCACGTGCACTCATCAAGAACGTCATACAATGTAGGCGGGGAGGGGAAAGGGGGGGGGGGGGACTTGCCCAACATTTAGTCATGGCTCCATGAATTAAGTGGGCCAATTGCTGCACTGTGTGCATACGTATTGGGTTTTAAGCGGCTCATGACTTATCAGGTTCACAGGTATCCCCCCTCCCCCAAAAGCAAACCCCTCCCTGGTCTACCAGCACCAAACAGTATTGCTCAGTCAATGACACCAGGCTGGCGAGTCATGCGCTCCACATTGAAGCCCTGCATGGGAGACAGTTGAGTTTCAGGTTAATGGTCACAAACAAGATATATGTTTTAGTAGTGATTTTTGTCATTAAAAGCTGGGTACCATGAAAATCAATTATGCTTAATATGTTATATCAATTAGGCTTAATAATCTTTAATATGGAGGCCCTAGAATGCTAAAAAGAAATAAATACATGACCAGTACAAACACATGTCATCAAAACAGCCTTATGATTATGTAGCTAAGCATTTAGGTATTCCAACTGATTTTAATTTGTTTCAACATGTATTTATGGCACTCCTGTGTGACACGTGAAATTGAAATGGATATCCTAATTTGGCAATTTTCTGCAGTAAAAAGTGATTTTCATAACATTATTTTTCTTTTCGAATAAGTAACTTTAAAGGAGCCATATCATGCTAAATAAACAAAACAAAACCCACCTAATTCCTCACCACAAAGACCCCCTAAGCGGTGTTTTCCTCCATTGATTTTGGAGCATTCCTGTACCAGCCCTGCCCGATCCATGAAAACTAGAGTCCTCACAGCCTCCTTTCCACAGCCCGTATCTACCCTTGCTCTACACGCATAAACAACTCCACTGCCACCGCTAGGGAGCCAGCATCAAATATATTATGAAATGTTCCCACGAACCCTCAGCAAGATAATGCGGCCAAGTATTAGTCATTGCTGTTTGGTGTATTTAATGACTTTTATTCTATGTAACTTAGATTTGTCCTACGTTGTCATTGATCGTGCCTCGTGTCTACCGCCTAACGTGCGAGTACAGTAAAGACGGGCTTTTTGTGAACAGGGTGTCTTACTTCCGGGTGAACAAAATAGGCACCAAAATGACTCACATTTCATTGGAAATTAGATCACCATTGCGCCAAAAGTGATCTATAAGCATATACGTGCCTATACTTAACAGTGAAAAGCTTAAAACAGCACGACACAGCTCCTTTAAGGCCGCACTAAAGACAACATCACATACTAACAACCAATCACGGCTCTGGTTGCGAATGTCACATGAACCCAGTTGTGCTTTGATAACCATTCCGATTGAGGTACCTTTGAATTGTCGGGACCACGCGGCTGTCTAACGATGATGAGACGAGGGGCGCTGGCGTCGTCCAGAGTGATGCTCTTCAGTCTGTTGACCAGACGGTCAGGACGTGGTGTCGCCACAGGTTTTGGCCCCTCGCTGCGATAAGGTTGAAACAGAATGAAGGGTTAGCTTCATGCCTTTTCAGTACGACCAGTGTTACACTTCACTGATCAGCGGGATGATTTGGTTTACAAAAGCCTCACAGTGGTCCTACCTGACTCGGCGCACGTTGCAGGCACTACATTTTCCTGTACGTTGATTGAAGACTACCGAGAACTCCACTTCATCCCCGGTCTGGAGCTCCAAGTTATCCTGGACTTCTTTGACGTGGAAGAAAAGCTTCTTGCTCTCACCAACTTCGTATGTGATGAAACCAAACTAGGAAGAACACAACTTTGACTCAGACTAGTTTTTCTTCCAGCAAGAATCTTGTCATATTGAGCTGGTGTGTGAACACAACCTGGTCCTTGACACACTCCACCAAGGCTCTACGCGGAGGCACTACATTGCAGGCCATCTTCTGTCCAGTCGGGGATATTGTGCAAACCTGGAATTTCACCTGCTCTCCCTTTTGCAGACAGGTAACCTTGTTAGCCATACCCATAATCCCAAAGGGATAGGTCTGGCCTTTACCTCCCCCTGAAAGAACCAAGCGTAGATTAAAAAAAACAAAAATAATCTTTTGTTTAAAAAAACAAAAAAAACAAAGGACTTTTAAGGAATTGTGAGTTCTGCCCCACCTTCCTCTATGACTTCAATAAGCCCTTGATATTCTGTCTGAGAGGGGTCCACACTGCGTATTGGACGGATGACTTTCCCCACCAACACCGTCGTATCAACATCATCCCCAATGCCATTCACTGAAAACAACGGATTTAATCAGATTCATTGTGTACACTGTACAAGAACACTAACAATTCTCCAAAGGCAAACTCTTACCGGCAGTCACTTTGGTGACCTTTTCAGCACTGACTTTATTCCCTTTTCCCTTGGAAAGAGTATACTCCACTGTGTCGCCCAACTCCAAATCATCCAAGTCCCCACACATTTCACTGAAGTTGAAAACAAACATACACTTAGACAAAAAATACATGAAACTGAAAACACTTCTTCAACATCCAAATGAGCATTTAATTGTTTTACCTGTAGTGAAAGAAGATCTCCTGGTCATGATTTGCAGTCTCAATGAAGCCAAAGTTATCCTTGAGTGTGGCGATGAAGCCTAGCAGTCTCTTGCCACCACTGGCACTACGGTTCACCACCCTGATGGAAACTGCACTCTGCTGGCCGCTTCTTTTCACTTCGTTGATAGAGAACTCTACCTAGAGGTTGAAAGTGACAATGCGTCACAGTTAGCACAACTAAAAGGTACTACTCAAAGGGTTCTGTTGGCAGGCCATGGAGACTATTTCAAACATTTTGTAGATTCTCTTTAAGGTCAAGATTCTAGAAGAATGACAAAAAAAAAAAAAAAAAAAAACCTTTGTAAAGTTATTTGATCAGGTGATACCTTGTCCCCAACCTGTGGGCGATATCCTCCCTCCAAGTCTTTTGTATGGTATGCCACAGTAAGTTTCACTCCGCAATCTTCATACGTGATGATCCCGTCCTCAGGTTCCTACAGGGAGAGCAACAAAATTAAAGCCAATGCACTATTAACCTTCTCTCTCTTTGATAATGGAGGGGGTAAGTACCGTAATTTTCGGACTATAAGTCGCACCGGAGTATAAGTCGCACCAGCCATAAAATGCCCAAAAAAGTGAAAAAAAACATATATATGTATATAAATCGCTCCTGAGTATAAGTCGCCCCCCCACCCAAACTATGAAAAAAAACGCGACTTATAGTCCGAAAATTACGGTATATGACCACGTGTATCAAAATAGCAATTTACTTTTCTTTAAAAAAAAATATCAATGAAGCACATCAAACGCACACGTTATAAGTATGGTAAATGGATCATACGATTTAGGAGCTTGTTAAAAAATCTTGCGTGCATGTGAGAGTTAAATTCATAATGCACTTAGTCCAGACTGCCCCTATGTCAAGGCATTTTGAAAAAATGCAAGTAACGTTTTCATCTACTTGAGCATGTGCAACCAGTGCACATTTTATTTATTTATTGATATTAAAATCTTTTTTACAGTTAAATTTATGCTCCACACTTTAGCCTATAGTACAAATTAGCGGATGTAAATAATCATTTTGCAATGTGCATCCCTAGATTTTCTATTTGCGCTCTAAAAATTTCTGGTTAGGTTTCATCGTGCTCCTCGCAAAAAAAGGTAGTCCGGAACCCTGCTAAACATGATCATTTTGTCAGAATGGACTTTTGCTGCATGCAGTAGGCCTGAGTCCTACCTTGTCCTTTTTCTAACAACAAGAAGAGGGAGAGGAAGTGGTGATTGAAAAAGAAAGCAAAAAAGTCAAAGAAAATGAACTGAGTTGCCCTTTTAAATGCAACATGGCTACATTGCCATTATCTGTTGCAATTAACGAGACAGTACCTTTTCTTTGCCCTTGCTGGGACTGGCATTTTTAGCAGTGGCTAACACAACTTCTTTCTGCACCACACCCATAAAGCGCTGCTCAGACTGTGTATGAAAGGACACCGTGCCCTTAGGCAGCTTCTTGATGCGTACGGCATGGTTCCTCTGAGCAGAGAGCATATCCTTGGCAAAGACAAGATCATGAGATTTGAGTTTTGTTTGTTAAATTCAGACATTGCAAAGTGCATGCAAAATCTAAAAACAGCGCCACTAGGGAAAATGCAACGTACAGGCACAACAGTAAACTCCACTTCATCAGAGATGTGCAGCTGGCTCTCTTCCAGAACTTCACTGAAGTGGAAGAACATCCGAGCATCACGATCCACACACTTGATAAACCCAAAACCGTCACGTATAGCAGCAATCACACCCTGAAATAAGACTCAACGTTAGTCTGGATGGAGGTGTCTTCCTCATGAACCTGCTAATTTGCATGAATTAAGTTAGGTCGTTCACCATTCCATCTCGCTCACCATTTCACGGGTCTCTTTAGTGACATCAAAGGAGTCTGGAAGTATATCGATGTTGGTGGCCCGCTCCAGCTTGTCTCTGCGGTCAGTGGAAATGTTGAATTGAACATGATCGCCCTCCAAAAGAGTCACCTTTGACTTGGTGTCCTTTTCACCAAACGGCATTTCTTTGTCACTGAATCCAATTCGAGCACTGATACGACCTGGGAGAGGGTCATTCTGTGCCAGCAGAAAAAAAAAAAAAAAAAAAAAAAAGAGTGATCAATAAAAGGTGTGTTCTACTTGGGCAATCTGAATTTTCCAAATCGGCTACCCCAGTAACAAATTTTGACTGGTGATCGACTTGCCTGGTTTTTGGTGGGAACCTTGGGGATGACCTTGCTGACTGTTCCTTCAAACTGTTCAATGCTGATATCCTCAAAGATGACTGTTCCTTGAGGGAGAAGTCTCACTTCTGTGGCAACCTCCTTACCCTTAGAACACAGGAACATATGGTTCAAGAGCTCAGTATGAAGTAATGCAGAATTGTTCAATTGTTCAAAGTTGTGTAAAAATCTGGGAGATGCCTACATTACGGTCTTTGATTGTGAACTCAACATCATCTCCCGCCTGCAGAGCCTCAAGATCACCCTTAAACTCGCTGTAGTGAAAAAAAATTTCCTTCACCACATCAGCCCTCTCGATAAACCCAAAGGCCTCCTACAAAGACAATGGATGGTTAAATATGACAAAATTGTACATCTAATATTTGCATAATTGCAAAAACTCTAATTCATAGTAGGTATTCATTGCACCAAACCCCACGTGCATGAGACGATCCATAATTCTGTTACATCAGAACATGGTGAAATGCCGTATTTCCCAAACCAACGGTGGAAGAAGCCATTTCGGGTGAGTCAGTTTTTATTGAGGCGGATTAGAGTAAAATCCTATCATTTTTCAAAACTAGGCACACAGTGTCATTCCAAAGTGCTTCTTGATTAATGACATTTGTGAATCAATTATGTGACCTGCATTAATCTTTATGTTGACAAATCATGATGTATTTTGGAAAGTGTTGGACTTGAGGAACCAAATTTTAAAATTGAGAAATCATGTCATGTATCCACTTGGTAAATATCTAAATGCAGATAATTGCTAAATAAATCAAAGCATGAGTAAAGAGGGCACAAATATAAAAACACCAGAGTCTAGGCTGAAACACCCTCGGATTATAACCCAACGATTCCAAGTCCAATGTTTAGTTTTTGAGTCACGAGCCCAGTCAAACAATGTTTTCAGTGATCATTCATTACCTTTGTAGCGCACACCACACCTTGGCAGCGCATTTGCTTTTTCGTCACGAGTTGGATATTACGAGCACTGACCGCACCAGAGCTGAAAAACAGAGGGTGTATACAAATCATACAATTTCATGGTACCAAGGAAACACTAATGACCAAGACAAAGCACCAGAACTCACTGCTTGTTGGTCTCCATATAAAAGCTAACTTTGTCGCCAGTGTCCAAGTGGGTATTGCCCTCCACATCGTCAGTAGTGTAGGTAAGGTAAAAAACTTCCTGTGGAAATCATAGCAGTGTCAAATTGTGAATGGGTGGACTGCTTATAACTGTGCACTTGAAACAACTTTGAAATCCTGACATTGCACATTTTCTGAGTCGTGGTCATGTGTCCCAGATGCCGGACACCCCAATCATTGATTATCCAACACTACATAGTATACGACACTTCAAGACAACTCAAGATCGGCCACAACCGTAAATGTTTTTCTACGACACGTCTGTCGGAACAAAATCCTGGCTACAACCATAAAGTCTGAGCTTGACCAAATAGAAATCTGACAGAACATGAAGGAAAAAATATGCCTGTTGTATGTTACAATTAAGTGGTTTAGAGGGATAATCCAGGAATAAATTCTTGACACATTACCCCATTTCTTTCATAACAAACACTTCCAGTGGGCACCTGGCCAGGAGCAGACTTCCCATCTAAAGTTGCAGGAATTGAGGAGACAACCTATACAAAACAAGGGCGTTGGTTAACAATCATCTTTGCCAAACCTTTCTCAAATTAAGGTCAAAACATGAACACACAGACAAAGTCACACACACACACACAGACACACTTAAGCACGATAAATTGACTACCACCTATCATGATTGTGAACAAAAAAGGTGTGCACCACACACTATCTAGCAGAACAGTTGGATTCAAATGCCTTGCTCAGGGGTACAGCTGTGATTGTGGGGGTGTGTCAGGAAGAGGCCATCCCATATTTCTACTCCAATTACATGCCCTTCAATCAGGGGGCACAATCAAAACTACTCCTGTTCAAATGTAGAAATATTTGGAGTTGGGATGGTAGTCCCATGAAAAGTATACAATATCCCTTATTTGACAAATATCCACATGTCTGCATATATCATGATCAAGCTCAGTTTCTCTTGATATTGACGTTTTTTGTGAGTGATGGATTCCTTTTCAACCACACTGAGTTGCAAAAAGGAACCAAACCACACTCTGAGTGAAATCCACTATGTTTGAAAGACTCCCTAATTGACATACCCTACTCAAAGCAAACATTTACAATCAATTACAGACCACTTGAGCATGGCATCAGTCCTCCATGGAGGTCGCACACCCCAAGAAAACACACTCAAGACAACATGAAGGCCAACAGTCTAATGTAACTTTCGGCTTAATTGATGTGAAATAAATACACTAATATACTGCTGTGTATGTATATACGTATAGAGGTGTATGGAAATGCCTTCCTTTAAAATAAAGCTCAGTTGTTTTTTTATCTCCCTGTTGTATTTTGCAGTGGTGGTGACCTGCACAGCATTATACTGAGGTCTTTCCAATATTTTGACTATTTAAAATCTTGAAGTACTCAGAATGACAGCAGAATTCCTGCCACAGCTTATGTACTATGAAATATGCAAGTGGCTGCGTTGTGTCTGGTTGGTCTTTGCGTGTTTGTGTTGTGTCTTTTCGTACAGAATTGGCTGATTTGGGCATTTGTGTTGTGTCTGTTTGTACACAATTGGCTGATCTTGTGCATACCTTTTGAAAAACTCTGAAATTAAACATGACTTGAGCAGTTTAAAATGACAGACAAGGACAGAACCAAATATAAAACGGTGTTCCTTAACTGGATGAATATAACCATGCAGCACAGTAAAGGGATAGGCGTGCAGGTCTGGCCCCACCTGGCCTGAAATGCGCTCCTCTGGCAGCACCTCTGGCTTAATCTTAAGCAGCTTCACTGCTATGGGCTTGCCAGTGCGCCTGTCAGAGGACACCTCAAACTCAACATCATCTGCGGAGAGAACAAACAGCAGAGGGGGGTAGGGGGGAAATAACTATTTACTGTGGGCGGAAATTAGAAACAGAGGTTTCAGTCGGTCCAATATTCCTCACCTCCTATTTTGAGGTCCTCCAAGTTGCCACAGTACTGAGAACAGTGGAAAAAAAGACGAGCCTGACGTTCAGAACACTGGATGAAGCCATACGAAGTCAAAAGCTTCTCTATCACCCCCATCTCTCTAATGCCAGGACCTGTTCCATTGGCGTATGCAGTGTGTCCATTGTTATGGAGCATGCCTGGGTCAAAACTCATCTGGGGAGGAGGAAAGAATTTGAAGTTAAAACATTGCAGACAACGCTAAACAATAAACCTCAAAATTGTTTCCTTGGAAAAAAATATATACATTTACAAAAACATGCATATGGCAAACTTCAAAAGGTGGAAAGGGAAACAAATGTCATTAAAAAGCTTCTATAACTGATACAGTTGAACTGTGTTCCAGGTCAATTCAAACCATTCGCAGCAAAAGAAGAACATGTTGCACAATGGTTGAAGTTGCATGCACTGAAAAAAAAAAACTATCATTCAATTAGGAGTTGTAAGTACAGTAATAACTGCAATTCAGTAAGTAAAACTTGGTCGTAAAACTGAGAAACTGTTCACCTCCCTCTACAGATGTCACATATAGGTCTGGATTGAAGCACAGAAGCCTTTTAATAAACCCAAACCTATTTAAAAATTACTTTAACTGACATCCGTAATATAACCAGGTCAACCTTTGGGGGGTATAAATTCATTTGGCCACTACAAATGCACACAGCCTTTTTGTGTCCCAAGTGCAAGACACTGATGGACAGACTGGATTAGTAGCTGGATAACTATCTTTCTCTCAAATGTCTCCATCTTTCTCCTTTTCTACTCTCCAACCCAGACTTGGACAAAGCAGGGCCCGGTGCCCACATCTGACCCCGCATTTCCTAATTATAGCAATACATATCATACCTACACACATGGCAATCTTTAGAAAATAAATGCAGAACAAGGTTTAGGTTGGCGTGGCCCTCAGAAAGCATACCTTTCTCATGTGGCCCCTTTGCAAAATTAATTACCCTGCTCTAAACCAACCGGCTGTGGCTTCTTTCCAAGACGTACTAATTTTGTTTTGCCTCTGTTGCCTAGTGCTTGCTCAGTTAGTCTTTTTATAAAACAAGCCTAACTAAAAGTGCAGCTTTGACCTGTTCCGTGTCTTAAGTTCCAGAGAAAACCTCTGTTTTGATAAAAAAATATACAAATTGGATAAATTAGAAAAAATAAAATTTGTTGTTTTAACAATCAGTAATTCCAGTTAAATGTGAAAATGAACAGTAAAAACTGTTGGAATAATAAAGAATGCTGTCTTTTTAATGTGACAGTTATTTGATGGCCACAAAATATTTTTGACTGAATGACCATACACGGCCGCTTGCTATACCATCATGATGGTCAGAACCTTGCTTTCAAGACATTTTTGCCAACATTGGGAACCTCTCTAGCTCAAGAATTCCTGACCTCGATCGTGATTCAAGTTAAAACCGACTGAGCCACACACCTTGGTTAAACATGGCTTTACAACACCACACACAGTGCATGCTCTTAAACGTCACACGATGTTACAGAAATGTAAAAATCCTCAGGGTCACCCAGCATGCCCTCTTACTGATCTCTGGTACAAAGGTGTCCGCTTGTGTTTTCTACTTCCCGAGTGGGGACGGCAAGAGAACGACGAGGAGCGGGGAATAGACATGGGAGCGGTAGAGGAGGTGGATGGGCCAGTGCTGCGTGCCACTGGGGGCTCAGAAGTAGCCCTTTCCATTTCTGACATTGCGGCTTGAGCTTGCCTATGCTGTTGGAGAGGAGCATTTCGAATTCAACTACCTTTAAGCAGATCATGGAAATTGTGTCATAGCAAAAGTTATTCAAAATATCAACATCCAAGCTCTGCCAAAATGTTGCCTAATTTTCCTTCTCGGCACAGCTTTTGGCACAATATAGCTCAACTTTATGGTAGTCAATAGGAAAACCTCTAAAACACCAAGCGGGAAAAACCCACAGATACCAAACAGCACACCAGCTTCCATCACTTTTCGATGACTTTTCTCAACAACAGAGAAATTAAAAAAAAAAAAATCTGCTTTGGTCAGTTAAGACATTTCTAATGGAGTGTGCCAAAAAGTTACTGGAAGACTAAAAGTATTACACTGTGGAGGGAATATCAAATGATTGGGCAAACACCAGTGTATCTAGATTGCAGTGGCGATGATGAATGGTTATGGGGAGAGGAGGGGTCCAAGATCAGCCTCTTTTGTTGGCCCAGTAATGAATAACTTAGTCCAATGAATGGAAAGGGTCTTATTTTTGTTGTCCATTAATAAGCGTGAACAAAAATCGATCTTTGGCAGCCAGTTTTTAAATTTCTTGGCCATGGTTTGCAGGCGGCGATTTGCCCGTGTAGAAGATGAAATTGATGAACCTGTATTGATATGTGGGGGCGGTGGGGAGTGACACGGGAGGCAAGAACAGGAAATGTGAAAAGTTTTGATATTCTTCTTGGAACAGCCACCCAGGAACAATACTCCCGAGCAGAGGCTAGTCTCTGGAGCCCAGAGGGGATGGAAGGTTGGAGTGGCCATTCACAATCAAGAGATGCAGAGCAAGGCAGGCTGATGAACGTTGGATGGGAAGGGTGGATGAGAATTCGATGGAAGGGCGGTGGGGCTTTATAGAAAAGAGGTGGGAAGGTGGCACTTACGGATCGGCCATATGGCGACAGGCTGAGTCCGACAGGGGAGGTGCTGCTCAGGTCAGCGCTAACAAACGTGGTGGGTGGCGACGCGGGCATGGTAAATTCAACAAAGCCTTTCCAGGGGCTGCCCATATTTTCCCATAAACTCAAACCACACTTGCTTGAGCGCTTCTGCTGATTTTGATAAGTATATATGTTTGATTCTGTTTGTTTGACTGTAAATGATTAGTCCTGATTAAACCACCCAATGATACATCGCTGGATGTCTGCAGGGGCGAAGAGAGGAACAAACAAGACGGGTGAGGAAAACATGTCAACCGGCCACAATTTCACAAACCAAGTGGGAAAGTGGGTTTGGGCTCTTCCCTGACAGAGAAATGCAGATTGTGGAAAATGAACTCGGGAGAAAATGGCGTGAAACAACAGTAGGCGCACAGCGGTGGCTACCAAAGGCAATCAAATAAAAACTTCATTTGTGTTTCGTTGATCACCTAAGTATACAATTAACAATTTGCGATGACAAAATGTTCCGTTTGAAAAAGATTATCTAAAATGAACAACAGATAAGAACCCATAAAATTGAATGTCTTACAAGTAAGTAGGGATGGGCGATAATATTATATCAGTATATATATAGAATATATATCAAAATATTTTTTTTACTCTTCAAAATAAGCGGCTCAGATGATGAATGAGTGAATGAATAAGGACCCACAGGAAAAAAGGCTGAATTTAGGTTAGAAGGCTTAAAGGGCAAACCCCACCACTTTGGTTAATTGACTGAACCAACTTAAACCTCTAGTGGAAACGGAACGCTTCAAGAGGGGGAAATGTGTGTTACATAGCTAAATATTTGCTGGAAATACACTTAAGACTCACCTTTATTAGTTGTTTTGAAAAGGTAGTGTGCAGGTAGAGTCTTGATGCCTAATATGTTTCTGCAGATCTCTTCATACACGGTCCAGCACACACTCACGCACTCTTGTTACAGGCTTGTGGCACCAGTTGTAGATGCTTGCATCAAGCAAAAGCAGGAAGAAATGTAGCGCAAAAAAATAAGACAAAAGCAGGTACAAAAAAAGACTGCTTCGAAAAAGGTTGGGTGAAAATAGTGGGCGAGCAGAGGGGGTTAAAGTGTATGTGTGGAAGGGGAGGTTTATGGAAAAATAAAATAAACGAGCAGACAGCAGCTCAGTCCACACCCCGGTGTCGAGTCGGTGGTGCGGTGAGGATGAGGAGAGCTAGGAGCAGCGTTGGGACGTGTGCTTTGTCAAAGCTGTTGAGTAGGCACAAACTTCTGGTTTCAGATCAGTTGTTGTCGTCTCTTCAATCGTTTGGGCGTAGGATTGCTTCTCTTTTGCTTGTGTAGACTGGCCTGATGTTGGTCTTTGGTCAATTCAGGATTTGGTTACACTTGTTGTTTGAAACCCTTGAAATGAGCCTAGAGCCAACGTGTCTTGTAGTCATGGGAGTTGCAACGTTGCTTATTTTGTTTTGGAAATTTCTCTTCGGTTTATTTCTTGTGATCTGAACTTTGAAGCAGTTGCGGATGGTACAAAAAAAATTCAGTCCCGTTTCACTTCATACTGTTGGGGTAGAAGCACAGTGACAGGGACAAAGCATTAATACGGTTCAAACAAACATACATCAAATGAAAGGGTTGAGAGCATGAGAGCAAAATACAATGGTGTCCTAAATTTTAAATGCCTCTGAGACCAAGGAGATCAGATTATTTTCTAACATTGTTCAGATCTAATCTGATGATCATAAAATCGGAGTTGGCCACTTGGACCTGTAGTGTAAATCCAGCCTCGGGGAATACCGCCGTTCACTCTCTCATATGAGTGATATAAACAGTGTATATTCTGTGTGACATGCAAAGGGATTGTGCCATTATGTGTTCTGGGGAAGCCTGATTCATGGGTATAAAAATAGATTCGACTCAGACGCCTGTGATTGCAGCTGACTAGATTGAGTACAGAAAAAAGGCTGGAGCAACAAGCACTCATGCATACCTTCAGATCAAGTCATGATATTTATGGCTGCATTCCTCTAATGTGATCTAGCGCAACACTTTTGAACACGAAAGTGTTTTGCGTATGCGTAGCCGCATGTGCTGTCAGAGTACATAGGGGCTCGTCAAACAGAAAAAGGATTTCTTTCAATGGGTTAGACATGAAACTTTGGGAACTAATTATTGTTCACAGCTTTGAAAACAAGCCGAGAGACGAGGCCAAAGGCAAAGGTCGTTTTTCTTCTCCAGTCAAATGTGTGGTACGTTATTGTCCATTGTTAGCACGAGCCTGTATATTGCTTAGCAAACAATGTCCACGCTGTGATGAGGAGCATCAAGCATCATGAAAGAATTTATTGAGGGCTCTTTCAATATCAGTGAGCTTGCAACAAGGTAATAAGTGCATAACCTTGGGTTTTGATTTATAAACTTTAAAACCCCATTATATATATGTGTGTGTGTGTGTGTATATATATATATATATATATATATATATATATATATATAATTTTTTTTTTTAACAAATAGCAGTATCGATGCTTAGGGAACATAGGCCAGATACCCAGTTCATACATTTGTGTTTGCTTCGAATGTAACCTTAACACACATTGGTATTTCTATTGGCTCTTTTCCCTTTAGATTACTTGTTCAAGCATGTGTTTGACGTTTCTGTCACTGTCAGTTAGACAAACACCATTATGTTCTAAAAACTGTATTTTGTTTGTTTTCCAAAAACATTGAAATATGGCTTCGGCAATTATGTTATTTGGAAGACAATACGTACCTTGGCTTAATAAACGTTGCAAAACATAGGTAGTATTTGATTGACATTCTTTTAAAGGGGTTTTGTCATTTTTCAACGCGCATAATAGTAAACCTAGTTTTGTAAAAAAAAATTCCTGTCTAAGTTACTTGAACAGAGAGTCGCTGATGGCGTAAGGGGTACATTTGCCTGTCTTGTGCGCCAACACCGTGAGTTCGATTCCCGCATATGACGTGAGAATGTGTGTGTGACAAAAAAAAAAAAAAATTTTTTACACATGTTTGTCTCTAATTGTCACACATTACATTTGACCAGCAACACTGTTTTTATAACGGTGCAATTTGGAGCCGACTCCAGGTTATGTCTATTTCGATTCCTTCAGCTTCAAATCACTCAGTGGGCCTACGCTTGCTCAAGAACAACAAGCCCTCTGACAGGAGTCGCCATGTGACTTCCCAGCAGTCGCCATACTCAGCTGGACCTCCGAACGGCCTGAGCAAACACGTTGCATCACACTACAGCCGCTCAAGGCGCATGACCGCTTTCACAAAAGCATGTGTCCTGGAGCAAGCGACGATGATTTGCTACAAGTCGTTCCATAAAAAACGTTATCTCAATGACCTTGTCAGGTGGCCAAACGGAACCACGCAGATTAGCATTTAGCTAACTATTTGGTGCTTAAGTCCAGGGCGTTCCCGATCGATTCACGCGGCAGTGGGGGCAGTCAGGGTCCCAAAATAAGTTTGTCACGGGAAATGCTTGTTTGCTGCGTTCAAAGTCGTATACGCTGTCACGCAGTAAACTCAACACTACGGTACATGGAAAACATGCGCCACACACTGAAGGCAAAACAATTGAGGGTTTCGTTACTCATTTACAAGTCCAACTTCGGAATTATGATAAACCTCATTGTGTAGCACCCATTTGTACACTGCTCGTAATACACTCAAGCAACTTGGTATATTAGCGACGTTGGCTTAATTGAAGCCAAACATGGACTTTAAGAGATACCAGTAGTCTGCGGTTAACTGGGACCGTTAAAAAGCTAGCCGCACGACGACCGGACAACAAAGAAGCCGAGATTGGAAATCGAAATCGAGTTTATTTATGTTCGTTGTCAGTCAACTGTCACGTATACGGGATCAAAACAAACTATTGCACAATTGTTGTGTCACCATTACATTGTGATGTCTAGATAGTCGCGGGCGTGTTTAACCAGCGGTAACGTGGTAAGGCCGTACCCGGTGCTAGCGGCTAAAGCTAACTCGCTATGCTAACCAACTGGGTCCTTGTACGGGGTGATTTATGCTGAGGGGAAAACGTCGGCTCTCACCAAGGCCCCACAAGCACTGCAAAGCGAGGGCATGGGAGTTCGATTTTAACCTCGCCGTCATCACAAATTGTACCTACCCGCTAGACGTGTACATGCATGTGTTTAATGCAATAAGGAACCGTAAATATTTATAAAAACCTACCCCAACAGCTTTCAGCACTGTCACCAGCGCCGCTAGAAGCAGCACGGCACATTACGTAGTGAGTCTGATGGCTGCTATCGCGATATTTGCCCAACGCTCGAAAACCAAAGAGTTTAGAGGGGGGATGAGAGGAACTCTTACTGTACATGTTGTTGTTGTTTTTATTACTTTGAAACAGTCCTTTTGCAATGATGTATGGGTGCAATTAATTTAAGACACGAGCTTTAATACTGCATTTGACAGTAATAGTGCAGACACATTTATTATGAAAATACACTTGAATAGCTTTTAATCAGTTCACTGAATCACAAAGTCTTATTTTGTAAGGAAATTACAAGTGTGTCAACTTCGTTTAGTAATGATATTTTTGTTTTGATTTCTAACGTTGTATTCCCCCTATATTAGCGACTGTGGGTGAATTACTTTTTAAAATAGAGGGGACATTTTAATTTAATAAAAGCGAAACAAACGGAAGTGACGACATCTTTGTGCTTCGAGGACCAGGATACGAGTTTTGACTACAAAATAGACGGTGCACTAATCGTGTTTAACGTACTACTACTGTACTCCGGGAGACATTTTTTAATCGTATATTTAATCGTTGTAATATTCGTATGCATGTAAAACTAGCTACAACATAGTAGAAGCTGCCTTTGGTGCACGAAGATCACAACGCTCGTGTCGGCAGAACACTGAGGTTGTCTTAGCCAGCGGGAATTGAGCTTTGTAAGTAGCTTGTCAGCGTTAGATGAACGGTTCACCTTCAGGCAGATGGCCTGCACTTTAGAGAAAGTGTTGTGTGATGCGCGGACACTGCTGGAGAGGTTGAAAGAGCACGACACAGCCGCCGAGAGCCTCATCGACCAGTCCGGGGCCCTCAGTCTCAAGGTGCGGAGCATGAAAGAAGTGGGAAATGCTCTTCCGGACAAGGTAAAAGACCTAATTTCCTAATTGCGTTTGGGTTGGGTGTGAGAATAGCTATGTGACTAGAAGTGCCCTGTGATTGTCTGGCGACCAGTCCAGGGTCTCGCTCTTGCCTGAAGAGAGCTGGGATGGTCTCTAGCTCAATAAAGTGGAAAGATGGAGCTAATTGTTGTTAAAAAAAAAAAAAAAAAAGTATGGAGGAGTCATGTGGTCACTGAATGGTCATTGAAAGCAGCCTCTAAAATGCCTGGGCTTGCATTTCTTTTGCAGCAACTTTGGGTTTGTCGGTAGCAAGGCTCAGTGTCTTACTGCCATTTGTTTGTGATGGCTCACTTTCTTCTAGTTTTGTCGTGATGCTTGATGTGTGACTTGCTTTACTGGACATAACCCTTTCCCTCTCTTACTCCATCAGCATGCAGATGACACTTCAGAGGTCCAGGAAATGATCAAGTACAAGCCTCATGTCCTTTTGACTCAGGAAAACACTCAAATCAAGGAACTCCAGCAGGAGAATAAAGGTTTGGAAATATCAATTCCCCCTTCTTTCTTTCTTTTTGTTTAGTACATTGCTAGACTGTCTGTATTGACAATGTGATCTTTTGTCTGCAGAACTCTGGCTGTCTCTTGAAGAGCATCAGTACACATTGGAGTTGATCATGGGCCATTACCGCAAGCACATGCTCCAGATGATGATGGCTAAAGAGGAGCTGGACACCAAACCTGTTCTTATACTCCATAAGGACCACGCAAAAGTACAGCAGCTGTCTTTACAGTATTCACACATTGCTATTTTCACATGAATCCAGTTGCAGCTTCATTTCCTAATCTTCTGATTCAAATTTCACTAAATTGAGAACTATGGCATTGGCTCTTATCCAGGAAGTACAGACCCAAGTGGGGCGAATATGTGAGATGGGCCAAGTGATGAGACGAGCAGTGCAGGTGGATGATCAGCGTTATTGTTCCGTTCGAGAAAAGCTTGCCCAGCTTGAGGTAACTAGACTCTTTTGTCCCGTAGACAGTGACAAACCCAACCCGTGGGCTGTGGCATGGAGGGAAAAAATGTGTAGTTGTCTGGCTAAATACAGAAAATAAACAAAGAAAACATTTCATCCTGCTGGATCCTTCATCAACATTTAGTATTCTATTAGTGGTGAGGATTTGGTGGTTCATAATTGAAAGCACAAAAAAAATGCCAGAAATATTTTATTGGAGTGTGCTTTGGTTACCATTTTTTGTTTTCAGTCACAATTTGTTCTTCCTCACACTCTCTTGGTCAGATTGAAAATAAGGAGCTTCGAGACCTGGTGGCCATTAGTAAGGACTCGATGGCACTGACGAGAGAGGAAAGGACCCAGCCGCCAACAACACCGACACATGAAAACAAGACCCAGCCAGAGTGCAATGATTAATATGAAGTGCGTCTTCAGGAACTGTTTGGCCCATGCTCCATGGTGACAAATGATCTGTTAAACCACCACATTTGGTTTTGTAATCGTGCAAATTTGTATTCTGTATTCTGATTGTCTATTTTTCATAATTAGGTAGATGGCCGAGTTGTAAATTCAGTGGTTACTTTTTAAAAGAACAATCAAAAGGTAATTTTGTTGTTTTTGGCCAAAGATGTATTTAATTTATAAAGACATGGGTTCTACCTCTTTGCTCTTCATACACTTGCTTATAATCACTCATGTTAGACTTTTTACCTGAAGCAACCAAATGTTATTTTAAAAAGTGAGAGAGACTGTGCTTGATGCTAAATCCACGTCCATGTTTTTATTTTTATTAGGTTACTGACCCTTTTCTCGCCTTAGCTGACTGCACGTTTATGTAGTAATCCCCAAACATGGCCACGTGTCTTCGTATTGGAGTACTTTTTGTCATACGATGTACTTAGTTGTCTCAGGAAATCAAAACTATGGTTGAAAAAATATGTAATTTTGGGTATATCGCTAGGAAAATTGTAAATAAAATTATACCAATGAAACTACAGTAGTATTTTTGGGATGACAGATTTCTTTGGGGCTTTCATAATACGTTGAATTTCACCCTGGCGCACAACGTATTAATATCGCGAGAACTTAGTGCTGCGTTCAATGCATCAAGCATAAGCGAATGTTTCCTTAGCAGGTCTTTTGGCATCGCAGTTTCATTACACTTTGGACGCAATTTCAGTTTGGTCTTTTTTTTCTATGGTCCACATAAGTTCAAGCTTTTTCCGGCCTGACGTTGCATCCACCTTTTTTTTCCTAGCACCCGCGCGCGTTATTTTTTTTACTCATTATTTCCGATGGCAATTGAAAGCACCACGAGTCAGCTTTTGACACTAGGAGCCTGCTTCAAGCTAAAATGCTCAGCATGTCTGAGAAGGAGCTGGGGAAAAAGTGGGACCGATGCCTTGCGGATGGTGTCATAAAGCTTGGTAAATATCCCAAAGTTTCTCCGTGTTTGCTGTAATCATGATGGCAAGGATGCGGGACAGCATGAGCTTTTAAAGCAGCAGTTGTCATTGAGTGGTACGGTAGCTAACTAGCTAGCGAAGGGCAAGCCAATGACCACATAACCGTGTGTGTTTTTTTTTTACACGTACGTACAACACATCGGAACTTTTCGACACGAATAAAATATCAGAACCGGCGGATCTTTCGTTCACAGTGTTTGAAGTTAAAATAAGCGGCATTTTAACACTGTGTTTGTTTTTCATATCATAATACCTGGCTTTGACCTTAGTTATTCTGAGGCACCATTATGCTTTTAAACTGGACATTTTATTTGTTTATGTTGAGAGAGTCCGAGTACAATAGCATTTTTGCCCTAAAATGTATTTATTTAATTAATGAATTGCTTGTTGTAGTGGTAACTATTATTGGAGAGCATAAAGTCTTCAAAATGCTACATAAACGCTATGTTTGTTGAACATGATGTACTGCAGCAAATCCCAATACAATGAAAACCATTTCACTGTTGCTCTCTGGAGGTCATATATGACATAGGGTGTTTATTACAATCTTGCTTTGTTTCCATAGGCACAGGTCTGAGCTTGGGAATTGTGTTTTCTGTCATCTTCTTCAAAAGTGAGTTACATTTTGTTGCTGCTCCACCTCATGAACAGACAAGCATCTGATGCTGCACACAATGTTTTGTCTCTGATTCAAGGGCATACATGGCCTATTACGCTTGGCTCGGGGATGGGCCTTGGCATGGCATATGCCAACTGTCAGAATGACCTAAGATTACACTACTTGCTGCATAAAAAGGTAAGTAGGATCTACTCAATTAAAAGCCTCTCTCTGCGCCGCTGCGTTTTACCACTAGGGAGGGCAACTCCACACCTGTTGTGCTTTTACCCACTTGTGTATTGAAACGCACAAGAACGTTCAGATGGCGGACAATGTGACACAACCACTGATTTCTACTTTTTTTTTTTAGGGCAATGTGGAAAAAAATTCTCATGAGCCGTGGTGCATTTGTACGTTTGTTTTTGGGTTTTAACCAATGTCCTTTTTTTTTTTTTTTTCAACAGGACCAGTAATTTCAAGTCATCAAAGAGCTTTTTTTTTTTATAAACATCTTTTGTTTTGCTTCTGTGGGAGTCATCATTTGCACTGTCCTCCTATTAAGACACCCATGTCTCCTTATTGGAAAACCCTTTCCCTGTGTGGCTCTGTATTACATATGCCTGATCAGGATCTGTTTATGTAATAAAATGAGTATGAAACACAATGTGAAGGTTGTGTTATTTCCACACAAATTCTAGTGAAACAAATGGATTAAATCCACAGATTTAAAAGATTGGTTCTCAATTTACAGTCGATGGTTGGTCACAATCGTCGCAATTTTGAATTTCAATCCATTTTCTATGGCATTAATTAAAGCCTCACCAGGAGCTCAAGTCTCTCTCGATTACCTTTGTGGTGAAATGACTTTCCAGACAAATAATTGTCTATACTTGATTTGACTGCTACTTTTTTAATACCGATACAATACGCTATAAGCACTTAGTACAAATATTTTGGACGGATAGTTTCTGACACCTAGTGGTTAGCACTGCAAATGACAAAGTAAAATAGAAACTAGATTAGCCTTAAATGCCACTTTGCCTCTGTTATTTAAAATAATGTCAACAAAAGGTTGTCTATGAAGTTAATGAGAAGAAACAAGTCTGCTTATAAATAAAACCACATGGTAACGTACTCCAATGCATAGATACTATATTATGGTCTATATCTGAAATATGATATTAAAAGCCAAGACCGTTCGCTAGTCAGGGGCAGGGCACTTATCGAGACAATCGTTCACTCTCACATTAACAACCTCACAGAGTGGGAACTGAACCCACGCTGCCTGCACAAGTCAAGAAAATTCACCACTAGGCCATCAGTTACCAATCATAAAACATGAGTGCCAATCAAAACATTTATGAAAAGCCTCATTTTTTTATGCAGCTCCTTTATTGGATACGATTCTACTGTGCACATATCCATCCATCCATTTTCTGTACCGCTTAGTCCCCACGGGGGTCGCGGGCGTGCTGGAGCCTATCCCAGCCGTCATCGGGCAGTAGGCGGGGGACACCCTGAACCGGTTGCCAGCCAATCGCAGGGCA
Organism: Syngnathus acus; assembly: GCF_901709675.1. Lineage (NCBI taxonomy): Eukaryota > Metazoa > Chordata > Actinopteri > Syngnathiformes > Syngnathidae > Syngnathus > Syngnathus acus. The sequence goes on along the minus strand of NC_051088.1, from coordinate 9,386,892 downwards.
CACAGAGACAAACAACCATACGCACTCGCACTCACACCTAGGGACAATTTGGAGTGCTCAATCGGCCTACCAAGCATGTTTTTGGGTTGTGGGAGGAAACCGGAGTGCCCGGAGAAAACCCACGCGGGCCCGGGGAGAACATGCAAACTCCACACAGGGAGGGCCGGAGGTGGAATCGAACCCGCACCCTCCTAACTGTGAGGCGGACGCGCTACCCAGTGCGCCACCGAGCCGCCCTGTGCACATATTATCTCTATAAATCAGTGAAGCGCGTCAAAGGACAGAGTAGATAAGGATTCCAGTAAAAGCTTCCTTGCAAAAATCTCAGCATGAGCAAGCCAATTCATCTAAACCCACCTTTTAAACGACTCACTTTACAGATGAATCTTTTTACTCATAAAGCATTAAAACTTTCCCTCTGGGTACAAAATGCCATGGCCAATCGTGGAGCACAGCCACCCACACCGACACCATTAGTATGTCTTGGCTGTGATTGTGCATGCTTATGCATTAACAGCCCCAACGCTTTGACACACTCCTTCTCAGAATCTGTTCGCCTTGAAGGGGAGGCGCGCTGGAGTGGCCGACACGGGGATTAAGGAGAGCGAGAGACTCTAAACGCAGCGTTACAAGGACCGTGATACCTATGCACCTCCTTAAAAATGGATTTTACCTCGCTTGTTTTGCTTCCCTGCTGCGTCTCCCGGAATAGAAAGAAGTGCCGGCAGAGCACAAGCTCAGCGCAGACTTGTGAGCTGAGGTGGAATTTGTAAGAATCTCTTGTTTTGCTCTCTCATATTCTTGAATGACGCTTAACTTTTGGATTCTCATGAGTGGCTCATTCATGCTCTTCGCTGGGGACAGATGGATTGATGATAAATGAGACAGTTTGGAATTTTGTGAAAACAACTCTAGGACATAAGGACACATCTCCACAGGCAGATGTTTCACTTCTGGATCTTCATCTAGTTAACCCGCTTTGTGAGTGGTTTGTTTCCAAAGAGACAGCAGCATCCGGAGCTACTTTTCATTTACTTAGCAACCGGCACCATGCCCAGCTCCGGACCTTTTAGGAGCTCCAACGACAGCTTTCCGAGCAACGGCGCTTGGAACATTAGTGGCGGCGGTCCGTGGTTGCTCGCCTTCTTGCTGAGTGTCATCATCCTCGTCACCGTGTGCGGCAACGTGTTGCTGATCGTCTTGGTTTTTGCTCACCGCTCTCTCCGGTGCACCTCTAACTGCTTCTTAGTGTCCCTTTTCCTGTCTGACCTGATGGTGGCGCTGGTGGTCATGCCCCCCGCCATGCTCAATGTGCTGTGCGGGGCCTGGGTGCTCTGGCCGGCTTTCTGCCCTGTGTGGCTCTGCTTTGACGTCATGTGCTGCAGCGCCTCCATTCTCAACCTGTGCGTGATCAGTTTGGACCGCTACCTCTTCATCATCTCGCCACTGCGCTACAAGCAGAGGATGACCCTGCCTCGGGCGCTGCTGCTGGTCGGAGCGGCTTGGGGGTTGGCGGCGCTTGCCTCCTTCCTGCCCATTGAGATGAAGTGGCACAGTTTAGGCCATCTGAGCGGGCAGCCTTTGGGTCCAGGAGGCCAAAGCACCAACATCAGCTCCTACTCGGACTTGCTGTACCCGGCGTCCTACTTCCAGTTCCACGGCCTTTATTTTCAGTGCCGCCTGCAGGTCACCTTGCCCTTCGCTCTGGTGGCGTCCTTTCTCACCTTCTTTTTGCCCTCTAGTGCCATCTGCTTCACCTACTGTCGAATTCTTCTAGCGGCTCGTAGGCAAGCCAAGAGGGTCGCGGCCCTGAGCCACCCGCCGCACCCTCATCCCTCTCTTGGCGAACCATCTCGGCCTCCTTCACTCGGTGATGGAGCCCACCAAGATGGAGATGACTGCAGTCATCAGGAAGCCCCGGTACCACAGAATGCGCCGGTACGTAAGGGTGCACTCACACTAGTCTCAGTTTTTCAATAATGAGCACATATTGCGCAATTTTCCGATTGGGTTACATGAGTCTACCATGCTTGATTACTCCCCAAAAATCTGAGGACAAGCGTGCTTCAACGAGATATCAATTGAAAAGAGGTCAAAGAGGCCCTGAACGCTACAACAACCAGATGTACATTTGGGGACCAAGAGAAGTCAAATATTGTGCAACCTGTCAAGAGATTATCATCAACCCATCCAGAACCGCATTTTTTGATGTGCAACCACTCTGAAAAAATGTTCCCACCTTGGCATGGATACAAAGACACTTTGAAATTTAAACAAAATTTATGTAGTCAATGATTTTTCCTCTCCAATTTTTTTGGGGCGATCCCATCTGCTGTCTCATACTACATCTTTGTATAAATGTAGATACGGTTGTGTGGTTCCTAGAGAGTGGAGCTAGACATACAAATCCATTGACTATCCCTTCAATTGAACTGTGTTACTTTTGTTTGCAACTTTTAGGTTTGCATTCGTTGTTTCCAGCTTCTGTTATTACTGTAGGCGGGATGACAATATTTCAATTAATTACATAGAAGTGTGACATAATAGTGGCCCGACAGTAGTTCAGTGAAAGAAGCTAAAAAAATGACATGCGAAAGTTCAGCGGGTTGAGCTCCATTTCAAATTTTTGGCGGTTAGTAAAGCCATCGTGACTTATTTTGGTACCTTTCAGAGGCGTAGCCAGGAATTCTTCCAGTAGGGGCGCACGCCCACAGGAAAAAAAATCGAACATCACCCACGCCGTTCGCTGATCGCGAAAACAACATCCGGGTCCGGGAGGCAAACGGTGAATGGATAATACCGCGCACATAGAATAGCGCAAGCACATTCGCGCAAGACCGAAAGAAAAAAACGGCATGAAAATGAGGAATCGAAAAAGCTCGATTTTTTTCAACCGGGGCGCAGGGAGTCCTAACCGGGGCGCCGCCCCGGCTCGCCCCGGCTTGGCTACGCCTCTGGTACCTTTGATAAAACAATGCAAAAATAAAGCCTGAACTGAACCCAGAGAGTAGTGCTTGGTGGTACCACGGAGTGGAGTGCAAAATATATACCTACAAGTCTCCAATAGCCAGAGTAATGACAGAAATGAAAAGCTGATCCTGTTCCAAAGCAATGCAAAAATGCTTTCACACATGTAGGATTGGAGGAGGGTGCAAAAGAAGAAAAAACCCTGCAAAATTTACTGTACAATAAACAAAATGGCAATTTTTTTTCTCTGACATATTACACTCTATACCATTTAGATTTATGGATAAAGTGTCAACATAAAAGCAACAAGTGGATAGTGGGAGGTAGCATTAATAAACAACTTAAACATCAAATTTGTTATGAAAATTCATACGGTGCATTGCATTTTTATAACATATTTTTTGTTACGTAAATGATGATTCCTTAATACTTAATTGAGACTATACTTTGTGCAAATTAAGGTGACGTACATTTAATTTCACTTGTGACTTTAGCCATCAGTGAACAGTGAGCGCCATCTGGCTCACAGGCAAGGTCGGAGGGCACTGAAGGCCAGCCTGACGCTTGGCGTTCTTCTGGGACTCTTCTTCTGCACTTGGCTACCCTTTTTTATCATCAACATGGCTCAGGTCAGTAAAGTACACTTGCTTCCCGCGTCGTGTGCAAATGAAAAATTAATGCTGGGTGATAGACGCCGGCACATCTGATTGGACTATTAGTGAGTACTTTTATGCGATGTCAGGGGAGTATGTCATTTCCAAAATTGCCACTTTTCTTTTTTATGTGATGTTGTCCTATGCAGAGGTTTAGGCACAAAGGAAAAGTACAGGTGCTTAAAACTGCCAAATCCTTACCAAAAAGTGGTGATTTCCCAAATTCACTCATCTTGGAGCATTCGTCGTCTCGAAGCACCAGCCCTGCCTGATCCAAGAAAAAGACAGGGTCCTCACTTTGTGACATTATAAAATGAGGACCCGGTGGTTGTTACTAAAGGCAACACAATATCATGAATGTAAACGCTTGTCTCCCGGCAATAAAACGACTCGTCTGTCTGATACTCTTCAAGAAGCGACAGCAGCAGTCTGTGGTGTCCTTCTGAGTCAGAGGTTTTGTCACTTCTCTCAAATGAATATGGATGCGTGACCATTTCAGTGTTAAATACATGCACCAGCAAGAAGCTAAGAACGTTGGCTACCGCTCTGTTTTTGTATTTGCCAGCCTTGGCGTCAAATCGTCGTTATCCAACAGAGGATGTCATGCATGGATTGGCATTTCAGCTGTGCGTCTGACTCATTTCAGAATCAAGAAAAATAACACTTTGTCGCCACCACTTATGCTTGTTATTCATCTTCACTTGTTGATTTTCATGGCCATGACAGTTCAAAACGGCTCCATCTAAATGGTGGATAACATCAATGCTGTTTTTCAAGCTTTTGATGCTCCAGACATTTCGACCTCCCTAGCCCAAAACGGCACCACATAGACTGTGCCTGTGCTCATCTTCCTTCTCACACTCAATGTGGTGTGTGAAACACACACACACACACATGCACACACGCACACACACAGGCCTCTCTTTTTTGTTTCACTGCCCCCCGCCATCTCATCTTGATGATATTGGAAGCTGTCCTCTAGCAGCTGTCTCCTTTACAAGTCCTCTCTAATTTGACTGTTTATGCACTAACAGGCTCACTCAAATGTGTGCACTCTTATTCAAAGGAAAATGTTTTGTTAGGCCACAAATCAAATTTAAATTGTCATTTTTAATTTGTTCTAGCAACATTTGAATACAATTGATTTTTCACAAGAACTTTACAGGATACTCAAGGAAGTCAACCCAAATGTTTTCTCTGTTCTGTTTTGGGGCTGAGTTCCCCTTTAGATTTGGAGGGTAAGGGAAAAAAAACAAAACATTAACCTATATTTTCAAAGCATTTATTGTAGTTTTTTTCTCCAAAGAAATATTTTTGTGGGTATACGCAATTTTTAAATCATCACCACAGAATAATAAAATCCTGTTAAAAACACTACCACTACTGTGACTCACAATGCCCTTGAGGTACAAAATTGCATTAGATAAAATAGATAAAGCTATAGAACAATAGTTTCTCAGAACTCAAATGTGTAACAACAGCATCAGTCCTGTCACATCAAAGCGTAAAATTTAATTGTTGAGCATGATCACTGCATTTGAAGAAGGGGTGAACTCAGTGTTGCTGTTTTCATTTATTCAGGCAGTGTGTGAGTGTGTCCCTCTGGCGCTCTTTGACGCCATCACGTGGCTGGGCTACTGCAACAGCACCATGAATCCCATCATCTACCCGCTCTTCATGAGGGACTTCAAGCGTGCACTTGGGAAGCTCTTGCCATGTTCCTCCTCGCAGTTGCCGAGACAACCCTCACCAGCGGTTTCCCTATCCCTCCGCAACTCGGGAGAACCCAACATTTGCAGCCAGCCCCCGTCCCCTCTGGCCTCGGATGCCACCCCTCCGCCTGCCACCGCTACAGACGCCGTGAATTTGCTGGAAGCCGAGCATGCTGGAAGTGAGCTGCATATTCTTCTTCCCAATCAGGTAGTCACATTGAATTGAATGACTGAAAGGGTGACCACTAACAAGCTAAGACATTTTGCTCGTCCAATTGTGACCTCTAATGACCTTTACCAGTATAATATTTCCCTGCTACTGTGTATGTTTCTTTCCAAGCGATTGCTTTTAGCATACGCTCAGTGTAATACCCTCACATGTAAAAAAGAACAAAGACAGTCGCTTACAGTTTTATTTGTAAGCTGTTTATTTAATCGCTGGGGGAAGAGTAACACAAATACACTCAGAGCACAGGAAAATGGAAAATACTTTGATGGCCACAGTTCTGATCTAGACACACGCAGACTTGTCGACATCATAACACACCAACCCACCAGTTTTTCTGGACTGCACCCCCCCCACACACACACAATAAACAGCGTTTCACTGTAAACTGCAAATACATTGGACAAAGGTGACAGTAACACCATGAATTGTAATATAACAGTAAATAACAGCATAATTGGACTTTAGTTCCATTTACCAATAAACTGTAATTAAAGTAAAAGGAATGTCGTTTTAAACAAGGTTTCAATCAAAAACATACATATTGTTTGAAGTTACTTAAAAAATTGTGTCGACTTTACTTCGATTCATTTTCTATACCGCTTGTCCCCACGGGGGATCGTCATTTTTTGAAATTTTAGTGGTTAAACAAAACACTTCATTTTCACTTGAAGCTACAAATGTTATATTGCTGGCTCTTACCATTTCTGGTAGGTTTTCACGAGAATAAAGTACGCAGCATACTGTACTGTATCTTTTTTTTAATTGAACCACAAAAAATGGCATTATTGGGAAGGAAGAAGCGGATTGCCAAACAGTGGAAATTGACAAGAATTAAAATGAGTCTGGCTATTTTGAGCAATGACAGATGGCCCCTATTCCATGACTGCACCCTTGCATTTTTCACGTTTATTAGCAAGAGGTACATATGAAATTTTGTAGTTTTAAATATCATTGTGAAATACAACATGTACAGTAAACTATCGGTATGGCTTGGCGGGTTGGCAGTGCCCAGTGGGGTCTTGCTTATGTTTAGCATTATTACATGGAAAAGTGCTTTTTTTTTTTTTAGTTGGCTTTTGCATCTGCAACATTGCGACGAGGTAAATCTGCAATTGAAACTGAGAATCGCAGTGGCCACTCATAAAAACTAGCGGCGGAACCTACACACTGTGCGACAGTTCAGTCGCGTTAGGCCAAGAGACCGACATGTTCACCGACACTGAGAGGCAAACCTTCTACAAGAAGGTTCACAGTATCTAATCCCAACTGTATTGCATGTTCTCTCTGTGTTTGCGTGACCTCCGCCAAGAACATGAGTCATTTGTCAAAGTGATGCCCCAAACACCTCCACCCACTTATTTCAGTCTGTCACTTGAGATTCACCGAATCAATTCATTGCAAAACCGGTGCCCCTGGATGAGAGCTGGAATCAAACCACCTTGTAGACATCACTGCCTTCATTTTTGCACAGAATCCATCTCACTTGTCATGAGAAGTCTGTTCAAACTCCGAGATTTTTTTCAATCACTCTTCAATGCTAAAACAAAGAGTTGATAAAAATCTTGGCTGAAGCAGCCAATCCTGAAGCAGCCATCTCATTTTTTTGGTCCACTTTGTTCATGACTGTGCTCTGCAGTCCAATACGTATCATCCCAGCTCCAAGAGACATGTTCATCAACGGGCTCAGGCTCTTTGCTCTCATTAAAAACAGGTCCGTGGTTGGTGGCACTCTCCTGATAGAGAGCTACATTGTTTGTGTGTCTTGGTGGACTTTTTGACTCATTATCATCACAATTGAGGGCGTCCAACAGATCTGAGATATCGGGGACGTCCCAGCCATCGGTAATCGCCTTAGTTGAGTCCTCACCAGTGTGTGTCTGGACTGAACTTTGGGTTTTCCGCAACTGCTGCTCGATGTGGCTTTGGTCCATGGTGTCTACTGTGCCCTCAGTAATAGATACAGGTCGAGGAAGCAAGAAAGAGGATCCTGGGACCTCTTTGGTGGGAACTCCCACAGCCACCAAAATGGTGTCCATTTGACGCATGTAGTCTAAGTGACCTTTCACCTGGAGAATATAAAAATACTAAATATGTGTTTAAATTTCTTTGTTTCCGTAATTTTATTTCAAAATTATATTGGTGGAAAAAGATTTAAGATGATGAATGAAGGTGTTTTCACTTATCTTTGATGGCTACCATTTGAACATTATACCACCCTCTGCTGACTAAAATGAAAAAAGTGACAAAAATGTGTCCTCGGGGTATCATTGCGAACATCACGACGTTCCACCACCAGAATAATGTCTTTAAAGTAGGCAAGTGGGGGCACAAAGAACAATGTACTGCCTTGAGTTTCTCTTAAAAAGAAAAAATTAACTACCTTAATTTCCAGACTATAAACCGCTACTTTTTGCACAAGCTTTGAACTCTGTGGCTTATCTGTCTAGTGTGTCTTATCTATGGATTTTTTATGGTTTTTGTGATATTGTAAAATGATTTGTTTTGTTAATACAGGTAATATAAATGAGGACAATTCATTTAAAGTCCGGTGCGTTTTATATATGTATGAACAAAACAAGATTTTCCCTTCCATGGTGGTGCGGCTTATAGTCAGGAAATTACGGTATTTGTACTGTGGTTAACGTAACTTTATACTTTCTCTTTTTTTTTTTATGTTTAGGTCAGTGTGTGGTTGCATTAGTGTATTATGTCACTGTGGTATTAATGTTGAAGTTCATTCACATTTTATTAAATAAACTGGTGTGACCATTTTTGCATACTTTTTCAAGGAATATATTTATGTTTATTTATTATAATTTATATGCTTCATTTGTTTCATTAAGCGATTCATTTTTATTTCATTTTCATTTATACATTATTATTAGTTTGCATCCATTTTATTTGATGAATCGGACAAAGACTTTTCTTCAGTCTCCTCTTAAAATGAAATTTAAGTACAATGCATTTTGGTTCTCTTAAAAGTAATACAGTGTACACTGCGCAGTAATGTACAGTACTGTTCAAGCCCCCCAAAATATTGTCTTTGCATGATACTGTTACTTTGAAACCCTCAATTCAGGCGGCCCATTTTTGAGACTAATATATTCCAACAACCTATGATGAGTGACATATACATAATTGCAATCTCTGCAAGACAATTCTGATAAATAAAACTATTTTATTTCAAACTCAAAGCTGTAATTGGTTGGTTCCCTTCCGCATTGTAGTTTTCTTTTCTAGTTTCTAGTCTAGCACTTCCACTCCAAATAATCAGAGGGAAATGTTCTAAGAATCTGATAATGAACAATATTCATAATATGAATGATTTTGATTGATTCGTTTATATTTGTATAATTTATATAAAAGTATTGTAGTTCATTTTCTTCTCTGCAGAAGAAATCTAATGAGCAATAAATGAAAAAGTACAGAAAGTAAAGAATAAACATTCAATCCATTTGGGATTTTGGAAGTTAAATATAAAAAAAATGTAAATGTCACTTTATTTTTTGAGTGACTGACATTTTTGAAAGACCTTGTGTTAATGCTAATGCTAATGTGTTAATGTTAAATGTAAATGTCACTTAATTTTATGAGAGTGACTGACATTTTTGAAAGACCTTGTGTTAATGCCACACTCCAAACCAGTTAAAATTGATACTGTGTATTATTGTATGATCTTAATGCATTACAAATCTGTATTTAATCAATTTCGTCATATTTCTAGTTCCAATGAGATTTAATTGATCAAAGGTCAAGGTGTGGAAATCGCTGCCATGTCTGAATTGGTTGTATGCACCCAAAAGCCTACTAACACATCAGTGACCTTATTTAAGAAAATCAATAAAAAAAAATGACTCACCACAGAGGAGAGGTCGACATTGATAATGCGGCGATCCTGGATGCTGATTGGCTGTAGCCCAGCAACACAAAGCTGAGCAGCTGAGCTTCGGTACAAGAACCCCAGGAGCCAATCGCCTCTGAAATGTGGATGAGGAAGAAAGAAACATTTAAGTGGGCTATGTAATTAAATCACAACTTTGCTGAGAACACAGCAGCTGTTAAATAGATTGCAGCTTGATACCCTGCATTTCCTTGAATAGGTAAACAGATCACCTGCAGTAGCCATTGACTATTTTTCCAGCCACCACCTTGGTTATTCTCATCCAGGCCTTCTCCGAGCCATCTACAGGAGCCCCGAGCAGGACCACGTCCTCCACAACACCTTCACTACCTGGGAAACCAAAAGAAATCACATTCCTGTGATTGTTCCTTTCCAATTATTCATGATAAGTGCCACACTTTTTCAATAGGAGACAGGTCCAGACTGCTGGGAGGCAAGTCTATGTAATACTCGCCAGGTCGTTGTAACATTAGCAGAATGTGGCTTGGTGTTGATGATTTCCAAAACAAATATAGACTCATCAGACCACAAACAAGTTGCATTTCTGGATGTAGTGATAAAATGTGTTAACTGACAATGGTTTTCTGAAATGCTCCTGAGCCCACGTGGCAATATCCCTAAGACAGAGTTGCTCATTTTTAAAGCAGTGCATTCATGTTGGTTTTCATCCTTGCCGATTACATGCAGAAATTTCTCGGAATTTTTCCAGATCTTTTGCTGGTCTTATGGACCGCAGATGACGAAATCCTTACATTCCTTGCAATTGTACATTGAAAAAAGCTCTCAAACAGTTGGACTATTTGCACACACTGTTGACAAAGCAATGAACCTCACCCAATTCTTTCAAGCTGAGCCTTTTGGGGAAAGTGCAACAAGCAAGTCAAGCTGAGTAAGTCCCACTCAGTTAAAAAGAGGTTGATTTAAGAAGAAACTTGATTTTCATACCTTGATCGTTAGCGAGCTCTTGAAGACAGAAGTAGATAACTCTGGCCCCAAGACTGAAACCTATCAGACTGACTGGCCGCTTTCCCTTTAAATACAGAGAACCAAATTTGTTGCAACATTATGGATAGAAATAAATGTCTGTGAAGTTCAATCCATCAATTAGAATTTCCTCAGTCTTGTTTTAACGAGATGCTTTTGAACATGGCTGTCAGATGACTGGCTTCAGATCGCAGCAAAAAAAAGCACTTCCTTACCTGTTGCCTGCTTCTCAGAACCTGAGCAAGGTGTTTCCCGACCTCAGCCGAACGGTTCAGACAAACACACCAGGGATTGTCGATGACGCTGGCGGCGGCCAGCAAAGAGGCGGGCCATGTCAGAGCTGTAACAATACCTGGACATGGTCGAAACATGTCACGAAGCACCAAGTAAGATGTCATATTTATGTGTTGAATACAGTAGAACTAAGTAAAACGTTCCTTCAAGCTTGCTATTTGAAAGTTGATTGATCTAACAATTCTCAGGCTAAATATACATTGAAGGTTTAAATCCAGTCAGGTGAGATTAGAGAACATCTAAAGCGGTGTTTCCCATCCTTTTTTATCAAGCCAAGGAACACAAATCTACATTTACAAAAATCTCAAGGGCACATCACCAAATAATGTCACAAAAGCAGTGTAAAGATACTGAAATAGTGATGATTTTGTCTTAATTTGCTCACATATTTACACACAAGTATGTGATAGTTAAGAATGCTGATGTTTACAGTATGATGGTGACAGTTTATCTCTTGAATTTATGATTGGTGATTGGTAAAACACAAACACACACACACACACACACACATGCACACGCACGTCTAGATGTTTCAGGCAGCCTTCTCCTACCTGAAAGAACGGTGTACTTTAGGGCCTCCTGAGCCATCATGCTAACCAGCCCGTCCAAAAGCGATGTCATGGCTGAGCCCAGATCCCTGAGAAAACGCGACTCCCACACTAAGCAATACTGCTCCCCGCACTCTCCTAGGCTGCACCAAGGGGCCTGGAACGAGCCTAGATAAGAACGGTTAGCCTCTTTTGTCAAGTCGACTGGGTGGCAATTTCAAATAGAGTACTACTTAGCTATTACAAGTCAAGTATGTACTACAAGAAGTGCGTTGGTGGGTCAAGATAGTTGATAAATGGATGTCAGAATACAAATTTTGCTATCTTCTACTTGTATCTATTTATTATGCCAACAAGAACGTGTGCATATTCACAAGATAAAGTGAGATTCAAGTGGCTACCGTGAAAGATTTTGCTTCAGATTTAGAGCATCACACTTTTCAGTGGGGCTGAACAATGCATCAGATTCAAATTGACATTGTAATGTAGCAGAATGCAATTTTCAAATCACATCGGCTGCTATTTGAAGCAGGCCCTCATTTCAGTCTGTCAGTCGGTAGGCTTTATTTTTTTAACGTATGTATGTATTCATATTTATTTGTGTAGTTTCTAGATAGGTTCAGTGCCACTTTGAAAACCTCTGCTCTGTAACTTCCAGTATCGACAACCACAAAAATACAAATGGCCATTCATTTTAGTAGGCAGGCTATTTGGTCGTTTTAATTGGATCTCAATGACCTGCTTAATGTTGTTGTGACCTTAATCAGTGTGATTGCGTTACTAACTCCAAAAATAAATAATACTATGATTGACACTTACTGTATTTACCAGTGCAGAGCCACCCTGTCACTGTGACGGTAAGGTGAAGATGCTTTCCAGAGCTGAGGGGCAGGAATTCAAACTCCTCTATTGCACCCACACACTTATTCATCTTGTACCCTGAAGAGAAACATAATGTAAAAACTGAAAACTCACCACGAAGACAACAAAACTAATAAAATGGCTAGGAAATAATAATAATAATGAGAATAATAATGATTTTGAGAGGTTAGAGAGACATTTCTACTCCTCTTTGCACCCACCGGTAAGTCCAGCCCCAGCTGCTCCAAACAGGGAGGCCATAATTGCAATGCCAGTGGCAGAGCCCAGAGCAGCAGCGCCTCCGGCCCCAATCACAGCGCCAGCCCCTGCTGCCACCAGGGGGGCTGCCAGCCCACCAGTCACACCTGACGAACAACATGCAAAAATAAATTGCCAACCAATATAGTAGACCTCATTAACATTGCTTAGGAACTGTTCATGTTTCCTCATGTAGTAGTGATTGACAGGCGATCTCTACATTGTGTACCCATCTTCTCGCCATAAGATGGCTTCAGTTCCCCCAGGCCACGTGATAAACAGCATGAAAAATGGATGGATAATCACCAATTAAAGTTCCACCACCAACTGTTGCTAATCCAATAAGGAAGTAGCGTCTTAATTTTCGTCCCCGTTCTCTTCTCCGGCGCCGGGATGACTCCTCCCTGGTAAACACAGCAATAGATCAATCAGCTGTAAATATTACATTGTGCATCATCAAGGCAGGATTTTGAAAACAGTAAGCCACTTGCTAAGCATCTTACTCGCTCTCCTCTCCTCCTTCCGTCAGCCTTTCTCCAAGCGTCTCCTCAAACTCTTCCAGCTCTTGTGGAGACACTCGGAGCAGACAGGTGACATGCCGGATGAGCACCCTCGCTCTGGCATCATAGTGGCCTGACAGCATGAGGGTAAACATTTCACTTTGGCATCAGTGCAATGGGCAGTTTATTACGAGAAAAAAGGAATGAATATATGATTTCAGTCAAAATATGTCTGTAAGAATACATGAGCTGTCACTCCAAGTCAGTTCTGTCAAGCCCTCATCATTTGCCATTACTGTTAGGAATGATTGTGTTGTGGGTTTTATTTCTTAATGTTAACAGTGGTTAACAACATGACCTTTACAATTAATAACTATTTTATGATGGAGATATTTGGATTGTTGAACACACTGTTGAACATACTTGCCAGTAAGGGTTCTTACCGTCTTTGAGAGAAAAAGACACCAAATCCTGCAATTCACAAATAAATATGTTTAAAGACTAACAAAAATAGAATAGCAAGAATTAAATCGTGTAAAATAACATTTCATATTTATTTACCTTACTCTAACTTGTTTTTGTGATACCTGTATGATGGGCATGGTGCCTTCAGCCAACAGCGATTCAGCTTGCAGGATGGACAGGAAAGTGTCAGAGCCCTCAAAGCCCAGGCCTGACAAAAAGGCTCCCATGACGGGCATCACAGATTCATCCAGGTCCAGCCAGTGGACCAAACCCTGCAGGTACTGTTCCCTAAACACACTAGCATGGGGGGGGGGGGGGGGGGGAAACACATGAACTGGGATAACGCCTCTTGACATTTTTTGGTTTGGACCTAACTTGATGCTGTCCACTTTTGTTCTTGTTACCTGTTTTCATTCCCAGCAAACAGCTGCCCCAGAGAGACACCACATAGTGCAGCATAGGCAAATCGGCCCTGTTCACTCATCTGTCTACTGATAATTCCATCGGGGCTTTCGTCACAGGAGGCATCTTGTGCTGCTTCTGCGCCCCCTGGATCTGAGGAGATAAACAGTAGGTACTATAGTGTAATTATTAATTAGATTAGCAGTGAGATTAAATTCGTGTAAAAAGTACATTGATACCCTACAAAATACATTATGTCAGGAATAGTATTGGGGAGATTACAGAAACTCAGTTAACCAGAAGATGACATAGTTAAGATACATTATGTTATCATCAGAATGTATACCAGTGGCACGTTTTTAAGCAAAGAAACGTTGTTTCAACAGGCAACCGAAATAGCTTTAATGACCTAGGTTACGATTTCTCCAATGGGCTAACCTGAATTGTTAACGCGATCGCTCTGCAAGTGGAAAACAATGTAAAATAAAACTAACTGGAAAAATAAAGGAGTGACAACTTGTTGGCAACAACAATTCGAGTACACAAGTTAGTCAACATCAAAACAGATGCGCGCGCAGTTACTAGTGATTCACAAGTACCTTTTCATAACGTCAACAGCCTTATTACTTGCTCAACTGTCGGAATATGGAGATTAACAGATTATTTCACATACCAGGATTGAAACTAGCGTCCGCGCTGCTGTGTTTTGCCTCCATTGGTTTACAGATGTCACAAGTTACACGGTTGAACTTTAGTTGCCTTCATGGCTTCCGACCAGGCTCGGATATGTCACAAGCAAATACGCCTACATACGTTCAGACAAAGCACCATAGAACATGTTCCTTCAACGGTTTTATTTATAATAAGAGTATAATTTTTAACCTGTTATATTTTTAATGAAAAATATATATTAAAATGATGACTTGTCAAAGTAACGTTAACATTTAAACTCTCGCTGGCAATTTCTAGTGACGTATATTCCACGTGGCCTAAAATTGGGCGGAGCTTTCGAAGAGGACGCGTTACGTCAGTGGTTCCCAAATTTTTATACTTGTGGAATGACAATATTTACTTATCATCTTGGGGGAAAAACATGTTTCCACGTGACACACTCCCTGTTAGTCTTTAACAGAACAAAATAGACAACCCTGAATTGAAATACAATTGTGAAGTTATTTCTATTTGATCATTTCATATTGATGCATTTTAAGCTATATTCACTTTAGAATTTAGCCGAGTTACGTGCAAATATTGTCTTCATTGATAAAATCAATGAAAAAAATATTTGCAGATATTCTGTATGATAAAACGGAGTTGAGACTATATATTTAAATGATGCTGCGTGGACACACTTTAATTTCCCTCGGGTTTTGTACACAGATAAACACTTTAATTTCCCTCGTGGTTTGTACACAGATATTCAGGGTGGGAAAAACGAACAACTTTTTTTTTTTCCATCTTCATCCGAACCGCTTCATAGCGAGTCAAATTCTGACAAAACAACTAGTATCACTGTTGACCAACAGGGGGCAGTTTCAACCTGGAGATCTTAATGTCCTCAAAGTCCAAAGTCAATGTCGTGTACCTAGTAAATACAGAACAGTACAGTACTGCACTGTCTACCCTGGGCCTTGCTTCCCATCCATTCGACAGTTTAATGGGGATAAGATCTGAATCTTGTCTATAAACAAAAAAGAGTGAAGGTGGCAGGCAGTAAAGGTCATGTGGAACAACTATGTATTGAGAGCACTTTGTCAAAATAATATCCTTACCTTGTCACTGAAGAATTCCCAGAAGGCATCCTGTTTATGTTTCAACTGAACAATCTGAAATAGATCAAAACGAGCAGTTGTAGAGCTCCTCATCAGAGATTGCAAATGATACACAGTAGCTTCGGAATCTTTGTCTTGTGATGATTTAGGAATTATACAATACTTAGTAGTACTCATTCAACTAAGCAATGATGATAAACAGACACAAAATGACAAACTGGACCCTCGGGCTTGAACTTCTAAAAGACTATAGAAGACATGGAATGTTTAGTTCTTAAGATTATTTAAAAATCACAGTTGGCATTAGCATGGATTTTGTCTTTACGAAGAGAAGCATTACAAGCATTTTCTTAGCAAAGATGCTTTGACACAGGCTCCCTCTGTCAGTCGCCCTGTCAGCCATCGATCTGCACTCCAACCAAAAATGTCTTCTTCCACCACTGAATAATCTCTGGTGGTGTGTGTGCTCAGCCTCGAAATGGATTACTCATTGGTGAACAGACAGCTAGACAGGCTTGGCTCAAACCAGACAAGTTCAAACAAATCCCCCCTTTTCCTATATACCACTAGCAGACAATGACAAGCCTTTTCTCCCGTCACCTTGTCAATCGGCAGAAGTTGAAACCACTTCAACCTTGAGGGCGTGTGTGTATGTGTGTGTACATAAAGCAAAACAGGAAGTTGTGAAGCAAATGACAGAGGCGAGCTAAAAGACTTGCACATGTCTGGAGTGAAAGGCAAGGAAGACTTGATTGGCGGACAATGGGCGGATGACAGGCGGTCGGCGTCAACAGGCCCAATGGAAAGCTTGTCATCTTTGTGACAGTTTCAAGGGCATCGGGATGTTCGTCACACCTGGTGAGGCGTTCGGGTGCAAGTTTGAGTTTCAGCCTCACCGTAGGCTCTCCTCTGGTATGTCAGTCAACAGTCGAGATTTGACCAGGTGGGGAGATTGTGGCTTTTGTTGACTTTTGTGTCCGTTTAGGTTAGTGTCGAGAAAGGCGTGGCTTGTCCATACAGTACCTTTAATTGGTTAAAAAGCTCCGCCTTTGACTCAACCTGCCCAGACAAATTCCTCCGCAAATGTGCATGTAATTACCAAGTGTACATTTCTAAAAAGAAAAATCAGACTCACATACCACAAAAGTGACTTCAACTACCTTTTGTGTGCATGTGTCGGTCGATGAGGGCTTTGATTCCACAATGCTACATGTGAGGGCTTGTGTGGGGGTTTTGTATGGAGTGTCACTTTGGCTGGAAAGCAGCTGGGGTGCAGTAGAGGGAGTGTGCAGGATGTGAAGCAGCAGTAAGGACGGCATGAATCACAATATTAAGAATCAATGCACAATGCAGCTGTTATCCTCTGTGGCCTGAATTGCCCCAGAGCATCAGGAACAATCACTTTTAAAAAGATCATAAGAATAACATCTTTTTTTCTATGCCACCTGTAGAAACAAGTTGCAACATGCTTTAGTGGCCACAAAATCAATGATCCGAAAATTAATTTGGACTAAAACATATTGAATGATGTTTAGCTTTTTTTTTAAACTCTGTTGAATTAAAAAAAAAACTTTTGCCAGTTGCCCATCCCTGATCTTCACCCATGCATGGCCTAACAGAGCAAAGAGGGTTTCTTTGAGTCCTTGTATACCATTCAGTACCAGACTGTGATGACTGAGTGTAAAACTTGCCAGTTAAATCCTACCAAGTGAAGTCAGTTTGTGGCGCTTCCCACAGGCAGCAGGCTGAAGTAGATGAGTCATCGCCGTTGACCTTTCTTCTGTGGTTTCTGAATAAGCAGGACTTCAGTATTTTGTGGGTTGCTTGTTCTTATGGGTCAAAGTCCTTTGTGCCATTGAGAACAAGGGAGGGCTCAGGGCACATGGAGGATTTGAATGGGATTTTATTTCCTTTTATAATGTTGAGCTGTAGTCAGTCTGGCAGAATTCACATGGATGTATCAGTTACTCTGGTGAGGGCTCTTGAAAACAACAAGTCAAGTGTTTCCATGAGACTTTAGGCTCATTAGTGGTCCAGTTTCTCTCAAGTAGCTCGTGTACATGTAACCTTTCATCTCATAGATATGGTCAAACACTGCCCCTGCCTTGAATCTGTGCCTCTTTTCATGGTTCATCCTTTCGTTTGGTCTTCTTGCTAAGCCAATAATACGCACACATTCATCCGTACATGTTCTTCTGGACAAGGGACCCCATTGTCTGAGCTGATTTCTCAAGAGGAGTCAAGGCTGCTCCAAAGAGAACCTGCACTGACCAAACTTGGCAGAACCAAAGGCTGTGTGTGATATTTCACTGTGGAAACCCGTGGGTGTTGGCCTTTTTACTGTTGTTCATTACGAAACAGATGTTTAGCCAAAGGGAACCAGTAGTACTGAGGTTGGAACTTGGATGGAAACTTGAATTATGCACTTTCACCTACCCTGAGAAAATGCAACCCAGCTTCTTCGTGGCTTGTGTTTAACATAACTTGTCATATTTGTTTGGGTGAGTCCAAGATTAAGCATTTGGGTTCCGAGTTGAGAATTTGAGGTGGAGTTGAAGCTTCCGAATGAAGGACCAGCAGATTACATGGCTGTTAACGGTGGCTCTTGTGGTTGTCACGTTACGATCGTAAGAATGAGCTACTGCTTCTGCTTTATAGTGGCACCCCGTGTAAGTAATGGATGGTTCTGACGCGCAATATCTTCCTGCCATCTAAATTGGGATTTCCTCTGCGATACACTCACTGCCATGTTTGGAAGAGTAAACAATGTTCCAAACGTTGAAGGTGAAATGCCTTATGACAGATGGAGCTCCACAGAAAAATACCCACTGTGGACATACACAGGATGCTCTTTAACGAGGGCAGGAAAGTAGCAATGACGAAGATCGGGTGGTACCACCCTATCAGTGCTTCTCAGGAAGGTAGAAAGCATTTCTGGTCCTCTTCAAATCCCAAAGAGGGGGAAGTACCGACAAATTCCTTGTCTCTATTTCGGGGCTTTTATTCCTGATCTGGTAAATAATTCTGTGGTTTTCCCCACCTTTCGGTCCAAAGAGCACAAACACATCCTGCAGATGGCGTGTCACCTTACAGGATATTTTTTTATTCCTCCAGAGATCCAGTACCCTCCAAAAGTATTGGAACGACAAGGTCAGTTCCTGTGTTTCAAATGATGACTATCAGACAAAAGTTCACAAATCCAGCTTTTATTTAACAGTATTTAGATGTGTTAAACAGAGCATCTTTTGTTTGAGGTCACCCGTGCACCCAGAAACAAACAAGAACTAAAAGCGGTTGTAGTCAAGGCCTGTAGAAGTCTTTCAAATGAAGAATGCAACAGTTGGTGAAGTCAACGTGTTGCAATATTGAAGCAGTTATTACAAGTACAAGTCATGGCACCAAATGTTGGTCTCATGTTCATCTTTCAATCCGAAACCAAAATCAAAGGAATTGACTGTGTCCAATACTTCTGGAGGAGACTGCATATTGTCATCACTTTTCATAATCATCACCCTTGGATCTATTTTCTCCTCAAGCATTCGTCTTGGTGTTTTGGCCGGGTTTGCTGAGGGACAGACTGCATTCTTTCTCTGACTCAGGCGGTACAAAACCTCAAACACCAAAGACTGGCAAAAAGGAAGAAAAATACTGGCAACTGTGGACCATGTGGAATCCATTCAAATCTGATGGTGCCAATCATACAGTGCGTTTCCAAAACAGTGTTTAGAGAGACTTTTAAAAAGTCTGCTTGGCTGCTTGCACAGTTCCAAGCTATGAGTTAAGTGGCGGCTCATTGAGTGTTTCAGCCCCCTCCCTCCCCCAAAGGATGTGCTGCTGAAATTCCATGATATCACACCCTCAATGAGATGAACAAAATGTCATAGAGTTTTCCGTTGCTGTCATTTCGCACTTTTTGCCTCTTCTTCCTACCCCTCCCACCGTGGGTACGGCCCGGCCTGAGACTGAGCTGAAGTTTTCTTTCTTCCCAAACATGTGTCCATTTGGAGCAAAGACGGTATGCGAAAATGCACGCAAATTGCAGAACACCACGTGCAGATTGAGATGCTTGGACGTGCTGACACAAGACCGTGTGGTTGGAAAGTGCTGGAAATGTCTGTGATGTAGTTTCAAACACGAGTTGGTCAGCTGTGTGTAATGTATTGCGATGTCACGACGTGATTGAAGACGCAACGGGCTTGTGTGTACATGTGCAGAGGGGGAGGAGGTGATATCCTAATACGTTTCCAAGAGAAAATGTTCTGTGGATATCAAACCGATTGACTGTCAAAACACTGGAGGAGGATTCCCATTTGTGGTAATAAGGCAGCCATTGTGTACAGTACAGCAAATGCACGTGACAACATGTTCAGTTCACCAGGAGAAGAATGAATGTAGCTTACTGGTGTGTTTTAGCGTTCTATTTGAATGCAATTGTCGTAATATTACATAATAAATCAGCAGCCTTAGACGATCACACTTGTCAGGATTGGAGGTTTCCAATTCTTGCTTTACTGTAATGCTAGTCTAGTGTTTAGTAACCAAGAAGGTGTGCGTACCAAAAAAGGGTGTGTTCATTGTGAATGTCTTTACTGGAACAAAAGTGAATCCAAAGTGTCACAGTGGAATCCAAACCTTTGTTCAATCCCACTTAAATTCCAGCATCCTTCTCAGTCCATTTATCCCACTGGGCCTCCTACTGCCTTTGTTTCCACTTGGCTTCTGTCACACAACACACACACGCACACACACACACACACACACACACACACTGTTTTTGAGTATTTGTGGTGCCTTCTCCCTGTGCCAGAAGTTCCCTAATCTCTTAGACGCCAAATAATCTGTGGGGCATTTTTTTTTCGTGTTTCTGTTTCCGTCCAAATAAATAAATAGTATTATACGTTCCATACATTTAGTTAGTCTGGCATTACTTTTCCCCAATTGGTTTAATATTTGAGCCATATTGCATGTGGGTTCTGTTTATGCTACCATGGCACATATTGCAATTGTACCACTTGAGGGCAAAGATTTGGAATTGTGTCACTTGAACCATGCAGTGTAAATCCTGTCCAAGTGGGCCCACTGTGAAAAAATAGACACCTATTTAGGGATTAATTGGGGAGCACCGTTTATTAGCCTGGAGTCTTACTATGTCAAATTCAAAACCCAGACATATGCCGATGCAGGATCATCAACATTTCTTTGGGATGAGACCCAAGAGGACAATCGGTTCGTTTATACTAAGTAACGTCATATAGCTCAAAGGCTATTGAAAGAAAATTTCAAGTCCATTGAGGATAATCCAAAATCAGCTCCCTGCGGTGTTTATGACCTCATATCTATTACTGTCAAAGAGGGAAGAAGATGTGCTGAAGTTAAAATGTATTTCTGTCCCCGCCAGTGGGGGGAACATTTCTGTCCCATGTCCAAGATGTTGATGCCTGTCTGAATGGTGAACACGAGCCATATTTACTATTCCTGGTTGGAGAAACTTGACAGGACAGGGGAGGAGTGAAGAGAGAAGACAAGTGAGGTAAATTAGTCAAGTTGAATAGAAGGCGCCCGAGGGCTCTTCTGTGGTGTGCATTTCATAATAAAGTCTTAAAAGGGACATACAGTAGACAATTTTGGGTCTCTGGAGTATCTGCTCAATCTGCAAGTGTTGCAGGAGACAACCAAGTAAAGCTGTATGTAGCTAAAAAGGAGATCTCACTTGCTGTCATGTACAGTATGTCAATTAAATTGCAAAGATCAGGCAAGGTGGATGATAGGCTAAAGAAGCTCTGACATTGGCTACTTACTCCTCAACGCTTGTACAAGTTAACCTGTATGCCAATCAAAAAACTAATTAAATAGTGAAGAAGGACTGATGTGTGCTTTTTTGTTGTTGTTTTATGGTAGAGTTAATCGCAAAATTGTCTTTACAATAATATTATAATTTAATCATAAAATAGGACGCTGCTTCAATTTGTGTTTAGGTCCGCAGAGGGGGGGCCTTGCTGTCCTGATGGCTCACCACTAAAAAAGGGAAATCGTTTATTCTGAAATTCTCCCATTACCGGAAACGCTGCACTTCATTACAGTGACTTGACAATGTAGGGACAATGTTCATTTGCATGGCCGAGGAGCGTCAGGCTACTCGGAGAAAGAACTTGGCGTCTCACTTCAGTTTGAGTTTGCGGGGCGTCCACCCACCTTGCTGATTAATAAAATTAAAGAAAAATATTACACGGGAAAGAAAGAAAGACTCAATTATGCTCTGAATGGAATTTTCTTCCTCAAAGTTGGAGTTGATCGCATCTGTCTGATTTGGTGGATTTACATTCATCTTGAAACGCCGCAACAACACATTTCATGTTTTCATTTCATTAGGTGGGTGGGCCAGTACCTTTGTCGCTGCAGTCATGGAGAGGCACTTGCCGCTGACATGCGTGCTCATCTGTTTGCTCCTGAGAACTTTGAATGCACAGGGTAGTGCACCTGTGGGAGGTGAGTCAAATTTAAATTTAATTTACAACATGGTGTTATTCCCTGGGGGAAGTTCAAGTTCAAGACAGAAAGATAAGACGCTCATAAAAATACTCCAGCACAATAACACACAACATGAACAAAGCAGCAGGCAAAAGATAAGCATCAGATGGCCGTTTTGATTTCACATGAAATACTTGAACCTCACCTATTTTTTTTTTTTAATTTGTATTATATTTTAGTTAAAATAAAAACGGTACGTATGGATAAACGTGTGGATGTACTGTGGGAACGGTATGTGTCTATATTTATGTATGTATATTTGCATTAATGTATGTATGTACAGTATGGGCGTGAATATATGTACAATATTTGTATAAATAGTTATAAATAAATTTCAGTATTTTATGTTATTGTTATAGTTAAGTACAAAATGAAATTGCAGGAAACTTGTTGGCAAGTAAATATTTTGTCAACTTTCCTTTCTTAATTATATATTATTCTTTGTGCGGTACATAATAGGACTGTAACAATTTTAATTGGAGGATTAATTTAATTAGAGGATTTGGACAATTATCAGTTTAAAAGTGGATCTAAATTTTTATTCAATTACCAAAACTAGTTGTCCATTGATTTAATAAAGGATTATTTGTTAATTAATCATTGGTCCCACTGTCCTTTCCATGTCCCCCTTCCGCAAAACCCACAATTTCAATAATCAGCATTAGAAGCTTGATAACGATCCTGATCAACAGGGAGACATGGAAAACAGGGAGGAGAGCAGCCCTTCAGGACCCGAGGTGGACGTGCCTGCTCTAAAGCATCATAATGTTATTCTGACACAAATAGACTGTTTTTTTTAAACAAACACTTCAAGCATCCAGGAGGCTAAACTATGTGGTATAACTGCTTAGTCTGTCATTGGGAGTTAATATAGTAGTTGTGAGTGAGATGCCGCCACTGTGCTATGTCCACAAATAGGGGATGATCGTGTTAAATCCCCACAGATTTGTGCGGAAAAAAAAGTACACCTGTTAATATGTGCAAGTCACCACCAACCTAAACATTTACATCGACCTAAAGACAAATTTGCTCGTGAATATTGCAATATTATTGTGTAAAACCTTATTGTGTGGAACACAAATTGGAATGTATCAGATGGTTTTCTGTAGTTCCTTAAAGCCATCTGCACTTTACATCTACTTAAAATCCATCCCCATGTGTTCTGCAGGTTGCAAATCCGTTGAGTAGATTTCTCATAGGTCTCATCACAACTTTGAAACAGACAAAGTATTGAGACACATCCTAACCAGCCAATTAATCAATCAGGCTTTTGAGTGACCAAACTAAAGGGTGGTACTATAGCTGTGCATCACTATGCAAATTCAGTTCAGTTGTATTTTACTTTTTAGTCTAATTTTGCTATATTTAGGTGTCATTACAGTGACTTACAATAATATATTAATGAACACTGAGACCAAATGTGGTACTTGGAGGGCGCAGTATTTATTTTTTTTAGGTTGTATGTGATGTAAAAGGTTTGGGAACGGCTGGACTAGACCTCTCTCTTGAATTCTTAATACTTCAAGATGTTTCAGGCTATTTATTTTCTACAGTCAACATAGGCATGTTTGGATGAGTTTGGTGTGGAGCAAACTGACAGCCTATAACATTTAAAGCCATCAAACACTTTTAGAAGGAACTAGAACAAAGAGACAGCAGGCCCTCTCTAATTGACTCCATACTGTACTCCATTTTTCACTTCCTCTAGGTTAACCCTCGAGCATGACGGCTCTGTACGTCCAACCATTATACTGTATCTACAGATGTTTAAGATAACAGCATAGTGCCTGCACAAAGGTGCAGATGGTGGAGGGGGGCGGCAGTTGTTGTGATATGGTGAACCCCCGACACACTCCAAAGTCCAAACAGTGAGATTTATTGTCAAGAATTCTTCATGCATGTGTGTTCAAATTGTGTATGGCTCCACACTTGACTGCATTCAAATATAATTAGGAATTGAATCATTCTTAAGCAATGTTCTGGCTGCTTTCTGAGCACATATCTGATATCTGACACATAATTAGTTTCCTCCCACTAATGGTCTGAAAAGATGACACTCCATAATCCCTTTTTATATTCTCCCCTATTGCTGTCACTTTATGTACGGCGTGCATGACTATCCATACATTCCTTCCCGTCTCTCACATGGAACTACCCGCAGACCGCCCCTCTTCTTTATTTACTGCCTTCTCTGTTTCCTTGCCCAACCTCCTTTCTTCACTCACCCGACACCCTCAAGATAAATAATCCTAATTTGGTACCCACCTCCCGCATGTGCTCTAATTTAGTCTTTTAAAAGTCAACATTTCACGACATTGCCTTACTGGACTGGACTAAATTTACAACCAGGTAATCATTTAGTTGTTGTTTTTTTATATATTGATTTTAATGTGATTGGAGAATCTCTGTGTAAATGATATGAATTCCAAGCAGAGAAGTTGCCATATGGTGGTCGTCCACCTGGATATTGCTCAAACTTAACAGTTTGATGTTATAGCTTTATTGTTATTAAATGTAATATGTTCTGCATACTGTTACTTTGTTTCGGGGGTTAAATGTTGCAAAATCCAGCTCATTCAGGAAACAATTGTGTGCAATTAACTAGTGGTTAATCGTGCCATGAAGCAGCTACAATAGTAAAATGGAGTGCAACCGTGGTTGCGACCTGCATAGCTGCTGTTGATTATGTCTAAATAAAAACACTGTGACGCCTTCAGGTATGTTAAGCATTATTTCGGTCACTACAGTAGTCCATTCGAAGCAGGCGTTCAGAACATTCAGGATGATTTTCCCCATGTCATTGGCTATTTGGAAAATTTGATTTAAGACGATCATTTCCCCAGATAATTTAATTAAATATCCATCTGTGAACCAAACAGCCTTTTGAATAATCCATTTTATTTCATTTTCATTTGAATTTCTTCATCTGCTTTTATTTCTGCTAATGTAGACAAACAAAAGAAACATGCTCAGCCAAAAGATCTCCTCCCTTCCTTTTGCGTATGCAACTCACTGCCCTGAAATACTGAGAGGGGACATTTACTGCTTGGGAGCTTTTTATAAACACTCCTCCTCTGATGCTATCACATTGACGGTTTCACTTCGAGGTTCCTGTTTGTTGTGCTTTTGTCTTATCGTCACTGATATGGCAGGCTTTCACGCTTTAAGCTCATTTTTCTTGGTGGGGGAGGTGCGATGATGGGTGCTGGTTTCGAGAGCGTAGTGTGTATATTTTGCGGAATGAAAGGCAATCCCTGGAGAACTTAGAAACGTTTGAGTGTAACTGTACGTTAACAACACAATAAAAAAAAATAAGTAATTTTTCTTACGATCTTTGTACATAATGGGTCAAAATCAACCAAATAAATTTAAAAAATAAATACATCACTTCCATCTGCTACAAATGCGACTAAACAATGTGTGAGTTTTGACTTTTTGTCATCTTTGTATTTTTCTGCATAGTTCTTAACTGCTGCGAGGGAGACGTCCTTTTCCTGTTGGATTCCTCTGGTAGCGTTTCATCCTATGAGCACTCCCGAATGCTCGACTTCCTATCTGAGCTCCTCCTGCCGTTTTCCCTGGGGGAGGATCAGGTGAGGATTGGACTTCTACAGGTGGGCACCCAACCACGCCTTGAGTTCGGATTTGATCGCTTCCACACTCAAAGTGGCCTGCAAGGGGCGTTGAGCGCCACCAAACCCCTCAGGGGGGACACCAACACCGTAGACGCACTGAAGATGGCAAAGAATCGAGTGCTGAGACCAGGACCTGGAGACGGGGCTCGCCCGGGGCTCCCTAGGGTGCTGGTGTGGCTGACGGATGGGGTGAAACCGGGTGACGTGATTGGCCCAATGGCTGAGCTGAGGGAGGAGGGGGTGGCCGTGCTGGTGGTCTCCACCGGGCATGGTAACTATCAAGTATTGAGGCAAGTTGTGTCGCTACCTGCTGAGAACCACCTGTACTTCGTGGACATTGATGACATGAGCATCATCTTAGAGGATCTGCGGGATGCCATCATCGGTAAGGTATTCACTATACAGGATATATGAGCTCATATCGAGTATTATTAATTTTGATTTGTTTTAGTAAAGTTGACAGTGTGGCTGTCTGTGGCAATTAAACAAACTTGCTCTGTGTTATAAACCGCCACCAACAAAGTATCTCTTGAAGCATTATGCTGAGTCATCAACAGGCCTCACTAGTGCAAGGTCATCGCTCTTGGATGGACATCAACATTTTCCTCCACACCGCAATGGCCACTTGGCGCTGCCATACTCATAAGTTGAATTTCGAGTTGCTACTTCACCCAAGTTCCATGCGTGCTGCTGAAGACATGGACACTGGAGGGCAATCCGGAGTATGGCTGAGCGCATGTGTAATGAGATAGCGTGATCTATTCAGGGATTAATGAGTATTTACATCCCATGCTACTGTGACAGACATGACACATACAGATGTATATATTCTTTACTATATATAGACTGAAGAACCTGTCCGGTTCTGTGCTGCCAGATTAGGTAGCTGCCATGACTCAACAGGGACTCAACAATTTTACATTCATACTGCATACTCATAGCCACGTCGCATGAACGAATACAGAATATGTGCACAACAAAGGCCAACGGATAATCTTGTAAATCCAGATAGCGACACCTTTGTGTCATTAATTTGCTACAGGGCCTGACTGCTTTAGCTATATTGAGGTCTTATTGCAGGGGTTATGAATGTACTAAGAACGCCAAGCTGGTCTGCACTTTTGTTTCTGTGTCAAGCAGAGACATTATTAGCACTGTGTCCTGCTTCGTCGTCTTTCCTGAATGTGTTTCTGCAGGCACTCTCTATGGTGTGCAGTGGTCCAAATTAGTGATGGATTTAGCTGCCAATTTTGCTCTCTAAACTTTGGGGTACAAATAAGTGATGATGATTTCTGCCGAGCAACAACATTTTCAGTTCCACAAGTGGAAAAATGTCCGCCACCTGAAATGGATAAAAATGGGTAGATTTTGCTGCTTAATTTATATTCCACAAATGCAATATTAATCTGAATATCGTGGTATAGACTAATGAGTCGGATCGAATATATTAACATGGTTATATATTGTAAAGAAAATGTTTTGACCTACATTACAAGTACATTGATGTTGAGAAAACATTTAAGACTGTACTAATTTTAGTATGTGGGTTATTACTGATTTAATTGAATAAAAAAGCACCACTTTTATTTTTCCAATGTGCCTTCCACAGAGATAATCCGTGCCGAGCGTATCAACGTCCGGGATGTGTCCTCCAATGCAGCCACGCTCCAGTGGCGACCTGTTCTATCCGGGTTGGCAGGCTACTACGAGATCCGCTTTGGTCCACTTCCATCAGGCGGGACAGGAAGTGGAGGAAGCGGTCATGGGACCAGTCCCAGCACTGGTGGTAGTCAGTACCAGAGACTGGTCCAAACATCAGAATCCAACACTATCAGGCTAACAGGCCTGAAGCCTGACACCACCTATAGTGCCACTTTGACACCAGAGTCCAATCAACAAACCTTTAACACACTGTCGGTCAGCTTCACGACACAATCAGGTTGGATTTGAAACCCTTTGGGGCATTAGCCTCTTGCTGCAAAAACGATCTTGCTTAGATTTCCTTCTATTTCCACTGTCTCACCAGAGGTACAGAGTCCAACTGTGGTCACGGTCTCAGAATCGGGGCCGACTAGCGTTCGAGTGAGCTGGGGTCCTCTCCAGCCGGAGACCGTCTCAAGTTACTACATAGAATACTCTGCCCTGCCCACCGGAAAGCTGCATACTGTCACAGTGGACAAACGGCAAAACTCCACGCTCCTGAAGAACCTCCAATCAGATAGCACCTACTTGGTCACCGTTAGCGCCCGACATTCATCGGGCAAGGAGAAGGCAATGTCGATCAAAGTCTGCACGCAAGAAGGTGAGTGACAGTGTCTGAAAAACTTGGTGAATATAGTCTTTTTTTCTTAAATTACATAGAGTTAATGGCAGTTGTGTGGTATTTTATCATTTTATTTCTAGAATATATATTTTATATACATCACACTTAAAATGAAAAGATTGTATACAAATAAAATAAAACACCAATATCCAGCGACCAAATAAATACCACAGACTATCTGCTGGTATAGACACTTTTTAAGGAATGCAGTAAAGTGTAATGAATTAAAATAAAGTGCTTCAGGTAACATTCAAGTATGCCTAACCATTTGTTCAGGAGAAATGCAAATAACATAATGAAGGTTAAATTTTAACAGCACGAGCTTGTTCTAAAAGCCCGATTGTGACATCTCAGTCCGAACATTTTGCACTGTGCAAAGAGGTGTGTGTCGCTAATAGACAAAGAAAAATATGGTCATGTGGATGAAAACTGTTTAGTAACTTGTTAGATGCCATGTTGGTTCTGTGTGCTGAGCTGTAAATTGAATGAAGTGCACTTCCTTTTCATGGGCGTGGTGTATAATAATTACGTTCATCCCACCCAGTAATTTAGGAAAACAGCCACCTTGCACAATAGACATAAGCAGAATAACTCAAAATACTCCTCCAAACCAAGAACGTGTAAATACGCACTAGAATGTCAAGTTATGGTGGAACACAAGTCTATTTGAGGGGAAGCATTTATTTGTTTAAGTGAATAAATTGGAACGTAGGCCACTCATTTAGGATGTGATGTGTTTTGCAGTGACTCCAGCCCTGGATGACCTGCAGCTGACCACAGTGGACAGCCACTCGGTGCAGGTGGACTGGAAAGGCAGCTTTGATGGTTTGACGGGCTACTGGCTCACCTGGGAAGGACGACAAAGAGTTGCACAGCGTTCTTCTTTCTACTTGCCACCCAACTCCCTGTCCACACGACTCACCAACCTCCCTCCTTCTGCAAGGGTGTGCGTGTCACCCATTTATAAGACAGCACGGGGTGAGGGACTGTGTTGCACGGCAAAATTGGCCTCAGGTGAGCAGCATGCTTTATACGTTTGTTGGTCTCAATCCACCCACATTCTGAATGGCACCTTTATTAACCCCCCCCTCCCCAAAATATGTTTTTTATTTCACCTCAAGATGCTGTTTTTGGCATTTGGCCTATGTTTTACTAATACATTTGGAGGACTTTACTGAATACCTCAAAACAACTTTATTAAATTGTTAGGACGACTTTGCAGTATGTTCAAACGACTACCAACTTATTTAAATGATTTTGCTGTAGGTTCGAATAACGTAGCCCTGTCAAAAATGTTTAGTCCACATTGGTAATTTCATACTTCTCCATTTTAATATTTTTGCTCATTGTGCTTTCTCCTAACCTTCTAGATGCGTCAACGTACGGCTACCGATCATAGCACTGCCTAACAGCGAGTGCACCTAACCAAACATGGAGGCTCACGGCAAGAAGAACAATGTTGACATTTTATTCATATTTCTTTTCCATGCTTCTCCTCGCTCTGCGGATATAATCCAGGAATGATGTGTAGCTTGGCATACTGAGTACTCGTGTGGAAAACATAGACACTAAAGAGTGGTCTGGTACAATGGAGCAAGCCGTTTGCCAAAATTTGAAACACCCAACAAATATTTTTATATTTTTATTGGCTTGCCCAGTTAAAATATTTAAACGCATAATTCATATTGTTGAAGTGTTCATGCTGCCCCACTAAGCTAAAATAAACATATCTCAATTCAATCATACATAGTTATTTAATCACTTTTATCGATCTTTTTAATGTGAAATTTTGTAAATTGCTGTTCAATTAAGGAGCATTTTTAAAACAAAAACATTTTGACTAAATAAATGCATCACAGATCTTTTTCTAAGGCCAGGCTGGGAATAGTGTGATAGATTTAGGTTGTTTGGGACAATGTTTTGCACAACCTCATGCCCTAAACATTTGTTTTGATTCATTTTATTTTACATACACCACAAGAGAAAAGTTAACATTTGGTCTATTTGTTTAACGAGTGAAAACAGAAAACATTTTTGTATGATAACATACTGTTCTGTAACAACCCTTGAGTTTAAGAGTCGTGTTCCTGACCCAATACATATTTATACTACAAATGTCTGAAAAAATATACAAATTCTGTCATTCTTATTTATTCACTCCAGACACCTGGGATTATAGTAATTATGAAGAGTGTATACACTATGAAGACGTTATTTTTTTCCAAGGCTGTTACTGGTTTAATATTTGCTGCCATCTACTGTCGGCAAGTACCGCAGGTTCATTTCAATATTAAAGTAATGTACTGTTGGCAACACAGGTCCCTTTGTAATTACGTGAATGTGTGGATTAATCCAAATAAATGGGAACTAGTTGAATATTAAATGAAATGGACAGTAGTCACATCATTATTTGATCCTTCAACCATAGACCACAAATACAATCTGAATATTATGCCCCACGATTTCAAAATTGACACACCTAATTGTAAAAATAAATGATTATTTTATTAGGAAACCAAAGTGGAATTTATACATATGCACGTTTTGAATACATTATTTTATATCTTTTTTGGTCTAAAACGAACTTACATAATAATAGTGTTTCAAAGAACTTTATTTGTTTTAGTAATTTTTAAGTTCATGTTCAGTATTTTCTTGTTTTGTACCCAAAAATAAATGCTCGTTTGAATAATATACTCATGATTTTAATTAAAATACCAAAATAATCGTGATTAAAATATTTTTTTCATATTCGTATTCATATTCATATTTCATATGCCCCAGCAGTAAGGATACGAACGGCGTTTGGGGCATTTTCCCCTCGTCATGTATGGATCTATGTGAGTGCTTCGTTTTACGACGGAACGAAACCGTCGTAACACGAGGACCGTACGTACTTTGAGGCGAAATCCGCTGCTGTTTATTTAGCAACCAGTTGGAGGCGTCAGTATCACATCCTGTCTCCCGTGTCAAGCTGCACTATTCCAGTCTTGACATTGCGAAGATGGAGGCTATTAGGGTTTAAACCCAGGCAATAACCTGGAGCACAAACTGCGCATTTCGGAGACCTGCTATGACATCCCCATTTGGCCCAGGTAAAGTGAAAATACTCGTTGCGTATTAGGCAAACGAAAGCATTTCAGTTCCGTTTGCTTGCTGAGCACCGATGACAAGGCTAATGTCAACGATGGCGCTAACTCGGCAAAAGCTTGATTGCAAGTCGAATAAACTACAGCGTTGCTTTGGAATAACTGTAATGTTCTCTGCACTCGACTACATCTGCTCTTGTTTGTACCGTACCGCAGATGCCAAGCAGTGGCTATCGTGAGGGAGCTAATCTTACATATATGCGTTGTTCTCGCTAGCTAGCATCAACAAGCTAATGGTCCCGTTTCCTGGTTGAAATTCTGACCCGAAGCTTAGCATTCGCTGATCATTTCTTCCCGTTCATTGACACATTCGAGCATATCGGGACAATGTAACAATTATATATAGATATGAGACATGCCTTATGCGCCCCGGTTTACTGTCAAACTCCACCGAATGCACATCAGTTAGCATTTATTTCCTCAGCTCCGGCATGTATTTTTTTGTGTGTGCATAGAGTTAACCCATGAGCAAATGGTACTCTCTCTTTTCTATTTATCTTTTTTGTCATGCGCAACTGAATTGGTTCAACTTTGCATTTAACGAAATATTTGCAGCTAGCTAGTTATTGTGACCAATCATGGTAACATAAACTTATGACAGGCAACTGTGTAC
This sequence comes from Syngnathus acus, assembly GCF_901709675.1. NCBI lineage: Eukaryota > Metazoa > Chordata > Actinopteri > Syngnathiformes > Syngnathidae > Syngnathus > Syngnathus acus. The sequence goes on along the minus strand of NC_051088.1, from coordinate 9,355,098 downwards.
AGCACTGAGCCCCGCCAGAGTGTGCAATGTGCATTAAAATGGTCGTAGTGACTCTAATATGTTGGGTGTAATGCAAACTGATATGAAACGGGAAGACATTTTTTATTTGATTGGTAATGAGTGCATCAGTGCACGAACTGATGAATTGGTGGTCTCACTGTAGTTTGGACTGGTTCAGTCAAAAATCCAAAATCTGTATAAATCTGGTAAATGTTGTTTCTTTGCAGTTAATTTACTTGAATAGTTTTGGATAGCTTTTCCATGGCGTCACATGGTAAAAGCTACAATAACATTTTCTCCAAATGAATATAGCGTTCTTTGAGGACAATGGCACATATACAGTTCTGACAAGTTCCAAGAAATACAGACTTCTTGTGCTGTCTTATGCCTAGCACCTAATAGGGACGTACATCTCGCCCCAAAAGGACGACTTGATGCGTATCTTAATACATTGAGTGCGATACGATTCGAGGACGGTTTGACTTGTGGAATGATTGAATTTGGTTCAGTTTAGTGGGACTACAATTCAATTCAATATGGTTGTCAATGAGTTTCTTGTTGTTTTATGTTTTTATGTATAAAAGAATGAAACTATTTACTATGAAAGAAGATGTGTAAAATAAAATATGTAAATATTTTTCAAATAAAAGACGATTATTTCCAAGTAGAATAATTTGTTTCATTTCGATGCACGTGCATCTTTTAAATCTAAACAGATTTTCTACTTCAAATTCTTCTTTTTTTTTTCAGACCACTAGTCCTACGTATATTTAAAATGCAATGAATGTCCATTTTGTTTTCTTTACTCTTCTCAACATTTTATATAGAAAACAATAAAATGAATAAAAACTAAATACACATAACATTTTTAAAAAGTACCTAGTGGTACTAAACCAAGGCCAAACTATCAAATTACGGTTTTCTTTCTTTGGCCCCCACTTGTCTTTCCACTTTGCCTCCGTCATGTTGTTTACATTTGTGGTCCTCTAGCAGGGCTGTAAACAAGAACAAGAACATAAACATCTGCATGTGATGTACAAATGGTAGCGCAAAGTAGTAGCGTTAGTTTTGGTAGCTGCAGCTACATGGACCTTCAATCGTTGATCACGGTGTAGCAAGGGAGTTAGCTAAATATACCACGCATCAAAATAAAGCCCTTTTTTGAATTTTTGAACGTGTGTCCGCAGGTGTGAGTATGAGGTGCGAGTAGAAGAGCAGCAAACGCCGGCACCATGTACTCAGAGTGGCGCTCGCTGCAGCTGGTGGTGCAAAGCGACCAGGGCCACCTCAGTGTCCTGCATTCCTACCCCACCAATGTGGGCACCGAGGTGGCCAATGCTGTGGTCAAGCCGCTCTGCACGGCTGTCAGCCCTGTCGCCACCGAGAACATCCTCAAGACGGACAAGGAGGTGAGAGAGGCTTGTGCGCTGCGTCGGTTCGGAATGCCCCCGGGAAGTCTGCCATCTGTTAGATTAGAATCCCAAAACAACCGCTTTGGTAGAACTATCGATGCTTCGGTTGACGCATCGGATACATTTCACAGTGCAGCTTCAAAGGCAAACACAAACAACGCTTGTGGTAATACAAACACAACAGACGCTTTAAGGTTGTGCTTCACTTTGGTTTTCTTTAGAAACAATACAGTATATTGAAAATATCTGTCATCGTCATAAAACCGTTCCTGTCTGTGCGGGCAATGGTTTAATAACTAACTGACATACAAGTCTGAAAAAAACCCAATTAAACTTCTGTTGATAAGCAAAGTATAACTTATCAATTTTAATGATAGTTGGCAATTATAGAATACAAAGCTGTGCCTTGAGCTTCTTCCTAAAAGAAATATTTGTCTTTCAAGCAATAAAATAATTTGTGCACCTTGTATTGTTAAAACGTGCAAACAATACAATTCTAGAATAAACGTGCCCATTACAAATGGTAACTGTTTGGCTCCCAAGGTGAAATGGACCATGGAGGTGCTGTGTTACGGCCTCACCCTTCCCCTCGAGGGTGACACTGTCAAGCTGTGTGTTGATGTGTACACGGACTGGATGATGGCCCTGGTGTCACCCAGGGACTCCATGCCTCAGCCTGTGGTCAAAGAGCCAAATCTGTATGTGCAGACCATCCTGAAACATCTCCACAATGTCTTTGTGCCAAGGTACGTACGTCCCCAATATGCGTCTTGGACATTTTGGCATTCGCTGTTGATGTTTGGCTGGAGCCCGTTTTATGTATGACCTTTCGTGCACAACTGTTCAACAAAACTGATTCAAATTAATTTCAAGTAAGTTATGGGTACAAAATATTTTGTTTGATTATTGAAAGTTTGAAAGACTCCTTCCACATGCTGTAATCACATTGAATCGTCCTCCAGGCCTGACCAGCACAGCTTGAATCATATCAGGCTATGCCAGCAAGTCCTGACTGCTGTCCAAAAACTAGCACGAGAATCTCTTTGTATGGTGAGGGAGACCTGGGAGGTGCTGCTACTCTTCTTGCTTCGTATTAATGACACCTTGCTTGCTCCGCCCACCGTTGGAGGTAATTCCTGTACATCAATTGCAGACTCGATGAACGTACTCCCTATTCATGGGAGAGGCCTATCCGTTTTTAAGCATGAGGTTGCAGATTGAAAACCTAAGCTCGCATTGCCTTACTAACTACCACAACCTAACTTCTCGTTTACCAGTGGGCGTGGCAGAGAAACTAGCAGAAAAGTTAATGGCCGTGCTGTTTGAGGTGTGGCTTCTGGCGTGCGCCCGCTGCTTTCCCACGCCGCCATACTGGAAAACGGCGAAGGAGATGCTGGCCAACTGGAGACATCATCCACCAGTTGTAGAGCAGTGGAGCCGCGTAGCCTGTGCCCTCACCTCCAGGTTAGTAGTTAAGGACTAAGTGCTTTTGAGTGCTTAACATGTCGTACAAGGTCGTTTTGCAGTGATAAACAGTCACACTCACTCTGTGTTTGAAAAGAAGCTCTGTTGCTCCGTCGATTAAAAATTAAATAAGAAAACAATGAGCATGTTGGGACAGGTAATTGATATTTTGTGCTGTGCTATTTCCCAGGCTAACAGACTAGTAGTCATTAGTTCATTTGTTTTCTTTATTGGTTGGGTATTTTAAGGGGGGGGGGGTTGCAATATGTAGTTGTACAGTAATACTGTTTAGTAACAATGGCCATTGGAATAAAGGTTATTTGGTGTCCTCTACTTGAGTATTGTGTAAACAGTGTTCTGTTTGACATTCTCTGTTCAGACTTCTGCGCTTCACCCATGGGCCCGCCTTCCCAGCTTTTAAAGTTCCTGATGAGGATGCCAACCTGATCCCTTTAGAGATGGACAATGACTGTGTGGCACAGGCGTGGTATCGTTTTCTCCACATGCTCAGGTACATGAACTTCGCCCAATGCCAGAGCACGTGCTGCCCTTTCTCCGTTGAGCCTGTGTTTGTGTTGGGCGTGACTAGAGTTGTGGTGCTGTCGGGGTACTAAAAGCCTCCCATAACTACTCTATATAACAAAAAAATATTTGGGTTGGATACATGTGTTGATCCACTTGTTTCCAATAAGATCATTATCTGCACTGTGTGCTGAACTTTAAATTCTAGATTTTCAAACCTTCACCTATTTACATTATAATGTAATGCATTACATAATTAAATGATACAAGTCAAGAAATGTATTAAAATTCTCACATTGTGATGCCATAGAAAGCAGACCAGTCAAAACAAATACGCTTGTTTTCTTTTAAAGTTTCACTCTGTTTATTAAAAATAGTGTTACATGATGTACGTATTATAACTGTCCCATTTCTATCTAATCATGATTCATGTCTGTGGCTATGGCAGGGACATTTCCTGAAATAATTGCATCGCAATTTTTGTTCTTAGCAATCCAGTGGACCTGAGCAACCCGGCGATAGTGAGCACCACTCCCAAGTTCCAAGAACAATTTCTCAACTCCAGCAGCATCCCGCACGAGGTGGTTCTTCATCCCTGTCTCAAGCAACTGCCCCAGATTTTCTTCAGGGCCATGAGGGGGGTCAGCTGCCTTGTCGATGCCTTCCTTGGTAAGTAGATATGAATTTTCCAAATAGATCCACAGTGTTGTCCATAAGCTCACCAATTTTTGTTTTTTTAACATTTACATGTCCAACATCATAGTACATGCATGCAAGTAATATGAATATAATTGAAACTTAAACTATGTAACCTAACCAGGATAGGCAAAGTCTGCAAGAATTGCAAGGTTTCCTTTTTTTTTTTTTTTTTTTTTAATCGTACGTAATAGCAGTTCGTAATAGCTCTGCCGTGCGAAAAATCCCGATGTCAGTAAAATCATCAGAATCACATGTCAGTGTGTATTTTTTCTCTATACTGTAGGTGTCTCAGTTGAAAAGAGAGATGTGCGGGAGAGGGTGTTCTCTTTTTGTCCGGTGCTGCGTTCCCATGGTACAGACACCAGCTGCCGTGTTGTATAATATGACAAAAGTCAACTGTTCACTGGTGGTGATGAATTTAACAACTGGAGTTCAGACCACCTTGCAGGTGCATCTGTAACCCCTGCAAGGTCTCATTTGTGGGCAAGGAACAGTCAATCAGGATGAATATCAAGCACCTATGATTTGGTTCTAACCACTTGTCTCGCATGTTAACAAATTAATTCTGCCTAAAATCAACTCCCAGATTCTATTGTCATTTTGTCTCCTTCTCTCCTAACGGCAAAGAAAAAATGCTTTATTGTCACACTTGTCTTCCCAGCCCAGCTCTTCCAGAAAAGCAGTACCTCATTTGATCTTTCCGTCTCATCAGGCATATCCCGTCCTCGAGCTGACAGTGCCCCGCCCACCCCAGTCAACAGAATGAGCATGTCTCCACCTCCCTCCATTGCCAACACCACGCCCCCTCACAGCCGCAAACAGCGGCACACGGTTGTCACCAAAACCACAAGCAAGAGTTCTACTGTAAGTTCAACTCAGGCACCGTGTTATGTGATTGACTTTTAGATTTTTTTTTCTTGATCTTAATTGCACAGCCGTGTTAGTGGTTCACTTTTTTTTCGTTCGTGACAGTTTGTGAATGAGATATGGGAGGCTTTTTGGATGACCTCCGTCACTTATTAAAAAGGAACTTAAGTCACAAATTTTCTTTGCAGTAATAGGTTCTTTATGCCACCACAAGTCCCAACGTGGTATTCTGACGAATATTGTGTCAGACGAAGAATTAAGCAGATCAATACATACTTTCTCATCCAACTCGGGGAGTAGCCATTTTGACATCTGCTGTCACCTGAAAATGACATCAGACTGCTCTCAGGCTTGCATTGCAAAATGTCACAGTTCACCTGTTTTCTTGGTTTGGTCATGTGACCATCTTCAGAGGGGCAGTGGTGGATAAAACGCCAGCCTCCTGAGATGGCTGAAAATGTGTGGATTTGCCATCTGAATTCTTATTCATTCATTGAATATGACCAATGCAGGGTAGTGCGAGTCAACCACCAAAAGCATCGCAGCAGCAGCAACAGACATCTTCGTCACCGACCCTGCTGTCCAGCCCAAACCAGAGCAGTTGGGAGTCGCGGCCGCTCCCTGCTCCGGCGCGGCCAAAGGTCAACAGCATCCTCAACTTGTTTGGCCAATGGTTGTTCGACGCCGCCTTGGTGCACTGTAAACTCCACAGCGGCCTCAGCCGAGACCCCAGCATGACTGGTAAGGCATGAGACGAAACCCCACTCTTATCCTTTCCATTCCATGCATGGGCAGGTGGGTGTTTTGCTGCTGGCCAGTTAATCTGCCTCTTTTTGTGGTGTTTTTCTGTGGTTTTTGTGTCTTATTTTATTTAAACTGTATGTTGTTGGGGTGTTCTTGCCTTTTTCGTTTTCAGCCATTGACTTAGAAACCTTTTTGGGGCCTTTCTATGCGTGAAGGGTTTAGCTATAAAATAATCACCAGATTTTAATTCATTTACATCACCCAACAATGTAAACCTGACCACAATGAACCCTCGTTTTAGGTGGGGGATACCTTCCAGACCCATTTTCAATTTGTGAAAATAGGTGGTAGACATTTTTTATTTTTATTTAGTGTTATCTCTTCCACACTCTTTAAACACAGTTAAACTTATTGAGTTGTAGAATATTCCTCAGTACCTTGTCAACAGTTCTCTAAACAAGGCAAAGCGTAATTGCTTGAATCATTTTGTCACTCCCAGTTAACTTTTATTTTAAAACTGACACATGAAACAAAGCCGTAAACATTGTGTGAACACCAAAATGAACAATTGATAGTTTAACATGACAAGAGCAGGTATATATAGATATATTCATAGGGAACTTTTCTGCCTCTTATTTGTCGCATCTCTTCCAGTAGACCTCAGTGCTTGCCCACAATGTTACGCTACATCGTACTCATCCTTTGAAGTCGAGCAAAGCTAAGTTCTGACTTGCCTGTACTTTAAGATCGCATAGAGAACGATCGCCTAAAAATCTGCGATTATAGCAGGAGCACTAACGGTGAAATGCTAGACGGTGGACATAGTAGAGGTTATCTTGCACACAATGTGATGGATGCATGTTATGTACACATACATACGTGTGTGTGTATACTGTTGATATGTAAGGTGTTACATTTATTTAAATAGACGACACCTTGCAATCAATTGCGGCACTGTTTCCCTTCAGAGCGCAGTCGACTTTTGGGGGGGGTGCAGTATACTGTAACTCTAAGCGCACTGAGTGACAGTATGCATGGTTGTTTTTATTGGTCCCTCGCTTTCGTCGGCGCTTTCTCTTTGTGGAGTGTCCTGTCTACGCTTCGCCAGTGTCTGATTATAGTGAGTCAGTTGTATTTGTCATTTGTCGAGGACAGCAACAACAACAACAACAAAACCTCAATTCATGCCTGAAATGAATTGGCTGTGCTTTGATTTTGTCTCTCTCCACTATTTCTGTTATCTTGCAGCCTCTTTTATCCAAATTCTCCTTTCTTATAAATCTTGTAAGTAGGAACAGCAGCTTTGTTTTCCCTCACTTGATTTGCGTTTCTTGACCAATCTTCCTGTTTTTGAGTTGAGTTGCCCCATGATCATTGCCATTACGTGCCATCGTTTTATGTTTTCACTCTTCATTCTCCCGCTAAAACAAACCAAAACAACTCCATCAGTGTTATCTCAGCGTCTTCTGGAGGTGACGGAAAGAGTTTCATCAACTGACAACTTATCTCGACCATAACGTTGCCAGTCTGTTTGATTTATTTTTTTCCATTCGGCCACTCTAATCCTTCCTATTTGGCTTCAGCTCATCTCAAGTTCAGCTTCATTTTGTTTTGTCAGTTTGACTTGAGCTCTGGTTTTACTGGTTTGGTTCCTCAATGCATGAAGTGAATGATCTGTACCCTGAGTGGTAGTCATTTAATTACAAAAGCCAGAAAGCTGACACAGGGATTTTGTTTTGTGGTCTTGAGACTTTACTCGCTCATGTTTTATGTCCCTGGACGGCAAACTCTTTGTGTCAGAATTCCCTCTGTTGTATGCTCTGGAATTATGTGAGTGTGTGGATTGTCATGGATGTATTAAGTTTATTTGGATGTGATAGCAATTTTGTTTTCTTTTGATGGTGTTCTTTATTTTTTTTGGTGCTAACATTTAAGTTTGCCTGTACAGTATGTGCATGAGCACTAGTCACGTTCATGAAAAAGCCACCTTGCAATTCAGGTTGCTTTCATTCTGTCTTTTCCCACCCTATACAGCAATAGCTACGCAAGTAGGACTGGAGCTGAGAAGGAAAGGTTCCCAAATGTCCAGCGACTCAATGGTGTCCAATCCCATGTTTGATGCAAACGAGTTTCCGGAGAGCTATGAGGCAGGCCGGGCTGAGGCCTGTGGTACTCTCTGCCGCATCTTCTGTAGCAAGAAAACCAGTGAAGAAATTCTGCCTGTTTACCTCTCCAGGTAACATTTTCAGACTGCTTTGTAGTGGGGAATATTTCCACATCAGACGCTTATTTATTGATTTCAGTACTGTGCCCATCCCTACTTAAAGGAACAGAGTTGAAGCTCATGAATTTTATTTCAACTGTTTGCACAGTATTGAGAATTCTGTTCTCCTCACCAACAGGTTCTACATGGTGCTGATTCAAGGTCTCCAGATCTCTGATTTCATCTGTAGACCTGTCCTGGCCTCCATCATTCTTAATTCTTCCTCTCTCTTCTGCACTGACCTGAAGGGCATCAATGTGGTTGTGCCATACTTCATAGCGGCTTTGGAGACTATTGTACCAGACAGGTCAGGCTCGTAGCATGGTGCTTGTAGGCTGATCATAACCTGAATTATGTTTCGCCATGATTTTTTTTTCTTCTTGGCATAATTCATTTTCAAGAATCTTTCCACTGGTAAATTTGGGATATCACTTGAAGTTTCTTGAAGTCTGCCTGCTGTGGTCATTTGTTAGGGAGCTGTCCAAATTCAAGATGTATGTAAATCCCACCGATCTGAGGAGAGCCTCCATTAATATTCTGCTGGCAATGCTGCCACTGCCTCATCACTTTGGCAACATCAAATCGGAGGTAAATTGTAGCTTTTATTCATTCCCGAAGCTTTTTGGAGGCCAATCTTCTGCACAGTACATTCACTTCAGATGGTGTCTTTTTAAAGGTTCTTTTGGAGGGCAAGTTTAACGAGGAAGACGGATCGCCGCACGACCAGCCTGTGTCTTTTTTGTCCCTGAGGCTGCGTCTCGTCAATGTTTTGATCGGAGCCCTGCAGACAGAGACCGACCCTGCCAACACACAGCTCATCTTGGGTATCTGCTGCTATATATTTTTCTTTACTTCAAAGTAGGTGCCCCAAAATGCTTGAAATCAATTTAACACATCATTTCGAACAATAAAAAAGGCAGATGCAATTTTCAAATGAACAGAAATATTCAATAGTCTTAAGTATGGGATAAAGTGTTTAGATATTTTATTTCTAATCCAACTAAATTATTACAGTATAGCATAGTGCTCAATATAAATAACTATGATTTGTTAGAAAACCTTATGTTTATATTTAAAAATCATTAATTGTAAGAATTGAACGATTGTACTTTATTCTAAGCCTTCATCTAAGTCTTATTAAATTGTTCTTCTCTTTTACTGTGAATTGTAATCATCCAAACCAACATTCATTATCCAAACCAGTGTTCCTTTAGTAATTTTAATGTTGTCGTTTTCATCTGTTCTCCCTTCTCAGGTGCAATGCTAAATATTGTTCAAGACTCTGCACTGTTGGAGTCCATAGGCACACAGACTGAAACAGTAGGTCTTGTTTGTTTGTTTTAAAAACTTATTACAAAGCAGTATACGTGTGCTGGAGCAGGCTTCTAATCCTCTTCTTTAATGTTGCTAGGGAAGCATAGATGGCAGTCACGTGACAGTGAGAAACCAGAGTCATAGCAGAAATAACAGTGGCATTAGCTTCAGCAGTGGGGGCAGCACGGAGGCAACCAGCCCAGATTGTGAACGTCCTGCCCAAGCACTCCTTCGAGACTATGGTAGGAGATGTCAATTCATGAAAAAATCGCTTTTATTCTTCTTTTGTTTAGTTTATAGTATTACAGTGCTCCCTCGATCATCGAAGAGAGTTGTGTCCCTGACCTGTTGGGTGTATGTAAAAGATTTAACACATAGAGAGACGTATAATTTCTGCTTTAAAGTACCCCTCCAACACCATTAAATCACACTTTAACCTACTAAAACACATTTTAGACACATTTGAGAACACAAAAAAAATTTGAACGCATCTTGGCCTCGCACTGCTGGGTGAGTGTGAGCATTGTTAGATGTCGTCTTTGCCTAGAATTTGAAATGTACTAATTGAACATTTTTACTTCTTTATAGCTAACGTGGTTAAAGTGGTATGCAGAGTTAAGAGCCGTTGGATAAAATATCTTTGTAGGTGAATTTGCTGTGATGCTGTGCTAACTGTTTTTGCCACAAGAAATGAAGTCTCTGAGATGATTTTTTTCACCCCTCTCCTGCCAAACATATTGTTATCCTTTTCAAATGTACTGTAGGGCTGAGCAATGTTTGCAACGTGCATTTCTGAGATTGAATGTAACAAACTACTAATCTGCTGCTGATATGACATTTAATAGTACTTGGGGTCAAATTTAACATTAGCCCTGCACTCAATTTTTGTACTTCCCCTGTTTGAGCATGATTTTGTGATAGTTTACCCAACAAAAAAAATTGTTCATAGAGTACAGTCAAACCTATGGAGCACCAACACTTATTTGAATGCATCACATACTGTGTGTACAATCCAGTTATTTGGGACATCAGACATGATTGTGGGGGGAAAACAGCAAGAAGAATTGAATGAAGTCAAATGTCAGCATTGCCCTGCCCTTTTTGTACCAATTACATCGAGGCTTGAATATGTGGGAAATCTTCTCAAACTGTGCTTCCTTTCCCTCACCCATTTTTTTCCTTCAATCTATCGATGTAAGGCACATCTTTAACTCCATGAAATGTGGTGTTTTCTATGCTGTGCTCTATTTGGTATTTCGGGCTGTTATATGTTTTAGCTCTTCCAGATACAGCGGCAGGCCTGTTGGTGCGTAGCATCCACCTGGTCACTCAGAGGCTCAATTCCCAATGGAGGCAAGACATGAGCATTTCACTAGCTGCCCTGGAACTCCTGGCTGGCCTTGCCAAGGTAATGCCTCATTGTCCAAACCCCACACACAAATGTAGTTTAGTTCCTTATACCATATGTATGAAGAAAAAAAAAGTAAAAGGTGTATTGTATCCTTTCCCTAGAAAAAGATTTATAAAGAACCACTAGAAAACCACTTCCAAACTCGCTTAAGCACACTTGCAATCATTTTGTCTTCTGTTTAGGTCAAGGTGGGGGTTGACTCCGCGGATCGTAAACGGGCCGTCAGCTCTATATGCGGGTACATTGTGTACCAGTGTAGCCGTCCAGCTCCTCTTCAGTCCAGGGACCTTCACTCCATGATTGTAGCTGCCTTCCAGTTTCTTTGTGTGTGGCTCACTGAGCACCCTGACATGCTGGATGAAAAGGTGCATTTTAAATGGAACAAACAAAATAATTACTTGATCAGACATGAAATTAGAAATGTACCGTGTACTAGCTCACCTTTAATATCATGTAACCTTGTTTTGGATAAGGATTGTCTGGTTGAAGTATTGGAGATAGTGGAGCTGGGAATTTCTGGCAGCAAGTCCCGTCAGGAACAGGAAGTGCGACACAAAGGGGAGAAGGAACACAACCCCGCTTCAATGAGGGTGAAAGATGCAGCTGAGGCCACGCTATCATGGTGAGATGCAATCAAAAAGCATCAGAGTTGACATTTTGTCTTATGTTGTTGTATTCGTAGGGAAAAATCTTTTAATATTGTGCAGCTGTGCATATGGTCTGGAAATGTGAAAATATCCCTGCCCGTTTTATCGTCATATACCACAACCCCAAAACTCTTGTTTTGCTTGTTTGGCTTCAGTATCATGCAGGTCCTGGGAGCTTTCCCCTCTCCGAGTGGGCCTGCGTCCACTTGCAGTCTGCTCAACGAAGACACCCTAATTCGCTACGCACGACTCAGCGCCACCGGGGCCAGTAACTTCCGCTACTTTGTCTTGGACAACTCGGTTATTCTTGCCATGTTGGAGCAACCTCTCGGCAATGAGCAGAGTCAGCCATTGAGTATTTCTCTTCACCTTTGATTTTTCTAAGAACCGCTCTTGTTAAATAGGCTGTGGTGTTTCTCTCTCACTCTGTGACAGACCCCAGCCCGTCTGTTACAATTCTGATCCGAGGGACGGCAGGCAGGCATGCATGGACCATGCAGCTCTTCCACCAGCCCAGAGGTGCTCGGGCCAGTCAAAGGGTGAGATCACACAGAAGATTGCTGCATTTTGAAAGAAAATAAAAAATCACAATTATATTTGATTATTTTTCCCAAATTGTTCAGTCAGACTGACGACCCCAGTGGTCTTCATTACCCCTCTCCCTCTCCTCCTTCCACAGCAGGTATTTGTTCCCGAGGGCCGTCCAACACCAAACAACGATGTCGGGATCAAATACAACGTCAAGCAGAGGCCGTTCCCTGAGGAGGTGGACAAGATCCCCCTTGTTAAAGCCGACGTTAGCATTCCTGACCTGGATGACATTGTTAGCAAAGAGGTGAGAGAGGTTTCTGTCATTTGTCTTGTCCTCCTCTTGGCTTGTTACATCTAATTGCTGAATGACGTTTTGTTACTAAACTCAGGAGTGTTGTATTGATTGGCAGGAAGATCTGAGTGCTACAGATATGCCGAGTTATTTTCAACACGTGAGTTAATGAAGATTTAATGGGTGGCGGCAGGAAAGAAAAGCTTGAAATGTTTGTATCTGGTTACATGGAAAATTAGGTGGTGCTCTTGTTTTTTTTTTTTCATCTTTTCAATTCCTGAGACTCGATGCACTGAAACGATTCAAGAAAACAGCCATAACGGTTTCAACCAACGTGTGTCAGGAAAGGTGCCTGGTAGAATTCGATCATGCTGAACATTGACAAATTGGCAATTTAAACATTGTACAAGTTGCAAATGTTTTGCCAAGGTCTCCATGCAACACGGGCCAATTGTTGGGTTACAGTATTCCAAACCCTAATTGGTTAATTTTGCCATTTCCACTCATGTCCCATTCCTGGTGTAAACATAAATGTGTCCTCTGATTAATCTATTTGAAATGCTATTACAATGAAGTCATAACCACTTTTGGCTTTTAACATTTCAACGCTGGGAAAATAGATGTCTGTCTTGGGAATGTGGTTTGTGCATTTAGACATTGTCCACCCCATCTCATTTTGACATGTTTCCACTTATCCTCTTCATTCAGCTGGAAGTTCAACACGACAAGCTTCGCATTCTGATGACCAAGCAAATAGATTATGAGAATACGTTGGAGCGGCACGGTGATGACATCTGGAAGTCCAAGCCTTTCCCTGACCCACAGATAGACTGCAAACCTCCTCCGCCTTCGCAGGAGTTCCAGACAGCTCGCCTCTTCCTCTCCCACTTTGGTTTTCTTTCTCTGGAGGCGCTCAAGGTCTGTCAACAATTCTGCTCCTTGAGCTAAGTAGGGGCACGATATAGTTGCTCACTTTTAGCTCAATGCTATGCTTATGTGATTGTTACGAGATTCTTACTTGACCTACGTACATTGGTGACTTACTGACAGGAGCCCAACAACAGTCGTCTACCTCCTCATCTGATCGGCTTGGAGTCATCCTTGCCGGGATTCTTTGATGACATCAACTACCTAGACCTGCTCCCCTGCCGCCCATTTGACACAGTCTTTGTTTTCTACATGAGGGCTGGACAGAAGAGCAGCCACGAGGTGAGGAAAACTAATTACAAAATGTCATTTTTATAGCAGTCCCAGGATCACTTTTACGGTGTGAGAGAGTCAACTTTTTTTCCTTAGTCAAATGTTACTTGAGCAATGGATGCTGTAACCAATAAGTCTCAAGTCAAATCTGTTCTTGTGCTGTCTTTTCAGATCCTGAGGAATGTGGAATCATCCGCTAGCGTTCAGCCCCACTTTTTGGAGTTTCTTCTGTCCTTAGGCTGGCCTGTGGACGTAGGAAGTCACCCAGGGTGGACAGGACACCTCGATACGAGCTGGTCCCTCAACTCGTGCTCCGACAATGACGTACAACAGACTGGTAAGTGAATCAAACGGGGACAACTTGTCAACTTCAGTGATATGAAGAAATTTGAGGTGGTCTCTTTCTTTTACAGAAGAAGCAGCTACTCCCGAGGACACGGGAGGTGCAGTGTTCAACGGGGAAAAGAAAGTTTTGTACTACGCAGATGCTCTGACTGAAATTGCCTTTGTTGTCCCGTCGCTAATGGAACATTCTGGTTAGTATTTTTTTTTTTTTTTTTTTTATCAATGATAACTTGAAGGATCTCACTGTAAATGTATGAAATCAAAGTCACATGAACACATTTCAGAAAATTTGTGTTTTTCTGTTTACCTTTCTGTTTAAAGATGTACTTTATAATGTTTCCATTCCCACAATTTTAAACAGTTCTCGGGTTGTCTTAATATTTCTGTGACATGGGTTCATTAAAAATACCCGAAGGATCAAGAATCACAATACATTTTACACCCAGTTTGGAGCCTCATTGAAGTGAAATAAGGGTGGTCTACAAAACTGTTTTATCTTTACAGAGGAGTCATCGGTCCACAGTGACTGCACACTGGAGGCCGACACCAACATGGACCTTATGCCCAGTATACTCAAACAGCCGAATCTCACACTGGAGTTGTTCCCTAATCACTCGGACAACCTGGAGTCTGTCAAAAAGGTGACGTTTGATTTATTGGGCAATATTTTGACAGGACAGTTTAATTTAAGTTATGTCTTTGTGTGATTTTCTATAGCTGAGTCCTTTGGTGAAGACCAAGAGGTCTTCAAGCGGAAAATCGTTCCCACCACTGGGCCCAGAGACAAAGGTGTTTGTCGTCTGGGTGGAACGATTCGATGATATCGGTAGGCATGTTTGTACTGGAACTCGCTAGCAATTCCACTCAGTGGTTAGCACTATATATATTGTGTTACAAAAGTGTTTGTTTGTGTGGTCTTAAATGGTTTCTTGAAAAAGTGTTGTTTGTGTTTGTAGAAAATTTCCCATTGTCTGATCTTCTTGGTGAAACCAGCACAGGTTTAGAAGCAAGCATGAGCAACAGCACCTCCTGCAGGTACTCTAAACATGATATTACTCAAGTAGACCCTCCTAACCTAACTGTACCGCCAGAGTGCTACAGTAATTTTTTTTTTTTTTCATTTTATTTTATTTTTTTGTTTTTGGCCCCGACTTAGCCAGTACTGCCATTGACTGACCCTGTATGTCCATGATAGAATACAATGAGTTTCAAAGATTATTTCACATTTTTGTTTTTATAGCATTTTATTTATACATTTGTTAATTTATTTATAATTTATACTGTCTCAGTCAGGCCCGCGCCAGTGAACATGGGATACAGTCAACGTTATTGCCCCGAGCCACTGCTAATGTAGAATAACCCTGTCCTCAACTTTGATGCAAAATTGAAAGTGTTGTTACAAAAAATAAAAAACTCTGCAAAGTGTTGCTATAAAACAGGAATTGGAACATGCAGCATATGCAAAGGCTTGCTAAGAAAAGGAACTGTGGCAAACACGTGACTCCAGTTAAGAGTGAAAATGGCTTCCAGCAAAGTTCAATACACTCACCTTTGAATGAAAGTTGCTGCTAGAAGACTGATGCTAAAATGGAAACCTTTTGCTCCCATTTTCCCAATAAATTATTAGAAGTGCCATTCAACGTCAATAACAAACTGTTCTAATTTAATGGCACCATATATTAATAATTTGGAAATTCCTTTATATTTATTATGTTCACATTCTAAAGTGTTTAACTGTATTCCTGCACACGGAGTCCTCGGCAGCATGCGTTAGAATACGTCATCTATCATACAAGAGGGCAATTTCAGTTACCGCTAGGCTTTCTGTTTTTAATTTGATGGGTTTATATTCGTGACCGAGTGTTTTTCACACAGTATTTGTGATAGTTATTACTTGACTGATGCATTAGTGAAAGGCTAACGCTAAGAAGGGTTACGTCAGCACTTTAGCAGCGAAACTGTTATAAATTGAGGATGCTCGATATCATTAAGACAAATTCTGCATTTTATGTGCAATATCATCGCTATAAATGTTGCTCCTGCTTCAGATCAGGGTTACTCGAGAAGGACGTTCCACTGATCTTCATCCATCCTCTCAAGACGGGCCTCTTTCGGATCCGACTGCATGGCGCTGTGGGCAAATTTAGTATGGTGATCCCTCTGGTGGATGGCATGGTGGTCAGCCGCAGGGCGCTAGGTAGTAGCCTCCATTTTCTATTTCTGTTCTTAGTACTTTAATGAGCTTTATTTTTTAGGACTTTAACAAAGTGTACTCATTTTGTGAAATTTCATCACATTACTAAAAATACTTTATTGCGTCATGATTGGATTAGAACCAGCACCTAGTACCACTTAAAAATAAACAAAAATTTATATCTATATAAAATACTCGCCATCATTACCCGCATTCAAATACAGTAACATAGTAGGCCCAAATGTTCATCAAATGTGAGAAATAGGTTTTACGCCACATCAATCCATCTATCTTTTACGGCTTATCCGGAGTCTGGTTGCAGGTGCAGCAGGTTAAGCAGGGAAGCCCAGACTTCCCTCTCCAACTGAACTGCACTTACTCAGACCACACAAACTAGAACAATTGCAATTTCTGGCACGATACTGCAGACGGTAGCAATAGGAGTACTAAACAAAACCTTCACTTAACCATTGCGTCCTTCCCGGCAGGCTTTCTGGTGCGCCAAACCATCATCAACGTGTGCCGACGAAAACGCCTAGAAAGTGACTCGTACAACCCGCCGCACGTGAGGCGGAAGCAAAGAATCACGGAGATTGTGCAGCGTTATCGCAACAAGCAACTGGAGCCTGAATTTTACACCTCCCTCTTCCATGAGGTGGGAGAAGGGAAGCCTCACCTCTAACACAGTCCCTGCCCTGCCCTGTCTTAACACTGGCTCACAAGTGCACACATATACACATTAACACACATGACACACACATATGTATGCTATATGTGCATAAGTCATCCACAACACAGAATCTTTATATTTATACTGTTCAACTTTCTTATTTATATGAATCCATATATCAACACTGTCTAACTTGAGAGTGAAGTGTGAGATAAAGGCTTCATTTCGAGGTCACAACAGTTCATTGATGGTGTGAACGGCCATGACTGTCATTTCATTCGGAGGCCGTTTACATGTGACTTTATTTTTTATTTTTAACTGAACAGACACGGCAATGTTTTGTTGTTTGAGCCCGAAAAGATAGCACTAATGTAACTAAAGTCTTGGCATAATCCCACTTACCATTTCAGTGTGAAAATGGTGGTCCGTGAAATGAGAGGACATACACGTTTGTTTGTGTGCTGCTGGGTGGGCATTCACAAGTATGTGATTCATGCTCGGGGTGGGAATCACACTTCCTCAAGATACAATCTATTGCCAGTGGTAGTGATTGTGTAAAAATACAGTGATTTTTCTTATATCGCAAGAAAACCGATCACTATCTATAAGGCACGTGGAGTTATGATGTAAGTGTGTCAGTACAGTATAGAGCGATAATGATCGTTTGCCCCACAATAAAAATACAGGTTGCAAAGATCTGTAAAAATTTTGGAAAGTATTGTAATATGCATGCCAGGCCACTAGTCAGCAGTGTTGCTTCATTCCACCCTTGGTTTAGCAGCCATGTCCTTCATTTTTACAAACTACCATTTCTCTTTCTAATGCTACAGTGTTAACAAACATCCACTTTTTTCCCACACCTCCTATAGCTTTACAGCGTTTTGCATTTCCAGGCTCAAAAACAAAAACTCACCCCACCCTCCCCCAAACATTTGAAACTGAAACAGTAAAATGCCCTTTCGATTTCTGCTTTTGCAACAATTTGTTCTCATGCGCAACTGCAATACAAAAACGTAACGGGCATCCTAGAAATGTTCTTTCCGCTTGCCACGTTGTGGTTTTCTTGTGGCCCCCACGCACTTGTCCCAACACACATTTCCAAAGACAGGTGGTGGACTCTTCGCCAAGGTGGAAACATGAAATGTTTCCGAATCTGCTGATACGGCATTTCATCAACACACTAAAGTCTTCCTTGTGCACACCGGTGGCCATGGCAGCAGCTCACTTGCACACATATTGGTTTTGAATGATTGTTTTTAATGGGTGGCGGTGGTTTACTTTTATTATATGGAAGTCGTTTTATACTTGCCTAAACCGGCCCGGCTCTCAAGCCACTGCTGGGTGCCTGTGCTTCTTGCGTGTGTGTATGCTTCTCTAGCCAGTCAAACCAACCTAGATAAGCGTGCCCCCCCCCCCCCCCCACCCCCCAAACGCTCCATCAGAGGCATTTAAAGATAACACTGTCACTTTAAAGAATGAAATCATACAATCCCGTCTGTGATGCTTGCCTGTCGTGATCAGAGTTCAGTGCAAAGATATATACTGTCTCTTAGTTTTATTAAGGAGTTTTAATGAGATAAAGTCCGAGTATTACTAGAGAAAAAATATCTTGCCACTTAACTCCTAATAGTAGGACACAAGTCACAATTGTACAATATTTTTCCTATCTAAGAATGGTATGTGAAGCCGTGGCCTTCTGAGGATCATGGCAACTTTCCCAAGCAATGAAATGGTGCGTTTGTAACGAGGACGCAAAGGCACGCTATTACCCAAAGATGACGTGGACGGTCAGAGAGAGAGCGACACCTCTAAATGTTGCGTTCACAGTTTGGAGGGAATTCTGGAATTCACTAGTTATAATTCATTCTTGTAACAATAACAATATCTGAAGAAATATGACTTAGAACCCTTTATGCATTTCACGGAAGTCCCTAAAATGAACCACAGCAGTTTGTGTGTCATGCTTTGGCGATTAATTTATTGGCTCAAGCATTACAGCGTTATTTCTATACATATCAAAACGTCTGGCTGCATAGATCTAATTTTTTACATTCTAAGTAAAGACAAGTGTGCAGTTTTGTCCACACGTTAACTCCCACAATTGTTTTGTGTTCAGTCACTGTAATTTTGGTTCAAGGCCCCTCTCACTGCCTTGACTGTAACAAATGTGATCTTATTTATCACAAACGTGGAACAAGGCGAGTCTATTTTGTTCTGTTTGGAAAGTCTTAATGCACTGAGCACATTCTATGTTTATTTTCTTAATCCCTATTGGTTACCTGAACATTTCGCTGGCTTTTTTTTTTTTTTTTTTTTGTACCTTTTTTGAGCAAGTGTCTATTTGCAAAGAAACCCCTGCTGAAGAAAGAGTTTTATGGCGTGAAAATGTAAATGAAGTGGCGCCATGGACTTTTTAACTTATCTAATTGTTTGTGACTCACTTTTTACTACGGTGCTTTATGCACATGCCTTTTATGGGAAGGAGAAAAATACCCTTTTAAATCTGCTCGGAGGAAAGCCCACAAACAATCGAGATGTCCCAACTTGTATCCTGTTCTTCACTGGTTGATCGTATTTAAGGACTTTTACCATGTACAGACACGATGAAGGATGAATTGTAAATATACTATAGCAGAAGGCATTTACAAGTTGTCTGTTGCATTCCTCACTTCAGGTGGGGAGACGGGTTGTGTATGTTTTTGTGTGGGAGAAGTGCCGAATGTAACATGCACCCATTAAAGCTATTATTGATATTTTCATTGCTGCCATGCTGGTTTTTATATACTCCTTGAAAATAAAGTGAACTCTCAGTTTTACAAAAAGTGTGTGTGTGTGTGTGAGCGACGAATGTGTAGGCAAGAAAGTTGTAAAATACTAACATTGTATTATTTTTACAATTTTTCTTACTATTTTTCCACCACCATTTCTAACCTTGAAACGTGGTCGAAAGTATGTTTATAATACATTAAGTTCAAATGTTTGTTTTGAAAAAGGACCTATTGTGTTTTTATATGAAGATTGTTAGCAGGTTTTGAGGTTTCTGGCAGTTACAGTTGTCAGTTGATAAAAGTGAGAGTGAGCCAGTCAAAAGAAATGGGCGCGGATATTTGTCAACTTGCCAACAGCTACGGGGTTCATTGTCAAAAAAAAGTTGCTGGACTTGACTATTTAGAGATGCTACTCAAACAACATGTATGCAACTACTATTTTATGGGATAATTTAAGCCGCCTTGCTGTAGACTGTTGCACACCAATAATGTCCTCGCATGCAGGTGTTTTTTTTTTGGTTATGCAATATTTTTGCCGCAACGCGGCGCCATCCTCTCAGATTTGCAAGTTGGCATGCAAAATCAATTTTGGGCGAATGCGTGTGCGATTTATCCTATCTTTTGTCCAATTATCCAATTTGGAACGAGCGCAGTACAAAAGAAAATTGCTTTTCCAGCGTGGTGTTGAAGTGGTCACTATGTTCCTTAAGTTTTGAGTTTTCTGCGCGCCCATTATAATGCATTTGGAGAAAAACGCAATTTTTCTTTTTTTCTTTCTTTGCACAGTTGATAGCGGGAATGTCTCTTAATAGCAGAAACGGCAATCGAGACCAAAATGAATGTGGACATCTCTGTATACATTAGACATTAGGAAATTCTTCAGTGACTGCTTATGGAAAGTACGATGTTAAACATCCATAAAATCCATTGGGGTGATCATTATTTGCACTTGTTTTAAATTGGGACGATTGTTCTTTTCGGACATGAAACATGTTAATCTTTTTTTATATTTATGTATCACAGGCATCTTCCAGCGTAAGCCACTTCTCGTCTATTATTTTTTTTTATTCATTTGATTTTGTTTTTAGTAGCGTGCATCTGTGTTAGTAGCGTTCACACACGCGCGCGTCCTCAGTCTAAATTATGTCCCCGATGTTTTTTTTCATTGCCGTGGGCCCCTGCGTGTGACTTGAGGGTGTCAACATAAAAGGAGAGTGGAGCCCCCCACTACCTCCGCCCGTGAGTAAAGCGGCCCCTCCTCTTCGCCCTCCTCGGGTGCCCGCTCTTCAGCTCTGAGCTGCTTGTGGTTCATACAAGCGGTCTTCTCCTCTTGTGCTGGTCGAAGTTCACGCGTGGTGCGCGGTGCTGCGAGCATCTCCGCCCGGGGGACCTTGTGGTGGATCTTTCAAGATGGACTGAGGGGCCACTGGCCGGCCAAGTGCGGATACTCGACGTGAGAAGACTACTTTTTTTTAATTTTTATTTCCAACCTCTTGTTGCGAGGCACCTTTTTGAGGGATAGACTCCCCCACCATGGAAGAGGAAGACGGGCATCTGGAGAACGCGGTCCACGCCGTCAAGGAATCGGACCGTCAGCAGCGACTCAGGCTGTGTGTCCTCAACGAAACGTTGAACACAGAACGGGATTATGTCCGGACTTTACTCTTCCTTCAATCGGTAATTTGACTTTACCTCTCACCCTCTTTTGTGTTCCTATTTACTATTGACTTTTCGCTCGATCTCCACGCCAAACTCCGACCACGAATCCTTTGATTTGTACGCGACTTCACTTGCGTAAAACTGTCACGCAAAGTGTCATGTACGTGCATGTCCTAAAAGAGTTAACCAACTTAATTAATTCGGCGCTACCAGTAACACAATTTAATGATGCATTTTATGTTAAGCGTCGCTTGATTTGCGTTGCATCAGGTGGTTTACTCTCTTAAAATACGAGGAATCTCAACGGGGTTTGGCGTGGACATCCACGGCGACAGTTTCTGCTACTTTTACCAACTCTTTTTCTTTTTCTATTTAACCTGTGCAGTACTTTTACATGTGCATACAACGTGACCTTTGCATAGGCTCATTTGACAGCTTCGTGTTACTGAGAAGTCACACATGAGTTTATCTCACAGACATCAGCACCTCCCTATTGTGTTTGATTGCTCAGGTTCAAAACAATCAGCGGTGTTGCAAGTAAATTGCTATTCATGAGCAATCAGCACCAAGACACCCACCTTTTCCCCTTCCAGACCAAGATAAGGAACCCATTCCAGCACTTTTTTTTTTCTACCATTGTGGCACTTTTCACAATGAATATGCACTTAGTCTTGCAAATTGTTCCTCACAGACGTCACTGTTGGCTTCCATCTGAACGTGCAACATTGGCTAACTTCCGAATCAGCAGCTTTTATCGTGTCAAATTGTGCATCTTTTTGTACTTTATCTCTCTGTGTCACAAAAACATCTAAGGCCAGCCTGGTTTTAATGTGGCTTAGCGCCGTTTTAAATGCAGCCTGTCAGCAGGCACGCTATTGTTTTACGCACATGCCAGTGGTTGTTGTCCAATTTCAACATTGGCAAGTGTTTGTCACACGCAGTTTCCTCTTTCTCTTCATTTCGGTCACATGCTCGTCTGCACTTCCCCACTTTTAAACAGGTCTTTTAATCCCACCCTGTTGTAGCGTGCTATGCTGTTCAGCTGAAACGCCAGGCGAACGCTGCACCACTGTGATGTGCATTCATCCCAATTATACACTCACAATATTTATTGAAAAAAAAAAAAAAAAAAAAACTCATCTCTATGGCGCCGCCACGTAACGGGCGGTCAGTGCTTATCTTGTGTTGCAAGATGGTTTGGGCAGCAGCAGCGGGTCTTGCTCTGCCCCCCTCCCCTTAGCAAACCCCCTTCCGGGAGCAGTGATAATGGCGCAGCCTCAAAGATTTATCAGAGATGTCAGTGGACATGTGAAAGCTGGCATCTCTCCCCATTAAAGTGGACTGTGGTCAATTCGAGCAGATTCTGTTCATCTTGTCTGGCCCTCATTTTTTGATGGATCAATCTGGATTCATAAACAATGAGTCAATATTCTTTCAGGGTAATACAATATAGAGGTGTCAAAATGAACCGATTAAATGAAAAATCGTTAATTGTGATAATTAGTATTTTAGACATTTTTAAAATTGAGACATTTGTTTAAATCGCCCAAATCTTCTGATGTCAGACTCTCAAAAGTGATGATTTTCCGATTTTTCTACTCTTTGGTGAAAATGGTTTATCTTTTGTGATTAGTCAAAATAAGACATTTGCAAACATCTGCTTTTATTTTGGAAACAGTGACCATCAATCATGTGTCAATCATTGCTCTTATCGTGTTCTCATATGTTCCAACTGTTGCGGTCAATGCATCATGATTGTCATGTTTTATTTAGGAAAATTTTTTAAATGAAAAACTGACCCGCTCCAACAGAACCATTCCAGTAGTCAGTCTCATGAAAGGAAATCACAATTTTCGTAAACCAGGCAGCACACTGCAGTGTCTCGAGCTCAACCTTTTAAGAACCAGCCAACGTCAGAGTGCCAAAATGTGGTATGGATGAGTTTGGCGCCCATCATAACTTAATATGAAACACATTCACATCAGATTCAGTTCTCTGTACATCATAGCCCAGACGATTGGCTTGGCCAAGGAGAAAATGTCGCACTTTACTCCCCCCCCCCCCCCCCTCCAGAAAAAAAGTCTTCCACCCGGAGCCCTCCTCTTCTGCTAATCTTTCACTTGCTCTCCATCCAGACCCCAGCTGAGCCTGCCTTCTTACCTCAGTGGGAGCAGAGGCTTTGTAACCACTTAGCTCACAGGGGTGTTGATAAGGGGAGAGAGGAGTGGGGGGGGCTCCGGCCGTGGGATCTCGGGACATATGGTTTCAGTAAAGATAGAGTAATTCAAGGTTCTCCCTTCTCTCCCCGTCTGTCCCTTTACAAACCTTGTTCTATCTAATCAATAGCCATCACAACACAAAGAACTACAGTTGGCATATCAAATATGCTGTTACGAGGCAAAAAAGGTATTTGTGTTGGGGTGCCTTTAGAGTCAAGAGGCTAAATACGTTTCAAGTAATGAGACAAATGAATGGTTATATGAAAACCCTTGGCAGCATTATTCTGATTAGTTGCATGAAGACAAGAGTTCACAACATTAAGAAAAACAAGTGTCAGGTCAAGGAAATTTTTTTGTGGTTTGAGGTCTGCTCGATGCCATTAATGAGTGAGCTGCTGGAGATTTCTGCTATCTCACATTCTCATTAGAGCTTTTCAAGCAAGCCTTGCAAATATTGAACATCACCTCTTGCGCTAATTAACACTGATTTATTTTTAACCTCCCTTTCTACTCTTACCGGAACTTCCGCCAGATCTATAGTTGTACAAGAAAGCCTCACAGTCAAAGTAACACAAAAAAAACCATGAGTAGGTGGCGCTGACGAGCTCATTTTGTGGGGGTTGGGAGTGTGAAAAGAAGGATTACAGGATTGGTTTTGTGTTTGTTTTTTCAGGTGTTATCATTGCACATCTGAATTTTCTACTCGAGTGAAAGCCGCTTTGTAAATAAGCCAGAATCAATTGCCGTGGCAGCTTTTTTATTAGGCAACAAATTCCCTTGTTAGCATCTGATCACTCCCTACTGCTGTAGATTAGTGGGGATTTTTTATGGAGCAGCTTTGTGTTGAATCCTGTACAGTACTAAAATGTAGGCCATCCATGGCTTGTGTTCCTCTATTTCACTCTTGGTGAGGGGATTTCCCTATAGAAGCATAACAATGCCGTTTGCTGCCGTAAAAGGCTGCAGGGTCGTTTTTGGGACATCCGGCCTCCTTTGTGACTTGTTTCCAGCCAAGACAAAATTACCGTAGGACGAAGACTGACTCTTTTATGGTCACATTTCACAATTTGACAGTCATTCCACATTAGTTGCTCCCTGCAAATCAATTAGTTATGGGAGTTTGGTGCCTTGCTCAAAGTGAGCCCTCACTATGCCAGTTGGGGGGACCCCAGTGCAGGGCCCACCGCTCATAAACTGACCATGTAAATGTTGGAAACAGAGGACATGCTGAAATGTTCAGTCTTGGCATGTGGCGAGTACACCTAAGCCAGTGGAACACGGTGCTAGAGTAGTGTTTTGCCAATTACTGGCCTGGCATGCATGTTTTGTTTTCTTTTTCTGGACCGTCAATAGTGAGCAATGTTGGGAAAGTGGTGATGGTCATGCCAGTGTCTCTTCTTTGACGCCTGCTCTCAGGAGCCAAAGAATAAGCGCCTATTGTTGATGCTTAAACCATTGCAAGTGAGTTTTCATGGCGTACACTGAGCCACTCTCCCCCCAGGGGTGACAGAGTTTCTCGCCTTATCTCTAACGCCTGTTCACGATAGACAACGGTTGTGGCCTCCTTTGAGGCTTCATCTTTACTACTTTGGGATTATTGGAAGGATCTGAAAATCCCGTCCTTCCTTTGGGCTGTGCACATGAGATTGTAAAAAGATGATGTTGTTCTGGCTTGTGAGCGTGTTTCTCTGCAGTGTTTTGTTGTAGTTGCAAGCAAAGAGGATGCAACACACTCACGCGTGCTCATACACAACAACATTGCGGCTGCAGAGAAGCCGTCATGCGGCAAGCCGTCTCGACTTCCGGTACAATCTTCAGCATGTCAACTTCTTTTTGTTTTCTCTGCTCTCGGTCATTTCATCCCTTCTCTCTCAGTGGCACACACAAGCATCAAGTTTCTTTAAAGGAGGGTGGTATAAATAGAACAACTCTCTTTTTGGCCTCCAACGCCAGTGGTTTCAGTTCAATGTAACCTCAGTCGAACTGAAGTCATAGCAGGGCACACGTCGTGTTTTGGAAGTTTTTTTTTTTTAACAGCAGGTAGAGCAGTTACGATGGAGGCCTGCTGAGGTTTTTGCGAGACTTTATTATTATAACCCGGCTTTAAACAGGCCATTTAGTCTCCACAGGCAGCGCGTCACTCCCATTTTAATCGAGCCATCAATTGTTGGTAGTGGCTGATGAAGCTCTGGTGAAGCAGAGGGAAGAGAGTGAAACAATTTGTTTCGATTGTTTTTGCCTGCGGTTAAGCGGAAACAAGCTAGCAAACATGCACATTTCTTTCTTAGAGTCGTTGAATGTAATTTATGATGAATAAATAGTGTTCTTAATATAACAGCACTTTGGTGGTAGCAAAATATCTTGAAACAAACATTTTGGTGAGGGGCTTGAAGGAATGGGGTGGAAATACAAAAAGTCCTGCAACAGCTCATTTTGGTTTGATCTCACTTTGCAAACAGAATTTTTTTTTTTGTGAAACATGCGGTTGGTTGATGGGTCAATTGAATTGTAGCACGGTCGACCACTTTGTTCCAGGACCCCGTACAGTTCACTCAACTTGTCGCTTGGTGTACCTTAGGGCAGGCACTTGAAGACTGGCGCTTTGCTCTCTGGCATATTTTTCACAGCAGTGTCACCATAGTGAAAAATGAAGGTGAATGGCAGTTGACTTTTTTTTTTTTTTTGTCACGTGTGGTAACGTGTTAGTAAGCCACGTTCTTCCAGGCACAAGACCGCGGTAGGAATTTAAGGAATTAAAAGTTAACAAGTCTAAACCACTGTAATACCCAGAGGCATAATGTCAAACGCCCCACCCTGAGCTCAGCGCACCTCCTCCTATCAAGAGCTGCTGCTACTGTGTGGTAATATTTGGAGCGGGGGGTGTCACATGGAATGTATTTTATGCATATTAAAAGGTCAGGAGTTCTTCAACCAATCCGTTAACAGTACCTGTCACATCTTATCATAGTGTCGTATGTATTTTTTTTAAGTGCAGTGTACGGTACATTTATTCATGCTTGGTAATGTTAGCACTGAGGCTTGCAGGGGCTTCACCAACTTAGGTAGCAGCCTTAAAATGTCTCTCAGATTTCTCAAGTACAACCAGATGTGTGCCTTCTCCGTCAGGTCAAAGGTCTTTTGCCCAAACGATAAATGTTGAACAGATTTCTGAAACTTTTAAAACCTGTCTAAGATTACCAAACGGTTGAATTCTTTGTTTAATCAGGGAAGGTCAGACTAAAAGTCACAGCCTGCTTGTGGTCTGTGCAAGCCATTAGATCACGTGACGTGCTAAAGAAAGCCACCACGTCTTTCTGCCCATGTGACTGGTAAAAAAAAAATCAATTTAAAGAAAAGAAAATGCAACTGCGACAGTAAGGGGGAGCTGTCACCATTGAATCATTTTAGAACCAATTATCCGATTGGCCCTTCCATTGAATAATCTAGTCATGTTTTGCTGCATTAGAAGCTTCATGGTGGCCTAAATCCAACATCTGGCAACTTTGACTTTACATGTCACATATATTGCACTCTGACGTCTCATCACTTGATGGTTTCTTAAGTTTGATGCAAAAAGATAGTTACAAATTCATATTTCTATTCTATAGTTGCAGATGTTTGAGTTACCGATATATTCTGCTTTTCCGATATATTCTGCTTTTGAGCGTTACTGTCCGATTGTCCGATTGAGAAAATATATTTCTTTCTATTTTTTAACCTTGTGTGCTTCGATAAATGATGACTCCACTCCGTCCCATAATGGTTCTTGACAGCTTCTTGGAGTGTGGATGCTGAAGAGCCTTTTGCATTTCCTCAGTATGATGACATTTTTATCAGCCAATATTACAGCATTAAAGGCTTTAGTCATCAGAGATTTTAGTGATGATTCGGTTCTTGGCTGCTGACCAGAAGCATTGTCTGTTTTCACCGTGGATGGCTTTATAGTGACATTCCAAATGAGCTACACGTATTTTTCTCCAGAATCCATTGAGAAATTAGAACAAACAGTAGTCAGGGAGTGGCTGCTCCCACATGTGAAGATGAGACTGAATATAGGTGAGTTTGTGGATTCTGGGCTTGGAAAAAAAAATTTTTTTTCATTACAATCCACCGCTGTGCTCTTTCTCATACCATTCTTTTTAGTTTGTGATAATGATGCTAATGGATCATCTTTGGCTTGAGATACCCATTTACCTATTGAGTTGTTTCTATGGCATTAGAACCCCCATCACTAAAAAGGCCTGCTCTGCCACAAACACGGAGGACGTGCTTTATCCAACAGATTATATTTTAACCTTGAAAACCAAATACAATCCGTTATTTGTACTCCCCCATAGGTCCATTGCAGGTGAAAATCTGGTGACTTGCACTACATCACACACACACCAATGTCCAGATGGCCTCCTCAATCTAGTCCGTGATATGTTATCATTACATGTCATCCACTTCTAGTAAAAATCCCTGGGGAAAGGAGGAACCCGAGTGTCATGACTTTAACAAATGACGCACCCAATTACTTAAGTGAACATTAACCGGATGAACAATCGGTAATAAAGTCCGATAGAGTCCCTGAGATGAACATCGGTTGCCACTTCAAGTCCAGACGTGGTTACATATTTATCATCATGCCAATCCGTTCATGAATGTGCACAGGAAAGCTTTGCTCCGTTGCTATTTCTTTCCCTTGTGAGCTACTGAAAGAACCCTGAAGTGCTTCAAAGTGAAAGTGAATAAGGGCCGAGGGTAGTAACTGGACAGCATTCAAAGAAGACGTCTTTGTTTTTTAGCGACTGGATGTGCCAAAACAGCTTTCTCTTGGAAAACAGCGAGGGATTGGTCGGAGCGTTGTGGGAGTTTTCTGGGCGTGTGAGAGGCGAGCTGTGAATTAAGGCCTCAGGGAGAAAGAAGTCTACTGAGGTTCGCTAGAGTCCTTCATTGTGCCAGCGCCACGGGCCATTCTCAAACTCTGCAGCACTTTGCCCTCTCAAGAGGGAATTTCTACATTTATTTATTCAATTTCATGCCATGTCGACCTCAAAATGGCCCCAAGGCCTCTCCCAAACTGCCCTGTGCCCCTCCTCTTTGTGGCTGGCTACCCCATTAATGGATGCATTCTTTTACAGCTTGCTGTTTTCTGGTGGATGGGAGGGGCTTTTTTTTTTAGCCTGGTGAGCAGACAACTTGCATTTAAAAATCCTTAATATGCGGTTGGCTTGCGCCCTTCTCCCTGTAGGCGTGACAACTAATAGCATTTAAAAGGGATTCAGATAGCAAAGTGCTTGACCACTACATTAATTCAAATTGAAAAGGAAAAGTTTTCGCAAAGCCCTGATTGGTTGATTGCCTAGCAGGCTGTCCATACTTTCTTTGCATACGTTATGCATTATTTTGCTAAACAAAGTTGAACAAGATGTTTTAAAAGAAGAAAACAGATCATCTTCTCTTCAATCCCTTTTGAACTTTTGTAGAAGGCCCGAATTCAAGTTCTGACCCCTTTATTTATTTCCATCATTTGGGACATACTGGCACGATGGGGAGCACCTGGAAAGCAGCTGAATGCTTTGCTCAATGATATCTCACTCTTAATCTTGATCAAATGTTGTACTTTAGACTAACAAGAATAGGTTGATTGATTGATGGTACATTTGGACACAACAATAACAAAATGTTTAACTTCAAACAAATGAATGAGTATTGTTATCATTTTAAATATCGGTCGTTTACTGTCCTGACATGGCAGACGTGAGGGCAGCAGGCTTCTTTACTCACCACCCACTGGAGCGAACACAAGGCCACACCAGCATATGGTCCATCTGGCTCTTCACACCTTCCTGTCTAGCTCTTTGTTGCTGCCGATTAACAGCAGCAGTTAGGGGACCCTCCAACACGTATCTGGCCCTTTGACTGAAGGTCAATCCATCCATGCTGGATGGATTGGACATGACACCAAGCACAGTTGGCTGCAATAAAGAGTGTTTGCAATGTGTGTCAGGTGGCGATGATGATGGATACTGGCTCATATCAAGATGTTAGGTCAGATGAATGACCTCTAAGTTTGAAAGGAGTCGGTTGCAGGATAGTAGTTGATCTCTAATTTGTTTTCGTTGCAGAACATTTTCGCTCGCATGACGAATGGAGAAGGTGTTAATGTCTCTTTTTGAAAGCCAGCGCAAACCAGAATGCTACCATTATTTTATTAATTGATGGATTAATAAATCCATTTGGTTCAAAACATATTCCATAATGAGATCCCTACAGTAGTGTCTGTGTTTGGAATTTGGGATTGCGCATTGGTCTCGGAAGAAAATGTTAAATGTTGTGCTGTATGTAAATCCCAGAGAGGATCCCAATTCCTTATTTTTGTCTTAAATTGAGAAAGAGTGTGAAAGCCTGAAATAACTGCTGGATGCATTACTTTTGTCAGGCTGATTGTCACAAATGGAGCGCCACATAAACGTTCACACTTGACTTGAGATTCAGTGGCATTAGTAGTTAAACACGTCCTTCCTTTTTTCACAAAGGCCACACTTCCTGCCCTGAAAAAACATCTGCTGCAAGAAGCACTGCCTCCTTGTGCAGACTGTTTATTTTTCTGCCCCGACTCCTTGTGCCACTTGTCTATCTGCTTGAGTAGAATGGTTATTTGTATGGGTCTGAAAAAGCGCTTGTTTTGTTCTCCTTCCCCTTCTTCCTGTTTGTGGGCCACACGGAAACACACTTGCAGAGGTGTGCCTATGCACTTGTGCTGCACTTTGAGTTCTTTTGCATCTCTTTTGAACTTTCATTTGCTGCATTAGAAACAGCAGGATGGAATGCAAGGCGCATTATTGTTTTTATAGAGACAGAATTTCACATGTTGTGCTTCTGTTGTGTGCGTGTACCTCATGTTGTATACTGGCGCAATAAAGTGGACGGTGACACAGCAGTGGGCAGTTTCACAACGTCTGTTCACGAGAGGTACATACAACAACATGAAGCTATGATGAAAGTGCATCTAATGATGAGGGGTATGCTCAAAACGAGTGACATACTTCTGTAAATACACGCGATGCTTCTCATCAACCGGTGCTTGCTTTTTTTCATATCTCTACATGATCATCTTATGACCGCAGTAGTTCTTGTTTTAAGTTTGAGAATACTTTTGGTCAACCGTTTCTAGTTCAGAGGAAATGGTGCAGAGTTAGAATTCTAGCAAAAAAAAGTTACTGCATGTCATACAAAGTGTGCAAGTACCACATAAATGGTGAAGTGGTAAGCATGAAAATGCGATCGCAGTTTGCACAGCTTCCCCTTTACTGTTAAAATGTTGAATTATTCTCTCGTTACCTTTGGTTTCAGTACCAGTTCTTTAAAAATGGCGATTTAAAATCATTGCAACGTTGACTTTCATAGTCCCATTTTGCAAAGTTTTTTTACTTTGGTTGATATTTTATTGCATGAACAATTCCCGTTTTGAGTTATTTGGGGACTTAAGTGTTTCAAATGTAGCCCACTTGTACCTTGGCAGCCTTATAGTAGGCTTGTTATTTAGCTCCGATGGGATTGCATCACCAGCAGTTTACCTTTACAGCCTGCCGCCCTTCTGGCAGGAGGCCGTCATCTGTAACGTCTCTCTTGAGTCCTTGCTGGCAGTTCACAAGATGAATTTGTGTCCCATCTGAGCAGCTATTGTTAACACACTGATGGATGTCGCTACTTTTTTTACCCGACGTTCGTAGTCTGCAAGCAGTCAAATACGGAAAACGCAAAAATAGAAGCCAAGCCAAGAACCATATTTGCCAATATTGTACATGAATTGTCATCTCCATCAAAAATAACAATTATCGTCAGATAATTTCGCAGGTTAATTCTCCAAATATCCAAAATGTTGTGCATTTTTGTTATTAAGCAATAGTGTATTTTTTAGCACAACTCTCAAGCTATAATTTCAGTTTTCTGAAAAGCTAATTTAAATGGATTGTATAGTTTCAAAATTGAAAGTTAATATAATTTGAATCAGATCGGTACTTTATGATAATTATAGATGAATCGACTGAATTGTTGCCTGTGTCTTGAATGTGGAATGTGCGCATTCACTCTACTTCTGGTTCTGTTGATTCAATGTCACTCAGTGTGAGGTCCAAGAAAAAAAATAAACAAGTGCCACATCCACACACACCTACGGGCTTATAACGTTGAGAGAATGTAAGCAATGCTGTCTTTATCTTAAATTGTCCCCATAGTGTTCAACCTTAGAAATACGGAAACATCTAAGCAAACTAGAACTGTGGTGGTTTTGCATAACCATCGACTGAAGATGAGAGCTTAATTGTCTTTTCCAATCGGAAGAGCGTCCAGTAGCCCACCACAGTTATCTGATGTCCGAAAAAAAGCAAAGGTCATCAGAGATGGCGATAGGAGAGAGTAAACAAGGACCATCGGCTGCATCCTTTTGTATCTCAGTATGCCGATTAAGAAGTAATGAGCTCAACAACTGCGTCCAGAAGGGAGAATCGAGTTAGTGTTTGCTTTGCATGACTCCAGGAGCAAGCGGCCTTGCATAAGGGGTAGCATTTTCAATATCCAGCTCATTGTCATAATGGCCAGTACACAAAGTGCTTGGCGGTATTGTGTTCTTGGAGCAAATGATGTGAAACTTGTGTTGATGGTTGTCATATGTCCCCTTTTAGTCGCACTGTAACCTACAAAATGCAATACCTGAGTTCCCGTATACAAAACGGGCAGTATTTCTGTTGTTTTGAGTTTATGGCGATACCTCATTGGTGCTTCAACTTAAGAGGTACCTAATTCTTTGATCCACACTTGTATCTCAAAGCAAGCCTCCACTGGCGTCACTTCAAACGCATCCCTCACGCAAGGAATGTATTTCTACTTAGTTTTTTTTTGGACGTTCCAGTCCACTTGTATTGGTGCCAAGTGGGGCAGTGATCTGTCAAAAATCTGCTGATAGACATTACTGTAACCTACACCACCAACAGCGTGTTTGACATACTTAGATTTGTTCAGTCCTGGCAACGGTCATTTTGTTTTGGCCTGTTTTTGATTGCCATCGTACTCTCAAATGATTTCAATCAAGATGATCAAAGTATTGATTTCTGACACGTCACTTGGCAAATGTTTAGTACGTGCGTGCACACCCTGCTCTGTCTACTGATGTCAGAGTCTGAGACAGAATTTGTGGCTGGAGAAAGCCAGAATCCGCTCTCCAAACAAACCTGTGTGCTTTGTAATGGAACACTGACAACAGCCAACACAATCCTGGGTGAGGATGGCCAATAGATGGAGAACTCGACTGAAAGGGACTCTTTGTTGCTCTGGCCCACCGTCCTCCCGACTATAACCCATCGTGTCACCACATCTGTGAAGCACATTTTTTGTAGGATATTTTTAGTTTTTAAACTCACTTTATCTTGCAGCATTATCACTTCCCCCTATTTTATTTGTTCATCTTTTGCCCTGCTAAAGATAATCATCATCAGCCACTGGGCACTCTCTCACTTGATTGAACCCTTCAGTGTGGACTTGTGATAAATTGCCATATGGGGGAAAAAATAATTAGTGCACGCCTCAAGTACTGTAGGTTCCACTCCAAAATAACAGCCAGTAACCCAACTACAGTTTCTCTGTTTTTAATTAGAGAGGTGGCACCTCACTGTCTTTGCATTTTATTCTGGTCTCCTCAGAAATGATAATTTCTTCAAGCTTGTGAGCAAATGTGTGATTATAAGTGTTAGCCGTCTTTTTTTTCAAGGGGGTGCTACTGTAAGTAACACTTGGTGTTGACTTGGAGTTTATTTTTATAGCGCATAAAGTGTTTTATTGGATCTGACTTGAACTTGAAGCTGCAGTATGTTGTAATTTTAATTTGAATTTTTATTTACCTTACATAGCAGCAAGTAAATTCACACTTCAGAACAGCTACATGGGGCAACCCAGTGGCAAGGAATTTCTTTTTATTACCTTAAATCTAGTGGTTTTACTCTCTTCCGCAGTCGGACAGTGGCGCTAGGTGTGGAGATTTCACAAGACTCAGAGTCTCCGTCTCCGCTCTTTGCATAACCGTTTGCTAAATTCAATGCCGTCACAACAGAATTGCAAGGCCAGGCTCTGGCCCTTAGCAACACTCATAAAGTGCAACACCATTCATTACATCGACAGGAAGAGGAAGGAAGATGGGGTAGGAGGGGCGGGGGGAGATTTTGATTCTGTGGTTTTGGAATGGACGTCTCCACTTTATCCTTCTTATTTTTGAGCCGATGGTTGTCTGGAGCGTAGGTCGAAAGTCAGACGGATAGAGGTGGTTTAAGACTGTCAGATAAGGCATAATGGCCAGAAGAATGGGGAAGCGATGGCCAAAGAAAGATTCACATCCCTCTTTTTTTTACTGGCTTAGTTCTCAAGTGCACGATGACACAACCTCACGTCAAGTGATTCTGTTTCATTCGTAAAATTCAAAGCAGAGCTCGACAGTGAAACAGTCATTTTGGTTCCTGTTTTCAACATTACCTTTCAGGTGCATTAACTCACTGTATCAAATATGTGTAACTAACAAAAAGCAGTGCTTCTATGTTGCAATAAAGTTTTGGTTTGGATCAAACAGCTAAATACTGATCCGGTTGTGTTTCCATGGCAGGACGGCACTAAACATGACCTCATAGTGGCGCGACACTGTGTATCCCACCAACGAATTAAACACAGAAGTGGTGCATAAGACAGCACAGTTCAGACTTTAGTTGGACAGAAGAGAAAATATTCTCCCCACTGCGGCCAACAGCCACACACTGAGAAGGAAATACAGAAGACTCTTGTTCCCTAACCCTTTTTATTTATTAGTGTCTTGCTTTGACTGGTGCTGGTTCAAATTGCAACCCCCCCCCTCCCGTTACTGTTTGTGAACCAATTATTGTTGTATATTTAGTGTTGAGTGTTTAAAAACACAATGTCACACAAGAGGGATTGCTGTACTCGCCAACCTAATTCCAGTTACTTGTTTGATCATTGTTTTCCAAAGTAAAAGCAGATGTTTACAAATGTCTTATTTTGATGAAACAAAGACTTTCGGGAATCAGAGAACGATTATGTTTTGTCCAACATACTTAACGTATTGTATTTTTCTTTCCCTTTCCAGGCATTTTTGCACAGAATCAGACAAACTGCAGATGACCAGCAATGTCTCTCACCTGAACATGTCAAGGTAAGACTGACTTTTTTTCCCTCAAACAACAATCTGGATTTCCTTCCACACGGAATTGATTTTTCCCGTTGTACCCTTCTACCCTTCATCCTGATCCATCTGTCGGCCACTTCCTTCCTCGCTCCTTTCCTTTTCCTCTATCTCTCTATCCCCTCCCTTTAAATCATCCCACTGTTTATAGATTCTGTTTTCCAACATTGAGGACATCCTGGAATTGCACAAAGAGGTGCTGTCCTCTGTGGAGGCCATCCTGCACCCTGAACCCCAGCCCCATCATGCACTGGGACATGTGTTTCTCCAGTTTGTAAGTCCAACAGAACACAAACACACAAACAGCAACTACATGGGCAGGCAAAACATGCACACTTCTAACCACAGATGTATGGAAAATAGCCCGAATTCTAACTTTGCCTCTAGCACCCCCACTCCCCTATTCACTGAGACATACGCGCCACCCGCCTCTCCTCCCTCCCCACATCCTCCCTTACTAAATGTCACTCTCTTATTTAGTCACTCAGCATATTTACTACATGCAACCATCCTAACATAAATTACTCCAGAGGGAAAACTATTGTATGTCTTCCTCTCTAGCGTCAGGATCTGTTTGGTTGGTCACTATTGCGTTTTTTTCTGTCATCATTGTACTTGGGCATCTTCAGATGGAGCTTTAGACATGTTACTACTTTTTGGGATTCAACAGCAAACTGGGCTAGTAGATAAATCCATTCATTCACATCACGTAAAGACTAACAGTTACTAAAAAGCAAAATTATGCAAAGTGGTGGTTAATGCTGAGTCTGCATAGTTTGTGGTCAGTAGTAGCGAATGAAAAGGGGATTTTTTTGGGTCCTCACTTTAAAGTCAAATACCCTGAATGAATATCAGAAGAACTGTCTGCGCTGACTTTAACCACAATGTAAAAACATGCTGCGAATGTTACTCATATTGAACTGCACTGGCTATATTTTCTATGGAAAATATCGTTTTCGAAATTACTTTTATTTATACCGGTTTAATATAGCACCGTTCGATTTGTGTCATCAACCTTTGAGATTACTTATAATGTATTTGGAGCGTCTCCTCGGCGCTTGGTAAACATTCCACCCATCCATCCTGCTGCCTCCACCCCACCCAGCACTTCCACCGCTACCACCGCTCCCCTCTGTTTGAACTCGTATGGCCTCTGGGGACAAACAAAGAAGAGTCTGTGTCCTGTGAGGAAGAGCTGCTGTGTCAGTCTGCGAGGGGACAATGCCTTTCTGCTGGTCGATCGCACTCCATCTCCAGCTCGTGCTGCCTCACTTTGTCTTGCTTTAACCAACTATTTTCAAGTCAACTTTCACTGAGGCCGTTGAGTGTTACAGCTGGGTACTGTGCCACAGTCTGTTGCAGTGATGCTGGAACTTTAAACCACATCTTTAAACAAATTTGCTCCACCGCAATTTGGGTGATTAACTAATCAAAGAAACTAAAAGCAAAACGTCGTTAAATTCTCATCGACATCACAATGCTCAATATTTTTGTCGAAGCACATTTTGCTTCACCCTCACTTAATAGGAAGTGCTACATTGACGCACGAGTGAGAAGTGTTGTGAATTCTTTTCTCATTTTGACATTTTGGTCCTGTAATGATATCGCTCAGCTTTTACATCTGTTCTGGTAATAATATTGACAAACCTATCTATAGTCATACGTATGTCCCAAACAACTCTGTAATTGCATGCTGCATGAAATGACTTGTGTCTGTTGATGACGCCTTCAATTGGCTCATCAGATGAGACCTTCACACATGTGCCCGAGACGTCAAAGCCGTTCCGTCTGTCAGGGTGGAAAATTGATTACGGGAGTCTTTTTCCATTACTGCGTGGTCAGACTGGGCCACAGAAAGGTCAGACTGTGGAGGTGCAAGCAGGAGGTGCTTGGATTTGGAACTGGAATTTAACTGGAAAACAACTGAATATGATGGGAAAGATGGTTGACTGAAGGCAGTATTTACCAAAACTGATTTTTTTAGAGATCGTGAGTCAAAGCAGTAAATCAAAACCATGAAATGTCATTATCCATTTAGTAATTATTTGCATAAAATAGTCCGTTTCCAATGTAACATTCCACCATGTCTACAAAAACATTTGCAGACGTTCCTTTAATTCCAACTGACTGTCATGTTGTGTCAGCAGTCAAACAGTCTAAAATTCCAATACAGATGTTATGACCATTTCATGAAACTGTTCCCTTAAAATTTTACTGCAAGTGTAAATATTGTTCCAAAGCCAATCCCCACACGGGCTGAGAAAGTATCCAATTTAAATCCCATAACAAAATGTAACTTGATTTCACGAGAATTATCTGGAAAGCTAAAACCCATTTCTCATCTTTTGGTACTATTTATAAGCAGATTTTCAAACGTCATCATAATTTCAACTCAGGTCCTGTATAAATAAGAATAAACAAGTATAACTTATTTTAAAAAAGCTTTAAAATGCCCACTGTTTTATTCAGCAACATGAATTGTGACACAACCTGGCAACGCTCTCCCAAAATAATAATACGTTTGTATGAAATGTAGCTAGTGTGAAAAGGCTAAAATTTTCACATCATGTTTCTGCTGACGTGTGGCGCAGTATTTATGTGTTGTGCTTTGCAGGTACTGCGCTTCCCCCTTTGTAGCTGCATATCAATTACACTCCCCTTTTGCAGCTCGCGACCTTCGTCACCTTCAGCACTGATAGCTTTCAGCCAATTGGTCGCCCCCGTCTGGCACCCTCCGGTCGTAGCCCTTGACCCCAGGCTGAGTTCAACACCATGACTGGGATTTGATTAACCTCCCACATTGTTCCATAAGACCGGCTGCCAATCAAGGCTGATCATTAATATTCAAAGACAAAGCGTTTCATCCTTGAAGCGTCTTTATCGGCACGGTTATTGTTACTTCAGGTTCGTTTTTTTTAGCCGCACCAAAAACTAGCTTTTGGAGTCAAGAAATCAGAGTTGAAGACTCTGCCCGTAGGGTAATCCCGCCTCTCCAAAGTCCAAAAAGTAATTGCATGTTGGACACGAAATCTGAGGCGTCAATATTTGCTCAATCTGGGCGTCTCTTCTGCGAGTCCTCCAACACTCACGTCATTATACGTTCTTAACTACAGCCATTATGCTTTCACTTCTCAGAGCGTGACACAAACTTCTCGTTTTGCTTTAGGAAAAACATTCCAGTGAAGAAGAA
Organism: Syngnathus acus; assembly: GCF_901709675.1. Classification (NCBI taxonomy): domain Eukaryota; kingdom Metazoa; phylum Chordata; class Actinopteri; order Syngnathiformes; family Syngnathidae; genus Syngnathus; species Syngnathus acus. The sequence goes on along the minus strand of NC_051088.1, from coordinate 9,317,463 downwards.
TTTAAATAAAGCTTTACGTTTATCAAAGACTTGGGGAGCTATTCTGAGCACAAGTGGTGTCTTTCACCATCGTTCAGCATAGTCAATTGAAAGGCACTACTTGCGGCGACTGTTTGTTGACGTCCAAGGACAGAAAATCCTTCAGGTCGCTTTAGTCTTAAGCATACTTAGCTGCAAAGGCACTGATCCAAGAAAAGGTTTCTCTGCTGATTATGATTGAGAGTGCAAATGATTATTGCAGATTGAGTGATGTCACAATTTATTTGGTACATAGCAAGTCAAACCCATGATTTATTTGGCACAGTTTTTAATCCTGAATGCCATTTTTGAAACAACCCACTAATATTTGTCCGGACCTGTGGTTGAGGGTTGGAGCACAGAGCGGGACTCAAACTCGCTTTGTCTGTGTGAAAGGCACCAAACCACGACACAACCAAAGCATATTTTAAAATTGACCCAAATATAGGTCCAGCCCCAAATTGTATGATTGCAGATTCTGCTGCCTTGATATCCAAATAATTATAGTGACATATATTTGAGGACCATGTGCAGTTAGTACTCATAGTATCCCATTGTAGGGATTGTAGCTAACTTTAGGTACATAAGAAGGGCTCGCAACAGAAGGCAGACGAGGTCAATTGTGGCCTCAATGGTGTCTCTGCGTTGTGTCCCCAATGCTATGTGAATAATGAATGATGAATGTATCACTTTACACATGAAAAACAGGACATAAAAAGAAGTTTGTTCGAGGTAGACCATTTACAAGACAATGTGTCATTATTAACAACTGGCAAAAAAGTGTAAGATCTGTCATCCCTATTGTGTATTTTTTCTTCTATTTTGCAGAGGGAGAGTTTCTCAGTTTATGGCGAGTACTGTAGCAACCATGAGAAGGCTTTGCGGCTCCTCATGGAGCTAAACAAGATACCCCACATCAGGACTTTCCTCCTGGTGAGTAGCCAGTTTTACCCTCTTTAACTGCACTGTGTATCTTTTATGAGTAATATGTTCCTTAATGGTGCTTGTCCTTACATTTGTTCCCAATTTGTTCCCACCCACTCCCATCATCATCATCATCATCTGTCTCTCCAAATCTCCCCCTCATATATTTCTTCTAATATCATCTCCCTCCTTTTTTTTCCCTCTCATTATGTCAACTCCATTTCCATGTTTTAACACTTGCATAAAGAGACTGAGACCATAGCAGGGTCCTAGGGGTTCTTCCTGCCTGGACAGGATGCAACTGCCATCAAGGTCACTTTTGTGTGATACTCTTGTAGTGTTTCCGCTGCCAGCTGTTTCCATGTTTTGACACCCCGAACGCCGGGCCCCAGACAATAAACTCAAAGTGGTGAGCAGGATTTGCAGAGGAAATTTTCTGCAGACTTGTAGGGACTGAGCAGATAGGGGGCCGGGGGTCAGCCAGCTGCGTATTGCTGGCAGCCGGGATGGGATTGGTAGAATGAGCCGATGTACATGAGTTTGTTGTTTCCAGATGGTTGCCGCTGCGGCTTTCTTCTGACCCGTAAGTCTGGAAACAGCGGGATCAGAGTAACAATGTTGGTGTTGACTTTGGAATTACTGATCAGTCTTTGTTGCGGCTAAGTGATCCTCCATTTAGGTTCATCAAATTACTTCACATCATTCGTATGTAGTATGTGTGCCAGATTGAGGTCGGAGGATGCCATTGGCTTGGTCTTGCAAGCTTCAGCAAAACAGAAACATTGTCACAGAGTCAAACAAACAAGATACAGGTTGAATTCCGCTATTTGGCATTTCATCAGCATTTTTGACAAAACACGTGGTCATAACAAAGTTGCATAACATTTTTTTAACGTGTCAACAACTAAATTCCAAGCAGCAACAGTTCGGGCATTTGGAATTTTCTTTGCTTTTTAGTTGAATGTTTCTTTATTGACACCTGTCCCAAAAGAACATACTGGAATACATTTCCAAGCAGTGTTTTCATGTGTTTTAGTTCAGGTTGAGTGGTTTTTCTTTTACAGTGTCAGGTCATTCTCTGCAGTGTTAAATTCCCTTGTCATTTTCCTTCTCTGAAAGTGAGGATATTCATGCAAATTGGAAACCGAGCGTCTGGAATTTCATGTAAAAATATAATGTTAATTAGTTTGGAGGAGAAGAAGAGAAGTTAAAAGCAGAAAAGGAGGTCAGACTGAAGAACCAAAGAAGAAATGGGGGAGTTCTAGCTTTAGGCTGGCAGATTATAAACAAGTAGGAAAAAAAAAGAGCGAAGCGGTGCACTTGATTGGATTTAGAAAGTGGGGTGTTCAATAGAGATACTAGATCGTCTGCATGAGTGTGCGTGCGTGCGGTGGGGGGGTTTTAAGGAATTTATTCACCCGCACAAAGGCTGCACAACCACCAATTTAAATCAGTTGGCTTCAGTTCAAAGCAGAGGAAATGTATAGTGCCAATTTATCTTTTCATATATATAAAGACATCCATATACAAAAATACTTTGGACAAACAAGTACTTTGAAGACGCAAAAGGAAAAACCTTCAACAGAACCAATGCATTGGGCAGCCGTCCGCTTCGACCAGTGGGATTGAGCAAAATTGGGCTTGTCAAGCAATGAACAATACACAATACAATTCAGCAGTGCGAGAAATAATTGTAATAGTCGTAGAGCGAAGCGCTTCACTTGATTGGCTTTGTACCTCTGAGATTAAAATTGTCTGACCTCTAATTTGTCAATTTTTACGTTGTAATCCTCCCGTAAGAGATTATGGAAGTAGAAATAATCCACTTCAGATTTACTGATTACCCCTTTTGCCTTACTCTACTTTGTAGTGAGATTACACATAGAAAAATGAAAGTGTAATGTGACTAGTGCTACAAAAAACACTTCTGAAATGGCATCATGATGGTGTCAAAATCAGAGCAGCTTGGTGCACCATGGGAAATCCCCAAACAGTTGAAGGCCTATGGCAGGATAACAAAGAGATTATTCAAGACAAGCCTGAGCCAGCCTTAACTACAGTATAAGCTTCACCAAAATGGAGGCTTGCTCTTAAATATAGAGTCTGCCTACCAGACTGAATTGGGAAGAATCTGGAAGAAGGCACCACCGGTGAGGAGCCCGATTACTAAAGGCCTCCTATTTTCGAGATTTGGGAGCCACAAGCAGATGTGGTCTCTAGTACTCTCCTAGGAAAGACACTACGGGGGTCATTGGAAACATAAGGGGACATTTTGCTTATTCATGTCTGTGTTTGTTTATGTATATAAGCCCCAATATTGTTTGGTGTCCAGTCCAGGTTGTACTCCGCCTCTTGCTTAAAATCAGATGGCTTAGACTCCAGCAACCGCCACTATCCTAATAAAGATAAGCTGTAACGGAAATTTGGAATGGTAAAATGGTTGATATACTTTTAGTTGTCTTGTCAGCAGCCCAAATCAAACTAAAGATGTGACAGGAGTGGTGGAGGAAGCTGACATAAAGGCGCAGGATTTCTGTTAAAGTCATTGTGACAGGATGTTGTGGTTTAGTATAATTTCTAAGAATTTAAGTAAAATCAATGCCACTCTTCGCACCACAATTTGGTTTAAAGAAGCGTTTTTGTAACAATGAAAATTGCATGACCCAAATTCTTTTTCATTGATAAAAAAATAATTGTTCTATGCATGCTTTTGACCTCGGGCATGGTTAGCGCTGTGTAAACATGTAACAATTTGTGTAGAAAGAAAGGTATTTGGAAAATGCGCCACATCCCTAACTTTTCTCCTCAACAAGAACAGATTACAGCTCTGTAACTAGCGATGTTACACATTGCTGTTCTGAAATGAAACGAGAACAATTATCATAGGTCATTGCTGAAAGAGAAAGAAGAACAGAAACAAATGCTGCACTGAAGGCTGTGGGTAAAGAGTCCAAGCTCAAAGTTTTCCAGTCAAATGCAAACAAAAAAAGAAATGATTACAATGATTAAAGCTATTTTTTGGGGAGTGGACAACACAGTAACAATACAGATACAGCTTTCCATGTATTTTCCTTATCCATTATAAGCAATGCATTCAGATAGTGAGAAGGAAAACATTTTGTTGGTTTGTTTTTAAGTCTGCCACTATTCTTTTCATGGAACGTGGTTGACTCTGCAAGCAAGAACTTTGACATCAGCTGGAGTTTCATTGCATACTTTTCTGGAATCACACTCAAAATGAAATTGAGAAGTTAAGAATAGAGAATGATTCTACTTCTGCCAATTTGTCCATGTTGAGTGACAGCAACACAACAGCAGACCGCTGACCTGAGATTTATTTGCGTATCAGACCATTCCTTTCTGTTTTCTGTTTTAAAAGTATGAGTGCTACAGAGCTCACCTATGCTTCATGTTAATTGTATGTTCACTTGCATGCATATTTGCCTCTTCCACAGCACTGTATGCTACTGGGAGGGAAGAAGAGCACAGATATTCCATTAGAGGGCTATCTTCTCACTCCCATCCAGAGGATCTGCAAGTACCCTCTTCTGCTGAAGGTCAAAACCCACTCAAATCTGAATTACCAGTGACTTGCTTTTTTAACATTTCATTTTTAACATTGATATTTACTGTATATCCAACTTTTAATTGTCTGCGCAAAGTGTTAGATACTGTCATTGTCTGGCCTGGTTTGACTGTTGCGTGCAACATTTTGACCAGATGTTGATCATTTAACTGTACATGACATGCCATATTCTGTTGAGTTAAGATGTTATCATTGTGCAACACTATATTTCTATTACTTTTAAATTGAGTGGTAATTATAATGACAGACATAATGAAGGATATCCATTTTATCTGATGACTTTGCTAAGGTAAGTCAAACCAGCTTTTATTTGAATTTGCTGAAGGAAAATCAGAAATGGAAGATCTTGATAAGAACGTGTCTGGTAGCTATCAAGATACTAATTGTAGTTTATGCTGTAGTAATTATTTTCTGCTGACAAACAGAACGTCTTGTTTCTAAATCTCCCCCGGCTCCTCCCGTTTATCCACTACAGGAGTTACTGAAGCGGACCCCTAAGAAGCATGCTGACTATCCCGCTGTAGAGGAGGCTCTGCAGGCCATGAAGGCGGTCTGCTCCAACATCAATGAGACTAAGCGGCAGATGGAGAAACTGGAAGCCCTGGAACAGCTGCAGTCTCACATTGAAGGCTGGGAGGTGAGAACAAGGACAGCAGAGTGACAGCAGAGTGAGGCCCGAGTGAAAGCGTGACAATTGTAATCAGGTTGGGAAATGTGTGGGGGAAGTGTTGGAAATGAAGAAAATTCCCATGGTATGCTTCCCCTTTGACATATTCCTTTTTAAAACATTCCCATTCACACCTGATTCTCACTTGTGTCACTAAAAAGACTGTACAAGGGGTAACTAAAACCACAGCATGTTCTGCTGCATTTGGCACTTTGTTCCTAAAGTTTCAGGCCACCCTGGACACAACTGGATGGTCGTGAGACAACGTGGGGGGGTGGCATGGCCAGATGTGACACTCTGTGATTGAAATGGATTCCTGCCAAGATTTTCAAACCGTCCAAAAATTTGCCGCGGCAGTTACAGAGCAGTTGACCGAGTCGGCTATAGTGAAAGGGGGTGGAAGCAACCAAAGCTGGCAGTACGTAATTGGGTGTAGTAAAACGTGGAGGCTGTCTGTAGTAGGACAGAAAGGATATGTATTTCCATGGCATCTGCACTCTCCGCCTACAACTTTTAGATATGCTCGCTTGAAGTGGCAACCCACCACCCCAAATGGAGGAGAAAAAGTTGCAGTGGGAAAGTGTTGCCCCACCGTAAATTGGTTAATTTTTGTCTCAATCTTTTTGTCCCTAATTAGGTACAAAAAAGGGGAGACAGCTTAGTGCTGAACCACATCATTGAGCTTAGACCGTAACATTAAGGAAAAGAATAAACACATAAACACCCTTCTTCTCATAGGGTTTTGGAAAAAATAGATTTGTGTTGAGTCGGGGGGTGCAAAATTGCACTCTGAAAGTGAGAACTATTTACAGTAATATAGCAAAATACTGCATCACATACAATTGTGTTGGCAAAACATTCCAAATGAATGTCACCATGGAGGCTTGTGAACGACTATGCAAAATCGAGCGCTGGACAGATTTTTCATACGATACCTGAAGAGGTCCAAGAATGTTGTAAGAAGTTTTGCATCACTGACAAATAAAACAAGGAGAGATCACACATTTCTATATAGTGCATACCAACAATAAATACGATCCTAAAGAGTTAATTGCCACCGTAGCCAAGAGCCTGCAGCAGGGGCACGGATGGGGCTTGGGAGCCGAATGAAGGGTCCAGTGCATTTTTCACGCCTCCCTCACCCACCACAACGGAGGCCTTGTCTTAGGAGGCACCACAGGGACAATCCACCTACACAGGGTGCCAAGGGGGATGCCAACAGGCATTCTGCCCAATCAGAAGAGATGGAGGATGCAGAACGCTAGCCTTACCAGAACTTGGGGGTGGTTCTATGAGGGGACCTTTGAAGGGAAGAGAGGCAAAAACAAAAACGGAAGGATGGACCCTGAGAGTGGGCCTCACTAGTACATCCTACTGTGTGCATGCCAAAACCAAACCACCATCTACCTTGAATTTCCTCTCCACAAAAATGTCAACATTTGACCATGATCACTGGTGACTATAAAATAGAAAATCAAAAAAATCCTCTGTAAAGAGGATATGTCAATAAATACTATAGGCCTAATAAAAATCTTTTGATACTCCTGCACAAAAAACTATCCCAATCCATTTTCTTTATGCTTCTTGTGGATTGTATAAGTCCCAAAGTAGCAAACTATTGGAAAATGCAGCTATCTCATTAACATTGCATGCGGGAGCCGTTAAGATGAAATTGCAGGTAAAATGAGGACACAACAAGGTTTAATTTTTTTATCTTTCAGTGTCTACTCCCAACAGTCACCAACCGGTCCGGCATAAATATACTCTTGACTGTTATTTTTATGTTCTAGGTTGTACTCCTTCGCTGTTGCGTACCCTTAACAGAATTTGTTTAATAGCCGGATTCCCATTTTTCATTGCACGGATAGCATCTACGTACATGCCCACAATAGCGTCAGCACCCAACAGGATCAAATGGATCATATAATCTTGTGTTTGAACACAGGCATTGTCTTGCTCATCTGTACATCAGCGTGATATACTCAGAAAGACATCCACTCCCCACCAATCCCTAACAGCATTAGTGTCTTGTTTTCTTCTCTCAGTAGACTCTCTTTAGGCTATTCACCTGCAGCCTTAATGGAAGCCCAGTCCACTCGCACCCAATCGGGTCCAGATACATTACACACAAATGCATGCACATGCCCACACATTTTAATTCAGTGCAGTTAACATGAGGTTCAATCGATCGTAGTCTGATACACAATCTCGTGCTTAGCCTCAGCCAACCTTCTCAGTGTGTCTCTCCATACTTGTGACTGATGACCTTCCATCATAAAAACATCCCCGCGGGACGCAATAACTGACACTTGAGCACAGGCGTGGCCGGTCGAGGGGGTTTCCACGGTGTCCAAACATGAAAGACCGCAGTGTGGTCCAAATCTGATGTAAATGTGCCTAGGGTGGTGTCCACACATGGGTATATTTAGTTCCGGATGATTAAGAGTTGAATCAGCCCTTTTACAATGAGTAATGAGACCTGATGAGCTTTCAATTTCGGCGGGCCTTGTTTTGTCTTCTGAATCTAATATGTGAGTTTGTCCTTACAATATAAGGTTAATGGGAGCGCTTGACTTTTTACGATGAGCTCAGTTGTGCTTGTTGGTAGTTTAAGATCGGTAATTAGGGCATACATATCTTTCTAAACGCAATTGAAACATTCATTTAAAATATATGTTTGTAACCATGACACTTCCACCAACGTGTCACTTTTCTGTGAACGGATGTACTGGTGCATTTAGGGTCCTTTCTAAGTGCAGAATTGAAGGCTTAGTCTCCACCCCCTCCTAAAATGGGATTTACGTTTCCCTGAGGAAAATATAGAGCAAGGTAACCCCCATTGACTACGATGTTTAGTGCATTCCTTGCATTACAGCTGCGGCCTGATGACATTTACATTAAGTGCTGGATGGCCAAGCATATGGTCACAAATTTAGGGATTTGTACATTAAAATGATTCAATTAAAAACAAAGTGTTTTTTTTCCAGCGTCAAGTCAAACTGTTGGTTGCAAGATGATTCCCATTCATTACATTTTTCTTTTTTCTTTCAGGGGACTAACTTGACGGACATCTGCACAGAGTTGCTGCTTCATGGAAATCTCTTGAAGATCTCAGCGGGGAATATTCAAGAGCGAGTCTTCTTCTTGTTTGATAATCTTTTGGTCTACTGCAAGAGGAAGTCCAGGTGAGAAATAGTCATTGAAGGAAATAACTAATGGTCATTTAGAGAGCCGTTGAGGAGGTTTACTGTACACTCCATCGACCGTGTAACTGAATGGGGGGGGGAACATTTGAACAAATATATTTTTCTTTTCTGCAGGATATGCCCGCTTCATTTTTGTGAATGTTTGCATGAATGTGCAAGTGTTGCAGACGCTGTTTCACTGCCACCCCCGGATGTTTTTCGTGTTGAGTGTAACCACAGCGCTGTCTCATTTCCTAGGGTTTCTGGCAAAAAGTCCACCAAGAGGACCAAGTCTATCAACGGTCCTCTCTATGTGTTCAGGGGCAGAATCAACACGGAGGTGATGGAGGTGGAAAATGTGGAAGATGGAACAGGTTGGTGTTTACTCAGCAATGTTGCATTCAGACTCTCTTACTCAGATTGTGGGCTTGACTGGTTATTCCGTCATTGAAATCTAAACTCTTCATTAAATCACTGTCACGTAACAAATAGAATGGCAGTAGACCTCTTGAACCATCCAGGTTTGGGTAGTAGCATGTTGTATACTTTCATAAACACACTTTCTGTCTATGTAAATTTACTTCCCCTCACTTTAGTAGTTCCCTTTTTGATGAAATTTTGAATTTTTCACCCCATAGAGTCATTAAAAATAAAAAATAAACTTCTTTGTTCCTGAATTTGGTCTTTCAGGATTACAATAGGTACTATGAAACTGATACTTGCTGACTGTTTGGGTGGGGTGTTGTCGTTTCACAGAGGATGTCGCGCACAACCTCCTGTTTGATGTCCAATATTCCGTTTAAGGTGTGGTTATGAGTCTGCAGTGCAATCGTTACCTCCAGCTCAGTGAGAAATGTGCATACTGATTAATGCGGAAAGCCAACACCTCATCTGTGGGCTGGATGTGGTTCGCCTATCAGTGCGATTCAGCCGGCCGGCACTGTTGTGAAAATGCGTGTGGCGATTTAGAAACACTGTCTTCCTCCCTATCACGTGCTTCCTCTTTCTTTTTTTTTTTCCATTCCCCTCACATAATAAGTGTTTAGACTATTTGTGAAATCTTATCTGCTAAGATATTAACTGCTTACATATCTGGCCTAAATACGTAACAGATAACTAATTCCTGAGTTGAATAAGATAAGGCAGAGTATTCTAGTTTCAGAAGGGAAGTTTTAGCTTCTAAGGTAAAAGTTAAAAATGTCCCTAAGGGCTCCTAAACGTGACCAGATGTCAGCGTTTCTATTGATTTCCACCAGAAGCAAAACGCTCCCCCAGTGTATGTGCACACCCAAGCCGACATTTGCTTCTCCCAATACTACTGGAGCTACTCCCTACTGGGCTTCAAGTATGTCAAGTATTTATGTGACTTCTGCCCATGAGGCTAATATAGCCCATTATCGGAGGCCATTAATTATTTAGATTACCGTATATACTGTAAACGCCACTGTTTAGCGCATGGCACTTGTCCGAAAATCAAATCATCTTGGTTACTACATTCCAGTCGGTGAAGAGAGCAGTAAAATTTGCGTTTGTATTCTTATTTGTTGTCTTGATTTGCTTTGGTTTGTTGTTAGAGGACCATCATTTTTGTTAATTTGATTCATTCAACTTGTATTTCTAAATGTGTGGGGTTTTTCTTCCCTCCACAGCGGATTATCACAGCAACAACTACACCGTGACCAATGGCTGGAAAATCCACAACACAGCGAAAAACAAGTGGTTTGTCTGCATGGCCAAAACAGCGGAGGATAAGCAGAAGTGGCTGGATGCCATCTTGAGGGAGAGAGAGCAGAGAGAGAGTGAGTAACCTTTTGCAGCCAGTCGCTGGTGGAAGAAAAAAATAAACTTTTTCATGAGACTCACTAAAATATCATGATGGACAATGCAGTGCAGTCAACTTTGGGGAAGGCCTTTTGCTCCCTCAGGTGACAAATTAATGATTGGATGTAATTTTGTCCTGAAATATCAATGTTGCGTCCTGTGGTGGTGTTCCACCTTGAACATGAGTTTTGGAAAGAAATATGACGCTTTAAGGTGGCATGACATTTTGCTTCAGTCAAAATTAAATGTCCATTATTGCGTGTTACATGGTTGAATAAGCTGCCTGGCCAATCCTAGCTTTCATCAAATTAGCATTAAGGTGCTGAAAATAGTTTGTGCTTTTAGTTTGTTTGGATACCAAGATGTAGGTCAAACATTCTGTTTTGTGAGAAGATCAAAATGTTAGTCTCCTTCAGGATTGACGGAACAAAACCGGATTTGAGCTTGACCATTTAACCTGCTTTTGTCACCCTAAATTGTGTTTACGCTGTCATTTTCATCCGTCCTTTGCCTTAAAAAGTGTTTCCACCTGTGTGTTGCGGGCCATCTGTCGTGATAATATTATGTGTATTACACACTGTGAATGGCTATAACCAGATTTGTCATGCAACATAAAAGGCCACCCGATAGTATTGATGGCTTAAAAAAAAATAAAAATCTGATTGTTTGGATGGGATTTGGTCAACGGATCACATTTCACAAGATGGTAAATTTGATTTTGTAATCTGTAATCTGTAATATGTTGAATAATCACCCACAACAGATTTTAACAACGTCAGATCTGATAGTGTGATGAATACGCACACAGGAGTGTGCGGCAGCTTGCGGTGTTAGATTACGAGCCGGCGGAAACCGACCTGAGGCTAACAGATGCCCGATCGGTCACAGCGCCCCGTTTCCACTTGCGCGTCCCTTTTGACAGTGTACACTTCTCACTGTCGGCTTACCTTTCTGTGAGCCTCTTTATTTTGGTCTTTCATTCTAAGGTTTGTTTCAACAAAGCCTGACATTTCACCTGATACATCTTGTGTGTTTTTACTGCGCTCGCACGTGGCTGCAATCAATCGTTCTAAAAGAGCACAATTGTTTAGGAACTGTGAGCCAGCCACATTACATTACCTGTATTTATGACAATTCATGCAGCGACCCCCCCACCACACACACACACAATTAAATTATTTTCGTAACATTATCCCAAACAAACGTGTCTGATTCTACTAATTATGGTGCCTGACGTTCTGAAGTATATCCCACTGAATTCTCGTGAGAACAGCCTCCTTATATAATGTGATTAGGTCATGCTGGGAAGTGAAAGATGACAAACAGCAGCTCAAGACAAACTATGGCAGCTGGACAAGAAGCTGAGAGGTCTCTGCACTGAAAAGACCCCCGTGTGTTGCTCAATAACAGTCATTGTTCTTCAGCTGCTGTCACACGTAACAGAACCCAGCAACCATCACGGTCCGCCAGTACAACCACTTAAGACTCAGTGGACATATAGACTTTTTATTCATTCTTTTTGTCCCTCTTATCTTAAAATCTTAAAAAAAAAACTTAAAATCGCAATCCAACACTTGTCGCGCACATTTGATCGCTTTTCAATAAAACGAAGGAATATTAAGATTGTTTGATTTCGTTTGACAGGCATATAAAGCACACATTATAATACAGCTCTGGGAAATTCCGCTTTAAGAACCCCAAAAAAGTTTGAGTTTCCATCCTTATAATTATTTATTTAATTGTTAATTTTTCTTCACTTGATTGGGGTGCTTCTCCTGTAATTGTGAGTTTTCAAGTTGTCTTAACACACAATTGAAATACTAATTTGGTCCTTTTTTTCCACAAAGGTCGTCACGCATAAATACATTTAATTTCACGCTGCAAACTGAAAAGTAAGCAGAACGAAACTTTGGTGAAATTCAGTTCTGCATTACAGCACTTCTTTAAATATTATTAACATTGGGATTGAGGCTAAAAAAACACAAGCTACCCTGGGAAAATATTTTTGTTACTATTTATATTCACTGGAACCTCAGAAGTACAACTCAGTTCATAACTGTTGTTGGTAGATGGTAGATATGTTCACATTTTGACAAAGGCATCAGAATGATGATATTCATGTTGTGTTGGATGTGCCCTTTGAATAGACTTGAGTTTCTTTTTGAGTCTCAGGCTTATGGTGAGCAAATGACAGACAATTTCACAATGCGGTTCAGAAGTTCACCAAAACCCACAAGGAAGGAGGTCCAAAAATGGAGGGGCAGTGCAACTCACAATAGGCCCTCACAGTACATTCTTTGCTGTATACAAGCCATGCAATCACATCAACACAAAAACAAGATCCCAATCACAATGCCCTCCTCAACCTTGTCTCAAGAAATATCTTGCTCAGTTGGAACTAACATCTGGGATTGTTCTTATTATTTTTTTTTGTCAAGATGAAAGTTTGGCATGGTATCAATACAAGCGGCTGGGAAGTTCAGATGTGCTTGTTTCTTCAAATAGACCCAAGACCTGCTTTGTTCGTTGCTTTGAGGAAGGCTGTCTGAAATAGGGTAGTACAGCAGGCAATGGGTCTCTCAAAGTGCAATTTACACAAATGTAGCGCATACATCTGTGAATTGGATTTGACGATAACTATAGTTTAGCCATAACCAAAAGCCAAAAACCTACATTTACTTAATATTTTAACATATTTTACCTATTGGCATATTTAACGCTGGGTTCCAAGCAGAAATCCTACTTTGAAATCCTAAATCTAGTTTGAAACTCTACTCTGGATCACAAACCCTAGTTTGAAATGCCACATTGATAGCCGACCCTTCGTTTAAAATCCCATTCTTATTAAATGTATCATCAGTTATACAATTCAAATTCACTATAAAACCATGATACATACACATTTTAACTTTTTAACCTCATTTGTCCTCATCAAATGTGGCCTTTTCCTACCTCTGTCACACTAATGTACCCACATTGCATGTCAATAATTACGGAAGTGGGATTTTCTATAAAACTTTGGGAAAAGTCTCATCGTACAACTCCTGCATTTATTTAATCATCGAATTATTTTTCTTAATGCTGTGTCATCTTTTCTCTCTGTTACTTCATGTAGGTCTCAAACTCGGAATGGAGCGGGATGCTTATGTGATGATAGCGGAGAAAGGAGAGAAGCTCTATCACATGATGATGACCAAGAGCCGGCACCTCATTAAGGACAGACGCAGGAAGCTCAGCATTGTGCCCAAGTGCTTCATGGGAAAGTGAGTGCAAGAATGCCGCAGTGCTTTTCACAAGCACGCTTGTATTCAGTCTTCCTGGAAAGTCTTGGCAAGATTTCCTCTGTCTTCCCTACATCCTCTATATCCTCTACCTCTGCTTTGGCTTTTTATTCCAAAGCCTTTCCTTCATCTCAAGCCAAATCCTTAGTCCAAGTCTTCCCGAAAAGTGAGGCCAATCTGACATCATGAATAATAACTGGTACCAACCAGACTTTTACCACCAGGAGACCTCAAACTGAGGCGGTCCCTCTTTCATTCAGGTTTTTGTAGCACAAATAAATAAAAAGAGCCTTTTCGAACTTGTCTTGGAGACCGACAAATGAAACTCTGTGAGACTGTTATAACAAGAAAAGTAAATGAAAACCAAAACATGGGCAGGACTGTCTGCAATATGACAACTCTAAATGTCATTGACATTTCATCAACGTTACTGTGATGAGTGCTTACTTGCCTTATTTTTCCAATTTCATTAAAGTTAGCTTGGATTGGCTGCTTTACACACTCCAGACATAGACTTTTTATTTGCATGACTACATGGGCTGGGCTGGGCCGTTCCACACAACATAAATCAGGACATAACCCTGTTAAATTTTGAGTTTTGTCCTCAGTCAATGAACTGGTCATTTGTAGTCTGCTTCTTTCACCACAGACAAGTTCCAACTTGGGTGAACCAAAAATAAAATTAGTCAGTATGAACCACTATGTTCTTTGTTGTAAAAAAACAAACCTTGTTGATAGAAGAAAAAGACAAAATAACAGAAGACATTACAACTAAGTCAATGAAACCACCATTAAAACTGAAACATGGTTAACAGAGGAAAACACAAATAATAACACAGAATGCAAATATATTCAAGTGTAACAGTTTTGAAACTATGGATATACCGTATATGGCTGTTGGTAGAATATTACATGAAAGCTCTCTGGTCAAACACATCATATTCGGCAGGGAACTGATTTATCATGTTGATAGAAAAATCCATTGCAAATATATAGAAATAGACCGGCTGTTCGGGAAAACACCCGAAATTCCTGATGGCCAAGACACCCCTACTATCTAGGGTCAAGAAAGACAATCATAGTTCCAACATAAATACAAATGCACAATAGGAATTATGTTTTTAAATGTAGCAGAACCAAATAAGAAAAAGACAAATAAAAAATTGCTTGTTGTTTTCCAATCAACAATTTCCTCAGGGACATTACACGATGTCCTCTGAATACAAATAGCATAAGTAATTCGGCTGGCTTGTTTGTGAAGCGTAATAAGAACCCTTTCATAGCAGAGCACATACTAGCAAAACATTGGTCTTTGTTGACTTCCAATATGATTTAAAGAACCAAAGTACAATAATATGATTTAATGAGTTGGATCCAAATAAAAGAGAAATAAATATAGTTCTAAAAGAGCGGGATGGTTATGATGGGCCTCTGGCAGCACTCTGCTCTCTCTGCCCTTTAACTGAATGTGCCACCGGTTCCGTTTGTTCCCATCGCGGCCCACTATTTTAAAATTGTGAGTCATAATTATCATGTTCTGCCCGTCCACTTGTATGTCACAGCTCAGCGCCGGCAGTCGCTTTCAATCGAGTTCAAATTGTAATGTTAGTCGACGTGAGCTTTCTCTCCTCCTGCAAGTCCGCGCTGTCCTCACTTCATCACCGTGTCAAGTGCAGTTGACGAGGGCAACTAGTATCTGCTCTGTGCATTCGTCTTACTGTCCAACGGCCAGCAGCCGGTGCCTGCAGACTTATTTAATTAAATAGAGTGGCCGCTTTGATAACAGCCTGCTGCCCTGATAGCAAAATGTCATCGTCTAACTGATCTTTGTCAGCGTTAATACACATTAACACTGTCCTAGTATAATTTTTTTCCTTTCTTTTTCATGCTAAGAAAACAACTTGTGGGGATAAATGGCATAATGTCCAAATTCCTTTCAGCTTTCATCTGATTGGCACTAGCGTTCATTTTACTCAGTAAAAACTTTGTTCATCCTAGAAGGGCGACTGGGTTACTTGACGTACAGGTTTGTAAAAACAGCAGCAAGCATTGTCTAACTCGGTATACTGTACATTATAGTCCTGAGAATATCAGAACAAAATGCAATATGACCATATTCATGATTGGTTCAAGGCCAAACAACATGCATGGATGAAACGCACCAAGCCATTATCCTTGTCGTCCATCATTCACTGTGTGGTGGTGGAAAGCTACCTGTGCTTTTTTTACACACGCACACACACACACCATTAGCAATCATGGTCATCGTGATAATTTCTATAACAGCACTGTAACCCAAATGAATTTTGCATAGCACCTACACGCACTTGAGTTCGCTGTCAACTTTGATTACCAGTCACCGGCCTTGATGTGAACGTTCACGAACAAAGAGGCACCCAAATGCGACAAACGTGGACCCGAGAGACATCGGACGCACCTGGCTCTTCCCTGGTCAGAGAAATTAATTATGATCAAGTGCAACTTTTGTGCTGCGGGCTCTCGACAAAGGTTGCCATGGCAGATGGTTCAAGGTGTCCGCTCTCTTCTCTTGCATCCTCGACGTGCATGCACACACTTGCCATCGCAGCTAGGTGTGTTTGTTTTGTGTATACTCACTAAGGGAGCGGCCACATACATTACACCGATGCCTGAAAGCATAATTTAAATGTAAATGCATTAATATTGCCTCATTATTATTGTATACAAGCACACATACACACATGTGCATGCATGCGCTCGTGTCCTAAGATCAAGTGATGCAAGCAGACTGAGTCGATTCAAGAATCAAAAGAACAAAATCATTTTTTATTTCCATACATGCCCGGCTGACATTAAATCTAAAGACTACTAATGTAAGTGGCAATAATATCACAGTTTTATATGTGCAATATAGTTTTTTCATTTTATTAAATTATGACTGACTTGGAAAGACAAATGTTGGCGCTCATACCTTGGTTGTAGGGTTCAGAGTGGATTTTGTGATCCTACTGGATGACACATTAACCTTATCCATGTGCATTTTGATATGCAAATGTGGAACGACCGTCTGCCAACGATATGTTTTCATTTTGGTGCTGATCACTTTGTTAGTTTACTTTGTGGCTTTGTGGGTTGAATTTGATTTTGGCCTTGATTTGTCAATCACTGTGCACATAGTGTTTATATCAACAATAATGCACACTCACATTCACATCTATGGGAAAGTAAAGGTAGCATAGCATATATGTTTCTAGATCCCCAAAATTTCAGTTAAAAGTATGTATGGCGGATGCTCTGATTGCTCCCCTAGTTTTCTTTTTCTGGTTTGTTTGCACTTTTCTGGGTTTTTACGCAGAAGAAAAACGCTGCCTCGTATGGGCTGCCCTTCCCATGAGCAGACAAGAGCCATTTAGCGGTCAATAGCATAGTCAATAATGCATTGCGCTTGTTGTCATATAGAGACAAAGCTTTGGGCAAAAAGATGCTTACTACTCAAAACATCTTCATCTGCTTTTTCACAGTTAATGCTTGAAGAAATGTTGACAGGATCCAACAGAAACAGTTGGACTCTTCGCGTCCGCTCAGTTTCTTTTGGCGCGGGATGCATCACTGCACCACAAATATTGTTGCGTCTTTACCACCCAAGTGAGCGGTGCTGCTGCTGCCGCATTACTAAAAGTGCTTTTTTCCTCTCACAAATTCAAAGCGCCTCCAGCTGCTACCCTGTCTCCGCTGGAGTCTTAGGAGATGAACTCCCCCACTCCAAATAGTAGAATTCGCTTTGATGGGAAGTCCTGACAGTTAACATGTTGATTTGTTTCAGAAGGCAACGTGTTTAACTGATGAAGTGAGTGGCTTCTAAATGTGTGAATAAAATGACTAAGCAGCTTGCTGAAATGATCCAAATTGATTCACGATCCATAATTGGCAATTGGTGCAATCAGCAGTTGAACTCAAGGCTCTAATTATTTCTGAAGCCAATACCTGTCCCTCCCTAAAATCATCCCACAAGAATCAAAATAAAGCAATACAGTTCTGTGTGAGTTAAAAAAAAAATCCATCATTGACTCCTTTCTCTTTGTTTTTCTCAGCGAGTTTGTATCGTGGCTGATCGAGAGCGGCGAGATCAGTAAACCCGACGAAGGGGTCAACCTCGGACAAGCCTTGTTGGAAAATGGCATCATTCACCATGGTGAGATTTCAACACAAGACTGACTTCCTTTCCCTCTTTGTTCTTGCGTTTATTTGTCCTTTTTTGTTTTGTCCACACACACCAAAAGTTATTTGCTTAATTTTCATCCTATGTTTTTATTTACATATCTCCGCCAAGAAACTTGTTTTCATTGCCGTTTTAGTTACAAAGACATTTTAAGCAAATTCATTTTTAAGATATCTTTGGAAAAGGTTGGAACTTGCTAAGGAATCTTTTATGGGAGAAATACATTTTTCTGACAATTTCCATAACTTCCTCATGTTTTTGTTGGTGTGTGTGTGTTCGTGTTTGAAAACAATGATATTTTCTGGGCTGCTAGACGTTCAACCTCGTGACATTCAATTTCGCAGGTGATCTTGAATGTATCTGGGATAGAGGGAGCAATTTTTCAGAAGAAAAAAAAAATCAAACATTAATGGCGGTCTGCCCTCACTTAATCATGCATGAGTCGTATTATTAAAATTTATGCATACGAATGAGGTGGGCACCTATGAAAGTCTGCAATCTGATGCCGATCCAAATTTGGACTGCATTCTCACTTCCCTGCTTCAGTTATTTCACTGACGATATCAAAAATCCAGTTCAAGTGGAGCAGCAGATTTCACCCAAGCCTTTCTTTGCAATTTTCTCGCCACACTGAAAACTTTCTCATGACATTTGCAGCTCCACTTACCTGAATAATGCATCAGGCAATGAAAGACAAATAAGCAGCTATAAATAATGTACGAATAAAGTGATCCACATTGGTGCTCAAGGGTCTCCTGTCCAGCTCCCAGTGTTTTTTTTAAGTTTCTCATGGAAAATCCCCCTGAAGTCTACCGTCACTGTGGCTAACCCCCATAGGGAGATGCAGTGATGACATGCTGGCTTCTGTGGCTTTACACTGAGGTTTTGGGCAAGATTCCGGCCTAGCACAGTTGGTGTCAATAAATGGGGTCGACCCTGACATGTAATGTGGGTCATGCACGGGTTCAACATTTACAAGGAAGGCACTTAAGATTTTCTCAGTTTTCATCAGCTGTACATTTAGTAGCACCACAACCATAAGAGCTGAACTGTTCATCTGACAAACTCTCAATCTCATATTTGACACGTCATAACAACTGTTTTCCCGACACATTCCTTTGGTTTAGATGATGAAAACCAGCAGCTTGTTTGTTGTGGTGTCTTCAGTGTTGGACAAAATATTTGTTATTTTCCAGTTTCTGTGATGCATTCAGTGGAAGCCAGAATTAGATTTGAATGCAATAAATTGCTTGGAGGATGTTTATGGAAATTAATAAGTGTCTGCCAAGGTGAACATTTGAGCCCAGTCGTGAATTTATAACTGCGGTTTCCCCTGAAGCTATCGCTTTGCTTCTTAACATTACGTCAGTGGACACCGTTTTTCCTATGAGATTTGATCAACAATCCAGTGCAATCCGGAATCTGTTCCAAGATTATACGAACCGATATTTTCTATATTTTAAAATTCTCAATATTTGTAAGAAAATATTTACACATGACTGAAATTGGAACACCCCGTCCCCCCCTCCCGTGTGTCATTTCAGTATCAGATAAGCATCAGTTCAAAAACGAGCAGGTTTTGTACCGTTTCCGCTACGACGACGGCACCTACAAGGCCCGCAGCGAGCTGGAGGACATCATGTCTAAGGTATCCCATTTTTGTCGTCATCCTCTCGCTGTGTACTTTTTTCAAATCAAACATTAACAAGATGATCACTTCTGTGTATCCCTTCTGGCACCCATTGCTGCTCTTTAATCTGATTTGGCAACATTAGGGTTGAGATATGCTCTCTGAAAGACTGGCCTCGGGGCACCTCAGCTAAAAATTTCCGGCGTTGAAGCCATTTCTGTGCTTGTTTATGAAAGGTGTGTAATGTTCTCTGAGTCAACGGCCCTGTGGTTCTTCTCTTTAAGGGTGTCAGATTGTACTGCCGCCTTCACAGCCTCCACACGCCCGTCATCAAGTAAGCACCTGCCCTTTTCCTTGCTCACTTTATTTTTCTTTCTAACTGGAGCTTATCTCACCTTGCAAAAATGAAGTGGCAACCGAGGAGGAGAATGGAAAATCAAAAGTACGCTGCTCATTGAAGCACACATGCAGCCCTTCGTTCTTAATCCGTCTGATTACAGTATTCAGGTCGCGTTGGTGCAAACAAAAAACTTGACGTTCAGTAAATCCAATACCAGACAATATACGCACAAACATTTTAAATACAACATGAAATTGAATTTCTAGACTGCCCTGTATTTGATAGTGTGCCTGTCTACCATGTTTCACACTTTTTGGGGGAAGTTTGAGACCCTACATTGAATATGACACACTAGCCAATTTAATTTCTTATCTAACGAGTATAGTAAGGGTAGTTGTAGGAATATGTAAAAAACAAGAACATATCAAATTGACAAAGAAATGTGAGGAGTCGTGTTTGTCTTTGGTTTTATTTGGCAAATGCCGACATTTTGATTGAATGAACATTACTGATTTTACTTTTGTTGCTTTAGGGACAGAGACCATCATTTGAAAACATTTAGATCCGTGGTGCCTGCTTGCAAACTCGTGGATTGGCTCCTCTCACAGGTACTGTTTCAATTTGATCGCCTGTGGCACAGTTGTCAAAATAACAACATGCGTGTGTCAGCTTAAGTGTCTCATTGAATGGAAACTTATTTATCAACACCATCATGATGGGTGCAAAAAAAATTGTTTTGCGCCACTGTTTTGTAATCTGCTTTGCACCAAGGTGTGAAGATGTAAACCGGTGATGATAGTGAATGACAGTGTGTGTCATGGTTTCCAGGGAGACTGCTCGACACGAGAGGATGCAGTGACGCTGGGTGTGGGTCTCTGCAACAACGGCTTCTTGCATCACGGTCAGTACCTGCTGCCATTTCGTTGGACTTTGTACTACAAAGCAACTGTAATTAGCAGAAAAGCCACATATTTGCGGGATTGCTTTAGTTTTGTAAGCAATATGCCTACTCTATAGCGCAATTTTTTTTCTGAAGCAATACATTTTTTTAACATATCATCTAAACCAATATTTCCAAGTACTGTCCCAACCAATGTCACAAAAAATACACACTTAAGTCACAAAGTTTAGTTTTTTTCAGCCTTGAAATGTCTATCCTAAAAAGTCAGAGTTTAAGTAATTTGGTAACTGGCACAAAAAGACCAGAGTACAAGGACATTTTGCTAAAAAATGACCCATCATCAAGTGGACGTCAATAGGAAATCAAGAACAGCACAACATTTTGAGGGTGACTATGGCATTTTACACTGAAGACCCACCCACCAAAAACTGACCTCAGAACTGTTTTTGGTCCACTCCCTAATTTTAGGGACGGATGCCTTAAGAAATACCATGCGTCATAAACTCTTTAATCTTTTAGTCCACACTGTGTTAGTGTGCTGGTGTTTCCCTCCCGCCCAGTATGTTGAACATAAACAGCATTTGTAGTGCATCCTAACCGGAGCTTGTTTAGTTTAGCTGCATTGCTGTCTGGGTTATTCCAGTGAACCACAGCAACCGCCTCAAGGCTCAATATGAGCAGGTAACCTTCATGATCAAAAGTGTTTGCGTGAATGCCATATAAAGTGTAAGGGCTGCCATTCATTGTTTTTTTAAAAATGACATTTACATTGGCATTGCCTTGTTTCCATTTTTCGAACTGTGTGTGACGAGTCTTGGTGAAATAATCAAATTGTGGTGCTTCTACCACCACTCTTTTGATATCGTATTGCTTTTTTTATATGCCCCCACTTTAGCCCTTTTTAAAACAAACGTAATCCAAGCGAATGCTGAAAACGACACATTCTAAACAAACCTAAAAAAAAACTCTAATTGAAGGCCGTGATTCACTCCTTTGTCAAGACAACTCATGTGGCCCGGCCCTGTACTGGAGGAATTCACTCGCAAGTCGCAAGTCGTCCTTCCTCAATCTGAACGTTTCCCAAACCGGAGAAATGGTGATTCATTTTTGGAAGTCCAGCAATGTCTCCGCCTCCCCTGATGATTGATGGTTGTAGAGAGGATGCAGCAGTTCGAATACCTGAGCACAGTAATTGATGACAAGTTGATATTTGAGCATCAGGTTACGAAAGCGCCTTATATATTACAGTTTCTGTATGAAATCCCACTAAGTAATTGTAAGTACTGGCTACACACATACATGTACATGCATACACGCTGTTACCTTCTATTTTTCAGGCGTGTCCATTTTTTTTTTCTGTTGCCCTTTTTCGTAACCTTTTCCACTTTCATCTTAGCCAGCACATCTGTTGCCCTTCACCCAATTCTCCATTCCTCTTCTTCTTTGGGTTGTCCTTGACTTCCTGCACATCTCCATCTGCGTTGTGGTGCAAAACAGGCAACTAAAAAGCAAAACATTCAGGCATTGAACTCTGTGTGAAAGCTGCCAGAGCACTCACTTGCACACAATCATCTTCCTCGGCATAACCCTGAACATCCTGATCTTAACTTTCAAGAGAAGACATTGATATATAAACAAACAAGTTGTTGCACTCCCTCCAGTTGAATAATTGTCATTATGACACCATAGCCTCGATGACTCAGAGGAAATAAGACTCACTTTTGTTCGAGGTGGCACAAGACCAACGTCAGCGCGCGTGTGTAATCATTTTATGGAACTCGGGGTGCCAGGTGCTTGTTAAACTTCACAACAGCTGGGTACCTTTGGCTGATGCACACACAGACACACACGCACACGCACACAAGCACACACAAATTCTGCCGTAAATGATTGTTTTGACTCATTTGTTTTGTTCTTTTGTGACTCATTTTCATTTGTTTCTATCTCTTCCACTTCAAAGAAAGTACACGATTTGCCTTTGCAAATTAATTAAATTAATCCAGATGTTAGAATCTCAATGCTCGGACAAAAGCCAAAGTTATTAGGCCACAGGCTTACATGGTGAAATATTTTTTGGTCAAACATGTTAAGATCCATAAACAATTTGAGAGTCTCGCTTGGCATGTCTTGGCAATTGTTATGCAAAAGTACTGTGCTGTGCCCATGCTTGTGCACTCAAAGTGAGTGTCATCACTCATCAGTGAAGTATTGCGCAAGTGTCGCTCATGTAAGAGACTACCGTAAAATAATACTGTGCTGCAATATGTACTTTCGATAGTGAAGCAGAGGACTCTGTTTTCTCTCATCATTTGATTTTGTGATCCCTCCTGCAGTTTTGGAGAAGAGCGAGTTCAAAGACGAGTCTCAGTTCTTCCGCTTCTATGCGGACGAGGAAACAGAAGGAACCAGCTCAAAGAGCAAACAGCTCCAGCGGAATGACTTCAAACTCATTGAAAACATCTTGGTGAAGTCTCTGGTGGTGAGTTTTCAAATATGTGTGGGGCAAAGTACGGCCAAAAATGAGGAAAGAAACAGTCCTGCCTGGACCGAGATTCCTTTTTTGTAGAATACATTAGTTGGTCTCTTTCAACATTAATGTAGCTTCTTGTTGCTAGGCAGAAGTTATAATTCTTTTTTTTTGACAACTTATGGAAAGAAGGATCTTTTATTTGATCACCATGCTCTTCATTATCGAGTAGGCCTCACAAAATTGGGTGTTCGCCTCCTCCAACAAACGTAATTTAAATGATCAAGTCATTAGCAAGGCTTCAGCAGCCTCATAACAATCCTGATCATTTGAATCAGGTTGTAGAAGGGAAACATCTAAGACATGCAGGACAGCGGCCCTTGAGAACCTGTTTCGTACACCTCTGCTCTGAAACACGCATCAGAACACAAGAGAACTGCCTTCTTTCACCCAACCACCATCTGCTGGTTCTCTTGTCAAGAGCGAAGAATTCATTGTGTCTTATTAGAATTTTCTCCCAGTGGCTTATGATGACTTATTTAAAACTTTGCTACGTTGATATTGAAGTGGGAGAGACTAATTCCCCAAGTAAGATCTTAAAAGCTCGTCTTAAGTTCTGCCCTCTATGGCTCATTGGCACATAATGTATCTGGTTGCATCAATGTTAACTTTCCATGGAGACACAAGCAATGACAATACCCGCCGTCTTGGAGAGTGTTTCCTCCACACATTCTTTAAGGCCCGCTTTGCTTTATAATTTGTCACTGGGTATACCGTATGTAATTCAACACCTATGTACAGCCCTGGCTCAGATTCATATTCAGACATGATACTTGCACCATACAGTCAAAAGCACAATCAATCTTATTTCGCCATCTTAGCAATGCCTTATAGACCTTTTAGACTGCACTCAGCAAGGGCCAGGTATAATTTTAGAAACTCTCTCCATACTATAGAACATCCTCCTCTCATCTGACACCATCATCTCTAGCTTACCAGTGCTTTGGAGCAGGAAGATGGCCCTCACTTAA
This sequence comes from Syngnathus acus, assembly GCF_901709675.1. Lineage (NCBI taxonomy): Eukaryota > Metazoa > Chordata > Actinopteri > Syngnathiformes > Syngnathidae > Syngnathus > Syngnathus acus. The sequence goes on along the minus strand of NC_051088.1, from coordinate 9,293,414 downwards.
TGAAAGCTAGCTAATGTGTTCACTAATGACAACATTGAGCTTCCACTAAATGGGGAGTAGAGTGCAAGAAGCAGAGATGCTGTACATTACGCAGTCAAACATACACCATTAGAGACAGATTGCAAAGTTTCAGTATAGATTAAATACAAATCGTAGGCAAATCGTGTGTTTAACATTGCATTCTCATCAGACATACTTCCTTACTTTCGTATTGCTGCATGAGCAGGTCATAATATTAATGACACAGCTAATGGCTGACGACAGCAACGATGATAGACTGCTAACAGTTCCAATAAAAAAAAATAAAAAAAAGGGCAGTATTATCTGTGTAAAGGCAGAATATTCGATAGAGCCGCAAGTGGCCAATGACTGTACGTGCTAGACAGGTTAAATTGAGTAATTCAATCTTTGTGTGCTAGATTCACCCCGAGGAGGAGGATTACGGCTTTGAGATTGAGGAGAAAAACAAAGCCATTGTGGTGAAGTCTGTCACCAGAGGCTCACATGCAGAGGTAACACACACACACACACACACACACACACACACGCACACACACACGCACACACACTCAATGTTCCTTCCCCCTGCCTCATGGCATTAGTTCCTGTAGGTAATGGCTGTCTAATGTTTGGACGGCTGCTGTCCATCTCTTTCTTTCCCTGGAGGAGCTTTGTTGTGATTGGATGTCGGGCCACTGGGCAGGTCCACTCACATCTCCTTCACAAAAATAAGACACACAACAAATAAAATACAATGTGCCACATGGTGGACTGGAGGTTTGTTTTGAACACATGCAAGGTACTTTGAGCTACACTCCAAATTCTTAGCTCTAGGCAGAGGATGTTTTTGTGTGTGAATGGATTTTATTGATACAAATCAGCCATATGCACCTGGTGGCTATCTAAGGTAACAATTTAGTGTTGATCCAAATGAAGATCATTTGGTCTTGACAAATATCTCAACTCTACTTGGTGCCATTTCTTTATGTCATTTCAGTTTCCCACATTGCTCTCCTTCTCAGAGTCTGGATAATCTCTCTCTGTTTCTCTGTCCTGTTTTCACAGTAGACCCTCAATCTCTGCTCTCTTTTCTCCATTCCTCTCTTTCCCACTTTGTCTTTTATTCATCATCCTCAGTGTCCCCAACCTCTCCACAATAATACCCTTGGTAGTTGTGACACAGCCTGTGTGACAGAACATTGAATGCGGCTCAGCTGATTCCCATGGGGCTCTCAAAGGGGTTCTCACACACTCACTCACGTGCACGCACACGCACGCACGCACGCACGCACACACAGCCTTTTGACTATGATACTATTACATCAAGTCAGGCAAACTCGTCTCTGCTCCTCCCGGTCATTCATCCATCCTGGGCCGTTATCCAGAGTCGAGGCCCCAGCTCAGCCAAGGCCACCCCTCCGGATGTGTGTCCAGGACACTGGACTCACACAGGGCACACAGTCTTCTCACAACGTGACTCCATTTCATGTCCTATAGCAGGTCGCCACGTAGTGGGAGTATCATTTGTAGCAGGTTCGTTAAAGCTTGTTCCTGACAAAAACAAGCAAAGCATGCGTCAGGCTGTTACATTGTATGATTTAAGAAATGTGTTGTACGACATGATAGTGAATGACAGTTTACCGATCTTATGTTTCACACCAAAAGTACGGTAGGTTTCGGACTGTGCTCTTTATTATTATCAAAACTTCACAGTGCATTGAACCTGGTAACGCAAGTGCTGAGCGGTAATACTCGACGCAGTCCTCTCGTGACACTGCTAACGATCCGACTGCAGGCATAGTGGGACGGTGTGACCTATTATTAAAACGGTCATGCGTGTCCATCTGTCCATCCAGATGGCAGGTCTGCAGGTGGGCAGGAAGATCCACACTATCAACGAGGACCTGTTGTTCCTCAGGCCTTTCGCTGAGGTGGAAACCATGATCAACCAGGCCTTCTGCGTACGACGCTCCCTGCGGCTGCTGGTCACCACCAAAGCCAAGGAGTAAGTCAAAGCACACGCAAACAAACACATGCACTCAAGCATGGGCTACTCCGGTCTGACGGGTTATTTCTCTTTCAGGATCGTGAAGGTCCCTGACAACCCAGAAAGCCTTTCCTTTCGACTACGGGGTTCGTCACCCCCTCATGTCTACGCCGTAAGGAAAGGTGAGTCACCTGTTGCATTGACTGCATGAAATGAATTCCCCTGTGGGATGTAGGCTCGAGTGAATGTCCACATTGCAGATTTTGAACCGCTTTTAAGTGCCTTTTGAAATACTCGAAATGACAAATTTTGAGAATTAGCTACGGGAAATTACACTATAACATAAATGACCAAATATGGTTTCATAATCTTAAGAAAGAATATATTAGATATATTAGTTACTGAGTATGTTATTGCATGTTGTCAATGGAGATGCAAAAGACATTCCTTGTGGAGGTCACCTGGAACAGTATTAGAACTAGAAAGTAGGTAGTTGCGAATTCCAATTTTTGTCACGTTATCAACTTCTAGTCCTTCATAGATCCTTCAAGTTTGTCAATTGGAGTTATACTGTAGTCATGGAGAAATCCATTTTTAAAATTAAGGGAATTCAGATCAAATGTGAGCATTTGCAATTTAGTCAAGAAGTTCCTTGGGAAACAATACTATTCCACTTTATCTAACACATTATCGCTGACGGAATTAACTTCCTTTGACAAAGGTAATAAACTCCAATAATAATCAAAACAAAATGTCTGTACTAGTTAGTTGCGGCTCGTATGTTCACTGGCAAAGTAGTTTTGCTAATGACTACTGTGCAGCTGCCGAGGTGTAATTGAATTTACATTTCCTAAACTCACTTCCGGGCCTCGTATATTTTGCAGCCAGGGCCCCAATGTTTGGCGATCTGTGCACATATTTCAGCAAGCTTATCCTTACAATGACACCATCAGTGCTGCTAAATGCTTTGAAAGCGTTTATGGTGTCAAAAAGACAAATAACTCGACTGAAGATGAGGTAACTCTAGCCTTTAGCCACCTGTTCCATTCTGCCCTTAGTGAGCCTTTATTGGCTTTTTTTTATGACCACCTGTCACCCATACAGCATTTGGTCAAGGTTCAAATCCTTAAAAAGACCAAACTCTATTTCACAGACACTTCAATTGATGCCACTTTTGTGCACAATTCCATAAACGTAACCCTAACCAAACCTGTTTTGAACTGCAATCGAACATTAATCACCTAACTCAATTTCCCTCTGTGCTGTCCAATTCGGGATCCAGCAGTTAGGTAACTGCCGGCACCTAAGGGAGGAAGTGATGTAAGAGATATTTTTAGATGGGAGTGATGCAGATAATGGAGGTGTTGATTGGGCATCCATTCGGTAAATCCATTAGGGGCTCAGAACAGCATGTTGTTGGGAAAAAAATGGATGTCTGTATTTTTGCTGGAACAAAAAAGCAACAACAAAACAAGAAAAACAGAAAGATGATGTTCCAAAACGCCTCAAATGAATTGTATTTGAAAAAAATGAAATGCAGTGGAACCATTAGAGTTTCATCACATTTTGTTCTGATTTTAAACCCAATACAAAATAATGGAAATATTCATTCATTACCCGGTTAAAACCTTAATAAAATAATATGAAGCTGGTAAAAAACTAAAAAGCAACATTTAATAATGAGAAGTAGTTGCTCATTCTTTGGCATTCAGTATCACAATGTGGGGTACACTTAAATTCTAGAATTAATCCTGCTCACTGAGCTGAGGTTTTGCAAGATTTTCCTGACCTCCAGTGACATCATCCATTACACGTGGACAATTTATTTATTTAAACAATGCATTGCTGTCTCTCTGGCACTAACTGATCTTACCTTTGACTCTATGCAGGCTGGGAGGCAGCGGGGGCAGGGCTTCAGCCTGGTCAGGTCATCTTGAAAGTCAACGGCAATAACGTCAACCGCAGCGACTACCAAGAGGTTCTAGAGCACTTCAGCGCACAGCAGACAAACCTCGAGCTTCCCCATGTGGTGAGACAACACGCACGTACAAATCAAACATGCGGATACTCTATTACTATTTGTAGTCTGCAAAAAACATTCCCATTCCCACCACTGTTTTGGCTTCAGCTCTGGGCCACATGGTGTTTTTCCATCTAAATTTGTGCAGAAACGTAATCTCCCAAAATAACTGAAATGTAGGTTTGTCAATCACTTTTGCCAATAATGTCTTGGTTTAATTTTGTGCTTTGCTAAGTCCTGTTTGAGTTCAGAAGGTCAGACTTTATTATACACAGCCAACATCCAATCTCTAACCCTCACGTCTGGGTAACAGGAAGTTAGTGGTGCCAAGCAGTTTTTCACAGAGCTTTAAACAAAGTGGGATGTGCACTGTAGAGTTTTGCTTTCTTTTAGGCATTGCCGCCTACTATTCTCTTTCCAAAGCCCCTTCGCTTATACACTGTCTCGCTTTAACTACTGGAATTCTGACTATAACTTCGGACACATTTGATAATTTATTATTACAATAGACAATAAGTTATCAATTTATTGTTGCAAATTCTATTAACTGATGTAGCATTTAATATTCATCTCTGGATCCTCAGTGTCAGTGGTTGTACCGTGCTTTTGAGGACGTGGAAGATCTTCAAGGCCAGCCAGTTTCAGCTGACAAGGAAGAGAGCCCGTTCAAGCCTTACCCGATAGAAAATGGCTCTGACCACAGTGAGGAAAATGGCACCAACGGAACAGGTGACCGATAATGTGCACCCCCCCACACTCTTTTTCTAAATTGTTCTCGTTATTCTTTTTATAAATATACCCGGGGACGATTAAAATCCTATGACACTATGTTAGATGTGCTGATGCTTTGCTGAATGACACAGACTAGGTATTCATGTTTTTCTTTCATATGTCTTTTTCGATGGCCCCCAGATTACAGACTGGGAAGCCTTTCTCTCTCTGACGACACACCGCTGATCAACTTGACTGTGGATAATGTCCACCTGGAGCATGGAGTCCTCTATGAATACGTCAGCACCGCTGGGATCAAGAGCCATGTTTTGGAGAAGATAATGGAGCCCAAAGGCTGCTTTAGCCTCACTGCTAAGGTGGTTATACTTTGCTGATGAATTAGTTTTAGGGATTTGCTAGGTTCCAGCTAGGCAGAATTTGTGTGTGTGCATGCGTGTGTGTGTCACATGTCACGTAGTATATTTCTTAAACGCTTTCTCGACTGTCTCTTCACGCAGATTCTTGAGGCATTCTCTAGTGACGACAGGCAATTTGTGAGTAACTGCAGCCAGCTCATCTCGCAGAATGACAAAGTGGTCACCATGCCACAGTATGAGTTCAGGCAGATCTGTGATACCAAGCTGGAGAGTATCCGATGGCGCATCAACCGCTACCGGCAGGTATGGAAGCCTCCTGGTCTTGTTTTAGTAAACATAAACTCTTTCAGATCTTTGTGGAGACATTTTGGCCCACCCTTCCTTGCAGAATTGCATAAATGAGCTATTTATAGCATTCAATCACATTCAAGGCCAGACTTTGACTAGGCCACTCCAAAATCTTTTTTTTAAGCCATTCAGAAGTTGAGTTGCTGGTTTGTTTTGGATCGTTGTCCTGCTGCAAAACCCAAGTGCGCTTTAGCTTGTGGTCACGAATTGATGACCGAAGATTCTGGCTGAGAATTTTTTTTAGTAACGAACAGAATTCATGTTTCTATGAATCACAGCAAGCCATCCAGCTCCTCTAGTTGCAAAGCAGCCCCAGAGTAATTTTGGTCAGTAGTTGTTTGCCTTGAAACTCTGCCCATTTTCACCCACATTGTGGACTCATTGCTAACGTTAATTGAGACAAGGGAAACATAGGAGCGGAAACTGCATACATTTTGAGATTTTGAAAATAAATACATTTTCTTAATACATTTTCATGGCACTGTATGTTCTTCACTACTGTTGTGGTACGTAATAAATACATTTTCATGGCAATGTATGTTCTTCACTTCTGTTGTGGTACTGTATTAGTATGAAATGTTATCGGACTAAATTGCCATTGCCCTTTTCTGCTACAGTGCTAATCAAGAATCATATATACTTCATCAATTCTTAATTGTTGTTTCCCACGTTTTCTCCCAAGTTTTCTTTGGAACTGCGAAACATGGCCTGGCCCACCTTCAGGCAAGCTAACATTCGAGCCCACCCGCTGAGCTGCATGGACTTTGTTCCGACCAACTTCCAAGTCAACCAGATGCAGGTCTCCTACCCCAAAAGTGCTACCTCCGCTGGCAGGACTTTTAGTATACGGTTTGGACGGAAGAACTCTCTGTATGGTCTTGACCCGGATCAAGGTAGTACCATATTTATTGATAAATAATTGTACACTGTGTTTTCAGAACAATGCAATACTCTCATATTCCTTTGAATCATTTGAGGTCAGTCTGTGACGGTATGAGTAGTAATAGCCGACCGACTTAACAGCAACTCAGCAATCACTCTGTCTGATTGACCTTTATGGCCATTTACATCCCACAGAGCAGGGAATGGAATGCCATTAGTTTGCTACGGCAGTTCCCATAGTAAATTTGAAGAGCGCTTCGCCGTTTGGACCCCACTAGCCCTTGGCCACGTTCTTGCTACTGACCTGAAAATGAAAAGTGACTGGTGTCATTTGCCAACGCAGGAATGTGATGGCGCTACAGCAAAGGTCAAAGGGCAGAGCAAAACAGACTTTGCGTGTATATGGAAAAAAAAAAGTCTTGGCACAATAATTCGACAAAGCAATGCAGGATTTATACAATTCGTCTTTGTAGTAGAGTCCCTTTTTGACTCTGAAATAGTCAAATAACTTCATCCACTCTCATGAGAAATGTAAATGCAGTGCAGTTGTCTAGACGACATCTCTTGCAGTTGCATCGTTCCTGTCAGGCCTTGCACTTCGTCAGACATCTGCCTTGCAGTTGCATTGAGCAGATGTTCTCTTTCATCTAAATAATGGAGCTTTTTAAAATAGAGTACTGGGCACTGCTTTATGTCAACGTTGCTAATAATACTCACTGTGGGTCCAAAGTGAGATTTCTCAGGTTACTGCAGCTTGTTTTATCTTTTAACTAAAGTAAACATTTAATCTAACTCAGCTTGTCAGCCGCGGAAGTGCATCTCAATAAGCTCGTCCCTAAACGGAAAGCAGACAAAAGTGTTACTTCATAACATTCAAACATCTGTTGTAGATATCAATGTCAGACAGTCAAGTCTGTTTTTCACCCACCGCAGCCCAAGTGTTTTCTACTCTGCCCTCTGCAATTCTTGATTCCATTCTGTACACATCTGCACTCTGTTATCGTGAATCGTCTCTCGATTGTATTTGAGTCTACCCAAACTCCAAGCTACTGCATTCTACTCTGCTCTTCTTTTTCTTTTCAGCCCAACTGAACCCGATGTCACACACCCAGCATTGTGTGACAAGCATGGGAGCTCCTTCATGGAACTCTTCGGGCCTGGAAGGGGAGGACGGAGAGGAGTCTATGAATGGGGGCGAAGGTTTGACAGACAGCCGAGGTTACGGCGAAGGCGGCTTGAGCTTTTTGCTCAAGCAGGAGGACACAGAGACGCAGGACGCCTACCTTCACTTGTACAGCCGCCTGGACGTTGCTGTTAGAGAAATGAAGCAATATGTGGCTCAGATAGATGTGTAAGTTGGCATCGGTTGATTGTTCTCTTGTCTTTCGCTCAACAGGATATCATGACTTATCTTATCAAAACATTGGCCTAGACGTTTATGCGCCTCCACAATGATATTTAGAAAACTGTGGAAAGAGTCGGGAGTTGTCAAGCCCACGTCATCATTTGGCCTTTTTTTTTGGGCTGTGCGCTTTGCTTTGTTTAAAGCCGAGTATTTAAAAAAGGAACATTCTTCAGGCCCAAAATGTTTATGGGCCAGGTCAGCGCATGAATAGAAGAGAGAAATACGTGCTTTGTGAGTCTGTACCGAGGAAGGGGTGTAACATGCAACATCGAGTGGAATGTTTGATAGTGAGGGAGTCTTTGTCTTGTGACATAATGCAGAGTACATGATTAGCACGCTAAAATGACTCTGTTCATCAGGTTTTTTTTCTTTACTGACTTTTGTTTATTTCTTTGATTTCTCTAGTCTGTTGTCATCCATCACCGAGCCCACACAGACCCAGACAGGTGGGGGAGAAGCTCCCGTCTATGAGACCGGGCAGCCCCCTTCTTTGGGCCCCTCTGAAGACAGCTGCGACCAGGACAAAGTGGAGCAAGGTGGCATCAAGAGGGTTTGCTTCAAGGTCAACGAGGAGGACCAGGAGGACTCGGGTCATGACACAATGAGCTACAGAGACTCCTACAGGTGACTGAATCATGTCCTGAGATTTACGTATAGCTTCTAATGCCAACTACACTTGAGATATCTTTACTCATTCTGCAAAGTCTTTCTATTATTGGATAAACAAGTTCTTAGTGTTGTCAAGTGGAGACACAGGAAACCCTTGTCTCACACCTGGATTAAGCATGAGCAAGTGTTTAAACTGGTTTACTGACTTCACAAAGCTATAATGCAGCTCATTTCCCCCCTTTGGAGCCTGACAATTCAATCCAGATGTTGGCATCTTAATTTAAGATTGCGGGGCTAAAAATGACTTCAAAATGTTTTGGTCTGATCCGGTTATGTAATTTGCTTATTGTGAGCTCACTCATGATGTGTGTGTAATGTGTGTGTGCCTCACTGAGGCCTGCCCTCCACCACCCACAAAGATGCACTTATTGGTTGTTGGTGCGGTGGGACGGTCTATAATAGAGCCAAGCGCTTGGGGTGCGGCCTTCTGGCCCGGTCTCTCATTAAGGCTCAGCCACAATGTGTGGAACTACCTCATCGCAATAGGATGTGATGGAAAATGTAGGCCAGGGCCAAGCTTTGTTTGTTTGCTCACGAGTCTGACAATAACTTCAAGATTACGGTAGGAGGATGCACTGGGGAATATATGTATTAATCATCAGTCTTACGCAGTGCTGAGAGCTGTACTATTTGAAAAGAGAGAAACAAGATGAAACTGGTCTACGCTCACAGATGGGTAATAATAAATGTCACTGCAGTAATTGTATGCAAATATCATGACCGAGGAGCTTCTGTTGGAAACTGCGGCGCAATAGGCTGTAAATCTCTTGTGTGAATCCTAATTCCTCTGAGAAGAGGAGTAGTGAGTTTGAGACATGATGTTGATCCCTCGTTGCTTCTTGTTCTTTAATTAGGGTTTTTTTTGGGGGGGCTCCTGGGTTTTGAATTGAACTGAAATTATGTACTGACATCATCACCTAGTGCGCTGGCATGTAATGTAATTACTAAAATACACAGCTGTCCAATATAGTCTTGACTTTAAATGACCTGCATCTCTATTTCTGTACATATGTTTAGTAAATGGTAAATAGTACTCATCTAGCATTCTATAACATTGTGAATAATTCATTCAATTATTATTTGGAATATCGTATGACATCTTATAGGATATATCATATTCTATTCATTGCAGCATTCACAAACACACTCATTAGATTAGCTGCATTGCTTGCTTGTATGAGTGCGCCAGTGACTAAAAAGCAAATAGTGAACCTGAGCCAAACCGGCGACAGATTGCCATGTTAACACTGTCCGCTTAATTGCTGCCATCCTGCCCAACTCACCGAGCAGACATGCACACATACACATGAAAAAACACAAACACTCGGGCAGGTGAAGACTGTCCATTGCTCTCCTACTGTGCTATTCAGGATGATGACAAAAGCAGTCTTGTCGTGTGGTTGCACGGTGGATTTACTGCTAGGCCATCCATCATTTGTTTGCACTCTGTGAATCATTTGCAACACCTCTGAGCCACTCAAGTACGCGCAATTAAAATTGCTGTATAATTTAAGCCTTGTAAATCGTAAAATCCTGCGAATCCTGTTGAATCATGTCAACATAGGCCTATAAATACATCAAAAAGTACCAGGTCTGCACATTTACTGTATTCTAGTTTGACTCTGTTTTCCACATTTAAGTAATAATAGCGTACACTGCTACGCTTCTTCTGAAAGCTAACCCTATCACAGAAAATACATTTACTATCAGAAACCTATTTGACAGCATAATTACAAGATTAATTGGCAAACCTGGAATGCCACCTTTAGCTATCTGTCGCATTTTAACTGTGTTGTTGTGTTTATGTGCTTTTTCATCAGTGAATGCAACAGTAACCGAGATTCCGTTCTGTCCTACACGAGTGTGAGGAGTAACAGCTCTTACCTGGGGAGTGATGAAATGGGATCAGGTAACAAAAAGTTGAAGAGAAAATGTAGTAAGGGGACAATTTTTGTTGTCGTTAGGTATTCATCCAAAATGACACACTCTCCCTCTTTTTATCTGCTCTCACAGACTTTCAGTCCTTTCTTTTATTTTTTTTTCTGCCGGGCATCTCGCCACATTGTAAAATAATCCCGCTCCAAAGCGAGAGCCGACGCAAGGAAAAATGTGTCACTGCAACTAACAAAACAAACATATCTGCACAAAAAATGGATGCAGTTTTTCTTTGCGCAAATGTAAAATACTAATAAAAATACTACTTATTCGTTTTATTTAATTATCAAAAGTATTCAAGTATGATGCTGAGGAGCTATAACATGCAGCCAATATCACACTTTAATTCTGCTATATTGAATAATTGAACAGGTCTATATGATGTGAGGGGTACATCAATTTGAAATGCTTCAAATTAGCTTCGTGGACCACTTGTTGAATATTTTTTATTTCTCTGTTCAACTATGGGGTGATAGAACACTGACACTGACTTCAACCCCCAAAAGTGACTTCTAGAGAAGTCCAAAATACAACTGGTTCATGAAGCAAATGTGAAGCGTCATTTTCCCATCGCTGCCAATTTCTATCAGCTTGGAGCCTAGCGATTTTGTTGAAGCCATGGTGGCTGCTGACCTTATCCAAATCATCTAATTTTGGTCTATAAAACGCATGGACTAACCAGGACTATACATCCAAAAGGGCTCAAAGCACAAATAATTGACAATGTGAGTATGATCACTGTCATTTTCAAGAAGTCTGATCAGTTTTGTAAAATGTATCCTTATTTAAAGTAGAGTAAGTTTGCTGCAGAGATCCTGCTTCATAGGAGATAATGCTAACAAAACATGAAATGAATACTTGCCACTCATTGCAGAAATCAATATATATTAGTGTTGGGGAAAAAAAGAATTACGTGTGTGACACATGTGGTCTGCTTGCTAGGGGATGAGCTGCCTTGTGACATGAGGATCTCCTCAGACAAACAGGACAAGCTGCATGGCTGTCTTGAGCACCTTTTCAACCAGGTAGGTTCACTTTGGAATAAGTGTGCTGTTTGTACAGTATGTGCTCAAGTGTACTTCTGTGCAGTACTCAAGTGATTCTCAATATTTGGCAGAAGTAACGCTGGTGGTACGTGGGATTTCTTGGGTGGAATAAAAATCACTGACTACAAATAAAATGTACAAAATTGAAAATTTGAAATACTATAAAATATTAGAACAAAACTTGTAGCTAGTATGCATTTAGCCTGTTACTCTTTCAATTAAATACAGTAATTTTTGTCTACTTTTCAGACATTGTACATTTTCAAGTATAATTCAGTTGTATTTAACTGTAGTCAATTAAATTTGCATTTTATTTTTAGGACCTGTTTATTTTTAAATAGATGATCATACTCGTGTACATTTGGCACATTTCCACTTGGGCACTTATCCCAAATGGACAAATGCTCTTGTTGATTGGTCACTTCCGTGTGACTGCTTGCACTTGGTAGGGACATGGGAGTGTTGCCTAACCAAAAAAAAACCAAAAACGTCCGTTTTGAGTTAATACTACAAATGTGTTTGCATTCCTGTGCGAGCGCTTATTTGGAGTTTTTGTGTGTATTGCACGCAGGTTGACTCCATCAACTGTCTCCTCAAAGGGAGTGTCATGACCAAGGCTTGTGAAGAGACCAAACACTTTTACTCTGACCACAGCCAACCAGGTTCATATTTGTTTATGTGTGTATGTTCACATGTACGTGTGAGACTGTCTGAAATCATGTTCACAGCCACTGATACTGTACATACACTCACTTATGGCTGGCTTTATCTGGACAGAGTTTCGCCAGACAGAAGACTGGACGGTTCGTTGCCGTTATGTCATCCACAAAAATATCCAGGAGGACCCTTGGAACCTTCCCAGCTCTATTAAAACTCTGGTGGAGAACCTGCAGAAATTTGTCGATGGTTTGTTCACCCGCCGCTGCATTATATGACTTATATTCAGTGCAGCCATAATATTAACAGCGTGTATAGTTTTGTATTGCGCATACTCACAATTATCACTACATATTCTTTTCCTGTCGTATTTTTTCAGATGGAAAGAACCAACTTCTCTTGGCCCTGCTTAAATGCACAGGTACTGCAACACATTTTTGTTATTAATGTGATGAACTATTAGAGTTTTTCATATTTTGACTGTCTCATGTATTACATATAATCTGACAGCGTGAATCAAACCACTGAATTATTATAGGCAGATTTTTGATTGCAACTCTAGTATTGAATCTGTAATCTAGATTGTGCAGATGTATACTTCATATTGTGGCTGGTCTGTGTATGGTTGGAGGCAATTACCTTCATTTATTTTATTTATTTTTCCTTCACCAGACACAGCTCTGCAGCTCCGGCGCGATGTCATCTTTTGCCAGGCCGCCACGGCTGCCGTGTGCACACTGGCTGAGCAGCTACTGGCCGCATTACGATGCCGCTTCAACAACGCCGGCGAGTACCAGGAGGACAGCAAGGAAACTAGCCGCAAATGGCTGGAACAAATATCTGCCATTGGCGTGCTGGTGCACTTGCAGTCTACGCTAGCGCCGCATGTGGTGAGGACAAGCAACACATTGATGCGAAGGCTCTCATGCAGGGCTGTTCAAATCCGGTCCTCGAGGGCCACTATATCAGGATCATATCAGACTTCTGCAGAGTTTGATGAGTTGAATCAAATGTGTTGGAGGAGGAAAATATCTAAAATGTGGGCCTCGAGGACCGGATTTGGACACACTTACACTACATGATATGAACTAAGGCATTGGGCCACCTGGAAGGAATTGATTAAGAGGTTTGTTTGAATATTTTGGTGCATGTTTTGTATCAAAACTGGTTTGCTTTTGCGTTTTCTCTACCTGCCTCATCTCCACCCCGCCTGCAGAAAGAAGAGCGGACCATGCTAGAAGACACCAAGGCGGCTCTGTCTGACTTGGACAAAGTCACAGTGTTCTTCAAGCAACTGGAGGATGAATGTCTAGTTGCAAGTAAGCTACAAAGACGTATTCAGTCAGTTCAGTCCAGCCCAGTCAAACCAGGCTGCTGGTGATGAGCAGCTGTTTGAGTCAACAGAATTGGAATAAAGTTCCATTATGTCTGGAAATGGTCACAAGAATTGTGCAAATTCTGCACCTTTCCATGTCTGTCTACATGATGTAAAAGTGTTTGTTTTTTTAAATGTTTTACTGAAGTTGTATTACAGTGCAGTTGAATGATAAGTAGTGGCAATGTTCCTTGGACATTATTGATCCAACAGCCCAGGATTATTGGCATTGTAAAGAGTGCAATCACCACATAGTGTCTGCGAGGTGCATCTCAGCCAATTTCACAGGCTTACAGCTTGAAGGCTTTTTAAGGAAAATGCTGACCCAAAAGGAAACTCTTTAAATGTCATCATTTCATTTTTTCTGAGTGGTGTGTCGTAATTGTAAAAATCCCATTACTGCTCTCACAGATGCCAACAGATATGTCGCGCCAGTGTTTACTGCAATAAAATTAGGAGAAGCCTAGATGTGATTTAAGGAGAAGAGGCAAACTATATTCTTCTTTTTATACTCCAGTGCAACTAATATCTTTTAGGTTTGCTCTTGTTTTTAAGTATTAAAACCATGCAAGTGCCAAGTAATGTTTCTCTCTCTCTAAAAGCACTGAAAATCTTTCAATTTAAAAAAAAAAAAAAAAAAAAAGGCAATCACTACTTTTCTCCCATTGTATTTGTAAGGTAATTGTCTCCCACATTCCAAATTTGGCTGTCTTGATAATGGCTCATTGTGTGTGTTGCAGACTCACCGGTTTGCTACCAGGTGGAGGGGAGCCGACAGGCCCTGAAGGTGACGCTCTACCTCGATAGCTGGCACTTCAATGAGCTGCCCAGTCGGCTGCAAAACGGCGGCAACCTCAAACTTCACACCATTCTCTTCACCAGAGGTATGCAGGAGCCAAGGGGCCAATCTGTTTTTGGAAACGGATTGCTCTGTATAACCGCTCACTCAAACAATGTCCCTTCTACATATACAGTATTGTCGTTCTGTGTAAGCAGTCTTAGTTATCAGCTGCCAAAGTGTACACATCTATCCAAACCGACGTTAAACAACACCTGACCAGACAGACGTAAAAAAAATCATCCATAAGCATCTGAATGCTTTGTTAATTAAATAAATATCTCACAGTGTTGTTCAGGAAACATCAGTGAAAAGACAAGCTTTAAATGTCAGACTTCATACATCACTGGGGGTCTCCGCTGCCCTCATTACACACTGAAGTGCTATTATTAATTGTCTGAAGCCATTTGCTTACCCACCTTTACTTTCTCCCTTCCCTTCACAAGTGCTCTGTTTCAGCTCAATGTGAATACTTCACCTCATGCATCATGGAGCTAAGCGCCAAAAAGTCATTACTTTTCCACAGACAATGGCTAGTTGGAACACTTATCCAACCAAAGCACTCATATGCTGCTCATATGTTTGTTAAATGTGTGCAATATGAAGCTGTATATCGCCCTCTAGTGGAAAAATGTTTTCTACAGATGGAAAAGAAGAGTGTCTTGTGATTTGATTGACAGTAGTAACTCATGAAATCATTTTTAACCTTGTAATCTTAACTTTTAAACATAGACATTTTACAATTTGATTAAAAAAAATAACTATATGTTATCATGTGGATTGAGATGATTCATTACCAGAATTCAAAGTTGTACATTTTGGTTTGCATCATGGCTTTGTTGTAAAACAACATATACATATGCAAGTGAGTGGATATCAAGTGTTTGAATTGTATTTTTTATTCATCCATATACTATTAAAGGGGAAGTCGTGTTAAAAAGCTTCTTTACAATAAACGTTCTAAACACCCGGACGAGTCTAAACAAAGTATTTGGATTGGCAAAAGTGTAAAGGCATAAAATGAACTAAAAAAAGTGATATATGTTATGGATGTATGCATGGGCAAAGGGTTTCAGATTTGTTTATCGAAGGGAGTTAAGACCACAAGTCTACTGCAAAGATAAACAGTGATGATCTGACTCTTGCTTGCCCTCTTCTGCAGCACTGGAGCGCCCAGAGGGCGTATCCCAGCAGGACTACATCGCCATGGAGGAGTTCCAGCAGCGGACCAATGCTGTCTCCTTGGAGAAGGTCAAGGCCTACTACCGCAGACTCAGGTGCTCAGGATGCTCGCCGTTAAAATAATTCTCTTTGGTGGTGTTGCTCCTGGGCTTCTCCTAAAGTTGTCTTAAACCATTTTGGGATGTATAGATATATTTAAAAATGAAAAGAATATAGTGATTAATACGACACACCAATTTCCTTACACCACTAAATTGTGATACATACGACTAAATACACTTTAAAATGATTCTGAAAGACTTTTGTCATCTGTTTGTCTTTGTGGAATGACTGCAGGTGGCTTTCCGATGTCATTTTATTAACCATGAGTCTTAAATTTCCTACTTCCCAGATGTCTGGAACGTTGGGTCAATACAAATACACAGTGACTGATCATTCATTCTTGATTGTTTACCTACATTAATAGAATTTGTCTGCTGCATCTTTGATCATTTTAGTGCAGGACTGTTGTGTTAATAATAATTCCATTATGATGTATTAAATAGACCAAATTCGTGTTCTTTTGAAAGAAAAATGTGAGAATTTGACCCAAAAACCCTTTCTGTCACAATAGGGCCTTCTATTTGGAGAAGTCAAATCTCCCCACAGACTCAAACACCACAGCAATGAAGATTGATCAGGTAAATATTCACTTATTCTCAATATTCTGCATTTTTCCTTTGCTTTTGCTGCTTTCTAATATCAAGTGTTATGCTGCTCCTGCAACTTAAGTTCAGCTGTATGCAATGTTGTGACTGAATATATAAATGCAAGCACAGATACTGGGCCTTGAAGTTAGAGATCTTCGACCGAGCATTGGCAAAGTAAGATGAACTGGTGTCTGTCCCGTTCGCTCACTGGAAAACCCCCATTAGCTTGTCAAGAAATCTTCCATTAACTCCGACTAACATCAACACTTTAGCATCCCCTATCACTTCCATTTACTGTTTATCTCAGCACTGATTACATTTTAGAGCCCCAAACTGACGGTAGTGTGCATTTAGTTTCCTGTTACTATATTAAAGTATTCCAGTGCATAGTGCTGGGCTAGTTTGTAGCATCTTGTTCAAGAGATGTGATTGAATTCAAAGTGTCAAGCTGGTCATTTTTTACAAATTACTCCGTAATCTTAAGTGTTGAAAATGGCTTGCTTTCGTTCAAGATGCAATGTTGAACAAACCTGCAGTTTTTTGGAATCACCTGAATACTGAGGTTTTTTTTTGGGGAGTAAGGCGATTTCGCCCGACACCAGCGATATTTGACATATAAGGATGGTAAATGTACACTGTAGAAAATAGAAACCAGATTTCAGTATCATGGAGTCGAGTGCTGTAGCAAATGCAAACCAAAACTACCACAATGAACCATAAGTTCTTGTGAGGAATCTTACATTTGATTGTGTACATGTCTTTAAAATCTTCTGGCACCTGACAATCTCAATCGTTGTCCACATACAAATTGGATCAATCAAGTCCTTCCAAATATGATTGGCATGGGCACAGTTCAGCCTACCTGGCTGCCTGGCTGCCTGTCAGCCTGCCAGGAGTTGACCCTTTCTTCCGTCCCACAGCTACTGCGACCCCTCAACACGCTGGACGACCTTTGTCGACTGATGCAGTCCTACGTCAACGTGCGCCACGGTGCTCACGGCCACCCTTCGGGTGTCAGCGTACTGTGCGTGTCCTCCGAGCTGTGCAATCGCCTTGGAGCTTGTCATATCACCATGTGTGCCACGGGCATGCAGAGGTCAGTCTTGCTAATGCAGAACAGTGATGTCATTCCGTGAGGGAGAACTATGAACTCACATCTGATTTCTCTGTGCTCAATGCAGAAGCACTCTAAGTGTGACACTGGAACAGGCAATGATCCTTGCTAGGAACCACGGCCTCTTGCCGCGATGCATCATGCAGACCATGGACATCATGCGCAAACAGGTAACCCAGTGAGATATTGACATTGAAGGAAATAAGAGTTTAGAACTGTCCTACTTGATTTCTTTGAAAATAAAATAAATGCCTTGAAGGATTGCATGCTCTACAAAGACCAGGAGAAGCATACCGATGCTTTTCTCTCTCCAGTAGACTTGATCATTGTAATGGTCTCCTTCAGAAGAGTATCAAAACAGCTACAGCTCATTCAGAATGCTGCAGCTCAGCTTCTGAGCTGAACAAAAGAGATCACAACCTGTTACTCCAGTCCTAACGACTTTACACTGGTTCCCAGTCAACTGTATTTTAAAATATGCTACATATTCTGAGGTCGGCCGACCCCGGTCAATTAGTGCAGCCCAGAGGTCAAAGCAAACACATCAGCATTCAGCTGTTATGCTGCACGCAAATGGAATAAGATGACAAGAGAACTCCAGTTAGCCTCAAATCTAAATTAAAATCCACGTTATGCTCCGTCGTACATATGATTCATTTCTTTGACAGCATTTCAATAATGCATGTTCCAAACTACTTTTTATTTCTGTATGTTGCTTTTAAATGTCTTAAATTCTCGTTTTTAAAGGGATACTTAACTTTTACTGCTGAAAATGACTAAATAAGTGAATATGGCTCTGAAATCTCATATTTTCTTATTGCCTGTCACCAGGGGGCAAGAGTTGAGCTCTCAGCTAAAAACCTCAAAGTGATGGACCAGATGCCGCCATCAGCACCAAGGTACTAAATAAAAAAGTTCCTCAATGCATGGCTTTTGTTTAGGCAGAATTCCTGAATTCTGTGTTTTGTCCTTTTGACAGACTCTTCAAGCTGTGTTTGCCGCCCTCAGATGGAGAACTCTGAAAACAAACAATTCAGAGACACACATGAAACAATCGAGTTTCTCGCCACTTTTCTATCAAAACGACAGAACCGCTCCTCCACTTGCTTTGTTGCCATGGATTCCAAACCCAAATATTAACTTGTCTGAGGCGCTCGGTCGTATCTGGCTTCAGCTTTCAAGACCAATGCAACCTGAAGTTTCGACACTGAGAGTTCTAATGAGAAGCAGCCTCATTTCTGCTTGAGTATTCTGCCTGCACAGATCTCATAAAAACGGAATTAACCAAACTAGCTGTAGCTCCCATCCGAAACTCAGAGGTTGTCAGTTTTTTTTTTGCCTCAGACTGCAACTCCGGAGGTCTGTCTGCGTTATCAAGACTGGTGTTCCACAGAGCTCAATGTTCGGACCTTGACCGAACAGTATTCATTTATGATTACTGGCAGAGTAGAAGCAAAAAGTCATGGCAGAGGAATTCAAAGTAAGGATTTTAGGGGCGGATCAAACCCTGTGCGTGTGGTTAACTGTGCAATTACTGTAGGCTTAGTGTGAGTACTGTATTGCGGCACTATATGAAGGATAGTTATTTATTGTGACTGAAAGGAGCGTTTCTTTGAATCCCTTATTCAACCACACCAGGTTTTAAAGAATCTACTAGCATTCCAGCTGGCATATTGAACAGTATTTAAAGGACCAATGACCTGCCATTACTGCTTGTTTATTGTGATCTAATTTATGTGAGCTTTTGACAGGAGGTCTTTTATTCACATTCAGGGAGTATAAGGGATGGAAATTGAGCAGAATCAGGACAAACAAAACAACGCACCATTTTGTCTAGTCAATGGATAGCGATATTTAATCATTGGTAAATTATTAATATATTCATTCAAATGTACTACCTGAAGGATTCCCTTCTAATATTGATGTTTATTTTAACATTTTTAAAAGGTCAAAAGACGACGTATTAAAATAGACTCAGTGAGGGCATGTGACAGTGTTAGCAAAAAAGTACTGTAAAGAGTTGTTAGGTGGCGCTAAACAAAGGGATCAGCGTAACATTTCATTGTACTACATGCAAGCCGTAACAATGGCAAGCGCCCATGTTAGCTTATGTCTTAAAACAGACAAATAATGCCAGATATTGGATTGGATATTTTTATGTCTAAAATATTGTATGTCAAAGTTTTGCTTTTTTAAAAATAAAAAAAAAAAGGAATGGACTCTCTGTCCATGACAAGTGTACCCTCGCCGATCAGTGTTGTTCTGGAAAAAGGTTTGAAAGACATTTCAGCACTCTTGACATGCTGCATTCATTCGGCTGATGGCGTCTCCTACTGACTATTTATTCATAAGAAATCAGGACCCAAACCACATCCAATCCGGTGTCAGGTCGAGCAACATGCATTGCTTAATTGCTGCATTGGCTCATCTTCCATGTGCATTATTGGTTTCGATTTGCTGATGACTGCAGCATGTTGAATAAACAAGCATGTCATTGGTGATACGTTGTATTTACATTATTCTAATGTTTCTTACTGTATATATGCGATATTTGCAATTTTATCTTGCTTGAAAATAACTGTACAAAGGATCCTTGTTTCTAAAATTATCACTGTAAATGCAATCTTAACAAGCTAGTAAATAAAACGTTCCAAGTATGACAGTTCTTGTGTGTGGTATGGACAGTGAAACATACTCTGCTCATATTGTATGTAGTTGTGTTTCTATAAAATATGTGGCAGTTGCATAAATGTTGTGATACTATCATTGGTCAAATATTGCGATTCCAATGCAAATGAGGTTTTGTGTTACTATGGCGACTATCAAAAATGGTGAGACAGCACAGCAGGGCTACATTTGAACCACAGTCGGATGAGGTACATATTACTCTAAGAGAAGAAAGCTACACACTCGTCAATATTTTATGAATATTGGCCATCAAATAGAAGCCTTCCTTGTATCCTAGTTACTGGAAGTTTTATTAGCAGTGCACAAGAGTCAAGCAATGCAATCACCATCCAACACGTTTGGAGCAACTTTGCAAGGAAGAGTGAGTGGGAAAAGAATGACATGCCAGCCACGTTGCCCCAAAAACTGTTCAAGTTACGATAAGTGCTTCAACAATGTATTGTTAAACAGAGAGTACGGTGTGGACAGATTACACCACATATTGTTTCAGGTTTTAACGTCATCTTAATTGTTCAGGTTATCTATTCAGTAGTGTGATGAATTAGTCATTAGTATGTCTCACAGTTTTAAAGATAGGGATTTATATTTTGGATTCCTGTGTCGTGTTTGCATGTTTTCATGTTTGTGTGTTCTGTCCATGTCTTCATTAGGGAAAGCTGGGGACTATCTCAGCTGTCACTGGAGGAAGTACATCCCTATAGAAAGACTCTCGATGACGCTGGTGAGATTTGGAGCAAGGGTGGGCAAACTATGGCCCTTGGGCCACATACGGCCCACTCCCTTGGGCTCATTGAGTGTTGAAAATATATTTAGCATTACACAGTCAGCTTGTTCAGAATCATGTTGCTAAGTGAAGGTCTGCCATACCAGTGAAAAGTGGTGTTCCACTGATTCTATTGTATTAGGTTGTGATATCACATTTCACCACTAGCTGGATGAAATTGCTAAATTGCACTTGCATTTGCGTCTAACACTACGTGAGTAGGTCTGATAATTTTTGCAGACTTGGAATGACATACAACATACAACCCCAATATAATATATTAAAATTTTGTGTGAGTTAATTTGGTGAAAATGTACCAAATTAGTTCTTGCACTGAATGTTGGTTCACTATTCAGCATTTTGTCATCTTCAAATTGTAAATTTATGCAAGAGAGACCTTTGTACTGGAGAAAAGTCATAGTATGTGTTTTTTGTTGTTTCTATTCATTCCCTTAAAAGGCAACATTGATCACTTGGGCAGTTGCTAATTGATGAGCTGGCAAACTTAAGGGAACGCTTAGCGATATGCGATTTTTCCTGACTGTCTCCTACTCCAGTGGAAGACGACGAGGTGAAAGTCAAACTGCAGATTGGGTGAGGAGAATATTCCATTTGGCTCTCACGCACGGACCGGACCGCATTGGCCGCAGCATTGAGTGCGAGCGCGCGCACACACACCCAGACACACACACGCACACACACCCTGGCACACACTCCTCACTCATCCAAGGCGATGCATTCCGACGCCACGGACCACTCCTCGCTTGAGTCGCCCCGATTTTAGGATGGTGCAGAAATCCCTCAACGGCGGTGTATACCCAACTCAAGCCGGCGAGAGGAAGCACAAAGTCGGCTTCGTGGGTCTGGAGCCGGGGGGTCCCGAATCGAGCCGGGACGGGGCGCTGCTCATCGCGGGAGCGGAGAACAGCACCAAGCGGGGCAGCAGCATCCTGTGCAGACCCAGAGCGAGCATCTCCTCCGGGAGCAGAGCCAGACCTCCCAAAAAGAACGCCAGTTACCGCAAGCTGCAGAATTTTCTCTACAATGCGCTGGAAAGACCGCGGGGATGGGCGTTCATCTACCACGCTTATGTGTGAGTGATGCTTCTTAATTCTCGGCCTTTTATTTTGTGGGGTGCCGTTTCTGCTCGATTTGAGAGAAAGGAGCAGATCATCTAAGATTCATTCATTCATTGATGACAAATGTCACCAATGAATGAATGAATCTCATCAATTAATTTAGTGACGAAAAGTTGATTTGGTGCTGCCAAGTTGACTTGTATCATCATTTTTGGTCGTCATTGTGTTCGTCATTGCGACATTTAGTCGATTTTCCAGTTACTCGCATTTTTGTCATACCTACTTTCTATTCCTGGCATTGTCCAAAAAGGCCGCTTACGTCTTACAATCTCCGCCAATGACGCCACGATATAAAAAAGATTAAACCGACAGATTTATAATCAATCCCCCAAATTACTATATAAATAATACAATGTGTCAACCGGGGTATCTGCGTGCGCGTGTGCGTGCGTGTGCATGTGTGTGTGCGTGCATGTGTGGTGGGGGGGGGGGGGGGGGGTCATCTTGACAGGGGTACCCTGTGTGCTTCCCCCGCCCACCAGAATGTCTTCCCATTTCAGGCGATGGAGGAACAAGAGCTAGATAATGAATGTTAAGAAATAAAATTGATTAAAACAGCTACACGAAAGATTCATGGTGGAGCATAAAAGCCACCAGTATCTGGTGTAGATAATATACTCAGTGAATCTGGAAAAAGTCAAACTAACCATGCAGTACAGGGTTAGGTATATTCTTGTTAACAAAGCTACAGGAACATGTTTTGTTATCAAATAGACAGTGATAAATGTTTAACTTTTTATTTTTGTCCTTAAGTACATATCAGAGCCAGAGTTTTTTTTGGGCTATTGTATTTGTACTTCTACTTGAGTCATCTGTGTGTCAGTCCACCAATGCATAGTTGGTCTAATGTTTGTTTGGAACCAAGAGATTCTGACTTCAGGTTGAAGCACTGTGGTGTGGAGAGCAGCATCAGCATTAGCAAGAGCCCACTTGAAGCTATCGCTGCCTTCAATCTGGGTGGCTCCATCCATATGTATCAGTCTTGGCCTCTGGCATGTGCACTGAGGCATTCTATTCCCACCATGAGTTTGGAAAATATGATCACCATCCAATGACAACCTCGTTCACTTTATGACCAGTTGGAGCAAAATACGTATATTCGTCCATGTTCTCTTAATGTGCCACAGCACAACGGTGGGCAATTAAAGCTTCTTATTCCATGGAGGGACAATTTCTTTGCTGCCCCTGTTGTTAAGATGATTTGGCTAGTGAGAACAGCGTTCCCATTTTCCTAAAAATGAATTACTCTTCTTAGGGTTAATATTGCAGTCATATAGATGGTAGATTTGACAATCATGAACACCATTGTCATTGTTAGCTATTATTTCCTTGTTTTTTTCCCCCTCCAATAATAGCCTAATGCGTTTAGGCTTCCCTAATAATAAAAGTCGAGCAGTCCAGTGTGTAACATATTATTTGGGAAATACTCACATTTTGGATTTTATTGTGACAGTGAAAATGCATGCTTGGGTAGTTGCCAGTCAAATTGGCCTTACTACTGAAATATTTACATACTTTGAAGGACTAGTAAGACTGGGCTTTCATTGGAAAACACAGACACACACACACACACACACACACACACACACACACACACACACACACACACACACACACACACACACACACACACACACACACACACACACACAAACTGTCTGGATTCTTGAAATATTATTGTAATACCAGAACAGTCGACCAAAACCCCGACATTGCTAGCACGGGGCACATGGTTGTAAAGACTCTTCGGTCACACTTTTTGTCTTTGATAGGCTATTCTTGTCAATGCGTCTTTTAAAAGAATAATTAGAAATTAGAGACATAAATCATAAAAAATAATTGGTTTTCCCCCCCATCCCATTAAGTTATTTGACTGCCACGAACACTTTTTTTTTTTCACTTGTATTGCAAATATTGACCATAGTGACCACACCACACTGAAGCAGTATGATGTCTTGCTGAAGGGTGCATAGACTGCCGAACAACTAATGACGGACGAGCAAAATCTACTGACACGATCACCTGGTGGACTCTTCACCTTCTAACCTAATGCATTACAGATGGCTTTTCTCGACACTTCTTCTTACACGTGTCCTTCTGGAATCATCAAAGACACCATTATGCACTGTCAAGGTCACTGTTGTGGATTGTAAATGTAAGACATGTCGATCAATAACTGAGGTTCAACTATTTGAACTATCATTAGCAAAGAAGCTAGTAGTCAATACGAGTGTTAAAGCCAACATCATTTGCCAGCTTGTCCTGCTAAAATGATCAATTTGAGTGTTGGCAGCTCACGCGAAGCAGATCATGTCTGAACCTCACTGTGTTCTCTTTACAAAGTAGAGAAGGCTCTTCAGCAGTGACGATCATAGTCGGTCATCTGCACCCTCAAGGAAAGAGAGCAGGTTCGAAGACAAGGTCACTGAGGCCTAGGTCAATTTAAACTTTTTTTTTTGCTGAGCAAGTCAGCTAAAAACTTATTCGGAGAGCTTGGTTAGTTTTGGTTAGCCCATCTGCACACACACTTAACCTCTTCAACTCAATTGTAGATTATGGAAGGGGTATTTTTTACAATTTAGGATGAATGTTAAAGAATATTACCAGTATCAAGTCATTTAAAATTGAATCGCAATGACCAATGCTTAGAAACAGCAAGGGCGAAAACAGCCCAAGCTGAACTAATATCAAGTCTTGTTCTTTTTTCCCCTAGAAAATTAACCGCAATCACTCCAGACTCTACTGGAACATTAACTAATTGCTGTTAAAGATGCCATCATCAAGCAATGTAAAATAATTTTTAATACTCTGCATGCAGTGAGTCTGTTTGCAATGTGATAAGACCCCATAATTCAGTTGATCTGGAACAATTGTTTCTGTGCTTAGGATAGTAGGCTATTGCTGTTTTTGGTCGGCGACGAGAGCTGGGCACTGATGTGATGATGTGATATATATGTATAATGATAGTAACGTTTTTATCGTGCCACTTCTCCTTCCTGCATAGTGTCATCCGTCACTTGTCTTGACTATTACTGCAAACGGCCAATGATGAGAATGACAGAAGGAGTCAAATTTGATGTTTCACTTACTATCCCTGTTGCATCAGGTGGCAGAGCAAATAATATCCAAGGAAGTGAGAATCAGTACGTAGACATACACGACAAACCTATTTGTGCAAAATTAACATCAATGAGAATTAATAAATGACGAGATGGGTGAACACACATCAACAAAATTATTAATACTAATTATTTAGTTTGTGAGTCTAAATTTGCATTTTGCGACTCATCAAAACACAATGAATAGCAAATCTGAGAATCACAGATTTTTAAACATTTCCGATAATTAATAGCCAAGACTCCTGGCTTGTAAAAGACAGTAGTGTAACTGTTTAATATTAATCGGTGGAAAACATCACATATGAACAGAGGTCATTTTAGTTACCCTGTGACTGGGCATGGCGGCCATTATTTTCGAGTGATGACTACAATTTGGGTAAATTCAGTACGGTGTATCATCTGATGGATCTGAGTCACTACCACTTCCACAATGGTAGAAGAAAAAGGCTGTTGGCTGGTGTGTGCTGCTCAAGATAGTTGTGTTGACACTATTGCAGTCTGAACCTGGAACTTTTCAACAATACAATGAAAGAGAAACTTCCATTTTTTGTTGTCCTCCCTTAAGGTTGAAAGTTGACAAGCTGTAGTGCTTGCCAGCCACTACTCAAGAACGTCATGACTGTCTATGGCTTGTGGTTGTTATTACAAGAGGGCACATTTTCCTGTCTTCTTCCCATTTCAGTGGAGTGTGTATTAACTCCACCCTCTTGGTATCCAACCACAGTGATAGATACCCCAAAAGCAGGGTGCCCAAAACTGCTATTGTACAGATCTGGTTTTGATACCCTGCACAAATTTTTATGATGGTCACTAGTAAATGAGTACACAGCCTAACAGTCATTCTTGTTTCTGTGTTGGCGTTCTTGTCTTGATGAGACAAATAAAATGTAATTTTCATGAAAATGTTCTTAATATCCTAGTGACGTAAGCCGATGGGGCCCGACAAACCCACCAACCGACCTCACTTTACCGATTTCCTCAGCTCGAGTTTGTCGCAGCAGTCTATATTTAGCTTCGACGAGCATGCAATGTAATGCTGAGTGCTTGATCTGCAGCTCAGCAAGAAATGCCCACTTTTCTGCTTCCACTAACAGACACTTGATTGATCAATAGTCACAATTCTATATATTTCTGTATTACTCTGAATTGCTGCACCCCACCACCACCAAAAAAAACCCTGTAAAATTGGAAAAGACCAACCTCTGATGAAGAAAAGTGCAACACAATAGAATAAAGTAAAAGCCGTCCTCATGAAGTCAGGGGAAAACGATGCACTGTACACAACTTTCCTAAGTTGCAGAAGTTTGAAGTTATGCAATATTATTGCCAAGGAATGCAGAAGTTTAGTTCGGTAGAGTCGCTTCAGATGGATAGCATCAGTAGTAGGACTACATGGCCAGATGGCTAACTAGATTTATTTAATGGTCATAATGCAGTAATGCTTTTCAGCCTGGAGTGAGAGGTGTTCGCGTGAGGAATTGTGCCAGAACAAACACTCTACACATATAGTATATGCCACATGTGACTTAGAGAGAATGCGAAAAATGTTTTCCCACTCATTCTAATGAGAGGAAAAGCCATAAAATGAGACCACATCAATAAAAAAACAAAGCAAGACAGAAGAAAAGCTTCTTTCACACATTGTAAGGGCTGTCTTTGAGCCAGCAAGCTGTGACTACAGCGGCCATCAATGATGTATGAGATGTTCGGTACGGAAGATGACCTCACTGTAACCTGACGAAAACAGAAAATGCACTTTGACGTGACTCACAAATGAGATCCACGCCACAACAACACGAATTCTACTGTTTCTTCTCATTCACTCTTTTGCAAGTCACTGCAACAAAAGACTTCAGTCCATGTTTTAAAGGAAACTTCAATGACTAAGCTTTGACAATTTTTGTCTATAGAACCAGAACAGTGTTGGACCAAAGTTCTTGGAAAGTTGGAGGATTATCATTCAGGGCATACGAAGGGACCCCATTCAACCCCTGATAGATGGATTAATTAATTAGTTAATTAATTAATGAATTAAGTCATTTTGATGGATTTTATTTAAGCACTTCCTACAGTGTACATGTGACATCTGATCCAGAGCTATTGTAGTGTGTGCCATCTTTTTTCCGTACTGATATAAATGTAGGTCGTGCCAGAGATTCTGTTTCATCTGCTGCATTGGTTCCAGTTTCAAATTTCTCCAGGCGTTCTCCATTAGCTAAGTATTGGATTCTTTCCAGGAGCTCTTTTTCCCTGAGGATATGTCCTGCTGTGTCTCGCGCTCTTATAATTCATTTATCGTGCAGCCAATGAAATGGTAGCAGGAAGTCATTTTGGGCAGGAAGAGGTGGTTGCACAAATGATGTTTTGATGACTTGAGTGACTTGAACTCCATGATGTACTTGCTCCAAATTCATTTCATTGATTGATTTGTATTGATAATTTTCAACTCTGGTAGTAGATGTGGCGTAAAATCCAAATGAAAACTGCTGAAACCAAAAGCTTGTATTGATCTTCTTTTCTTCAATCAGCCTTTTTTTCATCCAAAATCTTCCTTCTTTTTTTTGCAAATTCACTTCTGCTATCATAAATCATTCTTAATGAACTACTTGGCCAGACTTTGTAAATGAGAACAGTCAGAGCACCACCCAGACCTGATTCATTCATTTTCCATTTGGTTTTGTTCACATTCGAGGAATCAATCTTTGCGTTAGATTGACCCACAGAAACCAAAACACAGAGTTGGATCTGAAGTCAACTAATAATTTTGGCTGGTTCCCACACAAGGGCAATTAATTTTCCCTTGTCCCTTTTCTCGGATGTTTTGAACAGTTTGCTTTCTTGAGCCTTGTAAACAAATATAGTATTTTTTAACATACTCATGATTTTTTGTTCCTGTGCTCTTTCCTGTCTTTTCCTATAGCTTCCTCCTGGTCTTTTCCTGTCTCATTCTCTCAGTTTTTGCCACCATTAGAGAGTTCAAAAATAGCTCAGAGAGTGCCTTGTACATCCTGGTGGGTATTCCTTTTAGCATTTAACGCACAACACAATTGTGCACCCCTTTAATTCAAAGCGCTAACGCCGCCGTTTTATTTCTGCTCCAACAGGAAATCGTGACTATCGTGGTGTTTGGAGTGGAGTACATTGTGAGGATATGGGCTGCTGGCTGCTGCTGTCGATACAGAGGATGGAGAGGGAGGCTCAAATTTGCCAGGAAGCCTTTTTGTGTCATAGGTGAGGAACATTCATGTCAAAGGTCAATTTGGATTCTGTCGGTGTGTTTTGGGATAATCGCGCTCAGCGTGGTATGTCGCTCTCGACAGACATGATGGTGCTGGTTGCCTCGGTGTCTGTGCTGGCGGCTGGATCTCAAGGCAATGTTTTTGCCACGTCGGCCATCAGGAGTCTGAGGTTCTTACAGATCCTTCGCATGCTGCGTATGGACCGCCGAGGGGGCACTTGGAAGCTGCTTGGATCAGTCGTGTACGCCCACAGCAAGGTGGGTACATACCATGTGAAATGTTGATTTACCCTAAAAAATGTCAGTCGTAACCAATGTTCCCTCTAAGCTGCGCGCGTGCGCAATCGCGCACTGCCCGCACGTTCTCAGCGCACAAGAAATCTATCCAGCGCATAAACATCCCCCGACCCCCCATTAGCACCCCCCCGAAGTGAAACGAACACGCAGCGTTGGACGTCCCATTAGCACCCCCCCCCCGAAGCGACCTGATGTTGCTCACTATAGTCCTCAGTTTGCTCAGGGAGCTTGTGTCTATGCCCAGATACTTGAAAAATTAGAGGGAACATTGGTCGTAACCATGCCTTTCCGGATCAAACTTTGCAATGATTAAACATTTGATTATTATATGGGAAATGTTTCAATTCATTTTGTAAAATCTTTTGATAAAGGGCTGGGATTAGATTTGACTTTTCACTGGTTCATGCAATGATCCTGTCATTATGCTTTCATCCACTTGCACGTTGAAATGCAAAGGAAAAAAGTTAGTGGACAGCAATCATGCACTCATCAGTATTGATGATGATTATTAAGCATAATATAATCATCATCAAAATGGATGGCTGGATTGTCATTACTATTGTTACTGTACCAAATTATAATTATCATTCAATCAGCCATCTAGTGACATGCTTCACATGCGGTCGTGTGGCCTGTGCTGGTTAATGTGTCTTAAAAGTAAACTATTAGTGGGCTCTAAAAGGCAGCAAGAACCCACAGAAGACATTTTGTGTTCATGTGAGGTGGTGGGAAGGAGCAAGGGCTGATGGGTGAATATTCTAAGACATTTATTCAAGAAATACAGTGGAACCTCAAGTAACAAAATTGGTTCCATAAATATTCTTGTAACCTGAAACATTTATAAATGGAGGTAATGTTTGCCATTGCCACAAAATATTATACTTATCTTTATTTCCAGTGTGTTGTTAAATTAATATAATGCAATATACTAATATGTGAAAACACAATATTAAAAAGTCATTTAAAGGACATCTTGCATGGGTTGTATGTGTAGGAACTCATCACAGCATGGTACATCGGATTCCTGTGTCTCATCTTGGCTTCATTCCTGGTCTACTCGGTGGAGAAGGAGTCCAACAAAGAGTTTGAGACCTATGCCGATGCCCTTTGGTGGGGACTGGTAGGACTTCTCCGTACTTCTCCGTCATAGTAATGGTCAAACCTATTTATTCATTCTCTTCAGCATCTCATGCCACATTTCATTGAAGCTTTGTATTTTTCAAATCTGTCCCCAGATAACTCTTACCACCATTGGCTACGGAGATAAAGTTCCCCAGACTTGGAATGGGCGCCTGCTGGCGGCCACCTTCAGTATGGTTGGCGTGGCCTTCTTTGCACTTCCTGCCGTAAGTAGCGTACTGTGTGTGCTTCGTTTGTTATCAAATAGAAAATGATCTCTTATGGTGATGCAACTTGAGCTAAGCTTTGGTTTATTTGCTGTCCAAGGATGTATATAAAGTGTGTTCATCCAGCTTCTATACTTCTGATCCTGATTAGAGTCATGGCCGACGTGTCATACCCTGGACTGGTCGCCAATCAGTAATAGGGTGATTCTGAATGTTGCTCTGATCGAGACTGAAAATGATCACTGAGAACCACTGTTCTTATTGAACCGGCTTTTCTCTTTTATATTCAGCTGTAGGGGGGCTGAATTTTGCTCCGATAATTAAATAAATTGTTAGCACCAAGGACTTGCAATTAACGATTATTCTAATGAGCCATTTATCTGTCAATTGCATTATTAATGAATGAGTGAATGAGTGATCTAGGAATCTGACAGAAAATATTTTTTTAATTTATATCTCATTATTCAAAGACAGGATTGAAATTAAAATTGAAAGTGCAAAGAAATGCATAAACATAAAATGATTATAATTCAGTGAATGGTTTAGGCCGTGCCAAAGATCTTTGAAAGGGTCTTACTTTTACTAAGCACACATATAATCAGTCTACCTTTGGGGAGGATGACAGAAATATGATCATTTTGACTCTTGATATGCTGAAAATATAAAATAGTTTTGACATTTTTAAGTTAAAGAAAGTCTCTAAAAAATTAACCGATCATCAAAATAGCTGTTGATTAATTTTCTCATCAACTAAAAGGAATTACTGAAGCTTATTTAACTGACAAGGAAGTGATCTGGCAGTGTTCACACCCACAATGTCGCCAACACCCATTTCTATCTGTATGCATTTATGGAAATACCAAGTTAGACGGTTCTTTGTGCTAGAGATGAGCTGGGCTGAAAAATAGGGCCCATTGCATCGCATCATGAGCGGTTTTCAGTTTTGTTGGTGTTTTTCTTGTGAACTCACAAAGAGACTTCATATTCTCAAATTCTTTGTCCCCTTCACATTCGCAAATCTCCCCTGTGGTGTTATATGCCGACCGCGCATGTATTTGTTACTCGTTATTACATGCTCAGCTTTTTACCTCCGATTCAAAGAGGTCAGAGTCAGCAGTTATGCGGGTTCATTGTACCCTTTGTGAAACCCCCCCCACTGCAATGCAATGTCAGCACTTGACACGTTTGGGCTGTGAAACAAAATCCTCACTTTACTTATTTTTATTCAATTAGGGGTTTTATCTGTTTTAAGGATAGCTATGTTAAAAAAAAAATACGGTAAACTATCCATCCATTCATCTATCCATCTCTTTTCCAGTCACATCTTGACAAATAGTAGCTTCTAGCATCTTACTCCAACTTCCAGTGTATAAAACGTTTTCTGACCTTCTTACGTTCTTCTTCTCCTTCCTTTACAAATTGTTGCAAAAAAAGCCACAAGAAGCTAAAGCTCAAAAACTCCAGGGAAAGTAAACGATAAACATGCTTGCTCAGTTTAAATGACATTATATGCTAACATTACTTAAAATAAAACATAATTTATTACTTATAACTGCAAAAAAAAAAAAATCCACTGTGATCCTCTGCAGGGCATTCTTGGTTCTGGTTTTGCCCTCAAAGTTCAAGAGCAGCACAGGCAGAAACATTTTGAAAAGAGACGCACTCCCGCAGCAAGCCTCATCCAGGTACCCATTTGAACGTAGCGATGCTTTACAAGGCTCCTTTGTCCTTGTCAGCCGCTCGGATTTTGTGCCACATCTTCCTCTTACAGGCTGCATGGAGGTTTTATGCAACCAACCTTTCCCGCACGGATCTGATATCCACTTGGGATTTTTATGAGCAGACTGTAGCAACCCCAATGTACAGGTAGGCTATCATTCAATCAAATGTACTCTTGCAGAAGTTCCAGGACTGATGTCACAAGCACAAATCCAAAGTTTTCGCCTTCAATGTGAGCCCGACAGCCAACCAGCACATCTGCAAAGAGTTTCTGAGACATTTGCTTCTTTTTGTGCAAGAGAAAAGTTATGACCGGGGCATTATTTTGAAAGAGATTGTTTTTACTTTGTAGTCTGGATTAAAATACACATTTTATAAAAACAGCTCTGCAACATTTCTGACACTTCTTAATCTCTGATGTCTCCTGTAGATTGCTTTAAAAGCTTTTTACTGTCCGATGATAAGATGCCTTAGCGACTCTTACAGCCAAGATTTGATTCCGCAATAGGATATTGCAGCGTCTCTGTTCTGCTTAGAAGTCCTCTATTTCATCCACGTTGTAAATGAAGGTGATGAGCAGCGCAAAAGTCAACTGCCAGACTGATTGCAATAAGCACCCGCAGGCAAAAATCAACCTTTGCTCAGCAGGGAAGTGAACATGTTTTTGCAGAAAAGCTGAATGTTTCAAGTGTCTTTCTCCCTCTCAGATTAATTCCGCCTCTGAATCAATTGGACCTGCTGAGGAATCTAAAAGGAAGGTCTTTCAGGTACGATCACCACAGAGACTGATGCTTTTTGGGGTAATTAATAATGATGAACAAAGCTGAAGTCGTAAATCAATCATGTCAGAATAGAGCAAACACAAGCATTATGCATTATTTAGCTATTAAAATTAGTACGGTTCCTGATATTTTGACCCTCACATTTTTAAATGAGGTAGCCAACATAATAAAAGACATTGTATTCCAATGTCAATAATTTCTTTCTTTCTCTTTCTTTCTTTCTTTCTTTCTTTCTTTCTTTCTTTCTTTCTTTCTTTCTTTCTTTCTTTCTTTCTTTCTTTCTTTCTTTCTTTCTTTCTTTCTCTCTTTCTCTCTCTCTTTCTCTCTTTCTCTCTTTCTTTCTTTCTTTCTTTCTTTCTTTCTCTCTTTCTCTCTCTCTTTCTCTCTTTCTCTCTTTCTTTCTTTCTTTCTTATTGCCCATTTACAGTTTTGCATTTCTTTCAAATCTAGTACATGGGTGTCTATGATTCCATCACTATGAATGAATATGTTTAAAAAAAAAAAGTTAAATTATTAACTTACTGGTTGTCTTTGAAGGTTCGGCTGAACACTTGCTTTCTGTCATTTATGAATTGGAATGCATAGCAAAATTCAGAAGTTGCCCAGTGGCTTGCCTGCTATCATTCATGTTGTTACTTCAACCCGATTTTCAAAGACAACCAGATAAAGGCTGCTTCAAATACATCATCATCTGATTAAATTGTCTGCTAGTCCCAGCCAACTTTTACAATCTTCGTCTCTAGAGTCTATTGCTACTTTTTGAGAAATTTGCCTGTTCTGCTCACAGGAAGGAGTCCCAAACAGAAACCTCTCCCAGGTCGGTAATATGATTGATTCTCTTGTCTTTTCCTCTTCTCCTGTTGGCCTTTCGTCAACTCTGCTTTTAGCTGCTGCTGAGCCACTCTTCTTGGAGGGAGTGTGTGCGTGCGTGTGTCTGTTGGCAGCCATGGGTGTGGTTGTACGTTACAAATGCCTCCTTCAAGAATGGTCTTGCTGCATTTGCATATGTGATGCTCAGGGATGAGTGCTCACAGCTTCCCTAGTACATTCCATTACTAAACTGACTTTTGACAGCAAAGCATTCCACATCACAACAGGAAAAAAGTGTTTTTGTTTTTTTTAAACACTTTTCAATGCTTTGTTTATCTTTTGCCCTACCCCCACACATTCATTTGGACAAAGGAAACATGCTTGATGACATACGATCAACACTTTATTGTGACTGCAGGCATTAGAGTGAAAACACTAAAATGTTGAAAAATGGAATTTGGTGTTTTGATGCTCACAGAGGTATGATAATTACAATAAAGTGTCATTACAAACACAGTTAACACAGTTAAGCACATGCCGCTGCTTTGTTTTTGTCTCTTCTACTGCTCCAGTAATGAGAATGCACACAAAGACAGACTTTGTGGTTGCTGTCCGAGAACTTTTAGGTATAGTTCTTCCACAAATACTACCCACTGCACTGCAAGTTTGTGTGTCACCTCCTGCACCTCCGTTCTAATCCCGCCGTCAACGTATGTTTTTTTTTTTGTAGGTGTGATGAATTTGGGTCACGTGAAAATAGTCGGTTCTGTTTGAAGGACGTTTTTCATATTTTAAATTCTAATTGCACCACTGGTTCCACAAATTAGTGCTGCAGTGAAAAAAAAGCTAGGCAGTGATTTAATTGTAAATAAAATACCTCATTTATTGAATAAATACTCAATTAATACTTTACTCAATTATACTCAAAAAAAATGTTCAATTTCTCATAATTGACTCCTAATCTATTGTTTGAGATATCGTGAGGTTTTTTGTCTTTTGTTTATCCTTTCACTGTGGGGCAGTGGAAACATATCCATAATCACAAGTGGCAGGTTTTTAATCATCTTCAACTCTATATTTTTATTAAAAAAAAAAACATTTGTGTACTATATATGTGTATGCTATGTCATATAGAATAATTTTTTTTTCAAATAGTAAGAAGAAGAATATCAGGAAGCAATATCAAGAAATAATTATTCCAACTGCGCATGAAAATACGCCTCCTTTTCTTCAACTCAGGACGAATAATAGGCGGAACTATGCCACACATTACCTGCACAGTAGACGTGGCGTCTGTAAAGTTGACAGTGCTGGGGAGTTGTAAGAGCAAGTGCAGCATGGAGCAAAAGCTGCTCGTGTTTCAACAGTGACCCAAAAAGAATCAGTTATTGCAAAGGGATTGTTTTATTTTGCAGCATTTCTGTGTTATCTGGAAAGAAACCATACAAAGAAACATATTACTGCTCTATCAAAGCGAATGTATTTAATATTCATTTGAATTGTTTCTGTAATTAAAGCATTTTCTTTGCTTGCTGCTTTTTTGCCACTGCTGACTATCTTCTGACTGATTGTTTTTGTTTTCTTGTTTTCACAAAGGACATTGAGTATGAGCCTTTATTTGTTTATTGCATGATTTGTGTTGTCCTTTTGCACATAGGCAGAGACACCACCGCTCATCTTTTTGAGATGGCACTTTGCTTCCCATGCATGCTTGCTTGTAGCTTCCTGCTGCTTGCCTGCCCTGCTGAATGCCCCACCGTGTTCCTATAAGGACATGGATTCCACTGCTGTAGGTTCCCATGAGGTAAGTGTCACACCAGTGTGATACCTTTAACATTTAAACAAGCAAGAAGATAAGGACACGTAATTGTTATGCTTCACAAAATGTTACTTAACCTACTGATGCCATGCAGTTATTTTCACAAAGGCTGACTATTTCTTGTCTTCCAAGTCGGAAGGCGAGCCTGAAGGACAAGGTGTTCCCCAGTCCTTCCAAGCCCCCATTGGCCAAAGGGAAAGACCAGTCTCCTGGACCAGAAGATGGCGCTGAGGTGAGCCCTGGCAAGGTCGCTAAGAGCTGGAGCTTTACGGAGAAGAACCGAGGACCCAAGCATTCCTTCAGAGTCCGAGGCAGCGCCTCACGACAAAACTCAGAGGGTAAAGCATCTCAATATACACGTTCATTCAGAAAGGTCTTAGACTGTACCTTTAGAAATCTCCAAGACCTCTAGAATTTGGGAACAAAGCAATGATGTCACAGAAGTATAAAGAATACAGTGTTGGGGAAGTTATGAATGCAGATCATCCCACTCAAGTCATTTCACTTCACAACAAGCAAAAGATTGCCACCCCAAACAACCACATAACTTTGCGTTGGGAAAGTTAATAAATGTCCAATTGAATTGAAGCAAGCAATTTTTCAGGTTTAATAGCTAGTTTAGTAACATTTGTCTGTTAGCGCTGTTCTGACTAGAATCCATAATGAATTGTTTTCCATGTCTTTCCTTTCTCTCTCCTTGCAGCAATTGAAGGTTTAATAAGTAAGACAATGGGATATTTTTGGTTGGCTTATAGGGGGGGGGGGGACAGTCGTCAAGACAAGCTTCATCTATTTGAAAAACATGCATGCTGAAATCTGCTGAGATTTTTTTTCACTTGACATGAACCCCTTTTCTATTTTTTCTTTTTAGCCCTGTATTTTGGGATCTATAGCCACCACTAAATTTGCCGGGATAAGTGAACAAATTGCCACTGATGGTAGATTAGTAAGTTAATTGTGGGTTCAAGTCAAGTGGTGTCAAGATAAAAGGGAAAATGCCCCCAAAAGTGCCCAAGTCGCCATTTTGCATGAAGAGTCCTCACTTTACTAGCATCCGTCAACAGCGGTCGACTCTAGAGACCTTTGCCTTACTGCCACAAAATCCTTCAAAACACCATCTGGCTCAACTGAATTGAATCAATACTCAGCATAATTTCAGAGTACTTGTCAAAGGTTTCAACAAAGCTTCACATTATCTGTACTCTCCTTTGCACTGATTTTATTCTGTTTCACAAAGCCAACAAATGTTGCTCACAAACGTGCTATTGATCACTTTGCATATTTACTCTGTCAAAGACAAAAGCAACAGCTATGCTTTGCTTCTTTTCTTGACACAGGTCATGGGAGGGCCAATGTCATCTTTCTGAAAGTGTCCTTCTCTTTCTTCTGTAGAGGCCAGCTTTCCAGGAGAGGACATTGGCGACGACAAGAGTTGTCACTGTGAGTTTCTCGCTCAGGAATTGCCACCAGGGTTAAGGGTTGCAATACGAGCAATATGGTAAGAGCTCACATTTACTCTGAGTCTCCACTACTATGTTATCTTCACGTTCAGTTTTCATCTGGGGAAGTTTTGGCATGCACCTGCACAAAAATGTTTAAAAGAAATCTCTCATTGGATGGACGGATTTCTTTATATTACAATTTTCCGCACACGGTAGTACGGATAGAACAAAGACACGGTATGTTGAAGCATGAAATATGTGTCTTCCCACAGCATTATGACTTTCTTGGTGTCAAAGAGAAGATTCAAGGAGAGCCTACGACCATATGACGTCATGGATGTGATCGAACAGTACTCTGCAGGTCACTTGGACATGCTGACCCGCATCAAGAACTTGCAGTCCAGGCAAGCACACGTTTTATTCTCCAGAGCAAACCTGATAATCTTCTCATTACACAGGCTGAATGTCCCCTTGAAGAATTATGCACAAAAGCATCACTCGGGTTGTGCTATGTAGAGTACGAAATGTTGACTCTTCTCGTTAAAACACCAGTGAATATCTTTCTGAAGTGATGATGATGCTTTTGTTTGTTTGCTGTACACACACATGTGCGCATAAGCCATACTGCCTGTTTCAGACATGTGTTGTATTCAGTTCTTGACATCAATCACATGTAAAACAAATCCAATCTGCTAATTTTAATCTCAGATTGCAACATTGTTTGCAGTCATGTTTCTGTCCACTCAAGATCTTCCATGAGCAGTACATTCAGTATATTCCGAAAAGAAAACACAAACCGTCACTGTCGGGTAGAATCCTCTTATTCCCAGATAATCTATATTATTGGTCAAGTAACAAATTATTGACCAATTTTGAGTGTTAAAAATGGCTTGGTTAATTTCGGTTACCTGAAAAGTGATGGTTTTAGAGATGCGAGGATTCCGCCCAATGCCAGCGATGCACTTTCATGCAGACTTGACTTACTGTATGTCATTTTGTGTACGGAATATATTGAAAGCGATGATTAATTTCCCACATGGCTTCATTTCTGGATTGCGCTCATATCGTCTCTGTGTGCCTTGCCAGGATAGATATGATTGTTGGGGCCCCTCCCCCATCAACACCTCGCCATAAGAAGTCCACTGAAAGTCCTAGGTTAGGTCAATAGACTTGTACATCCAGAGTGACCATTTTGCAAGCATTGTCCTCAATTTTGAAACTGCTACATTAGTTAACTGATATTTTTAGTTTGGACAGAAAGACCCCTTTTTGAGTTCAAGCCACTCTTGTTTCATTCTGATAGAGAATGCATGCAAATACATAGTAACATTTAAGATCAATGTGTACGAAAATCAAAGCAATCTCTAATCTTGTGACTGTGGCTTCACTCAGGGGGGGGGTTCTTTGCTTGGTGTCAAACTGGAGAGACAGAAAAATAAGCCCCCTGTCAGGGTTCAGTGTTAACGACGCATGAAATCACAAATACGTATGCAAGAACCTGTTCTCACATTCATTTTGTATGACATTGTACAAATTGTCAAAATGGTTTGATTTTAGGGATTGCGTAAAAAGTTTATTTTTAATCCTTTCAAAAGAGTACTAACTCAGTTGCCGACTAAACTTTAGGTTTTAATATGAGAATATATATATATATATATACGTGTATATATATATATTATTTTAGCTTACTCAGATATCTTATCGCTAAATTGTAATCCTTTTTTTTTATTTACTCGGTGCCCTACAAAATTCTTGTGAGAACATGTTGCATGCATCGTGCTGCATTTTGGGCCAGGGCCTTCTTTTCTCACTCAGCACTAACCAACCAGTGACTGGTAAACTTTGTACTATACATGTCATGCATGTATGTACATCTCAGATCAACACATCACTCTTCTGGAAATGCTCACTTCATCTTCACATACAGTGGAACCTCAAAGGTCCAGCGATTTGTTCGACATTGCTGGCAAAGCATAAATTATTCATATTCAGAAACTTTATCGTCAAAGGAGACCAGTGCGCTAGCACCATCAGCGACTATTCATAATGTCATGAATTGATAGAAGTTGACCCAACTATCATCACCCTAAGGTCGACTAAACAATCTAATGTCCAACAACCGCTTCTAGTCATTATCAGCAAATCTTTATTAACTCTAGCACTAGTGTTTAGGTCAAATTTTAGCATTCATAATGGTGACACAAGTTTGAGGTAGACATTAGTCTAATGCACTTTTGATATTTGAATCCGTTCACACCCCTTCTCATGTTACTCCATCGCAGTAAGTTCAGTTCCATCATCACCGATTCCCATCACACACGAAACATTTCAGAAAAAAGCAAAGCCCCCTTGCGGTGAATGAATCTTTTTTAGCATTAGTATGAATTGTGCGACTAAAGGGGGATCTGAATTTAGAGGTTCCACTGTAGTTCAGTTATTTTGTCATCAGTTTATTCATCATTAGCATGACAACATCAAATTAAATGCTGTTTTCATACGTTTACCATGTAAAAATAAGTCACAATTTTGTCTCTTTCTAAGGTAGTCTTTGTGGAGTTTTCGTTATACAAACAACAACAAATAGTCACTCAACACCATACATTTTTTTGGCTAACTTGAAGTTTAACAACCACTGTTACTGTCCAATAAAAAAATCCCAAGTTTAGAAAAAAATCACCAAATTTGGACATATGTTAGACAGCACTACGAGATGATCTTAGACCAGAAAACCCACAAATTACCAATTACTTTACTATATGCAGGACTGTAAAATATTTGTAACCTCAGATCTGACATTTTCCAATGCTAGAGTTGACCAAATAGTGGGTAAAGCTTCAAAAGGTGAGGCGGAGTCTTCAGAGGACCCAAGCATGATGGGACGTCTGGTCAAAGTTGAGAAACAGGTGAGGACAGCTGCTCCGGTTGGAGCCTTCGAAACTTCTCCTGATGTGTGTGCTTTGCTTCTGCCTGCAGGTGGTCTGCATGGACAGAAAGCTGGATTTTCTGGTCCATGTGTATATTCAACGCATGGGCATTCCTCGCTCTGAGACGGAGGCCTTTTTTAACTCCAAAGAACACTATCCAGCACCGCCTTACCACAGCCCTGTGGAGAACAAGGGGAAGGAGGAGATGGTGAAAGAAGAACGAGAGATGAAGGACTTCTTGTGCAATGATGGGTCTTTAGAGCAGAAAGAGCCTTTATCGGATGTGCGTGTGTCGGGATCAGTGGTTTCCCCGACTGTTAGTCACAGTCGCCCTTCTACCTCGTGGCAGCATCAGCTGCAGCACCCCGTCAGCCAGCCGGCCTGGAACAGCAGCGTGGCCAATACCCCTTCGCCCGTCTGTGGCAACGATTCCCCCCGACTGTTCCGCCTTCCCCCTCCGCCCGCTCCGCTCCATGACCGTTCCAGCCAAGAAAGCGGCTCTCTCAGCAGGAAACGACACCGGAGGCAGAGGCGGCGCCCACAGGACGCCACCAACGCTGGTAGCGACACGTCCCTCTCCATTCCGTCTGTGGACCACGAGGAGCTGGAGCGCTCCTTCAGTGGCTTCAGCATCTCTCAGGCCAAGGAGGATTTTTTCGGGGCGTCCTTCGTTCTGGGCTCCGGTGGCGACGGAAGAGGAGAGTCCATAGCAGTGACTGAAGCCGGAGTCCCACCTCCACTCTGTGCCAAGGTGAGGCCATTCCTAGCGGAGGGCGAATCCGACACAGACTCGGACCTCTACGCCCCCTCCCCCCTGTCCTTCACTGGAGAGGCCTCCTGTGGGGAGAGAGGGTGGCCCGGACTCAAGTAGCGCTGCCCACCTCTGCCCTGCTTGGCAAAGATGCCAAAATGGTCACGTGACCCAGAAGCAAATATTGTTCATAATTTTGACCTGGTGATTTACAACTGAACATGGACAAAATACGCACTCGGAACGAACACTGTCTTTGTCTGGGATGTACCGTAACACAATAAGGAATGTTTTAATGCAGACGTGCAAAACTCATTTTTGGCAGAGGCCATATCGTAGTTATGGTTTCCCTTGAAGGGCCTCTTGTACTATCACATATACACAACAAATTCATGAACGAGTAGTTTTGAAATCAGAAGCCAGTCAAAAGAATGTTTGTCCTACTACTTTTCAATTTATTTTGAAAACGAAAGTTGGTAGTGAAAAATGCTTGCTATATCGCAATGTTATGAAAAGACAAGTTTGTTCTACTACGTTTTAGTTTATTTTAAAAGGGAAGTTGGTAGCGAAAAATGCTTGCAATATCGCAATGTTATTAAAAGTCAAAAAGACAAATTTTGGTACTTTAGCAAGAAACATGAAGTCGACGCACATGATTTGTCACATAATAGGAGGGGTGGGGGGGCAGATTTGCCCCCCAGCCTTGAGTTTAACACCTGTTTAATACTTTGCATAAATAGAACAAATAATGATTGCGTTCATTTGTAATATTTATTTCTATTTGAGTTAAACCTTCAAGGTATAGGGTGTTCTACACTTAAAAGGAATGAGGTGTACTGACTGTATCTAGTTCTCCACTCAAGGGTAAATTGATGAGTGGTATTATTTTGCCCATCATTTCTTGTAATTACACATACTGTAGAAAGCAAAGTTGTTAGTGCATCAGGAAAGAATTCATATCACAACTTTGTTCACAATGTGGTGTGTTTCAGCCTGATTTCAATGTGTACATTTTCACTTTTAATCAAACCCTGACACTCAACACCCCACATAAACACATGGTAGCAAGGAAGAACAGAATGCAATTCAGGACAAACATCAGATTTAAAAAAGAAAGAGGAGGAGGATTAGAGGAACGTATATTTTCATTTTTCATTCATTTTCCTAACTTCACTTCCAGAAAAAAAAATGGTATGGTCTGTCATGTTCAGGATCAAGAAAGTAGTTTACTGTTAAAATACGGCTGGACAAATGAAAGCAAATCACTTTTGATGACAGGAGAAAAATAACAAAATGTAACAGTCCATCCATCCATTTTCCTTCCTGTGTAATGTGATTAGTTTCATGGGCATGCTAGATCTTCAACTGACTTTGTCCGAGATCCAGATTACACATTGGAATGGTTGGTGGCCAACTGCAGGGCGCTTACAACCATTCTCAAATTTGTACCTGTGTACAAATAAGAGTCCACACCTGGCTTCCTCCCACATTCAAAAATAAACAAAATATGTCCTTTTATTAAATGTTTTGTTACTTACTTTCCAAAAAGCAAACATGAAAGATGATAATGCCATTAGTATGCGCCATTATGTGAATGGAATAGTGGTTTGATTGTCAGCTAATTTAGAGACATTAGCCAAAATTCGCAGGTTGCAGATCATTACTCAGCCTGCATTTTCCCCAAGAGAAGCTTATTTAACCATTCTGAAGCCCCTGCATGGCATGTCAATGGTTGATTTCAGGTCTCCTTTCTTCTTTTCAGATTGAAAAAGGCAAGAAAATTTCATTTAGCTTTCCATGCACCAATTAGGTAAGCTGTTGATATGTTTCCTCTGTACTAAATGAGAATATGCAACAAAATGCAGCTGACTTATTTCAGATTTAAAGGTTCCAAAATAACTGACATCTGAAAGTTAATTTCCAATGTGGGATCTTGTTGCAAATTAAAAAAAGCATCCACGGTAGCACTAAAAGCATGAGATGGAAGTGGACAAAGCATGTTCAGACCTCATTCACAACAAAAGCAGCTCAACTGCACACTTAACAAAGTAACATGAACCTAACATGATCACATTCTGTAACATTTAGATTTATCTCACAGGATTCACAATCCATATTTTGCAAAAAAAAACAAAAAACACCTCACTGGCATGTTTGCTACTCGCCAAAGAAGTGTCTCTAAATACCTTCATGTAATCGTACCTTCATCTTCAAGAATAAATTTTTTTCTACGTGTGCAAAAATGGTTGCCTCTTCTTTAGATTGATGGAATATATCTGAGTCTGAGAGCTTCATTTCAGAGGGAGACCTTACAGCACTTAGTTTTTAGCGGTTAATAAACCATGAAGCTAATTTCTGATGTACTTCACCACTAATTCATTGGTGGGACGTGAGGTCCAGTTAAGCCTCCTCTGACAAGCACTAACAGAGCTACTCTACCAATTTGTTCCAAATATTTGATTATTTCAGTCTACTTTCACAGTTCTGTAGCGTTCCTCTTGGCAGCACTGTATGTTCATGAGGATTCTGGCAATAAAGCTGGATTTATTGTCCAGTCTGTTTGTAACTAATCAGATTGAAAATGCACCTTACCTGTGTTTGGCAAGTTGAATGGAATGTCTTGTTAATATGTCAGATAATTGTTTAAAGTTTGGTCCATTGCCATTATAAAATAAAATGTTGCTTGCAAAACCCCCCACAACCATCAAATTCCATTTTGATTATTCTGAGAATGACATTTATCCAAACCTGCAAAATGTATCGAACTTAATCTAATCTTGTTAAATCAGAACAAAAAAAAGTAAAGAAAAACAGGCAATTTTATCTGAAGCTTTAATTATAAAACACTTGACATCTTTCAAACAGTGCATAAAAATACATTCACTCAGCTTAGCTTCCTTAAAAGAACATTTTGTACAAATAAACCAAAAAACAAAAACTTTGAAAAGCACAGCTAACAGTAAGTACACCGGCAACATACAATAATAGGAAGTCCACCCATAACAACAAGAGACAACATCTTTTGTCAACAACAGTTAGATGGGGATGAAAGCAGTATTCATTGGAACATTAAACATTGATGGTGAAACAATAAATGCGGTAATCCAATACAGTTCATCATCTGTTTGGATATCTTACAAGGATAAAGCAGCTTTGGCACATTTGTATTCACATTTTGATTGCAGTTAAGAAACTCCATTACAATTTTCCTTTTTTCTTTTTAAATGTTCGATTAAAGTGCAGGTACTTATGTGTAGGGCATCAAGGAGAACCTAATGAGCCGTTACCTCTTAAATCTGCTCAGCAGGGCAACTCAAATAAAAAAAAAACCCTCAGAAACCAACAGTGGTTTACGACTGGAAAAAAAAAAAAAGCTTGCCTACACGAGTTCAAATAGATATATCAAGAATACAAATGTGCTTTTCCGTTCTGATTGTATGTTTGAACTGTTGTGGTTGCCAACTTTGCCAAACGGAAGATTACTGAAAGTGACGAAAAAAAAAGGATTTGGAAAACAACGTAAAGGCATGGCTTTTTTTGCGAGGGGCAATTACGGGGAGTGTGGCAACAGTATCATCTGGC
Organism: Syngnathus acus; assembly: GCF_901709675.1. NCBI lineage: Eukaryota > Metazoa > Chordata > Actinopteri > Syngnathiformes > Syngnathidae > Syngnathus > Syngnathus acus. Next base: position 9,249,760 of record NC_051088.1, on the reverse strand, counting down.
AAAGTATGTTATGCAAATCTAACCAAACGTCTGTTAGATTCGAGTTACCTCAACCATCATGTCAACTTTCAAAGTCAACGTGGTTCTTTCCCATGAACATTGTGAGCTTTAGTCTTAGCTGCTTCTGATACTAACCATTGCGATCATCCTGATATGTTTGAAAGACTTTCCAGACTTTTGAGCTTTGCTACCGATTCCACCATTATTCTGAAAATACAGTGGAACCTTCGATTACCTTGTTGTGGAACCTTGTGGAACCTTGTTTGTGACTTGAAACGGTCGTAAATTGAGGCCAACTGAAATGAATGGAAAAGCGATTCATCTGTTGTGGTGGAAAACATTTGGTATTGCAAAGGACTTGACTTCTATTCTCTTCTGAGCATTCATGCACTCCTCATGCTTTATATCAAGTGAGTACACTTTCTTTGCCTTTAACTTGTCATTTAAAGATGATGTATGTCTGTGGAACTGATAACGAAGAACAGAGAGAGAAGTTTCTCTTGAATGTTGGGGAACAATAACCTCCCTATGGCTGAATGTATCAAAGAAGAAGCACCGGCCACTTAAACCAAGACTCCGCAGATGAGTCGCCGGTGTCACAACCTGGCATGTGGGTTGACGATGACACCGTCTGCAGCAAGCTCTTTCACGGGAAAGTTGCTCTTGTCGCTAGTTTCATGGTCACTGCTTTCCCGGCTGCTCTGAGGTGATTCTGGAGGAGCCTTGTACAAGATGCTGGCCAGTAAGAAGAAGATTGTCCCCAAAACCTGAAAGAAACAGTGACATCACCTAAGCCACATTTCCACCAAGCAGTCTAGTTCATTATAAATCAAGAACACCGCTGAGTAAGCATTTACCTTATAAATGACCCCAGCAAGGAGCATGTATCGGCTCATGGCTGAGTTCTGATAGAGGTAGCAGGAGCCCTGCTCTCCACACTGATCTTGCCACAGTAAGCAGGAAATGTCAATCATGGAGCCAAATGCGATAGGTCCAGGAATACCCCCTGTGAGAAAAGGCAAGTGACAGGTTGACATGGTGAGAGTCAAATCAGGTTTAAACCAACCCGATAATATGTGGACACTGAACCTTAAAAAAGCAGGCAGCTTCCAAATGACTGAGCTGGTACACTGATTTGTATTAAGGAGTCGTCATGATTACCTCGAATGACCACCTCTCATATTGTGTTTGTGCTACATTCAGCACTGATAGTATTCTCAGGTGCTGTGCTTTGACATAATAGCGCATTCAGGACGTGCAATGATTGGATTCTAAATTAGAGCATTCAGGACGTGCAATGATTGGATTCTAACGCCATCAAAGCAGGTTGATCGTTGCCACGACCTTGACTGAAAAGTAAATCGTACTTGGGGAACTGCAGGGAAGACCTGCTATAAATCTCCATGACTCAAAGTGAACCTGAAAACATCCATGAATCTTACCAAATGTGCGCACCACAATCCACTGGATGCCGAGCCCGAAGGATCTCTGACTGTCTGGCACACACCTAAAACGGCACAATAGTTAGAAATATTATCACACACTCGATATCACGTTGCAGTGCAAGTATGAAAACATGGCCAATTAATGACTCAAGACAGCACTTTATGACAACATTGACAGTTTCCTTGTAAAAAATGCAAAATGTGCCTATGTTACCTGAGTGTGGCAGTGAGCGCCGGGATGCTGCAGAGGAAGGTGAAGAAGATGATGATGAAAAAGAATGAGAGGAAGGCTGACATGTGTTGGCATCTGCTGCCACACTTTCCTGCCATAGCGAATCCATTCTGGTCCAAAGAGGCATTAGCCACAACCACACAGCTACATCCGGAGTACACCTAAGGCACATGCCACAGGGTGCGAGATGACACACTGGTCAGCTCTTCATTATCTTTAGTTTTTCTATTCATCCATCCAGAGTGGTTTGAATGAAGCTTTGAAGAAAAAAAAAAAAAAAAACACCAACCTTTTTGCCCGTGGAGTCCTCAGTGTGGTTGACGGAGGTGCAGCCAGCATGGCAGGGTGAGTAATACATGATGTTATCCGCACCGCAGACGGGGTTGTACAACTCCCAGACACAGCTACAACCTTCATTGCAGCTCACTGTCAAGCTCTCTGTTACAGAAGAGCTGCTGAAGGAATTAACCGGCAGCCAGGATGGAACACAAAGAAAGTTAGTTGGTGCTTCCATTTCTCCTAAACTACAGTATATGGTAAAAAAAAAAATCTATTTTAATGGAGAACCAAAACAGGATTACTTTGACAACTTCATTTAGACTGGCACATGTACATATATAGAATCTAAAACTACTCTGATCTGGATCTAACATCAGGGAGAATGATCCAACAGTTCCAATACATCTAAAAGTTTACCTATTTCTTGGACCCAGATGACTAGGTAGAACATTGAGCTGTTTGAACTGGTCCTTGGGGCTCTTGACAGCAGACTGGTATGGCGCGGTGATTCCGGCCAATGGCACATTGGGGCAGTAGATGAGAAAGATGAAGATGGCCATCAGACTGACCGTAGCGCAGAGCATGCAAATACGAATGATGGCTCGGCAGCGGAGCTTCAGTTTTTTTACGATATAGCCTCCCAGGAACGTGCCCCCTCCTCCCGCGGGTACCACCATGTAACCTGGAAAATATGAGCAAAGGAGGAAAAAGGATTCACTTTCATAGAATGAATGCTAGTTTGAATTTATTCCTTAACAGCGTAATATGTTCGTCACTCACCAAACCATGTGGCAGCTTCAGATGCGCTGAGGCTAAACTGAGCCTCTAAGAATTTTGGACCAAATGTAGACATGCCAGCAATGAGGGTGGCCTCCGTCGCACCAGCCAAGCACAAAAACAAGAAAGGGGGATTCTTTAAGAGGAGCAGCACAGATCTGGAAAACAGGGCAAATATTTTATATTGAATATATGTATTAAGGATACAACAGTACATGACAAAATATTGAACTGTAAAGTAGAGCTACGTTTAACTTACTTTGGCATGTCTTTGACTGATTTTCCAAACTGAGGGTCTGAAGCTGTGGTGTGACTGCCGTCTTTGAGCTGGTGGGCCTCAGACACCCGCATGGCCTTGTGCTCCTGAGAGCCTGGAAGAACCAAATTCAATGCTGATGTCACACGAGATAACAAAAATCTATCTCAAGAAGAAGATTATTTGAAACCAAGTAGCAATTACTATTCAATTTCAATACATTTGTCATTTGTCTTAATAATATGCTACTTGCATGTTTACTGTAATTAATACGTGTGTAAATGTATTCAGTGAGTACCTGGCAGTTGTCTTGGGTAGCCCAGGATGGGGAACGCCACCAAAAGAGCTGCTGCTCCTCCTAGTAGGAAGCCGATCCACCAAGCACCAACCCACAGAGGGTTCTCTGGAGTCATGTCTGTCCTGTTGCCATACACACACAAATTACAGTGAGTATTTCTTTCGAAAAAATGATTTTGCATTTTTAGCAAGCAACACAAGAGTCATGATGCAAACCCGAACCTCAGAAACTTTAGGCCGACTTGACCAGTCCAGTCATTCTCAATCTTTTTACCTAGTACCACTTGAAAAAGACTTTGCTCATGACCAATATCAAAATGGTGGTATTGTAGGGCTAAGTGTTCCGCAAAAGTGAGACGTGTTTTATTCCTCAAATAATATTTAGTATTAGAAGAATATGATGCAGAGTCAGAACATTACAATATGCTTAAATACAGCAAAAAGAAGCTGATTCAAATCAAATGTATTGCAATAAACATGAAAATTGTACCAAAATAAAAGTCAACTAAGTCTTCCAATAACACACACACACACACACACACACACATAATCAGACTCACGTAAGGTTGATCTCAGTGTAAATGTTGAGGAAGTAACCCCCGAGTAGATAACCTGCTGCTGGACCTACAATGGCTGCAGTATAAAATATCCCTGGGGACAAAAAGTGAAAGCATGTGTGTCACTTCAGGTACTTTCTCCTCTGTGATTTACGTGTCACTTTTCTCCAAGCTTCTTTGTTCAAAAACGGATCAGGTATCATAAAGCAGGTCACATTACAGTTTTGGTATCGGCATCATGCAAGTTGCGATTTTGATATGGTAACTAAAACAGTCAATATCATAGAATACAGACTACATTTTCTAACCATCTTGTGCTGTAAATGTTTTGAATCAATCCCAAAATGTGACTCACCAGTGTAAACAGGCCCGTAATTTGACTTGACATTTTCATCCAGATACGTGACTCCCAGCGTGTAAAGGGGTGTCGCGCCCACACCGTGGAGAAATTGTCCCAGCATGAACACAAAGCGATAGCTGGACAATCCGCCTCCCTCTTGGTACTGGCAAGGGCTGGTCCGGTTGGCAGAGCACATTCCACTTTGCTTGGACAGGCTGACCTGGTAAGGTGGCGTGGTGAAGTGAGGCAAGGCGAAGATGAGAGAACCCAGAGCCATGAGAAGCACCCCCCAACCGAGCCAGCGAGGCTTGTGGCCCGTCCCGCCAAAGTAGCTGACAAAGGCCAAGCAAATACATGCCGCTATGTCGTAGGTGCTGGCAATGAGGCCCGCCTGGTAGCTTGGTAGGTCGAAGCGTCTCTCGATGGTTGTCACCACTGTGTTGATGAAGCCATTGATAATCATCCCCTGGAGGAAAGAGGCCACGCACAGGAAAAACAACACCCAACGAGGAGTGTTGAAGACTTGGATAGCTTTGGGCGTCAGAGCCCCCCAGCCGCAAAGCTGATCCGAGTCTGTGGCGGATTGATTTAATCTAATCTGTGACTCTGCGCAAAGGGACGTTTGCGCCTGATAAATCTGTCCCGGAAAGCTTGAAACTCCAGTGAGAATACATGGTTGAACCGGACCATCGATGCGTCTGGGTTCCGAGTCTGTGAGGTTGTCTATGTGAGAGTCCTCAGGGCTGGGGGTGTCCAGAGAGGGACCCCTGCTCAGTGGGAGGCTACGAAGGTCAAGGAGCTCCTGCCTGGAGCTGAAGGAGGCATCGGCATTGACCATTGAGGGTCTTGGGCTGCAGATGGGGTAGGAATGTGAAAACTACTTGGAGAGGGCAATGTAAGCTACTTGTAAAACAGCTTAAGGCAGCAGGCCAAATTGAAGTGTTCCAAGGTCTTAATCCAGCTGGGTCTCTGCAATTAAAAAATACTAATTTCTTGTGTACTGTATTCCATGCATCCACCCTGCTTAGTGCTTCTTAAGGCTGCTCTGGTGCTTTATAAGGCAACACATCTTGTGGTCTCCTACAGAGAAAAGATCACAGATGGAGGATGTCAGTTTTCCGCTTAAATAGTACGACAGGAAAATACATCAGTCTGAAAAGTAGACCTGCTGACAAAGAACACATTTTATTTTCTTCTAGGCATGTGACTGTTGGGCATGGTATGGAGACAAATTATTTTGGAGGACACTATGGGCAGCAAGAAAATTGAGTTGCAGAAAAGCAGAAGCTAAGGAGTTGCAGTTGAGGAAACAGCTTGTGTATTTGTACACTCCTATATTGATGCAATGATTTACCTCGTTGACTAATGAGATATTCTTGGAAAGCCGACTGGCCAAATACCGTATTTTTCGGAATATAAGCCGTTGATTATTGCACAACCTTTGAACCCTAAGGTGTATAGTCCAGTGCAGCTTATCTATGCATTTGTACATATTCTCTTATATATAAACATTAAACACCTGCGGTTTATAGTACAGTGTGCCTTATATAGGAACAAAACAGGATTTTCCCCTAATTTCAGCTGGTGTGGCTTATCGGCTGTAGTTTATGGTCCAGAAATTACAATAGTATCTCATAGAACTTGTTGATGGTAGCACCTGCTTTTGCCGGTTAAAATATTAGGATCAAAATTACTTCAGCAGCGACTCTGGACTTGTGCTAGGCCCTTAACGCGGATCTTAAGCTCCGCCTGTCGAGACCCCACGGCAGCGGCTGTTGCCCTCCGCTAGAGGCGGCCTAACATATCTTGCCTAGCATCTTAAAACTGGGGCAGATCCGGACCCAAAGTTAGAATTGGATGTCTAATGTCAACATTGATGCAACAAGTTAAACTGGAAGTAACACAAATTCTAACGTTTACCTCATTTTTACTCCGCTTGTACATATCTGTTCATATCTGGTTATACTGACACTATGTTGCATATATGTAACCCTATATTTACAATTAGCATTCTAGTACCGCCTGCAAATATTTGTTCTACTGCACCTTATTGTAAATACTTAGCTAGTTTCCGTACTCGTGCCTCATGTATATTATCCCGCATAGTATAACTTACCTCATATTTACCTGATTGCACTCTACCTACTGCTCAGTATTACTTTTTACTCTGCACTTTACTGCTTTTTGCATTTCTGGTTGGATGTCAAAGTTCTTTTCGCTGTACTGTACTTGTGCTGTACATTGACAATACATTTGAATCTAATCTAATATCACAAACAGTATATACAGTACATGCATAACACAAAGCATTTGCTTATATTAGATAAATTTTCCCATTTGCCCCTCAAATGCATCCATGTTTGTCAGATATATTTTTTCTTTTTTTTTTTTAAAGCAAAATAACCCTTGTCTAGCCCATCATTCAGTGTTCTATAGTTTTAAGTAACTGCTGCATTCTTGATGTTCTCAAAAATACAGCCCCATGAAAAATAAACATTATATAGTGCTGTTGAAAAAATGTCATGGTAAAATTCACAAAGAGTAAAATATTCAAAAAATTAAAGAACAGAGAAGTTCATATTATTTTATCCACAAATAACTGGTTAGATCTTTCTTTTTTAAGCAGAATCGATTTAGGAATCAGAAATGGACTGATAACTGGAATCGGAACCGGATTCGTGCAAATGTAAACGATGCCCAACCTGAATCAAGAGTTAATGTGACTCTTTAGTCACATGAAACCATCGTCACAATATTACACGACAGTACAAAAAGACTTGTCCAAATGTTTGTATTAGGTAAAAAAACTAACCAGACTGATAATAGGGACCATAGCATGCTTTGAAGTGGATAAGAGACAGTCGTGTCATTGACACTTTTGAAAACCAAAATGGGGGCTATAGCAAAACATTGTGATGCAAAAGAGAAATACTCTTCCAATGAAACACAGAAGAACATTACCACAAGGATGTGAAGGAATGTACACGTGTTGTAATAAAAATATGACTGAGTAAATGTTTACAAGAGTCTACAATTTCTAGGGAAATTTTGCTTTGTTACCAGATACCGCATGACTTTTGATAGTTATATTGAAGTAACGATGAAACCCTTTTCTCTCTGTCGAAATAAAAAAAATTCTGGGGCCTCTACATAATACTTTGTTTTGCTCCTACTAAAGTAATATGTGACAATGCATTTTATTATTTTTTAAACAGCAGTCTTTACATGTCCATGGAGGCTACTGTCGTGTCTACTGCTTGCCCTATTTAGGGGTTGTGAAGAGCTGGAGCCTATCCGAGCTGATTTTAAGCCAACAGGCTGACTCTGGTCACCAGTTCCATCACAGGGTGCACAAAGAGACCATAGCCATGCATTCCCATTTCACACCATCACAAATTGGAACTGAGCCCAAGCTGCTTGCATGCTGAGCCTCAACAGCACACCATCAGTGATGGCAAGATACACGTGAGCGTTATTTAACACATACAATTAAGCCAAACTGTATAGGCCGAGTTGTTAACTTCAAAGAGTATTCTTATGATTCAAAGTTATGCATAATGTTTTCAGTAAATATATAAAAAGGATTGTTTTGAGTGTCCTGAAAAACACCAAGAGTTGATTTTGATAAAATATTGTGTCTTACAGCCCCTTACCTTTACATGTCACTCTCAAAAGGTCTTGAATAGGGTCTGGTAAAATAGAACAGAAATGATGAAAGTGAAACAAGTTCTAAGAGCATGGCAAACTCAGAAAGCCTCTTATAGGGGAGTGCAGAGGCAACACATTAGGACACACCCACGGGGAGGGCCGTGCTCACTCTGATGCGACATAATCCATTGCACGACAGAAATATACTGCTGGTACTGCTCTGAAGGCCCAACGTGATTCAATCCACCACTATACATTGACTCGTCCATTTTCTGTGCTGCTCATGCTCACTAAGGTCACAAGTGACCTGGAGCCTATCCCAGCTAACTTTAGGCAAAATGCAGGTGACACTGTGAACTGTTCACCAGTCAGCATTCTACCATTCACACTGTCACTGAGTGGAAACTGAAACCAGGCCAATGTACACCTACACCATCAGCGACTAAAGTTGAAACACTCACATCGTTTTCATTTGCTTTAGTTCCTCAGGGGGTCTTCCCTGCTCTGTGGTGAACAAAGGTTTCTGAAGAAGCAAGGAAATGCTCTGAGGTTATGCTTTTCAGGAGAGCAGCAAATTCAGTCAGGCTCCATTCACAGTACTGTACGTCTAAACATTCACATTGGATTTTATTTGATTTTTAAAATGTGCTGTTGATGGACAGAGCGGAGGATCCCATTAAATAAAGACATTCTAGTGTCATTTGTAGTTTAGTCACCAAAAATGTGTTTCCACTATTTTCATTTATGATTGTTTCATCTTTTTTTGCATCTCAAATCAACCTCGATGAACCAGCCAAATTTTACAAGTCAGGTAAATCTTTAGTCTAAAAAGAGCATAGATTTCAAGGTTGAGGCAGACTTATACAGCCCAATAATGTCTGTAAATGTAAACATGTTGCTTTATCAAACCATCAGGTTCCTACACTGCTTATCTTCTCGAGAGTTACGGCTGAGGTACAGTCCATCCTATTAGATAAAACTTAAGACTACACCCCACAGTAGACTGGTCGCCAGTCATTCACGAGGTATCTATAGCACCCCTTAGCCCAACCATTCACACTCAAAACTGTCACGGAGAGAGCGGAAACTGAAGCTGAGTGAACCACAGCACCGTTGTCACTGACTGCAAGTTGCTTTCTATTTATCTCAAATTGTTGGCAGGTATTGAGATATCAATAGCATCATGTTTAGCGTTTCCTTAATCCATTGAGGCTTTTTTTTCTTTTCTTAATGTGATGTTACCCTATGACACTGTATATTTGGTTATATTAACTACAATATCAGTAGACCAAAATAGATACATTGCGTTGATGCTGAAATGTTACTCCCCGTTTGAGTGGTGTGTGTGGTCAGTTTTGATATGAGTTTTATGAGGGGGGGGGTGCGCGTGTATGCAATAACGGTGACTTTCTTGTGAGTTTCCTATTCTGAGTCACTTCCATATGTAGGCTGAAGAAAACTACCCTAAAGGTTTTTTCCATAGAAAGTAAGAATAAAAAATAAGCAGAATACTGTACCTTAATTTTGAACATGGGGCGCTACTCTTAATTTGTGTCTCACTGCCAGACTTTTCTTTTGTATTTATATACAGTGCTTTGTTCCAGTTGCGGTTGTTAATAAAACGAGTTGTTCTATCTGACTTTGTTGTTTGTGGTTTTTACTCTTTACTCAAATAAAGGCTTTGTTCTCTTTGTTCTTGCACTTCCTAGTCCACTTGCTTCACAAACACATCAAACAACTACTTTGACAAAGGAATGGCATTCCCCCCTGTAATTACATAGTTTAGATATTTATTCTGTTTTTTCATGCAGATATTATCGCTCATGAAATGCATGTAAAATTTGTCTGCTCTTCACTATTTGGTCTTTCTTGTCACGATTCGTCCCCTGTTGCTTTATTGTGTCTGTTACCATGGTTTCTGTTCGCGTCGCCCCTCCCCTCCTGTGTCACCTCAATCCATGTAACCACAGTCACCTGCCTCTTGTTACCTGTTTTGTATTTAAGTCCTGTCTGCCCCTCACACCCGTTGGATCATTGATGTCGTCACGTCTGTTGTCGTCACGTCTGTAGTCTTCTTGTCTCACGTACCGGTCAGTCAGTCCAGTTATTGTTTTGTTAATTTGTCTCAGTTTGCCATTTTGAGTTTGCTCAATAAACCCTGGTCCAAGTTGCATTTGGTCGCCCTGCTCCATCCGTTCCATGACATTTGTCTGCTTTGTGTTGTTTGTCATACTAAAGTCATGTGTTTGTTGCCATGCTCCTCCCCAAGTAATGAGTACTTGCATTTGTATTATGTTATGTTACTCTTTGAGAACCAATATTCTCACTTAAGATGGAAAAGCTGCCGAGTATTAAATAATCCTCTCTGACCCTCCAAGCACATCTGATTACTAGTCAGATGTTACGTAATCTTACACTGAGCTCAAATCAGTCCAGAGTATTTCAGATACTTTGTTTTATAACATTTTATATAGCAAAAAAACATTAGGATCTTATTACAAAAGATACTTCACTGTGTGTCAAGGGAAGCATTTGTGACCTGACTTTGACAACCTTTAAAATGACAATTTAAAGTGTTTTACTGCTTTTTTTTTTGTGACGGTCTTAATATCAACTATTGACTAAACACTTGTCGAACAGCGTCAATTGCTTTCAACACAAAACTGTTGAGTGTAGTGTGAAACATCACACCATGCTTGTCCCATTGGTTACAGCTCAGAAACTATCCTTAAAGGCGAAATATCGGTGGGAAGTCTTTGCCCCTGCATTGCACCTGCTCAGTGCGGTTAAAATTGAACAGCAATAGGCATTGTGAAAGGAGTGCGTGTCAGTTGACACCTCATCTGTTTCTTCTGTGAATTGGTCACACAATCATTCAAATTAAGCAGCATTCATTGTGATAACATTGCCTGAGACATTTTTGCAGTGGTTCTTTTCAGTTCGTGCCAACTATAAAGATACTTAGCTCTCCAAGTAAAATGACCAACATTAAGATACAGTAGTGTGGAAGGGGCTAAGTGTTCATCCAAAATGAGACAGTTTTATTGCCTTAAAGTATATTTAGACTGCTGTATAGTTCAGCAGTTTGTATTTTCCTAAATATACTAAAACCATTTTAAAATGTGTTAAATTAAAATTGTATTTCACATGCATTACGTTACATATTTGGAGATAGTCTGCCATGTACCACTAGAGGGAGCCCAATTTTCAGAACCATTGCTCTACAGTTGATCTTTTTTCTTTCTCTCCTTCCTGTTGACTGCTGATGCTATCAGTGTGAGAGCACACAATACAATGGAGCAGTTTGATGTGCACATGTTGAAGTGGAGCAACATTTGTAGCCCCACTACTTAACCTTTGATCAATTAAAGCTTGGACTAGAACCCCCATTTCTCCTAAATAATTCCCTCTTCCACAATTGTATGCTTCCAACTTTATAAGAACCGTCTGGGAATGGCTCTTTTATGTTCTCCAATACACAAAGCAAGCTCAAAATATGCAGTTTTATGAGTTTGTTGTGGAAGAACAAACTCAAATCATTACATACATTTGGGATCGACCACAAGAGAGATTGGGACAGAGCCTGCAGAGCCCCTGATGACATCTGTCACCTCATAATTGGTCGATCTTGATCTGTCTATCTTTCCATCATGCATCCATTGATTAATTTATCCAGATAATAATGATGCTCTGAGGTGATATGCACATCCTAACAATCTCATTATGAACCGAAATTGTGTGCACTGATGAAACAGGTGAAGTAAACATGATCATCTGGGTCTAGGTGCACCTCTCCCCCCCTGCAAGGAGGGAACCACCCTCGCGTCTGCTGCCATGCGGTGACAAATATAACATGAATAAAACCAAGCAATGATGGTTATTCTGCCCCGACGGTCAGAGATAAGACAGATACTAGAAAAGGCTGCGTTATAATAAAATGTTCGCAGATGGAGACATCAAGGGAAGATGTATGTTGCTGTGTGTTTATGACGACGCTCATTTTGCAAAGCACGGCAAATCGGTGGTTTACAAAACACCCCTTTTGTTCAGTGTTGTCGCAAAACCTGGTGCAGGTTGCATGTTTGAGGCATGTCTGGTGCGTGTATGACATGGTCCGTGCACTTCTCCGCAACATCCGCATCCCCCTTCGCTCCCATCCAAAAAAAAAAAAAAAATACGGACGGCGCTTACCTTGAAAAGACACTCCATCCACCCTCCCTCGCGTCACCAAGTCTGGTTTCCTGAGTGTGTGACGGTGCAAGTGCTGCATGCTGACGTTCTGAGCACGCTGCTGCCTTGTGGAAGTGTCATGGCGAGATACAGTGACATCAACCGTGAAACTGCAAAAGTGCAGTACTGTTGCTTATGTTGCAAAAAATATATAATTAATTTTAATATGGCAATACGATTCAGTGGCGCAACCCTAATCACAGAAATTAGGTCCAACACAGTCCAGATCAGCCTCTGATCCCCCCCCCCCCCCCCCCCCCCCGACACACACACAGAGTGGAAAATATGAAAATATAAATACTACAACACCCTCAAGTTCATTCCTCCTCTCATTTGGTGACGCCACAAATTGAGGATCCGCAGCCACTACTCCCGCCCCATCACGCAGACTGAACGCACGCTCACTTTATCATAGCAGGTGTCCCAGCAATTTGAATTGACATGCGACTATAAATGATCAAATGTTTCCACATACCCCTTGCAACGAACTAGTCATTGCTGTTTGGTGTAAATGATTAAATTCCCAGATGTCTATAATTAACTGTGGAACGCTATAAATAGCATGATACAGCTCCTTTAAGTTTTCAAACTTTTCATCTGGTTCACTGTAAATTGATGATCTTCTATTAGGTGTTGTATGCGCATTTGACCAGTAGAGGGTAGTAAAAGACTACATAACAACAACCATTTTGTGCCCTTCAATCTGAACATCCATCCATTCTCAACACCGTTTATCCTGTACACTGCACAGGGTCGCGAGGGGTACTGGAGCCTATCCCAGCTGACATCCGGAGAAAGGCAGATCACACCTTGAACTGGTTGCGGGCCAATCGCACGAACAACCTTTGGTACTCACACCTAAGGGGAATTTGGAGCGGTCAACTGGACTACCATGCATGTCTTCGCAATGTGAAAGGAAACCAGTGTACCTGGAGGAAACCCACGCAGGCACGGGGAGAACATGCAAACTCCACAACATTTTATTATTGTACATATAGAGCCTTTTATTGTACAGGAGAGACATAGCAGCAATAGGCGTCACTGATTTCAAAAGGTTGGCTGACTGCTGAGGGGCAAGATGTCAATCACCCGGAGTGGCAGCTCGAGGGTCGAAATGGAGTTTTAAACTAGGGTTAAAGTCTCATGTAGGTTTGTAACCTAGGGAACTTCTTTGTTCTCTCTGTACTGTGAAAATGTATGTACTATAACAAATGTATGCATAATAATTGATTTGCCTAAGTTGAATTTTTGACCATCGGCTTTGTTTTAACTTTATCTACAGTAAACGTTTTTTTTTTGTTTTGTTTTTTAAACATGCATGTCACCATAATTTGGCAGTATTTCAAAAGGTGTGTTTTTTTTATCGCTGATTGTGAGTTGGCTAAAGTGAAGCTCATTTGAAAAATATTATTATTATTATTTTGTTACTGCATGCTTGACATCCTCATGAGGAACAAGGCAGGCCTAATGCATAAAATCTGAATTCATCTGAAGTCATTGTTATTGTGAAATGCAGGAGGGCAAAGTTCACGGTGTATGTTTGTTTGTTTGTTTCGGCTTGTACATTGTCACCATTCATCACAATTTCATCCCATGCAGTGCTAACACATGACTTGCCAGCGTGCTTTCTGAGAAGGCCTTCCATGTGCATTATACGACGGTAATAATATGCCACGTAAAAATGAAGTATTACTTGGAGCTGAATGATGTTCCACGAAGAATTCTGTTTGGTACTGATAGATACCTCAGTCTGTAGATGCAGGCATCTTGTCGCCCTTTATAGGGCCATTCCCGTGAGAGTTGAGTGATGTTTCATTAAATGAAATGATACTGTGATAAATGACTGTACTGCTGTGTGTAGAGACGCGTATGTCTCCTGTACCTCATCGGATGCTTTATGTCACTCTCCAAGCATCATGTTTTGCTTCTTATGAAACACAAGAGGGCACTCTGCTCTATATAGTGAAACCTCTGAAACAGCAGGCCCACACACAAACACACAGCTTCAGGAATTGTTTGTGACCACAGTGACGACATGCAACGTACATAATGATCTTGCAGCGCTCCCACGTGTTAAATTCGGAAATTTGCGTGGCTGCTCACCCATCAAATAAGAAATTACGGAATCAAGTAAACCTTTTCAAATCTGTTTTCAAAATTGTGTCTGCAAGCAGTTCTAATTTTTGGGGGAATGTGACTTCTCAATCAGGCTAATTTTCATATTTCCATTTTTGGTTTTCGGGGGGGGGAAAGGGATGAACAAGCACCTCTGTTCCTCTGTTACCCTCATGGTAAAAAAAAAAAAAAAAAAGCCATATTAACCAATGGCCCTGCAGTAGCGGCGCATACGGTCAGCAAATGACTTGAGATAGGACTGCCCCCTCAAAACAGACTAATTGTAAATTTTTACTCTGTTGATTTATTCTATTTTCTTCTTTTGCCAGTTTGTTTTTACTGGAACGCGTGCCTACATGAAAAGAAAACACATCCTAGCAGCCTTAAAGCTGCTCTGCAGTACCAATAACTTGACAAACATGCAACTGACGCAAACATGACAAGCCTCCACTCATAAAAGTTTCTTTGTTGTCTACTGCTCATTGGATAAAAAACATGAAAAGAAACCCTAAGTAAAGTGCATGAACTGAATGCAACACACACACAGGGTGAAAACTACATTTTTGCGTGATCATGCAGTGGTTTCGGAGGAGCTTGCAATTGTGCTGAGTGGAGGGATCCTGACGTTGTGGACCTTCGCATTCATCACACTCAGTCATACACACTGCAGTAGCCCCGAGGCCTGATCCGCTTTAATTATGAGTCACCCAGCTAATCAATAGCAAGAAGGATAATTCCATTTCAACACCCAATATGCATTAATGCCGATGTCAGATTTAAACGACTTGAACCTTGATTACCCTCATATTGTGCTTGTATATTTATAACTGTGTGATCTATAAGGTGCTTGAATGTGCGCTTGCATTATTTCAGTCAGAGCGAGCAGCATTGATGGCTTATCATGCATATTACTGGAAGCGAATCTAACAGCGACGCAAGAACATTTATAATACATATAAGATAAGAATGGATTTCTCAACCTATTTCATTCCTCGGTAAATACATTCACCCACAGGCCACTGTACAGAACGTTTTTATTTATGTGTGTGTGTGTGTGTGTGTTTGGGGGCCTTCATACACAATTGTATTATGACACCTGCTTCTTGTATAAATCTAAGGAGTTCTGGTAAGAAAAATGAACTTGGGCCCAATTACTGCTGACATCGCATATTGTTAAAAAACGAGAGATTTCCCGTCTTATTGCAATTAACGTTTGATGAGACTAGTAGAGACACAATATAATTTGAATTATGGGTAATTGAAAGTATTGAAGTTAACATAAACTAGTTGTAGAATCCTGCGCTCAGCACATTATTTCATTTAGGTACAGCGGCATCAGGCGGTTCTTCATCTTCAAGGAAAAAAAAAATCAAAATATTGCTCTCTGGTCTGACCTTTGACACTAACTGCCTGAAAGATAATATGTCAGCTTGCTTTTTAAAAGAGTAGGAGTCCGAAAATGGAGACAAGTACTTTTGATTAAACGTCAGAAGACCAAGTTGGTCCAAGTAAAATTAATCTGTTGGAGCATGAAGAACATAACCTGGACGTGCATCATTAGCTTGGTGCTAACACAGCGAGAGTTGGCTCCATAATTTATTCTATCCACAAGGATTATTATTTTAGATTGAAATGGATGTGATCCTGAATTGCTCTGCACCATCGCTTGGTGTAACATGAGTGATGAGGTCAGCTGTGTGTGTGCGTGTGCATGCGTGTGTGTGTAAAGTGAAGGGTTGCATTAGACATGCGCATTTCAGAGAGGGTCAACACCACTTGTCGACAATGTGAATGAAAACTGCTGAAAGTGTGATCGCTACTCTCAGGGAGATTCTCAATCACTTTACTCGAGCCATATGTCCACAGTTTGGTTTGGTACAGTAAACACTGATTTGGCCTCCTTCTTGTCTTCTTTAGATGTTCAGGCAAGGTGGTCCATGATATGTGATGTAAAGAATTAGTTCCACCTCTGACTGCACTGCATTATTGATTGGAATCAAGAATAAAAGTAGACACTAATACAAAGGACAAGTGTGAGCCTCAATGCACTCCAATGGTTACAAGGAATTAATAGTTCTCCATCAATCTATTATTGGGCAGCCATATGTCCGTATGTCTTGGTAATGTCTACTGTTTGTTGGAGTACATGGAATACTGTCGACTATCATGTTTTAACATGTTTTAATTATGTACATTATTTATGTCTTTGTCTATTGTACAGATCTAGCCTCAGCCACTTAAGCACCTTCTGCCCTGGTAACTGAAGCACAATAGTTAAAGAACTCGATGGGTCACATTATCTTTATTTGCTGGCCTAATTGTCAGTAGTCTTAAATGGAACTGAACAGAACTAAAGACTAAGAGACACCGACACACTAATGCAGAGATATGAGATGGTGGAGGCAAAGTAGAGAGAATATGTCAGGAAGTGACCAAGCCCAAAATTAGAGAGTTAGTTAAATGACACAGAGTCATCAGAAAATATGGGACCACTAAAACACATTCTATGATTTATTAAAAGGCTGAATCTCATGTATGACTAGCATGAAGCATATCACACTGAAATTCACCTCTCTCAACTGTACTGGGTAGGTTTCCAAATATTAACTCAGCACTATCATTCTCATTTGCCCAGCAATAGAACAATACGCCTTCTTTTCTCTTCATGCTTGCTTAAAACTAGTGTCAGGGTTTCAAACAAGGGTTAGGGTTTCAAACTAGGGTTTCAAACTAGGGTCAGGGTTTCAAACTAGTGTTAGGGATTCAAACTAGGGTTTAAGACTAAGGTTAAGGTTTCAAATTGGGGTTTGGGTTTCAAACTAGGGTTTTAAACTCGGGTTAGGGTTTCAAAGTAGGGTTAGGGTTTCAAACTAGGGTCAGGGTTTCAAACTAGGTTTAGGGTTTCAAATTAGGGTTAGGGATTCAAACTAGGGTTCGGGTTTACAACCAGGGTTTCAAACTAGGGTCAGGGTTTCAAACTAGGGTTTCAAAACAAGAGTTAGGGTTTCAAAGTTGGGTTAGGGTTTTATTGTTTCTTATTCTTTTTGGCTTTTTTTTCTTAAATCTAGATACTTTTATTTGGTGTAAGTGTCAGCCACTCAGGGGAATTGTTGTACACTTCTGAAAAGACACACAACCTCACAGGCAAACACACATCATTGTGACGGAGCCGTCTGCTCCCTCCTGTCGCCTCATTTGTTGCGACATCAGTGGGTTTTCTCCAAGGAGGCTCCGTTTTATGCCCTTGTCAGCAAACTTCAGCTTTCAACTTCCCTCACTCACTCTGCTCCTCAATCTTTTCACTTTGCCAATTCTTTAGTACCCTGCCACATACTGATCATCCTCTTATTGTACTTCTGGGCTCTCTCCCTCAGTCTTCATCTTTTGAGATGGTCATTTTTTCTTTTGCCGGTGTCAAGTGCTCAGTATGTCAAAAACGACACAGCTAATTTTAGGGTAGCACTTGGATCAAGGATGAACCCTTAACCATTTGCTTGTAGTGTCTCTTGGGCAGTTTGCCATCGCCTCACAATTAAAACGCTGCAGTCACTTCTTTCAGGTTCCAACGCACATACTATCACAAGAACCCCATGTCTGCATGCCATTTCATGACATTTTCTCGAGCGGTGGTGTAAGAGCCAAACCTATTAAATACAATGCTGTATGTTAATAAAACTCAAGGATGCATGGGAGAGTCATAGCTGCACAACAAATTCTGAAATCACAATTTTGAAAGTTTCCATGCTAGATCAAATTAAACTACACAGTTAACACTGTGACAGAGTTGCAAGAACACTTTTAAGATATGAAATATATAATTGTTGAATAATTTAACACCAGTGTGTTGTGTTAATTGTTAACACTGTCATTGCTTTTCTTTAACTAGGAATAAGCTTTAAATGACTATACTATCACGATATGAATATATCACGATATAAATAGTACATGTGTTTTATGGCACTATAACATTTCTTATGGCACTACAACACTTGCTTTTGAAATTATATTACAGCTGAAAATAATATTAATGCACTGAATGGGTTAAATGCTCACTGACATGCACCTCACATTTCAGAGGAGCACAGAACCTCTGCCAGTTTTTACGTTGGGCGCACAGGCGCCTGTCTGCAAAAGTAGTACTCAACTCTTTTGGTGACTCTCACAGAGTTGAATTAGACAAGGCAAGTGGTGAATCACCATTGTAGAGTATTTGTAACATACAAAACCAACGATTGAATTTTTTTTAATATTCTGTGTGCACATAAAAATTGTGTTTGTGTTTACATTTACAGTATATTTGTTATTATTTATAAAACCAATACTATGAGGAGGGTTGAGTGCCAGTTTAGTTGTTGACGTTCGTGCGTGACTGCTGGCCTGCATTTTGGTTTGTCATTTGTTTCTTCTCAACAGAGCAGTTCAAGTGTGAAGGAGGGTCACAACAGCATTTTCAGTTAAGACGTGATTGTCAGGGGACACATACAGGCAAGTGAAGTGAAATTTACTGCTTCATCAAGCTGTTTGGTTTTTGCTCTGTGGGCAGGCAGTACCATACATAACGCACGCACGCACACACACACACACACACACACACACACACACACACACACACACACACACACACACACACACACGCACACACACACACACACACACACACACACACACACACACACACACACACACACACACACACACGGACACGCATGCACTGCCTCCACTGTGCAAAGCATTTGTATCTTTAAGGTAAAAACCACATTGGTTTGACTTTACAGACCCAAGATGAAAGTCCACCTCTCTTAGTCGATGAAGGTCATAGTCTGCATACTGTATATGGATACATGTCAGGGAGCTGGTACAGCAGACAGCCGGTGGATTTTGCCTAATACGTATGTGGAGGGTGCTTAGGTAAAAGATGAATAGAGGTGATTGGGGAGGATGTGGAGTGATAGAACAGAAACAATGAAAAGAGCAAGGCGGGATAGAGGCTCTGTTACACTGCAATAGATATCATGTGAAAGCACTGCATATTCTTTTCTTATTTTGTCTTTTTTTCTATTGCTCTCACTGTGCAGGATGGATGGAGGTCATTCATTATCTGCCGGTCCACCGGGACCAGTATCTTCTTCAGCAGTTTAAACAACCACGCACCATAGCAGTGGGGGAGGATTCAAAGAGGGCTTGAGGTGCATAATTTGTACACATTTCCATTAGGGATGAGCAATTGGCTAAATTTCAGTTAAGGTATGGATTGGAATGTACCACATCGATTACTGGTGAGCACGTCTGCTTCGTGGGTCTGAGGCTCTGAGTTGGAGTCTTGGCTCGTTTGGTTTCACGTGACAAGACGTGTAAAATTTCAAAAATGAACGGAATAAATGAATTAATATGGAAATAAATGGCTTCTATTCTAGGATAAATTGGAAATACAAAATATTGAAAGTCTGAGTTTGATCGAATTTAATTGCTTGTATTTCCTTAACTTGAAACAAAATTAAATCACAATCAAATACTTAATAATGGCAGCTTAATGCTTCCATAAATCTGTGCCTAGAATAGGGGAAAAAAAAAGGTTTGTGTTTGCTTGAAAAACAAATGAATGACATTTTCAATTTCATTCAACAATTTGATTTTTGATTATTAAAGAACAAATGACATGGGTATTTAGTGGTGGCTATTGCTAATATAGATTCTGAAGTTAACTTCACAAGTGATATATTTTTGGCACTTGCACAAACCAAAAAGAAAAAGAAAGAACCGTCAATGCTCGGCTGCTTGACGGACCTAAAACATAACCAATGGGAGTCTGATGTTCACCACTGATAGCATGAAAAATTAGCAGTAACTAGTATGTCAAATAATACATTTGAAACTAAATCCTACCACATTATCACTTATAATGACAACATCAAAGTGACACAAACTTGTCCCTGCACTCACTAAGCTCGTGCATTCACATGTCGCTAACAATACATTTTTATTTGCTACAGAACACAGTTATTAATAACTTGTTAATTATGGTACGCATGCAGGCACACACACACAAATGTTGACAAACAATAAGTGTGAGCAGCAGTTCTACACCGCTTTTCAAAGCTAATTGAGGTTAATGAGTGTAAATGGTGAGTAAAAACCCATTAATGAGAGTAATTAAGATTACCACGTGTGAGACAAATTCAGTTGGAAATATGTACAGCTATCAGGGATGATTTTCTACCCCTCCAAGAATGAAATACAGCCCTCAATTGAGAATTTATACAACTCCATAAAAATAAAGTACCTCTTGGTTTATCTATTTGTTTTAGAGTACGGTTAGTAATGACTTTATCTTGGACAAGAATGAGATGGGGAGAAGCAAGAATGCTGTACATACACACAGCAGGTAAGAAAAAGCAAAGACAATGAAGCAGAAGGTGGTCGTGCATGAACTGCATCAGCTGGATTCAATGTCGAGGCAACAAGGCATGCCAAAGCATCGCACACTCACTTCTTGGCTTCAAAACAGACAGCTTAAGATATATCGAAAGATGACATCACCTCCATTTAGATAAAGGGGCGCCGGGGGAGGAAAGACTCCTCACGTCCTTGTAACGTGCCTCTGCAAAGAAGACAGACGTGAGGTTCAAACTTATCAAATATGTTGAGTTTTTATAGGTTTCCTCCATTTAGATGGACAGTTTTGTCCGTGAAACTCGGTAGCCATGACATGAAATGCCAATTTGTCGATTACAACCTCAATCTTCTATGGAATGGAAGGTAGCAAACCTGCCATTATTGTCTTAAAACTGAATGGTGAACCAGTGTGTGTGTGAGTTTGTGCGTGTAGTGTGTGTGTATGTTTGTGGGTGTACGTGTGTGTGTTTGAATGTGAGCGAGAGGGGGATGGGAGGCAAGAGAGGACAAGGGGGCAGAAATCAATACATTTTAACTGAAAGCCCTTGTGTAGCAGAAACAGAGACATGAAGTAGAAAGACAGGAGACAGAAAAGAGGTGAAGAAGTTCAATAGAGAAGGAAGCAAGGAGGAAAAGCCTGCCAATCATCTTGACCTTATTCAGGAGGATTCTGTTCCGTTCGCAAACTGAAGCAGTACAACTTACGTAGTTTTAACGGATTTGTGTACTGCAAACAAATACAATAAAAACACAACTGCCATGTAATGACGTTTCAGGACAATTAGTTCCACTCTTCCTGATCTCCATTTATTTTTGTTTACCCCAGTTGGTGAGCAAGGCGTTTCAACAAAATACATTTTTTGTTTGCCTTGTTTGTATTTTGTTGTTGTATAATGAAACGTGAAAACATTTTTGTATGTATGTGCCCTGTGATTGGCTGGTAGCCTTTTCAGGGTCTACCCTGCCTGCCCATCGCCTCGAAGACAGCTTGCCCAGGCCACAGCATGCCCGTGACCCCTCCTTTTTCCATTTGAATTGAAATTAAGTTATTGGTAATAATTAATTTGAATATAAGTATATTAAAGGTGAATTTTCACCCAACTTTTGGTGCCCCCTAGGGTCCACAGCACCCTCAGCATCTGCCTATCTTGCCTAATGGGCGACTCTGATCACTGGCAACCACTCTTCATGCGTGAAAGAGACAAAGGTGCTTTGAGTACCTTTTAGGTAGAAAGAAAGAAATCCAAATATTCTCGTGCACATTGCATCAATTTCTATCAGGGACAGACACATGTTACGCACTTAGCCAGACGCTAGTTCCACTATGTCACCGCAAACGACTTTACAGCAATATTCTCTGTTATTAAATGAGAGCATATTACCGTCAACTCTCATTTATAGCTGGAATGCAGTACACACCGTAAAAACTTTGCAATTAATTTCCCTTAGCAGAATGTGCTCATCTTCTCCTCCTTTGGGAATTGTGGAAGTGAGGCTGACAGAGCTTTTAAACAGATGGATGGTCTGTCAAAGCATAGCTGAGGGAGTCACACGTTTTAGTAAAGTCAGCTTTGTATAAGCAATACCTACTGTAATACAGAATTGATACAACCTGCCGGAATGATAGTGACAATTTTGAGTCTATTAGCATTTCAGAGTAGTCATTCGGGCAAAGTGTATGCTATCAAAACCTCTCAAAAATATAACTTCTTACATTTATCTGTAGACACAGTTTCTGAGAATGTTTAAGTAGAAACAGCTCATCAAAATACAGATTTGCAGACATTGAATAATGTTTTATGGACTCTTAACTGCAGGGAGTCAAGCATAAAAAGATTTGAAGCAACAGGGAATATCAAATATTCTGTTTGATTCCACAGATATATAAGTTTACTGAAAAAAACTCATCACACCTCCCCTATGGAGAAAAAGGGCAACAACTGGTGGTGCCTTTAAAGAGCCACATCAGCAAGGCCTGATGGACGATGTCCAACATCAATACAAGGTAATATAAGCACGCGCATACACACACATGCACGTGCACACGCGCGCGCACACACACACAGCACGCACGCACGCACGCACGCATACACACACACACACATGGACACGGTAAGCGCCTCCACTGTGCAGAAGACCACCTACTTACCTCCCTTCCAATTTCTTTATTAAAATGTCTTCCGTTGTTTTATGAGACTTGGCTACAATGTACACGGTAGGCTGACAAATTTGCCGATTTACTTTTAGAGTGGAGGGCATATTGGTGCCTAAAATGAAGCCAGAGGTTGGAAACATGCTTTTTAGCATTGTATGAGATAAAGCACCTTATTAGCAAAAAATGCAAAATTTATTCCAGAATGCAAAGTTTAAATGGATATGAGCAAAGTATAAAACATGTAAAAATACGTACGTTTCCACTTGTATGACATTCAGGCTTGTTACTTACAGCATTGGCTGTACAATTAAAATGTGACATGATTAACTTTTCCTTTCCACACCTTTATATGTAGATTCAGTAGGGTTTCAAATTCCTTCGACCCAGACCTGCCTGTTTGAATTCTCATTTCTGTCCTTTCCATGTTTAATAATTGTAAAAAGAACCCCATACCTCTACAGTAATTTTCTCTCTCACAAGATTCTTCAAAGGCCCCTTCGGTTCACTCTGAGAGGTATTATGAGTTGATTGATTGCTTCAGCCCTTGTTTACCTCCACACTCATTCGAAACGCGGCACAAGTGTTTTCAATAATCCCACAGATTTAATGGGTGGTAAACATTGCGATCTTCATCAAAATGTTGGCGTTTTGCTTGTTTATTTGCAAAGTGCATGTTCCGCTTGATTCTCTTGCTTCTGCAGGAGCCGTTCCAGTTCTGACAAGCACTGATTCATCCCAGCTGCAATTATATACAGTATATACAGTCTATCAATTTTATAATGACTCCTTTGCTCATGACAGCAAAAACACAAAATCATTAGATCCAACTTTTCGGTGTGTTTTGTCTTCACTGGACCTCCTGTTCTTTGTGAGAGAAGCCATCGTATTAGGGCCACATTACATGATTTTAAAAAACATTAAAAATACTGGGTTGTATTATCTAACCATGTATGTGGTTTTATGGTTTAATGTCCTTTACACATTATTTTGGAGTTCAACGACGTACTACAATGTGACGTCACTCGACAATGTCTTCCGTGTGGGGACACTTTATTTACAAGATTATAAACATATGTATATTTAGCTTCATAAATTTATCATTGCAGTGATTTAATTATTCAAAATAAATTCACATAACACAATGTGATTTGTACTTATTGTGTGAAGATATGCCGTCATCCACCTACATGAAATGAAAGAAATGCTTTTACTGATTGGGTAAGTCAGTGCAATCAGTGCTGCACAAATAGAGCAATGTAGCTGTAGTATCATTAAAAATATGAGGCCTGCTCTATGTATGCTAGTAATCATAATTAAGCTCCCCTTGCATTTCGTGTGCCCCCTCCCCTGTATGATAAAGACAACCTAAATTTGAGTATAGTACGGCAGTACAGTACAGTTGAAGTGTTTGAATGAATGGGTGTTCATCTTGTAAATGCATTGACAATGCATTGGAAACACACAGCCCTTGCCTTAAATTGAGAAATAAAATGACGTGATACATTTTGTTAGGAATTTTGTCTTTTAATAATTCAAAGATGGGTACAGTACTACAATCAAAGCTTGTTTTTGGTGCATGCACTCACAGTACATATTTAAAAAAGATAACAAAAAAATAAAAAATAGCATTTATAATGATGTAGTTTCACTTTCACCACAGATAATTTCAATTACAAATTACGGTCCTGAAAAACAAGGTATTCATGCATATAATGAATGAATGGATGAATAAATAAAAAAATGAGTGAGTAAATAATCAAAAAACAAACAAACAAATAAATAAATAAACAAACACACAAACAAACACACAGACACACAAATAAATAAATAAATAAATGAATAAATAAATAAATAAATAAAGTTGGCGTAACAACACTTTTCTGGACATAAATTGGGCCCTGATATTTTTATGTGCACGTATATGTGACGTGGGCGTGGGGTGAGTAGTTGGAGCAATCAATGCACAGCTACAGCTGGTTGAAGGGGACCAAATCCATTGAACAGTTGATTTGGTTCCATTTTACCAGCTTTAGCAAAGCATTTACATGAGCCGTTTGGGATGGGGAGGAAGTGGACCCCCAGACAGAAGGTCGCTGCAGATGGAGAACCCGTCTGGATGGACACCTGCAAAAGCGAGACAAGGAAAAATTATGTCAATTTATGTGGTAGATGCATCTAAACAAGCGTGCGCAACACACACACAATGCAGACACACAGTAAACAGCCGCTGATAAGTGTGCAGTTGCCCTTGATAGAATGCTTGTTTTGCAAGTATACAAAATAGAAGATGGAGTGAAGATGGAGAATGTAGATGAAGAAAATTAACAGGAATATAGAAAAGGAAAGAGCAAACAAGATGAAAATAAAATCAGGAGGTGATGCTTGTGTATGCACGCGTGTGTGTGTGTATGTGTGTACGTGTGTCTGTGGAGAGCCTGAAGAGATAAGAAAGCTACAAAAGTTGAGAAAACAATGAATTCATCACCTCAACTGTCAATAGCACTAATGAAGGCACACACGGGACGGCGAGAGAATTAACTCTGATGACCTCCAGCATTGTGCAACATTTGTTTTTAACGCGTACACACACACACACACACGCACACACGCACACACACACACGCACGCGCACACACACACACACACACACACACACACACACACACACACACACACCTCTGCATTTCTGTGGGCCATCTCGTGCTCCGCAGAACCCAGATGATGCACTCAGCACTCTCGCATTAGCGGGACGCAAGCCAATTGCTAAGCATTTAATCATTAGGGAATCAACCGTTCAAACAAAGTATTGACCTCACAATGCAAACTCTCAATATTTTCTGGTTGAATATGTAAATGGTGTTTTTTATGCCTGTGTGTCATTTTCAGAACTCAAATTTTTGTTGAATGTGTGTAAATAAACTAAACTAAACTAATCCAAACCAAATAACAAAAAGAATATAAAATATTTAGTGCTGCTTTCAGCAGTAACTGTTGTAAAAAATATTTGAAAAACATCAAGTGCTTTTATTTTCTTCCTGGTGTAAACCATCACAACTAACGAAAGCTACAAGGTGTGGAAATTGTATTTTCCATCTTTCATTGTATTTTTATTATGTGTGACGCTATTTTCTCCTGTGTGAAATTACATCGTGAGGTTGTTTCAGGGAATTATTGAGCATCTTTGGCATTAACAGAAATAACATTTTAATAACTATTGTAAAAATGTAAATAGATGAGGGGAACCATGAGTGCAAGGCACAGAGTCATGGACAGTTAAGTCAAACTGGACTGAAAAACTGAATCATAATATGAGAATAAACTTTTGATAGCTGTGGGATCTTTTATTGGATTTGCAGCAGCAGAAGCAGCTTTACACCACTCTGTTCCGTTCCATTTATAGCATCAGTGTAGTGGTTGACTTGCTTGACTTAGGTCAGCAGTTAGCTCAGTTCCCACTTGATGTTGTAAATGTGAATGGTTGTTTTGTCTTAAGATGTGCTCTGTGACTGACTGGTGCCCATGCAGTTAACCATAATGTCACCATGCAGTGGTTATGCAATAATCAAGCAAAAAATGAACAAAACCCCCCATGATGCGTCTCGGCATCTTTGTAAATAAAGGAGAGAAAATCTTTGTGGATAACACAAGGAAAATAGCAAATGCATAGAATGCTGAATTAAACACCGACACTTTTCTCTCAATGCAGTTCCCTCATAATAAACTGTGATAGATACAGCATCAATGTTTAGGCAGACACACAATTTAGAATGAGCGTGACAATACCTCCAAAGTCTATGCACTATTTATACTGCGTCATGTTTGCACAGGCAGGCTCCCTTTCACAGGCCCAACTGCACTGGAGGGATTGGCTAGCTTCATCTATTCCGGGTGTGTGCTGTCCACTGCATTCCTGCCCTTATATATAAAGAGGAGCGTTGGGTGGGGACAGTCTGACAACAGCAGGCGACAGGCGGGGCACGACGCAGTCAAGGGGGTCACGGCGAGAAGGTCAGTCGCGGTGCAAGGTATCCCGGGGGACCCGCTCACAGCGCAAGTGGCGTTACGGAACAGCTGCCAGCCAACCGCCGACTTTGCCACTTCCAAGTCGGTCCCACAGCAGACCCTGTCACTCTAGTTCACCTTCTTCCTTTCATTTCATGGCCTGACGCCAGAGCTCCACAAGCCCAACTTCCCATCACTCACACTGCTGCTCTGAGCGTCGGCTTCTGTTTTCCCTCCGCTTCCCTCCAGGCCCTCTCCCCTAATCAGACCAAGTGAACCTCAGCGAGCGACCCGCTGTTGAGTTACAGCATGGGTGAGGCCTGCGAACTTGACATTGCACCACTTCCTGTCACACTGCCTGCGACCGAGTGATCAAGAGGCCCCGGCAGAAGTGAGGCCACTTTTGCAAACTCGCCATTAAAATCCACTTAAGAAGGCAATAATCCTCAGTAATGCCGCATTGAAATGAAGCACATATAGACACGACATCCTAATGATGGTGCATGTCTGATGAGAGTGTCTGCCCGTTGGTAATGAGCTTAATGCAAAGCTTGCTATAGGAATGAAACAAACGCTGACCTGTGGTCAGGCTGTAAGCTTTATCTTCTTGGCCCTGTTGTATTTATTCTTGCTCAGACAAGTGCTCCATTTATACATATATGAACATCTGGGTTATTATTGCTGACTTTTGAAAAACATAAATGAGTTGAAAAAATAATTTTGAGTTAAAATGAAATTGTATGCGATGACCACAACTATAAAAAAATGAAGAAACCACCACAAAGCAATCAGTTCATGCCAACAAATGCCATTGTTCATGTCACTTTCTGTAAAAAAAAAAAAAACGTTTATATGTGACACAAACACAGAAAGCAGCATTGCTCCCAAAGGCTGTTCTTTTTTTAATTTTTTTATTGTTTAATCTTGTAGTGGTCTCTGAGTAGTGTTCTAAGTGAGAGCTACTTAATGGATCATGATTAAGAGGTTTGTTTCAGAAGCTAACAAATATTAAATAGGTTCTTCCTTGATCTTTGCACAGAAAATGCAAATATTCAAGGGGGATCAAACAATTGTTTGACCAAAGCCGCACTCTTCATAACACTAACAATTGTGCAGTCCACTGCAGACAATAGCAAAGTGGCTCCTCTTCCATCACCCGGCTTGTCCACCCGCCTGCAGATGAGAGCAGCACCCTGTGCTTGACTCAGCATTACACAGAAGAAAAAGGTGTGCTGAATCGAATCATTTTTATTTTTTCAAGCGGTTGCATGGAATAAAAGCAGCTAGAGTCAAATACATGTCTACTTATAAAATGTATTTGGATCCAGATGATCTTCGTGCAACCACTTGACAATGGAATTGAGAAAATTCATCACACCGATATTTTTGCTTGCTGAAGATAAAGCACGTCTCATGGATAAAAAATAAACTACAATAATGCATGCTGACCTTGCAAAGTAACTCAGCTCAAGTACTGAAATGGTACACGGAAAACGTATCCGTTATCATTTGACGGTCCTCTGTGGGTTATTGCATTTGGTGATAATGCTATCTGCTCTCTGGGCTCACCTGATTGACCTTGTGTCACTATTATGTGCGTGACACACTCCATACAAACTAACCCGAGAACACTTTTGCTCATGATCCTGAACAAGATCCTAAATGCCGCCACAGTAGAAGACCTTCGTGAGTTTTCCATACAGGCAGTGTTTACTTTCTCGATTTTACCTCGTAATGATTTAATCCTCACATCGCTTTCATTCCTTAACCTTTTAATCTAACGGCAACACCCTAAAGACAATCAATAGCTATTTAGATGATATATTTAATGAGATCCACTCCTTTTTGGTGCACACTTGTTCTGCCTTTCTTTAAGGATAATCACACTATGTAATTTATTTTTGTCCGATAAAACACCTCAGGCTTCAAGAGTCTTTATCATGTAAAAGGGTGTAAGCTAATACAGTAAAATTCTGTGTTTGCTGATACTTCCTCACATCAGTAATTTTGGTTATTAGACATAAGGTGTGTGTAAGAAGTAATGAGCAGCCTGAATGAGCAAGCGCACAAGGTGCACTGAGCATACGGCAATAAAAATGGGGGCTTTAATTGTTTTGCCAAGGAGATTTTCTTTGTAATCACATAAAATCACATAAAAGAATATTTAAACAGCAAATACAGAACAATGCACCTCGTAAACGGCCATGTATACAATCTATTGGCCTCAACAAGACAAATATGATATTGAAATCCAACTAGCCTTGACTCCTGCTCGGACATGTTGTCAACACACCAGCAGCCATCCATAACTTTAATGACAGAAATAAAAAGACAACAAAGACGAGAATAACAGCTCTGCCAACGTTGCCGTTGCTGCGATTTTATGTGTTAAGAAAATGCTGAGATGAAGGTTCAAACATGGTGGAAATGTTGTTGTTCAAAGATGCTTCAGGCAGCCAATTATCTGACGGAAGGCTCAACTCACATGTAACTATGCGTGTGTGTGGGTGCGTACGTTTGTGCGTGTGTGATAAAAAGAATCATTTTGAGATGATGGGAAAAGCGTCACTTTCTTTTGTGAAATGAGATTGGATTAAGATGAAGAAGGGCACAGACAAAGTTAAATGAAACAATCTCAGGTGCTGTATTTGCACGTTTCTCCTCTTTAAGACTTCCTTCACCGTTACTGGCAGAAGATGCCGTTCCATTTTGTCGGAGAGTGACGTGATGATCCACACTGGCCAAGCTGCCGCAACCCTGCCATTTATCTTCACCTTCCTGTCCGTACCGGCGACTCTGATTCGTACGCTGAGCACGCTCCCATGCCTCCTCTCCTTCACCAACACCTCCCTCCTTTCAACCGGCCACCACTTCTACTAATTTAAGCCTTGATTCATTAGAAGCTACATCGAGGTCACACACTTGATATACATTTTGTTCAATGTCGTTAAAAACACAAAAAGTTACTTTTATGACTCCCCCATAGGTACTGTGAAGTTCAATTGTGTATGCACTGGCAATGCACAGTTTTAGTTTTTCCAGTTTTAGTTCTCGCCTCGTTCTTATTGGACAAAAGGGGAGGGGGGGTACACCCCAAATCGCAGGGCCATACAGCTCAAATAATAAGAGATATTTTTTATGTCATATAATGTGTGATTGATTATCCCTCAGCATTCACACACGCATCCGAGGTTGCTGCTGCGCTCACTCGTATCACAGTTAATGGAATTTGATCCTGGCAAGGTAATGCACTGAGATCCGCAGGGGGGAGGCGGTGCATTCACTATTGTACAAAATGGACCCCATAAGTGATACAACAGCCTGAGGCCGGCACACGCACTCCCGCTGTTAACACTAATAAAGGCTTGTGCTTCTTTTCCTTCTTCTGTATACTAAAGCTCCAAGTTCTGCTGCATCTTTGATGCTGATTCAGCGCTTCTTGCAAGTGTGGAAAGCTCACTTGTACAGACGGTAATCCAGCTATCATATACTGTAATAGTCTCAGGGCCACAAAATGGAAGCAATTATCGCAAAGCACACAGCGATCTGGGGAACAGATCACAACGCGTAACTCTTTATGGCTTCAGGAGATTTACTTTGGGCGAATGGCGCTTGTGCACTTGGTAATTTATATCCTTTACGACCTAGCTCTCATCCTCTATTGTTTTTCTTTTTTGTTGGCATATTGATCAATGAATCCATGTCTTTTTTGTTCGCTAATCACGCACAAAAGCGTTTTAATGTTACCTTGGCTTGCTTTTTTTTCAGTCCGTTGTCCTTTTCTATCCCCCTCAATCTGTACACTTTAAATTCTATTTCGGTCTCTCTTCCAGTAGCCTTGTCCTGACTCCGCACTCTTCTCCGCTTCTCCTCGCTATGTCCACTTAATGGAGGGCAGTGGAGGGCCCGCTGAGCATCTCAAAATGAGGGGCAACACCAGGAAGGACCCTTGACACTCAATAGTCATTAATGGAAAGGACATGGCAAGTGCTTTCTTTTTTATATTACCGAGATCTATTTTGTTGGTCACCGAGTGAGTGTGACAACATAAATACTCAGAGAACATGCCACAAGTTTAACAACGTAGCACTTGAACAGAAGCCCTCTGTTTTTTGACCCTTTCAGTCTACCGTAATTTTCTTTTGAGCTCAGAAAATCCAAAGAGACAAACAATTACAGTCATACAGTCAACATAATCCAAACTTCCAGAACCATTATGTTTGAGTGCTGTTGCGTCCGGGTCCTTAGTAGACCATACAAATCATTTTAAAGCTACTTCAAGGTAGCATTACTGCGTACACGTTTCAGAACTTAAACAGATTGAGCATGATGCTCATGTCTGGGTAAGAGGGCCCTTGTTACTTTCATTACTTCTCAACATTGGTGCGCTCATAGGCAGCAGTCTCCCCCTCATATCTAAAGTAATGGACCAGCTCTAGTGTCAGCAGCATTGCGTGATGTACACAAAACACTTGGGGGAGCCATTAAATTAAACTCGGGCGAACACCACTGTCTTTGAGCTCATTCTTTCTCTGCATCATAAACAACACACAAGATTGTATCCAACTGGGGGGAAGGGTGCATTGCTATTTACAGTCGCATGTCACACTACCTGTACAGTATTTAAAGGTTTGCATTGTGCATAGACATTTTGGAGGATGTCTGGCGGGTTACACCGGGTCTACAGCTGCATCATCTATTTGACTATCAAAAGCAGCGGCTGTAGGCTGGAAAACTATTTGGTATTTAGCACAAACTGAAGAAGAGCTAGAAAAAAATCATAATGCAAATTGGTGAGACATTCATAATTGCAAGCTGCTGCCTGTCCGTATGTTAATCAGGTATACAAAATAGAGGAATGTCACATCGTTTAAACATTGGTTCTTTCACAGGTCCACGTGGATGACACCTATTGATGTTGGCACAGGCACAAGTACTGTATGTGCACTTATACACACACTTGCACACACACACAAATACTAAAAACACACACGCACACAGGTTGGGTAGGGGTGAGGACTTTGGCAGTCTAATGGAGTCTAATTCAAGCAGATGTCTGTTTAATTGATTGAAACAAATGACCTCAGCATTGATCCCCATTGTAGAGTGGGGACTGATCGGCTTCTTGGAGGTACAATGTGTGTGTTTGTGTGTGTGCATGTAAGGGGAACTCTATTCCACTTTCATTAAATTTAAAGATAATTGATGAATCAAACTAATTAGTTCGTTTTTGGATCATTTCTTTTGTACTCCAAATACATGCTTCATCTTGAAAAGATGGCAAAAGTTTGACTGAAAGTAATCAATTCTTCAGTTACAGCCCATAAGACAAATTACTTGCAAATTTGAAAAAATTCCGAGTTTGACCAGCATCTCAGAATTGCTTCTTTTTAACCCCAAGGGGTGAATGGGACTGATGTGGTCACAAATAAAATTTTAAACGCACCTATATAACCAATAAATGGGATTCACCCAGAAATGGTCCTTAGAGTACACACTCCAGATGTGCAATTTTATATGCGCTAAACGGCAAAAGTTCATAAATCAGCCATTGCTTAACATGTTGTCATGCCTGCCTATCATCCATGATTGCTCTATTTGTAGCTGCAGTGGGATTTTCTTGTTCATTGTTACTCTTGGGTTGGCTCACAGATGGGGAAGCAGTCAAGCAGCCGGTACCCAAGCAGTGAGGGGGAACGAGGAAGGAAGGTTGGGGCATCCCTGTGTGTGTATGTGTGTGTGTGTGTGTGTGTGTGCATGTGTCTGTATGTGTGTGTGTGTGCCTTGTTGTTTCACCCGCCCACATCCAGTCATGCGGCTACGGCTGGCTCAGCATGATGCCGCAGTCAGCATTGTTGCATATTTAATGTCCTGATGAGAGCTTCCACCTGCTGACACAGGAAAAGTGACAGAACAATACCCGCCCAGAACCCCATCTCATCAACAATTCCAACCCCACCCCTTCCATATAATACACAGTCAAACACCAGAGTAGCATTACATCGATCCAATCATCGCCTTTTTTTCTTGCTTCATTTCACACACTCACAACATCATGGCCGCCTCCATGCGCTTTGAGATTGTAAATGGGAAGTGCGTCCTGTGTTGTTGGATTTCTAATTTTGATCAGCAATTTTATTTTAATTGTCACTTTGTGACTGTGACTTTCTGTTTGCTTTAAAACCACGCTGGTATTTAAAACAAACAAAAAACAAACAAAAATGTAAAGAAACATTTGTCGCACTATGAGATGGGCTACTACTTCAATGTTAATAAAACAAAACTTCAAATTTCTCCATAAAAAGTCAGAATGTTATCAAAATTAAGTTGTGTTAAAAAGTCATAACATTAAAAGAATGAAGTGATACCAAGAATAAAAGAATTCAGATTTTTTTTAGGATAAAATATTTTTCACTGTAATCAAAATAGTCCCGAGTTAGAAAAAATGGAAAATTTGTTTTGAGGGGCGTTGTGAGGGAGTGGTTTTGGGGGGGGGGTTAGGGTTAGGGTTAGTTGTTTTGAGGGGCGTTGTGAGGGAGTGGTTTTTTGGGCTAGCTCAACCCAAGCGAGGTGAAATATAACATCTATTGTACATAGCCATGGTCAATGTTGATTGTTCAAAAATAAAATGAAGCTTTCAACCAGGCCAGTATTTTGAGTATTTTTCAGATGCAGACTGGGTGACTACAGACAGGAGTCTAAACTTACAGTACACCCCAGCAGACTACGGCTACGGCTCTTCCTTCACTCCCAGCAAATGCGTGGCCCGTGCTGTCCATTAAGCAAGCATTTAATCACCACGACCTTAACAGGAAACTCTTGTCTATCAGCGGCATGTTTATTTGTGGTGAAAATGAGGCAGAACAATCCAAATGCTATGGGAAACTTCTCCAGTTGCTCATAATAGAAAAGGGGAGTGAAATGAAGTTTAAATGGGACATTGAAAGGGTTCCTCCAAAACACCATCTATGACAGGCTAGCAGACAATGCTGACCAGTGCTGTCGCAGCATCTCCATTTTGCTACTCTGTGGGTATTTCTGCAATAGCGAATTGATCCATTTGAATTGGATTCAATCGGACCTCATCGGGGCGGATACCCATAGTGCAGATTTGTTGAAATAAAAGACTACTCATTCTCCAGTCACAATGTTACATTTCCCTGACAGCTTTGTGATGAACAAATTTGTTCTGTTGGTTGTCAAATGTCCCGACCTGAGATACATACTTCTTTACATTCCATAGCTGCTCTTGTTCATATGGGCATATAAAGAAGTATGTCCCCCAAGTGGGCCACAGTCCTTGGTGACATCAGGTCCAGGTTCCTTGGATCAGAACCACCCACGAGGCATGCGTCCATCTGTACATCTAACCGATTCAGCGTTATGGCTAATTGGAGCCTATCCCAGCTGGTGAGAGGCCCCAGGACAACATCGGTGGCGAACAGTTAAAGAGGTCTACTGAAACCGCTGAGAAGACAACAGCCCTATTTTGACCAAAAACGCAGTACTTTAGTTAAAGCCAAGAAAAGAAACCAAAGACCAAAATGAATAACTAAACTTATGAGATGAAAGACGGACCATTACTAAAGGTTTGCCGTCCGTCCGTCCGTCCGTCCGTCCGTCCATCCATCCATCCATCCATCCATCCATCCATCCATCCATCCATCCATCATATCCTCATTACGGTCACAGGGGAGCTGGAGCCTATCCCATCTGACTTAGGATGAGAGCCGGTACACTACCTGAACTGGTTGCCACTCAATCACAGGGCACATAGTATATAGACAAACAACCATTTACACTTTCCATTTTTTAAACAAGCTTTGTTTTCAAACATATAGACAGAATGAAAAAAAAACCTAGAAAAATGTACGTATCCACTTTAAGACCAAAGGTTCCAAAAATATTTTTTAAATCAGCCAAATATTTATTTTGTGATTTAGCAGTCACTTAAGTGGCAAGACAGAAACAATATGCATTTAAGACTTAACTAAGGACCAAGGGGTGTATTTTTGTGGCCAGTGCAAGTCTGGTATGAGGCACAGTGTAAATGACAAGACTATTTTTTTTTCAATTATAGTGTGCTAAAATAGACTTTGACATGATGGAAGATGATACTGCTTTGAATGAATCTTGCAGCAGGTTGAGGTGAGCAAAGTGCATCTATAAAGAAATGCAAGCAGACCTCCATGAGTGACTCCCAAAAAGCAGTAGGCAGTAGGGGATCACAGATCTGTGACGTGGGCAGTTGATGAGTACTTAGAACCTGCATAGTGTATGACCCCCAGCCCTTGACCACCGCCCTCCATAGCAGTGTCGGCAAAAATAGGATGATTTTAAAAATAAATCATAAATATGATAATAATATCTATGATTTTTCAATGAATTGATTATAATAATTCAGGACGTTCAATGTACGCCATTGTGATATTTATGAATGAAACACAATGACATCCATCCTACCTGCTCCTTGATCCAATTTACTAAAATTGCATTACACTACCCATGCTAAAACTTAGAAGTGGTTCCGGCAGGCTTGATGTTTCGTCTACTTTCAGCCACCAAATTGTCAGGTGCGCTGGACACATGTAAAGAAAAAGCACTCAGCACCCAGCATGGCGCAACGAGACAAAACAAATTTCCAAACAACAGGCTTGAAAAAAAATCCGTTTTTACATCTGCACCGTCTACAAATATGTGGCCCAATAAATGTTGCCTAAAGCTGTATGGTAAGCGAAGTTGGAAAGAGCTGAATCTACATGAAAAGGCGAGAGTCTAAACTGTAACTTCACCCAGGATAAAACTGATGACTGCCTGACTAAAAATGCAGTGCAAAAACTGTAGGCCTAAAACTAAATGGTTAAATGCAGTATTAGTTGACGACTAAAAGTGCCTGACATATGGTGCAGGGGCAGACCAAAACCCAGACTTAAGTCATGGTACTAAAATTGCAGGGCTATATATTGTGGAGGGCTAAACCTTACTATAACATCTGGTGAGCATGCCATCAATCAGCATTGTCACACACTTCACCTTGAGTGTCACACCCCAGTAGTGGTGGTGGTTGAATGTTGGGGAGGGGTGCTGAAAAGAGGAAAATGAGGGAGATGTTGCACTTACCTACTGGCAGATGTTGGCTTGCCCCACTCCACCATGCACGCACGCACGCACATACGGGCACATACTAACCTCCCTCCCTCCCTCCCTATCTCCCCAACTACGCCTCTGCACCCACCCCCTGATGCAGGGCAGAGTATAAAGAAGAAAGGAAGGAAGGAATGCTTTACTCCCCCTCTCCCTTCCTTCAGTCAGCATAGTCCAGGTGCTGCCTCTGCAGTCTGTATTTCTCTTTCGTCATTGCTTGCCGCCTTCCTCTCCCCCTTGCACAAAAGTTTGAGTCCGGCATGCAGTAGCTCATCCCGAGAGCGATTGTTCTCAATTCTTCCTCTTTAGCAGTATGCTAAAAAGACATATACCTGATGATGGCAGTGATGATGACAGGACATTTAGAGAATTAGTGAGTAAAGCAGACAAGTACACGCGCAAGTGCACACACACACACACACACACACACAAGTGCACAAACCATTTTCTCAGAGATCAATACCAATTTATAAGCAAACGTACAAAGGCCGAGTTGTTCTTTCAATGAATTGAACCATTGCTGCATTAGGCATTTAATTATCACTGGGAACGAAAAAGGGTGATTTGCAAAATTTGCATGTGTGTGTGAGATTAAATTGGATGGAACAGCTGTTCCAGTTGTGCTTCTCCATCAAGTGTTGGATTGCACCGATAGAACATTTACAACAATGCAGACAAGAGTCTTTACGTGCGAAACTTTCACCTTCAACGCCAATATGAAACTGCTGACACAACACAATATTCTCATGAATAACACTCATGAATAATGGCACATTTATTTTAATCCATGACATAAATAGAACGATTGTGAAAATTGCATTTTTGTCAAATCGTGTCTTGTGTCCCATGCTTTGAACATAAATTGGTTCAGTGTATCAACTGCATCCGTGAAAACTACATGAATATATCATCCACTGTGCCCCCACAACACCCCCTGTTGTGTGTGTTTTTTTTTTCAAATATTGTGTAAATAGTGCCATGGGGGCAGCGCACATCAGAGCTGCCCGCCCAGTAATTAAACTAAAAGTCTCGACCATAAATCACACTCATCCTCTCTCATTCCTTTCTTCCTTTCGTTCTCACTCGCTTTCCCAGGGAAGGAACAAAGGTTTACTAAATCAACTGGTCAATGAGTGTAGAGTCACGTGCATGCGACGGAACATGGGACAAAATCACACACTACGCCAGCAACCTCGCGCCAGCCCATGTCGAATTATGTTGCAAAACTTTGGTACAAAAAGGTCAACTTATTGAAGTATTCACTTTGATTTGCAAAATAGATTTCTAAGTGCTACTAGTCTACAAATCATTTCCATTATGTAAACTCAAGAAATCTTCAGATTATCGACTCATAATTGACACCTTTATGAGGCAAGAAGTGAAAATGGATCATTCAGGACCTGAATGAGTTAGGAAGTCCATTTAGTGAAGAAAGGTGGCAAGAATCAGGAAAAGGCAAGCATAATGATCTTGACATATTCATCAATCCGTGCATATTCTGTACTGCGCGTCCCGTTGAAGGTCGCTGATGAGCTGGAGCATATCTCAGCTGTCTTCAGGCAAAAGGCAGGCAACACCCTATACTGGTCGCTAGTCAATGACAGACATTTTCTCTCATATTTAACACTGTCGCTGAGTCGAAAGTGAACCCTCGGTGCATGCACCAAAATAAGGCACCGCGACACCATCGTGATTATATATGATATAATAAAAAAAACTAAAAAAAAACATTTTGAGCTTTTTATTGAGTTTCGTAAAGGGTCAAACGCTGGGAGTAAAAACTAAAGCTCTTCTGAGGCGTGATTAAAGACATTTAAAAAAAAAAAAGATACAGTATGGTAAAAACAATACAAACTAAAAAAGAAAATGTTTCAACCTGCCAGGTTGAGGTTAAATGCCCTGCCAAAAGAAGACATTTAAATACATTTTTATTTTTCGCAAATGTTGATTGAACCCAATTCTCAGAAGACCTTCTGCGATATACCCATTTGTTTGTTAAACCCAAAACTGCTTTTTTTAAAAAATGCTGGTTTTATGTTCATTGTACTCCACTTTTCGATTTTAGAATATAGACTTAATAGGCAACTTACCAAACTTACAAGCAAAATCAATTCAGCAAGAAATTATACTTTCCAGTCAGAACTCCTGCAATGACATTATCTGCTGTCATGCTGTTTCCTTGCGCTTTCAGGATTTATATTTAAAGTCAAACTCACAGCCTAGCACCAGTGCACATTCAGTACCTGCACACTATGGCCGCTAACAGCTGCATGTCGACTATAAGCAGCACAGCCATGGTGGACAGCTGACACTTTGCCTCCTCCAGCATCTCCGCAGGAGCTTTGACAAGACAGCTGACCACCATTGATCTCCATGGTATTTTCAACATGGGTAAAATTAGCCCGTGTAAGTGAGGGAACGGAATGGAAGGACATGCATTACACTTTTAGAAACTTTGCTTCAAACTATTATTAAACCTCTCTTCCCCCCTGTGGAGAGTCACACTCACGTGTCCGTGGATGGAGATGAGGTCTAGATAAATAGCATGAATTAAGGTCACCATGGCATGGGAGGACATTTATTTTTGGATTTGGGATTTTTGAAAGAGGAGAATAATGAACGTGTAAATACCAATTGATAAGATTGTGATTGATGGGATTGTTGAAGCACCTCTCCAATAAATGCAAACAGGGCACACCACTGACTTAACATAATAGCTTCCTTATTCTCTGTAGCATTTCCACTGTCTCACTGCAAGTTAAAATGAATGTAAACCTGCTTAGTGAGTTTTGACATTTCTTAGTACGTTTTAAATCTCAAGCAAAACAGCGATACTATTTAAGCTAATTAAAAGACACAAATGCAACCCTTGACCTTTTCACCCCAACTAAATATGCCGAGGCAGCATTTTCAACCACGTGCACTGCACGACAAATCGGACACAGGATGTCTCAAATGTATGTAAAATTGGCTGCAGGTCACACATGATGACAACTAAGCTAGGGGAGTGATTTAAAAGAAAATTCAACTCCACACTGTCACACATACGCACAAGTTGAGCACAGATGCTTAATAAGTCCACTTTGTTTTTTATCATGCAACAAAAAAGACACTTGCGTACCTACCAGAAATCCAAGTGGTCCAGAGGAGGCTGGCGGCCCGTACAGAGTGAGGCGGTCGCTGCAGGCGGTGGCTCTCCTCCTCTTCCTTGCTGGGAGCTGAATCAGCGATGGAGAGTTTAAGGATGCGGAGAGGAAGAGGAGTGAAAGAGAGGACAGGAGAGAAAAGGAAAGGGTCATGGGACTTGCCTTGCCTCTCTCTCGCTCTCTCTCTCACTTGATGGTTATAATGAGAGAGGAGGAGGAGGCAGGAAAGAAGGAAGGAAGGAAAGAAGGAAGAAAAGAAGGGGGGAAACGAGAAGGTGGAGGGTGACCCAGTGGAGGCAGAAATTGATGGCAAAAAAGGAGCCAATACCCTCTGAGAGGCTTGAGTAAGAGGAATGGTTGTGAAGTGATGACTGAGCAGTGAAATGTGTCAGCTGTCCATCCACATTGGACAGAGGACAAGCAGATGAGGTGGATGAGGAAGGAAAGAAGGAGACGGAGCGAGATAGTGAGTGAACGCTGACGGAGCTGAAGGACAAATGAAGACAAGAAGGGAATGGTGGTAGCGACGGGGCGGGGGGGGGGGTTATGCAGGATGGAACAATTAAGACAAAGAAAAACTAAGGAGCAATGGTGTCAAGTGATGAATAAAAAGCAAAAATGTGACAAAAATTGGAAGAAAAAAAAATCTAGTAACGTGCGGCAGTGGAGAATAGGCCTCTTGGTGCACATCAATAAGTGCATGTCCAAAATGACAGTAGATAATAAAATACTAAATAATAAAACTAATGCATGAAATTTTAGTACTTGGGATTTTTCCCAGATATTAAAATAGGAAAACACAATCCAATAAAATGCAACACAATCATATGGTTTCCTCTTTTAGCAGAAATGGATTAAACACATTCTCATAATTAACTAATAAATATAATTAGATTTAAGGCGAGGTTGATTTCATGACTAAAATGTATTGCTTTAAATGATCAGTAGCATTGAATTCTTTGAGAAAATCTCAATTATTGCTTACTCTTTTCGTTGGCCTTCTCGTCCTTTAGCCATCATTCTTCTCAGGCACCCCTTCGAAAAAAAAAGTCATCCCCCACCCCCCAAAAAAGCCGATAATAATTTATAATAGCCTCCAAAATAAATTCACTCTCAGAGGGTTTTGGAAAAAGCATCTGGGTCACTATTTGAACAGCAGAGTGTTAAAGATTGAGCAAAGCAGGTTAGACAGAATGGCGTTAAAAGGACGTCATTATGGGAAAGCGGGACAAGCAAAAGTGACAGAAAGAGAGAGAGAGGTGGAGGGCGATCAGAGGAAAACCCCGCCGTCCCAGCGTTTTTATACCAAGGTACGCGCAAGGGGCTCACACCCCTTCACCAGCCAGCTATCATGGCCATGGGACACAGCCTTATTTAGTGAAGAGTGGCAAAAAATAGCCTCCCAAGTGGCATTGGGAGCGTTTAGGGGGGTGGGGGGTAAAGGCGTCAGAGTGGGAGTGACCGGGCGGGGAACACTTGAGGGGAGAAATGAATGAAACTGTTACTGCTGCTGCTGCTGCTGGTGGTGATGCTTCAGTTCATTCACTGTTTTCGTTCATTTGTCCAGCAGAACATTTGCAAGGTCAGAGGTCACTCATGTTGGACCTGAGAATAGGCCTTGTTTGCTGGTTACTTTGTTTGAGGTCATCGCTGCAATGTTTGGTGGGGTTGACCACAGATTTTATGTAATGGTTCTACCAAATAAAGTTTAAAGAAACACATTTAGAATCACAAGGGTATCAGATGGCGGCCCGCGGGCCACATGCAGCCCAGAACCAACCCCCGAGTGGCCCAGCCTGTGATCCAGC
This sequence comes from Syngnathus acus, assembly GCF_901709675.1. NCBI lineage: Eukaryota > Metazoa > Chordata > Actinopteri > Syngnathiformes > Syngnathidae > Syngnathus > Syngnathus acus. The sequence goes on along the minus strand of NC_051088.1, from coordinate 9,208,936 downwards.
CTGCTTGAATCAAATGGATTCCAGTTTCGTATTTCGGTTTTCAAAACTTCCAAAATTGCTGAAGTGTTTGATACAGTGAATGCAGCACTTGAGTAGCTATATCTACATTGCTGACTGTGTTGTTTTCAAATGTCGCTAGCGGTGCTGAAAACAGGTGCAGCAAGATACTGGGGAAAAACAACCCGTCCGTTTCAACTTTGAAATGTAAAATTTAAAATGAAAACCGTCAATTTACTAATGTGTATGGCCTTGCAACATTTCTTGATTTTAAAATTTGGCCCAAGTGAATTCATAATTCAATAGCCCTATTTTAAGGTAAAAAACCCCAACATGTTTTATTGCCCCTATTTGTTCTTGTAATCAAGTAAATCTCGAGGATTGAGCTTAATTTTTCTGTTTAGTGTTAATTACTGAAATGCAGGTTTGACATGTTTGTGCATGTTTAGTGAATATTGACATTGTTGGATTTCTTTGTACTTAAATCTAAACTGATTTTTATAAGAACTTTGCATTTCAGTTCTTTTGAGAATTCATTTAATTAAGCTCTTGCATTGCATGAAAACATCATATTTGCAAAAAACACAAATACATGTGATAAGGAAAAGGGCAAAAAATGTTCAGTTATCAGTCATCCGCATTAGCGACCTCTCCATCTCTAATTACCGGCTCAAATTTGAAGCCCCGTGGGTACATCCCTTTTAAGGTAAAGGTATTTTATTTCTCATCTCCACAAAGCTAAGCAAAATGTGTTCTCTGCATTTAAACTGTCCCAGAGGAGCAGTGGGCAGCAAAATTCACATCTTGTGTCAGCACCGTGGTCAATGAAGCCAACTAGAAATTGACACACATTTTCAGTTGTTGGGGATATCTCGGATCTTTCTGTGTGGAATTTGTAGATCTTACATAGAATTTCTCCAGGTAGTCCAGCTTTGAATAGGAGTGTGAATAATTTTGTATCAGTTTTTGCTGCATGTCTGACTGCTTCTGAATTCCTAAATATTTAATTTGTTTTTGTTTTCTTTTTGAACTTCACCTAACCCTCCCGGTGATGCCGTGAAAGTTCCCAGCAGACCATTTCTTGAGCTGCCATGTGAAATGGCCTTGGAGATTCATGTATTTTTTTTCAGCATTACCTGATGGCAGGGAAGCAGAGTGGACACACTGTATGAATCTTTTTAATCTCTCTGATGGTTGCCCGTGGCAGGCCTGCAAACAGTAAATGTGAAAAGAGTATTAAAGACCCAGGGGGCAAATACAAAGGGCCAAGAGAATGTGTGACATACATAGGACAATGTGTGAGAGTGTATTTTGTGGTTAGTCTAACTGGAGGGAAGATATATTGATACGACAGTAGGTTTTGAGATTTTCTGCCATCAGTAAAAATAGGTCAGCAAAAATTCCAAAATTCTGGCACTCGTGTAACATCATTCTTATCATGCTTAAAGGGCTCAAGTACACGCAATGATTCAAGCTACGTGAACCATTCAAGCCCGAGGCTTGCTGCAATCCTTGGATTTTGGCATTTTCCAGTAAAATATGAATACAATAGGAACCCATTTCGAAAAAATGTCTTGACTTTCTCTATTGTGCCATTTGAGAGTGTAAACAGCTACTTTATACAATTCTTTATCTTGCTCAAGAGTACTTGGGCAGGAGTACAACGGGAGTGTAGTGTAGGCAACACATCATCTCAACTCATTTGTCACTCCGACTCTATCATCCATTGGCAGAGTTTGTATTGAAATGTAGAAACGATGTGTGTGGTGGCGATGGTGGTGATTGTGTCAGCGTTACGTGAGACATGTCTATATTTAGATGTGTTCATTGATTTGCAGCTGACACATTACACTGGGCCTGTCTGCGGCCCATAATTTAGGCAGCCACACAGATTGGCCAAACCCGGCCCACTAAATCACACAGCAGGCTGAAAGCCTCATCAGTGCTTATAAAAGGTACGTCCCCGTCACTTTAACACTCATAATATGTTGGAAACTTGCAAAGCTCAAAGGAAGTTATGGGAAAAATGATTCGCAATTAAGAGGAAACTTGGTAGGGTGCAGTGAAGATGATATATTTATTATCCCCAACTAAATTCAACAGGACACGTGTACAACAGAAGGATGTTAGCCACTGTTCATACCCAGATTTAACAACAGATGTCATGTATGATTCTGCTGGGGGCTTTACAGTTTTCAATGGACTGATCCCATCACAAAACTTGTGGTGTAAATTATTCGTCCTTTCTTTTATTTTAGCATGCAACAGTCACCATTGAAGCAAATCCGCCGACACTGCATGACTGGGCGTCAGGATGCCAACTGAAATGTCACTCAAAATGCGTCTGTGAATATTAATTACGCTGTGGTCTACTGCTCCCATGACTGGAAACGTCTCATTTTTGCTACTGGTCCCGGAGAGGTTATCATTCACTGCAAAATTTGTTCTCTCACGTTCCCTAACGTCTTCAGCCAGAAGCACGGTATTAGTATTAAATTCATTAATTTTACTGGATTCATTTAATACAGAATTAAAAAAGACTTGCTCTCCATGTGCTTCATTGTTGAGGAAGGAAGAAAACATCCAGGAGAGTCATTTGGTTTTTAATGTCATTCATCCATCAAAGACCTTTAGGCTGAGAAAAGCATTGTCTTACCCTTTATACATCTCATAAGAAGCACTGTACTTAATGTCAAGGTCACTCCTGTCCAGTATAAAGCTTGCACAAGTCCTGCTTATAGAGGGACACAACGACTCATGAATGAGCACATTCACAGGTGTCCAACCTGGACATGCAGTTCAAAGAATGGAGGGATGCCAAAGCAGATTGCTACTGGACATGAGAAATACAATGTGAATGCTACTCTGTGATTGACAGGTGGCCAGTACAGGCTGGAACTTGTCCCTTGCCTTAAGTCTACCTGCATAGACTTTATACAGGACAAGCGGTATAGAAAATGCAGAGGAAATTTTGTGGCTTGTAGATGCAGTAGCTGTGTGTTCAAACACGACAAAATACACGACACGCATTTATCTGTTCATTTCTCCTTGCTCAGGGCCCAGCAGGATCCACCAGGTGATCCTTTCTCTGTGAATTAGAACTGAGTAGAATCCATTAGGCAGGTTGTTCAGTTTCAGTGTCTCACACAGTCAATTGAGCATGAATGAGCAGGCATGAACACACAGAGCTGCTGTTGCCTACAGCCTAGTAGGCCTCGTTTTCCAAATGAAAATATTTCGGCTTGTCTTTTTCGTTCATGGATACTGAGTGTGGATTATTTGGACCAATGAATTTTGATAATTAATAATCATGTGAAATTACAGATTGCTGCAGAATACCCAGGTTCACGCCATGTTACAAAGTCAAACAATAAATGAGTGTGTGTTGTTAAGTGAATTATAGCCAAACTGAAGGTGTCAATCATGAAAAAAACCTTATTGAAGAGACTTTGGTCTCTGAAGGAAGATTTTTTAAGTTGCACATCCACTTCCCAGAAGATGAACAAAATATCAGCTGAATGATAAAGTGAGCTGAGCTGAAGCTATTATAAAAAGAAAGAGGTGAGTTGGTAAGGGGTGGTTTGAGGCTTTGGGCCTGCTCCTGCGGACATGGTGAGACGTGGCTGATGAAAGGCTGTGGGGTCTGGCTGGGATAATTTGTTGAGATATAGGTGAGATAACAGCAGCTTCTGGGCCCGCGGCAAACTCTGCAGAGCCTGAGGCTGCCTGATAATACAAAGTGGCTTCTTGAAACCTTAAATCTCTCCCCACTTCCTCCTCACTCAGTCACTCTTCTCCCTCACCTGTTCGTACTGTTGGAGTGTATGGCAGCACAAACATTTTACACTATCTTTCACCCTCTATCTATCCTGATGAAACCAACAAAGCGCAATTCAGCTGGAAAGAAAGAATACATCAAGATGGTGGTTAAAATAAAATGGGTAGTACAACCGCTATCGCAAAGGAAAGATTCCCTTTGACAGTAAATGTAGAACCTAGAACGCTTTAAGCTAACATTTTATTGTGATGGTTGTGACAGTCATCCATTGAAATACTAAACATGTAGAGTCAAGGTTTAGACTGGCAGTGCCAGTATTATCAGCAAATGTACTATTATTTTCATGTTGGCAGAATTTGCTGTTCATTAAATTTGTCTGTGAAATACTTCAGACAGGTGAACTCTCGTAGCTACTCAGCCCGAAAATAAAATTTCAAGCATTTATTTTATTTTTTTTAAATAACAAACATTTAATCACAAAACGAATCTGAGGATTTATTTGAATTGTCCCCTTTAGCACACATTGTTAATCTGTGAGATAGTTTGTTGGTTCTCAGAAACTGTTCAGAGATTTGACATGAGAGCCCCAAAATAAACTTTTTAAAAACCAGGTTAAAATGATATATGCTTTAAATCAAACTTTTGTGTTCTGTGCCCTGAATGTAGTTCACTGAGCCATTTGTTCACAAGAGATTCTTGAACTATTCCGTTCTGGTTTTTGATCTTCGGAGACATCGACTAAAGATGATGTCATGTAGTAGAAATGTAGAATTTGTTCGACTGAAATACTACTACCACCAAAAATGGCCACTTTATGCTTCAAGTTTTCAAATTAAAGTAAAAAATTAAGTCAATACTATTACTCAAAACAAATTCTAATCTACCAGCTGTAGTTTATGAATCACCAATGTAACTTTAAAAAGTGGACAAAGGTTTTATGATGCCAAGGATTGGCATATTTGTATGTCCTTTTCAAAAAATTCAGAGAAAACCCAGACAAATCAAAGATCAACCAACGTTTGATATCTCTTTTCCTCTCTCTCCTGCCTTCCATCTTTGAGTTCTGCCAGCCGGGGCTGAAATGTGATGCCGTCAGCCGTCGTAAGCAGAGCTCTGTTACTGAGGCTTGTAACAGCCGTATGGTGGCTATTTTAGCGCGGACGCTTGTGGCTGTCACGTCCGATGGTGAGGGCAGCGCTGATCTGTGGCGGCAGGCGGGCCAGTAGAGTTGTTAGTCTGGTCTCATACTCCGCTGCACAGCCATTACTGTTTATAGCTGCACCCACATGTGCGTGCATACAGTATGTCTCACTGACCTTGGTTTTTGCATGATCACATGCATGTGCTAGTTAGCTGCTGTGCTCAAACACATACATTTAGAACATGGATATGCTGGATTTGTATTGTCACATTTTAACTACAAAGATTCACTTTTGTTTCATGTTACGTCTCATTTTTATCTCCACCTGTTCTCGTCAGCACTTTTCTTTCTGTCGAGCAGTCAGCTCTCTCCAGCCACTCGCTTCCTGTCCAAATATACCTCGTTGTCTCATCAATTTGTTTGTATTTATTTACCTGGGTTTATTCAGGGTGTGTGAATTTATTGTTGTTATTGCTGTCATAGGCCATGTTTCCTGTTTCCTTTGGGACCTTGCTTTTTTACTTTGATCATTGAGTATTTTGATATTTTCACAAGCCCATTTTACAATTAAAACAAAGCTCACACACACACACACACACGCACGCACGCACGCACGCACACACACACACACACGCAGGCATCCATGCACACACCTTGTGCTATCTTCGGTACACCTCTGTCCATGACCTAGTCCCTTCACATGATTAATTCAGCTTTATTCCACTTTATGCATTAAAATCCATCTCAGAAAGGTCAGCAGTGAGGAGGTCCCTCCATTTAGAATCGTTTAGAGGACTCAAGGCCAGTTTCCTCCCAGTAAGCTCACACGTCTGTTTAACCTCCAGCCTTAGCTGCCCATTCAATTACTGTTAGGGAACTACTTAGCCAGCAATACGACATTGTAGTAATGGGTGTGGTTTACTAAATGTGACCAAATCAAGACATGCTAAGTGAGAGCAAGGCTGGTTCTTCTTTCTACATTTAAGGATATTTTCTGGAATCATTGTTGTCACGTTTTTGGCTTTGCAAGATAATTTAAGTAAAACTATTTTAGTTTTATGTTTATTATTTATATTTATTTTATTTCTATTGAGTTTTTCCTTAATATTAAATATGTAAATAAACTTTGCTCTGATTGGGTCGCTGTTCACTTTAATTTGATAGAGAAAGCAGCTTTCCTCGAATTGGCAGTTGCTGGTGTGCGGGCATCTTGATTCTTTCTCTTCATCGTGCTGGCTAACACTGAATCTCAAATCTCTGACTCAGATTTTTTTGTTTTAGACCCTGCAAATGTTCCTGAACACAGCACATTCCTGGTTCCAAAATGCGTTGGTGTTTCTCCAAAAAGAAACTGAAGCAGTTAATTCCTCCACCCCTCTGAGGTTGGCTGGCAGGTGATGCAAAATGTTAGTATTGCACAAAACGCAATTCTCGTTGTCACTGCTCAGCCATTTTTCAGGTCTTGCAGTCACAAAGTGGGCAGGTACTTGAATGTACGCCATAGCAATGCCAATATCTGATCCACCCTTTTGCCTTTTGTTGACTATTTCAAAGAAGAATCTCAAATCAGAATTGATTTTATTAGCATTGTCAGTGAAATGTATATGCACAAGCAGAATTGTTTTTCAGTCCGATGGTTGAACATGAAGCATGAATATCAATGAACAAAAAACAAAGTTAATGAAAATAATATGCAATAAACTTAAACAATGTGACATCAAGTGCAGGTGTTGAGATTTAAGTTATTCTGACTTATTTAATGTTGATGAATCTAAAAGCCAAGGGGAGAATTTGTTGAACGAACTGTAAGTTCTGGTCCAAATAGCCTCCTGCCTGAAGGGAGAGGGTGAACTGGATGTTTCCAGGGTGAGTCGGGTCAGCTATAATCCGGCCTCCACATCCCCGGGTCCTGGAGATGAGCAGGTCCTGAATGGATGGGAGCTTACAGCTGATCACCTTCTGACCTGTTATGCATAAAACAGTGAGGCTGCACTCACACTAGGGAATCCTTAGCATGCTCAAGTCCACATCTTGAAAATATTTGCATTGTTAGAAAAATATGGTGATTTAACTACATCACTGTCTGCTTTGTTCTCATAAGTGGACACCACAAAAATGGAAATTATTTTGTGCATTTGCCTGACTTTGGTGCTGGCAGAGTGTTTCAGTTCCACTTGCTGTGAATGCAAGTGTGAATGGATGTCTGGCTTCAGCTCCCTGCATGCGACCGTGAACAAGATAAGTGACTGGATGGATGGCTGGCCTATTAAGGTAAGGCACCACCATTTCAACATGCATTTAAGGCAAATACACAAGCTTGAATTATGACTTGCGAGGAAAATGTGACTTGCTTCGATAAGTGGATTTTTTTTTACTGTATAGTTAAACATCAATCTCCCTTTATGTTTCCTCACTCTGTTTTTTGACATCTCTTCTTCCTGCAGAGTTAAATATTTACTGTAACCTGACATTGGTTTGTCTTCCCCTTGACCCCCAAGTGTGAGCAGCCTAGATTTCCCCGATCAGCACTTTATTCCTCTTCACCGCTCTTCTTTTTCCTTTTGCAAAGGGGCAGGGGTGGGGTTGAGGTGCCAATCCCACAATCCCTTACTCCGGGAACTGAGGGGGTTGTGAGGGGAGACTTTATCATTGTCTGACTGTCCTTCAAGAATTACCCCCACCTTCCAGAACCTGAGTCAGCATCAGATCACCTTTTACAGAGAATGCTGTTAATGGACTCTGTTCATTTTAAACTACTTTGTAGCAGCAAGGTGGATCACACCAACACGTTTAGTCACATGCACACAAGCCTAGCGAAAAAAGTAAAAGGTCAAGTCCATCAATCGACAGACATCTTTATCTTCAACTCATATCATTTTATACAGGACAACAAGAACTGGCCATTTATCAATCAAACATGCCAATGCCACAATGGACTCAAAAGACTGGAAGAAATCCAGCCATCAACAAAGAATCAATCTTGTAACAGCTAATTCCCTAATTTGATACAGCCAAGGACATTTACTGTTTCTTGACACACGCTCCACTCGCATATTATATTTTCAAGGCAGTTGCTATTAGCTTAATCGATTTCTTAGTGGATGTTCATCAAAATGTGGCAATTTGTTGGCAAAACTGAGGGAAAGCGATATAAAACCTGCTTCACACCTAAGCACAAACATCGGGACAAAATGCACTTTGTACAGCCTTCCTATGTGCTCTTGAGCAATACAAACACCCATCTGTTAATGCATGCCCATAAAACGCTAAAGCATGCCTATTTAAGGCTTACGTAGAAATAATGGGTTGGTAAGAACAATAATGCTACATAAAAAAGAGGATGTCATAGAAAAATTCACAATATTCTCAGAGCATCTATTTTCTATAGCGCTTGTCCTCATTAGGGTCTCGAGTTGAGCTGGAAACCAGTTGAATTTTTGTGTGAAAGGTGGCGTAAACCCTGGACTGGGGCACAGACAGAAAAACAAACAACCACACCTGCACAACCACACTGATACACAATTTTGGGTGCTCGACCAACAAGCATCATGCAATATTGATGTTTTTGGGGGAAGGTAGAGTATCCCATGCATAGCATAGCATTCACGGGGTGTGGTTGTAAACTCAACATAGGGAGGCCGGAGCTGAAATTCAAATCCCCAAAATTCAGAAGTGTGAGGCACATGTGACACGTGCTCAGTGCTTATCTGAGTAGACAGTTGGTCGATGATGTATTTGCGCCAGTTGTTTATTTTAAAAAAAGAAGGCATATAATTCATGATCATGTCACCTTATAAAAATGCCAGTCAACATTCATACATAAATATGCCCGACCTCTTCCAACACCTGAATGCCGAAAGCTAAAAGACTGCCAGCAGCAGCACTTTGGGGTTAATAAATGAGCCACAAATAGGGGTTGACCTCCAGAAGATACATAAGATGATTAAAAATGTTGCTTTGACTCAGCACAAAAGCAGAGAGCCTTATGACCACCTTGACATTCTGAAAGAGTGATTTGTGTGCTCTCATAAACTTGTACCCTGTACGTGTCTCCCACTCTGTGATATCATCTGTTGTCAATCATTGCTCATTTGTTGGAGAGATTGATGTTAACGTTCAAACTATTGCTGTGCGGATAAATCGGACAAGAAAATAATGTTCCCCCTTAGAAATAATGGAAAAAGAAACATCAGTGCCAGGGTCAAACTATTGACTTCATAAAATGTTTATGAGCTGGAGAGGCAAAGTTCCAAGAAATATTTTGTCATGCATTTTGACACAAATTCACAAATAATAATTCTTACTAAGGCACTCATTTAATTGTTCTTATTGATGATGTAACATTAAAACTATGCTTCTAGCCCAGTGGTTCTTAACTTGGGTTCGATCGAAGCCTAGGGGTTCGGTGAGTCGGTCTCAGGGGTTCAGCAGAGCCTCCACTGCGGAGGTCCGAACACACCTGATTTATCATGTAAATTTGTGATGACGCATATCTAAACTGGTCTCGCAAAGGCAACAGCAGGAGTCACACTGATTTGCAGGTATGTCATTTGATGTGAGTTCATGCATTGTGTTGGTTTTGTTCTTGATCATGCACGGCTCATTTTGTGCACTAATAAAAAATATCCATGGCTTGAATTTGAAAAAAATAATTGTATTTTTCACTAAAGAGGGGTTCGGTGAATGCGCATATGAAACTGGTGGGGTTGGTACCTCCAACAAGGTTAAGAACCACTGCTCTAACCTTCATCTTGCCACTTTAACCTGCAAAACGTCATTAATGCCAAAGAACTTTGAGTGCCCAAAAAGTTGTTGTTATAGATCCAGGTTGCAATTTGTATTTATGAAGTCCGCCCGCCTTCCTTTCTTGCAACACTTCTCACTTTAAGTCAAGTTGATGTGTTGGATTTTAATATTTTGTGAAGTCTGCTATGGTGAGTGATTTATTAAAGTCAAATGAGTTTGAGGTTTATGGATTATGACTAAAATAAGATTTAAAAAAGGTATGAAAAATCTCTCTTCCCCTTCCATTGCTGCTGCTTAATTTGAGCAACTGTAACTCGTGAGGGCAGACATGTGTTCGGCGCACGATGTATGTTCACGCTGGAGTCTGATTGCAAGCATTGAGACCAGCAATGTCAACGTTGCCTTAAGTGGAGTCCACAGAACTCACACAAAAGAGTAGGCAGGTGGTGAAGGTGGTCATGTCATGATAGCGGCTTGGATCACAAAGGCAGTGAATCCCTAAAGTATCAACAAACAAGTGATTGCAGTCGAAGTGTCCTTTGGGCTGACATACGTAGGAGAGGAGGCATTACCCATTTTGGCTTCTTCAGCCTCCTCATCTTCCTCACTTGCCTATCGGCATTCCACATGAGGTCTTAGCTAAGGCCAGTCCCTCATGCATGAAGAAGGCTGTTTGACTGATACTAGACCTTCGCCAGCCAGCCAATTTTCACCCTCACACAAACACACACGTACACACACTTCTCGCTGAACACACACGCACACAACATGCGGCAGACGCAGCACATTCTCCTCGTAATGTTAATGCCTCAATTTTGCCGCTATGGTTCGCACGTGCCTAGAGGGGGGGAGCGTTGAAAGAGACTATCTGCAAAACCTTGTCCTTGGCTCCTTTTGTTCTACACAAATGTTGACCGTGGTTAAATGTAGGACAGTTAAAAAAGGACATATGCATGCATATACGCACACACACAGGTAATTGTAGGCAATACCATCTCACAAATAGAGCTCCAGTACCATTTTTCATGTGGTCCAGGCTCCCTTTAATTTAGTCCATTGTTACTTAAAGAACAAATGAAACTGCTGCACACAGAAGATTGCAGCTGCTTGGTCACTTGGTCACCTCGGCAGGCTTATTCATATTAACAGACAGACCTGGGGCCTTAGGGTTCTTAACATTCCATCTTCAACCAAGTCATGTTTAACTATAAGAGGCAAATATTAGAAACATGCAATGCAGTACAACACCAATACAAACTGCAAAAACAACAATTAGATGAGTAAGATGGATAACATTAATAAAAGAAGAATATATTTTTTTCTATGTTATATCTTCAACCTTTAATGTATGTATTGCCAGTCCTTCCCTCGGGACTGACTGTCACGTCTCGTCCCCAGCCGTGTTACAGTGTCTCTGTTGTCTTGGTTTCTGTCTGTATGCTTGCCCCTCCCCTCCTGTGTGCCCATGATTAGTTTGATTATTCTCACCTGCCCCTTGTTACCTGTCGTGTATATAAGTCCTGTCTGCCCCTCACGCCCCGTCGGATCATTGTGTGTTGTTGGTGTCTTGATGTCGTTTGGTTCCTGTTGTCTTAATGTCTTCACGTCCTTTGTTTTGCGTCCCTGTCAGTTAGTCCTTTTGTTATTTCATTAAGTCATGTCAGTTTGCCGAGTCTATTAGTTTGTTTTGCTGAATAAACCCTGGTCCAAGCTGCATTTGGTCGCCCTGCTCCATCCGATCCGTGACACTGACCTCCTGTTAAATGGTAGGCAAGCCCTCTTTCTGTCTAACTTCAAAACTCGTTTGAAAACCCATTTTCATTCTTTGGCTTTTGACTGACTTTGTTGTTATTGTTCTACTACTGGATATGAATTTGTGGTTCATTTGACTGTTTTACATTTGACTGTCTTTATGGTTGTCCCACTGCTGTTGTGAAATGCGCTATGTCAAAATTGTAACATATTGTATAAAGCATGAATATCCAAATACTGTATTCGACAGATGGCAAAGACTCTGTAAACATGTTTTACAGATAATAAAAGTGTAAACACGTAAGCCCCATTTTAAAATTTGAAGCTGTAATCTCATATTCAATAATATATTTTCCAGACCTGCAGATGGTGATAATTACATTTCAAGTGCTCAGACTTGTAACGATTGGAATTTTCCTGACGAAAACAACAAAAATAATACTTCCTGGATTTACACCAGGAATTATTGATATTTTGTAGTATTAATTAGAGTAATAGTGTTTTGTGGAACTTGCTCGAAGAATTTGATTTTTTTTTTCGTTTGTTTTGACATCACTTGACATGATGTGTAATCAGCACGGAATCTTCAAATATCTGTCTAGGTGAACTAATATTACTGTATATAAAAAGAATAAAAGTTAAATATATATTCTAAATATAAATAAAATATACAGGTAACAAAGAGGGAGACTGCGTTTCATCCCAATCACGTATTCACCATTGACTTGTATTCCGCTCTCTATCAAAGAGTGTCTGCATTCTTTTCCGCACTTCGCCTTCATCATTGCCACAGCTTTTCTATTACCTGTTAGGGAAGTGATAAGGCAGCATATGAGTGAGAATGAGCGGAAAGGACCTTGGTTGGAAGCAAAGGACATCCAGGGAAACATCAATGAAACTCATCTGATGAGGGCTAAAGAAACTGAGTTGGGGGGCGGCAGGCATACCTTGACTTTGACAGAGTTTGGTGAAGACCTGAGTCTCAGTTGAGTAAGCAAGGCTAAATTCAGTTTGGATTTCTTCTAGTTCAGTGCAGCTCAAGCAAGCACAAATATGACACTCTCAACAGTTCAACGTAGCAGAGGTCCGTTCTCCAATGAGAGCAGTTAATGTTGACTGAGTAAGAGGTGGAATAGTCAAAGAAACAAATTCAGGTACAAATACATTCCTTTAGTATTAGTAGACTATTTGGGTTTGACATCAAAAGGTGAATATGAGACAAACGACCACAGGCTCTAGTATACAATTTAGACAATAGCGTTATATACGTACATACGATACCACGTTAGGTGAGCAAAAATATCGGCACAACTAGACTCGCGAATACACTGACTGTCATATGCAGTCAATGCTAAAGCTTCCGCCTTTCAAACACTATAGACCCCTGGGTGTTGGGCGGATCAGTTTCTTGCTCAAGGTTTAAGGTCAGTGCTTTGGAACCGGACTGGACTCTGTCCAACCTTCATTCCCAATTCAATCTAATTTCTACTGAGGTGAGTCTTAACCCTCTGGTCCCCTTGCCAAGTCCTTTAAGATTGTCTTTCTGACAATTTGTGGTTTTATGTGATTTGTCATGTATTACTATTAATTTTGAGAGCAAGACAAGAGCAAAGGTAGCATGACAGTAAAACCAAAAGATGCTTGAATAGATTATGTTGATAACCTAAAAGAGTGAGGAACAAGTACTAGAGAGAGAGAAAGCGAGGCAAACAGATGAGCTGAGAGGAGATGACTTGTTGCTGAATATAAAGGTGGCAACAGCTGGTATAATCTGCTGTTGTCAGGGAACTCCTGGTGCTGGAACACTTAAGTTCCCTGCCAATGCATTCTCGGATAGCTTGGAATATAACAGCCTGAGCATTTGGATGGACAGCAAAGGCTAAAGAAAGACCCAATGCGAGGACGCAGGGTGGGATTTTATAGGGGGAAGCAGCTCAGATGTCAACTGGGTTGGGGGGTTGCGTCGATGAGTGAAGACCTCTGAGGGACCCTGCTTTGGACAGTGTCACCTTCCGCTTAGGTAACGACTGGACATGAATATACAAATAACCTTGCACACCTATCTCCACCAGCACTTCTGATGTGGATATATCAATGACCGCATTCTACAATCACTCTGAGAATGCACTTTAGAAGTTCATTTTCTTAGTGCTTATGGCATTGAAAAAAGCAGAGTCGAGTGTGAAATAGTAGGTTTGTCTTCACAGGGGTGTAGACAGAATTGTTTTCAGTGTGGAGGCTTTGGTGAAACATCATACTGGGGGTGGGCTGGTGCTTGTGAGCGGCATGCATAAATCATTTACATTCTTGTATCCCCTTTGGAAAAGAGTAGTCATCGTTTATCTTACCATCAACAGTCAGGGTTATATGACAGAACAATGCCAATTGCATTCATAATACAAAGAGAAATAAGTAAGTTAAAAAGCAACAGTTTGTTGAGACTATTCATATCTCCTGCACTGATTTTGCTAATCAGAGCAATACATTTTCACTGAGTGTCGTCGCCATTTTGTGAACTACGCTCAATGGCTAATTTATTCACAACTAAATGGCACAATGACACAAAAATGTGAAGGCAAGCCCTCGCTGGCTTTATGAGTCACTTGAAAGCGTAACAAAATAAAATGCTGGTCAGAAGCACATCATAATTATCTTGCAGACATGAAATCCTCTCTTTTTTTTATGTTGCAGATTCCGTAAATTGTGTTTGGTTGCTATCTATGTAGTAGTTGGTACATTGCACCATTAGTAATCAGATCACTCTTTGTGTAAATACTTGAACATCCTCAAAGCAGTCATCTTTCTTGGTAAATAAACAGCCTTTGCCTTCTGGATTCCCTTGACATCCTTACCCGCATTACCAATATTGCTGAATCAAGCCTTATGCGTCACTTTGCATTCTCAAATGAGCAGAGCAGCACTTCCCGCACGCACACACGCACAAACACACAAACACTGTAGTAGCTGTAAAGACAAATACATGGCGATGTTCATTCTTGTATGCTGGGATATGAGTCAATACACACCGTCTCATCAGACCTCAGCTCATCGCAATGTACGATCATAGATCACATATACATGGACCCGTTATACCGACGTCACCGGTTCCTTGACTACCAGAAGAACCTTCAAGGAAGCTAATGGCACTAATCAATTCACCAGCACTGACTCCAATACATTTATCAACAAACCAGTTCTAGTGTTACACTGATTTTAGTTGACTAGATGGATATAAATGCATCAATAAACCTTTAAAATGTGATTAAATATATTTGCAGTGAAGCATGAAACATTGGCTGTAATTCATTTTACATTGACTATACAGGCATATAGGGGGCATTTTTCGGGTACCGCAAAATTCCAGCTGTTCTAATCGAGCCATCAACTGAAGTGGACTGTTCTAAATTGGCTGGGCAGTTATATCGGTCACGTGCTGAGTAATGACATTGAGGTCAGCCTTTGGTCAGCCAAATAGTTGTGGCTGAATGACACCTTCCAATCTTTTTTATTGTTCCATCACTATCAGCTAACAGTTTTAGTGGAACAATGAGGGAGACATGTATTTTGCTGTACGGTGTGTGTTTATGCGTGTACGTGCGTGTGTGTGTATTACTGGATCTCATAATCGGACTACTGATAAATTGCCATGCCGCCTTTTTCAACTGAACATATTCACTTCATAACCCTCATAAAACACTCCCTGTACTTTGATCTCCTTATGTACATTTATCACACACTCACTTTTATGCCTTTCACTTGTCCCCATACTAGTATGTAAAGCACGTATGAGTGGGAAAGATTTAAAGCAGCTGTGGAAGCGTCCACAACTACTCTTCACCAGTAATGCAGCAATGATGTGATAAGGAAGGTAAACTCAGAAATGCAGGTATATTATTTGTTACATTGTCAATAATATTTGATGATCGACTGGAGACCAGTTCAGGGTTCACATACGCAATAGAAAATGGATGGATGGATATTATTTGACGTTTTAATGATCGACACAGTTCAATATTATCCGATTTTTACTGCACTTGAAATCTTGGCCAATCCTACTAGCTGCTTGAATCGCAGACTAGGTAGAGGCTGACACTGCTGTGCCCCTGGTTAGAGAGTTGGCAGCGCTTTAATTATAAAACCTATGTATGGATATTGTTTTTCATTTAAATCACTGCTGTGCAACAAAGGGAAAGCGTAGTCAATAATTTCATTAGAATATGTTCACTGCGCTAGTCTGTGTATTCTGTATTCTCATTAAAATTGCGTTTGTGGAATATGATATATGTATATGCATGTATTCATCTCAGGGGGCGTCCATTTTGCCACTTGCTGTAGAGTGAAAATGACATCACAGTGCCTAAGGGCTGAGTTAGTGAACGTCAAATGACCAAACACAGAAAACACATGAGCCATCATAGTTGCCTATTAAAAAGAACATTTTTGCCCTTAAAATTTAAAATGCATATTGAAACGAAGAATGGTCCCCTTGCTCCTATTGCAGAGTGGCTATTGCCTGCGTGACAGATTGTGTCGTCACACAATACCCACACATGGTCCAGTAAGACAGTACTTTGACCATTCCTCCCTACCTACTACCACCCTCCCTCCCTACCACCTCCTCCCTTCCCCCTGCTCACCTCCTGAAGGTCAGCCCCTGGTGAGTTATCTGCCATTTTGCTGAGTCCACCAAACAGCGGAGCGTCACGACCTGGCCAGCCACTGACGTCCTTACAGCAAAGTGGGAATGACAGCTGTCGCAGGTTCGCCTCCCATCTTCACCCAGTTTTCCTCACCTTCGTCGCCCACCCCCTCAACCCCATTTTGTGGTGATTTATGGTTTATTGTTCCTTATCGAGTTTCAAGGTTGCTGCTGCTAAGGAAGGCCCACAAGTGGGGGTGTCGGAACTGCCCCCTCTGTGGGCCTTGATGGACATCATCAGCCACCTAATCTTCAGAGTCACATGTTATTTTCTAAATTGAAAACACACATACACCCACATACACGTGCACGTGCATGTGAACAGACACACTAAAAGCTTATCTCTGAGGCTTAAATGTGATTTTAAAGAAAAGAAAGTCAAATTCCCTCAGAATTTGTGTGCGTGAATGAATGCTGGGGAATGCTATAACAAAGTTGAAACGCAAAATATAAAAAAAGGCATTGGCGGATACAACAGTAATTACCCTATCGCAACGTATTACTGAAATCTCCAGATAGCATGCAAATGTGGCAGTACAGACGCGATCACAATCAATCAGCAATTTGACTAGATGGTTACTCAGTGTTATGCTATGATGTTATCTGTGTCTTGTATTTATTTATTTGACCATGAATGACATCTGGAAAATGTGTTTTTCTTTAATGATCATAATCTCAATTTTAAGGGAATGTTTAACACATTTATAAAACAAATCCCAGTATTCCAAGAATAAAGTTTATTGTTGTGAGAATGTCGCAATCAATTATTGTGAGACTCAAACCAAAATGTGGAGAAGTGTCTTTGCTATATTTCGTTTCTTTTTGTCTGACAAATAAACACGTGTTTCTATTGCTGGGATTCTGCCATCATATACTATCGTAAAATTATGAATTTTCCTTTTTATTCAGAATGTTCCTATTTTTTGGTTTTTGGCCCACCATGCGACTCGATCAGCATTCTTTTAGAGTTTTATCATGTTGACTGTCATTAATTTATTTTTGTATATACATCACTTTGTGGTGGTTCTTTAATTGCTCTATAAACAAGGTTCTGTTAAATTGTGCTACAGTATTCTTGCCCTGTGCATTGTCCCTAATTTCCTCGAAGTAAACACGTTTGGGTCTTTCATTGTGAGCATGACATTGGCACAGGATTCTCAGCTTTAAAATCACTTTTATGTTTCACTAACCAATAAGTGACCTGTGATTGACTTCCGACCAGTTCGGGGTGCACTCCACCTTTCACCTAAAGTCAGCTGGGGTAGAAAATGGATGGGCTAAGTGTAGGATCCTGATTGCCCATCTGTGTTCATCTCCAATAACAGTTGAGGTGAGATACCTCTTATTCCTTGCCCGTTCATTGTTGCCACCAGTAGGTTAACAGTAAATTACAGTATACCCAACTATAGGGGGTGCCCTGGAGAAACTCAAACCAATTGTTCCTTGCTGCTCCTTTAAGGTGAGAGCAAGTCCAAGGAGGGGAGAAAAGGGAGTGTTAAAACAAAAAACGCATACTCACTGCAGCAAATGTGAAGCAGTCAATCCATCACAAGGCTCCCAGGGGGAAAACAGTCACGTAAATAGAAATTAGAGGGACAGTAACCTGCAGTTATTGGTCTTTCTAGATGGAGAACAAACAGTGAGTGTGTGTGTGTCTGTAAAAGATAGTCTGACTTATTCAGCAGTTTTGCATTGTATGAGCCAAATTCGCTAGTTGAGAGCAAAGGCCAGAGAAAGCAGGTTGAGGGAGGAAACACAATCATGAAGCGTAAAATACAGGCAAAATAACCTCGGCCGTTTATAAATCCTACAGGCTGAACATTCTTTTTTAATTGTTTTGTATGCAAAACTGAAGTGAAGCCAACAAGTGGGATTAGGGGTGTATATAATGTTAAAATTGACATTTGTGTGACTTCATGCACGGGAGAATATATGTAAAAAAAATTATGCCAAATTCAGAATAGTGCAATATTAGGTGCATTGACATTTAGGCATTTCACTGCAAATGGATATATACTTACAACAGAAATAGGAGAATAAGAGCATAGAAATGAGCAGTTTTGGCAATAATGTAACGTACATAAAATGAGATTACGAAAGGATACGATGCATTTAGTGTATTCCATTGAAACAATACTGTTCAATGATATCATATTGATTGACTAAATAAAAAATCAATATCAACAATATGCTACATTTGCAAAAAGGGGAAGAATTTCCTTATTTCTTTCAGGCCAACTAAACACACCGTAGTAGTATTATTAGTAGTAGTATTTTAATTCAATGCCAAACAGTGTTAATAAAATCGCATTCATGTAATGGAAAATGTGTTAAGCCTTTAATATACACACAAGCACGTGCACGCGCACACATACGCACACACGCACACACACACATACACACACACACACATGCACACACACACACACACGCATGCGTAAAAAGAAACACCAGGACAGCAATACATTTTCCAATTAAGGCTCATCATATTGGTTGCTGTCACTTGTCTCTATAATGTGTATTATCTAAATGGATTGCTAAATAGAGTGCGGATACCAAATATAACTAACATGAATGTCTGATTCTTTATTACAAACGTGCTTTTTTTTTTAAGTGGTGACATCTTGGAAATATAAGAACATGCGTACAAATAAATTATTGTGCAATAACTTATTTTTAAAAACATAATTAAAATAATGGACCCTTAACCATATATAGTGATAGAAAAAAGCATAAATGGGGAGTACTTCAAATTTTGCACATGACAACATTAAAAAATGATATGAATTAAGCGTGATTTAACTTTCCAAGTGCATGGCCTTCATTAGAAATATTAGAGTACTTAGAGAACAAAGGTTTTGCAGAGGCCGCTTTTCAAAACAAAGGCACTGGTATGAATGCACTTAAAATTTATTTGTTTTCTCACAAATCACCAATCTAATCTAGGAAATTAGATGCGTTCTCGTGCCAAATCTCAGAACCGAGACATCAGCAGTACTGTGAGCGATTTATGACGACCAGAAGAAGAATGGCCTCTTGCGTGGTGATAGCACCATGAAGCCTCATGGCCCCAAAAGCTTGAAGGGAGAAATAGAAGACAGGAAGAAAGAAGGGGGAGTAGGAAAACACTCAAAGAGATTAAACGCAATACTAAGACGATAGTGAAAGGGAGAGTGTGAGAGTGTGTGTGCGTGCGTGTGTGTGTGTGTGTGTGTGTGAGTGCATGTGTTACTGTCCATTATGGATTAGTTGTGGGTTGGCCCTGTTTTTATGATGCATGCAATATACTGTATATAACCGATCATTAATGGACACGTGGATGTCTTCATAGCTATTCAATGAGAACCACATCACTCTACTCTCAGCACTCACTATGCTTGTGTAGCCTTCTGTGTTGCAGTGCCAGGAAAACCACAGTGCATCTTACAAAGTTGAACATTCCGGTACAGGATCTTGAAGTGCTTTTGGCATTGGTCACCCAACTACCAATTATAGTGTCACCTGTTGCTTTGACGGGTGAATACACTGAATACACAGGATACTGCTTCTTTGCGTCTTGTAAGACCAGATAAATTACTATTGATTTGTTAGAGCTTGTCACCATTCAAAACTGCTAACCCTTGGCATGCATCCAATAAAACACAGCACAGTATATGATTTGTGTACAGTACAGGATTTAGAAAAAAATACGTCATTTTTACATGCAACATTTCTATGTCTAAAAGGCAAGATGTGCTCGTGAGCATTTCCAGGGTAAAAGTTAAATCTATAGGCTATATTCTGAATAGGTTTGGAGGACACTATCAAGTTGAGCTCGATGAGAGTGGTAATTAAAAACTATTGGTATAAAAGACAAGGCACCCTTCAAAGGGGGCTAAAAATTATTATGGTACATTGTTACCTTTAAGGCTATTGTACACACGTCATGCAGCGGAGAGCCAGAGGTTTTTCAATTATTCCAACCAATTTGGAATATTGGAACTGTGACCCACAGCCATTTATGATAAAGGCATTGCTACGGGGGAAAGGAAAGACTGAGTGCAGACAGAGGCAAAATGCAGAGCAGGGTGTATTTTTTTTTACCCTTGAATTGCCCTAATTATACAGAGCATTGATTTTACAATGCATCCATGGATTGATTAGAAGAGCTGTGCACCTCCCCTAAGGAAGGAGGGCTTCACTCTCACTGCTCCATTCTCCTCTAATTGCATCCGTTCGTCCTCTTTTTGTTACCTTCTTACATTTTCACCGTTGTCCTGCAGTAGTAACCCACAAACATCTTTTAATGTAGCCTTTACATTACAACTGTATGCTTCCAGAAACCTTCAGAGCAGGCCTGGGCGATTGGCGGTTTCTACCATCAATAGTTTGGCCAATGACTCGATGGATGCCATGTAAATTAGGTCCAACTTGTAATGACAATGTAACCCTCAACAGTGCAATGTGCCGCAGGTGGATTGATCGAACGGAGCAGAAATGTGGGGGTAGGGGTGGCTTTTCATGAATAAAAAAAAAGGGAAAGAAAAGGCAGTTGAGGCTGTCCGATGTTGGCCAATGAGATGATAACGATAAAATGCGGCCAAGTTGCCCGTTCCTTTTTTAGTTACAATGTATGGTTTTGGTGTTAAAAAGGGTTGCCATATATGAAAAAAAATTCATCATTGGTAAAATTGTCAGTCTGATTTGACAAAAGTAAATTAGTCAAATGTATTCCTCTTGTTGTATCTCCAATTTTATTTTCAGGGAACCGCTGCACCTGAGGAAAAACAACCAATTGGAGACAGACATTTGTCATTAGTGAAATGAGAGTACAATGAAATATTCCATAGCAGATTTAAACCTCATCAATAAGACACCAAATTAATACCAATCTGTTTTTTATTTAACTCCAGCACTCACAATGGTCTTGGTTGGAATTTGAAGGCTTCTTTTGTTTTGTTTTATTTATTTTTTTCTTCAACAACATAATTATTTCCATAATGAATTTGGTCTCAATGGTGGTTTTTCTTACTGCCAAAGATGGTTTGCCACCCAAAATGTGTAGTCTTACAATAATCAAACGACTAATGAAACCATATTCCACTCTCAAACCACAAATTGTTCCGCGCACAATCTAACGAGACCCAATAAAGAGCTTTCAGCCAAAATTGTGGCATTTGGCCAATTGACGTTAATATTTTTCTCGTGAAAATATGTGCATTTTGTGCGGTCTGTCTTTCCATGGACTGTACTTTCCTCAGTCATGTTCATCACTCCATCTATTCCTATACTTTCATCTACCAGCAACTCGCCAACCCCGAGGGTGTAATAATCTACTTCTCATCATAAGGGAACCGAATATTTAATGGGATGATGAGATTATGTGTATTTTACAAAGAAGAGATGAGTATACAAATAGAGTCCCACTAAAAGGATTAACTATCAGGGGTAACTGAGGAAAGAAAGCCCCTCGAAATAAATAGAATAACTTATAGTGCTGAAACGGAGAGACGTGTGTGTTTAAAAATCAATTACACAGTAAATATGACACGAGTCAGCAACGATGCCCTCGAGGTAGAGAGGATATATGTCGTGCCTACACATCAGTAAATCTGATCTGCCTACAGATGAATTACTTATTTTATGAACAGAAATCTGCGTGTATGTGTGCGTGTGTTTGCGCATGTGTGTGTGTGTGCATGTGTGTATGCGAGCTCGGAAGTGTTGTTTTTCCTTTTGTATAAGATTGCACAGGCTAAAAAATCCTATTCACGATTCTCCTTTCACCATTTTTCTATAGAATGTAACATCCAACTTTCGGCTACCTCTGTTAGCCACGAGCTGGTAGCCTGCCGCCTCGACAATGACCAGCAGTGTGATGGCAGATTCCTGTAGTGGTCAGGCGGGCAGGCAATGCTTTTTGTGGATTTGATGCCAGAGGTAGCAAGGTGGTAAACTTTTCAAGGGAAAGGTCGGCACTTTTTGCTCTGTGATGTACAAAGTCGTTTGAGTGTGTCGACCTTTAACAAGGTGGAGTTTTGATCTGAATCTGGGATGGAATCTCATTCCAGATTTTGCAGGGGTACCTGATGAAGCTTCTGGCCAGTGTCTATAAACTACAGAGTGATGCGCCAACATACTGCCGGCGACTTCTCACTTCCTGCCTTTTCAGCAGCTCTGCATCCCCCCTCAAGTATTCATTTGGGTGGCTAAGATGGCTTTGGCAGGGCCGCAGTATCAGGTCTTGCCCTAATGAAGAGCATTGATCCTTGTTGGGTTATGAGCAGACTTTAGAGGCTGTGCTGAGATGTTAATAAGCCTGGCCTTATTCCGGAGGAGCTTTAATTAGCCTGTTGGAAATGTGCTTACTGTGCGTACTGTCACTCTGTTGTGGGCCAACACACATACATACACACACGCACACACACCTACACACAAACCCACACGCCCACCCACACACAAGCAATTGCAGGCAAGGGCAGCGGCACAAATGTACTTGCATGCAAATATACACAGTGCACAGTCACTCATTTCATGGGCCACTGAAGTCAAAACAACATTCTGCATTTATTCAATTAATAGTTTCATTAGTGAGTTAGAAAGCGTGAAGTCATCTCATCTTCATTTGCTGTGTTCTGATTTTTCTTCATTGCCAGCTCCAAAGATGAACAGCACTTCAAATGATCTCAAAATACGAAAAGATGCAACGTCTGTAAAGTTCCAGTAGCAACTCTAAGATCAAACACAATCACGGGAAAATTACACTCACGGTTTGCTGTATAAGTGTTATTTTGAAGATTTTGATCAAAATGCAGGCAGAATGATTCTTAGCTCCACGGACATGGACTTCATCATATTAGTGCTAACACTAAAAGATAGCTGAGCCATCGCCAAGTTCTAGTTGACTACGTAATTATGATTTGTTTGAAAGTGCTGAAATGAAATCATGGTTACATTATTGCATATTGTTCCTAGATTGTACAATAATGTTATCTGTCTTCTCACTGAAATTCTGTTGGGTCTTTTGATTTCCTCATTGGACTTTATCTGATTTTGTATTTGTGTCTGTGTTGTGCTGCTTGTCTGTGTTTGATCAGCAGATTATTTTATTGTTTTATTACTATTATTTCTAGAACGGCAGTATAAAGAAACAAGTGAGTCCTTTCTACTTTTGGTGTACTTCTATCCTGTGCTTGTAAAGGTCTTACTGTCATGTGACCTTGCTGCTGAACAAGAATACACCTGTGCAGGAAGCCTTGTGACACATTTTAATAAACAGCATCTGCATTCTATAGGGCACCATAGACCCCCACCCCCGCTCTCTCTCTTTGTGACTCTATAACAAGCTCAAATGTCCCTCGTACACAAAATCGGCTGTCGTCAAGAAAACAGCTTCGACTAGCAAACTTGAGTAGCTCACAGCTACAAGGACACACTACTCCAAACTAGATGAAGCACAAATTATTATGACATGAAATGAAAACCAGAGGTGTTCTCCACATTATAACAAATTGGCAGGTTCTATCAGCATCTCAATTTATTCTCTCACACAAGTCGCAATGCACACGTACCTGAGAGGGGATGCCCTAGTACCTTATCGGTCCACTTGGTGAGGATGTGATGAGAAAGGCTTTTTACTTTATTTAGTGAAGTGCTGCCTAATGTGATTATTATCCTACGTGTGGCCCACAGTGAAGATCAAACAGGTTATGAACACAACCCCCAGAGTCTAACCCCCTCTTTGAAGACCTAAAGATAAACGTAGGGTATTTTGTTTTCTTGCAATTGAATGCCTCTGTCCTCCTTAAATAGTGTTGCATTCATCCACTAAAAAATAAGGTAGCAGATGGTGTAAATTATCTTCACTATGGCTGCAATGTGTTGCCGTAAAAGTGTTACCACAATGCAAAAAGGTAATTTCATTTTTCTTAGCATAACATAACACAGTTGATACAAAATAAAAATCAAGTCGTAGCTCAATGTTTGATTTAACTGCTTTTTAAGAGTTTACACAGAAGATTTTAAATGTTTGTACATTTCATAATTGGTTGGTGTGAGCTAGCGACTAATATTATGGAATATTCAGATGGCTTGCTTAAAGTATAGTGGGGCTGACTTGAACACATTGCTTCAACCCAGTCAAAGTAGAGCAGTTGCTCCCCCGCATGACAATGACCTGTAGAGGTTATATATATGGCAATAGATGGAAGGTTTTAACACTTGTACACATTATAGCGTGTTTTACAAGTCTTGTGGTTCAGGAACACCCCCCTTGAATATTGGCTCCTGTGCAGTAAAAACTTTTAACTGCATTGCTTAGCAAGTCTTTCAGTCAACGTCACGCACAGGGGCTATTCTAGGATCTAACCTTTGTGGGGTCCTTACACCTCAATCAGAATTTTAAGCACACAATGCGGCAGTTAATGCAATCATTAAAAAGAGCCCTTCACAAAGTTAAGCAAAAAATGTAAACTAACTATATGTCCGTAACTATGTGAAAATGTACAGTGCCAACTTGTGGTCATTCGGAGCTGGAATGAAACTGCATCATGCATGGATCGGCGACACATTGTTAGAATATTTTTACGATCATTACTTTGAATACTATTGCATATGTAAGGATGTTAAAATAAAATGTAAGAACTCTTTAAGTTAATTTGAAATAAAATGTCTGAAGTTTTGTATTGTTTGAGTATTGGTATATTCAATGTATCTATTACATTGTTTGTAACTTACCTAAGTGATCTCTAGTAATCTAAAATATCCTGGAACTGAGCACATGGTCCTCAGAAGCCCCTGTGACATGTCTGCATCTTTACTGCAAGTACAGTCGACGCAGTGCAGATGGTATCTGTACCACTGGTGAGAAAGTCCATGCTGCTCCCCTCTGGTTGATGTGTGTGTTGCACCTCCAGGCCTCCCTGCAGTAGGAGAATGGAAGCTCAATATTGTGTTTTAGGAAGGAAAAATTAGCATTCTTTATAACAACTGACAACATATGCAATATGTTTTTTTTCTTACAGATTATAAGGGATAATTTCAAATGCCAAAATCTTGTGGCTTTCACAGACATTTATCCCAAGTCACAATACAATTGCATCAGTTCTTAATTAGGGCCATGGATGAAGAATTTCAAATCTGTTGCTGTCATCGTTATTGCTCCCGGATTCTCTGCTGTTCTTGTTTTGTTTTTTTCATGTATTGAAAGTACAAGAAGATGTTCATCAATCAAGATCTCACTTCTCTATGACTGTTGTGGCAAAGTAATGAGTGAGAATGTAAGTGGGAAAAGGGAAAACGGTCAGAAAATTACTCAAGTGAATTCCTGACAAATCTATTTTAGCACAAATACTCTGTTGCTTTCCACTTCTGACAAAGGGTCATAGTGCATCGTGATAACAATAGCGCACCCACAAGTTGCTCCGCCACTCATCATCATTTAGGCCACAGGTGAGCTTGAGTTTATCCCAGTTGACTTTGGACAAAACAATCATACGTGCAAAGCACATGTCCCAACATAGTGCCCACGCTGACGTTTTAGACAGCTGCATGTGTTCTAATTGGTATTGAGAATTATCTGTTTTAAAGGTCACCACTTCCCTGGCATAAGAATATGTTGGAAGGTGACCATGCCCGGAAAAAGACGAAAATCATGATGATTGCAACCTAAAGAATGATCATGTTGAAAGTAATCTTTGTGCTTGGATATTGTGTGCTGTGAGAAATTGTGCAATGTGTGCAGGAGGTAAAAGGCAATGCTGACACAGGTGGTCAGTAGCTCTTGCGTAACCTCAGCTAATTAGAGATTAGATTAGAAAGAAACTCGGCAAACAAGCCAAAAATCACATTTGTTTTGACCATAAATACATTTCCAGTTTGTTTTCCACATGAATTAATTTGATGGTAGTTATGTATTGTGTATTACACGATGCATATCGGTTTGTGTGTTTGTAGCCATTACATTTTTTTCAAGTCTGCATGGCGCTTTCAAGGTCACTTAATGTGCAATTGCAAGTTTTTCCCCACTTCACTATCAGCTTAGTCTGTATGTGTGTGCGTGACGTGTGTGTGTGATGTAGAATGTGCCTGCAGTTGCGTGGTTGCACTGTATTTAGTGCCACAATATGATGTGAGGTAAGGTGAGTGATATTAAGATTCGTAAATGAACTAGAAATAAGTAGCTGGGGACCACTAAAGTGGAATGCTCCTGAAGTGATAGAATTCAGAAAGGGGACTAAAATTTGATAGAGGTTGTGGAGGGCAACAACCTTACCTATTCAAAAAGCTATTTGGACCATCTCCTACAGAAAACAAAAACTGTGCCGTGGCCTGTCGCGAGCAGCTTGCGTTGAGTCAAAAAGCTGCTTCCTACTATGAAATCTTGCTTCCTAGTTATGTAGTGAGGAGGAAGATAAGGCCTTTCACAAAATAATGACAGCCTTCAAAGGGAATTTGATCACTACAACAACCCGTAGTTAGAACATAACGGCAGCAATTTCCCTACTGATTATAAGAATATGTTTTCAATATTTCAATAATACATTTTCAAGTAATTGAATGTTAACATTTTGAGCAACGCGATCTGTAGATAAAACGCTATATAAGTATTTCGCGATCACTAGTTATGATTTTTTTCTCGGAAAAACATTGAGTGAGTTGACCTAGCTTTCACCATGTCCTGTGGTTCTTAATTCATATCATTCACATTCACAGTGTAAATAAGAGAGGACTGTGCTTTGTGTTTTCTGTATAATACATTGCTGCCCGTCCATTTAAAGGGAATGTCTCTCTATTGAGTCAGTGCTAACTAGCATCCCACCAATTAGGTTTCCTCCAAACTGAGACCTTTCGGACTACAGTAAATAATGATAAAGAGTTAAACAGGGTGTGAAAGCTCTTTCCCTGTAGTCTCATAAAAGGCCGATTTACACAGATCATTTACCAGCACTTTGACTGCTCAATATAGCCACACAACCAGCTGTCACAGACTTGCCTGCTAATTCTACTGCACCGGTGTGAAAGAACCGCAAGCGAACACACAACCCTTACGTGCACGTGACTGCTATCTGTGCCGTCTAGGTTTTTTTTCCCCCTCGCCTCAATCGGGAGCCATTTTCATGACAATCAAATAAAAACCTAATTTCACAAGCGAAAAATCAACCTTTGTGTTTTTAATAATCAATAATTGTCGTATACCTGTTGTACAATGACAATAAAGACATTCTATTTATGCCTCTAAAGTAAAAATCTATTAAGCAATACTTGTTGACATAAAGTGAAAGAATTCCTTTTAAAAAAAATGTTTTAAAACCTGCCAACATAAACTATAAAGCGTATAGACAATGATTTTTTTTATCGCAACTAGGTGCCATACTGAACATTTATTATTATTATTATTATTATTTTGATGCCAGTATTTTCCCTTTTACCAAAAATGAATATCAGCTCAAAGTATAGCATATCGGCCTCCTTGTGTAGTAATCAGTTTCGGCACCACGGAAAAAAAAAACCCATCCTTACAATGTCCACAGTCCAAAACAACAGTTTCCGCACATTATGGCATTCCATTAAAAATATATATACCGGTACTGTACACATACCATCTCATTAAAGTATGGCCAAACTTTTGACATACACCTTTTTTTTTTTCCTACTAAATACAGTGCAATGTTTTTGTGTGGAATCCTACTAAACTCTCATGAGAACCAGCAGTTACTATCAGTACTTGGCAGTCCTGTGTGCATGTGTGTATATTCTACTCCCAGGGCCTGGACCCAACAGAGGTAGTAGCAGCACCAGCAGTCCAGATAGGACCTGACAGGCTGAAATGAAACATACAGATAGTGACATGGCGTCCAGGCAGACAGGAGCCAGTCTCCCATGGGTGCTGGAGATTAGGCTGACTCCTACTTCACATTCCCCAGCCAAGCAAGAAACACGTGGGGCCTGTTGCGACCCCTTTAAATCCTTTTTCTGGGAGACTTTCAGCTCTGAGTCACACTGGTGGCAACTTGGAATAGAAGAGGATGACGATGACATCATTTAGGATAAAGCATCATGGATACGAACAACGCTTATAGCAGGAAGTGAGGCCCCTCCCTACTTGTGCAGCACCATTTAAGATAATTCAATTACAGCACACACACACTTGCCTGTAAAACACTATATCAGCTTTGAATTGATTCAAATAGTCATGTATTTATTAATTAAACCCATTTAGTCAATTAGAAACATATAATAGACAACCATTTCTGCAATATGGTTAAACTAAAAATCCCACTAGGCTTTGTATTTTAATGGGACTATTAGAATTTCATTATTATATTCCTAGAAAAGTTGCACCGCATTCTTCCTTTTCGAGAAGAGTCATTCCATTTCCACAAAATATTTGTACCTCCTATGCTAATCTGAGATGAGTAGGACCATATTTACTTGATGTTGAGTTTTGTGCGCATGCGTGTCACTTCACAGACACTGTCTGTTCACAGAAGAGATCACATTTAGTTTTGTATAAAAGTGAACGACTACATTAAAACATTAGTTTCACCAGAAAAATCTGAATTGCACTACTTGGCTTGCAGTGTGAAGGTTATCTTTGAAATGCCAATTCAAAACTTATCAAGGTCACATCTGGTGTGCCTCAAGGGTCTATGCTCAGCCTTAAGTATTTTCTTATCTACATCAATGATTAAGAATCAATGCGGCAATTTCGTTTTCGTTTTGTAGATGAGGCCAAACTTTATAGATATCTTAACCTTCTTTGATTTGGATGCAATCTATAG
The DNA here is from genome assembly GCF_901709675.1 of Syngnathus acus. NCBI lineage: Eukaryota > Metazoa > Chordata > Actinopteri > Syngnathiformes > Syngnathidae > Syngnathus > Syngnathus acus. The sequence goes on along the minus strand of NC_051088.1, from coordinate 9,180,062 downwards.
TTGACCTAGAAACAAGGTCAATACCATGAGAATTTTTTCTTCATGTTTTTGTAGTGCATTACGGTTATGCGAACCCTTCAACGGATTTTAGATTGGCAATTAAGTGCCAATTTGAGTGTTTTGAACTGCATGGTTGTCAACAAGTCACATGACCATAAAGCATAAACAACTATTCACACGCCTATCGACACCAGTGTACGATTGTGAATCTTCAATATTTTTCAAATGTGGGAGGACCCCGGAGCACCCGGTGAAAACCCTCGCAAGCACTGGGAGAAGTTGAAAACTCCAGTCTAAATTCAAACATGCTAACCACATGTTCAACTGCCTTGTCTGTCAAAACCATAATAAAGCAGTGGACTTTTGAATAATTTTCTACTAAACGCTCGTAAAATGATGTTCAAACATGTAAATGCCTACGCTCCCCAACACACACCCTGAACACACACCCTGACATGCACACACACGTGGAGTGCAGACTGATTCTAACCATGCATGAGTTCTGTCTGTCCACATCCAGCGTCACTTCATCCGTAGCAAAGGAGAGGCCAACAAAAGTCTCAGCTTTATGTGAACACAGTCATCTGCCATCACGTGGAGAGGAGGAATGAAACGAGAATCAGCTACGGAGATAGCGGCTATCTGACGTTTACTCCTTAGCCGACGTCTTCTCCAACATGGCTGTGTCAATCGTGCACTTATCTAATGTAAGTGACCGGCTTTCAGTTTAAAGGGTAAAATTCTGTACTTTAGCCCCGCTGCAGTAACGCAATCTATAGGTGAGACGAGAATCGATTTAAGCCGGTACGGAAAGAAGATTCGTTCCGAGTCTAACCGCTGTTCAGGTAACTAATCTATTGTTAGATTAATTCCGTTATTTCCGGACGCCAGTCAACAATCGTTGATTTTGAAGAACTAACTTTTAAGTAACCCCTACTCAGGCCCCCTTCTTCAGGTCCTCCATGTCAAGCTTTGAAATTTGGAATTTCATCTTAGCCAATTCGTCTGGGCCAAATCCAATACACACTCACACACCATCTTTTACCATCCTATCCACCATGTAACTCGACAGCTGCTATTCCAGCATGTCACTGCTAACAGGTCATGGTGGGTTTGGGTTAGGCCGATGGTGATTACACTTTTCCCTTGTGATGAATGAAGCCCAGTTGAGATCTTATCTGGACAGATCGTTGCATCAATTTGCAATGATGACAAATAATTAGGGGGAAAACCTCTAAAACATGAATGACAGCATTTACACATGCACAGCAGCATGTTCTTTGATAGTCAATAAATACCTTAGGGAAATTCCTGACTTATCTTGCAGGCATGTGAATTAAAGATAGAGACTGAAATTCCACTTCAGCCCAAAGAATGTTGACGTAAAGGACAGTTAAGACGCAGTTAACGGTGATCGAAGTTGAAAGGTATTTTGTGGACCTGAAGGCGACGCCAAAAAGGGAGACAGTCGGAAAAAGAAACAAAAACTGACGCAAACAGCAATTATGTGGCCTGCAGCGGAATACGCGCCACATTTACCCAGCCGGCTTCTTATTGACATAACCACTGTTTGACCGTGGCGAGCAGTATTACCACAGGCCCCTTGACACAAACCAATGAGCACCAAGCATGATGAAGGGTGTAAATGAGGCTGTGGTGGAGCGAGTCCTCACCAATCACCTCATTCATAAGGTCGCTATCTGACTCCTATAGTGAGAGACGAGAATTACTCCGTGTGCTAAACCCTCTCGTTGGCTTTGCCTCAGGTCTGATGCAAGACGGTGCACCCAGAGTTTATACAGGAGACTGAGCTAATGTAAGAAATCTAATCCAGCTAGTAAAAAACAAGCACGCCTAGCCCGCTTGACTCGGACGGTTCACCTGGCGAACGAATCAAAATTACTATTTTTCAAGAAATATACACTTCCGAGTCTGAGGAACAATAATCTTGTGGGAGTGAATCAGCGTCCAAAGGATTGACTCAAAAATTGTTTGGGTTTTACCTTGTTGTTTTTCTCTTTCTTGCTTTGTTTTTGCCTTTCATCCAAAGGCCATCACAGAACAGTACCAGTGATGCCAATGTTACAACATAAGTAAAAGAGCAAAAATGTCTGATATGGCTGCTCAATGCATCAAAGTCAGTAATGCAACGGTCATAAAAAGCAAAATAAGAACAGAATGGCGTGGAATCGTGAGTTGCGTGGGCAATTGTGCATTGGATGTGATTTAGAGCCCAGTCCAAACCATCAGTTCTCGGCATCAAAGTCAAGGGTAGAGATTTTATTGTTAGAAGCATATTGTTTCTTTTAGCTCTTGTATCACAACAGCTTACTCACAGAAATAGGGTTCACTACATTATTTGGTTGTTAGTTTATTTTTATGGAATTTTTTTTAACGCAAGTTTACTTATTTGTGCACTCATGAGTTAGTATACGTATCATTTCCTAAAAGAAGGCTTTATGATGGCAAAAGGCCATCTGCTGATTTTATTTTTTTAACAGTAAAAATGGATTGAAATAAGACTAAAAAGTGTCCCAGAACTACTAATGTTTGACTATCAAAAGAAGAAAAAAAACATTGGAACTTCCTGAAGAATTCCATTGAATTCCTACAAATGCCTTTCCTTCCAGTGTACAGATATGAACATTGTTGGTCTCGGTGTCGTAGTCGTTAGAGCGAAAACCACATCAGCAGTTTCAGTGGTGCAGATCAAAGTCATTTGAATGTTTGTCATCTATTGAGGTTCCATAAATCAAAATGACAGTCACTCCATTTCTACCGTCACTTTCTATGAACCAGCCAACTAAATTACAAACTGAAAAATAAACTTTGGTTCAGAGGAATAATCTGATTTTTTGCCATAGAAGCATTAGGTCCCAGGTCACTGATGCATTCTGAAGATAAGAGCATTTCTGTTATTGTCATGGCAGCACATGACAGGATTTGAATAACATTAACTGGTCAATTTCTTTTAAAACAAACAAGGCAGTACTGAGCCTTTGGGAAAAATTTTTTTAAAATCAATATAACTGTATACAGTAGCATCTTTATTAGGGGATCACCCTACTTTGTTATTACCATTATATGCTGTTTAAAAAAGTATTCAGAGCAAAGTTTTCAGCTCAATAAAATGACTTACTTTTTTTTTTAAACTGTAATAAAGACGAAAATGCATTCCTCACCAGTAGAGCAACCTGTTAAGCACTATCTACAGTATTTCGTCTTCCTAAAATGCAATTTTATCTTGAGAGTAATAAAAACAAATGTTAATTTATTTGCCGCAGATGATTATATAATAGAATAGAATAGATCTTTATTTTTATTTTTTCAATTTCATTGAAGTAGCATTATCAACAATGTAAGTAAATATAAAAGCAAGTTTGTGCTTACTAAATTATCGGTAACTTAACAATGTAAACCTGCTCTTCTTTTTATTGTTTTGGTAAACATTACAACACAAAACAGTAGCAGTTGTTTAGTGTGAACTACAAATTTACCTAGAAAATACATAAGTAAATAAATGAAAACATTAATAACAATAATTCTTTAGAAACTATCGACCTAATTGTTTTATAGCACTTTGGTAACTGTCCCTCTGAATGTTTCCGATAAACCTCAATTATGTTAAGGATTAAGGTGAAATCAAGTGTTTAAGCTCAGGACGAGCTCATACACATGAGGCTTATGTGAGACAAATTTTTCTCAGCTTGCATAATTGTTTTGTTTTGTTGGTATATTATGCTGAAATAACCATAGAAACAATAAAAACATGCATGCAAAAAAATGGTTGCTACGTTTCATTCTCAATCGCGGTAATATCTTCCAGCAATACGAATGAATGCAATTTACTCCACTGCGTGTGGAAGTTGGACGATTAGAACAAGAAGACAGACTCCAGTCATTGTGGGCGAAAGTCCGTCGTCAATCAATGTTAATACTCTGAAGTGGCAAAAAAAAAAAAAAAAAAAGTCGCGATGTAATTCTCCTCATGAGAATGTCCCCTTTACACACACATTTTTAATTATTTAGTCATTTCTATGAATCGATTATAATTAACCAACTTGATAGGTGTATATTTAAAACTCCTGTCACTCATTTTAACTGATGTGTGACGAATGTTTTATTCGATAATAAATCTGCATTTTTGTTACGGGTGAATTAATGTTACAATCCAAACTTTTGTCATTTATTTAATACTTAAATTTCATGTATTACAGTGTATAAAAAGAAATATAACTGTGTACAAATGCTTACAAATACTAAACTATCACTTTATAAAAAGGACTTTTACCCACAATGGGAAATCATTTTTAAAGTCCTTAACACGAGCGTGATGCGCACGCACATGCGCACACGCTCAGGCCTTTATCCTCCACGCGCGTGCAGAAACACGCACCCTCGTAATAATTTACAAGGCTCAGTGTTCTGTCGTTTTATCAGGGCTGAAAGTATTATTTCATTGTGCATTTGTTCTTGCGTGTTTAGTTGTCAACTTTTATCTATCTATCTATCTATCTATCTATCTATCTATCTATCTATCTATCTATCTATCTATCTATCTATCTATCTATCTATCTATCTATCTATCTATCCCTTTATTTCCATATTTATTTATACCTCATTTTGTTTTAGAACGAATGTTTGCTGAGTAATGGCCGTTAAATTAATAAATAATTCGAATAAATTATTTCTAGGAAAGAACATAATATCAGAAATAGCAATCTTGTATACATATGTTGTTCTTGTATTCATGTTGTCAATACGTTTACGAAATTAAAGTTTAATTAGGAAATCAATATAAGTCCGCATGAATTTAAATTTGCATTAGTAGCTATGGGTCCAAACAAATTTTACAGATCAGTAAATTTTGCATAAAGTAACATAAATAATCAACTAATTAAGAGGCATTCCATTCCGTCGTTTAAATTTGGATTTATAATTATTTTGCTTTGTTAAAATAAAAAGTAATAGCGCATGCAGGTGGAAGCAAGCACCCAGAGGCCTTTCAATGAGGGTGGTGGGGGCACCTATGGCCCTCCTCCACCGGGAGCCTTACTTTGGGCCTACCTCCGTGCTGGGTCACGTGTTCCTCGAGTGCATACAAAATTTCCAGTGGGGAGAGCAACTCGACACACTCGCCTATCAGCAATTATCAGCCACGGTCCCTATCTCCACGCGACGGAGGACCACGGGAGGACAAGAAATCATTCGAAAATCCCGGACTTACTTGACAGGACTATTGCGTAGAAGCGCCTGCATGCTTTGGAGTCAGTCACTCGCCTCCTTCCTTGCACAAAGTTTGCTTTCGGGGCGCTCTCCCTTGGGTGACGTTTGGACCGCTACAGAGCTGGGCTGATTTTTTTCTTTTTTTTTTTCTTTTTTTTATCACCCGGTTGGTCTTATCTGGTAAGATAAGACACTGCAGAGAGCCCTTGGAATCAAATAATGTTTTTCGTGTGTCCTTCCGCGCGTTGTCATCAATGTTGTGCATATGAGTGTGTGTGTGTCTGCGTGCGCATGCCTGTTTGTGCGTGATTTTTTTTTTGCAGCGCTCACGGTATGAGGTTCAATCACTATGACCAGTTAAATCAAGTTCATCCTCTTGATGCAGATGGAAAATGGTTGACGTGATGAAAATGATTTATTTTTTACACAGCTTCATTTTGATCGGATATTAAACTTGCGTATATTTACCACTTTTTAAACCACTCTCTGATTAAACACAATTTATACTAACAAGCAGCACCTAATGAAATTATAGCAAAAATGAACTGAACCGTTATTTTATCTGTTATATATGAGAGAATTAAGCCAGACCAACAAAGTGCGCTCAATAGTTATTTCTATTTTACATGAAATCAAGCTGCATTTTGTCGCAATTTACAGAACATGCGCGTTTCTCTATTTTATAATATTTTGCATTAAATTTCACGAGGTGGCAGAGAATGTCCTATTCTGGAATGACTCTGTCTTGCATTTTCTGTGGTCTTTTGCTGCAAGGAACCCTGGGAAGAGATCGAAGGAGTGTGGACAAGGTCTCCCGTGCACGTAGGACTGAGCCCAGCCCTCGACCCAAATTCCTTTTTAAAATCAAGACCTGAAGGAAGAGAGGAAAATGTATCAAAGCCTGACCTTGTCGTCCAACCAGTCCCCTTACTCACATGACACCGGGAATTATATGCACCCCTCGGCCAACTCTCCCGTCTACGTCCCGACCAGCAGGGTCCCGGGCATGCTGCCCACCCTCTCCTACCTGCAGACCTGCGAGCCGCCTCACCAGTCCCACGGCCTCGGTGCCCACCACCACCACCATCATCACGCCCATCACGCCTGGCCCCAGAGCAACGCGGACGGCTCGTCGTTTGCGCCCAGCAGCCCTCACCCGTCACACGGCTTCTCGTACTCGCACAGCCCGCCGCTGAGCACCAACAACGGCCGGGACGCCGCCTACCAGAGCCAGCTTGTGCTCGGCAACAGCGGCCGATCGGAGCATCTCGGCGGTGCTCTGGTGCGCCCAGTGGGAGGCTCTTACACTGGCCCGTACGCCTACATGAGCCCGGAGATGGCGACATCCTCGTGGACACCGGGACCCTTCGAGAGCGGAGTGATGAGTCTGCAGGCCCGTCAAGGAGGCATGTCAACACGGCGCTCCAGTCTCGGTAGGCCATGTGCATAATTTCTGCCCGGGGATTTAACCGATAATAATGCAGTCGAGATATTTCACGGCAAACCATGGGAAGTGTCTTTTTTTATCGAACAAATTTAAGGGGGAAAAGACGTTATATCTTTTAAATGACATTTAAATTAAATCAACTTTTATTTTAATCAAGAATCTAACATAGTACACAAATCTTCGTTTTTCCTCGCCTCATTAAGCTATTGTCACATTTTTAAATCTACACTACTGAAAAAAAAATTCAGTATAAAACAGATAAGAAAATACACAAATGCAATTTTGGGGGGAAAATGGTTGCAAATTTTGTGATTGTAGTTTGAACGGATGCAAAGGCTATTTTATATTGTTCCCATCTAAAGATAAAAAAAAATGAGTTTAAATTTTAGAACGATCTTCTCAGTATGATACAATTTTCCATATGACAATGCCATTAATTAATACACAATCAAAAACAGGTCTGCTCCTTTTAAGACAGAAAAGCACAATTAGAACTAATCAATGTTGTTAAATGTAATCATATATTAGCATTTGTATGTAGTCATTATTAGTAATTTAACATAATATTTTTATCAAATGTGGCTCATATTTTTGTCCAATATTTCATAAATCTGTAGTGGACCTTCTGTTATTATCTTTGTTATTGTGTTTATTTTCAATAGTATGGTTTTTAACAGTATTGATTACAATCATTGCCTGTACCAACTGTATTCAATGATAATTTTACTACATGATCAGATGGTTCTGCTATTTATAAGGAGGTGGTAGCCTTTGGGTGAGTGGTATGGATTTAATCAAATTCTTTTAAAATGTCCCCCAAATTGGAGCAAGACAATCCACATTCTTCTAGAGGAAAAACCAAGTAAGAACAATCAATTTAAATGTTAATCTAATCCCTGAGCAACAGTGCAGTGTTTTGATTTTAGGGCTCAATACACACTGACACAAGAGACCATTGTCCCAAGCTATTGGCAGCAGTTATCACCTCCACCATCACAAAGAGTGTGATCAAGAATACTCAAAATGTCCCTGTGCCTGCATAATTTGACAGTAAATTGACTCTTCTAAAGTCTTCATTGATATTTAGCATTTTTGATTCATTTAGTCAAGATTTGTTGTTGTTACTAATCTTTCACCAATTAAACAAGATTAATGCTAAGGTAAATCAACCAAACTTAATTCTACCAGACATTTATTTTTTAAGGCCCAATGAATACAAAAGCACTCAAATTCATATGGAACCACTAGGAAAATATTAATAAGTAAAAATAGATCTGTGATCCTAATTAACTACAATTTACTGGTGTCCTTTGTGTGGTTGTCGCATAACCATCACTTTCCAGAAGTTGTCTTTTCAAAGGCATTCAAGTTATGTCGAAAATGCCGTAATTGTTTGAAACTGAAGAAAGAAATACTAAATAATTTGAGATCTATTTTAGTTCACAAATTTGTAGAAAAGAGTCTTTGGCCTGCAATAGCAAATTGATCACAGTCTATTTGTTGTTGTTTAAAAAAATCCAGTCAATGTAATTTTTGTAGGGATATTCCGATCACTTTTTTTTGGGACCGAGTTCGAGTTGAAGTCACTTGATTTCGAGGATGTGCCAATACCAAGTCCCCAGGCAGGGCATGGTTCTTTTGGATGAGTAATAGGAAGTTTTGGCCAATTCATGCCAGGAGTCCGTTGCGTGTCAAGGCTGTGATTGATAGAAGAGACCCCTGGATCTTTTCTGACTAACACCCCCAGCTCCCCATTCCTTCCATTAGTCTGTCTCCCCAACTCAGGTTTTGATCTCTCTCCATCACATGGCTCAGGGAATGAGAGTGGTGTTATTTTAAATTCCTCCACAGCTATTCATCACACCCTTGTGCCTAAACCAGTTCCCCACCCCTACAACTTGATAAAGCAAAATCCTATAGGTTTAAAGATACATGTTTCAGCTAGTTGAATCATATGAATGCACGGCAGTTTGTTGAGAGTTTTACAGCTTGAATGCATACAATGAATTAAAAAATGCAAATTACTGCTATTGGGTGGAAACTTTCCATGTCCAAAAATCGCACTTTTCAGGAAACATAAAAGAAGAAAACTTTGGGAGCTTGGGGAATAATACGTACAGGTGTGGCTTGACCAATTTAAAGATTTGTGTAAAATATGAAATTGACCCAATTTGGACAGATTTTGTGCTGATGCCAGCGATATGCATGATTACAATTCAAACCAGTTGAAGAATGCGTTTCAAAAACAGCAGCTTGACCGAGACACTGCACAACCGCTGCACCGCATACAACAATGTGTGCATGTAATGGGACAATGCTTCCGTTGCTTTGTGTTGTTCACGGCAGGTCAGGAAAAAAATGCATCTTGGTGGAATGCGGCATGGTAATGTTTAGAGCGGCATCTAAGTATCTGTAAAGGCTTCCAATGGTGATGTTCATTCTACCCGATTGAGACTGAATGTTTTATTAAAAGTGCTGAAACTGTTTTGCTCAGATCTGGTGGAAGACATGTCCGCCGAAGGCAGGGAATGCGTTAACTGCGGCTCCATCTCCACGCCACTGTGGCGCAGAGATGGCACCGGACACTACCTCTGCAACGCCTGTGGCCTCTACCACAAGATGAATGGCATCAACAGGCCGCTCATCAAACCTCAGAAACGACTGGTAAGATAAAGCTGAATCACAAAAGAAGGGTTATTGTCAACAATGTCTGCAAATACAATGACACATGACTTATTTGGACACACGGAACAATGCATGTAATATAGGGCCATTATGAAAAAAAAAGATCTGTAATTACAATATTATGTCTAATGGAAGCAAAAAAAAAAGTTCAGTCTAGAAGAAATAATAGCTAACTACAATCTTAGTAGTATTATCAATACTTTGAATGGTGAATTCCTTTGATAATTAATTGTACAGTGAATTATTTGAGTTAAATTTGTACATTCATTATGAAAATGCATTTATTTATTTGGCTACACATTGAGGGAATTTTTATTTGTCTTAACGTTTGAACAGTTACGAGATTTGGATAATTTATAAATATGATGTCAATTGATTTTGCTAGGATAATGTAACTTTTTAGCCATTGGCATTTATTTTTTATGGCACAATTTTCAGATTCATAGGGGTAAATTCTTCAGGAGTAAACAATACAATCACAGTCAGGCATTAAGTAGCCAGATAATTGAATGTCAAAGAGCAAGAGTAGACAAAAAAACAGTCTGTGAAATAGCCCCTTGGCTCATTTCTGGTGCATCTACAGAAATGTTTATTGATGTACACTGTCCCTGTCAAATAACCAAAAAAAGAAAAAATATAATATTCTTGCCAAACTAACTGGACGAAGAAGAGCAAACATGCAAAAGAAGGATCAGTTGGCTGTCATTTATGAGACTGGAGGGGAAAAAAGGCTGCTGTGCAAGTGGTGAGTGGGGTGTCAAGGCAAGGCGTCACACGTCTGGTTATTTCCCACAAGCTTGCTACCTTTTGTAGAGCAGCTGTGGTTGGTCTTTCCAAAAGCACCCCGCTCCCTTACCTCACAAGCTCCTTCTATTTGTTCCATGGTGACCTTGCCCTTGGATGAGGTGTTTTGGAGATTCTCGGTGCAAACCTGGCTGCCGTCGCTTGTGCTTTACAAAACAAGATCATTGCGTTTGTCTTTATTTATGTTGCTGTTAAAAGGCTGTCCAACTAATGACTCATTAGTTATTTTCACATCCGAGCCTTGCAGCAATAATTCATCACTGTCGTATGTTTCGTGTCCCACGCTGGCATCCTGTGATTCTTTTTCAAGGGAACAGTTTGACTTAAAATGGAGTCCCCGGGGGAGCGCTGTCTTGGATCTCAGCCAAAAGCAAAAAATCCAAAGTTTATGCTTTTCTTTTTGTCCTCACCTACAGCAGAGCACATCTCGTCGAGCCGGCCTGTGCTGTACCAACTGTCATACTAGCACCACCACGCTGTGGAGACGGAACGCTGAGGGCGAGCCAGTGTGTAACGCCTGTGGTCTCTACATGAAACTGCACGGGGTATGTTGCGTCTCATGGGCCTATTCATGCATATTGGGCAATTTGAGAAAACTTGGTGTTCAGTTATTCCATTCTTTCTTCTTATCTACTCTATCAAGCCTACATCTTTGAGTTTGGTAAAACGGGACAGTTTGGTTTCCATTGTCAACAGTGACAAAAGGTGCATAAACAATTACTGTGCCATTTTTAGACACCTGACTGCTGTGGTACTCACAGCAGGTGAAGTGTGGTAGCGAGAGGGTGAGTGACGGTGAAGGTCTCAATTTCCAAGACTGCTTAAATTTACTTAAATTGAAAGCTCTAAACCAGGGGTCTTCAACTGTGGTCCTCGAGGGCCAGTTTGTTGGGTGTTTTTTTGCTGCACCACAGACCTTGCTGACCATTTGAATCAGGTCTGTTGCAGCAGAGAGCCATATAAAGCATCCAAGAAACCGACCCTTGAAGACCCGGATTGAAAACCACTGCTCTAAACTGTCCTTTTTTTGTAAATGTGAGTGGAAATGGTTGTTTGTCTAATTAGTACATGCCCTGCGATTGGCTGGGAACGGTCCTGGCTGTACCCCGCCTCGCTTCCAAAGTCAGCTTGGATAGGCTCCAGCTTTCTTGTGACCTGAATGAGGACAAGCTGACATGGACACATGGATAGTTTTTGCTTTAATAACAGTTAATTGCATAGTAGAAAAGAAACAGAAAACCACCAAAAGATGAATCCAAGACAATTTGACCTCATCTTTCAAACTCATCATTTTTTTTCTCCAAACAAGAGAGGATTCAAAGACATTGGTGTTTGCTGTCAGAGCAAAGCACTGTGCTATGTTACATTCAATTTATCGGTGGGTTTACAGAGTGATGTCATGCCACTTAATGACTAACTGTCTACGCACTCTCCAGATTCGGGTTTGCTGTTCCAAACCGTACTGTCGTGACCTGAATTAAACCGTACCATTTGGCGAGAAAATGGCTTTACAGTGTCGAGCGGTTTGTATTTGTACAACATAATGCCTCTCCAAGGGCACTGTGGTTGTTGTTATCAGAGTTGCGGTGTGGGAGTGGACCTTGTGTGGGTTGTCATGACACCGTGGTCTTTGTTGTAACAGTGAGTCAACTAATGACTGCTTCTCTCCTCCGTACAGGTGCCCAGACCTCTGGCCATGAAGAAAGAAAGTATACAAACAAGAAAGCGCAAACCCAAGATGCCCAAGAACAAATTACCAACAGGTAGAGCAAAAGTGCATCTGTGTAGTTGCCAGTAGTTATTTTACTCATTCCTTGAGGGGAAAATAAACCGTCACATCAGCAGTTTTCACCTATTTTTAATTTATGATTTAATTTATTTATTAATAATATAGGAAAAACCAACAAAGTGAGCACCAAAACCAAAGTCACAATGGGCCAAGTAAAATATCAATGCACTACTAGTCCATAGTATGGAAATAATGAGCCCACTAAAAATATAAAGAGGTTTAAGTTGGACAGTTAATGGTAATGCTTGCACTGCTAAAGAGTTATAGTTCACTACACTTATGAACCTTGAATTAAGGTTGAAATACATAACTTTGGGCCAGCATCTAACGCAAATACGCATTGACAGTGTATTATTGGAGGAGCAACTTTGCCCATACAGATGAACAAAAACTTTAATTTAATTATTTTTAACAGGTACAAAAATCAGTAATTATCAAGATTGACTTTTTCAGCCATATCGCCCAGCCACCGAAAATTATTTAAAAAAAATTTTTTTTTTAATCTATATTGGGCAGTTTATTTGACTCGTCTCACATGTTAAAATAAATCAAATATAATTAAAATACCCAAATTCATCCTTTTTCTGGGTCATTACTTTTGTCAAAAATTACTTCTTAATCAGATAACAATTGTATAGCAAGGAATGATGGAGGATTTCATTGTTCATTGTACACAATGTACAGTAGACCTAAATAGTCCAATCTCAGAAACACTTTGTCATTGTTTAGGAGCACCCATCACCTCTGACAGCAGCTCGCCATCGTCGCTCTCAGTGTCTGAACACGCCTCAACCATCAAGAGTGAACCCAACATGACCTCTTCACCCTACGCCGGGCAGACTGTCACATCCGCCTCCCAGGTAATCTCTTTTTCCGAGAATTGCAGTGCAATTAGTATCCACAGGCAAATGCAGAGTATTTAAACCTTCTAACTAGCTTTGGCTGTCATTTGAAAATGAAGGGGCGCTTCGGCACTCTCGCCTGACGTGTGCGGGGGCAGCATGGGATCGATTCCCGCTCCGTGGCGATCTGCATGTTGTTTTAATTGGTTGTTCGTCTCTGTGTGTACCCTGCAACTGGCTGGCGACCAGTTCAGGATCTTGACTGCCTTTAGCCCGATTTCAGCTGGGAAAGGCTCCTGCACCCCCCGCAACTCTGAAAAGAATAAGTGGTGTTGAAAATGAATGGATATTATACGATACGATACTTGAAGCACCCATTCCCTCAACCTAAGTGGAAACCTTAGTTGGACATTAAAACAAACCACTCTGGTTTTGTAAGAATCCTAATCGTTTTTATTTGCTTCCCTCTGCAGACGGCTACCCAGTTAAACACTACAGTGTCCTCAGCACATATGGACATTAAATATGAGGATTATGCCTTTACTCCAACATCAATGGCCCCACAGAACTCCTGGTGTGCTCTATCTCAAGCTCTATCTCAAGCATGAGCCCAAAAGCACAGTCACTCAGGCTCAATGTCTTACTGGCCGGGACATCTGATGCACACACACACACACAGGCGCGCACACATGCGCGCACACATTTGATCCACAAGTGAGGGGGGATGAAAGCATATGATCCACTTGCAATGTACCACCGACTTTGCAAATACAGACTTAAATGAAAGTCAACCAACCTCCAAGATGCAGGATGCAAGGTACCTGTACTTCACAAACTACCTATTATGGAGCAAGCAAAAGCACCAATGCAAAAATATAATCATATGACTCGGAAAGCGAGAGAAACGTACACAAATTTTACTTCCATAACATTTTCTTTGAAGTTGTTATTGTTGTGGTTTTTTTTGTTTTGTTTTTTAAATTTCAACAAACACAACGAGGACATGTTACTATCGCGGCAGAAATAAAATGGAAAGAAAAACTTTTTTTTATGGCTGTTGAACACAACTCATCTTCAGCATGTAGATGATTGACTTTTATAGGCGCATTATTTATGTTGAGATAAGGGCAGTTAAGTCACCATATATCATTTGACTCCACTTCTCCCTGCCGGTTGGCCATTTTGCGTGATCTCCTTGCAGGGTTTGGTAAGCAATTAGTTTGAGGTATGACGGTTAAAAATTTAATTTCGAATTGTTCATTTTCAGGTGTTGCGTATGTATCAGAGGTTTTCCCCCAAACAATTGACTGTAAAAGTGCAATGGTTCCATTATGTGAAATAGTTAAAAACAATGTAATTTTGTATTATGACAATAATGACATTTTTGTTATTGTAATATTTTAAATAGTATGTCACCCTCTGTTTCTTGTCTCTTATCAAAGTCCTTTGGAATCTTTGCAGCTTGAACTAGTTTACTATTTATTAATTTGATTGGTAAGAAAAGAATGAAAGTAATAAAAAGTAAGTCTCACTGCATATAGAGATCATATTTCTGTCCAAAAAAGGACCTTTTAAAGTTCAGTTTGTTCCATATTTGTTGATTCCACACCTTTGGGATTTAACCGATTACAATTTATTTATATGAGAACAGATGACACGACATGACCAGTAATTTACCAATGCAGGTCTGCACCTTATTCTCAGTGGGTCATAAAAACAAACCTATAACCATCCCCTACACTCAATATACTGTATTCTCACAAGAATTCAATAATGCAGCTTGTGATGCAGAGTCCTGTTATCACATACTCTAAAAAGTGTCACTTTTGGTAACAAAGAAGCTTGATTAAACATTTTATTCTGAAAAAGTGTCCCAAAATAGGTTTTCTTATTACACACAGTGCAATACATGCAATATGCAGAAAATAAAAAAAATTCATTTGCACTGTCTTTGTTATCATTTCAAAATTGTTCCAATAATTATTTATAAACGTTAGAGGAAATGCATACATTATCCTTGCTGCTAACATGTACCTGAATATCTCAATTGTATTAAAATGTAATGTGTATATAAAATATCCCTCTTAATGACTGAAGCTGCCCAACTCATTTCTGATTAATTGTGGAAAATAATGTAAAGTATTTTGAATAGTTTTCAACTATTAATTGTCCCTCACTATTTCAAAAATAGAAAATAATATATAAACAAAACTTGTTGAAGTAGCTCCAGCCCCTCATAGAAAGTTCCTCTTTGTATTATTACCAATGTGCAATATTCTTAATTGTACTATTTTTCTGTGTAAACTACTGGAACCAGAATTTCCTGAAGGAGCAATCCCAAGGGATTAATAAAATTGAGTGTAAATCTATAATCCTCCTGGCCAGCTATGATATGCTGCAATTTTCAGATGGGCCACTGGCCGTTCACGAAGCTCCCGAAATTACCGATGGCCACCCCGCCCCTGATTGCAGCATAATACACACCTGTATGACTTCATTCAGTGAGAAATGAGTGTGTGTGTGTGTGTGTGTGTGTGTACCAAGTGGGTGTCCAAAGGTTATGTTCCAACTGTGCTTTATGGCGCTAATCCATGCTGAGGAGGAGAATGCGTGGCAGTCAGCAACAAGGCTGCTTTACTGCCACCATGGCGACATGGAGGCACCACTGCGCCAACAACACCGCCCTGCTTTATGGCGCCGGGTGAGATGTTACATCCTCGCGATTCCTGGGGAAGGCCTTCATCACGTGCAGCATGAGCAACTGTTTTTCAGGCAAAGGGTAACAAAGGGCATGCTCCAAATGAGGGGTTAAGGAGCCTATTCAATTAAATGGCGTATGTTGCATCACGTATCCCCGTATAGTTCTCAGAATCATCTTTGGCGCTTTGTCAATATTGATGCTTGTATCATGAGAGGTGACTAGGCTGCTCCACCAAATATTTTTTTGTGCATTTTCAATTAATGGTCATTGGTTGTCATTGTCTCATAATTGTAACGTTTGAGATACAGCTAAAAATGACAAAATTCAACGTAGCTCTGGATGCTGCATATAGTACGCTACAATCTCCACTTTGCTGCGATCGTCAATTTCCTCTCAAATCCAATTTGGCTCCTTACTGTAAGGGGAGCTCAACCGAGCTAAGCATATTGTTCAGTGGGAAAAAGCCACTGCAAGTAATGTGCTGCAGTCACCATTCCAGCAATTGAAATTGCAATGTACACTAGACTAAAACGACAACAATTCTTTAAAGCCGTATTCTTCATCTCATGAGCTCAGCAAAGTTACTTGAAGCCTTTGGAGACACACATATGTAAAAGTGTGTTTTGAAGAGTCTCTAGAAAGATTGCAGGTGTATCGCTTGAGTTATTTTATTTTTATCCTTTTCCTGGTGACATGTCTTTTTACAACATCAACATTAAACTCAAGAGTAGCCATTCAAGTCACTATACATTATGTGTACATTTATAATTCTATGCATTTCCATATATGAATACTCTCAAGCGTTAGGCATTCCCACTTATTTGGTGAACTCCACAAACACAGCACTGCCTTTGGTTCATTTCTTCAGACAAATAAACCCTGAACTGAATTTGGACCTGAAAGCAAGGCCGGGGGTTGAGCAGGTGTCAAGGCCCAAGTGACTAACTGCATCTCAGTGTGTGCTGTTAATACTAAGCCCAAACACATAGGTCATCCTTGAACAGACCACACGTACTGTGCCTGAGTATTTGCTACATTTCCTTTTTGCTGTACTCAACATGAGATTGTGATCCAACTGTGAATTTAGCTTTCAAAACCGAATGTCATACATTGGTATATTCATTTATTGTTTGCTTGCAACTACTATTGTGCACAGGCTAAAGCATCCTCAAAGGTCACTAATCAATCAGGGCAAAGGTTGTCAACAACTATAAACCAAAGTGCATCCTGTACCTTGTTGACATCACCTAACAATAGAAAATGACACCAATCAAAATTGTGCTGCTGTTCATCTAACTTAATTCTGTTGCAACAAATAAACATCAAAATGTTTAGGCTTATGCGTGAGTTAACTTTAACAAGAGAGCTCATCTTTTGGTCTTTACGGAAACTCCGGTGACCTATGGTTTTGGGGTCATGAACTGTTGTTTTAAACATGTCCCCCTGAATGATTCTCCTTACTCACCTCCTAAGTGATCCGTTGGTTGACTTCCTTTTGCTGGAGTAAAACAAAAACAATAACAACAACCTCACTGAATGCACAACCGAATAGAGAGAAACACAGCTTGGGACAGCTTGTAACCCAAAGCCCAGCCCAGTCAAGCCCCTTTAAAAGGTTGTTTTAAGGCCACAGTGAACCCATGTTATCCTTCACTCTTTTATCAGGCTGAGTCAACAATACTCAACCTGGACAGCAGCAATACAGCAGAGAGCTAACATGCTAGCCAATGTGCTTGATGACTTCCACTATTTGCTGAGCTTGGAACATGCAGCTGTTTTTATGTTCTCTATGCAAAGACCATGAATCAAAAATCCCTTGATATAATTAGCTCTGGAGTCAGACTGCTATTCACAGACGTATTATAAATGACTGGGAGACCTAAAATAAGAGCTGGAAACAGCAGGATGACGGATTGCTCGGTGACACTCGTGAACGATGACTTCCGTGCCCGTGAGTTTGATTGTTTCCTTGAGGAAGAAAAAAGTTAGAAGGGAAGGGAGGGATGTAAACTCAGGCCTTGAGTGCAGGGACCAATTGAGAAATTGCGCCCCCAAAAAGCGGTTTCACTCAGCATCTAAAAATATGTAATTATTTGCACTTTGAAATTCATGAAATTTGGAATTCAATACACATTTGATTACATTACTGCACAGTGTGAATGAGTAATTTCAAACTTTCAATGAATAAATGGTGCCCCCTCCAATGCACCAATTTATAGAGAATGCATGGTGAAAGCGGATGTTTGTCCTTGGCAGAGGTCTGCACTCTGCTGAGTGCAGGAGATGAATCACCCCTCACAAATATCTACCTCACACCTTTCCTCCTTATTCCCTCCGAGACACCTCAAGTAATATTGACAGTGTCAGCCTTGAGGGAGGTGAGGTGAAAGTGCCTATGAGCAAGATTCATGTCCTTCCTTTAGATTCTAAGCACACTCACACACGCATGCATGCACACACAGTACACACAGAAAGCAGTGCAAATCTTTCTCAATAGCAAGTCGTAGGGCCAAATCAACTTTTAAAACTATTTTTCTTTCTTAAGTGGGTGAGAAAAACATATGCATGCCAAACCATATTATTATTATTATTATTATTATTATCATTTGCATTCATTTCTCTGTGCGCACAAACATTTTGAGAATTTTAATGAGGAGAAAGTATCAATTATGAAAGTAAACTGGGCAAACACTCATTTATGTTGAGCCATGTAACTTACATGCCTGGCTATGTTTCTAAAAATAGCCATATTTCACTATCTAGCACACGAATGCAGTGTTGGATTTATTGGCCCCAAATGGACCTCAATGCCATAGTTTCCCGCCTCCTGCCTGCACCAAAAAAATCATGTGTGTGTGTGTGTGTGTGCGTGTGTGTGTGTGTGTGTGTGTGTGTGTGTGTGTGTGTGTGTGTGTGTGTGTGTGTGTGTGTGTGTGTGTGTGTGTGTGTGTGTGTGTGTGTGTGTGTGTGTGTGTGTGTGTGTGTGTGTGCGTGTGTGCACGTGTGCACGTGTGTGTCGTGCCTGGTTGTCTCTCCATCAGTCATTGGCCCGGGTTTCGAGGAGACTACTCGGAGCCCAGAAAGCAGGGGTCAAGTCCAGGCTTACTCAACCCCCACAGGCGCTCCTCCTCCTCTTCCTCCTCTCTCTCCATCACCCTCACATGAAGGATGAAGGGCCAAGGAGAGAGGAGAACTAGTTGATTTTACAGAGTGGGGGAAGGAGGTGTGGAATGGGTCAAAAGAAGAGCTGATGAGATTTGTGAGCAGGGAAGGAGCAATAAATGAAAGCACAGTTGGGAAAAAATAAGTTTGCTATCAATAAAAATCTTGGTTAGTGTCACTCACTTTGGGTAAGACTTAAAATAACCATACGATTACTGTACTGTAACGAAAAGAAGTCAATGATATCCTCACAATACAGTCGAGCGCAACTCTCTATATTCCTTCAACCTCTATTCCTTTGAATAGCATTGCCTGCATGTATGACATCAATGAAAAATTCAGCTCGATTTTTTAGTGTATAGTGGTCTTCTCATCTGTTTTAGAACTGTCTGATCCTAGTCTGGACCTTACGATAATGTGAGTAAGTGTCAGATTATAATTTTCCAAGGCTCTTTTCCAAATCTTCTCAGAGTCCTTTGAGGTACAGGTATCTTAAGTTGTGACTGTGCAAGAGTGGAAGGGTTGACAATTTTCCATGGCGCGCTTGAACACAGTAGCACTCGCAGCTTCGGATATGTTTGGTGTGAAAGAACCATAACCTCGGTTTTGGAATGAACTGGAACAGAGATTGCACGCCCTGTCTTGGGTTTATCAGTTAGTTAACCCTTTCTGGATGAATTGCAAAAATTCTCACACAGGCCCACTCCAACACGTTGTCTTTCCAGAAGTGTAGATGTTATACCTGTAAAGTTTTCATTTTTCACTTCCGATAGGTATGAAGGCAAGATGGCTCCATTAGTCTCTAGAGCAGTGGTTCTTAACCTTGTTGGAGGTACCGAACCCCACCAGTTTCATATGCGCTTTCACCCAACCCCTCTTTCGTGAAAAATACAATTCTATTTTTCAAATTCAAGACATAGATGTTTTTTACTAGTGCACAAAATGAGCCGTGCATGAACATCACCTTGTTCAAAGAACAAAACCAACACAATAAATGAACTCACAACAAATGACATACCTGCGAATAAGTGTGACTTCTGCTGATGCCTTTGCGAGACCAGTTCAGATATACGTCATCGCAAATTTACACGCTAAATGAGGTGTGTTTGGCCCTCCGTAGTGGAGGCTCTACCGAACCCCTGAGCCCGACTCACCGAACCTTCGATCGAACCCAGGTTAAGAACCACTGCTCTGTAGTGTGTGGATGTGGATATAGAGTGTGGGGGCAGGTGTAGAGTGATGTGTGCCAGGTACTAGCCTTTAGTCACACAGTTCTCAGAGCACCAGCTCAGTTAGGTGTCAGTGTGGTGTTGATGACCGGCTCCAAGGGTCTGGTGGTATTTTGGCGTTTTGAACAAATACTCAAACACACTTAAAAACAACACTTAAAGAAACACATTAAAATAGTTTTGAAGTCAGCACAATCTAGTTGAGAATGCCCGTTTTCTCTCCAGATAAATAGAAATAGTCTTTTCTGAGGCCATCATCAAGTACTGTGTTCATTGCCTCTCCAAGCAATGGTTTAAGTGAATATTAAAAGCTGTTAATGTTAACTAAATATCATGCTCAGTCTTTGCTTTAATTATGAAACTAAAGGGTCCCATTTATTAATGTTCAAATTACTGATTTACTAAGATCCCAGATAGCAGCCATTAAATTGTGTGGTCACTAGACAGCAACAACAGGTTTAAAAGTTGTGGTAGACCGCAGTCTTTAATAATGGGTTGTGCGCTTCAAGTGTAACCCTCATGATTTTTACCAAGGAAGATTTGGGGGAGCTGCTCCAGTTCAAAATGAAATTTGAAGTGATAGAGGAAGTGTTAGTGGAAGAGGCAAGCAAGAATACTGAGTTACGAAACGTCATTATTCCCCCAGGAAGGAAGCCAGCGTCAGTCATATTTTGTTGGATTAAACTCGCCCCTGCCGACTGGATGAACAGGTAACATAGGTGATTCATCACAATTATCTCAAGTATTAAAATCTAATTCCGTTTCTAATTTCATGCTTCACAACAGTCTGCATGTGTACAACTGCAGCTAGAATTTTTGTTTTGCTGCCTGGTGTGCATTCAGTGATGCACTAAAGCTTTGAAGATACATCAGTGGAGTGCGGTTGGGGGCTCTGAGCTACCCGACGAGTATCGTTTGATCTTCTGACGGCGCTCCAGTCATCGCTAAATAATCATCATTACGGCCGTCGTAAAGACTCATTATCTCCCACATCAGTTCCTCGCCAGCCCTCTTCTCTTCTGTAGTTCCTTCTCTAGCGGATGAGGATGGCTCTCATCAAATATAAACAACATTTCTATGGCTTTGGTATAGGAAGGTATCTCCTTAATCGCCACACGATTGTTTGTTGTACAGGTTTACATAAAACAGTTATGTAAGCGGTATAAAGAATGGATGGCTGATGTTGTCCTCTCAAGTTGCTCCTCTTCTGTTGGATATGCAAGTCTACGCTTTGTGCCTTCCCTCCATCTCTGCTCATTCCCTCAACGTTCATCCATTTACTTCTTGCTGGCCTTTGGCAGTCATCTCCATCCGTCTCCCTCATTTCTCTGCCTCTTGTTTCTTACCGTCATCTGTTTCTGTCTCAGCTTCTGGATGTGCACTCTGGATAACCCTCTGCACAGCCTCCCCAATGTTTCCTGCGCTGAGATGCACCCTATTTGTTTCAGTAGTTTTTCTGAGGGGAGGAATGTGCAGACCAAAGACTGACTGGCTGCAGTGGACTTAGCCAAGTAGAGCTGATGGGATACTTTCCCTTTTTTTTTTCCGGGTGGAGCGATATATATTCATGAGTCATGCTGGGGTTGATAGCATAGCGTGGGAACTTTTTGTCTTGACTAATTTACTCCTTTTTCTCCATCTTGCATTTCAAGAGCTTATGAGAATGCATCAGTGGGCTTTTAGGACAAAAACATCTCTGCAGCGGTGAGGACATGTTGATTTAAGAACCTGAGGAATGTTCCTGGATCCAATCCGTTAAGGTGCTATTATAGCTAGCATGTTATACTCCACACTCCAGGGAAAAAGATGAACAGTAATGTGATACTGTTAATAGCCTTTATAAACTATAGAGTAAAATAATTCAGTAGTTAAAAAATTGTAGTTAAAAAATGAGTTGGAATTTAGTCGGCAGAATATTTATGTTGCTCTATGTAGCTTTAGACTTTAATGGGGATTGTTTCAGAAGTGTCCTGTCAATAGTGTATAAGACAGTAGTTGGTCTTGTATTTTTATTTGAAGCTTTTCCAGCTCTGGACAAAAAATCACTGGTAGCGGCATGGTTGGATCTTGTTGATTTATAGAGAAACATTTATGCTATGTTTAACTTGACGGACTTTATTCTACACTTAAATGATCAGGATTTATATATTATAGGACATAACTCCAAAATATACTGTATGCATAGCATCAGGTACATTTACAGACCTTTGGCACCATTACGCTCTGGATTACCGTTCTGAATCTTTGCATCCCAGTATGACTAAGCTGACGCAGAAACAAAGCTTAGTGCCTGCATTCCTTCCATACGGCATCTCAACATACAGATAAGGGTCTTTACAGCAGCCAAATGTAAAGAAGAAATAAATACTTCCAGTCAGCTCATCCAGAACAAGAGACAGCAATTAAGCAAAATGGCCTAATTGGAGCCGCATGGCATACCAGGATAGGTGAGTTGAGACCATTGAGATCACCGTAAACAAAAAATGTTGCTACCACCTTTTAGTGTATATTTAGCAAGACTGACATGGATTAAAAATGATGATGTAACAGCCTGACAGTTTTACCTGCATAAAGTCGTATTCTGACTAAACACAAAGCGGATTATTGTTGTGTTCATTATTGTTGAGATAATAAATATAGTTTAATACTCACACTTTG
This sequence comes from Syngnathus acus, assembly GCF_901709675.1. NCBI lineage: Eukaryota > Metazoa > Chordata > Actinopteri > Syngnathiformes > Syngnathidae > Syngnathus > Syngnathus acus. The sequence goes on along the minus strand of NC_051088.1, from coordinate 9,157,519 downwards.
TGCTGGAGCATTTAAACAAACAACCAGCATGTAAATACTCGTCAGAATTTAACCAAAATGTCAGAAAAAAATTACTGATGTGACAGTTAAAATGTGGATTGATAAAGGTTGAACAGTGGTCAGATTGACATTGGAACTGATTATTTCCTAAACGTTTGGACATAATTGCCAAACTCCTGTTCATAAACGGCAAATACATCCAAACCAGGAACTTTCCATCACCCACCTAGGTAATTTAATTACTTGCCACCATGATGACTGATCTATGTCCATTTGGGATGAAGGATGAGCAGTGTGCTGGGTAGAACGCAAACTGTCTATGTGACCAGTGTGTGAGTGTGTGTGTTGGCGGGTGGGGGGAAGAAACTTGGTCCCCCTTCGCTGTGGGGTCTGCTGCCTGTCAGGCTGAGTGGTCTTATCTTTCCCAAACATTTACTTAACCCTTTGTCTTACAGGACCAATGGACAATAAGACAGGCATGAAGAATCCCAGTGTGAAAACACACAAAGAGAATGAGCCAATGGGGTAACATTACAAGGAGAATAAGTCACATTTCGTTTCCACCTACCAGTCCAAATTAGTTCACTAGAGTACAATTTTTTTTTCGTGTCTACAATGTGAACATTTTCAAAGTCTACAAATATAACTGATGCAAAGTATGCCACTTTTTTGGCAACCTCAAGTTTGGGTACCAACTTCATTGATAATGTACCAACAGGGTGAGGCTTGTATCTGCACTCAATGGGAAGTCAGAGGTTATAAAACTGTACCATAGGCCAGTGAAAAGACAAAGAAAAACAACAGAAATACATCCCTAGAATCTTGATAATGAAGTGAAAATTTCAGGGAATAGAATCTGAATATCTTCTTTCATTCTGTATTTTACAATATATACCAGTCCTATAAATTTTTCTTTGAATACAATTGAAATTAATAAAAAAAATACCATAATTTTACTAACCCATTACGATGACTTTCTAATGATTCCTTTTTTGAATTTGGTAAATTATTTTTTTAAACTATATCTGTAAATCCCCCAACTTTCTTTTGACATTTTCTCCGGGTTTGGTTAGATTTCTTTTATTAATAGTCCTCTAGCAATTACAACCATTTACATGTGCACTTGTAGTATTGCACATTGTAGACACAAAAAATACTGTACTGATAGGTGGAAACAAAATGTGATTTATTCTCATTGTAATGTTCATTATTCAAATTGTTTGACAAGTGTTTAATACTTAAAATAAATCATTTAAAAATAAAGGGCAGGGCTTAATTGTTTAACATTTAGTTACGTTATCTAGTGTGGTCCCAAATAATGAAACTATTGCGATCATAACAGAGTACTTCAATCCCCTCTTTAGACATCCAACCATATTATCGCTTTACAGGTGACATCATCAGACTTTAGTGATTTAGGCGTGTGGAGTGTAAGAGACTGAACAATGCCACCCACTCACTGAGCACCTCTCCAAGTTTGTTGGGAGTAATAATAATAACCCGAGAGGGCAACTCTCCTCCTCCTTCTGTCCTCAACAGTGCTCACACTCTGTCCGCCTCCCTGCCGAGGTTTATCAGTGGTCCTGCTCAGTGTCCCACTGTCATGTCTTGATGTGATTTACGTCACAGGCTGTGAAGTCTACTTATCTCCCTGCTCTCCGCTGGCCCTACAGAGGGATGGATCCCTCCTCCTCAGCCAGCTTGGCAACCCCCAACAGGGAGGAATCATGTGGGTTGGGTTGAATTCACCAGCGGGAGTGTGAGGGGAGAGTTCCTTGATGGGACATCCACCTGCTATGGAAGATGGCTGTTGCTCATGGTCACAAACAAGATGGGAAATAGATTAAGAGGCTACAAGCGCTATATGTCATCAAATGATATCATAGCAATTTTAAGATACCATACAAAATATTAGATTTTAGTTTTTTTAATGAACGTTGATGAACACAGGTACAATCACCGTGTAAATAGGCCAAAGTTAGCATACAGTCATTTCTTTAGTACCCACAATATACTCATACCTGACTCCTAACTGATCGCCTCCATTGCCACACACCCACTCGCTGCCTCTGTTCTCCTCACACCAACCATCTCAGCGACATCACCCACGCCACAACCTTCTGGAACACCCTGACCCTTGACACCGAATTACCACACAGTCATCAGTTTTAATAGCCAAATAAGATTCCACCTGTTCAAAGCTCCTGGAATATCTCCATGGAATAACTGTGGTCCATAGTATAAGGTCTAATACAACATGTGCAAATGTACTTTATGCCGTGTAACGGGGTTGCATGTCTGTGGCTTTGCAGTGGTATCACATTAAAATGCGACAAAGTAAAACATAAACTATTATCATTTTCCTACAAAGGCTTTGAAGTTATTTTTGCACACAATTTTGCATGTGTGTGTCTGTGTGTGTGTGTGTGTGTGTGTGTGTGTGTGTGTGTGTGTGTGCGTGTGTGTGTGCATGCGTGTGTGTGTGTGTGTGTGTGTGTGTGTGTGTGTGTGTGTCTCGCTTCGAGCCTTTGATGTGCTTTTAAAGTGGCCAATGCTCTTGCTCTGCTTTCCCTCTTGCTTGACAATTGTTTATTACATTGGAGATGTTCTTTGCGGACCTCATATTTCTCAGTAAAGAGGGAGAAAGTTTGCCTTTGAAACACAGTCAAATGATGGGATGCGGAGGAGAGGACCAAAGAACTTGAATGAAGGAATTTGGAAGGAAGGTGTTTATGGCTTCTATCTGAGTTGTGCTGTTGCACCAAAATGTTTGCATAGACATGCTTGACAATGCACTAGCTGGATAGACATGTGGGAGTGAAGGGAGGAAATAATACAGAAGAAAGGAGAAATAATAGGAAAGAAGGAACTGCTTGTGGACCACCCAAGTTTGCTCCCTACTAAATAGAAAAATGGATTCTGCGCAGTGTATCTCCTGCCTTACTGATTCTTTGATTCAGCATCATTCCGCAGGAACATGTGACTACAACTGTGAGCCGATTAAAAAGTACCCCTTTAGTCCATAAACTGTATTTTTTGAAAGTTTATTTACATTATTGTGGAATACAATCTAGAAAGGTACCACTCAAGCTGGGGTACCAATTGTGGCAGTCCACCAACTGAACTGAATGGGAGGAACACCATCTTTTTGTGCTAAATTGAAACAATTGTAATTATGGACAGCTCAAAATTGTACGCTTATGTAAACACTCGACACCTGAATTTGTCTGAATCTTATTTGTATTGCTCACTCCGAAAAGAAGGAACTTGTTTTGATTGTTGTGCATTTGCACAGTGTTAGCACAAGTGCAGTGAAATTGCTGGAAATTGTCTTTCAAAGTAAAATGTGTGCATTTCATTGAGCCTTTCATTGATTCTATAGCTTTCTCCCTCTTCCCATTGGCTTCCTGCCTTTCTTGCAGCCTCTTAAATCCTGCTTTTCTTGCGATTGCTAGTCACTTTCCATCCTCAAGTCCTTACAGTGCTCATTTGTCAGCTGGACCGCAACTATTGCGGTGGCTGTCCGTTATCGGCCCACAGAGAGTCTATGAAAATAGGGTGATGTGGGATTCTTATAGGACTCTGTGCTGTAATTGCCTAATTGCTTTTTTTCCTCCCATCGGGGGTTCTGCTTTCTGTCAGAGCGGCAGGAGACTCTAAACAGGCCTGAAATTCCCAGAATCTCTCCCTGTGTCACTCTCTCATGCCGTTTGATTGGTTTAGCTTAGACATCATTGCTCATTGGTTGCTCTCAGGACAAATGGCTTTAAAGAAAGTCAATGAGGCCGAAATAGGATGAGCGGGTTCCTAAAATAAGTGAGTGGACCACAATGTGCAAATTCTACACCATGATGTTACTTTTTGTGTATATTTAAGCCTACAACCAGGGATTTATTTTCATATATCAATTGTTCATAAGGAACCATTTGCGCCTTTGTGGGATGAATTTAGTTCAGTCCGATGAAAATTATTATAATTCATTCAATGAATTTTTTTCTAATATGTCTCGGAGGGATTGTCACATTAGTGAATGAAATACCATGACGTCCACGAATATGTGCGCCTGTGCCTCGCTCAAAGACGATAAAATTATGTTACACTATCTGTGCCAGAGGTTAGACCGAGTCTAAAACATAGTCTACTTTTCGTAACCGATTTTCCAGATGCAGCGTGTTGCCTAAATTCACAAACACGCTGAACAAGACCATTACACCAGCACGGAAATGACGATGCAGCCATTACGCTGACAACAGACTACTTTCTGTTACCAAATTGTCAAACGATTCAGGAGTGAGGCAACTCTGTGCCCCCCCCAAAGAGGGCGGGCTGTAACGCAGTAGACTCGACTTCCGCTCACATGAAAATGAAGTTAGGCCCTTTTAAGACAAGAGCGCAGGCGCCAGCCTGTCATGTCTCCACTGTAGCATCTTTTGGGTGATGTTATTATATTTTACAACAATCATTATGACAAGAGAAAGACCAGAAGTTCAACAAACAAAGGTGACTTTTAATACAACATTTTTGCCTTAGGTAATAACTAATGTCAATACTATGTCACCCGAAGGCCATGGCCTAGAAATGTTTCAGTGTTTAAATCAGGGTTTCTCCCCTCCCTTGACTTGAGCACATTCACCCCATCTAAGGCCAGCCAATCTGTCTTTCCACGCAGAGTAGACCCTGATGGGGGTGCAGGGAACTTCATAAGAAGTGCCTAATATTGACCATCAGAGAGCCATTTGTTAGCCACCTCTCTCAGCCTGTCTTCAGTCCATCAGTCTGGTCTGCTGGAAAGCCGCATGTGTTGTGGAGTTACGTATGCCATCTCTCAGAGGCCATCTGTCCATCTCTATTACGTGGAATGAAGATGGATGCAGACATTGGATACGCTCACTAGTCATCCATTTCACATGATGTTCTCACTGAAAGGGTGCAAAACAAAAAAAAACCTCATACGGTGACGCACGAGTAGAAAAAAAAAAAAACTAAAAAAACAGCAATAGAGTGACGCATTAGAGTGCCACATTGCTTTTATCAGCAGTCGCACATTACTGTAATCCGAAGCAGGAAGTCCACAGACGTCCTGGTGGCGGAAGCACACAGGAAACAGGCCGGTATAGGCAGGAAGCCAGCAAGAGTCGCACAACAACGTCTGCAATTTTTTCATGATTGTAAACTGCTGATAAACAAACAAATCAATTGAAAAGGTGACTGCGTGTCTGGACTATGTGCATGCATGCCTCGAAAAGTGACAGGAATCGGCCAAGGCTGATAACGGCTGAATAATTTGGACTTTACCAGAGGTAATGCAATGAAAGGAACGTTCTCACTAGCATTTTGTTTGCACTAAAAATTATGCAGCTTGCTTGCTGCCGTTGGGATTTTGGTCCTCTGATATCATCCCCAAAGATTGCAATAGCCCTATGGAGGCAATTTTCCTACCGTGCTACAGTGTCGGGTTCTTTGATGCCATGTTCAGTGCAGGATTATAAAACTATCTGACCAGGTTTAAATGTACGGCATTGCTTCTCCTAGTGAGAATGCGTGATAGTCGCAGATGGCAAATGTGTTTGATATTATCACCAGTCGGGGTTTAACTGAGCTGGATGTGGGAATCTTCAAATCAGCATTGTCCATCTATAAATCTACAATGCTCACATTCAGCTGAGCACACAAAAACTGGAGTGAAGTTGACTTTCTTCCCCTTTTAGAGTCACTACACCTCAACACGCACTGTGAGATTTATGACTGGTGAGGCACTACTCTGGAGTCAGAGAAAAAAATCCATCCATCTATCCATCTTCAACATTGCTTATCCTGTTCAGTGTCGTGGGGAGTGCTGGAGCCTATTCCAGCTGACATTGGGCACAAGGGAGGCTACACCTCCAACTGGTCGCCAGCCAGTCAGTCGTAGGGCACACAGCCACAGCCGCAAGTACACTGCCACAAAGCAGGATCGATCCCACGCTACCTGCACACCAGTCAGGCGTGTGTATCCCTTCACTACCAGCAACTTACAGATACAAAAATATGAACTCCGAAATAGAATATTAACTTGTACTTCATTCTATGTTTAGAATGAGGTCACAATTAATTTTTAAATATGCAAAGCTTATAAGGATGAATAAGGATACGATACAAGGTAAAGTCAATTGTTGTTCTTTGTTTTACTGACCTCAATACAGGAAAATGGAAGCTAGGGGAGTGGACTCTCAATTCAAGATGGCGGCTCGCTCTACACATCTACACGAGGCTTTATGGGCCTCATCTTCGCATTGCACCAGTGGCACATGCTGGCAATGCACTTTCTTGACTCCAGTGTGCACTTTGGCGTGGCTTATCTGGCTGTAAGAGTGAGTAAATATATAACATGCATTCATTAAATACAATATATTAGACACACTGTTGAATGTCAGCATGTGCAATATAAAACATTTTTATTGACGATAAAATGACAAGCAACAATGTCTCTTGTGTGAGTGCCCTGCTGTGTGTGAATGCTCGCGCCAACTGCCTGGGTCAGCAATTAGTGTGTGCGTGGTAACTGGAGGCATATAACTGTAATCCTAATTTCTATTTTTCTTTTTTTTTTACTCTTGACTAGCAGGGGAAGGCACAGCAGGGGGTGGCACTGCCTCACTTGCCAATCCTGACGTCTCAGTGGATCAGGAAAGTGTAAGGGGGAACAACATTAGATTACATACCCTCAGATCTAAATATACCTGCCATTGTGTCTTTAGGTAAATGATTATATATACTGTATATATATATATATATATATATATATATATATATATATATATATATATATATATATATATATATATATACGTATATATACATATATATATATATATATATATATATATGGTAATGTGAGCTGGACACCGTTGTAATATCTCAACACATGCTAAGTGATACAGCACAGACTGACAAAATATGTTATATTGGAGGCGTGCAGACCATCCAAAAAAAGAAAGAAAAATGCATATGAATTGCCAGTATCTAATGTATACTAGAGATTGATCATTAAGCTTAAAGGACCTTTCAGTATTTGTACCTCTATATCACAGGTGTCAAACTCAAGGCCCGGAGGCCAGATACGGCCCGTCACATCATTTTATGTGGCCCGCGATTCATTACTAGAATTGCAAATTGTCTTCACTTTTAATAATATCTTTTTTTTAATATTTGACCAGTTTTTACTCGTCTGATTTGAAAACGAGTTACTTGTCAGTTTGTTTTGTAGCTTTTACTGTATATAATATGAGGTGCTCGTACATTTATTTGGGTTGACAGTCATAATGGCCCTCCGAAAGAAGCTATGACTACAATGCTGCCCGTGGAAAAAATGAGTTTGACACCCCTGCTCTATATGATGAGGCCTCCGACTGGAACCTAAGCTGGTTGGGGGGTAGTGGGTCATTTACACTCAAGGAAGATGTATTTCGTTGATTTGCGCCGTAGCTGTCGGGTCTTAATGTGTAAGGTGTCATTAGATGTACACATACTCGAGACGTAGTGCTGTGTTATAGTAACAGTGGAATCGCACGTGCTGCTTTTGCCATAGAAGTACTTTTTTCGGTAATGGCTCCATTATTGCTTGCCACTTCTCGGAACCCTCCATAGGATACTCGTGTCAAATCCTCCAGAACCTCTCTAAGCAGAAGAGATTTAAAGCCGTGATCATTCCTCCTGAGCAGAAATGCAAACGTCTGATTCCAGGCTGTTAATTTGCAAAGTGTCTGGTTGTTCACAGCACAACCATGCTCTCCTCCCCTTAGTGCCTGACATGCTTAGAGCTGCATAAACATTTACGCAGCAGTAATTTTTAAAGGCCCTCCATGGTGTCTTGTAAATCTGCTTGACTCTTTGATGCCTTATCTACAGTACTGCTGTGTGTATGTGTGTCATTGCCTGCCATGCAATCGCCATTGTATCACCTTTCCCTATAAAGGTTAGAATTATACACAAACATGTACATGTAGGCTAGCAGATATTAGTTCTTATTATAGTAAGTCAGTTTTGAGTGGTGGATTTTTGGTGTGCCCTTATGCAATTATCCTCCTTCCACCTTTTTGTGTGATATATGATGCAGCCATTCTGAATGAGCACCTCAGTGATTTAAGCTTTAATACCTGGGGGGGGCAAACAAGGCTGCTATTGTACCAGGATGCAGGTTCAATATATAAATTCTGAGCAAGCTTCACACTTATCTGCTTTCAACTTGTCTCTACAACACCTACCTTATGCATTTTATGGTGCTTTGTGTCAACATTTGAATGCACGTGTGAATGGCTCTATGATTTAAATGGGAGTCATTCTAGGGTGTACTCTACTGCCCATCCAAGATCAACCAATATTTCTACATAAAAATATTTTATTAGTTAATCTGAAAGTAGATTTGCACTGTATCCGTCTGTGGGAAAGTCATCATCAGCCAGGTAATGTTTCAGACAACAGGAAATACTCTCTCAAGTATTACTCTTAGAGGTGAGTAAAATGTTCTTTCATAGACTGAGCAAACCAAATGATAATTTCTTTCGGATGACAGCCCTCACTCAGGCGTGCAGCCTGCCCAATAGATGTGTTAAATGTTGCTTATGTAAGCATGTGAGCGAGAGGGAAAGACGCTGGTGATTTACAAGCATGTGCGGGCTGGAGCAGGTCAAGGTAATGATCATAAATAAGAGGCTCAGGAGAGGAGGGGGACAAAGAGAGGCTGCATGAACATCATAACAAGTGGACAAGTTCAAATTCCTTTAGCCCACGTGTGTTGTAACTTAGAGAACATTTGTGTGAGGCCATTGCTCTTAATGATCTTTACATCTCTTTTTCTACATGGTTTATGAAATGAACTGTCATCTAAATCGTGCACCAGACTTAAGACCCGAAGTTTATGTTCTGGTATGTAAAGTACATTGGTTAGACTTTCACAACCTGATAACAATTCGTATCCAAGTACAATGGAGCCTGCTAACGTGCAAATTTAGAACATTTTACTTGGGTTAATTATTTTGAATAATGCTTTGAAATAATGGAAAACTATGTTCAGTACACATAACTAAATGACAACCTCTGAGGTCAAACAGAATACTTTCCAAGATGTCACTCGATCTTTGACATTCATTTTAGGAGACAAATCTTCCCATAAGAAATAATTGAGAAAGTGTCAACTTGTCCACTGCTAAAAGTAAAATAGAAAATTGTTAATGACAAAAGCATAATGTGAAAGTGTAACTCTTGTAACTAATTTTTATTGTGGTGTGTACACTACCACTAGGAGGCAGTTAAGAGCTCAAGAGTCAAATCTGTCATTCAAAGTGATGATAAAATTCCAATATGTACTGTATCCTCTTCCTGTTTAAACACTATACAAACCAGTAAAAACAAATAAAATAAACTTGTCATTACTGGACCAAATTCTGCAACGTGTACCAGCTCAGATATTTAAATTGGCAATAATTATCACACACTTGCAATCATGCACAATACATGTTGCACAATGACACTCTCACAGCCCAGTCTGTGTCACAGTATGCCACCACAGCTCTTGAGACAGGCTCGCCCTGTAAAACACACATGTGTAGTACTGATAGGATTGTGTACTTGTAGCGTTATGTTTACTCATGCTCCTTTAGTTTTCATTGCGTTTCACCGGCTGCAATTTTTCACATCATCTAATGAGTACCTGGAGGGCAAATTAAAAGCGAAGACTGTCCCATGAGAATGTCTCAGCAGTCTATTGCTGAAAATCTGCATGCTGATCTTGCCCTTTGTATGTTCTAAAGTGTTTTTCAATGAAATCCTCTTTCCTAGGTTGGGAGATGGGAAGAATTACAACTTGGTGATCAATTACAGTGTTGACCTTTCATCCTGGCGTCACTCTGCACACGCCAAACTCGCTGCTAGGAACCACCCCCACCTCCAAACCAGATTACCAACCAAAAAAAAGAAAAAGGTTTCAACTTTAAATTGAGGATTCATCAGTTCCGCCCCCGACATCTATTTTTGCAAGGTAATTGGGACTTCTAGTGAACGAAAGAGAAAATTACAATACGTGAAAGCATTGCCTGATCAATTTCGTCACAGAAAGGCCACTTGTTCAAGAAAACGTTTCAATTGGCGGCACTGACATCTGCTGGCATTTTATTACAACTGCATTAAACAAAACAGAACACTCACTGAATAAATATGGAACCTATTAATTAATCAAACCATCCAATTATATTCTTTAGCGTTTGTTAGGGTCACAGAGGCCTAACGTGGCTGACCTTAGGCAACAAGTGGGGTAACTAGCTGTTAGGAAACCAAGAGATTAAAAGCAACCATTCACACCTATGGAAAATTTAGAGCAGGTACCACCAATCGTTAGGATATTGAGAGCATTACTTCATTACTACCTTTTAGGGAATCACGAAATCTTTGAACATTGTCTCTTCTAATTTGTGCTGTCATGCAAAAGATTACTTTCTTATTTTATTGTATTGGAGAATAATGTATAAAATATGACTTTTAAAATGAATATCAACAAACATATTCAGTATATCATACAAAAATAGGGATGTGCATTGAGCTCCGTCAGTTACCCAATATGTGCTGTTCCTCTATCACCACAGGGCTTTATGGGACCGGTTTGACTGGTTATATGAGATTTCAGCAGAACTGGAATATCAAGGGAGAACTTGCCCAGGCTTCAGTGTTTGTGTTCCTCAAGGGAACAACTGCTCGGACCGGTTTCCTGGGGTGGGGAGATGAAGGATGGGAGGGTGTAAGACAATCTCACTTGCAATACTTTTCTCTATGTGTCCGTATCACTCAGTCCATCTCTGGAGCGTAAGGGGAAAAAACAGGGGGAGCCGACAGAGTCGCCCCACTTTCTGAGGTGAGTTGTTGGATGCTGAGGTATTGCCTTTAAGGTCACACTTTGCGTCGGCCGGTGTGTAGCATTGGCGGCGATATCTGCTGCCTTGGTATGAGGACAGGAAATGTTCATGGCCTCAATAGACACCATCATGCATGCTCATTAGCTGCTCGTGTGTGCGCAGGGGAAGTAGTATCGGCACTGGTATTGGTGCTTTTCTAATGTTATCGATACTGGGTGGTCACTGATTTCAGAACAGGGGAAGTCATATTACATTGTGGCTTTTATTCCCCCTACCCCAGCATGCATCAGTGGTGAATGAGGTCAGAATATCAAAACTTTTAAAAGCCACGGTAAGGATGGGATATGTACTTTTGCTTGTGCTTGCCTGTGTATGTGTTAATGTGTGTTTGTGTGGGAGTGTGTGTGTTTGCGTATGTGTTTGTCATCAGAAGGACAGACAGGTCTTCTCTTGCACCACAGAGATGGGCTTTTGCCTGACATATCCTGACTTGTTGAGGAGGGAGTGTGAAGCTCTTTTATCTAAATGAAAGCCAATATTACTAGCTTGCATTTATGGCCAGCATGTGATTAAAACTCATTCAATCCCAGAGACAAAATTATAGAGTCTCTACTGAATCCCAGGTACTTAATACGTTTTCCCCCTTTTTATCAGGTCTGAAAAAGGCTGTTTGTCCTGATTAGAAGCATTACACGTACCTCATAAAAATGACATTAATTCATCTAACAATGATCCAGCTGGTGTCAAAATCATTTTGTAATTAAATTGGGGTCAAAAATAAGGGAATGGTATAAATAATAAGGTTCTGAAATGATCATTCAAAGCGTCTGAGTTAGCTGATCACATATTTCAACACAAAGCATGACTGTGAAAGCTAAAACTTAAAATAGAAGCTTCCTGTCTTTTATTTCATTTTGTTAAGCAAGTTACGTGCTTTCACCCAAACCACTACTAAAGGCTGTCATGCAATGCTGATTCAGCTTATCTGATTGTTTTACACCGAGAATTAAAAGCAGTTCCACTTGGGGCTAACTTCAGTTCTGTTGGCTGCTTCGTCTAGCAAAACAGTTTATGCTGATGCACCATGTTTGCTTGGACCTCCGGGCTTCACTTATATTCTGCTGACCTCTGAACCTCTGAATCCTACTATAATATAAAATCAACAGGATAAATATAAAAAAACATCAAAAAGATTCACAATCCTCCCTAGCCTTCAACAAAACGACATAAATATATATATAAATATAAATAAAATTGTATTGTGTAGTAAGTATAAACAAACATAAATAACTTTTTCACTTTTATAGAGAAGTCGTTGCACTTGCCCTTACTGTCATTTGACTTCTTACATTTTGTAATCACAGTCCTAATTGTCTTGCATTCGCAAAGGTCAAAACACCTTGTTAAATTGAACATGACTTTAGGATCTTGCAAAAGTCGCATTAACGAGGGACCAAGACGGGGGCTCCCCAAAAAGAAAGCCCCAAGCAACTCGGTCATTGGTGTCTTGTTCAAGGGCATCAAAGGAGTGTCGGCAAAATCAACGAGCACCTCAGCTGCAGGCACTGCTATCTTCCATACAGTGTTCCATTATGCAACTTGAGTTAGATGTCACTGAAAGCTACAAGTCAAGTGTAAAACACAGCAATGGCATCAGATGCTGTCATATTCTCCCATCCATCCCGCCTTTGGTGTGCCAGTTTGGTTAATTTATTCCCACATGAAGACATTCTGTAAATGATCCCTCACACACACTCTCCTGACACATGCACATTCAGGAGCGGGTTAAGTTTTGTGCACTTGATACACAAAGTTCACATTCGCTTCCTGAGGTCTGGCAAGACCGGTCCAGCCAGTTTTGTTAATCGTCAATATGAGAACTGAATTTGACAGCCAAAATGTGGTGCAGTACACGCAAGATCCTTGGGCGTAACGTTTTGTTATTTAATATTACAGCACATGCTAGAGTTAGAAATTGTAAGAAATATTCAATTGATGAATTCCTTTCATTTTATACTGCTTATCCTGTTGCTTATTAATGGTGTTGGTTTGTAGTACCTCAAAAGGTCATTCATCTTTCAATAGGGAGGTATTGCAGAAATTGAGTCACTGATGGTGGAGGGGTACACTCACCACTCAGTGACGGTGTGCATGTGGATGTGGCTGGTTGTTCATCTCTATATGTGCCCTGCGATTGGCTGGCGACCAGTTCAGTGTGTAGTGGCGGCCCGTATCTGGCCCCGGGCCTTGAGTTTGACACCGATGCTTGTACATGATCAGCTGTGTTGAGGATGGATGGGTGGATGGGTGGATGGATGGATGGATGGATGGATAGATGGATGGATGGATGGATAGATGGATAGATGGATAGATGGATAGATGGATAGATGGATGGATGAATAGTAGCAGGGTTGATAGGTATAATGGCTTAATAACACCCTGCTTCTGTTTTTCTGTTTTTTTTCTTCTAGGTTTTCATCAACAATAGTGAGGCCTGAGCAGAAAAACACATGACTCTATAGGTCAGTCCCAACATGTCGTTATATGCTTTATATCTCTAACGCCTTTCAAAATTATAATCCTGCCTGCAGACTGACACTTGTAATTTGATGTGAGAACGATGGAGGGCTTCAACGAGCTGCTTCTTAAACTCAGGGAGGTCCATGAGCGAGAGCTTGAGGGTAAGAGGAAATAACAGATAATAATGGATTGTTTTATTGATTACAAAAATGCACAATTGTTTCAAATACCACACAAGTTATTGTGCTGCTTCACTTCTCAGCTTGGCAGATGAAAGTGCAAGAACTGTCCAACAAGAAGGGCTGGTGAGTGAAGGCTTCAACCTCACATTTTAATAATCTGTCGACAAAATCTTGTTTCCAAGATTTATGACATTCAACATGAGCAGTCGATGAGTTGGGCCACAACGGCTAAGCCGTGCACTCCACCTGTTACATCTTGTCATGTAAAACACTTAAAGTAGTTCATGTTTGAACATGTTCAGTACACGGTCCAAAAAAGATTTGTTTTATCCTTTTTTTTTACAAGTTGTGAACGGATTGTATTGTAGTGGAATTAGATAAAATAGCTGCATGTACATTCTTTTAAAGAATTGAATGAAATTGAATTTATGGTCATTTCACATGCCCAAGTACAGAGCAACAAAATTCACCTAACGGGTGCAACCCAGCCAAGAAATTTTAAAGCAATGACCAACAGAGGGAGACAGAACGCGTATTGAGTCATCAAACCGCGTTCCTATGAAAAGGAAAACATAAAGGGATGGTTAAGGAAGAAAGGTTACAATTTCCATATAAGTCCATGGTTTTTTTATTATACCTATACTAGATAAAGCTTTGGGCATACTGTATATTCTTTACATTTCAGTCATGCATACACATGAGTAATTAGCAATCTAGCGTTTGGCACACTTGCCTCGCAGTTCTGTGGTTCCTCCTACATTCCATAAAGATGCATGTTCGGTTAATTCAATTATTTAAATGTTTCCTATACATATTAAGTGTGTACGCCTGCGTGTGTTTTCAGTGATACAAAGCGAATGGAGGAGCTGTTCACCAAGAACCAGCAAATGAAGGAGCACCAGCGATTACTCACTGAAAACATCAAGACACTTGAAAACAGGTTTTTATTCATTTTTGAAAAGAGGTTTGAAAGTGAGTGTACAAGCAGCAGATTACATTTTATTTTATTTTTATTTTCTCAATGTGTGGTGCAACATGCAGGCTGAGGGCAGGCCTGTGTGACAGATGTACCGTCACTCAAGAGGTGGCTAAAAGAAGACAGCGGGAGTTTGAAATGTCTCAGATGCAGACCATCCAGCACATCACACTGCTAGGTAGTCTTTCTCATTCATGATGACCATGCCATCAACTTCTTTACTTGTTAACGTCTTTAAATTCTAGAGTCCTTCATGTCATGTGAAAAAGATATGCGTATAATGGGGAAGCATTTAGCCTTGTATTGGCTCCAGGGTTCCCTCTACAGTTTCCATGCATTCCCTCTGTGTCATAGCCGGAGAGAACAATAATCTAAAAAAGGAAAACAGGAGACTACGAGACGAGATTGATCATCTAAGAGAAGCACTTAAGTAAGTAGATCATGACAAGAAAAGAGCTCATTTAAGGTGCGAGCAACAGATTCAACAATGGCCCCTCATCATACAGCCGCACACCTGTGGAGGTCAAACCTGACATCTCTCCTGACCTTTCACCTTTATCTGGACCTATCTCCATGACAACTGGCAGGGCCACCTCCGACCAGCCAATAGATGGCAATGTTGCAGTGAAAACAGACACAAACCAAATGGCTGACGGTGAGATTGAAAATGACACAGCAGTAAGGGAAGGGTTTTTTTTTCATGTAAATTATTGGCTTCTTTTTTCTTTCTGGTTCCTTGACCTCACAGAACCTCGCGAAGAGCTCAGACAACTGCAAGGAATAAGCAAGAGCCACTACGTAAGTTTCATTTTTGCACTCTTTGCATAATTCCACACACATCTCTCTCTCGGATGCTATGTAAATGTTATTACTTGCATTTATTAAATGGGGGCTTGGCGGCTGTAGATCCCCCCCCCCCCCCCCCCACATCAAATGGATCATCCCCTTCTTAGTCCTGCAAAGGGGGGGATTCCCTCAAGTGTGATGATGGCGATTATTTGGATTGAGAAAGACTACAGCAATACAACAAGACTAATCACAGCTCATTTTCCCACGTTGCCTATGTCGCTTATTTTCCTTTTCTTTTCTTTCTGACTTATTTTATACAGAGCAGATAGAGATCATTTGGTCAACTTAAATGACCACCAGAGCATTCTGCTTTTCTCTGTGCTTTACAGAAAGTCGGCAGGAAATACAATAAATACCCCAAATAAAATTAAACTCACTGGATGCAAAAAAGAATGAACTATTTATCTTTATCTTTCCTTCAGGCTACTCCAACTTACGCCTCACCATCCTGGAATACAGAAAACAATGTGTCACATACTGAGAGGAGGTAATCATATCAATTCAATCTTACTGATTCACAGCAGAAGTTATTACGTACTACCTCTCACGGGTGATATCTTGCCTTAGATCTCTCATTGTGGGAGCCCTGGAACAGCCACTCCCAGTCTCCTGTCAAGCTCTTCCTCTGAGGATGTCCTCGTCCTCTCTCAATGCTGATGTGAATCCAACCAGACATACAATCAAAGCCCCCGTCCCCTGTCGTCCTCAACCAATCAAAAACAGCCCTGTTGCCTTCCCTTGGGCTCTACCGGAATCTTCTGCCTGGGCTTCAATGGCCGCTTCAGGCATAAACCTGGTGAGGCACCCTTATCCCAAAACAAATCTTCCTCAATTTCCATGCTTGGTCCAAAGTAGCCAGCACATCAGCGTTTCCAGCAATCAAGATCATGTTTATGGGTCTCAGTGGCACAAGCATAGTGGCTTTCAAGGCCACATAAATGAACCAACTGTGGTATTTAGGTTGAAGAATCAATCTGAGCACACAGAGATTCCGGGTAAGTCTCAGGAGAAGAAGGATATACAAACATCCAGCACCAAAAGAGTTTTGGGGGACGGCTTCCAAGATCTCTGCGAGGGTCCTCTAGATCTGTCGGACAGAGGAAAGTCGAAACCCGGCCAAACAACGAAACATGAACCGTTTTTATCCCCACAAGAGGGTGAGGGTGTAAACAAGAGAATTGACAAGGAATTGATGCAGAGTATTCCCATTCATGAGCAACCCGCATCACCTCCCACTTCTCAATCTTTGACGCCATCCTTGCCCATGGTCACACATCAAGAAGAAGCTACGCGAAAGAAACACGAGGTACCTTCACCAGTCTGTGAATGATGACAAGAGTGCAAGAGAGAACACGTGGAGATCATCTGGTCTGTCATGTATTGGTCTTACCCAGCAGGTGGTAAAAGAAAATGTGGAGCAGAAAAAAGAGGCCACTGGAAAGACAGAGCCAAGCAATGGAAAGAAGGTCCCTGCCCTCACAATATCATTACGGCCAGGTAATATGACAAAAGGTGTGTCAGAATCCATGTGAAGGTCTCTAACGCAGTTCTGTCTTGTTTTCCGTAACAGTAGTGGTGCTGGAGAGTATAAATTCCACTCAAACACAAGACTCCCTATCAACAAATGGCAAGGTAAGATGCTGATATGGGTCATTTCTTATATGAAAAGAAGTTGAGGGGCACCAGCTACATATATGAGGGAACTCAAGACTTTTTAAATTTTTGCCAGCACATGTTTGTTTTGTAGTGGATTTCAAGTCTTATTAAGGGCCATGTGTGAGTGGGGACAAGGATCGATTGTCCACTCCTAACCATTGCACGATCTTCTGGCATGTTCGTGTGGTCATCATGAGCATGAATGGCAGAGTTGAGACAATTCCAAAATTCTGAGCTTTCTCCCATCATTGTGTCTCTTGCATTGTGTAGCCTACTGAAAATGAATGCACAAACAACAGCAACAAAAGGCACTTTGTTTTGTTGTTTACCTTGTTTTGACTAGGAACATGTTCACCAACAGATTTTGTAACGATTTTGTAAAATTCTTCTGCCTCATCACAGTCACCACCACCAAAGGTCGAGCCAGGAGGCTCAGAGGAACAGGTGGAGGAGGAGGTGGAGGAAGAGGAGGAAGAGGAGAAGCAAGATGAAGAAGAGGCGGAGGAAGAGGAGGAGGAGGAAGAAGAGGACAACATATCAGAACAGGAGACCCACCATAGCTACAAGAGGAAGAAATTATTTGCGGATACAGAAATGGACCAAGACTCAGACACAGACTGTAAGCATCAGTTAAAATTTTTAAGTAAGTTTATCATTCATACAGATTTTTAAATGCTCTTCTATTTTCCTCGCAGTCATGGCCAAAGCAAAAAAGGTCAAGATCACAGTGAGAGCTCCAGAGGCCTCCAGCTGACTGGAGTGGACATGAGCAATATCACATTAGAAAAAAAAACCGACTCAATACAGTAATGACCCAAGATTTTACTCAGAATTGGGGATTCCAAAACTCATATAGTACCATCTCTTATGTCTTGAAATTTATTTTCAAAATAAAAAACTTCATCAAGTGGAAACTGTCCAACATGTAAATGCTGAGACGGACTCTTGGCCAGACAGAACGTCCAGTAAATAAATAAATAAATAAACAAATAAGCAAGCATAAAGCTTCTTAAAAGCATTCCTCACAAGCCGTGCAAACCTTCCCCTAATCACTATGAGCAGTACCGCTTATGACATCAGAGAATGTCAATCCCCAAGTGTCTCAAGCTGTCCGGAGATGCTTACAAATTCTTCCCATGTGACTTACTGCGGCTTGTTTTCTCAATGCCCGAAAACACGAATGACACCAGCCATGAACTTTATGCAAGACTATACCGGCAAAGCAACTTTCATTGTGACGTGAACGCTTGCAAAGAGGCTGTAAGGAACACTCTTCACTTGTCAATTCCACAAGTAGGTATTATATTGAATTCACACCAGTGCAGGAAGTTGTGTGATAGCTGATCTCTGTCTATTAAATACACTTAAATGAAAACGGGCTTTATCGTACATCGCACATACAGTCTCCTAATTCACCCACAGATGACTATCTTGCTTTAGGTTTCCTTAGTATTTAGTGTATGTCATACAGTAATGATAAATAATAATTATTTTCCACATTTGGCTAAGTCGCAACTACCCTAGAGTTGTAGTATGTATCAGGTGCTTTCGGACTCGCTCACCAAGTCTCAGTACATAGTGTCATCTTGTTTATGAAACATGTTTATAATTATTTCACTTTCCTGGCAGTGGTGTCACCGCTTGGATATTTTTACCATAACGTCCCCCTCCTGCTGCCTTTAGATACTTAAGTGGCCCAACAAAAGGGAAAAAATGAGTAAAACAACTTCCTCTTCCTCTTTTTCAGTTTGAAAATGCACATATTTTGCAACTACTAAGTTTCCACTTACAGCTGTGACAGCATCTGTTCATGCGGAAGGGTGCGTGTGATAAAACTACAGTTACAATGTTGGTTTAATAATAGACTGCTGCAAAGTCACTGTGGTGCTTGTCCATCTCGGCAATGCTCCGTTAATACTCGCTGTGTCATAGGTGATTCCATAAAAGCAGTCATTAATTTTGTTATCAATAACATTTGCACTTTTGGACTTTATTTTTGTATTTGTGTCCACTTCATTGTAGCCTTTTTGTGAGCAACCATGATGCGATCTGGTCATCTTTCCATTATGTGGATAAATAGTCAATATTTTGCCATTGTATTTCAGATCATTAAAGATATTTTGTAAGCTTACAGTCATTTGGTGATCTGTCTACCGTGATTGTCAATTAGGACTGCTATTAGGTTGCTGTTCTATTTTTTTGTTACCAGAAATGCAACATAATGTACACTGTAGGAATTACAGTTGGCACACAGAAGCAACAGCCCACTTCACATTTTAGGAAAGAGATTATGCAAAGTCTTGCGGTGTATTGATCTTTGATCATCAAGTTTTTCAACTGGTGGAGCAGCTTTGATGATCATCTCTGTGCTTAGCCTCATCAGGACTTTTGGTTCCTTAAAAATGTTATCCAGAGGAACTGAGTCCAAAGTGACTGTCATTGGATTATTTGGGGTCAATGTTGTTGCCTTTCCCAGCAGTCATCGGGCAGTAGGCAGTAAATATATACCCTTAATTAATCCTTTCAAGTCTTTATATGTGGTGGCAATGGTTGACAATAGTACTTGGAGTCAACAGTCCCCAGGTCAGCACTGACTCAACAGGCTCATTGCAGTTGAGGAAACATGAGGTCATCAGCAGTGGTGAACAGCTGCAGGGTCACAATCCTTTATCCCTTGACTCATCATCTAGTATCTTCCCAAAATTTTAAAACTCTTACATTTAACCTTTTACTGCTTCCCCCCTTCCTCGTCATTCCTCTCATCCAATTTACATTCTGTCCTCATCCCCAATTCACCCACATCTCCGCCCTCCTCCTCCCCCCGCTAGGTTTCAGCGGAATTTCTAATCCTGGCTGCTGATTAAGGATTATGTTTTGAAATCTGGTGGTTTCCTCTTGAGCACCATTGGTGAGCTGCTGTTGTGCCACATGCAACCCCGCCTCCCACAACAGACTGAACTCAAAGACAGCTGTCAAGGAATCATTTGGACAAAAAAAAATCCTGACAAATATTTAATTCAATTGTTTATTTCAAGATTGAAAGATATAATAAACAAATGAATAAATAATATGCATATATACACCAATTTATGTCAAATGTCACTTAGCATACTTTACACACATGTGTCCAGTGCAAATGCAAGTGCAAACCTTTAAAAATGCAAATATATTCAATTTAAAATCGCTGAAGGCAGTGCATCTTCTGTCATTTCCCACACTTTGAGAATTATTGCCAATGCAACTCCAAGATCAACAGGTTTTTGTCAACATTTTATTTCAAATAAACAGTAATCAATCACTTTCAACTTGGTTCCATGGTTTGCTGAGAGAAGGACAATGAGGATGGAGCTAGAGAGAGGAAGACCTTTTTGAGAAGGCAAGACATGAAGGCAGTTGGCGTTGGAGATAGTGTTGGCTCGTGAGTGAACGATCCGTTCGAAAGGACGGCTCTGTTCAGTGAACGAGAGTGAACGAATCACTTCCTACAGTGATTCGTTCTTTTTTCAGTTCATATGACTTCAACCAGTAGGTGTCGCTAATGCCCATTGAAGCTGGTGCCACCTCGCCGTAAAACAAAACGAAGAAGAAAATGACAAGGCGTGTCAAAACGAAGAAGAAAATGACGTTCGTGAACGGGAAGTGACGTCATTTTCTTCTTCGTTTTGTTTACTTAGTGGCACCAGCTTCAATGGGCATTACCGACACCTACTGGTTGAAGTCTGAACTGAAAAAAGAACGAATCACTGTAGGAAGTGATTCGTTCACTGAAAGGATTCGTTCTTTTGAACGGATTGTTCACTCACGAGTCAACACTAGTGTCGGTAATGCCCATTGAAGCTGGTGCCACTTCGCCGGAAAACAAAACTAGTTGGAGAGGAGGATGCAGAATATTCAGTAGGAGAAAGAAGACGGAAAGGATGACTCTGTAGCGACCTCCAAAGGCGTCAAAACAATTGACTAAAGATAACGTTTAAGAATACTGAGCTCTACTTAGTGGCTTACATTTTGAAAAAAAATATATATATATATTTACAATTCCAGGAAAAGCTCATACAGAAATACAAAGTTGTACTTCAAATGTAAAGAAGGGAAAAGAGTGCAAAAGTGGAAGATTGAAAGCGCTGGTTCCCCTTTTTGTCGGCTCGCTCAAGCTTAACAGCACTCTCACAACTTCCTCGTCCAAGTCACAGACGCGTCGCTGTGCTCCTCATCTTGAAGCACATTCGCAAAAAATGGAAGCGGTTAGACCGAAATGAGGAATAATTTCAGTTACGGGACTCTGGCAGAAGAATCACTATCTTATTAAACTCATCGTCGTAGGAGTACTTGGTTAAAGCGACGGTGAGTTTGTTGTTGTTTTAAGTATTGTGACGTCACTGTTGAGCAAAATGTGCTCAAAAATAACATTCTAAACATTCTGAATTATTAATTGTGATCTTTAACACATGGAATGATTTAACAAAACATTAGTGTGCACATACCTGAAAGATGCTATTGCAATTTTAAACATTTATTTTCTGATAAAAGACAGGTTGAAATACACTCCAAAATACACTAATTGAGTGATTCTAGCACTATTTCAATGTGTAGTCATTAATGAATCAATATCATGCCCTCGTGGGCCATAGTTATGTATGAATGCACTATCCTATTCAGATCTGCTCTATCTTTGGAGGATTACTCTTTATAAATAATTTACTTAAAATGGGAGAGTTCTTCTGTATGTTACCCAAACTATTCTTAAAAATGCCAACATTACATCATACCCAACCCATAAATCATCTGTAGTCCAAACTATAAAATTCCAGGCAAAATTCAATAACCCACAATTCTGCAAAATGAATTGTTTTATATTTAAGAGGTTGTGGCCTCATTCAATTTTGGAGATTGAATTGAAGCAATCAGTAAGAGTTGTCCAATCGTTTTACAGTTTGTGGCAATCTAAAGCAAATACGGAGTCTTCTTATAAAATTGTTTTTGTATTTTTATTTTGACAGAAGAAGTGAACTGAATTTATTTTTCTTCAATTTTAACAGATGCATTTTTAAACCAGGTCTCTAACAGAAATTGAACGGACGATCTGATTTCAATTTCCTTTTTGTAAAAAAAAAAAACATGTGCAACAATCAATTATAAGAACATTCATGTATACTGTATGTATTAAGATGAGAGATTGAGATGACTATGCATACGTTTATCAAAGTCTTAATGGCTTGAGAAAAAAAACATGTCCTAAGACTAAAACAATTTGACACGCCTTGTCTATGGGGTTATGCGTTGTAGTTGTTGGTTTGAAGAAAAGGAAGCTCAATGACTTTCTCAATTAGATTGCAACCAACAGAATGTTCAGTTCAAGTTTAGCATCAAAACGCAAGTTGTAATAGAACACAAAACAGAAAATGAAAAATAGTGAAGTTACAGCTAACATTTACATGAAAACACTTTTAGGCAGGCCATGATCTTAAACATACTCTGTATCTGAGCATGGCTTCCTGTGCTGTTGCTTTCCGAGCTAGTTAACTGTACTCCGCACGTAACTTCGAAATCCCATATTTTGGGACTGTATTTTATTTTATTTTTTTTAAATGCATTGTTTACTACAGGGCTCTAATTAGTGATCTAATCTAATTCTTCTCAAAGTAGAATGTGGGCTCCGTCCAGTGATACGCAAAATATCCAGTAATTAAATCTTCAAACTGTCAAATATATTAGAGTAACATATATTGTTAACTTCAACTGTTTTAACTGTCGTGCTCATATGTTTACATGCCCTGGCAGAATTTATGAATTTTTTTTAAAATATTTTTTTGGGGATATTTGGATACAAGTCAAGTGACAACTGAAATAACCCAAATGGCCTGATAAAAAATGTACATATCCTTCAATATTTGGCCTAATAATATACACATTGACACACATAGGTTTAAATTACTGTTAAAAATAATTTTACACACCCATGAATTGTATGATGGTAATTGGTGTCTGTACTGTAAATAGTCATTGATTGGGAGACCTTGCTGCACATTTCATCCATGGGCTGCACTAACTTTCTTGGCTTCTGCGCCATGGGAAATGCGGTAGAACTTTCAAAGGACCTGTGAGAAAAGCTGATGTTATTCTTGGGCAACCTACCTTTTCACCCCTGTAGGTTCATTTCAAGTTCATTTAATTTCTCACATAATGTTCTTCCTTTTCTTTTTTTTCCCTTCACCTGAGTATCCTCTTGTATCATTTTTCCACTTCCTGTTCCTTGGTTACTGTGCTTACTGTACTTATTCTAAGTTCAAGAGGGTAATACCATAAAGTTATGCTCCATTCTCAAATTTTAACAATCTTACAAACCATACATGTGCAAAACTAAGCTAACCACTATTATTAGTGAAATTACAAAACACTCTTTGATGATGAAAGTGAAATGAGATTTTTCATTATGCACTAAATTCTCATACATGAATTGATTTCATATATCAGCCAACCCTTTCACAACAAAACAACAAGCAAATATTGCATAGGTCTTCAATGGCATCTAAAAGCTGTGTCTCCTTCTTAACCACCAGGACATCACCATGGGTTGTGTGGGCTCAAAGAAGGATCGGGAGAATCTTCGGAAAGGGAGCAGTGACATGCAGAAAAGTGCACCGACAACCCACTACGTCAAAGATCCCACAGCGGGAAATTCTAAAGTTGTAAGCAATCACCGTGAAAAGAATGTGGAGCAATGTAACACAAAGAATTCTTCCATCCAATCCATTTGAAAGAATGTATTTTTTACAATTCTTTTACAATTGAAAAACTCAAAACAACAGAAAGTGTAACAAACTTTTGAGAGGTACCATTTTCTGTGATAACTTCTTATCCTCTTATTTTCCTTAAAGAAGTATGTCAGACGTTTTCCCCTTCAGTTTTAAGCAGTTCCCAGATGTCATAGCATGTCTGTGTCATGCTTTTGACAAAATTATTATAGATAAACAAAACAGAACATTTTATACAATACAATTTTTAGCCATTTTGAAAGTGTGGCATGTCTCTGTGAATGAATTATTTGTTTGATTGTTGTATTGCAAAATGAAGAATGGAAAGATCTATGTGCAGGCAATTTGCATATTGTAAGGACTCGGATGTGTGTCATGGGTAGAAGTGCACTGCTGCTATCTACTTCGTATTAGGTGGTTCCTCTGGCCATTGCTTCCTGTCTTTCACCCAAAGTGAAGAAATAAGAATTGACGAAAGCAGAAGCAGAGCGTCAAAATGGCAGCAGATGCGTGATTGAAATCTCACTATTAAGCAACAACCAAGATCAGTCAACCTGTAGATGCAGCATTATATAGCACACACAGCTAGTTTTACTTCCTGGTTGTTTTTCATGTACTTCACAAGGGGAAAACTACCAGCCCCGAGACTTAAAGTTGATAAGAACAAATCCTTCCTGTCTGTCAAATAAGTACTTCAACTTGCCGTGTAATGTCATCTATAATGTTGTTAACATTCAAGTTTTGATTTGTCTTTTTTTTTTTGGTTCACAGAGCAAAACGCCATCCAGTGCAAATATAACAGATGGTTCGTATCTCCGTCTCTTAAATCCTTCTGCTTCATTGTCAACCTCGGCTACTTGTACTTGCATCATCTGCAATGTATCACATTGCTCTTATGCAACGTTGGTCAGCACCATGTAAGGCAATACACACAAGTAAGCAGAGAATTAGTTTAGGCCACATGAATCCTATGTACATCCTATATCAGGTGCCTAACATGAGTAAAGATGAACCTCTAACAATGAACATAGTTTATGGATATATGGATGTGCATAGTGACAGCATCAGCATTTCAGGCGACACACTGTTCTGGGAAAAAGTCAGAATCAGATCTTGTTCCATTGCATATTTTTTTTGTTGGAGGGCTGACATTTACAACTTCCTAGTTTTCTGGACCGAAGCTCAAATAAACTGTTAATAATGATATTAAATAGGTTCCCTTTCCATTTATATTTAACAGAGTAATGTTCATGCTATTGACACTAAACACTTGAGTGCAAGCTGTTTTCTTTTCAAGCTATTTTATTGGATGGACATGATGGACATTGCAAATCTAAGGATGGATATTCATCCATGAGCACTTTAATATACATGATTTTTCGTCTCCTTTTCCCATATTTACGTAGGAGACAACATTGGTATTGCACTTTATGATTATGATGCCATTCATGATGGAGACCTTGGCTTCAAGAAGGGGGACAAACTTAAAATTTTGGAAGAGTGAGTAGGAGAGTCACCCGTGACATATCTTTCCTTTCTTGTTGGATTGTTGATAGAAGTTAAAGTCGTTCTGTAAATATCTGCGGTTTTCTCTCTCTATAGATCAGGGGAGTGGTGGCGAGCGATGTCGATCAGTACAGGTCAAGAAGGCTTCATCCCCAGCAATTATGTTGGTAAAGATACCCTGGAGGCAGAGGAGTAAGTAGACTTACACAAGTAATAAAATGACCTGACAACAGAAATAACCTTAAAATTATTCAAATAAGAAGAGAAGCGTGTCTGTTTGTCAAATCGTGGTTTGTGTCACTTTGCATCACAAAATCATAAAACTTCTGTCCTCTAAAGTCTAAATAAATCAACTAATGCTTTTCTTGTTCTGTATTGCTCTGTATTTTTCATGGGAGTGCTGCACAAATGTGATTTTTAATTTAGCATGACAGTTAAGTAAAATACAAGCACAAAACACAGCTTGAAAGGAAAGAGCACAGCACCTTGTTTTGGACTGAGATGTGGTTTCTGCTCTAATGGTTGTTTCCTGTTGTTGAGGTGGTTTTTTAAGGGAGTGAGCAGGAGAGATGCCGAGAGGCAGCTTCTGGCCCCTGGAAACAAAGTAGGATCGTTTTTGATCCGAGACAGTGAGTCCAACAAAGGTGAGTCAAGTATAAACTATTCATAACTTAGTAGAGCCCAACTTGTTATAGTATAAGTTGTGCCAAATTGTGATGGTTAACTTTTGAACATTTTGTCATCAAGGGAGTCATTGTTTGTTATTTGTTTTTTTCCACAATTCAAAGCAGTCCCAAGTATGCTAACGTGTCCGTGTAATGCTTTGAAAACCACTAGGATCAAGAATTACAGGATGTTGACTGAATATTTTTAAGCTTTGCTAAAAATGTGCCCGTTATGAAGGACCAGTCCTGTCTCCTGCAAATGAGCGACTGTTCACCCCATATACAATTGAAGAAGTGTTTTTTTTTTTTTAATTGCTCACAGTGGTGTAAACATTCCAGATATATTTATACACTATACGTACGTACATACAGTATTCTCAAACTGTAATTTTAAAAACAGATACAATTGAGGAAGTACACAAGTCCGGTTGATTCAGTGCGCAAACAAAGCAATGTAAAATATGACCGTTATAAAAAGTAGAGAACAGTAAAACAATTCTTCTTCCTTGTTTTGCAAGAACATGTAAATAATTGACATAAGTCGAGATCACAGTAACACTTGGTAAGTGTAAGTCAGTATGCTTGTACATAAATGAATAGGTGAATTTTAAGCAGTGATTTATTGGCTCTACTCAAAGTGGTCGTACATGTGCCAGGAAAGTGACTGATGTGGAAAAAAAAAGCTTAATTTAACATGATTTCTTCTCTCTCTCTCTCTCTCTCTCTCTCTCTCTCTCTCTCTCTCTCTCTCTCTCTCTCTCTCTCTCTCTTTAACTACAGGAAGCTTCTCCCTGTCTGTCAGGGACACCGATGGCCCATCTGGTGACACTGTTAAACATTATAAGATCCGTATGCTGGACAATGGAGGATTTTACATCTCTCCCCGGATCACATTCAGCAACCTGCAGGACCTGGTCAAGCATTATAAGAGTGAGTGTGACTTGGCTCAACTTGATGAACTAGACCTAAACGCAGAAGTCTTGTATATTTGTGATTCATCGCAATGTGTGTGTTTTTTATTCCCTCTAGAGCAAGGTGATGGCCTTTGCCAACCCCTGACCAACCCTTGCCTGAGTGCTAAACCAGAGAAGCCCTGGGAGAAAGACGCCTGGGAAATCCAAAGGTCATCACTTAAACTGGAGAAAAGGCTCGGTGCTGGCCAGTTTGGAGATGTCTGGCTGGGTACGATGCATTCAAGCATCTTTCCCACTCTGCTAGTGGGTTGCATTTGAATATCTTGCATTTTACTTTCAGCGACATACAACAAACACACCAAGGTAGCAGTGAAGACCATGAAACCTGGGAGCATGTCGGTAGAAGCCTTCATGGCTGAGGCCAATCTGATGAAGACTTTACAGCATGACAAACTGGTGCGACTCCATGCTGTGGTCACCAAGGAAGAGCCCATTTATATTATCACTGAATTAATGGAAAAAGGTAAGATATGTGCACAAAAGAGGTTGTGATAAAGGCTGTTGATTAAGATAACCAAAGACCAGATATAGTTTAAATTATATTTGAATTCAAATTTCATTAAATTATATTTGAATTCAAATTTTGCATTTACTTTGTGAACTACTGCTGCGGTGTCATATTTCATCATCACAATGATTTGTGCTTGCAAATCACTCCGACGCCCGTGCATTACTTTGAGAGCATTACTTTGAGAGCGGGTGTTTGGAGAGGAAGAGTGTGCTTTTGCTATACATAAAAATTATGATTCAAGGATGACACTATACTGCTGAGCAAGCCAACACTACGTGCAACAACTCATTTCATGCATTATTTTTTCTCGCACAAAAATCAACTGACTCAAAATTTTAATATTGTTGACTTACTGTATTTGTTCAGCGTGACATTCTAAATCCGCAAGAAAATGTAGGCACTATGTATATAGTAAGACACGGCAAACGCAACTATGTCTGCCATCTAGCGGTGAGTGGTGATACAGTCGACCCCCTTCTCATACTCTTGTTTAGACACCTTCGCAGAGTCAGTCTTTTTTTTTTTTTCAATTTCTTCTCAGTATATTTTTAAAAATATTTGTCTCGTTGTAGTGCATGGGGGAACAAAATACAAAGATGAAAATGTTCTCTTCACTGCCAATGAAAGCCCAACATGCATTTTTCTTATGATGTTTGCCTGTGCTCATGCATACAGGTAGTTTATTAGACTTCCTCAAGAGTGATGAAGGCAGTCGCGTCCCACTTCCCAAGCTCATCGACTTCTCTGCCCAGGTAAGAATCTCTCGGTCACATCACGATCTTCAACGATTATCTTTAATCATTGGAGCAAGTCCACAGGTGCATATGTGCATATGGGTTGTGTCGGATTAGTTGAGCCAGACACATGATGAGACCAAAGTAAGGCATCAAAGTGCTATTGCAAACGTAATTTGAGATGATTTGTAGAAAAATCCATACCATTTGGCTTTTCATGTCTTATTCACTCGAAATGTCAACCAACTGTGCTTATTTTCATCAGTTCTCCGCTCCAAACATGGAAGATTATGATCAAATATTTGTGACATCTGTGTGTATATACGTGCATTAATATACATTTTTTCCTGCTGGACCTAGCCCATTTAATTAAGTTGTGCTATAACAGTCCTCTTTGTTACTGAGCAACTTTTTCATTTGCCAATGACAAATAAGTAGTTTAGTACATAAGAATGTTTTTGTCAGCCTGAAATGCAAAAAAAACCCCTTTTTTTTTTCCAGAAAAAAAAGCTTATTCTGATCATTTTATGGCATTAGAGTATATTTCTATTTTTAATATAGTCCTAATAGTCCTTTGAAGTTTTGTTTCGATTCTTGGCTAATCCTCAAACAGCACGCTATACGTTAACACTTTGTGGAATATCGTATCACTGCCGTAGGAAACCAGCAAAAGGGTGCCAACAGAAACTGACCAATGTGTTCTGCACTGAACTGAACGATTTCCCATTTTCATGATTTTGTCACACCGACTGCGAGGAATTACGTTCTTACTCCATTACTGTGACTTGTTTATCCATAGATAGCAGAGGGTATGGCCTTCATTGAGCAGAGGAACTACATCCACCGAGACTTGAGGGCCGCCAACATTCTGGTCAATAAAGCTTTAGTATGCAAAATCGCTGACTTTGGCCTCGCTCGCATCA
This sequence comes from Syngnathus acus, assembly GCF_901709675.1. NCBI lineage: Eukaryota > Metazoa > Chordata > Actinopteri > Syngnathiformes > Syngnathidae > Syngnathus > Syngnathus acus. Next base: position 9,128,388 of record NC_051088.1, on the reverse strand, counting down.
TTGAAGACAATGAATACACAGCAAGGGAAGGTACGACTTACTGCGGTATTATTTAATTTCCTCTTAATCTAGCTGGGAACACAGAAGAACACAGTAACGCAACCAAGATTCCTAAATTTAAAGAAGAGTGATTTGTGAACTGGCTGAATCTAAAGTTCACCACTATTGTACGAGAAGATGTGTGGAATGCAAACTTAAATACTATTTTATGGTTCTTCAGGAGCAAGATTTCCCATTAAGTGGACAGCACCTGAAGCTATCAACTACGGCTGTTTCACTATTAAGTCAGATGTCTGGTCTTTTGGCATTTTGCTGACTGAGATCATCAGTTATGGACGTACACCCTACCCAGGTAACAACTTCACTATTGATACAGTGCTCCCTCGCGCTATAACAATAAAAGCCACTACTATCCAGTATACTATCACCAAACTATGTGTAGTTTTGTCTCTTTTGGTATTTTGAGATTTCCCTCGCAAAACATTCCACAGGAGATCATCGTAATACCTCTCAATGTTCAAGAGGCTATTTACCAAATTGGTTTTATTTTTAGGGATGACAAACCCAGAGGTGATCCGTTCACTGGAGAAAGGCTATCGAATGCAGCGTCAGGACAGTTGTCCCAAGGAACTCTATGACATCATGCTAGAGTGTTGGAAGAACAAACCAGATAACCGTCCAACCTTTGATTACCTAAAGAGTGTCCTGGAGGATTTCTACACAGCCACAGAGAGCCAGTACCAGCAGCAACCGTGACTCACATTCTTCTTTTTTTTTTTTGGTCCGTTTCATGATGTAGTATTTGTACAAAAACGTTAAAGTATTTTCCTGTATCCTCTGTCAATCCATCTGTACGTCTCAATAACTTGATGTCTCAGCCGGCTGTGGACAAAACATTTTTATTTAAATTAAAAAAAAGCACCATTTTAATTATTAACAATTAACAATTTCCTGGCATTTTGTTGTCAGAAGTTAAAGTCTAAAGAATTTCCTGCCACCACAATTTGCACAAATTGTCAGTAGATTAAAGTTGTATGTTGGAGTATGAATTGCAAAAAAAAAGTTGTGGAAGCTCAAGGATAGCTACTTGATCCAAATTTGAGAAAGAATGATTGAATGACCACTTTTATTAAGGGCTTTCAAAATGTCTTGGTATTTGTGCCTTTAAATTATATTTTGCTTTCTTTTATGTGAGACATCCTTGAATGCTTTTTTGTTTTGATTTAGTCATTTATTCTGTGAAGAAAGGAAAGCTCACTTATGTATTAGCCTTCATTTTGCTCTTTGGAAAAATAACTTATACTTACATGTAAAAATCTGCCATATTGCTCACATAAAAGCAAAACAACCTCTCAATGGTCTTTTTGGAATGTTTGTCAAGAAGTGATGAATTAATTATGTTGATTCCATTCCTAGACTCAAGAGCCCAGATTTTTCTTTTTTTTTTTTTTTACCTAAAGTCCCTTTGCTTGTTTCGTTTGTGGCAATTCAACAAATATTGACACTTTTAAAATAAAATATTTTAATATTTAAGAAACATTTATTTGTCTCGGTGAGTGATTCCAAAATAAATGCTTTTTTCTTACTATATGCGGGTCCATTGTAATGAATGAGTCACATCCACATTGCATTGTAATTCTACCAAAAATATAAAACGCGTTCTATGACGTCACCAATGACACGTATTCAAAATGGCGGCTGCGGCTATGGTGAGTGAAGCAATCATTACTCCTTTTAACCACCCATTTCTGATTGTCTCTTCTAATTTTAAGACGGATACAGTGTCTTGATGGGTCACTTGCGTCTCGAGATTATTCGGTAGATAAATGTTTGAGAATTAGAACCGATTTGGCCGATTTGGCTGCTGTCCGGTGTTGACGCGCTTGCTAACTTCCTGATAGTTAGCTAACGTCACTTAGCTTTCTTTACTGTGCCTCCTAAAACGTATTGGTCAGCTCCATTAAACTATGTTGACAAAGTAGAGGGAGGCCAGGGACAATTTTGTCAGACTGTCATTCATTTATTCATTGATGTTTGAATAGACAGCCGAACTTGGGATCTGTATTAGCTGTTATCATCCCAGGCTGCATCACTCATATTGCTGACAGTGCATCAGTTGCTACCGAAAGGAACTTCCAACAACTAGTGTTGGGCAAGCTACTTGCAAATCTATCTACATTTAAGTGAAGCTTTTCCAGACTTAAGCTATACACCAGAGGAATGTAGAACGTACAGCTTTTCAGCTGCCTATCCTGTCTGAATTCCATTTTCGCATAGACGTTCAGTTTTATTCTATCGCTGCCCAATAACATAATTCTTGCGTGTGTGAGATGTTAACTGTTGTTGCTGACAACATTACTGTCAATTATTGTAACTTCAGGAACTAACTGAAGGATCCATGTTGTGGCAACGATCCCCAACCACTGGACGCATCTTGAATTTGGGCCACAGGAGAAGGCAGCGACAAACATTTGGCTGTGTTAGATTAAAATCAATTCAGAGATGAGAATGAAATCACTGCAAGGATGACAAAAAAAAACAAGTGATTAAAATGCTGAGACACTTGACACCTGGCACAAAAACTTGTATACAAATGGAAATCTACACTGTAGATTCTCCGAATGATACCCTCCGACCAGCCGTCGGACAAAAACAAAAACGTTGCCAGCGTTAGTCAACCGTCTGTAGTAAGAAAATATCTTGAGTCTTTCTCTCGGTTTGTTTGCTAACGGCATTGTCTAATCAACTGCTTAATCACTTTCCAAGGAACTTTGGTATTGACTTTTTAAAGGGGTGCATTTTGTGTTTGTCTACGTCTGCAGTGCCATTTTTTTGGTAATCTACACTGAAGAATCGCTGATGAATTTGTTTTGATTGATTCTTGACATAACCTGTTATGTGTGTTACAGGAAAGGTGGTGGGCCTTGTTGCTTCTGTCCTTGTTCCCTGTGGTGTTGCCCTTCTACGTTCCTGGTGTTGCTCCCCGGGACTTCCATGAAGGAGATGTTGTAGATATTAAGGTATGAACACTCTCAACTAAATTTTTTTTTTGTTTTTTTTTTTGTTTAAATAAAGACATGCGTCTTTCTTTTCTCGGAGCTGGAAATTTAACAGGAGGAAGGAATTTAATTATCCGTCCATTTAGGGGCTGGGGAGGGAAAAAAGTCGAATAAGTCGACCACAAAAATAAGTCCACTTAAAATATTTGGCTCAAGGCTTCAGCTGCATCATTGTCTGATTCGTGGAAACATAACTGACGGGTGCTAATTTTTGCATTAACCTTCACTGAAGGGGTCTTCCTGCAGCGCTTCATCTGATTGAATGGACTATCATACTGTTTCAATGAATATTATACAGCATCGCGTTATGTGTTCAATGTGGCCCACTTGCAGCCTGGTCATCCTGGAAAGTGGATGCCCCCATCGGTGGCCCCTTCTCATGATGGTCAAAACTGCTTTGAACTTGAAGAAATCTCTGAATGTCAAAACCTGTCTCATCGTTTGTCTTGCAGGCTGTGAAGATGACAAGCTCTCATACCCAGCTTCCTTATGAATACTACTCCCTGCCATATTGTAAACCTCAGTCTGTTGTCTACAAGGGAGAGAACCTTGGTAAGTGGTGGCCAGAGTTATCAGTAATGTGTCAATGTTGCAACTCTCAAAATAGCTTTTTCTTGCAGGTGAGGTGTTGCGTGGAGACCGAATTGTGAACACCCCCTTCAGTGTGGAAATGAACAAGGACAAGAACTGTGAGGTGGTGTGCGACAAGAAAAAACTCAGCAAAGCCGAAAGCAAGTTGTTTGCAGAGAGAATACAGGAGGAGTATTACGTCCACCTGTGAGTATTTTTTCTTATCTATTACCAGAGCCAGTAACCCCTAGTGCAGATAGCAAGACTATCACTCCGTCTCGATATAAACCACATTTCCATCAATATGCCCGTTATCCCAAGCTTTGAAGATGTTATTCCGCAAAGGAAACCAAACCCCAACACCTTCCTATATTTGTTTAGTATTGCAGATAATCTGCCAGTAGCCACCAGGTTGGAGGTGTATTTCAATCGAGAAGCAGGAGCAGAAGAGAAGGACATGAAGGATATCCAGTTTGAACATGGCTACAGGCTGGGCTTTGTGGACAACAACAAGGTAGATCATGTCTGCATTTCCGAATGCAGAGTATGTTTTTGTTTGTTTTGGGTACTTCCAACTTCCGTTATATTCTGGTTGGTTATTGAATTTTTCTGTTTTTTTATATAATGTCAACATTTCTTCATGCTAAAATGGAGAGTTGCTTCAGTTCCATAATTTTAGAACTTTGGGAGTTGAGTCAAAATGTGTTTGAATATTTTGGTTAAATGCCACTTATTATTGTTTTTACAAATTTTGTGCTTTTTCTCCGCTCCCTCACAGTTTTATCTGCACAACCACCTTTCCTTCATCATTTACTTCCATCGGGAGAAGCTGGAAGAGGGAGAGCAGCACAATTACAGAGTGGTGCGATTTGAGGTCGTACCCCAAAGTGTAAAAGTAGAAGGTAGTTGTCGACACTTGTTGCTACGCTTTTGTCTGAATCCACATGGGAACTTGGCCTGTGTTTATTCCCAGATCTGATGGCTGTGCAAAAAGAGAAAACTTGCACCTTGCCAGAGGCGAGCAGCTCCGCTCCACTGGAGATTGACCCCAGCAAGGAGAACGAGGTTCTCTTCACGTACTCTGTGCACTGGGAGGTCAGTGGCTGTTGTGACTTTTCTTGAAAACAGAACACGTTTGTGTTGCTCAGACCCCGAACAACAGACCCAATATGTTTTGACACACAGTTAGACCATCAGTCTTGAAGCGTAACCTGGCTAGAAAGAGTATTTCAAGTGAGGACATGATGATTCACGGATTTGTGCGTCAATTGTGTGTCAGCACAATTTCAGCATAACTTGTGTGTATGCACTTATTGCGAATGAGGCCAATTGAGATAGCAGTACAATAGCAACACAAATCTCAATCACATATGAGATGTGATTACAATTACATTTATTACAATCGCTGTCTAATGGGAAATGCATTGTCAGTGTGAGTTAGTGTTAGGGTTAATACTTCTCTTCAGAGACATCATAATGAACAGTTACTAAAGAAAGAGCTTACAAAAGAAGATTTTAAGAAAGATGATGTTATGCTACAGTTTTAAAGTGGCAAGAATGTCCGGGAGAGTAAGCTTGAAGCAATCAATGAAATCAGCATCACTTTCTAAAGGACGTCTTTGTAGTTTAATCTTTTTTTTTAAATATATTTTATTTTACGGCGAGATTAATATATGGTAAAAACATCTGAGTGGCTTTTTGACCTTCGCAGGAGAGTGAGGTGAAATGGGCCTCTCGATGGGACACCTACCTGACCATGAGCGACGTGCAGATACACTGGTTCTCAATTGTCAACTCTGTGGTGGTGGTTTTCTTCCTCTCTGGTATGCTTTTCAAATCTTACACAAATGTGTGCCCCAGATTAGATCATAAATATACATATACTCACAATGGACAAGAATGTTACTACTTTTCTTCCTCTGGGTTAGAATGATACTTTACACATCATTACTAGTGAAAATTACTTAAAGAAAACAAATCCGCCCTGAAGTCTGTAGAGGGACTTTCTGTTAAATTGCTTTCACCGTGCTCAAATGGTTTAAAGAAATGCGTGTGTTATGTCTTTTCCCTTTCAGGTATCTTAAGTATGATCATCATCAGAACTTTAAGGAAGGACATTGCTAATTACAACAGAGAGGATGATATTGTAAGTCTCTGGTGAAATGTGATTGTTCTGCCTGCTGGACCAAGATGCTGCAGCAATGTGACTGTTTTCTTTTCTGCCTTGCACAAATCAGGAGGACACAATGGAAGAGTCAGGATGGAAGAATGTCCATGGTGATGTCTTCAGGCCACCTCAGTATCCCATGATTCTCAGCTCACTTCTAGGATCAGGGATCCAGCTCTTTTGCATGATCCTCATTGTCATCTGTGAGTGTTTATTGAATTTGCGCTAATCCTACCCTTTACTTTTGCATAAAAACTAAATGTCTGCGTACATATCTTCATACAGTGCTTCAAGATAACTTGCAAACAATCTTTGTTTTTGAAGTAAAATTAAATCTTTTTATAACAAAACATCTAAGATAATAGTTTGCCACAGACGGCAAATATTCTTCGATAATGAGTGATTGTTCTTCCTCTTTCTCTCTGTGTAGTTGTCGCCATGTTGGGCATGTTATCTCCTTCGAGTAGAGGAGCTTTGATGACCACTGCATGCTTCCTCTTCATGTTTATGGGGTGAGATCTTTTGACTTTTGATTCCTCCCCAAGAAGATGGAGCGAATCAGGTTTTAGATGGTGTTTAGATGTTTTCTCTTGGGTTGTTGGCGTTTTGCAGTGTATTCGGAGGTTACTTTGCCGGGAGACTCTACCGCACACTGAAAGGCCATCGGTGGAGAAAAGGAGCATTTTGTGTGAGTGTTCAAATTAGCTTCAGTCACAGGGGCACGTAACGTTTTTTTGACCTTGGGTCCCAACTTTACTTGTACAAAGTGGCCCATTCACATCCAGTATATCACTAAGAAAAAACTTTTCTTGTTTGTGAACTCAGTTTGCTACTTGGACATGTGAAAAGCTTTGTGCTATCTCCCGTAGACTGCAACTTTGTATCCAGCTGTGGTGTTTGGAATCTGCTTCATCCTAAACTGTTTCATCTGGGGAGAGCACTCCTCTGGGGCGGTGAGTGTCAAAACAGGATATAGACCAAGCGATCTGCATGTTGTAATAATGACAATTAGCAGAGCTTCTCAAAATGCCAGATGTTATGGACTTGTTGATACGAGCCCTGCAGCAAGTTTCCACTACATGAACACAAAATTAACAATTGCAGCGTCATTATGCCTTATTCAGGTGCCTTTCACGACCATGCTGGCTCTGCTGTGCATGTGGTTTGGTATCTCCATGCCCTTGGTCTACCTGGGTTACTACTTTGGTTTCCGCAAGCAGCCGTATGACAACCCCGTGCGCACCAACCAAATCCCTCGGCAGGTCCCAGAGCAGCGCTGGTACATGAACAAGTTTGTGGGGTGAGGGTTGACACAACTCCAATAATCTTTTCGATGGCTTATTCAAGGCCTGTTCGTTTATGCTACAATGGTTTTATTTTTCCCCACTTTCATTAGAATCCTGATGGCGGGGATCCTACCATTTGGTGCCATGTTCATAGAGCTCTTCTTCATTTTTAGTGTAAGTGCCATTACTGTTACAAATTGAAGGCAGTCTTCTCTCTGTTACGTACATTTTAGTATGTTTATTTGCCAAACAGACGGTAGTAATGAATTGTTCCTTTCTCAGCACTCCCTTGCAGTAATGTACATTAACTTGTACTTTGACTTCTTTAGGCCATCTGGGAGAATCAATTCTATTATCTCTTTGGCTTCCTGTTTCTGGTCTTCATCATATTGGTAGTCTCCTGCTCTCAGATCAGCATTGTCATGGTTTATTTCCAGCTGTGTGCAGAGGTATGTATAATTTTTCATAAAGTAAAATTTATGAATGTCACCATGTTCAAATGTTGATGCTATTTTTTTTTAAAGAAAGAGTAGGATATAATTTTTGATTATGTAAAATTATATATTTACTGTTACATTGTGATAGTTGACCAGTAGCCACTGAATGACCCCTCCTGTTTTTTTTGTTTTTTTTTTGTTTTATATCTCCCTTATATATTATTCAGTTATTCAACTTTTGGGTGAAATTTCAGAATTAACTTTGGCCAAAGTGCTCTACGCAACTTTGACTGTTTTTTTGTTTTGTGTCTCTTAACACTCATAAACAGGACTATCGATGGTGGTGGAGAACTTTCCTGGTTTCAGGAGGGTCAGCATTTTATGTCCTCGTGTATGCCGTTTTCTACTTTGTCAACAAGGTAAAAGTTCATACTGTTATCAATGGAGAGTACATGGGGCTCAATAATAATTGCTCCAGTCATTGAATGTGTGTTGGTGTGCTAGTGTGCAGTTTTTGTTCTTTCTGTGCTCATGTTGGTTTTCTCCTGGTAATCTTGCGTAGAAAGCAAGACATTCTAATAAAATACATATTAAAGTAGGGCTGCTTGATAATGAAATCCAAAGTAATTTCATCTCCAAAGGGGCGTTGCAAATAAAAAGTTTGGGAACCACATTTTATGTGGCCCACGAAGACACATTGTGCATCAAATTCGTGTGTCATTACTAGAATTGCAAATTGTCTTCACATAAATATATATATATATTTTTTTAATATTTGACCAGTTTTTACTCGTCTGATTTGAAAACGAGTTATTTGTCAGTTTGTTTTGTAGCTTTTACTGTATATAATATGAGGTGCTCATACATTTATTTGGGTTGACAGCCATAATGGCCCTCCGAAAGAAGCTATGACTACAATGCGGCCCGTGGAAAAAATGAGTTTGACACCCCTTGTTTAGATGATGATGAGAACATATCAAGTAGGAATTTGAATCAAAGATGAATGAAAAGTCGACATCCATCCATACATAAGGTGCTCTAAATTACAAGGTGCACTGTTGATTTTTCAGTCAAAGGATTTTTAGTGCGCTTTAAGGTGTGAAAAATCTGGGCTTTTCACCAAAACAAAAAAAAAACATCAGATGAGAAATGTGATCTGACAATTTATCCCCTCTTGGTTCTTCTGCAGCTGGACATTGTGGATTTCATCCCATCATTGTTATACTTTGGCTACACCACCCTGATGGTCCTGTCTTTCTGGCTGCTAACTGGCACAATCGGTTTCTATGCCGCCTACATGTTCATTAGGAAGATCTACGCCGCAGTCAAGATAGACTGAGCCAATTGCTGCTGTCGTCTTTTTTTTTTTTTTGTCACATTCACATTTTTTTTATACAAGGATTTTTATTGTCCAACAAGCACTGACTTGTGTGTAGAGGAGGGAAAGCAAGAGTTGCTTTTTTACCCCTCAGTTAAACAGCTAAACCCACTGGCAGGATCACGTAAAATGGTGTCTCCTTCCCTGCCACCCCAGCTTTTTTTCCCACGTATACTGAGATGGAGACTCGGAGGAGGTTTTCTTTGATGGGATTGTTTGCGTCTTCATCTGGTTCCCCTTGCACACAAAACAGTAGGCCAAACAATAGTTTTCTGAACCTTTTGTCTATTTCTTTTTGTGTTTTGAACTTAATTTATCCATGTTTTCAGTTCTGCTATTGCTATTCATTTAATTTGTTGGCTCTAGATCTGTTCATCCAAATATTCCCAGTTACTTCATTTTCACCTCATTTGAGAGACTTTGTCGAAGGAGAGGTGACCTGTGGTTGTGCCGCATTTGTGTCTTATGTTTAACTGATTTACATTGTGACACAGAAATGCATATGGTATATTAAATGCTCTCGTTTTTTAAATGATGTTTCCATACATTTTCTGTGTGACCACTTAAATCACAACTGGATCAAAGTAGCACCTTTTACCCTCAAACGTCTCAATGTACCAAATACGTTGTATTGCCTGATGATTGAAAGATGTGAAAGCAGTGGTCTGAGAGTGGTCTTTATTCAAGAGTCATACTAAGAATGTGTTTAGAATTCCAGTTGTAATTTAAAAAAACCTTTTTATGCTCAATAAGTGACAGGTGTAGTATTTTTAATCCAAGAACCTTTTTTTTTTTCTTCCCGCTGGTTATGGATCTAAATAAAGCTACACATTTTCTGACAGCCGGTGGTAGTTAATCATATTTTATTGGAGGTCATTATCTTTCCACATGTATTCATATAAACCCATGGGGTTATCTGTTGCTATACTTTTAGAATTTGGCCTTAAGAACTGGATGGCCACAGTCTAAATCCCGTTGCGAGCAGAATAAATTGCAATCTCAAGAATTGTCGAAGAGATGCCAGTTCTAATGAATGAAAAACCATAATTCAGCATCTGAAGAAATCTGGATTTTCCCAAGAGATACCATGGTTTTTAATATGGTCACTTTTTATGCCTTATGTCGTAGGTTTCAAACTCAAGGACTGAGGCCCAGATCTGGTCTGCCACTCACTTTTTTGTGTTCCTGTGAAAGCAAATCACATGGGTTGACTTACGATTCTCGCCAAATCTACCATTTTTCAAGCATCCACCTTAATCCTGGGACCTTTCCTTTGGGAACTAATGTGGGAGGAACTTCCGACAAGAAACTGGGTAAAATGCTCCCATTGGTTATGGAGCGGTGTTTTTGAACGGTTTTCTACACACCCTTTACTGAGCGATCAATAGCCGTAATCGCATTGAACAATGTCTTGCACGCCTCGGGAGCTTGTTGCGCAACACCGGCAGTTCTACTAACAAGCAGAAGTTTAACCGAGGACGACAAGAGCATTGGTTTTGACTGGCTTTCCCAGACGAGGAAAAAGTGTTTTGACAGTTCAACGGGTGAGTCCCACAATATAAAATCGGGTATTATTGAAATGTGTGTGGTATTTGTCAACCTCCAAAATTATTAGAAGTATCGCTGCAATATTTAGGATTTTATGGATGTTAATTAATATCCATAAAATCCCATGAACTTTGCAGAATAACTGCAGTTGTTTGTAAATAAGACTGGGTTCGCCTTCTTTTGAGATTCATTACGTCAAAGTTTGTTATGTAGTTAAACGTGATTGTAACTTGTCCCCGGGCGCTTTTTCGTTGTCCCTACCCTGCTTGACGAGCAAGGAGCGAGATTGAAATATTTTATCTTTAAAGGTGCAACACCTGGCGTTTCCACATTGCTCATCTGTAAAGTGAAGTCGCACCCATCCATAGACACAAAACGACCGAAAGGGCCTCCCACATTTTATGCAAACGATCCTGGAGGTGTAGGAATAAGGTGGACTCAAAGTTAGGGGTCGAACTGTCAAGCCATGCAAATTTTGCAGCTCCGAAACTCTAAAGCAGGGTTAACTAACCCTTTGAACTTGCAAGCTTCTTATTTACCTAGTAATGCAAAGGGCCACCCAGTTTGACACAATTATGTGCAATAGATGTCATCTATCACAAGGTGGCAATCGTGGGCTTTCATTTGAGAGGTTGGCAGCTGGCCATGAGCTTTTGTGGAATTAAATCGCACGATCCCATTTACGTCATCAAAAATAGATGTATCTATTGCATTACCCTGGACACATTTGAGCAAACAACCTATTTAAAGCAGCTTTGAGCAGAATAAGAGGAGTGCATGCGCGCCGCATGTTCAAGTTCAACCCCGTGTGCCAATTTGTTTAGTGCTTCAAGACGACATGGATTTGATTGGTTCATTAAAGCCAAATGATGACAGGAAAGAGTGTCAAGCTTATGTTCGTTTTCACACATCAGATATATATACAACAGTACTTGTGTCACACACTTGGGTTGAAGAAAGAACATCATGTTTTTTGTGTCTCAACACCACTGGTGTCAAACTCAAGGCCCAGGAGCCAAATACGGTTCCACGTGATTTTATGTGGCCCGTGAATGTGCAATTCATCTGTCAATACTAAAATTGCAAATTGTCTTCGCTTTTTAAAAATAGAGATATTGCTAGCTATTTTATTACCATTTTATTGTCATCTATCTGTCTGTCTGGCCATTTATCATCTGTCTATCATTTGTCTGGTTGTTTGTCCATCTGTCTGCAAATCTTTTTTTTTTTTTTAAATATCCTAAAGTGTATATATTATTATTAGTAGTATTATTATTGTTTTGATCCAGCTGTTTTAAGAGTATCTTGTCTGTCACCACCCAGCCATCAAATTTCTCCCATCACTTAGATTATGTATTGGAATGCATCCCCAAAATGTTCCTTTTTTTTCCATCCCCATGGCTCTCACAATGTGTACACTGCTCCCACAAAGTGGCACATGCAGGCTATTTGTTCAGACGTGAGTGATTGGCGTTTGAACAATGTCATTAGATGGAGGCATTATAATGACCCTTTGGTGATGAATGAAAAGGCCCAGTGATCAATGAAAGCATTAGTGATGCAACTCTTCCTTGTCCAAATAGGGACTCAAAAAAACAGATGGACTGTCCCTCACGCTATGTGCACATGACCTGCTCTGCAATAAATATGCAGACTCACGTATACTATATTTTAAAGTCATTATTGTAAATTAGCGCTTTGACGCTTTTCAACGCTTTGCATAATCACAGCTAAGACCGGGATAACCATTTTGTCCTTGGCACCAACTCTTTGAAAACATTTTACAGTGTTACTTAACATTAGAGGGGGAAAAAAAAGCATCTTCAAAATCCCAATGAGGACAAACGCAACAGACTTTCCTTGCACAACAGGGGGTTGGGATAAATGAAATGGTTGTATAAATAATAATTGTGGGCATACGTCATCATTCAGTTTTACTGCACACTGGTGGGAGGTTTCACCGTCTTTGTGACAAGGACAAGCTGTGTTGATTTACTGATGTAAAGCATTGTTATTCTATGATAGCAGCACAAGAGAAGATGTTTTTGATTATATACCACAAATAATATACGAAAACTACTGAAGCCTACACACACCTGTAAAGATAAGTTACACAATAATGGCACTTTTTGCTACCGTACCAAACTAAATACATATACCCTAATTCAATGTTTGAGTGCTTTTATTGTGACAATGCGCATTTTCTAGACTTCTTCAGTTTTGCAGGGGGTACATAGTTTACATCTGAAAATTCTCACGGCACTCCCTCCTCCTCAAATAAAAAAGGCCTATACAACAGGTGTCAAACTCAAGGTATGCGTGCAAGAATCAACCCACCAATTTTTTTTATGTGATCCATGAAGACAGATTATGTTCTGCACGTCGACTTCGTTGTTTGGTAAAATATCAAAATAGTAAATTGTCTTCACTTTTACTAATGTTCATGTAGTGCAAGCAGTTTTTATTTTAAAATAAAATGATAGTTGAATAATTCCTTTTTTACTGGCCTCAGTTTTCAGAGCTAGTTATCCATCAATTTGTGTATGTAGTATACAGCTATATGAGGCAATCACACATTTATATGGGTTCACATCATAACAGCCCTCTGAGGGAAAACAATTATGATGTGGCCAGTGACAAAAATTAGTTTGACACCCCTGGTCTATACATAGTGAAATAACGACAATCTCATCTAAATATTCCCACAAACTGATGATGGATAGTTTTCCCCTGACATCATGCACCTCATGCAGGAGGTCTGTACAGTACGGTAGTCTATATTGTCTTGTTCTGGTACTTGATGAATTTTCGAACAAACAGATTTGGTGAATTACAGCATGGTGTTTGGCTGCATCGATACAGGTGAGATGAACAAGGTCTCATTTCACTCTTTTAATGGCATCAATTTGGAATTGGCATGAGAAGACTCAACATTTGTCAAGAAAAAGATGTGGGTTGTGCCTTTCACAAATGAGCACAGTTGTCTCATTTTGGCCAGATACCTACCCCATACATCTGTGTTTGTTTTGAACACTTGAATTCAACACTTGAAAGTTGAATTCAAGCGTTAATGTAAACGCATGCCGTAGGAAGCCAATTGTATGAGACACAACATAACAAGTGGGTGTTAAGGTTATTTGTACTTTATTCCATTACCTCCCTGACACCTTATTTATATAGCATGTAATGATGGAAAAGCATTTATTTTTTCTAGTACCAACACAATTAAAAAAAATGGGGCAGGCAGTTATAATAGAAATATGCCCATTATTTAACATATGGAGGGGATTCACTTAATGGTTTTTGAGAACTAAACCTAATTGAGTGTGCAGAGCGCATCATTCCTCATCAGACAATTACTAAAATGGATTGAACCCATTTCCCTCATGGCTTTTGCCTGAAGCAATTTTTCTCAGATGTTGTCACACATCAATTGTATTGATACAACTGACATGACTAATTTGTTTGAAATTATGTTTGTCTTTTAAGAAAGAAGTTTACATCTTCACAGAGGGGTACATTAATTTTACCATTACATATTCATGGTGTACATTATTTTCACTGGTTATGAATTTAGCAGCAAAATTCACCTGTTATTAACCATATCAGGCATCGGCCATTTTGCCACTTGCTGTCGACTAAAAACATCATCACAGTGCAGAAGTGCTCAGCTTGCGAACATTACATGAGAGAAGTGGCCTGTAGTTGGTCATTACCTAAGCCCTGAGCAACAGTCATGTCATTTTCAGTCGACAGCAAGCGGCAATCAGAATGCTATTTTAAGTGGTGCCCTATATTGCCCTATATATCTTATATAAATAAGATTTTTGTTTTGCTTGACTTCCGCTTTAAGCCTAGACAATTGTGACTGAAGTCTCACCCGGTATGCGCTGGTTGAATTACAAAATGTACGACTTCAGAGTTGTATCAGAGGATTCACTGAAGAGTAAATCAAGATAAATGGGTTAAAAACAGTGTTTAAGTACTACAAAGCTAATGTTTTTGAATTTTTTAGCAAAGTTAATTGTCATGTACTTTATGCATGTAGTTGTGGTTGATAACATTAAGTTATTTTTGCCATATTGACATCATTTTTTTTCTTCAAATCTAGATGTTGTCCGACCACAGAGTTGTTTGAGTGCATAGATACATCATTGCAGTGAGTCAGAAAAGTCTGACATATGCCTTCATCACATCCCTTCATGGTTTCGTTTGAAAAGGAGAAGAAAAATCGAACTTTTTTTTGGTGGGGGGGTTCCAGTTAAATGTCAACTTCTGCAGTGCTTTATTCTTGTGGCTCTATTGAGCGAGATCAGCCTTGACGGACCAAACAACGAAAAGCAAGGTGGGTGTTTGACATTGAAATAGACTGTACACCTCTCTGAAAAAAAAAGACTCTTTGACTTGCTCCAGCAGGCTGCTTTGGTAATAGACAAGGACATTTCCCTTTCAGCGGGGAAATGAAATGGGCTTTGTGGGATTTAATCTAAAGCTGTTGGCAGTAAGTCGCTAAGTTAAACTTGCTCCTTCTCCTCACCTACAAAACACTAAATCAGAGCTGGGGAAGCCGTAGAGGGCCTCAATGAATGGAATGAGAAATACGTAGGGCTGATCTCCGCCAGTCGGTTGGAGGGTCATGAATTAGCTGTAAAATGGATTATGAATTAAAATAATATAATTAAATAAATCTGTATTTCTCCTAATAAATATCTAAAACTCATAGACGTGAAATCTTTCATGCCTCTTTTTTACTTCACAATCTTGAACTCTGCGGCCGACAGGAGAGACCACTGCGTTGGCCGGCGCCGGTGGCCTACCTGACATTTAGATGGCAGTAATGATTAAAAATGTGACCTGAGCATTCTGTGAGTGATAGATTACACTCTGACGAGCCTGTCGGGACTGATGCGCTAACCAGTCAACCGGCCCGTGTGCGTCATCTCGCCAGCGTAACCTGGTAACGATGTCGAGCCACGCATTTAAATCCCTCTCTTTTCTGCTTGTCTGATTTAGCTCCATCAAGCATGTTGCCACATTTCATTGTTTGGGCTAATTTAGTGTTGTGTTAAGGACCAGTCAGGTAGGGAGCACACAGTGAATTGTAGCTGATTTAATGAATGTAGAGATAAATGAGTTTTTTTTTTCTTCCTGGCTACCAATTAAATGGTCGAAGATTTCAATGACTGAAAGTCAACCAAATATTTTTGGGGTTGACTACAGCCCCAAGAAATATGATGTCATGTTTCTTTTTTCATCCTGTGAACACTTATGGGTATATTTTATGGAGCTGTTTATAACTGTTTCTCCTGTGTTTTATGTGGTTTTAGAATTGCACGGTGGGCCACATCAAAGGCTCAAATCAACTGCTGCTTTAAATTCACAAGTCAACTTTATCAAATTTAAGACCTGCCTTCATATTGGCATTTCACGTACAGGAGGCTGTAAAGTTTTATTTCCTCTTGTTTTACAGTCTCCGTGTTGTGTAAAGTTGTTCGTCGAAGATGGAGACACATAAAAGCAGTCTCCACTGACAAATTTGAGGGCACCGGAATGCAGAAATTCACGATCACAGTGTGCATGACGTCACTTGTTTGGTACAAGCGTAATTTCTAATGTAAACAACTGCAGTTTTATAACAGCCGTTAGCATTGCAGCGTTGCAGACAAGTGATACACAGATTGAACGGTTCAAATCTTCCGTCTCATTTTATCATCTCTCTCGCTTCACTTTGCTTCATTTTAACTGTAGTTGCGGTCACCAACAAATAACATTTTCAGTACGATTTCAACATTTGTGATGTTTATTGTTGATGCAAAATTCAGTTGAACTCAATGCAAAAACTCCACATTGCCATGAATTGCCTATGTGTCAAGTCTTTGGCACCTAACAGCTACCGCCACGACCATCCCAAATACTCCTCGTACTAATATGAAACAGCACTTCTGATCACAACTGCCTGTAAAACAATTAAGATGCATCATTGGGTCTTTACCTTTACCAAACAGGGCTGATACAATGGAAGCCCAATACGATTCCTCATTATTGCTCAATTCCTTCTTGGCAAAATGGGGAAAAAAATAAGTGTCCCCTCTCTAAAAAAAAAAAAAAATGAATCCAATCAAAGTTAAATTTGGTGGATTGTCATTGTGCAGCAGTGGCAAGGAGAATTTTCCTTTGTGTGTTGGCAGGGGGGCAGGTGATAAGCAGTGCTGATTCCCTCTACACATGCAGTTTAAAATTGAAGCCAGAGGGTTCAAACCTCTTTTCATCAGGTCACAGAATCTAGTCTGGAAGTCTTTTGTGACTTAAATCCAAACTCTATGTGGGATTTCACGAAAGAAAGGCTTGAGTGTTAAAAATAATTATTTTATATTTTCTGTGGCTATTAAAATGTCATTTATTTGGGGCTACATCCCAGGATATGCTTGTTATTTTTGTTTCAATTTGTCCTTCAATCCATTGTAGGCACTGAAGGGCTATAGTTAAATTCCCTGTTAGCAAAATAATATATACATATCCATTGCTTTA
The DNA here is from genome assembly GCF_901709675.1 of Syngnathus acus. Taxonomy (NCBI): domain Eukaryota; kingdom Metazoa; phylum Chordata; class Actinopteri; order Syngnathiformes; family Syngnathidae; genus Syngnathus; species Syngnathus acus. The sequence continues at coordinate 9,111,415 of NC_051088.1, read as the reverse complement.
AAGCCCATGTGTTTATATGTATTCATATATTTTACCCGTATAAGCATGTATTTTGTGTACATATATCTGACAACATTAGCAGCCTGCATGTTTAGAAGGTCAGCATGACAGACGATGAGCTAAGACCTGATAAAGCATTCTGAGATGCCAAATAGACGATGAGGTCTGAAAGTATTTTGAACATTTAATAATATTAGCAGTAAACAGTCTGTTCACAGTCAGCACAAGATTTTGGACATTTAAAAAAGCCCAAGAATGTGTATAGGCACCGTAAGTTACGTGTATGTAGGGAAATTTGACACGAGGAAGGTGGTCGCCTTCGTGACTGAGACACCCTAAGACGGGGAGCCCAGTTAGAAAGGCCGTCGCCTGATTAACAGACATCCAAGAATTGATGAGACTGATGAGACCTCATCCGACATGTTTTTAGAGTTATAATATTGGCAGGCTACTATATAAGTGTGTGGACTTCAGGAGTAGAGTAGTACCGGCTTTTTTGACTCAGCGGAACGTCGGCATGGTAGTAAAAGCGGTCCAGCGCTGTACACTTTTCGTGAACCCAGAGAATCAATAACAGATCGAATCAAACACAACCCACCTTGTGTATGTTTTTTTATTGTGTTGGCGTGAATACCGTCCTTAATCAGAGGAAAAACGAACACGCATTGAGCTATTTTGGAATAGACAATTGGTGTTAGTTTGATGCCGCAGAGTGCGACTAGCGCACTCCACATTGAGTAATTCCAACAAGGCCAATCATGTGAGACTCAATATGAAACCTCATGAATAACATTTGCTGCCCAACAGATGCAACAATCAATTCTAAGCATTCTTATTCTTTGTCAGGTCAAATGCTTGTGCAGCCACTGTCTGTACCAATCATGTGGTCTTTGAATGACAATGAATGATGTGTCCCTTGGAAGTCAAAGGAAAATATTTGATTTAAAAATAGCAAAAACACTAGTTTATTTCAAACCATGATTTTGCAATTAAACACTGTATTTGATATCTTTTTCCAAACCACTTTATCCTCACGAGGGTCGCGCCCCGCGGGCATTCTGAAGCCTATCCCAGTTGACTTTGGGCAGTAGACGGGGGACACCCTGAACTGGTCTCCAGCCGAGACACAGTCGAACAATTATCCACACTATATTACATCTCAAACATGGATATTAGTTTCATTTGAAATTCAACCATGGGTGAGATTGAGTGTTATTGGTTGTTTGTATGTGTGATGCGATAGATTGGTGACCATTTCAGTGTGCCTCTCACACAATGTCAGCGGGTATAAGCTCTATTTTATGCAATTCTAATAAGACCAAGTGCTGTGTTGTTTGACAACTTTTATTCCGAACATTCAAATACACAAACTATACTGAGCTTCCCGTTTGCTATCAGACAAAATCCCTGCATAAAACCAAATGAAATTGAGGAAGCAAAATAAACACGGAGAGAAAAAAATGAGAGCAAATCGATGGATGGAATTCGAATAAATATGTTTCCAAGTTTACTTTCCCCATCATTTTGACACGGGCTACTGATACGGTTTGTAGATGGGGAGGTTGTCAGTTGTCTTCAGCACATTGTTAAAAATAGTCCACACACACACACACACACACACACACACACACACACACGTACGTGTATACACACACGCGCGTGCACACACATGCTCGCATGCACCCTTGACCCTGGTCGCTATGAGAACAACAGGAGGTGCTTTCAGGCTGACACATTGTGATGGATGATATTTGAAAGGATGAGAGATGGATGAAAAGAGGAAACAAAAGTTTAACTTGTTTTGTAACTTTAAATTAAAAGAGAAAGGAAGGCAAGAGAGACAGACTGAAGCCCTCAACTTTGAAGTTGAAAGAATGTATTGGCCTTTACAAATGTGAAAGAAACACATCCTTTGACTGTGTATACTGTTTTAAAGTAGATGTGAGGTTTTAACGTATACATTACTTTAGTTCTAGTTCTTTACAAAAACTACATAACTCCAACCAATTTCTGTTATATTTTTGGAAGGGGCAGAAGAGCCTCTTAAATTTGGATGCAGATCTGACAAGAGGCACGTGTTTTAATTTCTTTTTAATGTGTGAGTGAATAATACATGAATCTTGATGCCATTATGCGGGAGGTACTGGAGGTAACTTTGATCCCTTTGCCAAGTGAAGCATCGAGGTATGGTTTTGAGTTGACGTGGTTTGTTCAGAAGGATTAAACCAAAACTAGGCACATGTATTTTTTGTTTTTTGTTTTAGGAAACTCCTAAGTGGTGAGGAAGAGTCTGTCACACATTAGAGTGACTGTTGATAGGAGAATTTATGTGCTCTTGAGTCATAATTGAACCATCCCCAAATCCATTACCTCCATTCCTAAAAGCAAATATGGTAGACCACTTTCTGTCTGGTCTTCTACCATATATTGTTCTCTGTAAACTAGAAGGTAGCCTGTTAAGGTAGATATGTCGGCCAACATGACACGTTTATACCATTCATTATTTTTATTAATTGATAGACTTTGTTCCGTGCCGCAATACAAAATAGAGACACAATTAAATAATTAATCCGCAACTAGACAATCATCAAGTTATAGAATATTTTAAATTATAAAATATTTTATCAAATATTTTGATAGTTGATTGAATGTTTAACTTAAAATTGTCTAAATCCTTGGAATTTTAGCCTCTCAAAAGTACATATTTTGGATTTCTGTAGTCCTCCAAAAAGCAAACTGGTGGTTATCTTTGTCTTGAATCAAAATGAGACTTTTGCAAATATCTGCTATTACTTTGAAAAATAATGATAAAACCTAAATTGTGTTTGCCTAAATTGTGAAATGTGATGGACAAGATCATCAACTGAATCATAATCAATTTATGTTTGCGCATTTTCTGAACTGTCAATTTGAAATAATGTTCAGTTTTAAAAAAAAAAAAACATGGACATAAAAAATATATTTTTCAAAAGTCTAATTCATATATTCATCAAAAACAATCATTAGATTCATCAAATATTAAAAATATAATTAGTTGCATCCCCGGCATTTGAGTTTGTGTCATTGAATTAGATTCATTACATGTATTGCCGAGTTCTGTGTTTTGTTCGGTAAAAGACAGTTCATTGCCAACTGCCTTGTTCCTGTCAGACTACACCCTTGTGATTACAGAAACTGCCGCTCCTCGCAATTTCATCTGTCACGTTTTCAATTTTAAAAATGCAGTTTTCATAAGAGAATATGGGTTGTGACAACCATGTCTTCTTATGATGTCGGAAGTACCCAAAACAGGATTTGGGGTGTGGAAGGGCAATTGACTTGCAAACAGGAGGTTACAAACCCAACGCTCGATCTTGACATTCTTGTAAGTTTGTGCTTGTCAAATTGCAAAGTATGCTTCCTGCATATCGGATAACAAAAGAGTGATTTATTAACAAGTTATCGTTTAGTGACAGACTGATTACTTTATCCTTTCTTCGTAATATGTATGTATGATAATGGTGGTGGCCTGATAAAATGTTACAAGTACTAATGATGTCATTGATGGATGAGCACTTTGGGGGAGAGGTGGCGGTGTGGAAACCACTGGAGGCGGGATCAGATGCGAACATCCAGGTGAACGGCGTGATGCCACCTATAATTGACGATGGATAAGAGAACGTCTTGTAACATGCCACAAACATTGGAAGCTGCTCGGGCTCGCGTGTCATTTGGGGCACACCCTTTAAGATAGACAAGTGACTTTTAATATGCGCTAGGGATTTCTCCTAATTCACTTGACATTTTGGAAATGCCTTGTTAATTCTAAAACGTCTCCCGTGAATCCGAAAAGAAGCCATCCTGAGCTGCCAATTTAATATTAAATATTTAGTATAAAAGAAGCATGTGAGTGACCTTTTGAATACATTTGGGAATAAATTAAATACGTACTTTTAGGGGCATTTTTGTTTGATGGGTGCGCTGTGACTTTTGTGGCTCATTAAACATTAGTAAATACAGACAGGTACATTATTATTTATTTACAGTACAGTATTATTTATTTATTTATAAATTTTGAATTGTAAATATTGTTAATATAATTCCACAATTGGTTGCCGTCTTATGGCCGTTCTATTTTTAGCAACATAGAAATTGGAAGAATAAAAAAATCATCAATTTCCTGCATATTTGATTTGCTGTGAATAGAGACTGAGCTGATACCGCAATCCCCCTTTTTGATCCGGCTTCTTGAATCTTTTTCTCTATTGTTGGAATTGCAAGATGTCGGCACTTAAAACCAGGCACAGTGAAAAGATTCCACAGAATTTAGTTTTAAACTTAGACTGTAGACTGATTTTCACAAAGCTCTCTCGACTAGTAATGCAGTGTGCACGTTTTCATTGTTTTACCATCTTGTGGTGATTCAACATTAGGGAATTCAAGTTTTATTTGTTTGGGGTCCCTTTGTTACTCCTTTGTGGTGTGATCACAAAATAATCTTAAGGCCATTGGTTATTTAGTGGTTCAGCCGACTTACTTGATATTGTTGTTGGGTGTATTTCCATTTTCCTTATTCATAATCTGGGATTGATTAGCAACCAGCCCAAGATGTCGTCTGCTAGATAGACTCCAGAAGTAAACTGCATTCATGGCTCTTCATAAAAATAGAATGTCATTTCCATGAAGGTTAAGGGAATTTACATCTAACACCAAGCGGACTCCTCTGGTTCTTTTTTTTTTCTCTGATATTTTGCTGACACATGTTTAACAGTTGCTCAGTATAACATCCTGCAGCAATATCATTGAAGGGAGGCTTGGCAGAAACACTTCTTATTGTGATTTACTATGTGTGCAAAATTGGAATCTGACTGCTGCTTATGTATATTGCTGGCTAATGTGATATTTTATTACATTAGAAAGCAATAAAGGGGGATGAGAAATGTCTCGATATAGGAAACATGCTTGCGAAAAAAGTATTGCTGTACACACTCATCACTTCATCCGGGTATCGAGGAACCACTGTGGAATTAAATAAAAAAAATATTCTGAAGAATTTGAACAACTCTCTGAAGGATGGGTTAAGCGAGGCATACCTGAAAATTAATGGCTCAGGAGATGAATCCAAAAATCACCAAATTTTATTTTACTTGACTTTTGTCACATTTTAGTGACTTCTCTTTTTGTCCAATAAAATATTTGGAATTGTAATGTGTCGCTGCAAATATTATGGCAAATACATCAGCGCTATCTAACTGGACTTCTGGGTGACTTGGGCAATGTAATGTCATTATCCATGACTGAAGGACACTTCCCACCATGGCCACTCCCTTTTCGAACTGTTGCCATCAGGCAGACGCTATAGATCAATTAGGTCAAGGACTAGCAGATTCGCCAACAGTTTTTACCCTACGGCGGGTAGTCACATTGAATGCCGCTAAACGTAAATGAATATGTCTGTGTATGTTCTTCTGTGGGTTTTAGCTTGTATTTCTTATCTGTTTTATTCTATTTATTCTATTTTTTATTTTTTTCTATCTCATGCGCTGATCGGTTGGCACTTTTTAAATTTCGTTGTACATGTGTGACAATGACAATAAAGATCTATTCTATTCTATTCTATCTATTTAGGCTACGTAACACTTGAAAAAGAATCTGTAGTAGGAATAGTAATAAGTTTCTTTTTTATTCATATCCACTGAGCACTGCTATTTGCAGACAACCGTATTTGGTAACTTTAGGGTAAATTAAAAATTTTGCTAAACACATTTATTATCAGTCATTACATGTGGATCAGAAGTTTAGTCTGCTTTTCAGCTAATGTCAGTTCGGGTGAACATCGGCTCCCCTCCGACCTTGAACAAGGTACGCATTATAGAAAATGGATGAGTGGATTTACAATGGCCTTTCTCAAATAAAATCCCACTGCTGTCAGGCGTACGCTCTAAACGGTGTGCAGTTTAGGAATAATTAATGGCACCTGGAAGAATAAAAAAACAGACTAAGTAGAGACCGCAGAGGATTATAAGGATTGTGTACAGTAATCAAGATGGCATTAAACTGCTCTTAGCAGTGTTTTTTTTTTTTTTTTGGTGTATATCTCATGTGGCTGTGAAGATGTTCATATGGATTCTCCTCATATATCCATCCATCCATCCATCCATCCATCCATCCATCCATCCATCCATCCATCCATCCATCCATCCATCCATCCATTCTCAACACAGCTGATCATGTACAAGCATCGGCGTTCTCAGTAATTTAAATGTGCATTAGAAATGTGCAATTGCTGAAAGAGTATTTACATTGATGGTTCGTCGCCAGTTGTACTTCAAGTAAGTAAAAGGAGCCCACACAAAACTGCTCAAAAGTGTGTGACTGCTCGGTTGAATCCTTGTTGCTGCTTTTTCTGCATGGTTGCTGTCCGTGGTGCTGAAACACATTCAATATGGAGCCACACTTTGGACGATTGGACTTGATGGAACTGTGCCTTACTATTTGGATACACTTCTTCTTTTGTGCATATCTAGCCTGAAAGGGGGTTGTCATGTGCGTAGTACATCCATCCATCCATTTTCTGTACCGCTTTGTCCCCACGGGGGTCGCGGGCGTGCTGGAGCCTATCCCAGCCGTCATCAAGCGAGGACCTGTGATAAGGAATCAGCCAATTAACGTCATCAATCAATAGAGCATAACACAAAGATATGGTAATGTGTAGGTGGACATAGAATTAATTTAACTCAAGGATTGATCCCCACCCCCACCTTAATCAAAACAATATTGACTTCAAAGAGCCAGGTCCAAAGCTATTGGTCTTCATAATTGCTATGGACATCACAATAAGGATTTAAAGCGTTCATTGCTTTCATTTTAGAACCGGGCACTGCTTTAGCAAATAAATGTATAAATAGGACATGGTCCATGGTTCCATGTCCTATGTGGGTACCTGTTTACCGGCTCTTCGCGGTTGTATCCAGCTCTGTCAATATTTAGTTTAGTTCTCAGCATGCATGAACGCTTCAATGTCCACATTGAGTGATGACAAGAATATGAACGCCATATCCGTCAGGGAATCAAATATATTAGTCATGTCAAGTGACTGATGAGAATAGACCCACATGACTCATGAGGGCACAGTAGATGCATGGTATTTCTCTGTCAATAGCTATAAAAACATATTAATATTAAAATATAATGTACATACACACATATATATATACGTGCGTGTGTGCGTGCGTGCGTGCGTGTATGTAATTATATCTATATACAGAAAAGGCAAGCTACATATTTTACTCACTAAGGAAAAATGAACACTATGTGATTAGTCACCACTGTCATATTACAATAAAAGATAGCTCTAGTCATGTTTCGAAAAGTAAAGTCTTATAGTTCCAATTCATTGAGTGCCATATATCGTGTTAAGTCAGTATGGTAGAGTCCAATTATATTATTGGAGCCTGATAGCTTCTCATGCATGTAACTACTTAACATTCATAGAAGGAACCAAACACCTTATGTTCGGCCCATAAATTTGCAAAAGTGCATAAAAGGGTTTATTTTAAAGCCGTGATTGACAGGTGATCTGGGCTGTTTTAGCGGGTAGGCCTGTTATGCATGCATGAATATGTGTGTGCGCGTGCGTTTGTGTGTGGTGTGTATGCTGAAGGAGAATACATACAAAGTAAGTGTGAATCATGAAGGCAAAAAAAAAAGAATGCTTTGTTGAGCGCTATATACAGATAACTGACCAATATCACTGATGTCACTTCCCCCAGGCTGTTCTTTGCCATTGTTCCACACACACAATGACTTCAGTGGAAAGGGATTTTTTGTGAGGTGATCAATGTCAAAGTTTCTTCACGGGACACTCATCAATAATTCAACTATTGTCGGGTATGTTTCAGCCCTCGGGATTTATTGAGCGTTGTGAGATTATCATTAAATCTACAGTATAGTCGTACTCCCACTGTTGTTGATAGAAAGGAAGAATCACAGTACCGTAATTTCCAGACTATAAGCCACTACTTTTTGCTCAAGTTTTGAACCCTGCAGCTTGTCGTCCGGTGCGGCGTATCTATGGATTTTTCGTGATTTTTGTGATGACTTGATCCCTTTTATACACTCGTAAAAAGGCTGTGGACCGCTGTTGTTTGGCACCGTTGTTTGGTTTCAGTGCACAGGAGGAGGATGAAGACGACGGCCCTCAGTGACTTTTACTGGTATTTTTTTTAACTAGCCCTGTTAGTGCTGTGCTACCGTGTTGCTGCGGTATTACTGCCACCTCACAGGCAGTGTTTGGAAAGAAATGTCAGTATGTTATTAAAACTTTAAAAAGGCTTTCTGTGTACAGCCTTTCTTTGTAAACAACTTCCTTAAAATAAGAGGATGGGCTAGAGACCTTAGTTTGCTATTCAGTATGTCAGACGAATAGAGAACATTCCAATTATATGTTTGTGTCGTTTTTTTTATTAGTTAAACATCTGTCACCAGATGTGCTTCCATCCATTCATTTTGTCCTGCTTGCCCTCGCATAGGGTGACAAGTGATCTGGAGCTTATCCCAGCATTGCATAAATAGGGCGAAAGGCGGGGACTGCCCTTGACAAAAAAGACACCCGTTCACAGCACATCTTGAGTTCCGGGAAAAAAAAATTGAGCAGTCAATAAACGTAACATACATGTCTTGGGGGATATGAGAAAAATACTAAGATGGGAAATCCACCCCAGCATGGGGAAAACATGCAGCATGGGGAGAACATGCATGAATGTAGAATGTGATTGTGTCACAGTTTTTCATGGTTGCAGGAAGGCAAAACCCTGGGAGCACTAGTAATCTCCAAAATTATTTATTAACAAAAGAACAAAGGTGCGTAGGATTATTAAGACAGCAATTCAAAACAACAAAGAAACTCAGGAAATGAACTCACAACAAAATAGCAGGATATCATTAGCATATTTAATAACAGAGAAAAACAAATACAGAAGCAATTAAATGACAAAAGCTGTCCATCAATATCAAGAATGCAGAGTACGGTCTTGTGAAGCCGCCAACTATTGTCTTCCCAAACGCGAGTCTCTGAATGTACTGGAATGGTTGTGTTTCCATGATAGCGGCACTAAATGCATCCTAACTGTGTTCACAAATACCCAACCGACGAATCCTTGACTTAAGATAGCTGACAAGAGACTCATCCGGGTATTCCGCGCGTTCTTGGTTTATTCGTAATTTGAATTGGAACAGTCTTTAGGCCGTGACTGATGATGCTTGAGAGATCACAAGGACTTAAAAACAGACAAGCGCGCTCATTCAGAAACAAACAAAATAAAACTAACAACAACAAAAAACACATCATGGCAGATTGCTTTACTGGATGTGCCCTTTGATTGGTTAGAGTTCGATCCAGGGAGTAGTTTGCTTTTTACCCAGCTGCGAGAGGCTCCATCTACAAATCTAAGCTAGTGCAACAAATTGGATTTAAGGAATTGTGTCCCAATATGTCCATTTACGTATTGTCATATCACTCCCAGCATGTTTGGATGGGGAAAACAAAGCAGACAAACACACACATGCACACACACACACACACACACACACAATATAAGCTTTAGCAGGATCTCCGGCTTTTCACTTCATGGAACTGCTGCTTTCTAGGTACATTATATGATTTTTTTTTCTTCACGAGTGAAAAACAAATATACTGTAGCAGATATGTATTTATTTTTGCTGCTGGTAAATATCTCCATCAGATTTTCAATGCACCCACAGAGTAGTGCCTCTGCAGTGTACACATCAATATTTTTCTAATCAAAGACATTGTTCACTCGATCCAGTCATGACTAACAGTCATGTGACCGAGATGAAGTGAGCCCCTCACCCTCATGCCAACCCTGAGCTACCTAACTTTCATTTGCCGATTATGTGTGTTGATAGCTGGTAAAAGTCCAGTAGGAGTGTAGAGAAAGAAACTCAGCAGTTGGTAGACCCAGTGGGTAGAAATGAGTTAATTAATAAACACTTGAACACAGCAGTTTTTTCCTCTGGTCTCTTCAGATGAATCCAGGAGGTCCACAAATGGTCTCAAAGTAGCATTTAATCGACCATGTCCACACAATATGTTGGATAACATAGCACACGTCTGATGTTTTCTTTTTTATGCCCTAAGTAGCATCAGCACTATTGTTTGGGATGTGACCAAACCAGAAGCCCCAAACAATTTTGAAATTATTTCTAAAGATCCCATTTTAGCCATGGGATACTTTTGTGGAGCGTAACTCCTCGCCTGCGCTCAAACTAGTTAAGTAGATAACTGGTCACAATACAGATTAATGGGCTTGCATTGCTCTTACTCCTCCCACATAAGGTTTTTGTTGGCCAACAATTAAATGAGACAGGTTATTGGATGCGTGTACGTTTTAAAGCGCACAGTTTCAAAAGTGAATGGATGATGTCTGTTTTGCACTATATTTGCTGAAGGACTTCTTTTTTTTACATAACATTTATAAATAAATACGTGAGCTGTCGAAATCATCCACCAATTCTCCTCCACCAAGGAGAGCCCCATCTTTTCCTCTTTCTCCTCCTCCCTTGTGTTCTCTTTCCATTTAAGATCTCGGTGCGCTTTAATAGCGAATGCCGTTAGGCCTCCCCATGTTGGTCATTGTTTCATGTTTCTTGTGCAAATTGAGCCTTCAAAGTACATTTTGTTGCCTGGCAACGGACATTGACAATCAAGATTCAATCATTTGTTCAAAATCATCCAGACTTCTTGTTCCCATGGAGAAGCGCAAAGACAGATCTCGTAGCTAGACTGTGCTCGCAACTTTTAAATACGTCACTGTTTCCCATAATGAATGACTTGCAACTTTAGTATTTAATATAGCTAAATGTATCTACCAATATCATCTAACCCTTGGCATCTGAGACTTTCTACTTTGCGTATAATAGTGTCATGAGTGGCTTGTTTACCTTTCACTCATGTGATGACATAATGTCCTTACATATGCACAAATGTACACATGCTTGGAATACAAAATACTACTACTATTACTTAATAGTGTGTAATTAGTTTAAATCTGTCCAATGTAATATTACACATTTTTATTCTTTGGCTTTCAACTCAACGTGATTAGAATTTATTTAGCTGTTATAGTCTCCATACTGTTTTAATGCATTCTAATTTACTGTTACAACTCTTTTTTTTTTTTTACATGTGTCTTATTTTTGCTTTATGTTCAGGCTTTAATTTGCAGCCGCAGTTAAAGTGCTTTTATAGACAAATCTAAGCTGAGTGAGGGAAATTAAATTTGCTTGCTTCATAAAGTTTCACAAACCTTTACGCAAGATCAGTGTTTGTTAACTAACATTGAAACAATGTCCAAGATCTTTTCTCTCTTTTGTGACATTGATTGCGGTGGATTTAAGGTGACAAACACAGTCGCGCTTTCAAGGGTCTCCCACTTTTTAGGAGCTTACACGGTGTTGTGATACACGGTGAGCTCATCCATTGCTAGACGAGTGCAGATAACCTGGGCAAATACTGACACATTTATCTACAAGTAGAGCCTACCAGGCATTGCCTGACATAAAAATCTCCAAGTGGGAGAGAGAGAGAGCTCTGCTAGCAGTGTGGGTCAGGGTGCAACAACCAAGGGGGTGAGATTAAGTTCAGCCTGAAGTGTATCCAAGATGTTATTTTATGCATAACACACTGGTATTTTCAGCAGTCAGGACTTTGACAGATATTTTGCAGTCATGCATATATTGGTTTTCTGTTTATAGTTTGTATACGATATCTGCTGTCAGCTACATTGCAACACACACATATGAACACATACACACAACCGAAAGAGTCAACTGGAAGAATGGGCTGGAGAGAAGAGACAATATGTGGGAGGCTGAGAATGCAAAGACGTGTGTGTGCGGGTGTGGGGGGTAGAGAGAGGGAGAAAGAAAGAGAGGGAAGGCTGGAGAGACTTATCATATGACCTTTACCAAGGAAAGTGTCATAGTCAAGGTCAAAGTAATTTAACAGGTTATCTTCATAAGTGTGTGAGTGTGTGTGTGTGTGTGTGTGTGTGCGTGCGTGCGTGCGTGCGTGAGAGACGTATCCACATTTTTCATAGATGATGACTTAATATCATACCTATAACATGCTTCAGTGATCGTGTTTTGACATATGTACTTGCTGTATATGGAACAACAACAAAGTAAATGTTTTTTTTCATACTCCAAGGAAAAGTGCCTGGAGAAAATAGTTTATTCAAATCAAGTGCTATTTAAGTGAATTAAAATTAGATTTTTTGAGGAAGGCAAACTTGCACTCAAAACAAGAATTTACTCAGTTTTCATCACGATCTGAACCAGCAAAAGCATTATTTCCAAAGGGGGGGAAAATATTTCATAACAAGAGTCGAATGAATTCTGTTCACACTCGGTAAATCCATTGTACATACTTAGAGAACTGTTCGAAGCTCAAGTGAGGGAGGGAGAGAAAGAGAGAGAGGGAGGGAAGGAGGGAGGAGGCTGAGAGATGAGTGAGTGGAGTGAGGGAGTCAACTCATCCATATACAGGGGCAGGGAAGGGAACTCATGTGATCCGAGGATTTCACCAGAGCGAGGAGGCACCTTGCTCGTGTTGAATCCAGGCAGGCAGGCGTCCGTCTGTCTCAACTCAAAGTGGACAGCAGAGTGACAGGAGCGGCCAGATGGATGAGGCGGAGCAGCACCAGGCTGACATTGACTCATTCAAAATTTGGCTCTTTAATAAGATCATCTGAAGCAAGACCGCACTGTTTCTATGGCGACATCGTGCAGCTTGAAAAGCACCATGGGTGTAAACAAATGTTTCAGCTTACTTTTGCTCACTCTCGGCACACAAGGTAATTTTTATTCTTCATATACTACGGTGCGATATGATAGATATATTTTATATTTGCTTTGTGTTTTGAAGGTGTGCCCTCCTTTTAAAACTTTCAGTCATGTTGAAAATGTTCTGAAGTCATTTTCAGCTGAAACTAAAACGGTAGGATGGATGAAGGATTTTTCCTATTGAGAGAAGTGCATCATGTTTCCATCTTATTAATACATCATTATGATAGTATGGTGTGTCAGTTTTTTTTTATTCATGTTTTTTGGTGGGGGGGGATCATGCTGCTTGGTTTGGCCTTTGCTTTATTGTTTTTCTGTGATCATATACCGTATACTTTTAAAAACAATCAAAGCAAATTTGTTTAATACCCTCTTTTGCTCTTTATATTCCCATATCCTTTTGGACAAGATGTAATAAACAAAAAGCATAATTTTCCTCCATCTTCCACTGGATGAGGATGAACACCTCTGTTGCTTTGGCGACCAGCTAAAAAGTGTTGTTGGCGACAGAGAGCCAACGCTGCTAACAAATATTTGCTGCTCGTGCACTATTGGCCACAGAGAGCACATTGATCAAAGAGGACAGAATTGGGTCCAGTAGCGCCGGAAAACCAGCAGCTAACTATCCTGGACGCACCAGTTTGGCGAATGTGTCATAGCACTGATTAAATCAGTGTTGGAAGTGAGAAACTCTGCAGGATATTTGTTCATTTGTTATGTTTGCTTTATTATTGTATTTTACAGATCTAATATTATAACTCGATGGGGATTCTAACAATACAGTCCTCTTATGCCACAGGTAGAACTCCTATTCATTTAATTAGCAAATAAAAATATAGATCTTTCAGGAAATGATGACCACACATTGTCAACTGTCATAAAAGTAAAATAAGGTGGCAGTGTGTAACATGTTTTAATTTTTCAATGTCATTCATTTTAAAAACCCATCATTAATTTCCATAATATGCAAAAAAAAAAAAATTCTTGCACGTCAATGTTTTAAATATCAAATCATAGGACACGTTATCTGTTACGACATAAGATTGGGTCACGCCTCACCGTACAGGACGCTGACATGTCTCGCCACCATCTTTCTGCAACAGATATTTGAAGGAGACGCTCACCTCATCGTAAATTTGCTGGATCAATGACTACAGCTTGTGTAACAAATGCAATGCGTTTTCTCACTTGAGGGAGTATTACAAGTCATTTGTGATGATATTTTGCTTGCACTTCTGCTGAAGAAATGGGTGGAAGGCTTGCAACATGTGGTCTCTCTGTGTACCATAGTGTGTGTGCTTACAAAAAATAGGTCATTGCATTCAGTTAGTTCACCACTAGATGGCACAACATTCTACATACTGTCTCTTTAACCACTGCTTACTGTTTTGCCTAAATTTGTAAATAGTCTTTAGAAGTGGGGTTTTGATTCAAAAGTTTCAGTAGTATTTCTTGACTTGTCTTCAGAATTTTTTTTATATATTCCAGATCTATTTAACATATGCAAGTCCTATCTGTTATCCCTGAATTTTAGATTTTACACTGGTTTTATATGATGTGATGTAACAGCAGTGAAAATCAGGGGGTTATTATTAATTGGGTGCACGACATTACATGGTTTGAATACTGAAAAAAAAGGGTTGAAACAGCATGCGGAAAGGCAGCAGAGCCCTATTTTGATGATTATATACAGAATGTATTGTTAGAACCACATGTCCGTTTAATTTTATTTTTCAGTTGCTCCATCAACTTGTCTAGGCAGTTTGGGCTGGAATTACAGGAAAGGGCATTTTGAAGTTAACGTTTGCGTTTGTACAACATCTTAAGATGTCATCGCATCGCACAAAAAGCCACATTCAGTCACCACCGTGCTTATTAGATTGCCATAAGATAGAAGATTAAACAATTGACAAATCAATTGTATGTCTATGAAATACAACACGTTATTGTATATTTTTATTTGAATATGTGAAAACACAAATACACTTTTCCCAGGCTTCCGTCAAATGAAATAAATTGCCTTTTGTATATTGATCAAATGGAATGAAAAGCGGTTTCAAGGCCAAGTAGTCCACCATGAAACATGTATTACCTTTTACAAAACACCATTGCTTTGCCTCACATACCTTTCTAGCAATTTAGTTTAGACTGTGCTTCATTTAATATCCGATGCAATGGAGGAGCGTTGCGGGCTAATAAAGATGAAACAAAGGTTACTGTGTAGGCTACTATGCTTTGTTGCTGTTTGCTTAATGGGCTCCTGCACATGGATTTCAGCATAAAATAGCTATGACTAAACATATATTGATCTTGGGCCTTTAAAATCTGAGGATGCCTTTTGCAGGCAAGTAAAGGACAGCACATCAGCTTTGATTGAATGTGTAGGAGGACAACAGTAACATCTGTTCTTCTGTTCTAACATGCAGTAGGTGGATAGACTGTAAGCCTTGTACTAGTTGAGACCGAATCAACAGCACCACTTCTGGTTGTAGCTCAGTAATGCAGCCAGTTTTGCCTTATAGTAGAGATTCAGTATTGTTTTGTTTAAATTATATATTTTTCACACAATTGTACACATCTTCCCAGTCGTGTCAGAAAACTTGTTTTCATCAAAATACGCCAAGAATGAAGTGTTATAGGAGGTTTTACAGAACAAAACCAAGCACCCTTAAAAGGACTGACTCGAAGTATTTTCTCTTGTGGAATTTCATACAATGCACTGAGGGCCGAATTCAGTAAAGGATTGCGCTGCTTTTGCTTGCAACCAACCGTTAAAAATAGCACAAACAGCGAGTGGCTAATTCACAAACCATGCACATGTATAGCTGAGTGTCCTGTACACTATGCACATCTTGTTTTGTTGGATCTGGCTGCAGCGTTTGATACGATGGACCTCAGTATTCTGCTGGCTCAGTTTAAGCACCAGGTGAGCATTAATGGTAGCGCTCTAGTTTTGTTTAGATACCATTAGCAGGCAGGACTTTGTGTTTTTGCCTTGATTGCACTGTGTCCTACTCTGTCCCACTGCAATATGGTGTTCCACAGGGTTCAATTCTGGGGCCCTGCTGTTTTCGTTGTATTTGCTGCATGACATTTCCTTTCACTGCTATGCAGATGCCAGTCAGATCTACAGTATGTCACGCCTGGATGGCACTAAACTATTTGAGCTTCAAAAGCTGCTTCTTGCCTTGGGTAGCGCGTACTGTATAACTCCAATTTTGGCCTCCTTTCACAGTAGATTTTATGCCTGTGCCTCCCTTTGGAATGACCTTGCCTTTAAGATCTGGCAAGCCCTCTCTGTCCATTTATAAAACTTAAAAC
Source organism: Syngnathus acus (assembly GCF_901709675.1). Classification (NCBI taxonomy): domain Eukaryota; kingdom Metazoa; phylum Chordata; class Actinopteri; order Syngnathiformes; family Syngnathidae; genus Syngnathus; species Syngnathus acus. Next base: position 9,095,251 of record NC_051088.1, on the reverse strand, counting down.
ACATTTTCATTTTTTGGCTTTTGACTGAGCATGAGACGCAGGATTGTTTTAATGTTTTATTGTATTTAGTAATGTTATGTTATTAATTTATTGCTTTAGCTGTCTGTTTTTTTTATATCTAGTTTTTATTTTATATAAAACAATGTGTATGCAACTGTTCTTTGTCGTTACTGTGCTTATGCCGTTCACTACTTTTTGGGTGATTTTTTTGGGTACTCACATAAAGTCTCGCTCTCGCTGTCTCTCTCGCTTGCTCTCCCTCTTGCTCTCTCAAGTTACAGAATTTTTTTAGGAAGAAAATTTAACACCCCAAAACAAAATAATTTAATGAACACCATTGCCAATGAGAATAAAATAGATTTGACAAGGTCAGTGTCCTGATTGCTGTTTTGGCTGCAAGTGTCCACTTCAAAATAATAAATACAGTATAGTGAGGTAAAATGATAGATGCAATGATGGATGACTCCATCACATCAAACATACTAAATAATGCAGCAGTACCAGAGTAGTAGTAATTGAAGTCACTTATATATGAATCACTCTATGATGAATGGCTCAAATAGAAGAAAGCTCCATCTCAATATGGAAAAAAAATTGCTGCGTACACAGATTGAAAATGCACTGTGTAAGCCTCGGGACAAGTCTCTAATTGTTCTGGGACCTCGCGAGGTCATCTTCTGTGTAATGTGAGTTAGTTTTAAAAGAGGGGGAGGGTTCCATTAGATGAGTAGCGAAGGGACACCGGTGTACTGGTGGGAGGGAGTACTGTGCGAGGGTGGGGTGACAAAGACGCGACGTGTCCTCTGATCCACATTCATCCTTCGTTTTGCTGTTCCCCACTGTCTCGTGTAACCATGACGCCAGCTTGGTCTAGCAGAGGTGGCCTTCTGTTTTCATCATAACTGTGGATCTCTTTATTGCATAAACTAAACTAGTCAGTGAATAGCATATGAAATATTCATGTTTAGACAATCAAACAATCTATAACAACAACTTTCTAACTTAAACTGCCTGAATGAAGCATTTTAATCAACACATTTCTTGTAATCACCTCTAGTCTACTGCTACACTGGACCCCGGGCTCACGCTGAGGAGAAGCTACTCCAGGATCTGTTTGTGCGTTACAATAAGCTCTCCAGGCCTGTTGAAAACTCGTCAGACACAGTGCTGGTCCACTTTGGTCTCTCTATTGCTCAGCTTATCGATGTGGTGAGTAAAATCCTCACTACTTTAAAACACAATGTCTCGTTTGTGGGTTTGTTTGTGTCGCAAATCTACACAGAAACACTGGCGACTCAAACTTGTTTCTTTGCAGTTCATTAGCAACATCCTTTTTACAGGTCAAAACACCAATGTTAATTAAAAAAAAGAGGCTTATGTAAACCAGTCGACCTGATATTTTCTCATGTGTTTGTTCCTATGAATAGTTTTTGCAAGCACTGTGTAAAATTCAACACTTTACATAAATCCTATTCGAGAAATTCTGTTGACTCGGGAAAAACGTGCCATTTGGTGCTGGGAACACCATTTTTTTTAGAGTGAGCTCATATGATTGAAAATGCAAAGCCTGCATGACCGTGAGGATTGTTTTGACTCACAATTAGAGACAGCACTTGTGCCACATGCCTAAGAGTGGAAGTCAGCTCTTGGCCAAGTTGTCTCCTACAGAATGCGTCAGAGCTGAGAAGAGCTTGGCAAATGTTGCAGCCATGCAGTGTTACATTGTTTTCTTTTCGCCAGTATTATCTTAAACTATGGGTGCCTTTATTTCATATGTAGTACTTATGAGCAAAACACTGATGTTTTTGAACAAATTTGTATGAGTAACAGATCATAACTTCCACATGATCATCTCTAAAGTGTTTTAAAAGAAGTTGATTTCTGTTTTCACCAAAAAGGATGAGAAGAACCAGATGATGACCACAAACGTCTGGCTCAAGCAAGTATGTCAATGATAAGATGCAAATAGCTCCACTGAATTCAATATGGAACTGTAGCATGGTGACTACCGCATGATGAATGTTCTCCTCCAGGAATGGAACGATTACAAGCTGCGCTGGAACCCAGAGGAATACGAAAACGTCACCTCCATCCGCATTCCTTCAGAGATTATCTGGAGGCCTGACATCGTCCTTTATAATAAGTGAGGGTCTCCTCTTATACATTGTTAAAATTACGTATCACCAAAAATAATTGTATCTTACCATGAGAATAACTCGCACTTTGCTGGCACATGAACAACATCATCAGTATGTGTACTTTGTAATTGTGTAAACAGTTAACAGGAACGTTCCCGAGGAAGAACTACACACTTTTTTGTGGTACATGTTCAAATGTATTCCCTTAAAGTTAAATTTTTTTTGAATGTTTGAATAAACAACAAAAAAAGTTAGACAGAAAGTTTGAGCCTAGACTTAGAAGCCAGACCAAAAAATGTGGCTTTTTTATTTCTACCACAAGCAAAATTGCTATCAGACATTTTGCTTTCTTTGCTTGCTGCTCTAAAATTTAATACAGGTCCATTTAATCCCTTGACAACATCATTATTCATCAAAGTTCACAACCATCATGACCATGTAGTATATAAATCAATTTATCATGGCCATCCTTGGGTAGAATACAGTAAAACATTACTTTGACCGGCGCAATCACCATGCCTGAAGCGAGCGGAATCACATCAGCATTAATGTGCAGAATTTGCTGATTCAATTCCAGCAGAAAGCGTTACTGGAAGAAAACAAGAAGATGCCTCCGCCGTGCCAACGCTCTTGTCCTGTGCCAACGTCGTAAAGTACTTTGGCTGTGAACAAGGTCATCCTTAATGGGAATGGCCATAAACAAACTTGCTACATTGCACAAGGCAATACATTAGGCTGAAGAACTCGGAGATAAAATGTAATTAAATGTGTTTGAAAGAGCCTCAGATAAAATGCATCCAGTGTGACTCTTATTATGTGTGAAGGGAATTCAAAATGACCATTATAACAAAGAAATGTATTAGATATGAGCAATACAATCACCAAATCGACTTGTCATTAAAAAATACGTATATTGTTGTCTTGTGATTAAATGGCCTACGCACTATGAAACTAATAGGACAAGACAATGAGAGAGCTGCACACAGGTTGCCGTAGTTTGAAAGCATATGAAATTAACATCTAGCTAAAACTAGAGCGGGATTCATTTTTAGTTAGTTAGTTACATCTCCCAACTTCTCATTAACTTTGAGCTATTTGTGTGGCTTTCCTGATGCCCAAAATGTAGCGCTCATCATGACATTTCATGCATTGAATTTCAGGCAAAGTGTATTTTTTATGCAGTATGTTTGTAAACCTGAGCATTTGCCCTCCTCTGTGAAGATAGAACATATTCAAGGTGATGTACATGAGAGGTTTAAGTTTATGATTTGCATGGCATAACTCAGCCTTGGAAAAAGGTTGTGTATTGTGGACGTGGTTGCCTTGAGGCAGAAGAGAATAAAGTGAATGTAAGGGGGCATGTCCTTCTGTAAAACTGTTAGACATGGGAATTTCTATTTATGGGTTGTCTTCACAGTTGACATAGAGTTTTTTTCAATATATGTGTGATTCTGAACCCAGGTGCACATCAAACAAGTAGAGTGTGACCGCTTAAAGAAGAAGGTCACAAATACAGACTTACCTCCCAATTCCTGTCCAATCAATTTGTGACTTTATGCATATTTTTAGCTGGAGAACTTTTTTCCAAGGATAAAAATTGTAGTAGTCCTTTTGTATGTTTTTGTACTTGAAAAGTCCTCTCAGTTGTAGTTTTAAACAAATACTAAAGGACAAAGTGTTTTAAATAGCAATCAAATGTTCTGCCTGTGGTCCTATTTAAATAGTATGCTTTATCTGTAATTATGTCTGCCAAAAATCGTAATCGGCATCAGCCACAAAAAAATCCACATCAATCGGGCCCCTACCAAAATACTGAATCACAGACAAACGTCTGTAGTTTGCTCCAGCTGAGCGGAGCGCATATTTGCCTTTGATGACGTAGAGGCCGGGACATGTACGGATGAATGTCCATTCTGCTGATGCATCGGAAACGTATCCGATTTACACATACTACGAAAGAGGCCCAGTTCGGGTTTGAAAAAAAATCAAATTGCACTGCATGAAAGAATCCGACCCTCTACGTATGGGCAAAGAAAATGGAATGAAGCTGCAGTGTGAACCTAGTGAACTTTACTTACAAAGTTTGCCATGGATCTATACTATTTTTGTCATGAAAATGAAATGATTGAATAATCTTTCAGGGCGCGTTTCATTTATTGGTAATCACACCTTTAATTTATATACTGTTACTTATCTGCAGTGCTGATGGTGACTTTGCGGTAACCCACCTAACTAAGGCACACCTATTCCATGATGGACGGATAAAGTGGATGCCACCAGCCATCTACAAATCTTCATGCAGCATCGATGTCACCTTTTTCCCCTTTGACCAACAAAGCTGCAAGATGAAGTTTGGCTCATGGACCTATGACCGGGCCAAGATTGACCTTATCAGCATAGCCAGCGATGTGGACCAGATGGACTACTGGGAGAGCGGCGAGTGGGTTATCATGAATGCCGTGGGCAAGTACAACACCAAAAAGTACGAGTGCTGCACTGAGATCTATGCAGACATCACATACTACTTCATCATCCGAAGGCTCCCGCTGTTCTACACCATTAATCTTATCATCCCCTGTCTGCTTATCTCCTGTTTGACTGTGCTGGTGTTTTATTTACCGTCACAATGTGGAGAGAAGATCACCTTGTGTATTTCCGTTTTATTGTCTCTAACTGTATTCCTGCTGTTGATCACAGAGATAATACCATCCACATCCTTGGTGATTCCACTCATTGGCGAATACCTGCTGTTTACCATGGTCTTTGTTACCCTTTCAATTATAATCACCGTATTTGTTTTGAACGTACACCACCGATCACCTCAAACCCACGGAATGCCCCATTGGGTGCGAAGGGTCTTTTTGGACATGGTGCCCAGGGTCCTGTTCATGAAGCGGCCCCCGGGCACAGCCAAACAACACTGCAAGAAACTGATCGAGATGATGCACCGCCCAACCATAATATCAGCAACGGGCAACTCCCAGACCTTTTGGACGGGTTTAGAGACAGGGCTGACGCAAATAGGACAGGTCCAAATTCCATCCGACAGCCCAAACATCCGCGTCTGCTCCCCTTCGCCATCCTCCTCCCCTATCAAGGAACTCAACCAGGAAGATCCTCCAGTTAAGGCCAACATTTTCTGCCAGTCACCTATTAAACAGTATTCAGTTCTCCAACGAGGGCAAAACACTTCCATCTTGTCATCTTCTCAACTTTCCTTACCCCCAACTTTGGCTCTCGGACCCCTTCACACCCTTTCCACGGAAGTCACAAATAAACTGTCGTCAAAGGGCCGCTCACTCAGCGCAGAGCAAATGTGCGACTTGCAGAGGGAGGTTCCCCTGAGAGCTGCACAACGTTGTCACTCGGGCGGCTTCCAGTACTGTTGCCTCCACAACGAAGGGCCGGAGAAATGGACTGGGACCCCAGACCAAACCAAACAAGCCTCGACAAATTGCCTCACAGAAACCCTCAACGCAGAGCCCGCTAAAGACCCAAGAAACCAACAAGAGGCCGTGATTCATCGCATGTCTCCTGCTATGCAACGAGCCCTTGAGGGTGTTCAATACATAGCTGATCATCTCAGGGCAGAGGATGACGACTTCTCGGTGAGTTGTGCCAGGTTATCTTATGACATAAGGCACTTTGGTTAGGAAATTGCTGAACGGGGAAGGGGTGGTTTCTAGCCATTTTCTAAATATCTGCATGGTGGATGCAGTTGAAAAAAACAATTAGAAAGAAAAAGATGTGACTGATTCTCACTGCAAAAGTCAATAATTGAAACAACAAGCTATTCAATGTTGAATTTTTCACAAGAGGACAAGATCGAATGACATTTAGGGGCTAGACACCCCAATAAAAAAAAGTCACTCATTCGTGATAAATCACTCAAGGGTGAAAAGTGACAGCTGACTAACAGGACGTTGATGTCTTGGAATGCTGTGCTCAATGTCCCTTCTTGCTGTTTTTCCTGTTTGTTAGGTGAAGGAGGACTGGAAGTACGTCGCCATGGTCATCGACAGAATATTCCTCTGGATGTTTGTTCTGGTGTGTATACTGGGATCAGTGGGACTCTTTCTACCTCCTTGGCTGGCTGGAATGATCTGAAATCTACTGGCCCAAGGAAAGAGAAGAACGTTATTTAACTTGTTTTTGTATTTTATTTATTTTCTTCTTTTTCTTTTTGCAAAGGAGCTTCAAGTGTTTTGTCCCAGATTAACATAAAGGAGGGAAGTCTATCAACAGTTCCTAGGAGCACAGTAAATAATTTATGGGGCTGTGAAAGCATCCCTTTTCACTTCTCCGTTTTGACATTGAGCTTTGCATCTCTAAATAACGCCTATGTAACCAGAATGTCACTCAGTAGGGAACAGACCTCCACCAAGGTTGAACAATACTAATTTCAATCGCCTTCCTAGATGCACACTTCCTTGTATCTGCCAGAATTTGTCAACACGATATGTGCATTATTCAGTGAGAAATCAAAGTAAATAGTGGCATCTCTTGCAATTACGGATGGGTATGATAATCAATACGTAAGCGTGAATTAAGAATTTTGGGGGTAGGTAGTGTCATTTTATTCATTCAGTACAACACCAGCAGGTAGTGTCATTTTATTCATTCAGTACAACACCAGCATGGAAACAGTTGTTCAGAACATTCCGACGGGTGCTTGCCATCCTTTTTAAAAGTATTTGGAATGTTCATTCATTCACAAGTTTTCCCCATAGTAAATCAAGGAAATTTATTGAATTGCACAAAAAGTGAAACATCCTTAACGCTGCAGAATTGTCCAAACCAGCACCACCTTTTATTAAAATTTAAGTTAAAAACGTAACAAAATAAAGTGATTTGCTGTACTACCCGTATCATCGTGTTTTGCTTCGCACAGTAAAGCATTCCACTAATAATAACAATTTGACTTATCATAGACCTTGCGGTAAATAAGGAGGAATGTTGTACTAGTCTACGGAAGATGTGATGAAATACAAAAATGGGTGATATTTTTTCTTCACATTCCACAATATTACAACAGTGAACACAGTTATCATTTCACTCTGAACTTACACAGTATGAAAACATTGCATAAAAGAATTATTGAAGGGCAATTTTGAGATTTAGAATGTGAAGAAAAGCTGACAAAAGTCAGCAAAAGGCCACACTGGCTGACAGTTTATCAAGATTTTTACAATTATAAATCTGTCTGGCGATGAGGACAAAATGTGGTATTCATAAACCATCACAAAGAACACTCCGTACATTGCAAACCCATGGCTTGTGACTGGAATGTTGGGCCGATAATATAAAGTCTTGATGGATTGTTTATAGATTTATAGAAAACACTCAATGAAAGGGAATTAAACAGAAAATGTATTTAGCAAGTGGATTCTTGGAAATGTTGTATTGATGCTACACAACCCAAAGCTCAACACCTGAAAGCATTTCCAAACAGCTCAAAAAAAGAGCTTACTAAGAATTATTTTTCAATTTCAAAGCAGATTTGGGATATTTGTACGAAAATGCAAAAGTAGTGTAACTGCAACATTAAAAACATCAAACACTACTAAATATGTATGATTAAATATGGCTCAAGTCCAACAGCCTGGTGGTTGGTGGATCTGAGGATGTAGATGTTCTCCTCAGTCTTCCATGCCATGTCTCTCATCCCCATCAGTGAGTAAGACAAGCACAGTTGTGTCATCAGCAAACTTGACCACTGGGGTAGAATAATGTGTGGACACAATCGTGGGTGTATATGGAATACAGTAGAGGGCTCAGAAAAGAGCCTTGATGTATTCCCATGTTCAGTGCCAGGAGAGCTGAGATGATGAAGCCCATTTATTTATTTCTTCTTTGCCATGTCATTAGATAAATATTGATTCAGAGGTGTTCTAGATTATGTCCATGGCACAGTTATATTGGTTGGTACAATTGTGTCTACAGCAGGGGTGTCAAACTCTTTTCTTTCGCGGGCCGCATTGTAGTCATAGCTTCTTTCGGAGGGCCATTAGGACTGTCAACCCAAATAAATTTATAAATATATACAGTAAAAGCTACAAAACAAACTCGTTTTCAAATCAGATGAGTAAAAACTGGTCAAATATTTCTAAAAAAAAAAAGATAATAAAAGTGAAGATAATTTGCAATTCTAGTAATGACACACGAATTTGATGCACAATTGTCTTCGCGGGCCACATAAAATGATGTGGCGGGCCGAATCTGGCCCCCGGGCCTTGAGTTTGACACCTGTGGTCTACAGCATTACGACAGGAGAGTCAGTGGTGGTGTTAAGATGAGTCAGGTAAATTCCCACACACAGTCGACAAATACAAGTCCCACCACTAATATACCGTGAGTGGCGTTCAAATCTCTGGATGCTCCACACACATGGATGAGCACACAAATTGGCGGCTTGGTGATGCTAAGTAAGAGCTCCTCGAGGATTGAAACTAGAAAAAAAACATAATCCCGGGTTTTTGATTTCTTTATAGGAACTCAAGTGCCCTTGTTTTTTACACACTGGACTCACCAAGTTGCCACTCTCTAGCTGAGCCCCAAGTTGTGAAGGTAATGAAAGCCATTTTTGTATTGGCATACCCCACAGCACAGGATAGCGGTGAGTAATGGCAACCTCAAAATGATGCAGATTTTTGCACAAGGTTAAATGGGAGACATTAATGAATCCAAAAATATTTTAGCATTAAGCATTCGTCAAAAGGCCACCCGCCATAAAGTATTATTACAAAACTGATTAATTTTCAGATACTCTTATAATTAAAAAGCCCCACAATTCTGATGATAAGATCACAGTCAGTTAACCTTCTTATCAGAGTTTGTGAGTTATTTAAATATTTTTCTTTTGTCTAAAGAACTATAATTTAAAAGTGAATCATTAACAACATTTATGAGGGATCTGGATTAGCCTATAAAATTTCAGGCTTTCCTTTAGCTGATGCAAATATTTGAAAATAAGATCAGATGAGTCAACAAGCCGATATCATGAAAACACTTTTAACATATTCCTCTTTAAACCTTTTGTGCCAGGCTGGCACTGCCAGTATGGCAAGATAAGCGAATGTGTCACGATATCCGGGTGATAAAAATCAAAACACAAAAGCAGCGCTGTGCAACCTTGCAGAACCATTAGCACAGCGGCAGTCATTCAGGATTGTGGATTTCCATCACTAAAAGTCTCCCTTGTCAGACAAATGTCACCACTTTTCTTTTTCTTTCTTAGATTTTTTGAAGGCTAAGTTTTTTAAATAAGGTATGAATGCATGAACGCTGCTGATAATCCTCTTTCAAAATTTAAGAAAAGGTATTTGTATACCAACCACTTAAAACATGACACCAGTACCTGCTCTTATAATGAATAATCAATTCCTCTCACAAGTGCATAATTATAAATCTAACAAAAAAATACTTGTGTTTGTCCTCCATGGATATGAATCCACTCATACTGTAAGCTTTCTGTCCTGGCGATGGTGAAGTCACTTCATTTTATGGACTCAGGTTACCCTGAGACATTCACTAAAGTGATACGGTTCACTTGAGTCATTTATGTCAGTGAAATTCTGTTCCAGTCAGTGCTTTTGTACAAAAACAGCAGCGCTTTCTGTCATTTCAAGAGGTAAGACGTCACATAAATGGGAGACTCAAGGCGAATAGGAACGACAAAATCGCACTATTGAATAAACATATTGGTTTCACTACAAGGGTTACCGGTCAGCGAATACAAAGAAAGGTATCAAGTACGTGAGACTAAAAAGCCAAGGTCTAAAAACAATCAAGGTCAGAGCTTAGCTGAGTCAACAGAAGGAGAACAACTGCTAGAATGTGGCAGTAATTCCCAATGAGATGGTGATGAGACAGAATAGGACATGAGGTTATAAACATCAGGACAGACAAGACACAGGTGGGAGGAAGCACATTGAATAGCAGGCGAGCACAAGCACATGTATGTAGGAAATCAGCTGATTAGCAAGTTCTGAAGGAGCCCGAGAGTGATCCTGGTCATTTCAATCGGGTCTATTGGACGAGGGAGACGTTGAGAACCGCATTTGGACACTATACAGTAAGCACCTCAAGACATATTAATGGTTGAAAGATTGATGTGGACAAGTTTCTGTTATTTCCAAGCTACAGTGATGCCATCTGGAAGAAAAATAGCCTAATTCTTTCAAATTGTGTTAATGAGGGTCTTAATAGCTTGGAGCTGCTGCTTTTCAAGGTAGAAAGGTTATCCAAAGTAGTGACGTTTTTTTTTTAAAAGAAAAAGGAATCGCTCCTGCAGTTAATTCCGTAGCGTGCCGCCTCAGCCGACACTAGATAGGGATAGAAAGTTTATGCATTTGTCAAGATTTAACTACTGCAACATAGAATCGAGGAAAGTCGTCTGTCTGTCTTTTGCTCTGTGACAGCAAGTCACAAAGTTACGGTCTTTCTCACTGCCTCTCTCCCTCGCCATCCCTGTGAGATACATGGCTAGAGCGAGGCAATGATGCTTGCCACTGCGTCACAAAGCCCTCCTAATAAATTTTAGAAATGCATTTTTAATCAGATTAGCTTCAAAACGTAAAAAAACACAGTCACTTCAGTTCAGACTTTCAGTTAGCACGACATATGGCTGATTTTGTGAAATCACATCACACATATTTTCGGGTGTACAATATTACGAGAATGTTAATAGTTTTCATCCCAAAAACATGACATTTTTTAACTCTAAATCTTCGAAGGCTTTGTCTCTTTATTCTATTCCCAGTACACACATCAGCATGCTGTTCTCTCACGTGACCCTCTCCCTCGAAACAGTTTCTATTTAACAGCATGGGACGTTTACACTTGAACGCCCGCCATGATGACCTTCCCTCTGTCCTTAGCCAGCCAACTATTGTATTGTATTTCCACTGGCTCAGCAGAGAATCTATTGATTATTTTTCTGAAAATACAGACAGGTGACAATGGCAATTAAGAAAAAAATATGGAAACACGGCATTTAACAAGGTGAGATACTCACCCCACTGCACAGTTCTTTATTGATTTCAGCACATGCCTAATTGATTTTGGCACATAATTTACAGTAGGCCTAACGATAGCCTGAGATACTATTAAAAAGCATCTGTAGTTAACAAGACTACCAAAGGAACTAAATGAATAAATTGAAAGTGCCCCTATAAGCATTATTGCTACTACGCCCAGTCAGACACACTATTTTGAAGCCCTACTTTGCTGAGTTTGAAACCCTAAACCTTCTTTGAAACCTTATTGTGAAACCTTAACCATAGTTTGAAGCTTAAAACCCTACTTTGAAACCTGAACTGTAATTTGAAACCCAAATTTGAAACCCAAACCCAAATTTAAAACCAGAGGCGTAGCCAAGCCGGGGCGAGCCGGGGCGAGCCGGGGCGGCGCCCCGGTTAGGACTCCCTGCGCCCCGGTTGAAAAAAAAAAAAAAAAAAAAATCGAGCTTTTTCGATTCTTCATTTTCATGCCGTTTTTTTCTTTCGGTCTTGCGCGAATGTGCTTGCGCTATTCTATGTGCGCGATGTTATCCATTCACCGTTTGCCTCCCGGACGTTATTTTAGCGATCAGCGAACGGCGTGGGTGATGTTCGATTTTTTTTCCTGTGGGCGTGCGCCCCTACTGGAAAAATTCCTGGCTATGCCTCTGTTTAAAACCATCAACTTAGTTTAAACCCTTCTTTGAAAACCAAACCCTAGTTTGGGACCATTTTAAAACCCTAAACCCAGTTTGAATCGTAGTTTGAAAAGCTGATTTTAGTTTGAAACTGTACTACAGCACATAACAAATAACCTAAACCCTAACGCTAAGCCCTAATTCTAACCCCCAAACTTAACCCCAATTCCTAACATAGCTAACTAACCCTAACTTTAATTTGAAACCCTATTTTGAAACATGAACCCTAGTTTGAAACTTTAACCCTAGTTTTAAACACTATGAAACCCAAACCTAGGATAAAAATCTGACTTTACTTTGAAACTGTACTAGGACACTCAACCAATAACCCTAACCCTAGCCCTAGACCTAACTCCTAGCCCTAACCCTAAACCCTCTAACCCTATTTTTAAACCGTACTAAGAAACCCAAATCCTAGTTTAAAACCCTAACCGTAGTTTGGAAAGATGACTTTAGTTTGAAACCGTGCTACCTCACTTAACCAATAACCCGAACACTTAACCCCAACCCAAGCCCAAACCCCTAACCGCAACCCTAACAGTAACCCTAACGCAACCTAACTCCTAACCCAACCCCCTAACCCCAGTTAGAAACCCTAATTTTAATTTGAAACCCTATTTCAAAACCCTAACCCTAGTTTGAAACCTTAACCCTAGTTTTAAACCCTTCTATGAAACCCTAACCCTAGTGACTTCACTTTGAAACCGTACTACTACACTTAATGAACAAACAAAACAACCCTTTGGCCCTAACCCATCTGTCTCGCAGTTCTGAAGGTTCGCCTTCAAATTTGTGCTCCAGCCTTTTGTGTGAAGTTTACATGTTTTCTCAATGCTTGTGTGGGTTTTCACCGGTCAACTTCCCACACCCCAAAAACATATGTGTGAGGTTGTTTAAGATTATTTTTATTCATTTCAATCTCAAGGCAAACAATGGACTGTTTTGGCTTTCTTGGAAGGTGTTTTTATTGACTTATGTATTTAACCTTTGTTTAACCAGTCGAGAATCATTTCTCATTTAGTTCATGCACAAGGCTAGGTAGGACAGCACTTGCCTGGGTTTCGGCCTATTTGTGCTCCAAGTTGGAGGCACGCCCCAAATGATAGAAATTTCCAGAATCCAAAACTACAGTCGTTAAGATAAACCCTGCAGAGGATGTTAGGTTAGTTGAAGAATCAAAACGTGAAATTGTGAATGTCTAAGGTGTAACCTGGTCAAAGTCAACTTTGATAGGCTGTGGCCTTAAGAATATGCACCATAGAAAATGGAAGGATAGATGTTTTGTTTTCCTCATGCAGAATTTATTTTGAGTTCAGTTCTGATTATTTTGTCAGAACTTAGGTTGCAGATATGTGATTTTTCTTGTGCTTTTTTCTTGGCAGTATGTTTCCAATTTCATTGTGGTAAAGTAGCCTAAAGAGGTCATGTATATACTTTCAATCTTCGTGCTTAAATACATTTCAGTGTGTATTTTTCTTCGCACTACTGCCAATCTAGAGCTTAATTAGACAGCTCAATTTGTCACACACTTTCATAGGTTAACCCTTTGGTGCAAGCACCTTTGGCTCAACAGCTTCTGGTGAATTTCAGGTTGAAACATCTGTCAAGGTGGTCTCCAAATCAATTGGTCCATCACACCTCCTTAATCACATAATCCAGGCCCCGATAAATACTGATTGGTGGCCAAGGCTTCCCTAATGGCCTCTCTCAATCCATATGCGAGGTGCATGTCTGCAGAAGGTGTGCAGAGCATACCGACACACTCACAGACGGTCCAATCTGGCTTGGAGAGATGAGCCTCATGAATGACTTAAAGCATGGTGCATGGAGCCCAGCCCTCTTGGGATATCATTATATGGAGACGCACTGTGTGTGTGCCACCTTCCATGGTCTGTCAAAGTCTTTCCAGATCCCAAACGGTGCTCTTCTTAGGATATTCTCTTGGTGAGCCTTCACAGGTGGGTGAAAACCTGACCTATTCTCATCAGCCTACTTTTCTCAAAATCATCACCCTTGTCATGTTGGAATTACTGACGTCAAAAACACCATGGTTTAGTGTGGGTTTTAGTTCCCGTCCACAGGTATGTGGTCGTAAAGGTATGACAATCTAATCCCATCTGTCCATGTGGCCCCAGATAGAGAAACTAATTGGCTGCCGCCTTACATATGTCCATGATATCGACCTTTCCTTGGCTGCAGTGGGGGCAGGTGGTCTTTGAAATAGATGAAGTAGGGTTTAGTTGGCCGTCATAAATTCAATCAATTTCCCTGTTAATTATTTGCTAGCAGCCGTTGAGATTCCTCGCTAAGGCCCACTATAGCAACCCAGTTTGGCGAAAGATAAATGAAAGCTTCACTATCAGAGGAATTGGTCATACAGCATTGTTGGTACCCTTCTGTAAATAGGAGAAACCCCCACAACTAAAAGACTGGAATTTGTCCAAAAGCACAGTCAAGCCACAAAGCTTCTGGGAGAAAGTCTGTTGGACAGTAGACAAAACACGAGCTTGGTTGGCAGTTGCAATAATTAGGCACAAAAAAAAAAACACACTGTAGAAGAGTGTCTTGAATGTGAAAATACATGAAATCTCTAGAGGATCAAGTGATTCTGGAGTGAAATGTGCTTTCCAGTGTCAGAAAGCTTGGTTCCTGTCATAGGTCATGGGTCTTTCAGCAGAATGACCTTAAACACCCAAGAAAGACTAAGAACAAAACATTGGACAATTCAGAGTATTAAAAGACTGAGAGAGAGCCGAAACATGCAGGATGGAGAGGGCACCTCATTTTTGTCAAGATATTTTTTTTAAATTATGCTCCAACTGTTGGAGCATTACAAAGCAATGTTTGCTTTTCATTAGTAGTCACGTCAATGTTATTTCAATGAGCACGGTGAGCAAGCCAAGATAAGTGGGAAGGAAGGAAATGACCTTTTAAAAAACATAATGTCCAATAATTGTCATAAAAATCCGGTGGAACTGAAAGCCTAGAGACACGCAAATTTGATTGGCTAAATAGAGACTTGGCCTCAGTTATTATTAATATTTCATTTAAAACTGGGCACATTATAACAATTTGCTACCAAAACGGAGCACATTAGTCAGAACGGTAAATTCTTTCTCCTTTTACCCACTATAAGAATGCTACGAAACCTTGTGGACAAACACAAATCTTTCTCGGGATTTATAAATGTATTTGAGTTTTACAGCTACAGCAGGAACAGGCCCCTAAAATTTGTAAGGAATTATTTATAAAATATTGCATTTGTACTGTAAAATTGAATCTGAGAACCATAATGCTAGAAACATGTAGAGTAATGCCAACAGATTAAAAAAATAATAATAATAATAATCGGGAAGACCAAAAGGACAGAGCTGCTTTGCAATGAGAAATAAAAAAAACATGAGCAAAATTTTAAACTGATATTTTTAGTGGACAGAAATAAAAATGTATTACAAACAATAATGAGCATCGAATACTTTCTGTACCGACCAAAGTCAAACAAACAGTGACTTAAAGCAAGTCAAAAAATGAACACTCCTTTTGTTGTTTGGTATGTGTGAGTGTTTGGTACTACAAAAAGTCTCACAAAAAAGATCTTAGAACTCGGTCATCTTCTTGTGTGTGTCCGCCTTGTTTTGTTCTCTCTGGATGGACAGCTCCTGGGCTTTCTGCTGGGCCAGCAGCCGACGAGCGGCCGACAACTTCTGTTCCAGCTGCTTCACTCTGGACGCGTCCCTGTTTTTTTTCATGACACAGACAACAAACAGATTAGGATGTGGAGAGAGACGGGGCTGGATTCCGGGCTGCACTCTCCCCAATGAGTTGGCCGCATACACCGAGTCTCACCTTGAATCTCTGCATCTCATTTACACTTTTACCACAGCCCTGAATTCCAATGACTCATCACTTCAACACAACAACTGGGATGCATTACATCTAGATTAGGGATGTCACATTTTTTACTTGTAGAAAATAGACAAGACAAAAATAATAAAAAGGATTGAGCGTCCACTTGTAATTTGGAGCGCTCTTTAGTCAAAGTACCACTATATTACATCTTAGGATGAGGAAGGCTAATTTGTACCAAAGTTGAAAACTGCCAAATCCAACTTTTGACATGCCCTGAAATGTTATTCATAAACCCTCCTTGAAGGTAATTTCCAAAAACCAGTAATACTGACCTGCTGGTCTGCCTGCTGAGCAACTGGGTCAGGTTCTGGATCTCCTTTTCAGTCTGGGCCACCTTCTGGGCCACCTGGAACAACTTCACATTCAGGCTCCTCTTGGTGCTCTTGCCCCCATTGTAGGCCTCCACCCCGGTGAGTGCGGACGAGCCAGCGGCCGTTGCCGCCCCGTCCGCATCGCGCTCCTTGGCACCGAGCTTGCGGTTGAGAAAGTCAAAGACGGTTTTGCGCTCTCCGTTAGCCTCCCTCGGCTTCCGCCGGCGCTTCGGCCGACTCGTTTTCACGCCATCCTGTGTCTTGCTCTGAGTGCGTCTCAGGGTTAATTCGGCACAATGGTCCAATGATTTGCCTTTAGGTACAAGCACCGCCATGACGGGCTCCACTCGACCCTCCTGCGTTTTTCCTAAACCTGAGAAATCAAAAGAGGCAAGTTCGGTTTATGGTCTCCATCTGTATTCATGTCTCCTTCAATACACTGTCTGTGACACTCCAAACGTAAATCATGTCCCCATTTAGAGTGAGGTAGATGATAAAGTAAGGTACTGTTTTAGGCGTGGTCCCTTTGTGATTGATATGTTGCAACCCCAAGCGACATTGTAATGCATATCAATGGCACCGGGAAGAGAGAAATAACCAAGAGCCGGGTCTCATCTCAGAACCTCTGACCCTGTCATGTTCTGTTTTCACTTTCAAATTGAAAGCTCGCCCTGTCTGGAAGCATCAAGGTGGAAACATCCTGGACAAACAATGGGTTGTAATTCATATTTCTGGCTGTAATCAAATACATGGCCTCCTTTAGCATGTCTTGGTAATGTTACCTTACAATTCAGATCAGTATAAGAGCAAAAAAGAAACTCATAGGCTGATGTTTCACGTCACGACTTTGACCTTTTACTTAATTGCAATGCCAGCAGGTGCTTATGCATGGCTATAGGCGTGTGTCGTAAATCAATCATCAATTTCATCACCCTAACTAGCAAGCAGAATATATTTGTCCCCTCAAGGCCTAATTTGCCCAAAACTGACACTAAAGTGGAATATTTACAGGATTCACAGTGGAACCTTTATGGTCGAACACCTGTTGCAGGACTCAGATCGGCCGCGGATTAGTTTGTTTTCAAAAAAAAAAAAAAAAATTCCCATGGAAAATATAAACAATTTGTTTCAAAGTCAAACTGTCCTCATAAAAAAATACTTGTGTACTTCAGCGTGAGTAAAGCACTTGGACAATTTGCAACTATTTAACAAACACAGTGTAGTATAGATAGTACATCATTCAAAATAGTTGCGACTTAAGTACATTTTCACCAACCTTTGCCATATTCATAACCCATCTTGAGCATTAGCTTGGATCCGATGCCTCTTGTGTGAGCCTCCCAACCTCCAAAAATTGAAGTATTCGTTGCAGTCGATTCACTTATAGACTCCAAAACTGTTGGAAAAGAAGTTTTAATCAAGCACAAAGTTCAAAATGGGAAAACAAAAGTAGTTTTATAATGAGAAAAATTCAAAAGAGGCATTGTTTGTCAAATGTTTGCTTATTTAGGGTAAGGACCATGTGGAATTGACAATCAGGAAGAAAATGTGTGTTGCACCAGAGTGTAACTTGGTGAGAAAGTTTTCCTCTAGAGTCCTTCATATACAGATAACAGAAATTTTAGGAAAAGGGAACAATGCACAATGTCATGCAGTAATAAGTCAAAGTAAAAGTCTCCCACAACCCATGTAGAGTAAATATTTCCATTCTCTATTTCAACAATACCGCCAAAACCAAAGTCGAGGATAACATCTAATTGAAAAATACCTTTAGCGTAAGCCGAATCATCTTCAGCATCTCCTGGGTCCGAGTCAGAGGAGAGTGGGTCGTCTTCTCTCAGTGGTGGGATGATGCAGTCGGCTTCAACCACAGCATCTTTTAGCAGCAGGGAGTCAAACTTAACTGTGTAAAAGCCATTGTCGATATCTAAAAGGGAGGAACAAAAATATAACAACAAACATGACTTTCAGTGATCTTTATTTGTCAAGCAATAAGGTTTCTGGCATGGCTGATTTAAATGGATTGGCAATGAGGACAAACTATTGTGATTTAAAACCCTACCCTGTAGTAGTGTCAATCATAACAGAGCACTATCATGTTAGAAAAGATGTCAATTTGTTTTTTTTATTGTGCAGCTCTAATCTTGACTAGTAAAATCTCAAATGAGCCCAGTACCTGTAATTCTGGCTGGGTACCAGATGCCATCCTCGTGTCGTGTCAAGCAGCACGAGCCTTCCTCAAGGTTACTGAGGTCACAGTCCAGGAAGTCTCTGAGCTCCGACACGTATACCACTTCACCATGGGAAAACCTTTGCGGAAGGTGAATAAAAAGACAAGGCAGAGATTCTACTATTTCGGGTTTAAGGATGTCAAGAATAAAAGAGACATAATTCTCAGTTCACAACGGTGTATCCCCATTGAGGGGAGAAAAATACTGAAACATTGACAGGAGCTTATGCAAAGAGCCATATTTGGCAAATTAAACTAAGGTCAAAATGGACACAACACATCATTGAGAAAATATTTTGTATAGTTATGATTCTATATGAAAGTAAAATGAGTAAACGCAATTCTGGAGTAGTAATTTAGAATTTTAATACACTGTCAATTGACTGCTGTAGAATTATACCAGTGTTGTCGCAGTATATTACTACTTATCCAGATTCGATTCTGTTTGTATAATGATAAAGATCATCATCATCACTCACACAATGAGAATTTTGACAAAATGGCTTTGCTTACGATAATAATCATCATCTTCATCACCATCATCATCACTCACACAATGACAAAATTGACAATATGGCTTTGCTTCCACCTGCTGGACAATATTTCCAAGCACAAATGCATGCCTAACCAGTGATGAAGGTGTAGGTAAAACAAACAAACTGTTACCTGCAGTTATCCTGGAAGCGACATTTATCTTCAAGATAGAATGGACATGGTTTCATGGACTTTTGCGTCGGATAAATGTACAAAACTCTAGCTCGTGCCTCCTCTCCATCTGGTTCCTCTGCCCCAACCACCATGGCATTGTGGTACTCCAGGGTCCCCCATGATGTCCTGTAAGGTGCTCTTACTTTGGTACCACTCAAAGTATCTACCTCCTCCTCCTCTTCCTCCTCTTCTTCTTCTTCACGTTCATCTTCTACACAATTGTCTGTGTCCTGATCTCGTTCCTTCGATTCAGCGCTAGTCCCCGAAACCTCCCCAAGCTCAGTGTAGAAAGCAGCAAACTCAGACTCCAAATGGCCTTTCGTGTCAGCCGCAGGCTTTTGGGCATTGGCCTGCACTCCACTAGTGTCCTCCAGGGAAGCCAGAAGCAGACTCTTTCTGAAAGACAGCAGGCTGGCCTTGGTGAGTTCTATCAGCTGACACAGGTCCTCTTTCAGTTTGAGCAGGTCACACTGCTGAGAGGGATCCAGGCCAGCAGCGAGCGTGGCATCCACCTGCTGCAGCTGGGCTTCATACGTAGAGATTGCACCCTCCAGAGTTTCTTCATCCATAGTGTCACTCCACACTGGGCAGAACGGCAATGAGAGGCATCCAGCCTTCGGGGAAACTGCAAGGGAAATGCATAATTTAAAATCACTTTGGATTAACAACCACCTTTTGTGTATGTGTGTGTGCGTGCGCACGCGTGTGTATCTCACACGCACACAACTATTTGAACTTTATTCTTGTATGAATGTAACTCTTCTGACTTGCGTTTGTAAAAATCTTTACTTGTAAAATTACTCTGAGGCTGTCTAAAAACGCTCGCATGCACGCACACACACTTTCAATTTGAAATTATAGTAATCAAAACATGTTTTGTTTCATCTGATCCAATCAATTGATCACCAAAATGATCAACAGATTTATGGGAGATTAAAATAATCACTAGTTGCAAATACATACATTAATCAAAATAAATGTTGATTTAAAAAATACATATGTAATTATAATCAAAGCAAAACTGCTTCGCTTTGGAATATACCGAAAGATATCCATGTCAACTTGTCTTTTATTGGAAAGCGACAGAATGGAAGGAAATGTCACATTTACAGTAACCTAATGGCAAGTTCATTTAAATTGTAAATGACAAGAAACTCATTGCATTGTACCCTCGCGAATCGTACTATCGAATCAAATGGAAAGAACCGAAACGTTCCACTTCAAAATAATCGCTCCTTGAATCGTATTGCAACCCAGGTATAGAGAGAATGTATCGAATCATCATTTATTGGAGAGAGGAACACCCCGAAACGCAAGAAGGGTGGAAATATTATCGTATCGGGTACAATGATATCTGCGGTGGAGTGGTGACATTGTGACAAATAGTAAATTGTAAACACGGCTTGTGTACATCAGTCAGGGCAATTCACATGCAACATTAAGCCGGGGGCTTTAGGGTCACCAAATAAAAGAGAATATAGAAAAATGCATGGATCAAATGCAAATTTACGTCTAATGTACACGAAACCTCTAGAAATCGCATAAGGTTTGATCAAACTTGTCATTAATTAGCAAGTCCAGCAGTAAATTACATGGGAGCAATGTGGCTAAAGTGTTAGCAGCTTTCGAGCTACCCATTAGAAATGATCACAATAATCCCTGGCATTACCTTCGTTATCTGGCTAATTGTCTGAAACTAATGCCGCGACAGGAAGGGCGATTAAAACTTAAAACGTGGGAAGTAACTGAAATACTGCACAAGAGACGAAGACAGTAACGAAGTTCACCGGCTGAATCAAAATAGTTTCCACGAATATCACGTCCGGTCTATTTTTTTCCAAAGTAAAAACATGTGTAATGGACAAACCAGCTATTGAAATTGTTTTCCCTTTCACAAGAAATATCTAATGTGCTTGTAAAGCGAATTGAATTGAATTCATTGTTTTATTTGAATACTGAAAAATATTCTGCATTTTCAATTGATACTCGTGTGCATTTATTTTTGAAGACGTCTACTTGCATTTCCGTCCAACATAAATGACGTCATCGTCGGCGCAAGTAATGAACGTCACCAGCAGCCAGTGCGCTTGTATTTACTTTTCCTGCAAAACATTTTGTGCGTTTTGCAATGTAGTATGGATTTTCTGAGCAAATCAAATTGAAGGTATGTGGTCAGTCTTAAATAATGCAACAGCATACGGGACAGGAAGTTATTTCGCAGTATTTAGATTTGATGACTCAGATGCTAGATGCCAGCAATGTGGTTCCTACTTCAATAGAGAGTAGAACGGTGATTATAGTACTGTACATTTTTGGAATATTGACTTCTGATTTTTCGATGCAAATATGCATAATGTCAATTGCTGTTAAAAGTAGACAGATGTCTGAAATTCCAATACTGTCTACGGAAAATGTATTACTCCCAGTTATCAACTAATCATTTGTTCGTGACACCAACTTTTAATAGTTAGAGAGACAGTTAAACCGATTTTATAATGTCTAAAAGGTGATCCTAGTGAGGAAATTTGGAGGATGAATAAATAAATAAATGAATGATACTGAGATCTCTCATGTTTGATCCTACCATACAGAGAACGGGGCTCAGCTGCGATGCCTCCAACCATGGCGCTTATAAGTGATCCAAAGATTGCTTTTTCCTACCTGCGTCCAGCTTGTGTCCTGCTAACCCGCGTGCCTACTTTGAGCAATGTTGAGACTTTGAGTGCTCAGTTAAAAGAGGTCAACGATGCCACCCTGCAGCAGCTCCAAGATTATGTCCTCTTCCCGCTCCGCTTTGTGCTCAAATTGCCCGGGCCCAAGAAGGACAAAGTGGTGCAAGCTGTGGTTGAAGCCATGAGTCACGTCCTGGAGAACACCTGCGTTCAGAGCTGGCAGACCCTCCATGAACTCTTCTCAGAACTCTGCCTCTGCCTGTGTTCCCCCGAAAATCCTGGAAAACCTGCAGATACATCCGAGGAGCTGAAATTAGCAGCACTGCGATGCCTGGACACCTTGCTTCATGCTGCATATGGCGATATTTTATTCCAATTTTTTGAAAACAAAATGCTGCCTGAGCTGGGAGCTGCCGTTTCACTGCTTCTGGCTTTAGCTGAGAAGGAGAAATCCAGAGATGTTCAAATAGCAGCCTTGAGGTTCTTCCAGGTGTTGACTCTGCAATGTGACTGCAATAAGGATCATGTAGTGCCCTCCTCAGATGAACGCGAAGCTGAAGGCAATGCTATGGCTTCATTCTTACCTGGCGTTACAATGGCAGTTGCCAGGATCATCACAGGAGATTTGAGACAAGGCCACGGAGTCACAGTTCGAGCTGTCAAGGTACCATAAGTTCTAATTATTACGTAACATGGTTTACTATTAATTAGTTGTCCAGTTGTGGTCGAATCACCAGATTTACGTCATTTATAGCTAATTGTCCAGTCATCAAATCCATAAAACAAGAATAATATAAGCTGGTTTATGGACTGATCTTTGAAAAGCAATTTGAAATTGTCCTTTCACATTATGTTTTCATTTAGGTTTGGTCCAGGACCGTCAGCCTCGTCATGGAAGATGCTCAGCTTCAGTCTAGTGAGCCGTTGAAATCTCCCTCAACAGACCTAGGGAAGATTGGCCAGCTGATCGTCCGTCGCACATCGGACTGGGTGAAGAACACGTCAGGAAAACTGTGCATGCTTCTAAAGAAGATTATCTCCAGTACGGTGGCACACCAGCACTGGAAAGTTCGACTGGAGGTGGTGGAGATGGCTGAGCACCTGTTGGACAGGTGTACTCACTCTTTGGGCGAGTGTGTTGGGCTGCTTCTGGAGGCACTGGTGGGAGCAATTAATGATGAAGAGCCCAGAGTCAGAGAGAGGTTTGTTTTTATTGCAGCAAGCACAATAACAGGTTATTTATTATCTTATTCCAGTTACCTTTTCTTCTCTGCAGGTGCGAAGTTGCGCTCAGAAAGGCTTCCCAGAAAAATCAGATACCTGTCAATGCCGACGATATCAAATGTAAAAGCAGCTCTCAAGCATTCACTGACGTCCTGTCAGAGAATCTCCACTCTTTGGCCACTTCACTACCCAGACTGATGCGGACCTCTGATGACCAAAAGAAGCTGTTTGTCCTTAATGTCTTTCTGGGTTATTTAAAGCTCCTCGGACCACTGGTGTCTGTGGTGCTGAACTCTGCGGTGCATCTTGAGAGGATTTCGAAAGCCCTGATGCAGGTAACAAGCAGTGTAGTGACATAAATGCCGTACTTTGTGGAAGGAAATAGCACGAGTGGAACATGTCACCAATTTACATTCCGCATTATTATGCAAATGTTTTTCTCAGATTTTTTTTATAGTCTATGCAAATGAACTCAGCATAACTTTCAAGTCTTCAACTGTTAGAGAATATTTTGAATGTTTTTAAACAAACCTCCCAATGTTTATTTATTTATTTTAAATAGAAACATAAATATTGTTAAAATGCTCTGTTCTAAACTATTTTGTACAGCAATGTCAAGACATTTTATGGGTTGTGAAGAATTGAAAATATTCACTTTCTTGACTTTGCAGCAGTAGGCGGTTGCGTTTGTATTGCAAGAATTTCAAAAAATGCATTTCAGAATTAACTCCATTAAAATGTACTCCACAAAAGTGAAATAAAAAATGTATCTAAATAATTTGGTTACTAAATATAAAATGCAAATACATTATTGAATTTAAAAGTTAAACAAAAAATAATCAAACTCACCTTGGGCAGTGATTATTTTAAAAACCACTTAGAGAGATTATTTGTACCACTACTGTTAAACATACCAGCTTTGACATTGAGAATTCACCCATCAATCCATGATGCAAACCGCTTCACCTCATGAGGGTTTCCCAAGATATTGAATAAATGACAACTGGACAGTTCAGGTTGTTTTAGATGTTTTTAACACTTTTCCTGATTAAAAGGGTTCAACACCCACACTTCACCGACTGTTATTGCACAAACACAATCGTCAATGTGAAAATGTACATTTAAAGGGGATTGTGTACTTATTTACAGAATCACAGCTTTCTGCAAGGCTGTTCAAATAAATTTCTTTTTTTCTCAGGTGCTGGAGTTGGACGTCACAGATGTCCATATTGTAGAAGAACGAAGTCACAATGCCACAATAGAAACAAGCTCAGATTCCAATCACTCGACTCATGTACGGAGGAAGCATTTTCTTTTCTTTACAGATGAAAAGATCTTTTCTGTGCTCACAGAGATCTGTCGGACATTAGGTATTGGGACCTAATCTGTTTTGCATTTTACGTTGTGGTTGTGTAGCCATCTAAATCCTTGAAGTCATTCTATTATGTTTTACTCGTAGGTTACTATGGCAACATTTTTCTGCTGACGGACCACTTCTTGGATCTGTACCGCCAGTCATCAGCGTACCGGAAGCAGGCCGCAATGATTCTTAATGAGATCATCAGAGGCGCTGCTGGCATGACTCTCGTTACAGAGGGAAAATGCCTGGAGGGTGAGGGTGGAGGACTTCTTCCCTCTCAGGAAGACCTTAAAGCAGCTGTGATGCTGGTCATGGAGGAATACATCAGCCTCAACAACTGGAACTTGATCACAGTCAATGAGGAGACTGACAGAGATCGACTGGACCAACAGGTGAGGACAAAGACGCCTTGTTTAGTTGTTATTATTAGTTCAGGTTGCAAATACTTCAAAATACTTACCCACAAACCTTTTTTCTTGATTTTTGTTTAGTGTTTACCTTCTTGTTTTTACATTTTGGATCCACTGTTTGAGCATTACCCCAAATGTAAGAAATCTTCAGTGTCAAAATAAACCGTAAATATTATATTATTATATTTTTAAAGCTTATTTCATAATGATGACAGAATTTGGGACTACTGTTTGATAATCTCTGAATTTAATTTAACACTGTATTTTAAGCAAATCAAGGAACCTCAGTAATCCATAATGTTACTATTTGCCCGTTTTCTTTCTGTAGCTACTGCGGCCGCCCGTCCTCCTCTCCATATCCAACAGTCATGCCGACCGCCTTCAAGTCATCCCTTCTTCTCGTGCCTCCCCGCCCACTTCAACAGTCCACCAACTCAATAGTAACATTTGGCAGCTGTGCATCCAGCTGGAGGGTGTGGCCTGCTTCGCTCAGGCCCTCGGACACCACTTCCGTCCCCTGCTAATGACATCACTGTACCCGGTGCTTGAGAAAGCGGGCGAGGAAACGCTTCTGATCAGCCAAGCAGCACTGGACTCCATGTGGGACATCAGCAAGGCCTGTGGCTACTTATCCCTGAAGGAGTTGATTAATGAGAACTCGGACTATCTGCTCAATGACATCTCGCTTAACTTGCAGAGGCTCAGCCAGCATCCGCAGGTCAGTTTTATAGTGCTAGAAGCCCTTTAAAGTTCTTGCTATTCTCACACTTGGTCCATGCCGACCCCCATGCTAGCAAACTAAGAAAATTTGATCTGTTTTTAGAGGATGTTATTCAGTTTAAGAATTCTCTGCAGGTAATTCAACCTCGGTGTTATCGATTTAGGCCTGCCGTGAAAACGAGTACTGTACCCGTATTTGACATCCCGCCGACAATGTTTATAATTTCCTCCCGCTCAAACAACTATTTGAATGTCACCATTCTCAATACATGGAAATACACTTTAAATGCAGTGTGCATAATATTGTGGACACTTCCAAGGTTTGATGTTGTCTTTGTCCTGTTGTCCAGGCTCCAAGGGTGCTGACGGTGATGTTGACTCACTCTGACTCCACCTTGCTGCCTCTGGTCCGAGACATCATCCAGGATGTGCTCATGGCCCTCGACCTCAGCTACGATCACACCGCCTCTCTCTTCTGCTCTGTACTGCACGCCCTCATGAAGGCACTCGGTGAGATCTCACATTTGATAAGACGGAAGGAGCAGACTCTAATTTGTATTCCTGTGTGCTTTTAATCCAGCGAGATGGTTTCCTTTGACTTCTGGAAAAACCAAAGAGTCTTCCCGGTCAAAGCAAACCTGCGCCGACCAGGAAGTCTTTAACATCCGCCAGTTCCTGCTGGACTACCGTAAGCAGAGAGAGCTGGCAGAAGGCATTGGAATAGAGGAAGATGACCCTGAAGACTTGGGTAGGATTCTGTAGCTACAAGACTAACCCCATGCAGAGGAAAGTGCAATGTAGAGCCAAGTATGCAGCATTATCATGAATTTATTTGTGCAAGGGACAGCTGAGGGCTGGATGAATTCACCTTCCGAGGTCATGTCAGTGTCAAAGTATAAGCAGGGCTCCAAACTGTTTTTTTACTAGGAAATTTGTATATCACCCCCGTGCGATTAAATGAAAATTTTACTATGTCGTGATTCAGCTGAACTGACACGTAACTTCTACGTCTTTGCAGAGATTACTCCCCCCACAGATTTTCAAGAAGACAATGATGCTGATGGTTGTGATGTGGAAGCAGAACTTCCCACCCACCTCAGCATTACCAAAGACGTTATGGAGCGTTGTATTCATCTGCTGTCTGACTCAAATCTCTACCTCCGACTTAAGGTACTGTGGCTGACCCTAACTTTTCATATACGTGTATTGTGCAAATGGGGCACACACAGCAGACTTCTAGCCAAACAGAATGCATTCTTGTACGTGTCTCCTTGTTTGCGTTTTCCATCAGGTGCTGGATGTACTGGAGCTGTGTGTTAGTGTGCTGAGTGAGAGGGAAAACGAATTGTTACCCATGGCCCATCGTTGCTGGCCCCCTCTCCTGCAGAGACTGACCGCTGATGACCCACTAGCCGTCCTCAGAGCCTTTAGGGTACGTACAAAATAATCAGACAGTATTATGCTTAAATAGAAGCTCCTACAATCCCAAATAGAACATATGTGCTTCTACCCTCCAGGTTTTGTGTACTTTGGGTCATACCTGTGGTGACTTCCTGAGGAGGAGAGTCTCAAAGGAGGTTTTGCCAAAGCTGACCTCCTCTCTGGTTAAGCAGGCTTCCATTAGTGCTAAATCAGGACCGGTCTACACTCGCACGCTGGCCTACAAACTGCAGCTGACGGTACTTGAGGGGCTGGGCTCACTTTGTCAGAGCTTGGACCTGGGTGAGTGAACACACAAATGTCCACCTAATTCCCGGCCGGGCATGCTGCAGTAGCGGCGCATAATGGATCACCCAAGCTTTGAGAAAGATTCTGTAAATTACTGGTTGCCCCCCCCCCGCCCACCCCCATTCATTTAAAAAATATTTAAGAGATTGGGAAAAACAAAAAATATGGGAGCTAAACCACTCGTATAGCGGGTCCATACCCGCATGCACGTCCACATGCAGTTACACCAGCAGATGGCAGACATACAACAGTGGAAAATAACTACATCGAATGGGTACGTGTACAATTAATAGTTATTTACCTTATTAATCTATTCAGATACACAAAATAGACATTAACTGGTTGAAATCAAAATATGCGGGATTGACATTTTTTTATACAAACACTTTTTAAATTGTTTAAGCACTGTACCTTAAAAACAATTGAATAGGTTTATGTTTTATTGCTCATGAGAGTAGCTTTATTTGGAAGAGTCTAACGCCATTGCAATCTATACATAAACAGAAAGCAATTACTGTGTGTGTGCGCGCGTGCGCGTATTCATATTACATCATGTCTCACAATACTCGGTGGAATGTAGTACGCCTTAATTTACAGAAACTGCTGCAAGCATTTTTTTTTCCCTCAAGGTCAATTTTGTGCCAGTGTAATGAGAGCTGTTCCAGTCAATTTACAGCTTATATTCTTTAAGGAGAATCCTGCAGGGAATTGTATGGTTGAGCTCCCACAAGTAGTGTTTTGTTCACTAATTTTTTTGCCATACTTATTTAAACCTCATTTTCTCCTACTAAAATGTGAATGAAAATTGCCTTTGGGAACATGGATATTTTTTTAATTATGTCTAATTTGCTTAAGGTCCAAATATTTTTCTTTTATTTTCCAAAAGTTAAAAAAGTATATATTGATTTCCCCCTTTCCTTGATAGCTGTTGTTTTACACAAAATAAAGTTACCACTGCAGCACTTAAAATCAATGAAGCACCTCCTTGTTATGAATGCCCAGTCAGCAGCTCAAAAGGTGCACACGTCATGCATGCACGCAATGTGGCACGTCATTGGTAACACCACCAAAACTAAGTACTGCCCATACCCATGTCATCTGTGGTAGAAATTCACCTCTCCTTACCTTTACATGGTAGTTTTATAGTTGTTAGTGGAAGTTAGACTTTTTGCTACATGGTGTGTTTTTTTTTTTTGTTTGTTTTTAATGGAGTTGAACTTTTATTCAGGCAAGAAAAGACTTTCTTAGCAAGGTGTTGAGCATGTCATTGAGCAACATGAGAGAAACCGTCTGCATGCCGCATCACTCGCGTGAATACCGATTTGGCTCCAGCTTGCCTTTGGGACGCCCGCAGCAAGCCAATTAGCGAGCCTCAGTCACACAGCGAGCCGCGGACACCGAGACGGCAACTAAAGTATTCTATGTCCCCCGGTCGGCTCTATCTGCTTCAATCCCACCTTTTCTTCATTTACAACAGAACCACGAACAGCACCTGATTATTTGTGACTGCTGGTGCTATATTCCAAGTATCCACAAAGAAGCTGGTCATGAGTGCAAGCAGCAGCAGATAGAAGAGAAGAAAGGGGATGGAAGTGGTAGCTGAATAATCCCATTGAACTGGGAAATGTGCACCGCTTCTTTTATTCTTGACACGCCGCGAGTGTGGGTCGCCCCGGAGAGAGAAATCGACACGTTTTGAAATGAGGCTTGAAAGGAAGCCCATTTTGCACCTGAGGGAATGGCTAAGTGTCTGCCGAGAATGTGAGGATTGGACAAGAGGTGTGTGTGGGGGGGTGGGGGGTTGGAATGAAGAGAAAGTGATGAAAGAGTTGAAGCAACGCAACATGGAAGGGAAAGAAAAGTGGGCATTTGCCAGGTTGCGATAGTCCAGTTGGGGTGAGGCAGGGTCATGGCTTGGTGCACTTGAAAGTGTGCAGCAAGAAGCCAGCCAGACATGAAGGAGTCAGTTGGGCTTTTTACACCAACCCACCACCGTTTTAAAATAGGAAAGGGGAGCAGATGAAAGCCTGATAAGCACAACCACCCCGCTGTGAGTCTTCCTCGCTCTACCAGCCCTGCTAAGGGTTTAAAGATGCAAAGTCTCAAAAATTCTTCTCTTGTCTTCATCTTTCACCGTCTTGCAACAGGGATATTGATCAAACTCTGAAATGCTCTGAGCTCCTCTGTCCCTACCAGTGTTTTATTGAGCAGAATATTTTGGCCACCAAGGAGTTGTGCCACAGTGGAGGTCGGCGTGGATTGAGCTGAATGTTCTCGTGTTGTCCTTCTTGAGGTGGCAAAAGTCTTGAGTCTCCTCTTCTACTGCACTTCATTTTGCTTCAAGACTTAATTAATTAGTGATCAGTTCAAAGCAATTGGCAGAATTTTGTGGAACCTTGAAAGTCCAACACAGTCCAGTCTATGACGCTGGTTCACTTTCCAGTTCTTTGAATTCCCAAACTACTTTTGGATAGTTTTTCCTTAATCTTTTTTTTCTGTTTTGTTTGCTGTGTATTTCCAGATGAAGAAGACTTAGATATTGTTTGTGATGCGTGCCTGCCCTACCTGAGCTGCAGACAACCCATCGGACTGCAACAGGCCTGCTTAAGGTAAAACCAAACATCACCAAATGTCAGTAAAAGTCATCTTTACTTGCCAGTGTCGAATCGTTCATTATTGGAATACAGTCGTAAATAAGGTAGGATTTAAATTGCCCAAGTGTAAACTCAAGATAATCATGATGAATCTTCATCATCCTTCAAACTTACTTAATTGAAACCAACTTTTATGCTGAAGTGTTGAAAAGAATCCAATTACCGTATTTTCCGCCCTAAAAGGCGCACCTAAAAACCTAAAATTTTCTCAAAAGCCGACAGTGCGCCTTATAGGCCAGTGCGCCTTATATATGGATCAACTGATGAATTTGTTGATCCATACTGGTTGTACACAGTGCTCTGCCAAAATGTTTCAGTACGTTTTAGTACGACTAATAAATTACAAGGTCGCATCGCTTCCCAGCATTACGGCAACTGTAGTCAGGGGGCGTCACCGAATAGCTGTTGTACCCGCGAGGCTATTTCCTGTCAAAATAGGCTGCTCTGTTAATGTTTCGAGTAAATCTACGGATCGATATGGAAGGGAAACATAGGTAAGTAGTACCAATGCGTTAGATCGAACTTTAGTCAGTTCCGATCATTTTATAGGAGATCGTTTGAGAAACGCGATTGTTTACACTTTGCTGAGGCTCATGGGAGATTGCGAGGTGAGGCTCGTGAGACTTTGCGGATGGCTAATGCTATTGCGATAGCTGCTATACGTACCAGGCTATTTCATGTCAAAATAGGCTGCTCTGTTAATGTTTCGAGTAAATCTACGGATCGATATGGAAGGGAAACATAGGTAAGTAGTACAAATGCGTTGGATCGAACTTTAGTCAGTTCCGATCATTTTATAGGAGATCGTTTGAGAAACGCGATTGTTTACACTTTGCTGAGGCTCATGGGAGATTGCGAGGTGAGGCTCGTGAGACTTTGCGGATGGCTAATGCTATTGCGATAGCTGCTATACGTACCAGGCTATTTCATGTCAAAATAGGCTGCTCTGTTAATGTTTCGAGTAAATCTACGGATCGATATGGAAGGGAAACATAGGTAAGTAGTACAAATGCGTTGGATCGAACTTTAGTCAGTTCCGAGCATTTTATAGGAGATCGTTTGAGAAACGCGATTGTTTACACTTTGCTGAGGCTCATGGGAGATTGCGAGGTGAGGCTCGTGAGACTTTGCGGATGGCTAATGCTATTGCGATAGCTGCTATACGTACCAGGCTATTTCATGTCAAAATAGGCTGCTCTGTTAATGTTTCGAGTAAATCTACGGATCGATATGGAAGGGAAACATAGGTAAGTAGTACCAATGCGTTAGATCGAACTTTAGTCAGTTCCGATCATTTTATAGGAGATCGTTTGAGAAACGCGATTGTTTACACTTTGCTGAGGCTCATGGGAGATTGCGAGGTGAGGCTCGTGAGACTTTGCGGATGGCTAATGCTATTGCGATAGCTGCTATACGTACCAGGCTATTTCATGTCAAAATAGGCTGCTCTGTTAATGTTTCGAGTAAATCTACGGATCGATATGGAAGGGAAACATAGGTAAGTAGTACCAATGCGTTGGATCGAACTTTAGTCAGTTCCGATCATTTTATAGGAGATCGTTTGAGAAACGCGATTGTTTACACTTTGCTGAGGCTCATGGGAGATTGCGAGGTGAGGCTCGTGAGACTTTGCGGATGGCTAATGCTATTGCGATAGCTGCTATACGTACCAGGCTATTTCATGTCAAAATAGGCTGCTCTGTTAATGTTTCGAGTAAATCTACGGATCGATATGGAAGGGAAACATAGGTAAGTAGTACCAATGCGTTGGATCGAACTTTAGTCAGTTCCGATCATTTTATAGGAGATCGTTTGAGAAACGCGATTGTTTACACTTCGCTGAGGCTCGTGAGACTTTGCGGATGGCTAATGCTATTGCGATAGCTGCTATACGTACCAGGCTATTTCATGTCAAAATAGGCTGCTCTGTTAATGTTTCGAGTAAATCTACGGATCGATATGGAAGGGAAACATAGGTAAGTAGTACCAATGCGTTAGATCGAACTTTAGTCAGTTCTGATCATTTTATAGGAGATCGTTTGAGAAACGCGATTGTTTATAGAGGGCTCGTTGGTTATTGGCTAGTGGATGCATACCGCAACCCTAGTCAACCTCAGTTTGATGCAGTATAGCTTCTATTTTATGCGCCTTATAAGCCGGTGCGCCTTATATATGGACAAAGTTTTAAAATGGGCCGTTCATTGAAGGTGCGCCTTATAACCCGGTGCGCCTTTTAGGGCGGAAAATACGGTACTCGCAAATATTTGCAAAACGTCACCCAGATTGAATTGAATGTTTTTCCTCTTCTACAGTGTCTTCCACCACTTGATCCAGGTGGACCCCGATGCCTTCTGGTTGACGTTAAATGAGATCCACTGCCCGTCTTCCTTTGTTCCACCGCATCCCGACCTGCAGCCCGTGCAGCTGAGTGGGATGGGACGCCCCAGAGATGAGTACTCAGACAATGTCCTCAAATTACTGCGGGAGGAATTTGGGCAAACAGGTGATGAGTAAAGCTAATTGTGACTAATGCACTTCCAATGGACAATTCATTTAAGAAGACGACTCGTGTTTGTACAGATGTTGTAGACATTTTCACTAAAGTTCTAATTTTCTATAATCAACCAGGTAATCTTTGCCTGTTACTGTCACATCTTTTTATCGTGTACCCCCCCCACTCCCACCTAATTATGATTAACAAAGTAATTTTCCTGAATATACTGAAAAATTGTTTTGCAAAACGATATCAATGCAAATCATGATCATAATGTTAAATCATTTCCATTCAATGAACATTAATTGACCTGAGTGTGTTTGTCACTCATCTGTATTCCAAATACATACCTCATTGTTAAAACCTTGCTTGAATTATTGTCCTTCACTGCTAAAACAAACCATCTTAAATGACTTAGTTTCTATTATTATTGCTGACAATGTGCACCTTTTTATATATTCAAAGGCTCTTACGCTTCTAAGTGTAACGAAGGAAAGTGTGTCTCTGCCAAGCAGAAAGTCAATGAAACCAGGTGAACAATGTGGCGGTAGTCTTTGAACGGCCTTCCTTCTGTTATTCACGAGCAGCCGACATCACCCATCACAGCATGTTATTGCTCTTAAGCCTTCGCCATTCAGGTTATGTTTCAACAATAGAGGCCCAGTCCTTCTCCGTTATCGCATCACCTCTCTGGTCGGGTAAGCCACCTCATAGCGCCGTGATGAATGTACCAGGCCTCCGGTGTGAGGAAACAAGGACGGCACCTTTTCCATTTAGGCCGCTCGACTTAATGTAAAGCAAATGTGGCGCGCCGTCTCTTTATCTCAACTGTGTGCCGCAGCTATTTATCCCTCTGCCAGCGCTGACAACAGCACCATTAGTCATCAGCGGCAACACAGGTGGGAGGGTCCTCAGACACACACACACACACACACACACACACACACACACACACACACACACAGCATTTGACAAATTAGTATGTTACAGTAGTGCAGAAAAAAAGTGAAACGAATGCAAATACATGAAGTGGGATTATAAATTCTAATTAGGACAAAAAGTTGTTCGTGTTTGTGTGTTGATGTGTGTTTTTAAGGGGTGGGGCAAGTGACGTCTGGTGCTCAATTATACATCTCGGGTTGTCAATTCACCACGCAGTTTGTTACAGTCCTCAAATAGTGGGGTCGGCACAATGCCAAGGGGGAGGGGGGGGGGGCATGTGACCTCAGGGAACATGTTAATTAGGATACAATGTTATGCAGAGGTGCACTTATAGCAAATATATAGACAAATGATCCTACTTATAGTCACCAAGGAGTGTTTGGTTGGGGGGCGTGAAATATTTTCTCTTCCCAGGAGGCATAGCATAAAATAATTTGAAAGCACTCATTAAATATAAGGCCTGCTCCTTGGGAGCGTATTCATTTTACATTTCTGTGTTTAACGCTGTCAGTCCAATAAACAGCAGCATATCAATAACTTTTCCTTGCCTTTGCTCAAGTAGCAACATATCTAAAGATAGGTCAACCATCTTAGGGTTTTTTTGCTCACAACACTAAGCCCAAAAAAATCGACCAAGCGACAGCCTATAACAAAAAAAAATGTCTAAGTCAAGGTACCACTGCACTTAATTTGTTCATATCTGTATTTTAACTATAATTTTCAGTACAAAGGATGAGAGTATATTTTTCAGCTTGATTAACACACGGGCAGATAGAATAGAGTAGGGTGGGGTATTTTGAAAAAAATATATTTATATGTGGGTTTGATTGAGGCACTGCTGCATATGTAGGCACTTCACATATAGCAATGACACAACAAAGACAGTGAAAACGGTAATTATTTGTTATGAATAGAAAATACAGTTTCACCTCCTTGCTTTTATTTACAAATATGGGTACATTTTCTTGGATAATATCAAGTAAGGCAAAAAAATGACACAATAAGCAATGTTTGTATGCTGTTTATTTTCTGTGAGGCATACGCATTAGCATGAGCTCAAACTGTGCACAGAGCAATTTACATGTTCATGTTTCCTTGACTAGTCTTCAAATCATAGTAACCGGTGGAAAGAGTCCGCAAGATTCTTGATTGAGTGATTTTCAGGGACTGCTGTTGTTCTTGTGAATAGCGCAAAACTTTCCACAAGATCTTTGAGGCAAAATAGGTCGCATGCTTATTCATCCGCATCATCCCAAATATTCACTCTGTCCCCTTTGATCCCTTTGGAGGGAAGCAGGATCCACACGGGTTGAGGCCTGGGCTCCATTCAAGCATGTACACAAGATTATTAGTGGTTACAAAAATGGCAGCGATGAAATGAATTCTCTTAAGCCATTGCCGATATCACAGAACCGCTCAGAATCGTGAACCAACTTCTTGGAGATTGGCAGACAGGTAAATACTAAGATAGGTTTCTGAAAGAGTCATTCATCTTTCTGTACAGCACTTTTGGAAAAGCAGTGGAAAATAAGAAAGAAATGAAATGAACAGAAAACACAGAAGAAGAAATTACAACAACATAATTTAACAACCAAATGATCTTTAAAAAAGGGGAGTGTAATGCGCCATCTTTTTATAACACCTCTTTGGAAAAAAAGGAACTTCATGCATTCACTTCATGTCGTATTATACAGTGTCATATACAAAGTACATTAGAGGCTTACAGTTGAAAGGATTGAGGCTTTTCTAATGGCTGATAAGCAAAAGAACATTATTATTATTATTAAAATACAAGGATGAATATACCAAGATTGTATTTCTTCTAAGAAAGTCTCCTAAACAAAGAGCACATTCATAATTTTGTATGTACAGTATATATTTACTAGGAGAGATCCATGTGGATTAGCCAACTTGACTTTTCTTCCATTCTTGAATGTAATAGCTCAGACTGGATTCACTGATGACAATCACTGAATGAAAGCACGAGTTTACCTATGATGTTAAGAAAGGCAATAAATACATTTGTGTTTCCCATTGCAGCCAAATCACTGTCGCTTGCTTAGTTTGGTAGCAGAATTACACAAGAACTATTTCAAAGTAGCCTGTGATTGGCTGCATTTCAATCCCGGGGGTACTCTGCATCTCGCCCAAAGTCAGCTGGGATATGCTGATGGATGGACGGACAGACAGACGTTTAGCATCTACCATGCATGACTTGCGAGAGGTTGTTTTGATGACTTGTCTGTAAGATGGTAAGTGAGTTCATGAGCAGGATCATGCATTAAAAAGTGCTATCCACAAAGTTTGCTTATGGGTCATGAACGAACCTATTAAATGTCGATGCAAATCCAATGGCAATGTGTAATAAAACACAACTTTAGTTCAAGTTTAAAATGGAACAACTTTAAAATATAGATTAATGATGTTTATGGAAACAATGTTAGTTAACAAAGCAAGCAAAAAAAAAACGCCGACTTGCTTTTACTTCTATTTTTAAGTTGAGGGACAATACAATACGATGAAATAGTTTTATAGAAGTTTGTTGCCTTGAAAGTTTTTTACACTGCAATCAAAATGGCATTCTCTGTCCATTTGCACTTTTACATCATCCTTAATGAACCAACAATCCTGCTAAGTAACATTTTTACTTTTTTTTCAATTTGCCTGCTCTCTATCTCTATTTTGCAACTAAGGGTTGCAAGTGCCCATTTTATGTGTAAAATGAAGTCAAATTGGTCGTTTTAGAAAAATGGCACATCAGATTCTCTTGTGATTACCATGATGTCATCAGCGACTGACAGTGAGCAAAAACATCAAATAAATATTAAAAGGTAAAGCTACACATTTCCATCACTGAGCTCGCAATAAGCCGTGTTTAACATTTATATGAGATAGTGGGTTTGGCACTGTTTGGGAAGTGTAGCTTTTATGCACGTCGTAATTTGTAATCTGTGCTTTATTTTTTCAGATGTAATCAGATTACAGCACACAACTGGGCTCATTGGAGCAGTCATTGTTGCTATGGTTACTGTCCACATCTCTCTTCCTCAGCTCTCTGCCTGCTTGGTGCTGATCACTGTCGTCGGGGTGGCTGTGCTGCGTGGCGGAGGAAAGCCGCTTGCTGTGCTTCTGAGAGCGCCCCTCATTTTGAGGGTGGCTGTGAGCATGCTCGAACCCCAAATCGCCTTTGGTATCATCCAACCCCTGGAAGTTGTCATACTGGTTACTGGTGATGATGTCGCTCTCGGCTACTACCTGCAAGTAAGCGCGCACGCGATGGTGGCGCGCCCCTTCTTCGTCACTGAAGTCAATGACTCGGCATTCATAAGTGCCCTCGTCGGACGACTTGATGCGGGAGAGGCGGAGCTTGTGAGAGATGTTACTTCCCACAACCTTCACTACCTGGTAACAAATGAGAAAAAAATAACCAAAACATGGCCAGGAAAATGAAAATCATGCCCCACAGTATCCACAGTGGAACTTCGAAGTGATTGTAAAGTGCCCTCATATACACACACACACACACACATTGGGAAAGCTCTGCGTGCGTGTGTAGCTCTAGTTTCATTTCCCTTTGGCTAAATTAAACGATCCTCTCATTACAACATGCCTGCAGTTCATATTCCCGGATGATGGCTTATACAAACACAGCCTCGACGCTCGACATTGTGACCATTCGCACAATGCAATGAGCTCTGATACAAGAGCTGTATCAAAAATTGCTGATGATACCTCTTGAATTTGTTAAGTGTAGGTTTCAGTTTTACAGATTGCAGAAGGCACAATTAACCTGTTGCTGTTCATTCGATAAGTGACGGCTTCACGCGACCTCTAATCAACATTGTGTTCAACTAAACAAGATTTCACACTGGCTGAATACAGTAGCAGCGCCAATTGTCTACTATTTTGGGAAAGTACGCCTTCCAAATTTGGATGTGCTCACTTAAACCAAACTAAATAATGTATTGTTTGGTGTAAATGGAACTATAGAGTGAATGTGCACATGCATGTGGATCATCGAAAGCTATCGGATGATTCAGGCAACATCTTTAACTTGGCGTCTGCTCCTATGGATATGGATGCCAAGTTTATAATGATTTTCCAGCTGTACAAACACACACGCACACGCGCACACGCACACACACGCACACACACACACGCACACATGCATTAATTCATGTCTATAAAAATATGGAACTCATTTGCGTTTCCTTTGAAAAGACTTAGGGGATGTGGAAGCTTTTGTGATATCAATTTATGAAGGTGCAGTATGTAAAGTACTTAAAAATCATGAAACCGTGATCACAAATACAGATTTCTATTTTTGACATAATCCTCCTAACGGTACGCGTTCTGTTATTTACTAATTTACTCAAAATGACAGCGATGAAAGCTCGTCATTGAAGATAGTCAGCGTATGCAGTTAAATGAAAGGAAATTATGCATTCGTACCTTATTTCTTCCTACATGATCCTTTCAATATGCCAAGTTACCATGGAAACCCGAAGGGACGTATGAACACATACAATATGATTAGCTTCCCAACCTGTCTTCTGACCCTGCCATTTCTGAAAACCAGCATTAAGTGACTGTGATGACCATCGAGGATGAGAGGACCTTGTAGATACGATGATTGCATAATGCGTCAAGTGCAAAAAAAAAAAAAAATCCCTGAGTGTGAAATGTGATAAGGAACACCGGCAAATCAGCCAGAACAAGAAATGTAAATGTAATCAGAATGGCGTTGGCGCCTCGTGTAATCATCTAAGATTCTTAACAGCAGAGAGGCCATTAACTCACGCTTATCTTTGTTGCATCCTTTGGCAGCTCCTCCTCCAGAGATACCTGCATGGGAAAAAATCAGAAGAGTAAGGGTTACATCCCAATAAGATGAGAACAGAAATGTGCTTTAAAGCAGCGATTCTCAATTGTTGTCACTCAGGGACTTGCATTTTCCATTTGTCACGTTTGATCAAATAAATTCTTTGAAAATATTATATTTTGAAAAAAATATTTACTTTACTTACAATATTATGTACTTTACTGTACAGTTCAGTTCACTACCATCAAAGTATGTATGCCTCTATGACCATTGAACAACCTTAGCTAGTCTTAATGATGTGATGTTTCTTTCTCAAGTTTTTAGTTATCTCGATGTTACCTCATTGGTTTTCCACGATTGTCTGTCAGTCCAGTCCATATGGTTGCGGATGTACCACCACTGGATCTCGAGAGAGTAGGAGGGCATGCCTGCCCCCCTGAACGAGCAGGCCATCTCCACATCTTGACCCCTCTGAGCGGTCACATCATGAGGCACCTCCGTAAACATGGCTGGACACACAAAGTTGGTTGGAGTTAGAGCGCCGCTTAAGTGCACCTGACTTACAAAGCAATATACTATGAATGTGTGTTCTCGTGTGTGTGTGTGTCTGTCTGTCTGTCTGTCTGTCTGTGCATATATCTTGCATATTGAATAACCATTCAAAATGTTCCACAATGCTATACGTAGTGATTTCCCAGTCAAAAGAAGAAAAAACCAAAAGGTAATTCATAGCATCAATGTAACACCTACTCACAACATGCTGACATGTCTGTTAGGGCTTAAAGTACTTGTCTCCTCAATCGCTGATGCTGAAATGCCGGCAATGAGGAATTTCCCTTTTGTAAGGTTCACTACAGTGCTAATGACTAGAAAACCTTGTAAATTTATGATTTTTTTAAAAAGATTTTTTACAATAACGCAATGTTTAGGTCTACAGTTCAAGATGTCTATTTTCAAGACAATCCAAATTAGTATTCCTTATTAAATAACGTGATTTATAATCATGATTACAGTAATAGCCATCTTGAAGCGTATTTACGCTCGACCAATATTTAAATTTGTGGGTTCATAAAGCAACAATGAAGCTTAATTTTCCCATTGCTAGTGGCTGTGTAAGGCTTGCTGATAGTTAACAGAAGGCATTGATGTACCTTGCACGTCTCTAGCACAGCCAATCACTCTAATGTGATCCCTTTCCTACTTCCAGCCACTAGTGCACTCATTCGCATAGTGTCCAGGGATTGCTAAAATATGCTGTGATGTTTTATCTAGCGTTAGTTCAAAACGGCATCCGTCAGCAGATGTGCGGTTATATGATTCATAAAGCATCTTCACTTTGAAAGAGTGTACATTTTTCACTGTAACCCTCCAATACTGGTGACTATTGATGTCATTCAAGGCACAGAAGCAGACATTCAGGATGCAGAAAGTGGCGCGTGACTGCATCTGTCAGATTAAACGCTGCTAGCTGTCTTTGTATAGGAAAGGAGAGGCGTGCAGCATGTGGCAGATACGCACTATTCATAGAGACAAAGGACACATAAAGAAGAAACTGACTTTGTATTAAGACACAAGAAAATCAACAGTCTTGGAATGATACGACCCCTGAATAGTAAACATGCTGTGTATATAATTGACGGGGAGGAGGGGGCTGAGGCATAGATCTATTTTTACTGGCCTTTATACTCACATCCCAGTACACAAATATCAATCAAGAGCCTCTTGAGAGGTCCTTTAACCAGGTATATTTATTTATTCATTCAGTCTTTTGTCAATTTATTTAGCAGCACGTGTTGAGAGAGGTTAGCATGTGTTTATAACGTTATGTATATAGCGCTTCATAGCTTTTTAATAAAAAAAAAAAAAGGTGGATTAGTAATTAACCAGTTTAAAATGTTGTTCTAAATTAAAATTACAGTAAGATTTATGTAAAATTTATTATTACTGCCCTCTGAGATTAATCAAGTTAAATGTGAAGTGATCAATTAACAAAATTTTGAACAAAAAGGGCTCTAAGAATTTTCATGAATTACACTTTACCGCGTTAAAAATATGCTGCGTTAGAAGAACACTACAAGCCTCAAGTCAAACGTTGGATGGATGGATGGATGGATGGATGGATGGATGGATGGATGGATGGATGGATGGATGGATGGATGGATGGATGGATGGATGGATGGATGAATGAATGAATGAATGAATGAATGAATGACACCATTTAAACGAACATTCAAACAACTAGGGGGAGATAATAGCATCAGTATGAATGCGGCCTTTTAGCATTGACACAATTATCCTTCCTCTCCACAAATCTCCACTATCACATTGATTCAAGGCCTATTCCGAGGCAACTTGAGGCTATCTAATGTTGTATCACTTACTAAAAAGTCTTCTCTAATGTCCAGACTGCCACCCAGGAGAACTTATAACGTGCCCTCAAGTGTTGTCGTTATCTCCAAGACAAACCGAAGAAGGCACGCAGCCGCAGGCCAGCAATCAATGCTCGTATGCGTCCAAGTCGAGTCATTTAGCAGAGAAGGAAGAGGGGTGGGTCGCAGGAATTAACGCAGGAGAAAGAATCATGAGGCTGAGAAGATGTGAAGAAAATAAACGTTCACTAAAAAGAAAATGTTGGATTATGGGGCTGGAGAAGTATTCCATTGTGGCTCTAAAGAGCAAAAAGAAAAGAGGAAATGAGCTCCCACAAAATTGGAAAAAGCCGCCTTTAGTAGCCAGGCTACAGAATGTCCTCATTTATGGCGAGAAGTTTGAGCTGGCGTGTCATTTGTTCATTACATATTAAAACGTGCTTTCTGACAGAAAGTTAGCAGAGTTAATGCTGATGACTGAGTTCAACAAGTCTCTGGTCTATTCGCTTGAGCTGCTGCATTAAACCATATAGTGTATATGCTTTCCATGCATTACAAGCGAGCGTTCCGTAGTGTAGTGGTTAGTGCTCCGGACTCTCACCCCAGTGACCCGAGTTCAAATCCCGGTGGGACCGACGAAATATTTTATCATGGAAAAATTTGCAACACCCACCCTCACCCCCACTTTCTGATTGGCTGTTTGATCTGTGACGTCACTTGGACACTCCATTAGGTTACACCGCCATTTTCAAGTGTACCTAATAACAGGCCACTTTATTAGGGAAATATCATGGTCAAAGGTCACAGGTGGCAAGCTCTAGTCCTTGGGGCCGCATTCCAACATGTTTTCCAAGATTCCCTCGTTAAGTGCACCTGCGTGAAAAGTTTTAGCTCCTGCAGAACGTGAAAGGAGCTAAAACTTTTCACGCAGGTGCACTTAACGAGGGAATCACACGGACACTCCATTAGGTACACCGCCATTTTCAAGTGTACCTAATAACAGGCCACTTTATTAGGGAAATATCATGGTCAAAGGTCACAGGTGGCAAGCTCTAGTCCTTGGGGCCGCATTCCAACATGTTTTCCAAGATTCCCTCGTTAAGTGCACCTGCGTGAAAAGTTTTAGCTCCTGCAGAACGTGAAAGGAGCTAAAACTTTTCACGCAGGTGCACTTAACGAGGGAATCACACGGACACTCCATTAGGTACACCGCCATTTTCAAGTGTACCTAATAACAGGCCACTTTATTAGGGAAATATCATGGTCAAAGGTCACAGGTGGCAAGCTCTAGTCCTTGGGGCCGCATTCCAACATGTTTTCCAAGATTCCCTCGTTAAGTGCACCTGCGTGAAAAGTTTTAGCTCCTGCAGAACGTGAAAGGAGCTAAAACTTTTCACGCAGGTGCACTTAACGAGGGAATCACACGGACACTCCATTAGGTACACCGCCATTTTCAAGTGTACCTAATAACAGGCCACTTTATTAGGGAAATATCATGGTCAAAGGTCACAGGTGGCAAGCTCTAGTCCTTGGGGCCGCATTCCAACATGTTTTCCAAGATTCCCTCGTTAAGTGCACCTGCGTGAAAAGTTTTAGCTCCTGCAGAACGTGAAAGGAGCTAAAACTTTTCACGCAGGTGCGCTTAACGAGGGTCACTTGGAAAACATGTTGGAACGCAGCCCTTCGAGGACTGGAGGTCGGCACCCCTGGTTTAAGTGAAAAGTGCCACACCCGCCCTCACCCCCACTTTCTGATTGGCTGTTTGATCCGTGACGTCACTTGGACACTCCATTAGGTACACCGCCATTTTCACGTGTACCTAATGACAGGCCAGTTCATTAGGGAAAAATCATGGCCAAAGCTTAACTGAAAGTGAAAAGTGCCACACCCGCCCTCACCCCCACTTTCTGATTGGCTGTTTGATCTGTGACATCACAGGGACACTCCTTTAGGTACGCCGCCATTTTCAGGTGTACCTAATAACAGGCCACTTCATTAGGGAAAAATCATGGCCAAAGCTGAACTGAAAGTGAAAAGTGCCACACCCGCCCTCACCCCCACCTCCTGATTGGCTGGTTGAGCTGTGACATCACACGGACACTCCATTATGTACACCACCATTTTGTACCTAGTGCACCTAATAACTTTATGCATTTTTTGTACGTGTCAAGAATGTGTATTTGACTTCTTGCTCTTTATTTTGGGGGACACCAACACATACCGTTTTTTTCCGTGTATAATACGCAAAATTTAACTAATTTATTGTCCTAAAATCTGGGGTGCGCATTATACATGGGTACAATTTTTTTTTTTTTTTTTTTTAATTAAATTTTTTTTTTTTTTTTTTTTTTTTTTTTTTAAGAAAATCATGGTACTGGTACGAGTATTGATTTATGTATTGTTCTCTTCTTGTCATGTTGTGAAAGAATGTGGGTTGAATAAATACCGAAAGAACAATAGTGTGTTTGTACTGTGCTCTGGTAATTTCGTCAAAGAAGGGATAATAGTCCTCTTCTCTTCTTGACTGACAATGAATGTGATAGTTTAATACAATCAGCAAATAACAAAATGCGTATTATAGGTAATATTTTATTTCACAACACTTTGCCTTGTTCCTTTCGTCTCTGCTGTTCACTTCAAACACGCTCCATACGAACGCAATGCTCTCGTATCAAACGCTTGCTCGATCACCTGCTCGTTTGCTGTCACAATGTACCCTACACAAATCCGAAACATTTGTTGCGGCTCCGAGTCACGACGAGGGGCAAGTTTTGGTTTCCAAGGGTGTTTTTATTCCTCTTCAACGTCTCTCCCATACAGAGCCGCCTTTTTCACATGTCCGCACGTCACTTTCCTCTCTTTTCATCTGATCGCGGTGGTGCCTTTATGGGCAGTCGGAGAAATCAACGCCAACAAAAAAAATACATCCAGCCTAGTTAAGACCATACCAAAGACTATAAAAATGGGACCCATTGCCTCCCTGCGTGTGTGACGATCATTGGGACTTTAAAAAAAAAAAAAAAAAAAAAAATTAAAATAAAAATTAAAAAAAATTGGGTGCGTATTATACATGGGTACAGGCTTTTTTCCAGCATCAACATGCCATTGTTAGGGTGCGTATTATACATGGGGGCGTATTATACACGGAAAAAAACGGTATGTTAGGATCCTGAACTCTCTCCCCCCTTCTGCGTAGCGTCCTGTACTTTTGCGCTATGTTCTGACTGTCTGCTGTATGCACACTTGCTCCGTTTTGCTCCTCTTATTTATTGTGTTATTTGTTTATTTATTATTTATTCATCACTCTTATTATTCATTGTTTGTGCCTTCTTGTTTTTATTTTGTGTTGTTTACTTGTATGTATATTGTGTACTATGTCTCGTCACCGTGGAAGAGTGGAAACGTAATTTCGATTTCTTTGTGTGTCTTGGCATGTGAAGAGGTTGACAATAAAGCAGACTTTGACTTTGACATATTACACAACGTAAAACACATATACATATTGTCATATAAAGCAGTTAACCAAATGTCAGATTTTTGTTTTCATGCTAAAAAAAATAAAAACAAGGAATAAAAGACCAGACACGTTTGAACAGGTTTTAATGTTTATTAAAATAATAATAATAAAAGTAAATTTCAAACCAGCAATCCAATGTGAGATTGCAGTAGATATATTGGATAACAATATTTAGGCGTATATATGCATACACGTTATTTAAAAACTACTATAAGTGTTATAAAATAAAGATTACCCAAAGAGAAGCATAATCTCCCCGT
The DNA here is from genome assembly GCF_901709675.1 of Syngnathus acus. NCBI lineage: Eukaryota > Metazoa > Chordata > Actinopteri > Syngnathiformes > Syngnathidae > Syngnathus > Syngnathus acus. Next base: position 9,051,086 of record NC_051088.1, on the reverse strand, counting down.
TGTTGCATAACGGCGCATCCCTTCATGCAATAAAGTTAGCCGTTAGCTTGGAGAAAACGTGCATAAAAGAAGTGGTGTTTCACTGAGTGGTTCTTTCTTTCCTTGGCTTACATAGTTCACGCCAGGAGGGAGACGCAACACGTTCACTGACTGATCGTTGATGCACGGGGGGAAGGAAGGCAGTTCACCATTGACTCGTTCGCGAACAGGAAAGTCAGGATTCGTTCCCTCACTGATCCGTTCTCGCGATGAACTGGAAATGCAAATCACTCGCACACTGACTCACTCACAGATCCGTTCAGTTGGTGACGGGAAATGCAATTCACGACTCGTTCGTGAACGGGAAGTGACGTCATTTTCTTCTTCGTTTTGTTTTCCGGCGAGGTGGCACCAGCTTCAATGTGCATTACCGTCACCTACTGGTTGAAGTCATATGAACTGTAAAAAGAACGAATCACTTTAGTTGACTGAAAAGACTCGTTCTTTTGAACGAATCGTTCACTCACGAGCCAACACTATCGCATGACAGCTGATGCTAATGGTAACATTAGCCCCCAATTTTGCAATTTTACATTTGTTTTTTGAGAAAATATACAGGTGCTTTATAGTACTGAAAGGAATACGCTATGTAATTTTGGACAAGATTTATTTTTCTAGATCAAATTTCACCCATTAATAAAATTAATTTAACATTGTGCTCAGAAAATATCAATGGGAGCATAAAATGTTCACAGCATTCGTCTCTCCAAGCACACATTACGTATAACAGAGAAATGCTTTTTATGGAGCAATAATAAGGCTCTCATTTTGGCCCATGGTGACTTCATGCAGCAGCTCTGAATGATGCTGATTCTGCTCATTGTGTGCCACTGGTTTGCCACACGCTCCTCGTCTTATAAAAATGTCTGCATAAGAAGAAGTGAGGAAGATGCCACGATGCAGTATGAGTCAAAAGCGATTACAATGCTAATTGAGTGGATGCGCTGTTGCATCTTTGCACACATATGCGTATTATGTTTGCTCTGTTTTCATTTACCTTCAGCTAAATAGAACCATCCTCTCATTACCACGCTTAATTTAATGAACATTCTTAAATGGCTAGCTTAACCCAACAACAACCAAGTAGCTTCCTGTTCAACTTGAAGCAGGACAATTGAATTGAGATCAGATGCAAACATTTTTTCAATGATATCTTTTCAATGTAAAAATGACTCCCATATAGTTAAATGAGTTGTAGTGAATTCATAGAGGTTGTAAGTCAGTAAAAAATCCTAAATGATTTTCTATTTGCTTTGCTTATCAACTTTAACAGGAAGCTTTGACTTTTTCTTAATAACTTTATTATATTGCACAATATCTAATTCCTTGATGGATTGTTTTAAATGTGCAAAAACATCGGTGGTAGGATTCCAAAGTAGCTCTTTGTTTGGACACTGCTGGCATACAGCCATGGAAACAAAACAGTATGGTGCTCTGTACAAGTCTTGAAAGCAGTGATTAGTCACCGCAGGTTCGTCACAAGTAGCCATCCATTCGACAACCTGGCAAAAGTGTGAAAATAACAACAGATGGTGACTGTTAAGGTCATCCCTATTGTGTATTTTTGCCCAGTGCAGGTCTGATAAAAGCCATTCACATACAGTCATATTTAATCACTGTTTTAAAATCAGTACAATCCAAACTTGATGTGTTCGCTCGAATCTCGGTAGGCATTTTTCTTGTGTTTACTATGCATATACAAGGACCTTCCCACCAGCCAGCCTTGGTCTGTTTCAGTTTCCTGCTGTTTTTGGCCTGAATCCCAACTGCCGGCCCTACATCCCCACTGTGCAGGTTTTCCTCTTAATCAAACCACAAAAAGGTTAAAAGGGGATGCTGGGGCTTCCTCGCCTGCGGGGATCAACTAGAACAAACACTAAGGACGACTTGTTCTCTGCTGTAATCCGGTATATATGCGCAAGCAACTTCCACATTCAGCAAAACCAAAGAAAGTACTTTCTTGTGGAATAGCTCAATGGTTTGAACACTACAACAGGGAACAAGGCCAATGCACCCTGAGGATCTTTAAAGGTCTACAACAGGGACAATCAATCGGCAGCCTGTGGGCCGAATCCGGATCGCTGAGCCGTCTGATCTGGCCCGTGACAGGATTCCATAATTATGAGGATCAAAGAGAAAATATCATGTGGTTGAGGTATATTATAATATATACAAACTTTGACATTGCAATAGTTAGCACACTTTTATTTAAGTTAGACTCTGACGCCGGTTTACACACCGACTTTTTGCTATCTTGTAAGTGCAGAAACAAAGGGTTGCATTCCACATTCCATTGTAAAACATTTGTGGTCGCCTGGAGGTGTTATTAGCTATAGATGGAGCGCAGGAGACGGAGGTAATTGGGTCATGGTTTGACCATTTGGGCTTAAGAGAAATACGGGTGAATGATCCTTCAGGCTTGAGAGGTGGAATGTGGATGTATGAGATAGTCAATTTGAATATTTAGGCTGTTCCCTATAAGAAGACATACAAAGAAGAAGGGAGCATGTACGCACGCACACAAAATCAAATCTTTAATCAAGCAAAATGGCTGTGTCAGGGAAGTTCTTTTCCATCACCAACCAAGCCTTGTCCGGAGGCCACTTCCACTGGGGCGGACCTGATTCTTACATAAAATATACTACATGGTTTGCACTAAAGCAACTGAAAACAGCAACAACTTGGACTTTTGTAATCAAATGGAAAAGGTACATAAACATTCAACATCAAATAATAATGTTATCTATGTGATTTACGTATATTTCATATTTATTTGAAGGTCTGGTCCCCAAAGTGACTGTTCAGTAAAAATCTGGCCCTGTATATCAGACCATATTTAAATAAATAAATGACATACATGTGTTTAACTTTTGTCTGCAGAACTTGCTGACTGTGCATTATCGGACAGATGTAGCAGTGAAGCTTCTGCTCTTGTTATTTTTACGTGACAATGATGATTGAATTCATTGCTTGACACCAACACTTTATAATAGTGTGATTGGTTATTCTTATCTATTAGAGTGGAGACCATTCAGTCAAATAAGTGGCAATCATTCTTTTAATTGAAATTAATAAACATCAAGCCTTACTGTACAGTGCATGTCCCCACTCACTTCAATCCATACTCTCGTCAGTAATAATTAGCTGCTAAAGAGTCCCTCTCACGGCCTGATGATAAGCTTTGCGGTCTAGTAATGAGCCTTGGCACAGTATGGCAGAAAACAGCTGCCGATACCTTACTCGGGGAACCTGTAGGAAAACCTCAAAAAAGTCCAAACATGAGACAGTCTCAGTGAGCGGAATGTGCTCATTTACATTTGCTAATGAGCAATCAGTGTAGGACTACTCAGCGGGAAGTCTGAGCCCAATATTTCACGATTTTAATCAGCTGTCAAAATAACACAACCTGCTCACGTGTTCCCCGAGATAAGTCAAGAAATTCATGGATACATTTTCACTTCCATGTTTATTCCATACAGTGGCTTTTTTTTAATCAGGTTGAGAAAAACTGCCACTGTGGTGTGAGACAGCAGGTTTGCCTCGGTATTAATCCAATTTCACTTAATTGTATATTTATCTACAACGGAATATTGTTCCATTTATGCCAGTGACTGACAGAACAATGAAATGCTCTTCCCCTTGATGGCAGAAGCTACAATTAACTTGTGTGTCCAACCGTTGCCATATCACAAAAAAACAGCATTGTGTTCAACTAAAAAGGCCCACATTTGTGAGTAAATTGGGACCATTGAGATCATCATTCGATTTTTTCAGTCAAAAGCATTTACATTTCGTAATATTTCGGTTTAGTGGTGTTTAAGTGTCATGGATGAATAAATATTGGGAAACATGGTGGTAAGGAAATAAATGGCAAGCTCAAATTTAAATAATCCAAAATGATTAGAATATTGGGAAAAACGCATGTCATCTCACCTTACATCCACAGATAAGCACTGCACTTCAAACACACTCATTCTAGTATAACTTAAATTTCCACACAATAAACAGTGCTCCAAAGAAATTCCCTACTCTTAGAGGCCCACATTCTGCCATTCACTCAATAATATTGAATGTATATTGTCTCGATGCAGGCAAAATACCTCTGTATTTGGTAAGAAAACATAGTTCTGGTTCCTTGCAAATAAACTCTGCATTTATAATCTTTGAACAAACTATAAATGATATATTGTGTCCGTCCTCCATGGTGTGAAGTTTAATCAAATGTCTTGAAAAAAAATTGCACTACTCCAGTCAGTTGGTATTATACTAGTGTGCTCAAACGACTATCAGACAGATATTACAAAAGTCCCACAGCTCCAATGGAAAAAACGAATTATTCATTTAGCACCTTCACAATGGGGCATTTCCCTCCTCTCATTTAGCCCATATGCAGTACTTGTTCTGTATCATGGCCTTAACCTCACAACTGGCAAGGAGCAATCCAAACACATACTGCCAAACAGCCAGTCGATGAATTTGAAGATGTGGTGTACCTTGAGGGACACAGCAATCGATAAAGCCATCTCCAAGGTGAATCTCTACATCAGCACAGTAACACACACAGTGCAGACTCAGCGTTCTGCTCAATCAACTATTCTCAAAATACCAGCGTCTATTACTGGAGCCCAATATTTTTATTTGTATCAGCATCGAGAGGAAACAAGAGGAAAGGAAGTATAAATAATCAAATAATCTCAGGCATACTGTACATAAACTGATTGTGGGCTTTAATAAATTCAGTGTTGGACAAGCGAGTTAAAAAATGAAGGGAACAAAGTTTTTCAATATCAAATGAAGCAGTGAATCTAGTAGAATAAATAGCAAGAAATGTAGCAAGCTAAATTACAAGAAAATGACAAAAGTAGCTCAACTGTAGCTAAGCTTTTAACAAATCAACATGGTTTGGTTAATGGCCAGAATTCTGTGCACTGATAAAATATACTTTAGTTATTTAGTTTTAGTTATTCTTGTCAGCTTTATCTGTTTGCAACGAGAAAAAAAGAATTACAGAGGCCAAATTCTACAATTTACATTCTCGACTGGGATAAAAATGAATCCAAACAATGAAAAGAAAAAATATTTCCTCTACTCATACTTTTTATTCCGATTTGCAACTAGATTCATTTTTAGCTCAGTCCTTGGTGCATAACACCACAACATAAAGACTACAAAAATCAACAAAGAGCTGACAAAATAACACCCTCCACCTTGATTCTCCGTGCAGGTCATCTCATAATAATAGCATGCAACCTTTATTTTCTGCATCAAGATGGTGAAGTCAGAGGCTGCTGGCAAAAATGACAAGCTTTCCATCAGCTTTACTCTCCAGGGTGGACCATCGGGTGGAGGAAGAGGGGGAGATGAGAGGAGCCCTATCGGCAGACAGCATCTTATCTGCCTAGCCTCTCTAACGTGTGTGTCCTTTCCTGCACCGACACAGACGCAGAAATTAGATGATGACGGCAACGCGGAAGCCTGCATCTGAAATTTACTATTTAAAGGTGAGCCCTCCCTGCTGGGCCTGACTCACAACAGAAACTAAAGAGATAGGGGAGGGGGGGGGGATAAATCCGCTCAAGCTTGTTTCATTCCTTATGCATCAATCACTTCCCTGCCGGCGGCGCATACACGGATTGTAAACAAATATTAACATTGTGCGTGCCATAATTCTTCAAAAACAAGAAGAGCTGGATAAGGCTATTTTCTTTGACAACACACTTCCACAAGTAAATGGATAATGCTTGTGGGAAGTTGCAATATATAGTACATTTGCAATGCAACTCCCACTGATGGATTTGTTCCAAGTCACTTTCTCTTGTCCTCTATCAAGACACCTTACAGCTGCATTTTTAGAGAAGAATCATTTAGGATTATAAACAAAAGGAAAGACGACCTCGAGAAGATTTTGATTTCATCATGTTCCTTAACTCCACCAAGTGCTAAAGAGCAAAGCCGAGAGGTATTGTTGAGTTTTATGTCGAGCTCACCTCTCTGTCCGTCTTTAAACCGTGATTGTTTTAGTGTCATTATTTATTGACTGTGTTCATGTTTGTAATTTATTGTTTTACTGTCTTTGTTTTTATGTCTTATGTTTACTTTCTATACAGCGCTTTGTATGCAGCTGCGGTTGCTTTTAGCTGCTCTAAATAAAGTTGAGTTTAATTGAGTTGTATAACCTCCCTGCCTATCCGTGCTAGTTTTGACAGTTTTACGATGTCAAAATTACTGCTGTGAAAAAGGTCAATAAAAACAACAGAGCTAGTTGATTTAGAGGCTTAATTGGATTTCCGACAAAACTCTTGTGAACTCACCTTCTAATGAAAGCCCAGCAAGAATTATGGATAAAAAAGACCCAACATGGGGAGTGGCTACCCCCAGAAGGTGTGCAGTGCTAAAACTACGCAGGACAGTGCAGCTTTGCAGGCTGGCAAGACAGCTGAAAATAAGCTTTTCCCATCTGGCACAACTCCCCGCTGCTAGCCAACACAAGGCTTCCTTCACACATCCCCAGCCACATTTTTCTTCCTTTTTTTCCTCATTCTTTTCCTCCCTGAGGAGAACTGCTGTGCAACCGAGGCTCTCGTGGGACGAACTGATGACAAGGATAAATGAGTGAACTGGCTCTCTAGATGCTCTATCCTATATACAGTATATTTAAAACAAAAAAACAGGTACACGCTAGGCGGAAAGTACCTATTCCTACACTCGCACTCAAGCACACACACACACACATGCACACACACAACCACGTGCACGCGGGGCAGGCTCAGTGGATTTAACCAGCAGCACTTCCTCACACTTCCAATCCCTCGTGCATCTATTAAAGCTGACATTGACGTATGGATGGAGATTACAAGACAGACTGACGCGGAGCTTTATCTCACAATTAATGTCATCACAAACACACACATACATGCAAAAGGAATCACCTCATATATTGGAGGAAACAGGAAGGGTAGCTGGGTGAACTTTCTCCATAAAATAATGGAAAGAGAAACAAAACATTAGTCAAACTGGCGCTATCTCAACTCTTAACTGTACAAACAATGCTAAACAATGGAAGAAAAAAAGCAAATCTTCCATAAGCAAGCCCTCTTGCTAATTTTAACATAAGGTCAAATGTAATGACCTCCAATGAGATTTTAGATACAGTATTTCAAATATTCCATCCAATTGTCTGTCCATCCATCCATCCATTATCTGAACAAGAGTTGCGGGCGTGATGGAGCCTATCCCAGCTGACTTCAGGCAGTAAGCGGGTACACTCCGAACTGGTTGCCAGCCAATCACAGGACACACACATAGACAGCATGTATGTGTTGTGATATTCTGTTCCGATAAGAAAACCAGAAAACTGACCCTGGGATTGAACAGTGTTAGTTTACTATAGCACAGGGGAGTGAGTGGATTTGCAACATACTGTTGTCCAAACACAAGCGAAGATTAAGTAGGACTTTATCATGTGCACAAAAAACAGCCTGCAGTTAAATGTCCTCCCTCCTTTCTTCACCTCCTACTCCTCATCTCGCTGCATCCAAACATAATTTGCGGCAAGACGATAATAATAAAATGTCATTTCAACTCAGAGAAATAAGCTGGCCTGTGAGCCAAACTGAATATTGAGGGAAATTTGTGTTCTAGTGGCTGCTCAAAATTAAAAAAAGAATAATAATTGAAACTTTCTTCCAACTTGCTTGTTAGAAGATCATTGACTATTAAAGTTGCCTTCAAAAGATTTGACAAGAATGATCAGGGTGAAAGGCAGTCTCCAAGTGCCCACCCAGCTCTGTGATGGCCCTAGCACACTTAACATCATTCGCCCAAGGAGGTCTCCTTGCAAATCCTTATTTTGCACACCTCTACCTGCCACAAGATTCGCAACAGTGCAAAACGCTAAATTCTTCACGCTGCAATTTTTTGTGTTCTAATGTTTAAAATTGTCTTTGAATCTAACTTACAAAACAACAGTACAACTCTAAATATATTTTGAAGATTTTTATATGGTCTTAATCTACATTGTAGATAATACGTGGTGGAAAAGTGCCATCTGAGGCACCTGGCCTACTTTCTAAAACTTCTCCAAAATGTCTAAGGGAGCCACATGTGATTATTACAGCGCAAAACCAACTGTACTTTGAAGCGAGCACCGCCCTTCTCGGCATCAGCTCCAAAAGATCTTTTCATCTTCTCTGTGGCTGCCACGCTAGTGACATCTCCGCCAAATTTCCACCAATGAAGAGAAAGTAAAGACAAGAGTCAGAACAGGAAGGTAAAAGAGGAGGAAAAAGGTGCAAGATTATCTTTTTTTTTTTTTTTGAAGCGTGAAAAGTGTCTCATCTAATGAGGACACGGGACATCATCCGACACTGAGATTTTGCACTGAAATAAATTTGAAACGCGCTTATGCGGCGTTTAATCAGAGTCGACCTAGGGACTAAGATTTGCTTCATCTGTTGATGATTTTAGTTGTGTCAGCGCTGTGTTTGTCTTTCTGAAACGACAATGAGGGGGAGCTAATGAGCTTGACACGCTGCACCGCTCAGCACAACGGAGAGACATCACATCATAGCAGGGCCTCATTACGGGACAACGATGCTTTATCGAATAATAATGACTCGCACACTTATGGAAAACATCTAACACAATACAGAAGAGTATGTACTCATTTGGATCATGTGATTATGTGAGTATGTGGAGGTATCACGCAAGGGTCATACAATGAAATATTCGAGAAAGCCTCTAAACTTTAGAGGTTTTACTAAATAGCTATTAAACATGCATGAAGTGCTTTTTGTGTTGTTCAGGATGCTTCTGTCAATGCGCCGTCCTTATTTGTCTGTTTAATAAACATGCACTGCCGTTCAGAGTATTTTCCAGCTCTTTTACCTTTTCTTTGCAGCGGCCATATTCTGCGGGAAAGTGATGATATGCTGTTCTAAATTGCATCCTTTAGGGCTACATTTACATTGCATTCCAAATTATCATGCATTTCTCTCATATTTTCCCCAAACAGTCAATGCAAAAGTTCAAGTCAACTGTTGTTCCATTAAATGGCAAAAATGCTATCTAATATTATTATAGTGAGTAGTTATGCTATTTAATATTCTTATAGTGAGTAGTTATGCTATTTAATATTATTATAGTGAGTAGTTACAGGTTTAATTCTTTTCAAAGCTGGCCAAGACCCCATTAGTTGGACATCGATGACTTGCAGTGAACTAAAGAATGAAATCTTTCACTTTGACTTGTGGACATGTCATGACTTTGTTCTGCGCTGCACGTGCACACCGATTCATTTGACTCCAATTCGGTTAATTGCACAAGCAGCGAGTGGACCGATTGCAATAGACAGGCCATGTCTTTGTCCACACCCACTAGGCCTCTCCACAGTGGTGCAATCAGGCCCGGACACTGCAGAGACATTATCATGAAGAAGCATGGCTCAGGGCAGCACACTGTTTATGCATTTATTGAGCCTGTGGTATTTATGAACAATAAAAAGAAGTAAGATTTCTTATGACTGTGTGTTGCTAAACCCTGTCTAAGCCTAATGAGCTCGGGGGAGTTTTAATCCAAATAAAATGTGACTGGCATCTGCGCCACATGTCAGCAAAGACTTTTACTGTATCATATTAATACTTTGCAATAGTCAAGCGACTCGCTTTATTACTTTTTGAGAACAGTCGTTTTGAAATGGTATAACAATAAATAGTGAGACAGACGCACTGCAGGTTTGGGGAATGGCATTATTTAGGGTTCCCCCCTAAAATAAAATTAAATAAAAATCTGTGTAAGCAGTACTCATCCTTTAGATAAGGTTTGCTACGTGTTCTCATTTGTATTTTCTTCTCTTTTTTTTTTTATACAGAGAATGTTAATATGTAAAGATTTCACGCTTAACAGATTATTGGGAAATTGGCCTCGAGCTGTCTCCAGCTCCCTGTATATATTTTTTGTAAACGTGACATGCTAGCTAGAATCTGTCTTGGGTGGGGTGTTGAAAAGTACCACCTTGCTGACATACTGTAGTGTAACCTTCTCACACTCTTCAGAATGGAATCATCTAAATGTGAATGTTCTATATAAATATATATGCAAATTTTCATATCAGCCACATGAAAGTAGGAGTAGGAATCCAATGCTTAGAATCTAGAATAGAATAGATCTTTATTGTCATTGGCTTTTATCAATTACACAAACTAGGACTTTCTTTTAATGATGACTATGGAGACCGCACTCTACGAGCATTAACACCTATGGAAAGTAAAAATGGAAGAAAAGATGGAAAAACCTGAAAGGTGAAGTAGAGCCATGTCAAGTTACGGCAGCAGAAAAATTATCGAAAAATGTTTTACATAGAGTAGAAAAACAATGATCTTGACAAAACAATGATCTATTTTCTGAACTGTTACAGACCACACCATATTTGAAATAATGTCCCATTCTTGTATAGTTAAGGATGGAAATTTCAACAGTTTTTTTTTTTTTTTAGCTGAATAATCAATTAATCAAAGAACCATCAGATTACTAATTAAAGTAGCTGATAGTGAGAAGCTCTCAAATTGAAAAATGCGCAGCTAATCCGTCTGAGCAGTATTCAAATCAGTATTGTCTGATCTCACTCCTGGATGGTTGGTATTGGAATCAGCAGCTTAAAACCTTAATTGGAATATACAAATAACCATTTACCGTCATAGTCACACCTATGGGCCAGAGTCGTCAATTAACCAAGCCTTTTGGAATGTAGGAGGAAGCCAGAGAAAGGAAAACCCACAAAAACACAGAAAACTTGCAAACCCAAGACAAAAAGCCAGAGGCTGCGATTTGAACCCGGAAATTTCGAACTGAGCGGCAGACTGACCCACGATTTGTACTCTATACAATGTGCTGTCTGGAAAACAATCTAACACAATGAAACTGGACTAATTTACTGCATGGTGGCCTGCTGGAGATGAGGAGCTCTTTCAGGCAGGAAACGACTGATCTCGAAACTATGAATGCATCACACTGCATCGCCCATTCTCCTCTTGCCTCGCTCAGTGAGACTGCCAACACATGAATCCTGCCAAGTGGCCTCCCAAGAGAAGTGTGACTCCAAATGTGGATGCCCCAGTGTGTGTGTGTGTGCGTGTGTCTTGATGCAACACTGGCAGTAATGTGTCTAATGGAAGATAAGCAATACTCTCGCATTACCAGCAAAGCTCGTCCCTCAACATTAGCAAGCAGAGTGGAACAGAGGGAATAACGCTTCCCCCGTCCATTGGCTGGAACACACGTACACGCACACACAGACACACATTCTTCTTACTGTCAACACCAGAGAGACACATTTACCCAAATTTCCTTGATCTAGAATAGGGAAAGCAATAAGTAATCAATGTTTTTGTAAAGATTATTTTGAAGAGAATGGAAGACTGTTTCTCTGAATGTTCTGAACTCCTGTTGCAAAGCCAGAACAAGGCTGTCCATACCGTGGATGTAATATAGTAGCTTGCCATAATGGACGTCACACAAGTTGTGATTGACTCGACAGCTATTCAGCCAATTGCAGTGAAGTTGGTTTGCTTCAACAATCAACAGTTTTCAATGAATCAATTATTATGCTCACCCAACATTGCATGTGTGTTGTGATGCGCATTTTTTTTATAAGCATACACACGCACGCACGCACACACACACACACACACACACACACACACACACACACACACACACACACACACACACACACACACACACACACACACACACACACACACACACACACACACACACACACACACACAGTCCACTAAGCTTCAAGTCACAGAGATGATTTTCAGTCATGGAGGGATACCTCAAAGAAAGAACAGCGTTGGATCACCAATCTCAAAGCTGCCTGCAATCATTTCTTGCCTAAACTACATCACCCCCCCACACACACACACATGAGTAAAAGACGTTTTCAACATAAGGCCCTCTGAAAAAGAGGACAGAAGAGGAGTCCTTGACTGTAGGCTGAGCCTCCGGCTTGTTTGTGCTGCTTTTAAAAGGGAGCATTCTGATTGAAGGGAAAGCGAGGAGGAGAGGATTCTGGGTTTTATTACGCAGTACGCACAACTTTAACGATGGAAGGTGCTCCCGTGTTTGGTCAAGGGTTGGGTGGATCCATAAGGCCGTGGTTTCTTCAAGCAGAACAGTACAGTCAGATATGACATTGTCGTTTATACGTATGGTTTACGTATGGTCATGAAGGGTATCAAAATAACTGATGCAAACAGTCAGACTTTTTGACAGCCATTAGTTGGGGTGCCAATTCCTGTAATAAGGTACCCAGCCAGTCGCAGGGAATGCACATACTCTATTAAAGAGAAATTAAGAAAGGTTGTGGCCAGTAAGCATAGACTCAAATATAACTAAAATATACAGAATAGTCTACATTCGTCTTATTTGATAGCTCCAATTGTCTTTAATGTCATCTGACTGTGTTCCAGGGAGGAGTTAGATATGAGAAAACAGTTGTTCATGTAATTGTAATGCTTATTCAGTGCTACTGGGATGCGTGCCCGTATTAATGGATCTAGTGAAGCGTATGCTTGTCGTTTTAACGACTTGGTAAAGCTCCAGCGCAAACCTGCACTACTTTACGCCCCTGCGGAAAGAAAACGGGAGCAGGGAGGGGAGGGGCGATGCCGAGGCTACACAAGCACACTTGCAACATGCACACATGCACGCACGCACACACACACACACACACACACACTCACACACACACACACACACACACGAGTAAATCTGACAAGCTGCTGCTGAATGTTTGCCAGCATTGCGTCGGCTGTTGTTAAATGTTTAACAGTTGAAAAGAATGCTTGTAACTTTGCTTCAATTTCATCTTCATTTCTCGGACATGCCTTTTTTGGAAGGTGGAAGATTAACCAGTAAGAGTTACCATTCAACTGAACACACCTCTTTTTGGCTTTTTGCATACATATATATATACATATAAGGTATAATGTGCACAAATGGGCGAACGATTGGCATCCGCAAGTTGAGGTCAAACTCTACAAAAAAAACTGATGGATGAATGAGTGACATCAAAACAAAACTAATTGTCAGTGACCTTTCGGTGGCCCATCTTACTTGGTTTCCCTTGAGAAGTTTTAGATTCCTTACGGCCCATTTAGCCTTCACTTATTAATTAAGACAATTGATTGGCTGGAATAATGGGCTGGCTGGATAAGCATGCCCTAATGAGACGGTAATTGAAAAGTATCAGTGGCTGGAATGGTCCTGAGACAGATAAAGCCTGGGACATCGTCTTCACACTAAATGTTTTGCTTTCCTCTTTGCTTATCAATTTATTTCTCCTTCTTCTTCACTTTTACTCTGACTGGTCATGTGCCAGAGCGTGGAAAACGAGCAGGATAAATCATCACCCCAATGGTCTTGGAACGCACAATATCATCTGTCAGGACATTCTCCAAAAATAAATTTGAGCGTGTGGGTGTATTTCTCCGCTCCACCTATTATTATCCTCTTCAAATATACATCAGGACCTCTAAAGTCAAATATCACTATGGTCATACTTTTTTTTTTTAATAAAATGTTCCCACAATCTGTCTCCAAAGTCAGAGTTATACATAATGTAAGAAAGATCAGACCTCACTTTTAGCAAGCGTCAAAAGATTAACTTTTTCCTTGGCTTTTGGGACATTTTCTGCATTATGTAGGTCTTGTTCTGAAAAAATCTCCCCAATGATAGGATTTTGTGATTTCCTAGCAATTTTGTAGAAGTAATTCTCTGAAAATACAAACACAGAGATTTATAACTAAAGTGCTGCATAATGATATTTATGTTTCCTGCCATTTAAAATCAGTGTTGATAATTCCCATGAGAAATCATTGACATGATCAGTGTCTTCATTGATGAATGTCATTAATTAACCATGACAAATAATTAGAGGTAAATTGCGCCAGTTGATTATTTCAGAAGTATTGCATCACACTGGTTGTGGCCCTCTGTATTAGTCCGCAGCAAAGTAGCTCTTAATTTCCAAACGGTAGGTGACCTCTGATGTACCTGCTCTCCTCTACAAGAATTTACAACTATCAGCTGATTCTTTTAGACTTGAAATTCAGCTCCATGGATTTATACATCAATGAATCAATTTGGTGCCGCTTTAGTTCAATAAGGAATGACAGACTGAGAGCTCGAATGTGCAGATTGACTTTGCATAGCATTTTTAATCTACACTTGTACATATGTATATTCTGTTTTTGCTAAGACAGCAGGACTAAACTAAATCAAACGCATCCTCACACAACCATTTCCCGCACTGTGCCGAAATAGCTCCACCAACAAGGACATTATTCACTTTGAAAGCAGGTTTCCTTCAGGTTGTGGATGAAGCGGCGCCCCCCTGAGACATTACTCACACCACTGCCAATGATGACCATTTTTAACCGAAATGCAAACAAAGTGCACATGCTGTGATTGAGCTCACTCTCAACTAAACATTTCCCCAGCAATAACTGAGGTTTCCTTGAACTTGCATTTCTTGCCATCGTAGATGATCAGTACAGTTTAGTCAAGGCGTAAGGAATTTATTTTCACTTTCACAGTCCTAGCCCAGCGGAGTTATAAACCACCAGTTTGCCCCTGTGGTGACCCACATGGGAGAGACATTAGCCAGGAACCTTTAATGAAGGGCAGGGAGTTGACAGGTTTCTGGGTTCAAAAGGTTGACAATTATTCAGACAATGTTGTCATCTCAATGTATAAATCTTAAATATGCAAAGGAACATTTTTGCTCTCTGTAAGATGTGTAAACACTGGAGGAGAAGAGCAAGAGGAGCTCTGAACCAAAGGGGAGGATGTTCAGGCAGCGCTCTACTGACAGAGAATACTAACTTCCATCTTGTGTCAGCTCTGCCTGACGAAGAGGAGGGTGTCTGCCACGCTCGGACAGAACAAAACATGCTGTCAGACATTGGAGAACAGCAGTGCCTCAGTAGACATCTCAAACGCAAAAGACTGACTATCAGATCATTAAAATGGGAAAAAAAAATCATCCAAGTTCCGACTGCCAGACATACGTAACTTTTAGAGAATGCAAATTATCTTACCCTGTTCTAATGAGACCCCAACACACAAGCAGAAATCCCTTTATTACAAACCTAATAATGATAATCAAGATCCGTGACCAAGGATGTAATGCAACGATACAAATTTGATCGAAATGGTATTTCTGTCAGGACAGGGGGCAACAAAGTTTGAGGTTTGAGACCCGCTCTTAAGCTCAAACACAAGAAGAAACACCTGCAGACTAAACATTGACCTACCCAGCGATATGCAGGTTAGACTTGTTATTGCAGAGATTTCAGTACGTGTCATGACCACTGCTTGAGCAAGGCATCGAGGCAGCCGACTTTCTTCCGCGTGTATTTTACACAGAGTGGAAATGAAATTTAGAAACCACCTCTTGCATATGTATATTATTTATTTATAACGAATCTAAAGTTAAACTGTTTATCCTCATTAGGGTAGCAAGTAAACTGGAAAGTCTGAGCTGATTTTGTGCAAGAGGCGGGGTACAAACTGGACTAGTTGCCAGTATTTGCGGAAAAATAGAAATATTTCACCCCTCACCCCAGAAACCATGAAAAATGGAATCAATTTCTGATTACATTATCTTTATGAATAATTTCATTTTAGGTGTACAAATAAATGATCTGTTTGACTAAGGATATAACCGATTTTAGCAGAGGTGGTCAAAATCCTGAGGAAAGGTTTGGGCCATTATCTCAAGAGACAATGCATCAAATAAGCAAGTTCTCTTCTAATATACACCTTATAATTAATAGTTATTTTTCCATGTGCAAATGTTTCACTGCAGCATTAACATGCACAGTGTTGTTGCAGAACCATTTTGAGTCACTATGTATGTGCAGTTTAGAGATCGCTCTCAGAATGAATCAGATGAGAATGCAACAAAAAAAAAAAACAAGTATGTTGTTAAATGGATACTTCTCTGACACTGTCGATCAAAACTAAGCCTTCTTCTCTTCCTTCTTTGCAGAAGCAGACTTTTTAAGATACTGCGAAAACTACTCGATCTTACATTGCGTATATTTATTTTATATCGCAAAACTCTTATTTGTTTATTTTTATTTTCATTAGATTTGTTTTATTTATTTTTTTTAACAAAAGAAATGTGTAACTGTGTAAACGGCATCACCCGAGCAAGCTTCCAAGCACGATACGGGTGTGTTCGTACGCCTACCGTGACCGCTGATGTGGTTCTCCGTGTGTCCGTGTCCAGTGTGTCTGGTGGACACGCACAGCCCCACGTAGTGTAAAGTCCCCAGTAGCACCCTGAAAGCTCCCATTGCGCTTCTTCTCGTGGCTGTGTCCTCTTCTTTTGCTCACATAGGGCGGAGGTTCTTCTCTCCAACGCCTGATGCGTTAAATCCACGGGGAGGGAGGATTGTCGTGGCGTGAAAGTGGGTGGGTGGGATACACACGTCAAGCTGCTCACCCGGACAGAAACGGACTCGTCTGTCGCCTGCCCCGCGCTCGGGTTTATTTGCTGCGGAAGGAGACGTCACTGAGTGCTGGGGCTGAGTGAGGGGGAGCGTCAGCATTCATTAGGAGCAAATATTTATCACTTACATTTAGTGGAGGGAAATAACAACAGAGAAATACTTAAGTGGATTTTTCAGATATTACAATCACTAAATGTATTACAGATGATGATGAAGTCACAGTGACAGAAATGCGGGGAACTCAAAGGCGGTTGAGATTTTGTTCAAGAAACATTCTCAGTCATTTAAATGTGCATCAGAAATGTGCAAACGCCGAAAGAGTATTTACCTTGATGGTTCGTCGCCAGTTGTGCTTCAAGTATGTAAGTAAAAGGAGCCCACACAAAACTGCTCAAAAATATGTGACTGCCTCGTTGCCGCTTTTCCGGCATGGCTGCTGTCCTTGGTCCTGAAACACATATTCAATATGGAGCCACAGTATGGACGATTGGACTTGATAGAACTGTGCCTTACTATTTGGATACACTTAATTAGACCTTTTGTGCATAGCTAGCCTGAAAGGGGGTTGTCATGTGTGTGTGTGTGTGTGTGTGTGTGTGTGTGTGTGTGTGTGTGTGTGTGTGTGTGTGTGTGTGTGTGTGTGTGTGTGTGTGTGTGTGTGTGTGTGTGTGTGTGTCCGTCCGTCCGTCCGTCCGTCCGTCCGTCCGTCCGTCCATCCATCCATCCATCCATCCATACCGCTTGTCCCCACAGGGGTCATGGGCGTGCTGGAGCCTATCCCAGCAGTCATCGAGCAGTAGGTGGTGGACACCCTGAACCGGTTGCCAGCCAATCGCAAGGCACACAACCAGAGATGAACAACCATCCGCACTTGCACTCACACCTAGGGGCAATTTGGAGTGCTCAATTGGCCTAACAAGCATGTTTTTTGGGATGTGGGAGGAAACCTGGAGATAACCCACTCAGGCACGGGGAGAACATGCAAACTCCACACAGGGAGGGCTGAAGGTGGAATCAAACCCGCACTCTCCTAACTGTGAGGCAGACGTGCTAACCAGTGCGTCACCGAGCCGCCCCGTAGTATATCCTTTTGGGCTAAATGACAAATGAACCACAAGAAGTTAAAACTGGTTTAACATTCACTAAATAGGATGCAGTACTGCTAACTATGTGTAGTTAACGGCATGTAAACAATTTTTGGAGTATTTAATTGAGTTACTACTCACAACCAACAGAGAGTATATTTGACATTTGCCATATTAAACTCTGAAAAGTGCTCGGACAAAACTCAAAATGGGCAAAATAATTAATCCTATCTGAGCTTGATAGATTGAGCCAGTGCTGTATTATTTCTAGCCAGTGCTTTGAGTTGAGGAGTTGAGCCAGCGGTGTCACCCACTGAGACACCACCAACATTTCTTAAGAAAGTTGCAATAAATTAACTTTAGAAAGGAAAAAAAAAAAAAAAAAAAGGGCAACCATCTTGGGCCTGCCCTAATCCAATTTTAAAACCAATCTGCTAGGTGAAAATAATGAACCCATTCTTGAGTAAAAGTAACTCGATCTGCTTAAAATCCACAGCCAGTGGGCTCACAAAACAATTCAGCATTTTTAGTATGGAACCAGGGTTTTAATATTCTAGTCACTTCTGTTGGAATTTTGGTTCATCAACAGCAATTTAGCTTTCTCAAGTTGTTTCTGAGGGAAATCCAATTTCTAGTTTAAAATAACAACACAGCATCAAATCGCTTGCACTAACAGTTTTTAGGACGAGTGGTGTTTAGGTCCTTGTTTTAAATCCTATTTTATGACTCTACGGGACCCTTTCCTGTCAGTCATGCAAAAGAAAAAAAAAATGACAGAAAAGAGGCCAAGAGTATCTCAGCATTGCACCGTGTTTGCACTCAGCCATTTGGAAACACAATTATTCGCCTTCCCCTCAGCTGTGAAATTGCTGTCGAACACGATGCAGTCGTAACCACTGATGAGATGCACGATGGCGTCCTCTGCCAATACAAAATGCAAATTGTGTCCTTTTGTTTAGCCCGTGATTTACTGTTAGGTTACTGTTTTTTAATTGTGCAAGGATAGCAGATTAGTGTTTAAATGATGGGAGTAAAAACTGCACGTTTCTCTATTTGTAAGTCCGATTCAGTTTTTTTCCGTCATCGTCTGCATAAAAGCAAGGTTTTAATTCACTGACAACAAGCCCGCAAATTTGTCACTTGTTTTCATCCACCACCGAATTGCCTTCAAGTGAGATATTTCTTTCCAAATGTACGAGTCCCTGTTTTATTTGGCAGTGGCAGTTCTTGTACTTCAATCTATTTTCTACAGCGTTTGTCCTGATTAGAGTCGAGGACATTTTAACGACGACTGACTAGTGACCAGTCACAAGCGTACCCCAATTTTCAGCCAACGTCGACTGGGAAGGGCTCCAGCTGAACTGTGACCCTAATAAAGTCCAATCACAATAGAAAAACAATTGATGGCTCTGTGACATTTTTTGTCAAGTATTCACTCAAAAGGCCTAGGCAACCACCAAGTAGCTGTTCTACGAGACACATGCAGCCTAGAAAGAACAACACAGTAGTTCAATCATTTTGTGTTACATCTGAGTTATAATGCTGTGCACTCTGGGGCATATACGCCTGTGTGATTAACTTAACTCAGCTTTATTTATAAAGCACTTTAAAAACACAGCTGCATACAAAGTGCTGTATAAAGTGGAAAGTCAAACTTATCAAAACAGAGATGAAAACCATAAATTGATGATAAAAAAATAGTGAACACAAGAAAACACTAAAGCAAGACAGTCAGTCGCATGCGGAGTCAAGCATTTAGTGCAGTGGTTCTTAACCTGGGTTTGATCGAAGCCTAGGGGTTCGGCAGAGCTCTTGAATTTGGAAAAAAAACATTTTATTTTTCACGAGAGGGGTTCGGTGAATGCACATATGGAATTGGTGGAGTTCGATACCTCTAACAAGGTTAAGAACCACTGGTTGAGTGGGAGGTTGTTTTAAAGAGAGGGGCTGGTGACGGAAAAGGCTTAGTATAGTAGCATGCCCCTTCTACTAAGTATCCTGCTCGATGAGCCGCACACACGTCACTGGCTAGAACTTCAGAATCCAATCAAAGTGTGGCCTATTTTCAAATGGATTGTCATGTCTCGTGGAAACTTCCCGATCTGGAAATTAAGGCCACCTTTAGACTTTATGGAATTTATTTGGTGGTTGCACACAAATTTACGCATGGTGGCTGTGTCACAACTCTAGATGGGAAAATCACAGCACCTTCAAAGTGTGCAAGTAAGGTATGTAATAAAAAAAAAAAAAGACTAGCGTGAATGGGAGAACATGAAACTAGGAGCAGTGGATGTGTTAAAACAAAAAGGCTTGTCTGCCTTTTTAAATGACTTTTTTTAAGTTGCAGTTCTGTTGTTCTCACCTGCCGAAGCTTAATAAGAATCCTTGACAAAACTGGCAAACAGGCTATCTGGATTTGATTACCAAAGGTTTTATTTGAAAACATTTTCAACTTAAATCCAAAATCAAAGGTTTGTTTAAAAAAAGAGCGCACACCGAGTCCCTGTTTTGCTCGACAAGCTTGAATAGATAATAAAACAAAATAATTCTCCGTTCAGTTCAGTGGGAATTCTGAACGTCAAAACAACACAAGAGTATTGAGTGGTATTGTTTTACTTCAAGACTCCCTCAGTAGATTTGATTGCCCTAATCAGGCTTTTGTTGTTGTTTTTAATATTGCTCACTCTCAAACAGTATGAACATTTTGGCCTAGCTGAATATGAGAAAAAGCTTTTGACTGTAGCAATCCTACAAACAATAGGAAACCCTATCAAAACAAACATGTTACAGAAAATAGTATAAATGCCATTTGTCAAGGCTGCAACTGACCCCCTTGCAACAAAACTGATTGTGTTTGATGCCTATGGAAGAAAAAGTACATTAAAAGGTTTCTAAAAGGTCCATGATCCTCTTGCGTTCTGCCTCTTTGAACTCTTCACTCTTGCCATCTCCGATGCTCTCTGCATATTCTGCAAAAGAGACAGACAGATGAGAAGACATACTTTAATGACGTTGACATCCAGCGTCGCAGAAAGGATTGAAGAAACAATCGGTGGTCATTTTTGGATGACTTTATACCCAATGAAATTTTGCTTGAAATAAGTTCTCTTGGGGCTGAAGAGTCATAATCCAGATGTATTCTATTGCGTGTGACTGCTAAGCAAAAACAAAGTTACCACAGCTGCAGCCTCGGTGGGGTACCCGATATTGTCGGAGGCCGGAATTACATATCACACCCCAGGAAGGAGGGAAACAAATTGCAGCAATAAGAATTAAGAGAACTTTACTTGAAGATTCAGCAGCTTTTGCAAAACAAACATGTTGTGATGACAATTTATGAGGATTTTATAAAGACTTATTTGAAGGCTTATCAGTCAGTGAATATGTAAATGTATAAATACATTGACCAAATGACAAAATCGTTAAGCGGGTTGACAAAAGTGACATATCCACTAAATAGTAAGTAAAAATCAGCTGGTATGCCAGTATTCTGTCACCATGGCAACATGGCATGGAGCAATACAGAAGTGTACGGCACTATTAAAAATGTCGGGGATTTGGACTGATGCGTCCACACTAGAAAACTAAACAGGGGTGTTTTTATTAACGCTGTGTCCTGCAAACTTCCAAAATCTGACAAGTAATAACGAGGAAACGTCAATCATACATATTGTTAACTTTGATGTGCGAACTGAAGTTGACCAACTCTAAAATGTCACATAAAACAGAAAGGACACTTTGACACATGTTGCCAGCTCATTTTGGGGCTATATTTAGGAAACCATCTGGTGGGCTTTTATTATTTTCAAAATCTTCAGAATCTTGGCAAACAGCATTACTGTTGTCATGCCAACGCTAAGTGGTCTCTGGCCACTTGGTAAATTCAAGATGGCAACCTGTTCTGTTTTTGCAACAAGACCCTCACAAGCACGTTCAAATTGTCCTTCACACAGTGTACAACAAACTTATGCGTCAGTGCACATTTGACTCTTCCATAATGAGCGCTATGGGTAAATGTTTTATACTTGAGTAGCAGTTAAGAATATTCAAAGGTTGACTGCACAGTTACTAAAGGTATTGTCAATGCGGCAGTTTGACCCTGGAATGGATCCATTTCCATTATTCCCTGAGGGAAAAAAAAAATCCAAATCGATCAACCTGTGTCTCAACTGATTGCGGTTGACCTTGTCCCTTCAGCAGGGTTTGGTCCCATTTGCGCGCTCGCAATCTGTTTTATTCATGCCGAGCCTCTGACATCAATCCCTTACAAAATCCTTTATGCAATACAAATGTTTCTGCATGCTTATTTCAACCACACCCGGAGCCTTCTCAAATAGAAAAGCTCTCCTGACGCTTATTTAGTGGACTAAAACCATTAAGGTAAAAAAAAAAAAAACAAGTTTCACACTAACATTCACAAAGTGCTTAATCTGCAGTTTTCCATAGACTGAGTGGGGAAAAAATAATGAATGTCCAAACCTAACATATTGTTCCTGACAGGCTTGATAATGTAAAAGGAATGAAGTGTGACAACAATCAAGGACTTGTGTATGCACATACAAGTGCGCACGCACACACACACACACTGGCTTGATGCAAAAACGCAATCAAGAGGCAAATGCAACACATTTCCGCACACAATGACAATTGGAGCATCGCCACGTTGCTGGCACCAGCACGTGTGACGGATGGCTCTATCTCGCCTGCTACACGCTCCAGGGCCAGAGGGGGTGTGAGTGGAGCCTCTTCAGCTTTATCACACAATGATATAGGAACGACAGATGACACGCAAAAAAAAAAAACATCGCTGCTGGCTCCAGGCCCGTTTCTCTTTTACACACTCCAATCTAATGAATGGTGAAGAGAGAAAAGTCACAATTTTGTCTGAGACTTTTTTTTTTTTTTTTTTTTAAACAAAGCTTGTCTTGTTCGGAGTCGTATCCCTATGACCTAACATATTTTATGGAGCGTTTTTACGCAGGAGAGTGACTGACCACCGTCATTGGCTAATGCGTAAAAGGAGGAGTATCTTGAGGTTGTCGCATGGATCTGCAGGGTTCACATTACTCTCGTAAACAAGGATCAATGGTTAAGAAGTCTATCAGTGCTTATTTTCTCCTCCACAAAATTTATGTGCCGGAGTCGATAAAAGAATAAAAAAGGAAAAAAATCGAGTTTGATGAAATGAACGTCATGTCATTTGTTCACATGACTATTGAAACTGGCAATTGTCACAATGGCAAATGTGTGCACAATAAAATGAAAAATTTGGTCAATACAAAGGAACAAGGATAGTAGGAATATCTTAGAAATGGATGATTACATCAGCCCTTGTTTCTTTGGCACTGCTGAAGGCCACTTACAGAGCACAATTCATGACTCACCTCTCATGATGTGGCGCACGACTTTGACAGAGCCTCCTCTTAAGTTGAGAATTTGATGAACTCGCTGCTGCAACTATATATTCGGACAGACAGACAGACAGACCATGATGTGTAAAACTTCTGAAATACAACTGAACGTGAGGATTATAACTTAAAAGGGATCACTGAAATTTACATAAGAAGAAACTTGATACTTTGGATCAATTCAAACTTTGGGGAGATATAATGGAAAATTGACTTAAATTTTCTGGAGTGTTTGCCAACCCACCAAGTGTCAAATTACTGAATCAAGTAAATCTTTTGTGAGCTGCAGGTATCATAAAATGTCTGTGAGCCAGAAAATTCTGATAATTGGGACCTGCCAAAAGTTGTCGATGTGGGCAGGGAGCATAGTAGTGTCTAGTGATCTGAGAGATCATAAGTTCTCAAATTCTTGGGTTCAGGCGACCATTTTCCAAGGACCACTTCTAAACGGAAATTATCTTGGCTGCCGGCAATTGCCATAAGATTTTTTTTTTCCAACAGAACCTAAAAATCAACGTACTCTCAAGTGAGCTGGTTTGGCTTTAGCACAAGTTGAAGTTATTTTAAAAATCATTCATTGTCAGAAGCTGGATACAGGGCACGATTCAAGTCATTCATGAGTAAAATGATGCAGAAATGACAAATTTACGTTATGTCACATTCATCTCAGGTTTTTCCAAAGAGCCCAAAAAGATGGGAGTGACTGGTTTCGTATGCTAGTTTGATTGGCATGCCGGTCCCAATTTGTCTATGTACTTTTTACAAAAGTGACAATTCATTTCTAATTTCATTCTCCGAGTGTTTAAAATGCAAAGTGAAAATACCACAACCAAGCCTTTCTGATGATGATATGTGTACCTGTGATAGTCCCGAGTTGCTGATCTCCACCATTATATAGCATATGGACTGAAGAACAAACAGTCCAGCATCCAGTCGACGGAGGTAAAATTCGTCATCCATGTTGTCATCAAGGATTTCGCCACGGCGAACCATATCCTAAAAGCACACACATGCAAACCAACACACCCATGCCCACAACACACACACACACCCCACGACCCCCCACACACACACGCACGCACACGTCAATTACTCAACAATGGATGAATTTACATTTCATTACACAACTTCTAGCAAGGCCAAATATAAGAAGCATCACATACACCTTCGCAGAGAGCCATCTGCTAGTTACATTGGTTAAAGTTTTGTTCTGACCGTTTGTACATGCTATTCTCGACAAATCTGTGAAATCCTTCCATAGTGCACTGGGAATGTGCAAATCCTCCTTTCAAATTAAAAGTAAAAATCCCTACACCAGATGAACAGTTTATTTATTCTTATTGCCGACCACTGACAAACCAGTAGGCCCGAATACACACAGGCATCCACAGGGAGCTCGACAAGGCAAACAAATTACAATTCGTTGGCTTCTATTGTTCTCTCAACACAAGAAACCACCTGGAAACAAAGAGAAACAGTGAAAAAATGCAGTGTTTTAATTGAAGTGTTGTTTTGCAGTTCTTCCACAAATCCATTTTCATCACTGACCAGGCGCACTAATCAATTGATTTCACCGCTAAACGGCACACAGTCCGTACGAACTCTCGTATAGGCACACTTGCATCGTTATCCATCTTAACAACCCCGTCAGTATGCCAATAACATGGTGCTGCCAATACACACACAGGCAACATTAATCAGCATTAGAGATTAAGCAGCAGACGTGGCGTGGAGAGGGGGAATTGGTGTGTAAGCCACTGGAGCGCCACACAAACAATCCATTTTACCTCTGTAAGTTGAGAAAGAGTGAAAACAAAAAGTGTCTTTTTATAGTCTTGCATAATGCAGACCTGAATTTTGGGCTGTTATTCGCATTAAAGGTAAATGCTAAAGATGTATGGAAACAGTGGCTGGTGAGTGTGCACTGTGCACAGAGAGCCAAATCGTGATCTTTTATAGAGAATGACTTTCTCTGTGAAAACAGCTTAACAAGGCAAACACAGTACATCAGGAAAAAGGGCAACTTTTCAAAGCTTTGCTGATGAAAACAAACAACTTCCAGTGAGGAGCTTAATGGCACCGCATGTGACATTTGCATCGTCCGGATTTAATCGGCCTTGTCCTTAAAGATCGATGACAATGCAGAACCCAATTTTGGCTTTGGACTTCGGCTCATGAACACAACTCAATCAATTGGCGAAAGGCACACACCGGGATGAAAAACAACATGTTCGCTGTCAACGCCGTATCCTGAAGGAGGACATCATCTTAACTCTAAACCCGTGCACATTTATCATTTAAGCTTTTCTAGCACTTTATAGCTGACGTAGCCTGCTCAAACATCATTTTCACAATTTGACTTTTTCTAGTTCTTTACAAATTACATGAACAATACTTAACTGTTTTTTACACTTGGTTAATTATTGCACCCGCATAATGATGAGCATGTGGACAGGAAAATCTGTGCTGTCTCATCTTCTGTGGAACCCTGACGCAAAATTTAATGTGATGCTGTCAGCAATTTGCAAAACCCCATTTGGACTATGTGTGTGAGCCAAGCAATGTTCTTTATTAGACTTGGGGGGGTGTTAGGTGATCTCATTAAAGACCCAGATACGGAGTCTGATGAAAACATATTTGAGCTGCTGTGTTCATAGTAAATTCACATTAAAGGCGTAAGGTAATAAATATCAGAGCTGGAATTTATTCTCATGCATTTCGCACAGAACTCACCAAAGTGAGACAGGTCTGAAGTGTGCTTGTGAATATTCTCATTCATTCGGGTCATTTCATTCTCCGGAATTGAATCGATCGTAGCTGGACTGTTGTGTCTTAGAAGTCTTTCCACTGCACCCGCCTTGTTGCATCAATTGATGAAGCCTTGCGAGGCGAAAAATCCAAGACAGTCCAGTTGTCATCGATTTAATGCCCTTGAGGTGCGTGTTGTTGCGCCTTGCCCCATAAAAATATCTACATGCGTGGCAAAGTCAGCGTGACAGAAACAATTGCTTTCGGGATAAATGGACAAAGGCAGCAAGTCTTAACTTTGCATTGTGTTTATGGCTGGCGGGGTTGTGCCTTTGAAACGCATCCCATAGTACGTCGGAAGACAGCAAAATCCGAGCGTTGATTCTAGAATTGATGCTCCATAAGTTATTTTTGGCCACAACTGCTCTATGTATTGCTCCGAGGACTCCCAGGTTTTAGGGTAGAAGTTTCAGTTGACATAAATTTTTTCTACAAATGACGCCACCTCGAAGAGATAACTTCCTGCCCCCCAGCTTGCAGAAATTACCAGTACTTCAGTTCAAAGGCAATATAATGTGTAAGAAAACTGAGGAAGAAACTGAAAAGTAAGGACTGTTGAATGTAAATTAAAGGAAGTAGGAAGGTAGCTTTAAGATGATCATTTTGGAATAATACTGATGGGAGAAGGCAGAAAAATAAGCAGCTTATTGGGGGGGTGGGGGGTAGGACTGTTGTCTGGAAGTGACATTTTCTCCCCGAGAAACCAGTGGACGTCCTGCTGCAAATAAATCCATTTTGTTTAGTGCTTAAAAACAGGCTTACAGGGGAAAGGTGCAACTCAGAGATAAAATAGAGCAGTGGAAGCTGAGGGGATGGCCATACTGTACATGAGATGGTGTCTAACACATTGTTGCAGTCATGGAAATATCAGCATTTTTCCTTTTGTTTTTTCTGTATCAGGCGACAGCCATTTTCCCGCTTGCTGTCGACTGAAATAACATCACATTTGCTCAGGAAACAACCAATCATGGCTTACCTATTTTCTGAGTTTGGCAAGTTTAAGTTTTCAACTAACCACAAAAAGATGAGTGAAGTTTTCCACTCTTTACGGAACCAGTCCTCGTACTTCATTTCCGTCAATGGGATTAGTACAGTGACTTCTGTTTCACAATGGTTCTCAACATCAGATATTTAAATGCACAATCTTCTTCCGATAAGAAATAACGAAATTCAGTTCTAGAAATAAACTATCACCGTCATAAAATTGCATAGGCCATAATAGTTGCCACTCTCCAAGTCCTACCTATCATGTGTCATTCTGTAGTGGCGTCACAAAAGTCGTAACGTGGTGGCTGGGCAGCGACTGTATATGTACCTACATTAAAAAGCTCGTAATCAAATTGTGAACAAAGACAAACATTTGAAACGATACAAACCAACATGAATGAAATCCTAACCTTCAAATCAAATCCTTGGCAGAGGTAATAATGATTCTCTCTCGTCAAAAGCTATTACAAAGGAAATTATGTTGACTGTAATATGACAGGAGTATATTTTTATACTTCTGCCAGTCTGTCTGATCAATGCTTGTTATATTTCTGAAATATAGTCAAAGGCCGAATGACATGTTTTTGATGTGTAAAATCAATTCAAGCTATGTCTCTGTCACAAGTTTGGCTGGCTGCATATGTGCATGAGTCATTGAAGGAAAGAAGGTGACTGTATGTGTGTGGCTTCTAAGATAGTGGTGCACATGGAGCCAAGCTTTCTTATCACACACAAATCATCCTTTTGCCATTTACGGGAGAGGAAACAAGAGCATGACAGAGGCACACGGGGAGAGAAAAAAGTGAAAGAAAGAAGATAAAATGTCAACCTGTCTGGCCTTTCAAGGCAATCACAGTCTGACTGACAAATTCATCTTCTTGTCGTCGTCACATGGTGTCCAACTCTTGAACATGAATTCTATCTTCACCTTTGTTCACTTACCTCCATTAAAATGCTTATTTCCTGCATTTATTCATTTATTTTTTCAAATCTACTCTAGTGTCTGTTCACAGAAGCTCCTGCAACCTATTTATTTTCTGTCAAGTTTTGACCACCTTATCTTACAAAACGTCTCCATCAGTCTGTCTATTCCACAGCTACTGCGACACAATTGGAAAGAACTCAATAGGAGCCTCACAAAAGTGTGCAGTTTTTACTTCCTTTCCTACAATGTGTCATGTTGTCATCGCTCAGAATTGTCTGCTTTTTCCGAGTAGCTTAGAATGTGACACTGCCAAGAACGGCTTCAACAAAAGATTCAGTTTTGGCATCAACGATCTTGTGTTTTACAACTGAGACTGTGATTCGTATCGCCATCTTAACTGCAAATGTGTAAATGTTTTTCTGCAACCAAAAAGGTGCACGATGAGACAGTTGTAAAAGGAGAGAGTGAGGTATTGAGAGAAAGACGGAGAAAGGAGTGGATGGAGGGCAAAAGGCTTACATGTTTCTCCCCTTCGATCCTCTTGTCAGCCTGTTGAACGCCCTCCACGTACTTAAAATGCAACTCCATCAGTCGATCAACCTGGCGAGAAAAAGAAATTGAGGTGGGGAGAAAGAAAGAGAGTGTGGCAGCATACAAAAGCCAAAGGGGGGGTGCATGAGAGAAAGGATGTGAATGCAAAGAATAAGACAAAATAGAACGAGAAAACACAGTAAGACATAAAACGGAAGCAATGCAAATAAATATCTGAGAAAATGGTGTCTGCAATGCATATAGAAAGAATATTAAGTCTAGACAAACATGTTCAAATGCCAGGTTTTTGTGATCTTAAAAAATAAGACATAACATCAAGAGCTCAATTTGTAAAGAAATTTTATGCGATTGCACAAGTGTGCACACCCACATTACTGGCAATGCGGCTATGTTCACAATTAATAAAGAACATTCTTGTTTTTGCTTTCAGTTACAGTAATTTCTCAAGCATATTTCTTTATTAAAAAAAAAAAAAATCAAGGGAACATACTATATACAATTGCCCCAAATTACGAAAACATTAATATTCATCATTATCATTGCTGATGCTCAAAACACTTGAATTTCCCAATTACACAGAAATTAAATAAGTGCATCACAGTGAAAACTACATTTGCTGACAGATACAGAAGCTAAGACGGTACAAAGGAGAAAAGAAATGCAAATAAGATCAAGAGTACTGACCTTCTCACAGTCATTCTCTGTAAACTTGTTTAGAAGTCTGCTTCTCTGTTGGGACTTGAGATTTCGCAGCATGGAGGCAATAATTGAACAGACGTGCTCTAAAAAATACACAAGGTAAAGGTTAATCAATGGTATTGTACATTGACTGGAACAGAAAGATTACATATCCACATTTGAATCAAGTTCACAATAAGTTGACAAGAAGTAAAGCAAATAGTTCAAGTCAATCACAGAGTAGTGTGATAAAAAATAATTTAGAAAAAAAATAATAATAATCCATACTACCACTCAAATGATAGGTGGATGTATTTACTTCAATATAAAGTGGATGTTAAAACTAACTAACCCACTCAAAACAGCTACTAAAATGGTTCAAATTATGTAACCATATGGGTAAAAAGATAAACACCTTAATTTCAGAACTGTTTCCGACAAGCAAATGCTTGTATTGCTCCGAGCATTTGGTTAAAGAATGGAACAATTCTAACACCCCGAAAATAAAATAAATAAATGTACAATACAATCTAATTAGAAATCGTGCAAAAATGATATGGGGCGGTAAGCAGTAGTTCTGAATACATTTGAAAAAAGATGCACAATTCATTTTATGATGCGCATGGTTTTCAATGGCTCTCATGGTAACAAGAAATTAATAGAATACATTTTACTGCACGACAAATACTGTTTCAGTGCAGTTCTCATTTTGAAACCATTCGAATGCCTTCCGACTTACTAACAGGTTGTACAAACAGCTGACAGTCATATTAGTTTTGTGATATCGAATAAACAATGTATTGTACACACGGGAGCACAAGAACATGGCACCGTAAAATCTCTAGAAATCTAGCGAGCGGGGAAAAAATGTAATTGGACTTTTTCAACAAGAGGTCAATATTCTCACTCAACCAGGCTTTTCTGTTGCTAAGCAACAAGAGCAAAGAAATCAATCCCATTTCTGCTTTTAAAATAGGTTGTTTTTTGCCAGTTGCCTTTGTGACCTGCAGCTTGCTTGCCCATGAGACTGAAGGGCAGGACATACTGGTAGTCACCAGCACTAGTTCGCAAAAACTTGTTAATTGTGCGGGTACCATGACACCACACACTACAAGCTCCGTTACAAATGAGGAAGAGAACAAAAAAAAAATATCAAGCCATGTAGACTATGTATGTTCAAGCTTTAATTTAAAATAAACGTGCGAGTCTACTTCATTATTAGAGCATGAGATTACCAACATGAAATATGATCAGTTCCCATTGGAAAAAGGCACCAACGTAATTAAATGCGTCTTTACACAGGGATTTTCAGCAAATCCTTCTTTGTGTTAAATTAACTACTGTCAAAGGATTAGCCAGCATCACGGCTTTGACAACATGGATAGCAATCAGACTTGTATCATTCAAAATGCGATCCAAGCAAAGAAACACTGACAAGAATGTTAAAAGGAAAGCCGACTTGACTGTAAGCTTTCAGATGAGATATGCGATAAAAGATTCATGATAGAGTACAGATGATGCCTTACTATTGCATTTTGCACAGTCAATATAATAATACTGACTAATATCAAAGATGAGTGCTAAACTATTGGGATAAAAAAATTCCTTTGTCAAGTATTGAGGAGGGCTCTATTTTTGTAAATGTGACCTATTCCAACTCAACAGCTTCCTCCAGCCTGACTCAAGAGTTCCATTAATAAGACCCGGACAATAAATTGGGTTTTTTTCCCCCCATTGTAACATGAAGGATGTTGCCAATTTAAGATGAAGATTGTTGCATTCATTATAGGAATGGGTGAGGATGGAGCCATTTGTTGCTCATAAAATTTGTGAGGAATGAGCACATGAAAGAAACTTTTCAGTCCCCGAGCTATGACTCCTGAACCTATGCTTTGTTTAATTAGGTTCCTGTGCACACACACAGACCATTAGCCATCTAAATATAACAAACCGGCTGCTCCAAATCTCTATCCTTTTCTCCTTTCACTGATAATGAAACGAAATGCACACCAATTATATGCAACCTGGAAAAAAAATAGTAATTAGTAAATTCATAAAGACAGCTTCAATTTAATGTTCCAAAACCTCCCTCTTTTTTCACCATCCCAACACAATTACAACATCTATTAATTATGCCAGTCTGTGTGCTAATGCCTGTTCCTTCTCACTGTCAATTTCAGAAAGGATTTCATGGGGATCAATCTTGCACCAAGGTTTGTGATAGAGAGAGGCAATGAATAAAAAAAAAAAAGAGAGGGAGGACATTTTAATTACTTTTGACTGAAGTGAATAATGAATTCATCTCTACCGTGTTGTAACTATGGATAAACTTTTGATTCAGAACATTTTCAATTATGACTCAAAACAGTTAAGAGGGCTCAACATTATGCAATTTATGACATCAATGTATTCATTTATTTAAATTTATTTATTACATATACATATGACTGATTAAAATTATCATTATGATGGACAGGCGATTGGTCCAGGGTGTGCCATATTTCAGCTGGGACAAGCCGTACGGACGACAATACAGAACACTCTTCACAGCTAAATGGAAAACCGATCTAGTTTTTACCGAAACCTGTTTTTAATTTGTAGTAGCATGGACGTGTTCTTTATGGGGGAACAGTGAAAAATGTTCAGCGTCACAGCAGGGGCAGAAGGGTATCCCAGGTGACATTGAATATACATTGAATAGGAGACAAGATATCAACATCTTTGCTTTTAGTTCTGCTTATTTCCATCTGGGTATAAAACACAATTTAGAAGACAGCGTCATTTGTCTGACTCTAAAAGTGCAAAAAGTGCAGAAATAAGTTTATTTAACTGACGAGACAAAAATTAGGAAAGTTTGGCAAAAGATAGGATCTTCTCGTGGTCCCAAACATATAGGCTCATATGTGGAGGAAATGTGATGATTCAGCGTCTTCTGAGATGGCGCACTAATCTTCAATGAGTAACAAATGAATTCACAAGTCTTTCCAGAAACAATTTGTCAGCTAATTTAAAAAAAGATGCAAACAAAACACACTGCCGAAGCAACAAAGAGCTCTCTTGGGAAGAAGTGGAAGGCATTAGATTGGAAAGGCCAATCACCAGACCCTGAACCCACATTATCTAAAAATGGTTTGTGATGGTGATTGTAACATTATTATATTGAATCGACATGCACCAAAAATTTACTGTATTACACAATCATATATTATGCATTCTTGCCACAACAGCAATGATTTCCCAGGGTGTAAACACATTATTGCTTGCAGTATACTGTAGTGTAGTTTACAACTAACATTTTCAAGAGAACATGGGATTTACAAACACATTGCTTTTGAGATTTTAATCTCAGGAATAAAACAAGTTATTAGTTGGTAATCGGTAGGGCTGTTCTTTCCAAATTGGAACAAAGCTGCAACTTTTGAGGCTAAACTCCCTTGGAGGGGCACTGGAGGGGAGATGAAGCGACTCAAGAAAGATGAAGTACAATAACTATTCTCAAACCTGCAACGCTTACTTGAGGAGTAAAGGCAAAAACTGGTAAGAAGTGAGCGAAGAACAGCCTCCTTGGAAGTCACCTTGTTAACGAGCAGATATTTCAAAAGATATGTCCAGTTGTTTTAGTTCTGAGGCAAGGCTTAATTTACCACAATTGGAAAACATTTGGACGAGATACATTTTCAACAAGTTATCATTGGAGATCTCAATTTGCCAAGGAACAAAGGCCGCTAAACGTTACCTTGCAGTTTGTGACTGACCTTCATGCTCTTTCTCAGAAACACCGGCGCTCCTCATCTTCTTGGGAGTTTTCATGAAAAGTGGAAAGATGGTTCGGAGACCGAGGATATCCACAAACTTATGGCAGTTATCTGCTCCCTCTGGTCCAATCATCCCATGATCCAGAACCTTGAGAGAGCTGGTCCGGGACATTTTCTTTTCCCTACATTAAACAGAAAAAGCAAGCGATAATCAACAACACTATTGCCATCAAATATAAGAGCAAAATGTTGACTTCTTAAAATCCAGAGTTTGAAATATAGTATAATTTATGGTATAAATATGCTTCAGTTAATTGTGAATGGAAAAGTATCAAATAGTTCCCCAAATAAATCAAACACAAACATGTCGTAATTTACTATATATGATCATAATAGCAGCAAGATACGAATGTTTCTATTTTCAATACACGTCTCCTCCTGGGAAACGCAGCCGTTTGTCTTCCTGCGTTGCCACAAATGACAGATGACAGTATTTATCTTGGAGTAGGGGGCATATTTCAGGCAGTTGAGTATGGTTCTCCAGACAGAAACATTAGGTATGATGGACGGTTGGCGAGGCCAGGGGTGGAGCAATATAAAGCACACTTTCCCATGGGGAAGTAGACTATTCACTTGCTTGACACTCGACTTAAACCCTCCGGGTGTCAACAACAATATAGTTTTGACCCCACAAATTGACTGTCACTACCCAACACTCAACGGTATAGATGAGTTGGGGTTAAAGGTCAAATTAGCCCATTCGTCATAAATTCAGCGGAAATGAAGATTGGCATTTTCGCAAAGACCTCTTAGTCAAACATTTGGTCTCACCGAAGCATGAGATTCATGAGCTGAAGACCCTCCCCTTTGAGAAAGCGCTCTCGATTGGCTGGCAACATTAGGCAGGAACACAGTGCATCAAAGAGATTCTCCATCATCTCCTGCTCTTCAGCTGTTGATGGGTTGTGACGTTTAAACACCTTAAAGGAAATTCACATAAAGATCAATGGACATTATCAATCCACTGCATTAAATATGTACGATTTGTATGGTCTTCCCACGAGTCTTATTTTGCTCCCTATCACACAGTACCCACTCAAAAAGGCTCCAGCAAAGGAGAACAATGCTTATCTCTTTTTACTTCAGCACGAGGTTGTTAGTCAATGTAGGAAACTAATTTTACTCAAGGTGGGACTGAGACTTGTGTATTCAAATGACTTGGCAAAGACAAATGGAGCAAATGAGAAACCTGCTCTGCTTTGCATCGGGCATATGGGTTGCGTGCTAACGACACACACAAATCACCGAACCTCTTGCAAATGAATGTTGGACAAATGCTGGAATATTTCTTCTCACGATTATCCAAAAAATGGTGAACCTCACCCCGTCCTTGCTTGTGAACAACTGAGCCTGCCAGTAATGCGCCTTTATTGCTAATCAGGAAACTCGCCTATTTGCAATTTACATGTTCACCAGTGGAATGTTCCAAATAGGTCTTTTTGTGCATTCCTTAATGTTACCGATCTTTTGTAGCTCCATCTCATAGCTTTTTCAGGAAGTGTTGCAGAATTTAAATTCAAAATGAGAGAATATTTGCTAAGAACAAAAACACCCTAAAATTCATCAGTTTGCACATTAGATATCTAGTCTTTTTAGCGTATTAAAATCAAATGTAGAATGAAAAGAATTAGCAAATTAATAACTTCACTGGGGTTTGGGCCAATGGAAAAGCATCACTAGTAAATCGAGCCAAGTAAGTATTGTTCTGTGGAAATTAACGCGGCATTACAAATTAGTGGTACTGATAGGAGACTATCAGAATTATTGTGATTGTGGGGACAATTCTGTCAAAGGAAAGACTGATGTTTTCATTTTCAAACAATAACAGGGATAATGCGCAGGTATTGAGATTTTGAATACACAGGAAAAGCAATTATCTCGAAAAGAGTTTTACAGATAGTTGCTGCAGTAACACATCAATGCCGTCCAGTTCCCCCAAGACTTCTCTCGTGCCTGTGGAAGACAAAATGAAAAACTGAGTCAGAGAAGCAAGAGAAAATGTGCTAGTTTTTAAATGATGGCCAATAATTGAAGTGAAGTGAAATTTATTTTTGAACATAAGATCGACCAAACACAAAATCATTTTTTTCACATTTTCACATAATTTCATGTTATGCCAATAAGGCACATAAATCAACATGTTCAAAAAAAGGATAGTCTCATAATTGAGACTGACAAGTCATTTTCCTTCTTCCTCAAACTAATAAGCGAAGAACCAAAGGAGGACGACAACACTCGTGGTGAAATTTGGCATGACTGAAGAGTCTTGTACTCCTAATGAGAAACCTTCATTTGCCTGATACCTGAGACTTCACAAGTTAGAGGGAGTAATACAAAATGGAAAACGAAGCAGACAACGAGAGAGAGAGACAATTAATGAAGAAATTAAATGAGATTGGAGATTAATAGAAGAGTGGTGAAGCAAATACAATCAAGACGTGATGGGACAAAATGATAAAGAGTGAAAAAATGAGGGTGGAATTTTGAAAAGGGCATCTATAGTGAGACTTTGTCAGGAGTGGTAATTAAGAAGAGACGAGGAGCTGTGGAACTCATTTGTAAACCACGGTCTGCGTGACTCACAATAACACACTTACTGTCATTGTTTTGCAACAAGATGGCCAGGATTTCACTGCAGTACAGCTTGTTAGCATCAAAAGGCATCTTTGCCTAATGGAAAACAGTGAGAAAACGTCAATTAGTTCTTAATTCAATTCAATTTGTCAATTCACCTTATACAGCTTTTAATTTCAGAACTTTTGTGAATTCAAAGAAACCAAAGAAAAATGTCCTATTATTTAATTCATTCATAGTTAAATGAATTTATATTGATGTTAATTACCACATGTGTTGAACTAAAAAGTCACTCTGGAGTATAAGTCGCACCAGTCAAAGAATGTATCATAAAGAACAAAAAAAACATATTTAAGTCGGTCCACAGTGTAGCTCGCATGCTAAAGAAGCATGTTGATGCCA
This sequence comes from Syngnathus acus, assembly GCF_901709675.1. NCBI lineage: Eukaryota > Metazoa > Chordata > Actinopteri > Syngnathiformes > Syngnathidae > Syngnathus > Syngnathus acus. The sequence continues at coordinate 9,015,289 of NC_051088.1, read as the reverse complement.
CATGCTAAAGAAGGTGTCCCTTATGCATTATTAGATGGAAATATCGATTCTAATCAGTTCTAACAATATTCTTTTTTTTTATATTTAGCTCAAACAATGGAAAAATGAAATGAAATGAAACAAAGAGACTCATAACGTGTGGAGGAACAAAAGGAAGCCAAATCTAATCTTATCCTGCCCCCACCTTACAATCCAAAGTATTACCTCCTGTACAACAATTTGCGGTTGGATTTGATAGCAGTAGTCCTCCTTCTTACCTTAATTCTCTTGAGCAGCCATTGCATGAGTCCCTGTTGAGCTGCTTCTGTGCACAGACCTGGTCTAAACTCAGCCATATTTTCTATAATGGCTGAGGGACAAAAACAAAATGCAAAAATCATTCACCTACTGCTAGATGTCAAATAACTGCACAAATGTAAAGCGCTGGATACATTTTGGTGCCAGTACAGATCCCATGGAGCATACTGTATCGAGATCAGTCAGGACTTCTTGACTACCTCAGAAAAAATGTCACAGATGAGCTGCACAGTGCACACAATGTGATATGCAGCTGAATCTCTTCCCGGGCCTGTCTGGAGGTATCACACTCAAAATATGAAGACAATCTGTGTCAAAGAAACTTATACGTCCTATATATATCTAAGATCTGTCTCGGGCTGTCAAAAAATGATAGTCCCTCCTCTGTAGCAGTCAGTGGCAACAAGTGTCAGTGGCAGTTTTAGGCTGACACATTTCCGACTGCACATGCCTCAAATTCAATAGAAGCCCACAGACAAGTTTTAAAGGGAGACGAATGAAGGAATACATTGTGTGTCGATATGCAAAAGTTTGTCTGGGTTTGGTCCCTGTTCCCTCTTCGACTATGATTAGAAAGAAGCTGCTGCCACATGATATCTTCATCAGAGCAAACTGCCGCAGAAGGGGACAGACAGTGAGCGATAATGTGGAATTGTGATGAGGGAAGGGAATACAAATGAATGAAAGTAGGAGAGGAAGGGAGGCGTATTGAGGCAGAGGTAGAACAGAAGGGAGGGTGGAAAGAGGATGGGTGGAACGCTGGGGCACAAGCAGACCACAAATATGGTGAATGAAGAAATAAAAGCAAAATAAACAAACGGTAGAGAAAATTAGGGAGGCATGAAAAGAGATGGGACAAAGGGAAAATACAAAGGAGGAGAGGGGACTGCTGGTGACTGAGCCAGGGAAAGCAAGGGGGGGCGGGGGGGGCAGAGGACTTTATCAAGGATTCAAACGAAGCAGACAGACAGCCTCCTGGAGGACAGCAGGCTCAGAGCAGAGAGCAGACAAAAGGCTTATTGAAGCCGGGAGAGCTCCCTCCATAACGCACGCGTGCAAACAGAGGCACACACTTGAATAGACTATACACTGGCGCTGCTCCCCCGGCACGCATCTGGAGCCAAACACGCGCACACGCACTCACACACACCTCAACAGCTCTCCTGTGACTCGGCCTCAATCTGGAGGCAAAGAAAAGAATCATCTCAGCGGAGTCATTGGAAGCAAAAAAAGAGCTGAGAGGCAGAAAAGTTTTGAGTCACGTCAGGCTAAATGCAGACAAGGACCTGGCCAAGTATGTGACGGCCCACACTCACACCTTCAGATCACAAGGTCTCATCATGGATTTCGCATCCAGTTAAATAATTTTTTTTACATCAATCTTTTATACTGCTATATCGTGGTAGCAGAATATAGAGCAAAGGTTACGGATTCCAGTGTCACATCAATTATTATCCAAATTGAGGTGGTCTCAGCATGGGCATAACCGCTGATAAGAATGCAATTGGATCTCAATCTCAATCTTAACGCCATTGAGGCACTTTCTCAACCTGGCATCAGTTGAAGAAAATTGACACCGCTTAATATGACACCTGGCATTCAAGTATTGTCATTATTGCATTGATCGTCTGCCACTAAACATTGATTCTTATCTAAAACTGATCAATTATTTTTCTTTGTCGGACTAAAATTGATTTGAAATCCGAACAATCAAAAGGCTGTGTAGCATTTGATGGAGGTCCCGGCGAATCCATTGTGAGTGTAGCATGTGAGGAGAATTTCCTTCCATTTTTGAAAAGTAATGAAAGAAAGGCCGAGTTTCTTAGAAAGAACACCTAGTCCTTACCCAGTGTGTTGAAGACACCATCAGCTTCCTCTTTAACCTGCTCATCCAGTCGCTCCATATTCTGCACGAGTAACGCCACAACTTGGCCCTCCAACTACACACAGAAAATTGAGCTTCGGTCAAAAATGTGAAGAGTCGTTACCATTTTCACTTTGCTCATACATATGTCTGCGATGGTTGAAAAGTATTCTTGTGGGACTATTTTTTTTACCCTGAAAATAATCAGATACAGTACTGAGAACATGAACATGATGGTAAACATGCACCAAACAAGATGTTACTTAAACCAAACATTGCAGAGGAATATAGATCTAGCCAAATGAAAAGGAAGTTGCATATATTTTTCACGTACATATGTGGCAGAAGATAATGGAGGTCGGAAATTGTGGAATGACGCAAGTGTTGACAGTCAAGATTGGAGGCTGATAATAAAACAAAGCTTACAGGATGCCGTCCGGCCGAATCAAAGTGCTATTGCACACAGAAAAGGAGACCGACGGTTCGCACTGATTTATGAGCCACCGGGGACGGTCAGGGATCTTTTTGATTCATCTTATCAAGGGTACCACCTGGCCTTCCAGCAACAAGGACAGAGGGACTAGGAGGCATTACAGCAAGTGAAGAGACAAATGGGTCCAACCAAACCTTGCTGTCCTGAAAGAGTCTTGCCTGAAGGATGTTGTAAAGAGGAGCTAGGTTTCTATCGCTCCATTGGGCAGTAAATGGACTGCATTTTTATGTCATAGTTATTCCCTGCGGAGTGGTAAAAAGCAACCGGCATTATTGTCTTAAACAATCACATCAAGCCAACAAGCCGATCCATAACAAATAGCAGTTTGGGAGCCCGTCACCGCTGCTATTTTTGGATGATGTAGTCTTGTCGGCCTCATCAGACGAGGGAAATTGACAGGGAAGAGAGGATTCGTTTGTAGTATCTCCAAATCTGAGGTCATGGTTCTTCGTTCTCTCTGTCCATCAGTCAAGAGGCAGCAGTGTGTCGTGCAAAAATGATGACTACAACTGATATAAACGACACCAAAGCATTAAGCCATGTACCAGAAACCCGCTCCTTGGTGGTGGAAGCCTTACTGGGGAGTTATAAAAATAAAAGTAATTTCTGCCTTTTGCTTTTATGGTATTTCGGTCATGTCCAAGCACACGGAGGTTTTGGGGCAAAGTTAGGACAGTCATGCGGCACGGCAGAACGAGCTCTCACAGCCAGCCTGGGAACACATCAGTGTCCTCACAGGGAAACTGAAGGCAGCAGCACAAGACAGGTAAATCGGGGAATTCCTGCTTGAAATGCTTGCCCATCTGTCCAGACCTGGCTAAGGAAGATAAATGAGGAAGTTGGGCACTGTCTTTTGTTGCCCATTATTCATTTGTTTGTTTGGTTTTTTTCAATTTTGGTTCCCAGTATTAACAAGCGAATGGACAAAATACATATATCAAATACTGAATATGGGCAATTTTACCTTTTTTTCCTGTGGTGTAATTTTAACCAGGGCCTTTTTTGAGTTGGTCATTCCAGTAATAAATGTGTGCGCACGGGAAATACACAGATAATAAGCCTTTTCCGATTTGCATATATTTTCAAAAAGCCCAACAAAATGTGAACAACTGTTATTGTTCCCCTGCTAAGACACTCAGGCATGTTATTTCATAATCGTGCCAGAGTGACAGTTTTTTTGGTTTGCTGCTTGGCAGCTGCCAAGCACCAAAGGACGCCACTATGCTTTTTTCTTCAATCTCGTTCAATAACAAGAAAACATCTCAAAGGATTTTGGCTCAACAGCCAGAAAGAAAATCATGAGGATGATGTCCTCCAAATCCTTCGATGACCAACTGACTGAAATAACATCTGTGCCTTGTTCTATATGCCAGAGAGCGGAAGTACCGAGTGACTCGCAAAGTGTTGCTTCAGTCGCCGTACTCACTCACCAGAGCATCGATAAGGACCTCGGCACCCTCCTCGCTTTCGTTGAGTGTGTCAATGTCCGTCAGCTCTTGGAGGAGGTCCACCACTGCTATTGCAACATGTAGGTCGGGCTAAGGACAATAGGGCTAGATTCTATAAGTTTGTGTTGCCATGTTACATTTCCAATTGAGTCAAGACACTAACATTTGAAATATCTCGTGGCACACTAGCAAACAAAAAGTCTCACTTTATTCACTGAGAACTGCTAAAGTACCGAGACAGTTGGGCCTGTTTAGTTGAAGACAAAGCTCACAGAAAGCTATGACTATTATGAATGGGGAGTGGATACAGATTTTATTGTGTCCTCTTGCATTTACTGAAACGGCCTTTCATCTATGCAGGAGGCAGTGATGAACAAAAATCTTTTAATTAACTGGTAACTTTGGGGGGAAAAAAGATCTGTGAAACTGGATAATTCCCCATGTTATCATTGAGGATCCCCTGTTTGGGAATCGCTTCACTACCAGGTATAATCTGGGCTATAATATTCTGTGATGTATTAAAAATCATATCATAGCCAGGTCCAATTAAGTTCACTCTAAGACATTTTATGGTCAGTAAAAGCATTGATGTACGTTTGCTGTGGGACTCAATTCCCAGTGTTGCTCATTGTCATTTAATTTCTCTTGGGATTTACTGGCAATGACCAATAAGTAACAAACTAATTGGATAGTGTATCACAGAAAGGATATCGGTGTTTTCGTGACTGAGAAGGCTCATTAGAGAGTGAACAGAGTTGAGCTCCACCAGCAGGTGATAGAGCTCGGGCATGGTAGCAATCACATGCATTTCCTGTATAATGTCGTTCAGATCCAGTTCTGACTCCATGAACCTGGACGGAGGCACAAAACAAGAGGTTAAAACAAAGAGGTTTTGTGAAACACTCGACGACAAAGTTGGCTGAAAGGAGGTTGTTGGTGGGCTTACTTTTCTGGATTGTCGGGGAACTTAATCCTGAGTTCCTGATTTTTGTAGGACCGTTTCTCAAAGGTCAGGATCATTTTTTTCACTGAGCTCTCATCCACCGGTTCTGCCTATTTGATGCAAGAGGGAAATAGCAGGAGGGGAAAGATGAAAAGGAAACAAGTAGAAGCCTTTTGTCAAGGCGACACATGGCTGCCTGCAGCACAAAGACACTAATTATATGAGAGGAGTCAGAGTTTTTGCACTCACTGGGGGATTTTGCTGGGCGTAAAAAATGAAAAGTGTCTAGCTCTCTCCCTGATGGCTTTTAAAAATATGGCATGGTGGGCACATAACAACGTGAGTAAAGTTAGCCCGTTATAAAGAACAGAGTGTGGTGTAACTTTTCTCTCACTGTCAATTACCATTAGAATGTAGCTGGACCTCCAAATTGGAATGCCCCAAAGGTTGTACAATTGGACAAAACAGAAAAATGTCTCAAAAGTCACTTTTGTAGATTTACAAACACTAAGTATTGGTTATATTCCCTAATTCAAGTCCATGCGTCACAAAGGTATTCACCCCTTGCTATTTAACCATTTTGTTACTTTACAAACTCAAATTTAAACAATATATGGATATGAATTAGTAAAGTGCCATAACATAATATCTTTTTTTTCTGTGATAAAAATTAGATGTCGCAGAATTGACACTGTAGGGACATGACTGTCATCGTGCTTTGGATAAAAGAGGTCTGATATACAATCATTTGCAAATTATACCGGAAAACAGTTACAAATAAGGTGGAAACACAACCTACGTGTTTCACCGCTTAAAGTTTTAACAGCTTTGTGCTGTTTGGATTTAAAGTGCACAAATCCCAGAGAACTCATGCACTGCTTACAATATAAAAAAGGCATAAAGAAGTGATTATTATAAAATAAATAACCATTTGTATAAAGTTTGTTTGGTCTGAAAGGAATTTACCTAAATAGTGTTTCAATGAACTTAAACTGGCTTTTGTACAAAAGAAATTATCATTTGAATAATCTTGATTTCAATTATTACCAAAATAATCGTGATTCATATTTTTTTCCCCATAATCAAGCAGCCCTAACATCATTCATGATACAGTCTTGTGACTTTGAGAAGAAGAAAAAATCCATGAACATCTTTGGCAGATTTCTAAAAAGTACAACCACAAGAGTATTTGACTTCTATACTTCTACAGTGTATATATAAATGCATCTACCTCTGGATCATCTTCATCCTGGTCCATCAGTTTCTCCAAGATCTTCTTGCGATCCACTGTCGAGTCATCACTGTCTTTCATGTCAGCCCCTCCGTCAGTTCCTGCTCCTGTCCCATCTCTGTGTCTGACACTTGACAGCTTCTGATGCTTTGCGCTTCTCAGATCCTCCTCTCCTGCATCATCCTCTCTGGAACGTGTTGCTCCTCTATCAGGCTGCGAGGTAAGAGATGCAATAAACAATACTACCACACTGCAATGATCGGGGTCTCGTCTTGAAAATTATTAGAGGTAAAATATATATATATATATATATATATATATGCATTTCTGATATGTGAACTTAAACTGTATACTGGACTGGTCTTCTGCCACAGGACCAGCATTCATCTAATTTGAGCTAGCAGGTTACGAACATTAATCCCTGATAAACACACGAGACAGATACAGTAATGCAATCTCGCCACGTAATGCGCTAAACAACTCTTCTGAAACACTTTACAAACAACTAACAAACTAAAGCAGACGCGCAAACACAAAACACACGGTGAGACACAACAGCTAACAGTGGCACACGCAACCCAATGGATTCTCAACGGAAATATTAGCAGCATAAAGTTGATCAAAGAGTGATGAGTGAGGGGGGGAGCCTAATCCACACCTGATAATTCAAGAGTTCTCCGACATCCATATCTCCTGGTTTGAAAACTTCAACGAGACACTATTGTAAATTTTCAGAATACAAATACGCCCGAATGAGCAGCTACTGGCTCGATGTACATGTATGCCGTAAAACAGTTCAGAGGTACCGTTGCCGTTGAGCGAAGATACTGTCGTAAAATGTAAAACTGACGGCGCTGCTCTGGCCCAACCAGGAAGGTTTTTGTATTTTGTTTTTTTGTTTTTTAGCATAGAACATTTGAAAAAGTCCATATAATTGCTGTACATAACAATAACAGGTCTTGTTTGTGTCCTGTTAGAACACCTAATTATCTTGGTCTCATTCTGTCTAAATGTGAACAGCATGACGAAGAGGCAGGGACGCACAGAGGGCGGGGCCAACGGGGTACCAAATTGAACAAAACGGCATTAATACCAATCAATTGAAAATATGCATCTAAGAGTTTAGAGAAGGTCAAATAAAGTTCACCTGTAAAGGTCATAGCACATTTTAGGTTAATCCTGAAATGGTTCATTTTTTGTAGTGTAGTCTAGTGAAATTTATGAAATACATTAATTTGACATACAAGATTATAGTCTAATGTAAACCTCTCAAATGTAGCCTAATTTATAATCATTTCCTGTTAATATTTACATTCTAGTAATAAACTGGAAGCTATTTACCAATTATTGTGCATTGAAAATGAAATGAGGCTGCCAAAGATTAATAAAAACTCAAAATCTTCTTCTTTTAAGCATCTGGACAAAGTTTGTCCATCACGCCAAATTTGAATTTATCAGAAGAAAAACTGTCTGCTGTAATTCTGTGTTCACTTTCTGTAACGTGTGAACAATGGCTAATTTGCAGGATATTAATCGAATAGGTGATGCAAATAAAATTATGAACAGAATTATCACAGTTGTAGTATTCCTGAAAAGAAGAACGAGGAAGAAAATTGTATTCTTTTTCCAGCCATCTTGCACCTGCAGCTTGACATAATGTCTTGTACACAAGTGTGATAAAGCCTAAATGCAAATTGCTGTGGAGAGGAAGAGGGCAACAGGAAGGACACACACGGATTGGAGAAAAAGGCAGAGTGTCCAGCAGAGATAGTGGAGGAGAGAGCAAATTAATTTCATCTTCATTATGCAGATGATAGCTTTTGTGCAAATGAAACAGACAGGCGGATTAACACTTAATTATTTCAATTACTCTGCTTGAAGCAGAAGTGAACCCACAACCTCAAAACTTCCTTTTTAATTTAAGATTGGCATATTTAAATAGTTTTTAAACTTAAATTGACCAAGTATTTATTCCAAAAAAATCTGTTCAAAACATGGCATTTACTTACCCAAGGGAGGTGCCGTTTTTGCTCTATATTCGCAAGAATATGACATATAAACTGCCTCGCTCACCACCCTAATCAAATTGGAAGCCCACTTGAAATTCACAGTGGCATCTATTAAAACATGAAAGAGCAGGGATAAAGATTTCATCATGTCCAAACCTATGTGAAAAGTGTCCGAAGCGCCAAGTTATTTGTTAATATTCCTACTTGAACACATTCTTTGGGATTTAAATGAAAGGTAAAGTTTGAGTGACTCAACAGAAATAATGCACATTAAAAGGCAGGCATCATCTTTTAAAAACATTGTATGGTCTCTCTATCGGGATGTAATGGTCCACTGAGTCACCCTACCTGATCACTTTGCCATCACTGTCCTCACCTAATGCACACAACACACTTTAAATACTACATATACGTACATTAACATTAATGCTCATACCTTTACTCATAATGCATATTCTGTATGCTGGATACAAAATTCTTATCATGGATATCTGTGAATTTTCTTATGTGTATAGTTTCCCTTTATGGTGTATTCTTGTTTACTTATCATATTGCTGCTCTCATTCTTTCTTTCTTTTCCTATGTTGGGCTGGTGAAACGAGCAAATTTCCCCGTCGTGGGATCAATCAAGTTCTATCTTATCTTATTTTATCTTCAGATCTCATTTCAAAACAAATGACCCCAAAGGAAATTTTAGATTGTGACTGAATTAATTCATTCTAGGATGTGTCACCCTTATAAAAACACACAGGCAGTTACTAACATTTCTAACTGACATTCATGTATAATTCATCAAACTATCTACCTATATTCTATTTGCCACTTGTCTTCATCAAGGTTTTAAATGACAAGGAGCCTATTCCAGATAACTTTGATCAAGAGGCGAGAACACCTAAACTGGTATCATGGTTGATTTTTTGCGCATGACATTTTTTTTCATTGAACAACATTTTTGACTGAACTGTTCCACTTTTGGCTTTGGAAGTTCAAGTGTACTCGCATGTTATTATTGGAATTTTGGGGCTGTCACTCATAACACAGTAAATATGGTCAACAAAACGTCCTCATACACTAGAACATGGCTTTATTTAATTGAAAACCTTCCAAGGGGTTAACTACATGAGAACGTTTTTGTTTGTGCAGTTCCTACAAGTGTTGTTCACAAGAGACATGGTTTAAGGTCAAAGATAACTTGTTGAAGGCCGTGAATGGAGAGTCACCGTCCATCTGTAGAGGCCTGTCATTCTGTCTCTTCCATCTCAAGCCAGTGTTAAGCTGCAGGCGCTTGGCCTCTCTTTGTATCAGTTTGCTCTCCATCTCCCGTGGAGTCAAATGTTGACAGAGAATTGGGGAGCAGCTGAATGCTAAAGAGGCAACAGAACACCTTTAAGATGGGATAGAAGTACAGACTGTGTGTATGGGCGTGTGTCTTGTATAGCCAATGGGGTGTCATGTATAGCCAATGGGGGTAAAACGATTCACTCAACAGCCAAGGTGGACTTCATCCATCCATCCATCCATCCATTGTCCATACCGCTTGTCCCCACGGGGGTCGTGGGCGTGCTGGAGCCTATCATCGGGCAGTAGGCGAGGGACACCCTGAACCGGTTGCCAGCCAATCGCAGGGCACACAGAGACAAACAACCATCCGCGCTCGCACTCACACCTAGGGGCAATTTGGAGTGCTCAATTGGCCTACCAGGCATGTTTTCTGGGATGTGGGAGGAAACCGGAGTGCCCGGAGAAAACCCACGTGGGCACGGGGAGAACATGCAAACTCCACACAGGGAGGAAACGAAGATGGATCGGAGATGGAATCTAACCCGCACCCTCCTAAATGTGAGGCGGACGTGCTAACCGGTGCACCAAGGTCGACTCAAGAACCTTATTTTTAGATGTGAAGTTGAATATGTTGCTGGGATTGTTGCCAGTAAAGCTGAGAAGACAAAGTCAATATCAATTGCCACGATCAACATACAACAGCTTAAATTACAAAATGGGTCAGGAGTGACTCTGAGCTGCTGGTAAGCAGAACAGATTGCAAAGTGGGAAGGTTAATGAGATTTTCACATGGTGTCCATCTCGTCGTTTGAACTCAGATTAAATTGACACACTATGATTAAAATTAATTGACCTGTGAAATCAGTGTGCCCCTCTTCAAATGTGAAGAATTGATGGAAATTGCATCTTGAGTTTGAGTAAGAAGATGGCATAGGTGCAAAACGGAAAGAATTTACAGAGTCTTGGAACATACACTACCGTTCAAAAGTTTGCGGTCACAAAATTGTTTGGGTGACCCCAAACTTTTGAACGGTAGTGTAAATATTATTATAATAAAATATTATGAATTAAATATTATAAATTATATCTTATATTTGTATAAGATTATATATAATCTATGAATATAAGTATACATATATATTATAAGATTTTTTACACAGAAGATTATATATATAATCTATAAATAATTATCTAAATAAATATATACACTACCGTTCAAAGGTTTGGGGTCACCCAAACAATTTTGTGACCCCAAACTTTTGAACGGTAGTGTAAGTAGTACTGTATAAGAATCGTCTGAGTCAATTCTAAGTAATACGATCCAAACCTGATCAAGCTCGAAACTTTTATATTGTTGGATTTTTGATTTGCGAGCGATGCATAATTCGCTTAAATAACTAGGATTGTCAAGAAATGCCCAAACTCATTATGGTGGAGGATAAAAAATACGCATCAACACATTCATCACAAAGCCTGCTAAAATGTATTGATTTTGTTTCATGGCAGTACACCAGACAATCATTTTGATGTAAATTATTACACCCATTATGGTTTCTCAAGGGAAATTGAATTCACACTGTCTGCTCGGTGTTGCACACAATGAAGAACCAGATTACATACGCAAGCAGCCATGCAAGCCTCCAGCTCACCGGAAACCGTAGTGTGAATTTGAACTTGTATTATCCATAATACTTTTATGGATTGGGTTTTCCTTGGTTCTTTTTGGCATTTCAGTTCTGGTCAAATTGAGGCCTTTTTGCGGTTTTGGTTGTATTTTTCTTCTTTCTCTCCTCTTAAAGTGTCGGCGTGCTCCGGAATGACCTACATTCACGGACCTGCAGCGGGGCGCACCTTATTCCTTCCGCCACTCTTCAACTCGTCCAGAACAACCTTTTTTTTGCTAATTCATCTCCAGTGAGTAACCTTAAAATTTGCTGTGTTTCTAAGTTTTTGTTTCCTGTGCCCCAGTGTGTTCAGCCCTTTTCGCACTGCACTTAGCAGAGCACAACACGCTGTCATCAAACCCACTAAATCTGGGTGACGGAGTGCTGAGGTGAGGCAGATGGACAACGGCTGGAAAGATTTCACCCTTGCCAGCTTCTGACTTTGTACCCCATTGACGCTGCAGAAATGATGGATATCTGATCTAATTTTAAATAGCCCACTTTAACACCAGCAGTTAGACTGAGACAGTGGGAGACCAGCATCTGGAAACACATCTGGGCCAAACGGATAAGGCCGACAGCTCTGGACTACCTTCTGGAGTGTTTGTGCATACACCGCTGTCCATCTGTCATGTATTTGAGGATTGATGGAGGCCGCTACTTTACAGGCAGGGATGTGTAGTCAATACTATTTTTATCTTGAAATTGGTGAATTTTTGCATGGCCACTTGTTGCTAAGCAAAGTTTATATACGCTCAATCGTGACTGTCCTATATGAAAATCTGGGGCCAAATTACTTCGTCACTTAGTACAATGGAAATAATATAAATTGGCAGACCTCAGACAAGAGAGTTGCTAATGGGCCTGCTAAATTTGAATGAATAACAAATCGGCAAGTATATAAAATGATTCTGCAAAATCATGAAAAATAGAGACCTGTTGGATGCTGTGGGCGTGTCTGCTCGCAATACAGTAATTAGATGGAACCAATTACTTCATAAAATAGTTTAAATGCTGCTGTTATTCATCATTGCTCAGTTGATAATAACACTTGGTGTCTGAGTTGACATTCAATTAAATTCCAACAGTGAAAAGGTTAAAACAGGAGCACAAATGTCTTGGAAACTGTGATGTGAATTGTGCCGTTAGAAAGTGTTTCCTAACTCAGCCTGATGATGATGCATTGCTCGCAGGGTAAGGTGATTAAATCATTGTGCAAAGTGTGAAGTAGCATTACCACTTTACAAGGCTGTTGGCATGGTAACCAACATCTGCAACACTGTCTCACAAATTTTTCTTGGGTTCTTTTATTTTCCTCCTGCACTTCTTTCTTACTTTGCATGCAGAAGTGGTCTGAAGAGCAACGCAAGCCTCACAACATAATTAATCTCAATGGAATCAACTGCAGAGAGATGAATTTTTTTGAATTCCAAACTGATATTTTGTACAGTTGAATAAAAAAAAAACACACATGATAATGTGAGTCTCGTAGGAATTAAGAATTAGGCAGTTCACTGAAGTTGATCACATATTTTTTTAGTCTTTTTGCAGTCATCATTGCATAGCAAGGTGCAAATAAAATATTATTTTACTGATGAATCTAATGAAGATAATGAAAATGATAATGATGCTAATTGTAACAATCATTATCAAATTAAATGCTTAATTCCCCAAAGTGATTTTAAATAAGTGCAAAATCATACTACGTAAATAACAAATAAATACATTTTATTGGGGGACTTCATCAGAATACAGTGAGTGAAAACCATACAGTGTTTCTTTTTAAAAAAAGGCACAAAGATACCAAATTTAAAAAAGAAAACAATACCACATAGTGGTTTCAGATATTTTGATTATAAAATCAAATAATACATTTTCTCACACTACATATTATAACTATTCTCAAGGAATGCAATTGTTTTAAAAATCATTTGTACATTCATTCATCATCGAAACCAGTAATCCTCACAACAGATACGGGTGTGCTGCAGCCTGTAACGTGTATTTTAAATGATATTTACAGTTATAATAAAACACTATTTTATTATGGCAAAATGGTGACTGAAATATTCGGACTTTATCCACCATTCCCTCAATTTCCTATCAGACTTAGATTATTTAAGATGACAGGCAAGCTGCAGTTGTCTTTAGGCAAAATGGATACTTCAACCTGTAGGCCTACTGGTTGGACTCATTATTCTTGAGAAATTATGACAGCTTTCCATTCATTTTTCATGTCTTCATTAAAGTTGTGAGTGAGTTGGCGCCTATCACAGCTTTTGGAACGTGGGAGGAAACCCACAAAGCTATTTTTTTACTTTTTAGCAGGAGAGAGAATAGTTTGGTTTAACCAGCATTAAACTCAATTTTAAATGACCAGAATCACATATCATCATTAAAACCTCAGCAGTTGATGTCACTGGATGCTTTTATTTCAAAAGAAGGCATGTTTTTTTTTCTGGTGTCACGTCTGCTTCTAGTTGATTGATTCATTTCATTGCTCAGGTTTGCCCCGCCTCAGAAATGTGCTTGACGTGACTCCTCACCAGACTCAATCACTAGATTTCCATGCAAGTTAACCACAAGTCCAGAGTGCTACCTGTGACAAACTGTTTGTAATGTTGCCAGCTGAACTTTTGCTCAAGCTAACGTCCTCACCTTTCGGATTGTGACATTCCCGATAACAGTGGAACATAAGAGAAGGTGAAGAGGTTAAGAAGGCATCGATCCAGTGTGGTCAATAGGATTCATATGGCAGACTTTCAATATCACTGCATCATAGCATCTTCTCAGCTCAAAGCTCTGTCTAAATACAGGTACTACTAATCATTTATCCTCTGTGGAGCCACTGAAATGACGCACGTACACACACATTTGTCACCGCTCACTCCCGCAGCCGACACAATCACACATCAAGTGATGAAGTGATTTTCTGCTCCAGTGGTTTTCAATTCGCATTTTGGGGACTAGTTTGTTCCTGTGGTGCAAAATGATTTTGGCTGCATTAAAGTATTCGACATAGACAAAAGTATTGGAACACCTTGCCATAAGTTCAGTTTTCTGTTTTTGTGTCTGCCTGAGCTCCTTGCTAAGATGTTCCAACCTGAAGTCCAAATACATTTTTTGGCTTGTATATAAAAGTCAGAATGCAGTCATCATGATTACAAACAGAAAAGAGAAAGTTTTTATCATTCGTCTGCCCCCTCATCAGCAAAACCCTTCAGGGAGCCATCATTTCAAAAGGGCAGTGGCCAAACAAGATGCTTCATGAATCTCTATTGGTGTTACTATGGCAACCTATCCACCGCAGAGTGTGCACTGGTGTATTTGTGTTTGTGTCTGTGTGCACATGGCAGCCATTAATGAAGGCTTTAAATGTACACTATTCATGCAACCCAGAGAGATCGACAGGGTAAAGTCTAGCATGTGTTATCAAGTTTCATAGTGCAGCCAATTATCTGACATACAGGGTGTTCACAAAGTCACGGTGAATTGTATTTTTTGTAAACACACATATCTCTATGTACCCTATCCACAAAAGTCTACATTAAAAAATGCCAAACATTTTCTTAATATTTTCTTTGCAAGTTAATTGCTATTATGTTGTATTAAGTATTACAGTATTTTATGTTTGATATATTTTTAGACTTTGTTTAGGGGTATTTTTGGGTAACAGCTCGTAATATTTTGTTGAAGATTTGGTGATATTTAATTATCTTGCATCTATTATATTGGTAGTTCTTATTTAATGTCAATATTATTTTTTTGTGTAGTTGTGTATTGTATGTTGTATTTGTAGATTCTGTTGTTATTTTAGTTTATCATCAGTTTTGTTTCTTGTTATATTGTACAAGTGTCCCTAATTAATTGAATCAAAAGAGAAACTGAGATTATAAAGAAATAAATTAGGGATAGATTTGTTTGACTGAAACAATTTGTAGAATGATTGTTGTAGGAGTGACTTACAATCCTGTACAATGTATTTTTCCCCTTTAATCTCGTCGTCTTATTTCTGTCTTTCTTTCTCCTTAGTTCTTTTCCCATAGTGCTTTTGCAAAGAGTCTTATTATTGTGGAAACATTACCGCTTTAATTCCCATTGGTATAATGTAGGTTTTGGCAGAAAATTAAACTTGATCTTTTTTCCGTTGTTTTCCTCATTGCTCGTAGAAACAAAATGCATGCAGCGTGAAATTAATACCAACTCTGCATCCCCTAAAATTGTCCCTGATGTTGATGAAGAAGTCAGAGTTGACCCAGTTTCTGCATTGGAAACTTAATTGCAAAACAATCTGAAAAGATTACTTGCACTTTGGTCTCTGGGGGAAGTTGAAAAAGAGATTTGTCACATTAAGGAGAGTTGTCTTGTCATGCTTTAAAGGGAAAATCAAGTCCCAAAAAATTATTCATCTCAGGGGTGACCATTTTGCCTTGCACTGCCACTTGCTGTCAACAGAAAATGCTTAAATGCTCAGATTGTGAATGTCACATCACCAAACCCAGAAAACAGGTGAGCGGCGACGGTTGTTATACGAGCCCTGAGGCACTGTGATGTCATTTTCAGTCGAAAGCAAGTGACAGTATAAGGCAAAATGAGATGCATGAAACCAAGTGTACTTTTCTGCTTGACTGCTTAATCATATTCAACAAACACAATATTAATCCGATTACCGTGTTTAGACGAGTGGGGCTGAATAGAACACCTACATCTCAATGTTAAGAATAGGTTTGACTTGACTTCCTCAAAGACATTAAAGTAAAATAGGCTAAACCAGTCTGAAAGCATTTTAGCTAATAGTAAACTATTACCCTCCCCGTCCGTAACTCTCCTTTACATTGTGGTGACGACCAACCGGAAACAACCACGGCCATAACTTGAGGGGAACACAACAAGAGAAAACATGAGGGAACAACCAAAACCTCACAAAATACACAAAATGCCCGAACCAAGGTTATCACAATTTTGGATTTTTTTTTAATATTCAAAGCATTATTAATAGTCAATCCTCTGCACCTGTCATATCTGCACTTTTTAAACGGTGACTATAAAATTTTAACTGAAGTGAAAATCTCACTCTCATAACTAAGCGCTATTGAAATGCAGTAGGGTTTCTACATTTAAAGGGCACGGCAGTCTGTGAAGGGCAGTTTCATGATTACAGCCTCAACCACTGACATCGTCAAATCACCGAATGCTGTTTTAATCTTTGATGATGCGAATTCACGGCTCAGTCATTACAGTGGTGATTATCCATTCATCGGCCCGTTTGTCCCCTTGGCCTAAAGTGTCATTTCAGTCCAGTCATATTGAACCAGTGCTCCTTTAATTGACTGATAAGATCACACACCCACAACGCAAGAAGTCTGATAGAATAGTTAAGCTGTGATACAATCCCATCACAAAATGGCTGACTGCAATTTTATGTGCTCTATTGTGCAACAATGATCTATCTATCTATGTAATCGTTCTATCTGTCCATCCATCCATCCATTCATCCATGCATGGGATTAGAGCATATTTTAAGGGAAAGAAAGGTGAATCAAAGTAAGGATGGGTCGTGGCCAAAAGGAGGGATGAAGGGATGAAAGGCAGAAAAGCAAAGGAGAGAGGGTGGGGAGAATGAAGAAAATGAAGGAAGCATTGATGGAAGAATAGAGTTAGCATTGCTCAATGATGAATGAGTGAAAAGAAGGAAGTACTGACCAAGGGAAGTGCAGAAGGAAGAATGAAAGGAAGGATCAGTGAAGGAAAAGTACAAATGGAAACGCAGGAGTGAGGAAAGATGGATGGGTGGAAAGAGCCATTGCGCCCTCATCCATCCAGAGGAAAAAGGGATGAATGGAAGAATAGATATTGGAAGGATGGATGGAAGAATAAAGAAAATACCTGAGCTACGAGCAGCTATAAAGGGCTCTCGCAAACCTGGCCACATCGGGGTACTGGCACATAAGACCATAACCCTCTCAAATAAAAGTTTTATCTTTTGGGGGGGAGAATAATAATAAGAATTTCTACATAACAATAGGGACCTTGCAGCATTCTCTGCTCGATGCCTAATAAACCAAGATATTGGTGGAAGAAAAGTAGGAATTAAGAGGGAGAGAAAAGATGTGACAAAAATTGAGCAGCTAAAAGTGTTCGAGGAGCATGGCTGTTTTGAACCAGACAAACAGATGGTCAGGAGGGGTCAAAGGAGGTGACGTCAACAAGGACACCAGATATGGACAAGACAATGTGCTGATAACACAGTGGCAAGAAAAGAGGGTGAAAAAGAAGGATGGATGACATGGAGGGATGAAAAAGAGAGGGTGAAGGAGTGAGGAGGCAGCCAAAGACAAAGTGTAATTAACATTTGTTACGAGGGATGGACGTGTGTGTGTGCGCGTGTGTGAGTGTGTGTGATTGTTTGCGTACATGTGTGTTGGGCGGAGGAGGATCCATTAATAATTTATGATGGGCTCAGCTTTTCAAAGCGTTCTCAGTGGTCGCGCTGGCTGCTTTTCCCTGACGTTTAATTTGTCTGAAAATCAGCAAGCGTGCAGTCTGATTATCACCTGCGTCTGCTTGACACTCAGGTGACATCACAAGCTGTTCACCCCAACATCGTGCTTTTAAATCATCCATCCAATAATTATTATCATATGAATTAATATACATAAATGATTAGAATATACACTGATAATTTGCGCACATTTTTTGACTATTTCTTACCTTGGAAGGGGATCTGGATGCGGACACAAGTCTTTGGAAGTTCTCAATCCCAGTTGCATGCCATTCCTCTTCATAAATAGATTAAAAAAATCAATGTTAGTTTATTTACATTATATTTCATCAGAGTTCATTTCCCTTGATTCATTTCAACGCCATGAACCTAATTCCAGATCAACCTAATCGTTTGTGTCAAATAGGACATTTTACAATGAGTTTAATAAATAACACATATTGCAAAGTCTTGTCAAAATATTCATTCATTAATCATCCAACCCACTTAATCTCAGGAGTTGCTTGTTTCAGAGGTCACACAAAAAGCATTTGGAAAAAACGCAATTCGTTTTGGGATGAACTTTACGCACGATCAAACTGTGAAAAAAAAAAAATTATATAGTATTGCTGGAATTACGATTAAAGTGAGGCGTAAACGCCACAGGTCAATGCTTCCACCTACTGGTCGCTTGGAGTAACAAGCTCTTCTCCTTAAAAAAAAAAAGTTTGTATCTATTTGTTTTCATGTATCCATTCATCCATTTTCCATTCTGCTTAAGTTTGTAGGGATCTTGTTGCCTAAAACAGCGACAATTCACATCGTCATCATCACTGGGGGGAAAATGAACCCACATTGCCAGCACCAATGTCAAGCGAGTGTGACCCTGCACTAAAAAATGTTCTGTAATATTTTCCTTGTGATGTTTACATTATGAAACATTGCGAAGAATATTAATATGAATGTTGTAGAAGTTGCTTTATAGGGGCAAAAACAAGCCGAAAACGTCTTACATTCAGACTCTGTGAGCCGTGTTTATTAACTGACAGAATAACCTCGCAATGCGCTTGACAGAAAAAGCCGGCAATCAGAACAGTATAACATATAACAGAACACGTATATGATAAAGTGAATTATGTCGTCCTTGGAGAATGCACTACAAACCCTTAGTATAACAAAAACAATTTTTGGGCTGGAAGAAAAACCCGCGATGCATTGAAGCCGCGATAAACGAACCGCGAAGTAGCGAGGGATCACTGTATAGATATATGTTCTGGGTCTTTTTAATGTCACTATGTGACAGTCACTTTGTGGAAACATCTGGAAACAACGCTGGAGCTGCTACTATGTGAGAATGAAGCACTCAGCATCTTCGTGCCCAAAGTAGAGGCTACGATAGTAACCTTCTTCTCTATCTTCTCATCTGGTTGAAGGACGGTCAGCCTGGATGAGAGCGTAATAGACAGTGATTAATATGACAATTTATGAACAGATTAGTCTGCAGCAAACACACAAAAAATACAACTTCCTGCTACACTTATGAATCTAAAACCTAAGTTGGAATGTTGATGTGTCTCATTTCCAGTCAGACATACCTTACAACATTCCAATAACATTCCTGCCGTACTTTGAGCCCAAACTAGACTTGGAGTAGTACCAGAATGAAACTGATTGCATCATTTAGTGCAGGTTTCGTCTGAAAACAATTTCACAAATGTGCCTCAAATTTCACCTGGCCTCATGTTTGCCTTGCAACAAGCCGTAGCCTTCCACAGTGAGAACAGCGCTACCCAGAGGCTTGTTGAGCTGGTTGGTGAAAGAAACGATTGCAATGCACTCCTTCTTCATCTGGATTCTGTCCCCGCCTTCAACCTACACGGAAATCAGGGTGAGGAGGTTAGCTGGAACAAGTTGCGGTATGTCTTGTCACTGTAAATCAGTAAATAGATGACAGTCGAGTTCTCAGACATCATTTTCATTGTTCGTTACTCGTCAGTCAGCAGGACTGCACAAAACATTTCCATTGAACTGTGGAAGGGTGGAGCGTTCACTATCAAAGCTCAATTTTGGCAATGTAGGAAATCTTCTAATTGAAATAAACAGTTTTCCAAAATATTCAAAGTTATTGAGAAGCAACTGCATATTTGTGTTATTCTTAATAAACTACAAAATTGGTTGCTTGCAGACATTCGGACAAATAAATATTGTACTTCCTTCACCTTCCTTAGAGGAATTTGCTGTTGCAGAGTCCTGACTGAGTCTCAGAACAAAAAATGTTGCAGCATTTTCAATGCTGCCCACAGTTGTGCAAAAGGTTTGAGTCTGAATATTCGTTTCAGTAGTTCCATTCAAATTGATGATTTGAGCTTACAGATAAACACACAAAATCCTCCATCTCAAGATAGACGATTATGGTGGACCTTTGGATTTTTTTTGTTCTAAATCAACACACTATTCAAGTTTCATTTTTTTAATTAAACTACAGAAAACTACAAGATTCCAGGCAGCATCGATGTACTACTAAATCTGAGCGGGAAAGAGTACTACATGAGGTTGTAAACATGAAAAGCATATTTTTCAAGGAGACAGAATTAATTGCAGCGTCCATGCGTTCGTCCATGGTTGGTTGGTTGTTTTCGTCGCAACTACATATCCCGCCCCCAAACACATTGTTGCTTTGTCATTGGTCAGGTAACCTATGTGTACCTGTATGTTTATTTTTGGCGAGCTGAGGTTCAAGTCCTGTATAGCCAGGACCCTCTCTTTTGTCTTTAAGTCCTTAATGACCACCGCCACCTTCACAATGTCATCACCTGCCAGGAAAGCCTCATACTTAGAGGGCGGAATAGAATGGTGGCGTATCAAATCTGCAGAGACACAAAACAAAGCAAAACATGCAAACATTGTGCCAATGTTGGCTTTAATCAGTCACTGTGTCACTGGGACGGCTCACCTTCAAATGGCTGAATGCATACATCTTGGTGGCTCGCCCAGAAGCTTTTTTCTGGGCTGCTGTTGAATTTTTTTATCTGAGCGCTCAGGTGCTCCTTCAGGAGGCGTGCGCTGTTTGTTGGGTTTGTAACCGTCACTGTCAGGTTGATGCTCTTGCCGATAGTCGGCTCTCCATCTATGGTCAAGGTCACGTCCAAGCTGGACGTGTCTGCACAAGAACAAAGACAGTAAAAGGAAGACAGTTATGTATATTCATATTAGATCAAACATGTAACTTTAACTATCAGATCACATGTATGATATTTGTTGTAATGAATTTACATTGTTCAGTTAGCAATTTATACCAGGGATGGTCGACTGGCAGCCCATGTGTGAAGCCTTGATTAATTTTCAAATTTAATTTACTTTTTTTTTTTTTTTAACATTAACTAATGAACATTTAATACTTTTTATCATCAAAACAAATATGGGGAGTGGTGGGGAAAAACAGGGAAAATCCAAAATATGGAAAAAAAAAAAAGAAAGAAAAGAATTATTAACTACATTAACTATAGTATATTACCTTGTTTGGGAGGACGAGGCCCGGCAGAATGGGACCTGTATACTGTACAAAATAAGAGCGCTCAATTACACAGTGAAACAGCAACAAAAAAGAGGATGAATGTTTGGTTCACTTTTCAAAATTAGAACAAAAACTGACATAAAAAAAAAAAACACCTTCATTGTTTTAGCCCTAGCATGAATAATAATAATGTGAAATAGTGAAAACAGCAACATGCATTTCTGAAGCGGGGCAAACCTGAGCAAACAGACAGCCGACTGAACCAGGCCTCAAAGAAGAGTCAAATCTTACCAGCAGTGTATGTCAACTTACCAGGTCCGCCAAATGATTGCCTGCATAGGTCAGCAAATCCTTTAAATAAGAGTAGGCACAGGGTACAACAATTATAAAATAAGGTCCATTAAATGTTTAAAATGTGCAAAATTCTATCTAGGATAAAAAGTTTAATAAGTCATTCGCTTTGCACTGAGTAAAGAGGTTTCTTAGAATGATTAATAAAAAGAATAGACCACACCCACAATTGTCTAGAGTGGAAACAACAAAAGGTGGAGATGTCGACAGCCACTGACCTGAGTCTCCCCCTCTATATAATTGTTCTTCTGTAAACAAAATAAAAACAATTAAATAGCATGCTAATTGTACACTAATTTGCTCCTTCATAGAAATCTTCCTACTTTTCTGTCTTTTATAAGACTCCGTCAGATCCTCTGGCACATCTGAGCCGATGCTCTTGGTGAAGATTGAGCGTCCCACCCACTGAGTGTCCACCTTCTTCTCCACCACTTTACCAGACTGCACTATCATGCGTACGATGTCCGAATCAACAGAGGCATAAATGAAGGCAGTGTCATATGGGATGTCGAGGGAACGCCTCTGGATCGCGACCACAGGACAAGGACCACAGCGGTATATGCCTGCCGTGGGGACATGGTTATAACATTTCATTGGTAAATTGTACCAATTAAGTAATCCATTTATAGACATTTTAAAACATCTGCACACCTGCACTCTTTTCTTGCGGAGTTGGGTCCACAACCTGCCAGCCATTAAATTCGGCACCAATGTCTGACCTCCTCATCCAGCACTCTACCCACACATGGAAATTCCTGTGTGTGTACCAAGTTATAGGGCATACATGATTGGAATAGAAGTACAGATCTATTTAAGGGTGCTCCACAGGGGAGCGGCTTAGACCCACTTATTTTTATTCGGTGTACAGCATGGGTGCTCAAACTACGGCTTTTGGCGTGGGAAGTATTTGCTCCCCGACATCTTTCTTTACAATGACATACAACAACAGGTATTTATAAACATTTCACATAGCCCAGGGTGGTGGAGAGGCAGTATGAAAACCCACACCGCTCATGGGTGTGGGGCCCAGAAAATGAAGTCTAAAAAGTGCTTCCATATGTGTGGTTTCAGTTTGCATACAATACTTTTTCAAAATGAACAGATACCAACCAAATACTGTCTTTTGATATCCCAAGCCTCTGCCCGGTGGTCGAGTAAAACTCTTCAGTGATCAGGTTTCCATCACCATCGTGGGCTGCGTTAAACACTGTCACCACCCTGGATGGAATCCCCAGCACCCGCATTACTGGACATAAAAAAAAGCAGGACCAAACTAAAAATACAGTAGGTACTAACTTTTGCATGAACAAGAAGTAACGACAAAATAAAATATGAATGTAGCCCATTTAAAAAAGCACCTGTGCAGAGGACAGATGCAAAGACCCAGCACTGTCCATAACGCACAGGGTTGCCTTTGGCTGCCATCCATCGGAGAAGGATGTCCGCACTGCCACTCCACTCTGTCGGATTGACACCATTTTTGTAGCTGCCCTTCCACCTCCCCTCCAGAACACCCATGTCATCACTAGAGTTCACCTTGCAGAGGAACAAAAAGATGGAAGAGTAAAAAAAAAAAAAATGCAAGTTTGTGTGTGCGTTTATTTGCTAAAAAAAATCATACTTGGGTGAGGATTTTTGTGTCTCACCATAGCACAGATGATCCTGCTCAGGTAGGCTGGGTCTGCTCTTCGAACGTAGTCTTTGTGATTGTTGCTGAGGTGTTGTGGACTGACTTGCAGCATCTGAAGACATGCCTCAAGGACTCCAGGCTCATACTGTGCATACATAAACACTGATTGAGTCTAATAATTGCTGTCTCTGAATGGCTTTATCAGGAGTGTCAAAGTTTTTGTCATGGTTTGCTGGATTCGGCCTACCAACATTCAGTTGACGCCGGCAGGCTACATCATACATGTACCTGACTGAACGACCAAGGCTGCTTGCTAAAGTTGATGTCCGTGCCCATATAGATCATGCCATAATCATTCTTGACATACTCTTGTCGTTGTGCATCCAGTGGTATGTACACTGGGTCATCTTATAGGAGAGAAAACTGTACTCATTCCGCTGCATTGTGGCGACAATCGCAAGATGACTGCATGAGTCACAGCCCGAGACTCACCTTTGTGCCAAGGATTGCAGAGCAACACAAACCTTCCTGCGACGTAGCTGCTTTGCTCGTGTGCACCTGATATGTGGATCAGGAGTTGGTACTGCGCCACAGAGGATAGCACAGGAGCACAGATGTGGACAGTGACGACACGACGACCTATGTTGCCTGGGTAGATTCGTGCAGACCAGCTATGCCGATCAGACAACTTGTCTGAGAAGTGGACCAACATCTTTGCTGACATTTCACCTGTGACGATGGGAGGAAAAATGTAACCTTTGACCTTATAGTGATGCCAAGTACATAACCCGGCGAAGCCCTTGAGGACTTGTCTGCGATTAAGGGCTATATAAATAAATTTGACTTGAAAGAAAATAAACTTGTCACTATCATATACCCTCCCCCCCTGTTTTTTGGAATGTACAAACTCACCTAGCAAAACCTGCAGGACCAGACACTCTGTGTTTGGGTTCCACATCCGTCCATAAAACAGCAGAGTAACTTTGAATGGCTTCCCCCGCCGGACCACCAGGTATTTGTCGCTGAGCCCCTGGGTCTCATGAGAAATGTGGTTCTCCTGGATCTCAAAGTTGACCAATTTCAGGCGTCTTTGGCCTCTGGTTTGGCCTAAAATGCCAGTTAACAAGAAACTGATCAAATGTAATCTTATGTAATATAATATAATATAATATAATATAATATCATATCATATAATCGTTACATAAATAGATTGAGTGCCCTTATTACAGTTTTTCACAGTTGCTTGTCACGTGGCTCAAACTGTATTGTAACGTTGCTATAATTGTCTGCATTTTGGCATTAGTTCATTCATTACGAAATGGTTGGACAAGTTGTCAGCATATTTCAACACAACCAATTAAAGTTTTTTTTTTCTCAGGCAAGGCTTGGCTTTTTCCAAAGAAGAGAAATTAGTGACGCATTAGGTTAACTGATGATCTACCAGTTTTCTCTTGTGTATGATGTGAATTTCGGATCTTTTTTTAAATGGTAATTATATATATTTTTCATCTTCAATCTTTGAGTTAGGATTTGGCATCAAGGCAGTCATAATACAATAAAGTACAATCCAGTCATAAATGACAGCGGCCTCAAACAAAGCACACTTACCTGCCCTGATTTCAAGTTTTAATTATTGGTAATAAACATTTCACCCAATAAACAAACTAGCAAAAATAATCACTTGTTTGCTAAACAAATACAATTTTTTTAAAAAGGGAGCGAGTAGAAGAAAAACATTGAAATTACCTGCACAGATAAGTTTAAAATCGGACGTGTTGAATACGAATCTTGTTTTTTCAATATTTTTGTTTATAAACATTCAATATTTATTGTGTTGCTTTTTCAACATTTTTATCACAATTATTCAAATATCTAATTCAAACCTTATTTGGGGTTTAAAAGTTTGTTTTAATATTTTTTTTCATTCGTATGATGCACAAATACGTATTATATTTAAAACTAGTTAAGTCACCGACTGAAGAAAAATATGTAAAAGGTTTGTCTTTCGTTTTCATACTGCTTTTTGATTTATTGCACATTCATATCACCACGGTCGATCAATCTTTTTTTATTTACACACCTACGTGTTTACGTAGCACATTGTCTGGAATAAGTTAAAAGTTTGACTACGTGTGACAGGTTAAAATCCACCGCATTCTGTTTCGTGAAAGAATACAAAGGCTCAAGACCTAAATGCATCATTTGGTTGTCGGACAAATGCAACAAAATAGAATGCTTGCGGTGTGGCTTGCGGTGTGGCGCTTACCTGTTTGTGGCGTGGCCTCCATTCTCTGACTGACAGCCACAAGCACCAGGAGCGATAAGAAGACTCCGCCCACCTTTTAATAACGATCTCACGTTTCCTCCTTTCGTATCAGCACCTCAGCAAAAAATGAAGGAATAAATATGATGCTAATCCAAATTAAAACTCTATTTACAAAATAAATTGCATTTGTATTTATTCGCCACTAGGTAGCAGCACAACTCTGTTCAATAAGTTCCCCACTAAAAATGACATTTTACAAGGTGTACTAATGTTGGAATTCCAAAATACAGACACAATTCGGGTGGTATGCTGTGAAGCCGAATTATTCCTATCTCAAAGCAAAATTGTATTCCTAATCATTGCTAACATTATAAATGACATAAGACATGTAAGACCAAATAGTTTATTTTCTCAATTAAAAAAGATACAAAAGAGTAGGAAGTGTTTCATGACAAAAAATCTACTTCATGAGCAAACCAATGAAAAGAAGACCTAAAAAATATTTTGGCATTTCAGGATGGCATTTCAACTGTACTATTTAAAAGAATTCCCTAAAAAGCACTTTGAACCAGAATTGCAACCAAGACACAATCACTGTGATATAAATAAAGTTAGATTTTTAACAAAAACGTTCTCTTCACTTGGGCCAGAATAGCAGTTATTTTCAAAACAAGTAATTTTGAACACGTTTCAAAATGTTATTACTATACAAACTAATGCAGTCATCTTATAAGACGCAGAAGCCATACGTGTTGATTAAATCACCCCCACCAAACGAAAGAATTCATTACGTGATCATTGCACTCTCCATATTTTTGAATTTGTCATTTCTGCATTGAAAGCACAATTTTAGTTTAAGTGTTCCAATAAGTAGTAATATTAATCTACATTTTGTTTAACCTGTAAATGTATCCCCCAAATATTTCCCAAATCACTTTTTTTTTTTAAATAAATGGCTTTCCAAATACTTGAAAAAGCTACCTTCATCCATCATGAAAGGGAACAATAATGGCAAATTGGGTTTTTCAGAAAACTGATTTTTGCAGACATAACTGTGAATGAATGAATTTGTGAAAATAACCCTTACGAGGATAAAGCTGTTCAGATAATGGATGGATGAATGAACCCGTGAAAAATTAACAAAATTGACGCATCCAAACAAAACTACTGATAATGAAAGATGATTTAGTTCGGTGGTGGTCGACAACATACTTGCACATGTTAACAGCAGGTAAACTTTATACTTGCGCAACGTTAATGAGGAAAAACCTGCAGTTTTTAAAGATTTTTTCTTTCTTTTTTTTTAAAAGGACAGAGGCACCCTGAACACAGTTCACGTGCAGTGCTGAGGTTGATAAAACAGTTTGAAAATAAAGTGATGCAAGTGATGAGAATCAAAATTACAAACATGAGAAAACTTGCCATCACTAGCAAATGCACATATTAAAACGCTAATAAAGGCTCACGCAAAAATACTCAAAGAATCATTTGCATGGATCATTCGAAAAGTCCCTTCCTGCTAGCAAGACCTTCTTTAGAATCCCGTCAAATAAAAATAATAAATAACAAATTCAACGCTGTAATAAAAGATAACTTTTCGTCACACGTGTACACCCCCCCCCAATCGTTTAGGAAGGGAAACAAAGCATACATAAATTAGAAGAAAAATGTTTTGATGCAAAAATTGGTAGACATTTTGCAAAGTGGCCAAAGGCCAAGTAGAAAACACTTATCGCTGTCCATTCCCAGCAAAATCCATCATGTTGTACATTGACAAGTGTCCCAACATGTGACTATTGATCACTGAGCTCACAAGTTTTTCCTGTATCTGCACGATCACCACCTCAAGGCATCAAAATAAATTGACATATTTAAGCACAATTTCTGTTTGAAGAAAACAAAAACTCACACAGCCGCTCAGCATTTTGAGGACTCTTTGTTAACTCACCTTCCAAAATCATCCAACCTTTGCTCCACCAGCAAACGCAACCAGCACTGTTCCCATGAAACCCTGAAGATTGAGCTGGGCCAGGGTAAGGGTAAGCCTGGCTTGGCTCCAAACTCTCAAGTCACTTGCACGTGCCACCCAGCACATTAAAAACACTTCACAAAAACATACACACACGCACGCACAATTTAAATATAGCTAAATCCGAGCTAAAGTCCACACAGGAAGTGCTGTAAAATTTGGGGGGTTGGGGTTTCAATTAGAATCATTTCAAGCAACAATATTGCGCAAGTTGCTTGATTGTCCAAAGTACCTCAGCGGACCCTCGGAGCAGTCGCAAGCAACACTTGGAAGTTAGAAGGAAGGATTCGAGACACAATGAGAGGGGATAAATCTATTCATTAATTTCTCGAGAATGTATACTCAATTTATATGCAGCTTGTAGCCCTTCAAAATCAGATTTTTCTTTGTGCTCATGAAAAGTATGCTCCCCAATTTGCCAGTTGAGAAAAAGACTCAGCTACAGCTACAAAAATACGTTGACACACACGCCACAAAAACACAAGTGTGTAATATGCTAGTTGGTCATTAGCTCCGCCAAGAAATTACATCAAAACCACCACATTAATATACACTAATATATTTTTGTAGCATTAGACGTTAAATATCATATTGAAATGAAAGTACGTCCTTTTCACAACACCGTGACATCTAATCAAGCTGACAAATGTGGTTTTTTCTCTCTCCCCTAAACCTATGTACAATAAAATACACTCCCTTGATTTTAACAGGTTTTGTTTCTCCTGCAAAAGATTATTACGTTATTCTCGAGAAATTACGGTACCTATTACCGTGATTCTCAAAGTATGGTACGAGTACCACTAGTGGTACATGGAGTTTCTCTATAGCGTTACACAAAAAAAAAAAGTGAAATAATAGAATTCCAATTTACATTTATAACAAAGTACAATCAAATATTACAGCTATGCAATATCTTTTTTGAATCCAGTACTGTACTCATGTACAGTACTTTCCTTTTTTAAGTACAGTTTAGTTGTATTTAACTTACGTAAATAAACGCGCACTTTAGAACTAAAACCTCAGCCTCTCTAGTTTTTAGACTCCATTTTATCGTTGGCAATTATGGTGGGACTTGAAGAGCTTGGTGTAAAATTTTGAGATTCCCTGATCAGTACAAAAAGTCGTTGTTTTAGGAGAAAGTTTTGTGTGCGTGTGTGTCAGGCTGGTATTTTTACGAGTGGAAGATTTGCTTGATTTTAATGCAAATATTAAAAATGTAAATTAAATGTTATTTAAACAACTCACCTGCACCACACTTCAAACTTTTATAAGAGCAAACCAGTTCTCTTCTTAACAAAAGGTGGAACCTCCGAGGGTCCACTGTACAAGTCTGACTTTTCCCAGACCTAAAATCTCCCCAACCGCCCAACCCTTGTCTAACTCTCCCCCAAAACTTGTGACAAGTCACCAAAGTCACAGTCAAACAGTTCAGTGACGCCCAAGTCGTCCTCCAGGCCAAAGTGGTAGTCGGGGTTGTGAGGCGGAGACAAATTGATGAAACCGTCCAATGGGAGAGGAAGGCCCTCTCCGTGGAGGAAGTCCGTGGAGAAGTCAAAGTCTGCCATGTCCCCCAGGCCTGAGAATGGGTCGCTGTTCATAAGGGATTCTGCCACAGAAAAGGAAAACAATGAAAAAACCAGTGTAAAACAAAAGTGGTGGAAAAAAAAACATTTGACACTGACTTAAAACATTGCCTGCAGTTAAAAGAATTAGAATTGGTGTCCACCAATTGCCCTAAAATTCGCAAGCAAAAAATATTACATCTAGAATTTGTGGTTCGATTTCTTGACAAATTGTACCAATGTGTCAGACAAATCCTATCAGAACTGTGTGATAACTTCAATTTGACATTTGGTAAGTATTTTTTTTTCCCGTAATATTTCAACCTTAAGTTGTTAAACTTAAAATTCAAGTGTTTTCAACATTGATCTAAAATGAAAAAGTGACGTGCACTACTTCCTCCAGCAACGTGACTGAAAACAGAGGCGCTGGTTTACACGCACCTGTTTCCGCACCCAACAACAGCGCCGAGGATTCTGGCTGAGAAGCTGCTGTTAGCGTGGACGACGTGGACACAGGGGATGACAAAGCCACTTCCAGAGCTACGGAGCTTCTGTCTTTGCCGGGCGTCGAGCGGCTGGCTCGTGCGTGCGGCGGGGGGTCACAGCTCGTTTTTGAGGGACTGCTTTCCGTCACGGGGCTGCAAACCCCGGAGCTGTCGTCCGGGCAGAGGAAGACGTCAATGGCGCCTCGCGTGCTCTTCAGCGACACCTGGTAACCCTGAAAGTGGCATAAGGAAGGTGAAATTTGGCTGATGTGAATTTTGATGAACATTTCGGCCGTCTACCTCGCTGGGGTCTGAGACTTGCATCTGGGTTTCTGGTGGAGCTCGGATCACCATGACTAACTGGTCGGGCGTATCGAACGACGTCCTCAAATCCTGGCAGCGCACATAGCCCAGCGTGACGGAGAAGCGTTAAGGACCACGATGCTCAGAGGACTCATGCTCATGCTGCATTCGAGGAAGGTGGGAATATTGTGAATAGTCAAAAGGATATCTTTTGTTCTGTGGCTCCTCTGTGAGTAGTCGGAGCTGAAGATTGCATTTGGAGATGAGCTTATCCAGCTGCTCCTCAGCTGCAGACAGGTCGCACACTTCCTTCCGCAGCTCCTGATGGAGGGCGACTGACTCCCCGTCGACACGGTTCCCGCTGTGAAGGACGAGCAAGCACGGGTTCTTCGGTTTAAGCCCACCCTTTGGCTATGTTAGTCAGCCGCACACATTTTGGACTCACAGCCACTGGATGTGGTTCTTGGACTTTTTGGAAATGAGCTGGATCCCTTCCAATACATTGGTGATATCATAGATGCGCCGCTTCTGCACATCCAGGACCTGCGAGGCCCAATTCAGGTCCACCACGCCGTCAGCTGACTGGGACAGGAGGTCCAGAAAGCGCTTGGTGGTCAGGTTCAAGGACGTGTCATAGCGAGACTTTTCCGTAACGGTTCGAGGAACTGGGAGGAGAAAGAGCACAAAACATCACCATGTTGACTCTGCAGACCATCTCATAACTCACCTCAAATACTTTTAATTCACCGTTTGTGGCATACGAGTTAAGCAGCAAAATTCACCCATATTTATCCATCTCAGGGGGGCAGCCAGTGTGTGGGTGTGTGTTTATACCTCTGGGAGGGGCAGGTGTGGAGGGTGGCACACGGCCTGAAGATGGCCGGGACGTACTAACATACTGATGGTCGCTGTCCAGGTCCAACTTCCTCTTAACCTGAGGAAATGCAAAAAAGGAAAATAAGGTGAGGATGAGGAGAAGGGAAATGGACTGGTTGCTAGTCAATCATACGTTGGAACAGTGTTTTCAGTGAAAAAAAAATAACAGAAATTGCTATTAACAGTGGGAATGTACCGTGATGAGCTTAATGATAGTTCATTCATATATAGTATATATAAGTCCATGAGCACATAACATATGGCAAACAAGCATTCACAGTCGCAACTACGCAAGATTTCATGCAAGTTGAGAGGTACCTTAACTCACAAGTGTCTAAACGTCTGAGGCTTTGGCATTTTTTCATGAGCCAAAATTTTAGACAGTGGTGATCTTAAGATATACAGACTGAAGTAGTAAAAGAATGGAGCAACTAAAGGTATCGGTCCTGCATATTCATGATGTAATATAATAAGTTTCACTGGGCAAGTGTCTTTAAGGTGAGACCCTGTGTGATACTGTCACATATGAGCAAGAAGAGCCATTTTGGTCCGATATCGGTTTATGACAAATGTTTAGATTTGCGAATGTGAAACTCTCGAGCTTAACTTGCTATTGGAAACTTAACGGAAACTTTTGAGAAAATTCTCCACACTTTTGCAATGTGACAAAACACCAAAAGGGATTCCGGCCATGCCCACAAGTCCTCACCGATGGTTTTCCCAGTGCTGGCCTTCTCTTCTCTTGGAAGGCCACATCAGCAGTTCCCTGTGGTGTAGCAAACAGCAGGATTTCTCCCGTGCTGGAGGGGGCGGCATCCAGGTGGAGACCCTCATTGCTGGGGCTGGTAATGATGACTATCTGGTGGTCCTGACCCAGACCGACACCATCGGGGTTGAGCAAAGTCTCGAAGTCAGCCAATAGATCCTCAGACGTGCGGCCTGTTATCAGAGTCTCTGACATGGCAGGGGTCTCTCACAGTTTGCAATGTCACAACGAGATGCACTCTGACTTCTCAAGTGCTCCACTCTGACTTTTCAAGTGCTCCACTCTTATCAGTGACTAAGAAGCCACGTGATGATCGTTTGCCTTCAAGTGTTCTTGAGCAACTTGTGGATAGATTTTCAAGAAGTTCCTCATGAATCTATGACACCCAAATTGTAATCCCACTTCGAGTGAAACAGCAAAGACGGGATGCCCAAACAAATGTATTTACAATAGAATAATGCCAGACACGTACCAGCTCGGGAAGCCAGGTGTGGCGTTTAAGCACACAAAGAAGTCGAGACTCAAAAGAGCAGATGGATAGCGAGCTAGCATGCTAATCTTTTGTTTTCACCTGCGGTTGTCAGCACGAGACCAGGCCCCGTCAACAAGCATGCTAACGAGGAGCTAGCCGCTTCTAGAGACGACGCGAGTTGCACGAATTCGAGGACAAAGTCGCCGTTTGCGTCTGGAGAGCAAGAATGCAACACCGGAAACGACATCAAATTGAATGAAATGTCGTGTGAAACTTTGCGGCAGTTTTACAGGAAGGGTTGAGAGCACTCTGCAACACCGATTAGACAGTTGCTTCACCTTCACCAAAATGTTTCCGTTATGTTCGGACGATTTTAAGTAAATGTACCTTGTGAAACATTAATAAATGAAGTTCTATTCTGGATCATGCAGTAAGTCATATTAGCATGCTAGCACCAATCGCCCTCGGTTTGTTGGGGCATGCGAGAAGCTTTCTGACTAAAGTGCAGATTTAAAAAAAAAGAAAAAAAAAAGAAAATAAAGCGTCCCGTAAATTCACAGATCAGCTAAATCAGCATCTGCTAATGCACATGAAGCTCACAGCGGGTGCGATCCATTCTTATAAGCGTCTTCGCTGCCCGGTGTTTGTCCGTAATTGTTGTTATTGTCCCAGCTGATCGAGATCCAAACAAGGATGGGACACTTTTCGCGCGAAATCTTTTTTGCCGCGAAATCGACACGTGCGCCTGTCTGGGGCCTCTCATTGGTCGAGAAAACGAGTTCCCCGCTCGACGAATTGAGCGTGCCCTGATTGGTGGATTTTGTTGTCAGTCATTTTATCGATCGCAAATTTGTCGATACAAATACGCATTTAAATGTCATCCAGTCCAGTGGCATTTACACTTAACCATCGTAAATTGACATGAATGTACGCTTCAAAAATACATGGACAACATCTCTGGAGTTATTTTGCATTCACGCCTCTATTGTGATATTTTCGGTTTCATTTTTAAAAATGAAATTAATAAACGGAAAATATTGTACTACAACAATGTTTACAGTATTACTTAGTTGTTACTTAAATTTAATCGTCAAATATTCACATGCTAGTCCGTAGTTCCCAACATTAGTTCTAGTGCTACACACATTTGACAGCTGGGAGGAGCGCATTCAATCCAACAGACTCTACTAGTCAAATGCCGAACGCCCAGTCGTGGAAATGCAAGATGGCGCAGGCTATATTTGAGGTGCTCGAAGGTAAGAATAATGTGTTAATATCATGCCACTATAACCTTAAGGGCTCGGTGGTGCATTTAAAATCAATGTGATTTATCGGCACAATTCTATAATGTATAATACCCAACACAAATGAATATTTGGCTCGTGTTTTTGTCACGACACCACGTATAATTTAGTTCAAAAAGGATAAACGGGCTCCTAGGTAATGCATAAATTGAATGTCAGATGAGATGCTTCCACGAAATCATATTTCAAATGATACATCACGTGCAATTCTGTAGGTCTACCTATTTTATCGTGGTGTGTTATTACCTGTCTATGGTTTTAGCCATTGGATTATGTACAGTAAGGCATACAATTTGATTCAAAATTACACGTCGCGCCTGGTGGAGAAGCAGATTGTCATTCACAAGACTTATTTTTCAATGATGCACCAATGCATGTAATCCAATGAACAGGATTGACATTTCTCTCCAGGCATGGACAATCAGACAGTCCTGGCGGTCCAGTCATTGCTGGATGGTCAAGGGGGTGTTCCTGACCCAAATAACCAAAACGTCTCTGGGACGCCAGCTATCCAGTCCATGGGTTCGTAAATGGATGCTTGCATACGTACAATTTTCTGTTTCACTGTACACACATCTATTTTTTCCCCATAGATGACGAAGATGTATTCTTGTGCGGAAAATGTAAGAAGCAATTTAATTCCCTGCCAGCCTTCATGGCACACAAACGTGAGCAGTGCGGGTCGAATGCCCCTTCCTTGTCGACTGTGTCCTTGGCCTCCACCAATGCCTACACATCGGTTCCTTCCATCACATCAGGACCTAATGCCAACAGGCAGGTGAGAAGACAGCGTCAATCAAAGGGAAAATCATACATGATGCAAATTACTTCTGTCGCACTAAAGTCCCAACTTTTTCTCACGATATTTCAACGTCTCATAAATACAATTGTATTAATCGTAATGCCATGGCTATGTTCTGACAGAATTAATTTTGTGGGTCCCAAATATAAATAAGGT
This sequence comes from Syngnathus acus, assembly GCF_901709675.1. Classification (NCBI taxonomy): domain Eukaryota; kingdom Metazoa; phylum Chordata; class Actinopteri; order Syngnathiformes; family Syngnathidae; genus Syngnathus; species Syngnathus acus. The sequence continues at coordinate 8,981,062 of NC_051088.1, read as the reverse complement.
TATGGCACGGTTGGGAAGCATAGAAATGGAATGCTGCTTCACTTTGTTTTGGTAATTAAAGCTTCCCTGGTGGAGGTGTTTCTGGACCTTATCTCACGTAACTAAAATTTGTGTGTGTTATCTTTATCCTGCAGGTGTCCACCTACATCGCAGTGCCACCCTCCCCTCTAACACACACGCTGGTTCAAGGCAACGTGCTGGTCAGTGATGACATTCTTATGTCTGCCATCTCAGCTTTCACCTCCATTGACCAGCCAATGACTGCTATGCAGACACCCATACAGGTAGCACAATTTACATCACATTTGACTAAATGAGAACCGTTTTACTTTAACTCCTTTATCGTTTGCCTTTCCAGAGTAACCCAGGCATGCATACAACTGGCGTATCATACCTTCAGCACCACCACCCTCACCATCCCCAACATCAGCCCACTCACACACTTCCTCAGAGCCAGACGCCAGCCCACCCGCTGCCAGCAGGACAACCTGGCCAGCAGCCTCTTGTATCTTCACACGTCCCCACCAGCCATGGCAACTCAGTAGTTCAGGTCTACAGCACACTGCCCCACATGGTCGGTGGCGGTAATGCAGAGATTCACCCGCTGGGTCTGCATCCATTCCATCCTGTACAAGTGAGTAGAGAACAATGGCTTGAGAAGTGTTTTGTGGGTTCACATGGGGTAACTGTACACTGTGAATAAATTATTGAATTGTGAACCACAAATATGCTAGGGTTTACTGTAGTCCAATACAAGAGCCATATCAAAAGTGTTCACTTTGAAGGAGATTTTCCAGTGTATGATTTGTTATCATGACACTGTTATATATGGCATAGGTGCCCAGCCAGTGTGAGGAGAGTCAGTCTTTCACCACGCCTCCTGTCTACAGTCCGGGAAAGCTGGGCATCAAAACCAAGACGTGTAGCATTACCACCAACATAAGCTGAGCTGGGCGAGTTTGAAAAACTCATTGGCCCAAAACGGCCTCGAAGTAGCAAAAAAGGCTCAGATGGAGTCATAGGTATGTATGCGTATGGTTCCTATGTATGCAGCTTCATTTTAGAACGGAGCCAGCACTGGTACACCAATAGATCAGGATTATAGAATTGTGATTTAAAACAACATCATTGTTTATTGCTACTGATGTCTCCTTCAAAAAATCTGGTGGTATCACATTTTGTACTTTAACTATTTGTGCCACCTGTCATTCAGTGGGAAAAGAAGGTGATTTGAGGTACAGGTATTATTTTTGGACGACGCACCAGCCCTTATTTGCGGTGATGTGTCTTTGAGCAGAGGCCACTTTTTGAGGCATACGCTTTCGACTACTGCCACTGATGCTACACCAAATAACTTCAAACAAACACATTGCATAAAAGTGAGGGTGAACGATGCATGTTCGAGTGTGAAGTTTGTTCCTTTTGATTTTCCTCAACAGAGTCGCTGAAATCCAAGGCCCAAAGCTGAAGTGTAATTTCTGCGACAAAATCTTCTCCAAAAATTTTGATCTTCAGCAGCACATTAGGAGGTGAAGTACTCATTTAAAGACGTACTCGCTCTTATTACAGAAAGAGCTCACTTCCTCACAACTTTGCCATACTTTTTTTTCCCCCCTCAGTCATACAGGAGAGAAACCATTTCAGTGCATCGTGTGCGGCCGAGCCTTTGCCCAAAAGTCCAATGTGAAGAAACACATGCAGACACACAAGGTCCTCAGTGATTTGTCAGTACTCTTCTGCATTGTTGTAACCTGCAGTGGGTTCTAAAACTGCACTTTATATGTTGGTCATTTCCTGAAAGCAATACAATCCAACACAGACTTCGTAAAGATACCATCCCTCTCTTGTCATTAAGGTGTGGCCTATGGGTGTGGCCAGCACAGTGTCAAGGCTGCCTATCACCGTAAAGGTGGTGCCGGTGGCAGCCAACGAGGAGGAGGAGGAGGAGGAGGAGGAAGCCGGTGGGGACCAGCAGCGGCAATGTGAACTGGAGGAGGCGGACACCCAAAACCAGATGTCTCAGGAAGACGACGCAGCCACAATGGGTACATTAAACCGCTTTAATGCAGGCATTCACTTATATTTTGCGTCATGTCAACTCGAGTGTCATTCACAACTACAATATGTTCATCTGCAATAAAGTAAGGAGGAGAAAGTAAAAATGAATCTGGAAGATACTCGATTATAGATACCTGAAAAAAAAATCTACTTATGGAGAGTAACAAAGTATTTTTGAACTTCATTACTTCCCACTACAATGCCCATAAATGACAGGTTTGGCTACAGACAACTTCAGGGGAAGCAGAAGACAATCGTGCCAGAGGCCCAGGCTGCCTGGAGGCCGCTTGTGGAGACTCTGTGCCCTCTCAGCCTCAGAATCAAGACGGTCCAGGTCAGACCAAACAGATTGTGGTGGTCGACAGCTCTACCAGTGCCAGTTCTGCTCGAATAAGTTCAAGACCTACTTCCAGCTGAAAGTCCCCACATGACCCAACACAAGGGGGAGCAGGTGAGCTAAGGCCAATGATGTGGTTCTTATTTACTGTGAGGTGTCATCAATTGTAGCAAACATATGTATGAAATGTACACGTCAAGATCCATAATTAGGCTGCTTCCTCTGTCAGGTTTACAAATGTGTGCTCAAGTCCCTGCTCCCAGACCTTCCAGAAAATGGATCAGTTCTTGGAGCACATCAGGACTCACCAGGAAAGCTGACCTACCGCTGTCACCTCTGCAGCAAGGAGTTCCCCTCTTTGTTTGAACTGGGAGTCCACCAGTACTCCCCACTGCTTCAGCCCACAGCAGAACCCACGCAAGGAAACCACATTCTACAGGTTGGTGGACCTTCATGTAGCACTGTGCCTGCAACTGCTCTCTGGGTCATCTGCCCGTTTCTAGTTCATTGCACATGTCTGCAAGCACTAATGACTTCAACAAAAGCGAATTTGTTTTAACACATGCGGATTTGTCCACAGAGTACAATATTTCATATTTATGATTGGCAGGGTGAGGGTTTCATTACGTAAATGTGGTTGTAACGCAACCTCCAATTAGAATCTCAGTCACTCTGAATCATTCACAGGTGGTAAATAGTTGAAGCGTTGGCAGGGGTCAGCTTTTATGAGCGTTTTCTGTTGTCTTCAGGTGTGTGAAATGTCAAAGCAGATATTCCACCCAAGAAGCTCTAGAGCAACACCTTCTGACCGCTACACACAACTTTCCATGCCCACACTGTCAAAAGGTACCACACACACACACAGAGGAAGCGTGATGCCTAATAATGATGAAATATTTAATAATAATGAAAAATAATAGATGTTACTACTATATAGTTGTAAGATAATTATTTTTTCCAGTAAAGAGAGAAATAGCTTACCTAGCTGGCAGTTTCTGCTGTCATTCCAGCTTTCATCAGAGCGGTCACAATTTGTTTCCTTGCGTGACGCGTCTGAAAGCAGTTGATCGGGTTAGGAAAACCTTCAAAGTAAGCACTGCACTCCTCAGGTGTTCCCGTGCGAAAGGTACTTCAGACGCCACCTCCCCACTCATGGGGTTGGAGGGAGGTTCAAGTGTCACATCTGCAAGAAAGTCTTCAAGACAGAACACTACCTCAAACTTCACACAAGGATTCACTCAGGTGTGTAAGACGTCCTAAGATGGAATACTGTCATCGACTCGCTACGGAACGTAGATCACGATCACTTTGAGAGAATTTGTGACTGCCAGTAGGGGGCTGAGTAGGTTGTGACTACTGGACTGTTCGGAAAAGTGAAACTAGGGACTAAATGTTGGCTACGAATTTGAGTTAGATACACGTTCCTCCATTTTTCAGGGGAAAAGCCATATAAATGCTCCGTGTGTGAAGCCACTTTCAACAGGAAAGACAAAGTCAAGCGCCACATGCTCATTCATGAACCCTTCAAAAAATACAAGTGTCCTTTCAGGTAAGGGGGCAAAAGTCAAAATGTAAAGTACCTATAGATTTCTTTTGTTTTTTTATCACTGCCTTCATCTCGCTTTTTCCCCCCCCCCCCCAATTAGGACTCATGTAGGCTGCACCAAAGAATTCAACAGACCGGATAAGCTAAAGGCACATATTCTTTCACATTCAGGTCAGTAGTTTGTCCACTTCATGAATTTAACGCTTACTACACGCCCGTACTTTGATATAGATTTTACTGGATTGAATATGAAATTCATATTGGAAAGAAAATTTGAAACCAACACATACTCTGGTACCTATTGATGGGAACATTCATTTAAATTAGATGTCAATTACAAGCTTGGTCCAGAACAAATTAAACTCCCAACTCAAGGTACCCTTGCACTTTAAATGTTCTTCTTGTTGGTCCAAATTGTAACATAAAAGACAAACCAATAACAGTTTTTTGCTCTGGCAATACTTTCCACAGTGAGATAATTCACATCCCGGTGATGTCTCCACCTGTGTTTTTACCTCCAGGCATCAAGCCCTTCAAGTGTCTGTTCTGTCAGAAGGCGTTCAGTCGCAGGGCTCACATGCTCGAGCACCAGCAGTCGCACACTGACAATTATCGCTTCCGGTGCTCCGCCTGCAACAAAGGCTTCTCCAGACAGAGTTACTATAGAGATCACAAATGTTCAGGAGCTGGGAACGGAAAGAGACACGACAGCGAGAGCGCAGAGGAAGATGTGGAGCTGGACAGAGGGAACGAGCAAGTTGGGAGTAGCTGTGACCGTCTTACAAGGAGGTTAAGGACCAGCAGACATGAGTCGAGGGAAGGTGACAACCCGGAAGAGGTGGGAACCGACGCAGATGAGGGAGAACAGAACTCAACAAATGAAGGCGGTCAAGCTACATCGGCTGTGGCCGCCAGTGAAGTTGACGGACTTGAAGGGGATGCATCACAGTAGAGAACTCATGAACTCATTGAATGCTATGTTTGTGGATTTAAGGATGAATGAGTAAATGTTCATGGATGTGCAATAAGTATTTTGTTTTATATTAAAACATGATTAAACATAAACTTAGAAGTGGTAGTTCTTTTCTGTTACATGGGGGAGGGCAGGAATTCCATTGAGTTTTAAAGGTTTGAGTTGCCACCACACAGAACGAACAGTCGAACACACACGTGATCAGATTAAAAAAATAAAAAAAGATTCCAATGATATCCCATTCATTCTCATTGGAAATGTTCCCAAAACAAAATCCCCTTCTGCGGAGGTTATGTTAACATAAATTGTTATTGTAAATCTACTGTACAAGATAACACACACAGGTTTGTTTTAATATTTTAAATTTAATTAAGGTGACCAGTTTATTGTGTTTCCACCCACATATTGCATTAGAAAATCTCTTATGTTACAAAAAAAACATTTATTTACAGCAGATTGAATTTTACATGCAGGAATCTTAACACCTGCAAGTAAAATAAGCAGAGGGGTGTACTATGATTTGTAATTTATTTTTATTTTATTTTTTTTAAATGCCAGGTATTGGGATTAAAAAAATGAGACCAAAATCAATCTTTTCAAAACCAATAATGCGACCTGTACAACTCAGTGCATAATTCAGGGTGTGCTGAGTTTCAGTTAACATACATTTGCCTGTGGGTGGTTCATTCAGCCACATCCAAAGTTAGAAGATTGCAAATCACGGTCTATCACGGTTACAGGTCAAGTTAATGGTGGAAAATCTACATCTTGGTGTCATGTTTACATCACAAATCATGGTATTTGAAAGGGGATGTGTAGACTACAGATATTAACTGCATCGATTTGCTTAGTAGAAATTAAATAACTGACCCCAAACATAATATTTTTGTTCCTATTCTATTGTCGCTCAGTGTGTGTAGTAAACACATTTTCAAGAACATTGTTAGAATTGTATACTTGTCGATTCACAACAACACTTATTTGGTGTCTAATGAAGAGTACATCTTCTAAAAATGAAGACATGGACACTGCTTATTATTTCGCACTAATTTCTTGTTGCTGTAAAGTTTACAAAAATAAAGTGAAAAACCTCAACAATATTAACTAATTAATCTCTCATTAGAGCTTTGAATAGGGAGGGTTTTAAAAATATCACATTATTGTTCACCTATCTATGCAGCCTATTTTAAAGCAGGAAGTATTTAAGTGATAAAAACACATCAAAAGAAATCAGTTTGGCTTGACTTTCATTTTGGTGTTTTTCCATTTCACAATACTTGCAATTCCCTAAAGGATGCACTGTTGTGTGTGTGTGTGTGGGGGGGGGGGGGGGGGGGGTCATCCATTTCCCAAAACACAATACCGGAAATCATGACAAATTGATATCAGTGAAGACATTTTTCCCCAGCCACACGATACCAGCCGAAACAATGGTCCTATAAAACTAGGACTCTTTTTCAATGCTGCCATTGCAGTAAGCCTCTAACATGAAAAGTACTGCTAACTATAGTCACAATCATGGAGCCATTCCGGGCTGCTTCTCACGGCTTGTCTCAGAAACGAGTGTGATAAGCACCATAATTTGCTTGACATCCTGCTGATGTTTTGTCTTTCTTCTGAAAGGCATCAGCCAATACTAATAAAGTCTTGTTAGCGGGAGAGATGCAGGTGAGGAACAGCGACAATCATTATGGTAGAGGTTGATTAAGAGCGATACAATCTGCTTAATTTTGCTAACCCAGAAACCTAGCAACATACGTAGCAATGGCTAGTTTCACTAATAAGCAACTAGACAAGAGACTAATGCTGCTTCCCAGTTGCTTGCTGACTTTAAAATGGTCAGAAGATGGGGTGGAAAACACTACCAATGCGTAATATGACGCTCATTCGAAAGTGCAGGATCAATCTGGGTAGTTTTGGTTACAAGAGACTATCAATTAAAAGCTTTCTTTCCTTTGGAGGTGGAGGCAATAAATATGCATTCCCTGGGCATGGACCCCTGCTGGCCAATATGAAGGGAGGGCTCCCCAACGTCAATCCGGCGGTCTTGATCCCAGTATCTGGCGCTTTGGCGCCACAGTTGATTCAAAACATCACTCTTGTCCAAAGCCTTCTGTTTCCTCAATGGCAAACATCATCTTCTCCTTCAGCTGTTCATAGCTCTTATAAGGTGCAAGTCCAATCTGTTGAAACTGTGCAGCGGGAGAGAAAAAACATTAGATCGTACACTTCTGCCTCATTGGGACAAATGGTGTGCCTTTTGTTCATCTGTAGGACCATGGTGGTGACAAAACACATCTCCTCTCAGATTGATTGCATAAAATATTCACACTTAGTAAACACAACAATTGGTTATCCCTTTTCTGATTATATTATTCGACCGCAAACAGTGAGACAGAGGCCGGTTGCTACTCTCTGACAGTAACAAACATCTCGTTTATATAATTTTTACAGATGGTGTTAGCATCTCCACCATGAGCAACTGCTAGTAAAAAGATTGACAGTACCCCGAGAACTTCAGATGCAGTCAAACTGAATTTTGCCAAACTGAGATGACCCTTGTGAGGATAAGCCATTTAAATATTAGTTCTCCAAGACAAGAAACGTACGTAAAATGTAAGAGACATGTTATCAACATGCATTATGTGGGAACTGTTACAAATTGTGAAAGAAAAAAAAAGCACATGGGTCTTTTATTTAACTGTATGCTATCAAGTCAGATTCTGTGGTACTTTTTTGCTTCAACTCCTCAGTAGCTTCTTTCCGGAAACAACAACTTCAGCATCAGTGAACTCACCATGTGTGACTTCTGGGAAGCCAGTTTTCCTTTCCCACCTTCTCAATACAGAATTTCTGGGGACCGTTGCTTTCCTGTAAAACAAAGCATGCAGCAGAGAATGAGATATTTTATCGAGTCATCAAAAAATGAATCTGTGTGACTGTTTAAGAAACGCAAATGACCTCAGGTTCAAGTGAAGCCTTCTCAATTTCATTCAGAACATGATCAAACTATTTTGTTTCCCTCTCCCTCCCTAACCTAATTAATCCAACGTTGGCAAAGCCTCACACTTGTGGAAATCTCCTCTATGGCCAACTTCAAAAATCTTACCCATGAGGTCGGCAAAGCCTCCGACAGGAAGACGACAGGTACCAGTGACAAACTGAAGCAGCCTCATCCTCTTCTCATTGTCCATCTCTTTTATGAACTAGCAGAGAAAACATCACGTAATATTTCACTGGTCATTATTATTAAGTACATTTGTACAGTTTGAATAAGATCCAATAGAAGAGCAGTAACAATAATTCTGCCTTCATAAATGCCCATCGCTTTATCTTTCCAGCACTCTAATACACATTCGAAAAGATAATCCCTATTGAGAACATCTTTATAGTTTTGTGCTGACCTGCCAGAACCACATGATCTGCTTGCTGCCACGGGCATAGTGTCTGTAGATGGTATTTCTTTGCCAGTCTGCAAGGTCAATCTCCTGCATGCCACAAAGCATCACCTGCGAGGACAAAATATGTCAAATGTAAAACTTAAAATCAAAGGTGGAAAACCTTTTTTCTAAGAGGTCGCATTTAATTCATGAAACAAGTGACAATGACTGAATATGTAAATATTTGTTGTGATTACTTCTACAATTCCAGTGTATTATGTAAATTGTGCAGATTTCTGTACAAGTGCCCATACTTCCAGCTCTTTGGCATCAAAATACTGCAGGTACTGCTGTGGGAGGACCTCGTTGAAGCCTTCAAAAAATGCCTGGGTCTGCTCTTCCACTCCTCTAGACAGCCTCCACTCTGCTACCAGCCTGCACACCACACAAAACAGAGTGATTTGGGTAAAACCGACATTAAAACAAGTACCATACCAGCCTCTGTTACAGCTCTGGTACTACAACTGACGGCAAAATCTGAACAGAATCTATCAGCGCCCACCTGATGTACTCCTCCTTGTTCTCCTCCGTTACTTGGATCTCCCCTCCCTCAGGTTTCAGGTCATGCGTGGTGATTTCCCCTAGGATTTCCTTGTCAACACAAAAGAACATTTCCAGGCCGCACTCTTCGATGTTGTTGTCCCTGTGGGGCAGTGGCGACAATCACGACAGACCAAGACATTTGTGGGACTTGATAAAAACTATTGTTTCTTCCACCGTTGAAGCTGAAAATTAATAGCGGACTGTGGCTTCCCTTTCCCACATGCAAGAGCATTACACTGACTTGGTATACTGTAAAACCCACAAAAAAATCAACTCAAATCTGCGCTATGATAGGAAGTGCAAAGGATGAACCGCAATGTAGCATAATACTGTACACCAAGAACAATGAGTACTCAGAACCTACTTGATCCAATGAGGAGTTGTAGAACTCTGGGTCGACTGACTCGAGGTCTCTTGAGGGCCAAAGGCTTGTTCAAGATACGCTTGTAAACGGCAGTGAGAAACCCGTGTCTATGAACTTGCTGTGGAAAAGTGCCTAAAAAGGAATAGAAAGTGCATCGATTGAAATTTTTCAGTCATCTTTGCTGGGGTAAACTGGCTTATACAAGACAAGGACTAACCATGGCAATGAAGCGGCCAATGAACTTGAAATACTTAAGGTGGTCAGGATTTATGGAGGAGGCGGGGTTGATCTGAAGACCGTAGTTTTCTTTTCCAGCATATTCAAAAAGGCAGTACATGGGGTTCAATACTTCATGGGACAACAGGAAAAACCATTCCCTGGAAGAGAGCGAGAGTACAGGCGTGGGGGGGGGCACGAATGGAAAAATAAATAAATGAAAAAGATATGTAACAATATATCAATGTTCAGCTGTCAGTGAAATGTGGTAGGAACACATTACAGCTGTTAGCAAGTCAGTGAGCATTGTGGGCCAAGTGCATCCCACGTCTTCCCCACAAGTTAGCCGTCAACGAGCAGTTAATTGAATCAGAACTTGCAGTATTATGTTTCGCCTTCATGTGATACTGGAATTAAAGCCTCTGGAAAGCGAAAGAGGACAAGTGTGTAAGACTGCAGGAGAATGTGCACAGCATGCACACAGAACCAGATTTGGCAGGCCACATTTTGGGGCTGCTCCACCCAGAGCGCGTGCGCACCTGTCATAAGGCAGTGTGACCGATAGATTTGAGTGGACTGGAAAATGCACACAGCCAGAACCGCCCTTTTCTGAATCACTCAAGCGGAAGAACATTGCCCTATTTACCTGCAGTGAAAAATAAGTGTCCACTCATTCTTAATTTGCACTTGCCTGGCAACACCCCCGTAGTCCAGGCCTTCTTCTCCAGGGAAGATAATCCAAAGTCTTCTTCGCAAATCCTGAGCGTTGAAGCTCATTATCTAAAATGTTAAGATTTCTGCATTGATAACTCCATTTATTGTAGTCACAAAAGTGCCATAGAATCGTTGTATTTGATTTGTACATGATGACTGCTTGTGTGATTACTAAAGACAGATGATGGTTTTATTAATATTGCTTCAGAGCCTGGGCTGAAATGGGCTTCTGCTTCCTGGTTCTATTAAGGCTAAGGAATTTCTGCATTGATAACTCCATTTATTGTAGTCACAAAAGTGCCATAGAACTGTTGTATTTGATTTGGATGACAGGATGCATGTCTGTGTCATTACTAAAGAGAAACTTACATTGTTGTACATTAGGATTGCTTTTTACGACAACACAATGGCTTTGGACCTCTTCTTACCTGCTGGAAGGAGTCCTCAAACAGAGTTTTCCGTGACACGTTGATCTTGATGTGTTGCGGCATGGCCAATTGCTAAATGAAAAAGGGAAAATATAAACTTCAAATCACAGTGATTAAAATTTTAGCAACTCGAGTGATTTTTTTTTTTTGCTTGAATTTTAAACTACTTTGAGGATTAAGGATTCAAACTAAAAATGTTATTTTGCCACCTGTTCTGTAGCCAAGAACAATGGTATGGAATTAACCTTTAAAAACCGTGGCAAACAAATCATGTGAGTTACTTTCCGTGGCAGTCACTGATGAGATAAAATGCAAAGTTGCAACAATTTAGTGCAACCTTTGTGAAGGTGTTTATTTATGTTATTGGGAAATTTTCACAGAATAATACATGTCTATGAGAGAATTCAGGCGTGTGTTAGTGTATCTGGAAAGGTGCACCATTTGACACATAATAGCCTGGCTCAAATGTTTACTGACTGTTCTATTTTTTAATCCACCTTCTGTCAAGCAGGAAGTGCTCTCACAATTGAAACACATTTTTTCCACATTGTGCCGATAAATGGCCCAGATTTTGGACGCAGTGTAAAACACATCTGTACATAGGAATATACAGATATTAATCTAATAATTTATGTGCTGTTCTGACTCTTTCTTACCTGGCACCAAAATCTGAAGTATTGTACTTTGGCTTTGAAGTCTCTGACGTAGGTGATCTGAGGTCCATTTTCACTAGAAACAACACAAGTGTAACTTAATATGTGCAAGGGATGTAAATAGGTGAAGTTTATGATTTACGTCATCAACGCTGATTATATTGTCACAACATGCCAGTTCACTCGTCCTGTTTTTCAACAACTGGAACCAGGAGACTGTCAGTGTGGCGTGACACTGTGCACAATTCTGCAAATATGCCCATGAGTCATCTGAGGTGCTTCCTCTAAGCAAATGTCAAGACTCAAGACTAACAAAAGTGGATATCCCTTGCTTATTAGAATATGATGTGGAGAGGTCTAGAAAGAGAGCGGTACAGTAACATGCAATACAACAGAAACATTCGAACTCAATACACACTTTCCTACATTGAGTTTACGCAAGGAAAACGGACCGCCAGGAATTATTCCTGGCAGAATGTGATTTGTACAGAACAAAGTGACTCAAAAATGAAAGATTATGAATAAGTGTGTCTAACCTATTCGCTTACCATAACTAGACTGTAAAAAGCATGGACTTTAAACATCCTCAATTCCTCCAAAATATAAAAGCTTAAAACACGACCTCACTCCCTAATGTGGTATTTCTCTTGGTATCTTGTTTTTTGTAACTGCTGGAGGACCTACAGTGAGGATTTTCCGGTGCGGGGGTCAATGTAGGTGGTAGTTCTCCTGTTGTGGTCTACAAAATAGGGAATGCCATCGACAGTAAACCTCATCTCCCATCCTTCTGGAAGTGGCTTGTCATTCAACAACCTAAAATAAGATGAAAGTTGGGCTAGTGAGTATTTTTAGATGTGTCACACACAAAATGTAGCAATAAAAAAAAGAAAACAGACGAGTGACAGCAATTGCTTCGAAGCACATTTGAATACAACTTAAATAATTTTCTAGGAATAGCACTGAAAATATCAGAGCTAGAACAACAAAGATAAAAATACTGACCCTTGTGACCGTGGGTCTTCCCACTGAGTTGACCGTGTAGGATGATGCACAAAATACACTCTTCCATTGCTGTCGGTTCTCTTCTCTAAACAGGAAGCCACAAATCAATAATCAAGATTAGAAGTCAATAAAAATAACTGGAATTACACTGCTAAGACTCGTGCAATGTACTGTTCTAGTAGTGTTTTTGTTGCCATCATACACTGTAAAATCTTATATGCGTGTGAACAAAAATCTGTGAATTCACTGTTTTTTTGGGAAGAATCTTCATTGACCACGAGTTCTTTCTCCCTCAATTTTCCAATTTTCATATTTGTATGGACGCATGCCCTGAGTTGGGCTGGCTTGACCAGTACAAAAAATACATGGCGCATTCTGAGCCAACTGTGCTTGTGACAGAACTAAAATATTCCATAGAAAAAAAATGTGTGTTGCAGTATTCATGTGTATATTTTGCTGAAAGGTCACAAAGACAAATGATTGTGAAATTTCAGTTACTTACTCAAAGTTAAGTGTGTCAGCACTTTTGCACAACTTGCTGTCCTCTAGAACAGCATAATTCAGAATAGGTGTTTGAGCCGACATTCCACCAATACAAATTCTGGTTCACTTACAGTTTGTATTAAACAGTCCTAGTTATCATGCTCTTCACATTTTGACAACACAACACTTAGAAATTGATCACCAACAGGCTTTGTTCTCAGAGGGGAGCCACTAAGCTCAGAGTGTCATGAAATGTAATCAGCAGGTCGCAACAGAAATACAGTGAGAACAGAAGAGTTAGAGAAAGGCATAAAAGTGGATGTCATCAGAAATTCCACTAAGTTGCTATAACTGTTTGACATGTCCATTCAAAGGTTTGAGAGAAGGTCAAATTACAGTCACCTGTAAAAACATTTGTGCAACTTACACTTGTTAGCCAACAAAGGAGTGCAGAGATCTTACCCCATCCATTTGGCAGAGGTCCAAGAGGATCATACTCCTTATTTTGTGAGGCTGTCGCTTGGTCCTGTCCCTACGTAAGAATTGTGATTACAAACAAGTAACGTTTGACAACACAGGGCTAGTTTTTTAGACATCATTTTGAAATGTGCAAAGTCACAAAAAGGTTATATCATCGACTTATTTTTACAATATTACATCTCACCCCAATTATAAACCTCTGGTTGAACTGTTGCATGGCTCCTTGCAGCTGGCTGCGCTGGTGCTGCCACTGTTCATAACTGCGCACAGTCTCCACTGTGGGACGCTGCCACGTGGTGGTCCGTGTAATGTGGTCGACAAAGTAAACGCGGCCCATCTGGTCAACACGACGTTCCCAGCTAAGGACAGTGGACAAGGGACAAAAAAACTCATCATGCACCAAGTGAACAAAAGTCTCAACTGTCTCACAGAACTGAGTCCTTTGTGGTGTCACGCCGAATAAAACTGTAAAGCTCAAGACAGAAGACATTCATCCACAGACAACAAAAAGGTGGAGGCACTTGATCACAATAAAGAAATTTGGTTTAAATTACCGTATTTTCCGCCCTAAAAGGCGCACCTAAAACCCTAAAATTTTCACAAAAGCCGACAGTGCGCCTTATAGTCCAGTGCGCCTTATATATGGATCAATTGATGAATTTGTTGATCCATACTGGTTGTACACAGTGCTCTGCCAAAATGTTTCAGTACGTTTTAGTACGACTAGTAAATTACAAGGTCGCATCGCTTCCCAACATTACGGCAACTGTAGTCAGGGGGCGTCACCGAATAGCTGTTGTACCCGCGAGGCTATTTCATGTCAAAATAGGCTGCTCTGTTAATGTTTCGAGTAAATCTACGGATCGATATGGAAGGGAAACATAGGTAAGTAGTACCAATGCGTTAGATCGAACTTTAGTCAGTTCCGATCATTTTATAGGAGATCGTTTGAGAAACGCGATTGTTTACACTTTGCTGAGGCTCATGGGAGATTGCGAGCTGAGGCTCGTGAGACTTTGCGGATGGCTAATGCTATAACGATAGCTGCTATACGTACCAGGCTATTTCATGTCAAAATAGGCTGCTCTGTTAATGTTTCGAGTAAATCTGCGGATCGATATGGAAGGGAAACATAGGTAAGTAGTACCAATGCGTTAGATCGAACTTTAGTCAGTTCCGATCATTTTATAGGAGATCGTTTGAGAAACGCGATTGTTTACACTTTGCTGAGGCTCATGGGAGATTGCGAGCTGAGGCTCGTGAGACTTTGCGGATGGCTAATGCTATAACGATAGCTGCTATACGTACCAGGCTATTTCATGTCAAAATAGGCTGCTCTGTTAATGTTTCGAGTAAATCTACGGATTGATATGGAAGGGAAACATAGGTAAGTAGTACCAATGCGTTAGATCGAACTTTAGTCACTTCTGATCATTTTATAGGAGATCGTTTGAGAAACGCGATTGTTTACAGAGGGCTCGTTGGTTATTGGCTAGTGGATGCATACCGCAACCCTAGTCAACCTCAGTTTGTTGCAGTATAGCTTCTATTTTATGCGCCTTATAATCCGGTGCGCCTTATATATGGACAAAGTTTTAAAATGGGCCGTTCATTGAAGGTGCGCCTTATAACCCGGTGCGCCTTTTAGGGCGGAAAATACGGTATGTTGAGTATTTGCTCTGACAAAAAAAAAACAATCTCAGAAAATTTGAAAAAGATGAGCTCAAATTGTAGAAAGATGTTTTACCCTGGGGGTAAGGGATCAGGGCGCTCCCATGTTGTTTTCTTTTCTACATGGTCAACAAAATACAACCTGCCGTGCTGATCTATCCTCTGCTCCCACCTAGAAAGAAACACAAAAACAAGCTGTTACATCAGTGGTCACCAAGCTTTTTGAACCAGAAAGCTATTTTTTAGGCACGGATAGGTTAACACTTTCACACAAAATAAAACATTTGCTGGAATTACCAATAATTATGTTATAATTGTATGTCTATGTAATTGTTATAATTAATTATTTGTCTGTGTGAAGACACTGATTTTTGAATGATTTTGCACAATAATTACTAAGAATGATTTAATCATTGTTGTGATATGCGGAGTTTAATTTCACTGATGAGCTATCTTAAATAATGGCTCACGGCCCACTCAAATAATCCTCGAGGCCAACCTGGTGCTCCTGGGCTGCACTTGAATAATAGCCATATCATGCAAAATCAAGTTTTTGGGAGCTTTAAGCCATGTTAAAATGATAATTTCACACCAAAAATACCTCCAAAGTGGAGGTTTCTTCCATTCACCCCTCTGCTCATTCCTTATCTCTTAACACCAGTCCCGCCTAATCCAAGATAACGACCGGTTCCTCACTTTACGACAGTGAAGCGCCTCCCTCATACTGTCCCTGCAGACTAAAGACAAAAATAATAAAGAAGCTTTTACCCAGGAGGCAAAGGTCCAGAGTTGACTGCAGGGACTCTGGATGAGGCACCAGTGCCAATGGTGCTCATTGGCTGTCTGGTTGCTGGAGGTCCAGAGGTAGATGCTACAGTTGGAGTGTTCCTGTTCGAATTTATCGAAGGACTGCAGTCTGGGGTTGCTGAGGGCCCTGGGACAGCAGCACGCACAGGTGTCTCTGAACCCGACGGACCATTGCTGCTTTCTGCCGGTGTAGAGCTATTGCTGGAGGACGCTAAGGAGAAAAACAGTCACTTGGTTTTAAGAAATGTTACTAGTCTCAACTGTCCTAATACTGTCAAAACGTGAATTTAGATTTAAGGCTTTTAACACATCTTAACCAGAGGTGCCAATAACTATGGAGGGTGCAATGCAGAAATTATGAGCTTGGTCACAAAACAAATGAAACTGCTACGTCAAGATACCAATGTGCTACATATTGCAAATCCGCCAAGAAAAATCTTGGTGATGATGCAACAATGAAAACATCAAGGAAGTGTCGCAAACTACAGGACTGTCAAAAAGGAAATGTGCATCAGATAGGGATTATCACCATTACAATTAACCACAGAGAGTCACCTCCCACATACACGCGTCCTCGCCACGCACACACTTCCGTGTCGATAGAGTTTCTATGAAAAAGCCATTAGAAATGCAGCTTGGTAAATGACAGACCTGGAGAAGAGGTGGGTCTGCACGGGGTTGGAGGTGGAGGTCTGGAGGGTCTGGGTGGTCGCAAAGGCCGCACGCTTCCTGTCGAGACCAGAGGAGAACCAGAGGTGGTGCCTGACCGTCGACCGCGGGGAGATGAGCGGTGGTCTATGCTGTCCAAAGCAGGGGAACTATCTCGGCTGTGTCTATGAGCGCAAGGGGTTGCACGAGATAAATCAAGTTCAAATTCAAGTGAAACTTGATTCGAAGAACTCACAAGAAAAATGTGAACTATCTCCCTTACCTTGGGGTATGTTCTCCATTAGAACGGGATTCTCCATTTGATAGATCTGAAGATCAGTAAATGTATTAAGGACAATGACTTGATAAACAGGGAAAACCTTGACAGGATTTTACAATGTTTTAACTTAGAGTTACAATTCCTCCAGCAATCCTTGATATTCTCTGGGACCACCCTACCAACTTACTCTGGTGGGCGACTTCAGCCTTGGCAAACATTTCGGGGTCAACTGTCATTCCGTCCAGGCAGACAGAAAGGTCTCCCACTACGTCCGTCTGGTCTCGGTCTGTACACAGCTGTATGGTCTGCACCACGTCAGAGACTAAATGAAGGCAACCCGGGAAATATCATCAGTGGTAAACGCAGCGTTTTAACAGGAGTTGTTGTGGAAGCCAATGAACTCGGACACTCACTTTTCATGTTGTTAGATTTGAGTGTGGCACTAATGTCCAACTTGGCCATACCAAGCAGGATGTCGGACTTCAGGGTTTGGTGGCTCCACACTCGGAACACCAGTTTGCTGAAGGGAGTCACAATCCTGTCAAAATAAAATACAAGCCTCAACAACTATATACTACTAAGTTATACAGTTGTACACGCAAGTAACCATTCAACAGAGGATATGATGTAATCTTTCGCTATATGCAACCTGTTGAGCCAGTACCTCATTTTGGCAGGTCACGATTAAACAGAGCAGTCATATTGGAGAGTATCAGTGTGAAGGCCAGTTTCAAATTAGCATTTTTGCAAGGAAAAATCACTGTTACTCTCCAACACATCAGCCACTGTAAGCTTGTGTGAGCAGCAAAACCATTGTGTTGTTCTGAAAGCAAACAATGGCATTGAGAATCTATTCAGGATGCTGACATAAGCAAGCAAACAGCTCACGTTGTCATATTCTCCTACATTTTGTGCAAAAAAAGAGGATGTTTTCAAACCTCAATGTTGCGTAAACTTAATTAGACCCAGTCAATCATACTAATGTCACATGACTGCAATGTAAAACCCATATAAAAGGATGCCAGAAATGCTCTGGTTAATTACTTGCTTTCACTTGTGCTTTTGTATGCAGCCGTGGTATATTCAGCTCTTCTCTGCAGCTCCATTCGCTAGCACGATAATAGATATTAAGGAAAGTCTGAAATTTTGTGAACAAAGGACTTAGATTTTCCGTAACTTGAGTCTGTGATGTTCAACAAGAACGATAATGAGAACGTTAACTTATGGTAAGCTTCCATATGCTAGGCACTTGTGAATACAGATCATGTGTGGATGTTTTGTTGTAATATTTTACAGTACATCAGTGGTGTATTTTATTTTATACTTGAATAACAATGAAAATGTTAAATGACTGAGGTGGATTTAAGTAAAATAATTTCAAGAGTGTTTTATATCAAGAAAATAGACAGTCACAAGATATTTGACTGATGACTGATGATGTTTGACTGATGAACAAACATTTTAAAATGGTGATACTGTTGTCCAGTATATCTTTGAAGGGTTCACCATATTTTGGTCTTGTCACAATTTTTGACAATGAAAACAAAAAAAAATGCTTGTTCAGGGACATGTCGATTCAGGTCCCACAATATCATATGATACGCTCGTTATGCAACGCCTCTGAGCACGGTCTAAAGTCTGAGCCTGGCAGACTGCAGGAAAGAATTTCAAAAAGAGATTGCAGACATTCACAACATCACAGTGACTAATGTTTGAGTGAAATGCTCAGTAAATTGTCCTTGTTTAAGTTTGCGGCAATTCCAGGCACGAGAATAAAGCCTTGCATTTGTACTCCTCTGACCACATATTAATTTGTAATCTTCCTTGCTCGTCTTACACCGTGAGTGGCTGCTTCCATTTGGGACTGTGAGTGTTGTTGCATTTTTCGGTTTCTTGGACTGGCCATCAACAGTAACTTCCACATAAGGACTGGGACCAAACCAGTTCTTCTTGTTCTCTTTCAGTTTTGCTGATAGCACTGTAACAAGAAGACAGAGAGTATGAGCCAGGCCAGAAGATAGTAAGACACAAAAAAAATCTGTCACTAAGAAACCGGTCATGCACAAAAAAGATTGTTTGAGATACTTGTCATTGACAAAACCATCAGGGAAATTCCATCAGACAGTGAAAATACTCTGAAGAGTTGAATGCTGTAGTTACCGCGAGCGTATGGAATGAATTTTCTTTTTTTTCCCCCCGTATGTATAATATCTCCCCTCAAATTTTGAAAAAAATGTCTTATACTTTAAGAAATAATTGGGGAAAAAAAAACAGTAGGTTGAAATGAAAGCTGAATAAACAAGAGTGAACAAATAAGACAAAAATACTCAATTTACCAGTAATTTGCAGCTGTGCCTTCATCGGGTAACCATTGGAACTGCCTGCCTTGGGGACTTCACTTGCCATGACATAGAGCTGGGGTGAAGCCTGCAGTCTAGACACAAAACAAAACAAACAAAAAACAAATGAAAGAGGTTTCCCATTTGTGCAACTTGGGAGCACAAAGAGGAGCACTTCAGATCAAGTGGCGCAATGGAAAGTAGCATTCAGTAGCGTTTTTGTAAACAAAGAGAGGTCCTGGCAAGTCCACATGAATTATAGACCAGTGAACTTGGTGATTGAGGGTTGCTGTTGCAGGAGCAAGGTAGCCTCCAATTGCCCAGGAGGACTACATCACAGACAGCAGGAGATCTTGCACTTCACCTGCCAGTGTCATGTACGATTTCTGCTTCCGTGATGTCAAGCATGACTCTTTGTACTTTGCTTGAAATCGAACTGCCCCCTCAAAACTGGGTGATTTCAACAGGTAGCTAGACAAAA
Organism: Syngnathus acus; assembly: GCF_901709675.1. Taxonomy (NCBI): domain Eukaryota; kingdom Metazoa; phylum Chordata; class Actinopteri; order Syngnathiformes; family Syngnathidae; genus Syngnathus; species Syngnathus acus. Next base: position 8,961,599 of record NC_051088.1, on the reverse strand, counting down.
TTATGCCAATGTCAGACATGTTATTAAAACACCTGGGAACTTTTTAAATTTGTCGGGAAAAAACAACAACAAATGTATCCTTAAAAAAAAATAACGATTGTGCTCAGAGAGTAAAGGTATACAGAATGTTTTGTGTACTTTTTTTGTTAGCTGGTACTTTAACTCATATTTCCTGTTTATTATAACTTTATTGTTCCTTCTACTTATTACCTTTTTTACTTCTTTTATTCTGTAACCATGGCATATTATAAAACTTCCAGAAAAATATCAATGTTCAATGTTTATAAGAACAATAAAAGGCTCTTAATCTGATGCATTTTTCAAAAAGGCTAAATCTGAGACCTCCAAACTTTTGAGCAGTTTATGTTTTAAAGGCTAATTTACTATATTTGTTGTTAATGGGGGTTTTTGCTAGCTGCAGCTTGTCCAAATGGCATGAGTGAATAGCTACTGGATAAAGTTTCAATTCAGTTACATATTTCTCTGCTTAGTCAATAATTAATTGGAATCGCTCATTCATGTGTTATCTGTGTGTACATGACAGCCTTTCTGTCACAAATATCCACATATTTTTATACCCTGGCGAGAAACACAATATTCTCCCCCATCAACCACCTGGAAAAATATGACTACCGTTGTGGGCACAGCAGTAACAATCCTGATCGGACAACCCCGTCAAATAAAACAAAGAGCTCTTACTGTCTTAAGTATTTAATGCCTTAGTCTTAGTCGATCCAGAGTTACTATAAATAAACGGAAATCATTCCACTACCGGTTTCGGGGTATTTAAAAAAAGTCGTCAAGCAATAAACGTCAAAAGTGTTACCATATGCTCAAGTGAATAAATAGACTAGAAATAGATGTAAGGTTGATGTTAATGCCACTCCATATGAATAGATGCAGCTAGGGAAAGTCAAAAACGCTCGCAATCAACTTGAATGACATTGCTACTTGGCGAAATGAATCTTATCAGCGATTACAATTCATCTCCGTCACATCTTAGGCATGCTGCGAGAACAAGCTTGGGGCTAACACCGTATTAAGACTCTGTTCGTGACTTCGAGGGGCGGTGAGGAAGTATAACGACAAACATCCTGTGAGAATATTTACGCCTCTGGTATGCTAGCCGAGTGCTGAAAACATGTTGAACGCCAGCTGCTACCACTACCACAGCCCAGCTAGCTGCTAGCCTGCTAGCCCGCGTCATCATGGCAGAAACCCCAAAGTCCACGGCTGTCAAATTATCAATTAAAAGCGTGTGAACTTGCCGGGGACTGGTTTCGCTCTCTTACCCGTACTTCAGCAGAGACTCGGGAAATAAACTGACAGCGGTGTAGAAAAGTCCTAGCCCTTGCTCGGCAGGCTGTTTTGGTAGCGGATTCACCTCAAGGAAGCACAAACTTCGACCATCTTCTCAAACTCATATCACGTGACTGGGGCAGGAGGCGGAGCATACGCCTTAACGCTGTGATTGGACAGTCGTTGCATGCGGTCCAAACAAAACACGAAAGTCAGAAACAAAATATATTAAGATTTTTTTTCTGCATATGATTTTAAAATGTCTCTGCATTTATAGAGCTATAGTCAGAAACCCAATTGCTTCGTTTGTTTCAGTACTTGCATCCAATCAGATTTCGCTTCTGTTGCTATGCAATAAGAAGAAATCTGCCTTCAGTATTCGGGACGCGACGACTACAGACGCCTGCGCTTTTTATCTACGCATCGATATTCATATTCTTATTTTGCATTTATATATTCTAAACGTATTTTGTAACTCACGGCGGAAATTACTTTGCGAAAATATTTTGTGTTTAAAAAATACATATTATATTATGATTACGGACAAGCGAACTGCGCAAGAGGTGTGATCTTGATCCCGTTCAAGTCATCGACTGGAAAATAATACACTAGTATAGTAATGCTACAGATGGTCCTTATATTTGTTAAATTTGTAAATGTTATGTTCCATTAAAGTTTATATTAAAAATAACATTCATAAAGTCCGGCAAGTGGCAAACAGCAGGTGGCAGTGTCATACAGCGTTGCGGTGGTACGCAACTGCGTTTTAAGTTCTCGTGTCAAGTTGCAAAATAGTCCATTGTGAACGACAGTTGACTTTTCTAAGTGAATCGGTAAGATTTTGTTTGTTTGTATGTTTGTTTTCATTGCACAAACTCTAAAATTGTGATTACATCGACTATTATATTTAGGTACCGTATCTACTTATGGTATTACCGTTAGTGCGGTACTGTCGCAAAGTTGTGTTTAAAGTTGGGGTCAAGGGCATGTTACCAGTTAGAAATAACGAGTAAAACAATAAAATCTTTATTGGATTTCATCTACAGTGACTGATTTACTCTGAAAGTTCTAACAGGAAATTATCGAAGAGCTCCTGAGCCTTGTTTGAGTGCTGTGCTGGTTGGGGCTGGTCAGTGTTGTCACAGGGCAGCATGAGACTGTCATCTTGGAGGGGATGTGTATTTTGGAAAAAAAAGTCCGTTTGACGACTCGCCCGTTTATAACGTAAGTAAACTGTATTCAACTAATTTTATTCTAGAATTAACTTATTGCAATGGATTTGATTAAATGTGTGGAAGGAACAACTATCCACAGTTGAAGCACAACAGCCACGCAAAGAACTACGCATGCTTGTTGAAAAGTCTATTTGTAGAATTTTCACGTTATTATGAGCATCTCAAATTGTGCCTGATCTGTTTTAGGATGAATATTGTGCGAGTGAGACAATTATCTTTATAAAGTTCAATTTGATTAATTATCTGGCTCCTTGCCACATAATTTAAAACCTTGTTGAACTCAAACTTAAACTGCCTAATTGCAAAGTAGCATATTCTCACAAATGACAATTTTGGAACTTTGTCGTTTGTCTTGGATTACTATTACTTTGAGTAGCATTCCAAGCTGCTTTGTTCATTCACATCTGTTGCAAGATTTTTTTACATTCTTGATAAATTTGCACACTTAGGAATGTCAAACTCTTAATTGACTAACTAGAACAACTTGGGTCAAGCAAGATAATGTGTGTAGTGGTTTTGCTACAACAAATTTGGTGATAATCCACCTAAAGCAGATAAAGCAATTTGTTTGCACAGTTTATCACTATGGTACAGAAGGAATCATAATTGCACCTCTCATGTTTGTGACCTATATTAACCAGGAACTAATAATAATGAATGACCAAATGTACAATTAAATGTTTGACATTAGTTAAGAGCTGCGCTCGACCAAGTGACATTATAGAATTGTAAAACAACAACTGTAAGGATTAGGGGTGTGCGGTTTTCGATACTTAGTGTACGATACGATTCAACAATGTAACACTTTTCAAAAGTATTGTTTTAATTTGATTTGTCAATTAAAATTGAAAAAATCCAGTTTGAACCGTTTTTTCTTACACCCCTTGTAATGATGGTTTTATAATGGTCTTCAATTACATATTACCAGCAAATCTATGGTGTGTTATGTAAAACTGAATTGGTTTGTAACATTGAAATGATGACCAGATGAGAAATGTCATTTGAGTATACCAAAGAAGATAAAGGATTTTTAATAATTCTTTTGGCACATTCACGTGTGTGATTACGTGTTGAATATGGGCTCTGAAAAATGCCCCATAGATCAATGCAGGCATCACGCCGGCTCAGCTGTTAGAAAGACAAACTAGAGGTTGACGTAATGTGTGCCCCAGCCAGGAGTGAGAGCTGACAAGAACAAATAACTTTGATGGGCTGTGGAGTGTACTATACACTTTAATTTCAACATTCTGTATTGAATACAAACTACTCATTAGACAGGGGCAGCCAAACAATAGTTGTTTTAATATTTTCTGTGCTGTTGTTAGCATTCTGTTGGGATGACTGTGATCCCTTTTTCCAGCTTTTCCAAAGGTCCTCACCCTTACAATCAATCCCATCTTATGTGGGATCGTGAGATCGCTTGTTCGTGGGAAGCTTCCACTTCCCACTGTAACTTCGGGCGGAGCAGAACAGACTGCATTTGCCAAGTTGCTCTGTGGGTATTAATAGAAGTTTTGGCTGCTACTTTGATCCCAGTTCCCCACTTGTTCCCGAGCGAACCCTTGTTTCATAACACAAGACCCCCATGATTTCCCCACAACTACCCCCTCTAAGCTGAAAAGAAACGTGTTCTTATTTTAGAGTGGAGAATAACGGAGATGTCAGAGCTGGCAGGAATGATTGCAAGGATTTGTATAAGTATTTTCAGTTTTCAGTCTTGAAATAACATTTAAGTTAAGTGCTTGTAATTCACATAGCAGCTAGTATCTGACGGAAAATTAGAATGAAAAATACACTTTGTTGTAACATTTACTGACATTTACCACAATTTTAAAATGACATTTAAGTGAAGAGCTTGGAATTTAATTTGACACGTCACATAGCAGCTGACGGAAAATTAAAATAAAAAATACACTTTGTTGTAACATTTACTGAATCGTGATATATTTGGAGGGGCTTTTAAATGGTGAGGACAATGCTAATGCAATGTGAGAGTCAAGTGAATGTTTGTGTAATGTAATTTGAGCACACAGTTGTTACGCTGTTAAAATAACAATATTGCAACACTGACATGTGGTATAACAATATCATTGCTTTCACAAATTATAATGACTGCCTGCAGACAGAACGTTTTCACAGTGCGTTTTCTCCTTCATATTTTTATATTGCAGCCTCATTAAAGAATTATCTCAAATGTCATGATTTTACACACAAGCTACAATGACATCATGGAAAAATTACTTGTGCTCGAGGTCATTGACCTCCTGAAAGATGAACCGTTCATTCAGTTTGAGGTTAGGAGCCCTCTGGAGCAGGTTTTCACCCAGGATGTCTCTCAACATTGCTGAATTCACATTTGTGTGTGGTCTGTAATAGATAAAAGAAATGTTTTAAGATTTGAAAAATCCTTACGTGTACCAGAACCCTTAGACCTGATTGCTGCAGAGGGGTTCACTTCTTTCCACAGAGGAATGCTGGAGATCTGACAGAATGAGCAATGGTTTCTTGGTCACTTCTCTGATTAAGATACTGCTCCACTGATTGATTAGTTCAGTTGGTTGGTCAGCTTTGGAAAGAGTCCTGTTGGTTCTGAACTTCTTAAATTTAAAGATGATGGAGGTCACTGTGCTTACTGGGTTTTCCCAAGCAGCATAAATCATTTTAGTAATCTGTTCTCCAAATATTTGCCTCAGGGCAAGCATGTCTTGGAAATTTACAAACAATTTATTTGACTTTATGTTTTTTACATCTACGGTACTGAATATGCACAATGTTCCGTTTCAAATCATGTCCAACCAAATCAATTGACCAAATTTAAACTGCAGAAATACTTGAACCTCAATTGTACAATCTTCCCAATTTGCATGATAGCTCAGAAATCCCTCGGAATCCAACAGCTGTTTAAATACTTGTGATACATTTGGGAATCGACAGTGACCAGAAGGAGTCAAGACAAATACAAGACAGCGCATGAATTTGTCAAGGGGCAAACTGGGGAATAACCTCGGTGTGATTAGATGAGGGGAAAGGGAGTAGGTTTCGGGGTGAACTCGGTGTCATGCTGACCATAATTGAGATGTTTGTCCGGGTGCGCTGGATTTCCTCAATGTTTGCTCTGTGGGAGTTCCCTTTAGTTGTCACATTGTTTTCTTGTGTTTCATTAGATTAGGCGCATTAGCAAAGCAACTCGGACGCACAATGCGACATTATTTTTGTTTGTTTTATGAATTAATACTGAGTTGTATTGTTTTGTACAAATGGTTGTTTCATTTTACATTTGTATGACAGTTATAGTGTATGAGTAATAAAGCGTTTTGGATATTAATATTTATTCTCGCGGTTTGCCCCCGTAAAATTGCATCGTAAAGGATATTTTTTTCAATGATTTTGTATTTTGTTTATAGTCTGTTTTGTTTGTTTATCTGGGTTTTGGTTTCGCCCCAGTCTCTCCAGTTTTTGTAGAAAAGGTGTCATAACAGCATTTTGGAATCATTTTGGGGGTTGGAATGTATTCATTTATTCCTCTCCAATGCATTTCAGTAGGCGTCAATTATACGCAGATTTTTGCTACTCGTTAGCCAGCCCAGTTGACTGTTATTCTAGCTTTGTTGATTTAGTTTGGGACAAATTGTTTCTAAATCCAAACAAATTGGGTGGTCAACCAGCATTCCAGAGTGGATTGGGTAAGATCTGTAAAGTTCTGATTTGTTATTGTTTCACCACAATGGTCAGTAAACACTTTCTCTCACGTACTTTGCTTCTTTTGAAGCACCAGAAATAAATTCTGAGAAATAGCTATGTCAAGTCTTTCATTGTGCTTTTGAATTGCATTTTCATTCATATAGTATAATTATATGAAACAGATTCATGACAAATAGTCTGGGAGACCTTCATAGGTGAGTGTTCTGTAGTAACAGCAAATTTAAATACTTAACAATCATTTAATTATTATCAAAAGGTTTAAAGGCCTTTTAAAATCAAGACCTGGACTTTTAGAGAACCAAATGTCAATCTGGGATGTAGCCCCTCAGATGGGTTAGGACCCAGGTCACAGCTCAAGTACAATGGTGGACACGCTCACAGCCCGTCAGACTATTGCCTTGCGCTGTAGCCAGGAAGCAGACTAGCCAGGGGCAATGTAGCAAAGACAAAAGAGTCATATTGTCTTGAGAATTACTCTATTAAAAGGAAAAGAAATTTCTCACATTAAAACCATTCATTTTTCTATCAAACAGATGTTGGAGGATGACTGAACAGATTGCTGGCAAACTTCAAGGCTTAAGAGCCAGTAAAAAATGAATAAATAGTTCTTTTTGGGGAGAGGTTGTTCCAGCAAGTACTACAATGACTCAAGTCAGCACTCAGCAGAAGTTGCACAGTCCTCTGGCAAACTGCCTTTAAATGCATTTTACCGGAATAGTCACCCTGAAGCTTTCACATTTTTCCCATAGGCAAAAGATTATTAGGATAAACGGGAAATATGTTAGGAATCACCCTATTTGTCTCGAACTTCAGCTTGTTCGGTCCAGCAGATTTTGCATTTGTTACAACTGTAAAACATGCATTCTGTTCTCAGTAACTCAGGCAGTACTAAAATTTGTGTAGCTGGTCAGGGATTGTACAATTGTGTCAGGCGGACAAGCAGTTTCCTCTGTTCAACATTTGTGGATAGTTGTGTCACACTACCTTTGTTTAATTCATTGGCAAGTTCCACTTAGTGTAGCTGCCATGATGTCATGCTATTCTTTTGGTATCACTAACACACCCGTGGGGAAAACGTAATCCTTATCAGAAGATAACAATCCAAACCATACCGCGGAGAATTGCATTGTGCTTTTTTAGTGGAACCATATCTGTTAGCCTCGTTTCTATCCAGCACTCTGAGGCTGTTTCTGATTGGTACATTTGTGTGTGTGTGTGTGTGTGTGTGTGTGTTTACTTTGCAAAAAGGATGCAAAATCTGACCCACACAAAACTTTCAGGATCCTAATATTGAGTTAATAGTTAAAGTCCAATGGTACCTTTCATGTTGAAGCACCGTTAAAGTTACCACACACCACTTATCACATGAGCTATCAGTGCACCTCACTGTGTCTGGGTTACCTCGTGCTTTGGTGTCAAATTAGTCAGTAGCAAGAAGTGCTGCTTTTGTAAAGCAATTCTGTGGTGAACCTTTGTCAGGCACATAGTATATGTGCTTTACTTGAGGGTTGTTGGGTTTCGGTTTTTGTTTTTTCGCTCATTTAGCCGTATCTTATGTGAGTGCTGTCGTGCATTTGAGACCCATTTGTTTGCACTGTTTGACAGCTATCAACTCCCTGCCAGCTGAGTATCATGGACCAATGTCTCCTACTCGATGAAAATCCTCCCCATGTCCCTTTGTGTGTAACAATGGTTTATTTTTACCTGTTGGCCTATATAGAAGTGTTTATGTGTGTGTGTGCGTGCGTGCGTGCGTGCGTGCGTGTGTGTTTATGTGTGCGTGCGTATACGTGCGTGTGCGTTCGTGTGTACGTTTGTCCTGGTGATGGGATTGTCAAAGGAGGAAGTGGTTACAGGATGACGGAATGGGAGATAATCGTGTCCTACAGAACCTTCATCCTTCCTTTACAGAGTCCTCAGTCATACAGTACATAAACTCTCTTACTGTATGGACATAAAAACTGTAAATTGTTGAAGTTGAAAAAAAGGTGAAAAACAGCATCATTATGTGAGATGTATTGTACATGTGTGGTTTTTTTCTGTACTGAGAATATTGCACATAAGCGCTATTTGAAGGTGTTTTCTATGTTGCTATATAGTGCATTTATTTATTTACTTATTTATTTATTTATTTATTTATTTATTATTGCATTCATGCATTTATTCATTTTGGCTTGGGTTTAAAATCAACTTGTGAGTCTCATCCTGAGTCTGTGTTGATTTTCTAAAATGAAGTGCAGTTGCTGTGGGAAGAAAAAAAAACACGTCAAGTGTCTCGTTCTGCCTAGATGTTTACATAACTGTGAAGTTGTAAAAGGCTAAAATGTATGGCAACATGCAAAAAATATATATTTTTAATAAATAAAAGTGACTGTCAAATGTGAAACTTCATGCAATGGCTGGAGACATGGGCATGGAAGCCTTCTTCCATACATCTACTTCAGACAGTGCGTGTGTCAATAATCCTAAATCTGGTGAAGCAAAACAACAATGTTTGGATTTCCCATCAGCCTGCGTCATGACCCGCAACCTCATGAGTGCAGTGGAGGTTATTAAAGCAGGGTTAAAGGATGTGGGATGTCCATATCTTCTTAAACAAATACACAATGGTTAGCATTTAAAACCCCACTGGAGCAATAAAAACAGACGCCCCCTCCCCATAAGAAATAATGGAAATACTACGGAAGAGGATTAGGGCCAGTGAAGAAAAAAAAACGAGGGGTGACAGGATTCTGACTTTTTTCTCAGAATTCTGACTTTATTCTCAGAATTCAGAATTCTGAGAAAAAAGTCAGAATCCTGTCACCCCTCGTTTTTTTTTCTTCACTGGCCCTAATCCTCTTCCGTAAAATACAAACCATCTTTGGTTAATAAAAATAACTTTTGTATCAACACTTTCTAAGCAATGTATTAACTATATTACAACTGTAAAACTAATATTAAAATGTGAAAACAACCTATTTGACAAGTGTGTCGTAATGTGTCATCTAAGCATTGTTAACGATCACAGGTAAGAAAAGATTATATGGTGACTACTACTGTATTTTTATTCCCTTCTCACATTCTTCTCTTCACAACCAAGGGAACAACAAGAGCATGTAGAAGCGATTTACTCCACTTTATTATGACAAAATCTGCTTTATTATGACAGTAACTTTCGAGTGCCTGAAGCACTGTTTCTGTGGAACATTTCCATTAAATTTTTTCCATATTATTTGCCAAAGCTGCAACAGTTAAAAACTTCTTTGTGCTACCAACTGCTATGCTGTATTACATCTCACGTCAACACAGTACTCGTCAGATCGAGTAAATTGTCATTATTAACTTCAGCAAGTTTGGGATTCATATTTTGGCACGCTGAGCAGAACTGCAAACGAGCCATCATGTATTCATACTTCTTAACATGTTTTTGTTTTGTATTACGAAAACTGTGTTGCTCAGTGACATGTCTACCTGTGGTTCCCTGAAGTATAGCACATTCTATTTGACAGTAACTCTCAGTCTAAACATTAGAAGTACAAAAAGTGTGCTCCTTTAAAGGAATGCTTGGAAGACATCAGCCGTCTGTCTGTCTTGCTCCAAACACAGGCCGTCTTCCCATGAAAGGGAATTATTTCCTTAGGAGCAACCCACAATACAAAGTACTTGGCCATGGTACAATTATGGTCAGAAGATTTGCTAGGAACAATGTGTTTGACATTATGAGTTTTAATTGGAACAATACATTCCCACTGGCAGCTGTTTATGTAACGTACAAGGCGTTCTTTATTCTTGATTAACAAGGTGTATCTGCATGTCTACAAGGGACTTTTTAAACCCCCCGAATTCTTAAAAAATAGCTGATCAACAACAAATTTGGAAAAAGTATGTGTACATACAACTTGTGTAGATGTGTCAGAATTCCTGCATGGAAGAATGAAGTGTGATGAATTTGGACAAGTAAAATAATGGAAAAAAAGCACGACTTAAAGTTTAAAAAAAAAAAGTGTGCGGTTGAATTAACTTGTCAGTACTGTAAATGTGGATTTTCCTTCAATAGGGCTGTTAGTGCTTCTCACGATTATATGAATAATTGTTAAGCTGTCAATTATTTTGTCGATTACTCGATTAATCAGATTTAAAATGATTAATTACATTATTTATTAGTGCTTCTCGCGATTATTTGAATAATCGTTAAGCTGTCAATGATTTTGTCGATTACTCGATTAATCAGGTTTAAAATGATTAATTACATTATTTCAAAGTAACAGTACAGTAAATGCACAAACAAATTGCGATTCATTTTTTCCACACCCGTAATTTCCATTCTACTGTTGGAAAAAACTGGAGTAAACTTGGCCGACCAGTGTCCAAGAACAGATTGCGCTTGACCTTTAAGGTTTCGGTGTACATAGGTCACATTCCTACAATTATGGTTTTCTTGAAAGATACTTTTTTTTCTTGAAAGATGTATTTACAGGAAACAGTAAGGACAATCACCCATGAACTCAGTTTACAACAAAATAAAACACTGACTTTTTGGCCAGGTCATCCAAACATTCAATGATGTGGTGTTTGTTTTCTCCCCTTAAGGATTTAAAACTGCTCCAACGGAAGAAAGACCTCGTTGTTAAAAATGCTACCCTGCTATCGAAATTGTTCTTTCTCAGATGATGACCAGTCATAGTCAGAAAATCTCTAGGGAATTTGCTGTCCTCTTGTATTTCACATGACTTCTTTTCTTGATAGATGAACAAAGCATCAACGCGAAGACCACACATGATGGCTTCTAATGTATTTTGTTGTTCCTTTAGTGACATGTGGCGGAGCAGAACCCTCTCACTGATATTTGCACTGTTGCTGGGCTCAGAGGTAAGTACACTAAACCAAATGACTGATTGTGGTAGTTGCCCGCTCACCTTGTTTGATGAGGTCTGGAGCTCTTTCTAAAATCAGTGGGGAAAAAAAAGTAGTCGTTAAAAAAACAAAATGGAGCAAATTTCATAGGCAACAGCTTACGACGTCTATGAAATCCAAAATATTGGGGCGATCATTGTAAAACAAAAAAATTAATATGAATTGGTCTTGTATATCTATGTGAGCATACATTTTGATGACAATAAAAGACAATTAATTTTCAGTGGTGGTTCGCTTTAATATTTATTGTATGATACAACAATTAAGTGAGTCCGATGAAATTGGAAATGAATCGTTTGAGAGAGGGTGGATCTTCCTGAAATGAATCTTGACCACTATCCAGGTTACATGGTGCGATGATGTGGAATACAAGACTGCGGATGACCAGCAAGAGAATTTGGGCAACATATCAACAGTCCTTGGAACGACGCGTCACGAGATCCTGGCTGCGCAGTTCGAGTGCTACCTGAAGATAATCCGCGATCCACCACGAGCAGAAGAAGGTGATGTGTTTATTTAACTTGTTGGATAAGAATGTGAAAATGTCTCTACTATGTATTTATATTCTTTATATTTACAATGGGAAAATTCTAAACAAATCAGGGGTCGACCAGCATCTGACAGACTGAGGTCGGCAAAACCATGAAAAGAGAAAGCAAAGTGGCCACATGTGTCATTTCAAAGAACACAGTCGTTTCTCATTCCCCTCAGACGCCCTTTTGTGTTTTGGTGCTTCAGTAATTCATTCAGATATACGTACATACTGTACTGCGGTTGCTGCAAAGAAAGAGGATGTGAGTATGAAAGAAAGGAAACTTGGCCTTTGTCTGGTGGAGCTGCTTTTTACAGCTGCTTGCTTCTAATCCGCCTTTGAAATGGTATTTCGTGATCGGTTTCCCAGCATGCTGCTGGGCAGCTTGCTACTACCGGGCTTCCGGCTATTGTCGGACAATACGATCGACAGTATTTTGCAGAGTTAATTTATACGACGGGGAGTTTTAAATGTTTAAATTCTTATCTATCTGCGTGACTATGCCGCATGCATTTGTTAGCTCTCTATTCACGGTAACAATTGAGTTTCCATTTTTCAAATCATGTTCACAAATTGCCATATCCAATCATCCACCATTTCAGTCATTTGCGCCTACCTTGTGTGAGGTACTCTGAGGTCAAGGCTTCAAACATTGAAGTGAACTTTACAACATTCGTGGCAAATTTCAAACAATTAACCATTGTTATATTGTCTCAACGCATTGGTTGTAGTATTCCTTTTGTTTCATTCCATTAGAGTGGAGGAATCCTTTGTGTTTTCCAGGCCTCATATGTTCCCGTATTTCATGTATCTACTGCCCCCTGCAGGTAATTACTGCAACCGCACATGGGACGGCTGGCTGTGTTGGGGGGATTCGTCTCCAGGGACGGTCATACAGATGTGCCCTGAATACTTCCACGATTTTGACCCTGCTGGTAAGGCCAGGACAAGGTCAATACAAAACCAATTATTCAATCCTGCAAAGTCGATTTTACCATCTTGTTCAACAGAAAAAGTTACCAAAGTTTGTAACCTTGATGGACAATGGTTTCACCACCCAGACAGCAACAGAGTGTGGTCCAACTACACACAATGTCAGTTCTACACTAAGGACAAACTCAAGGTGAACACAATACACTCAAATCTCGTTCTTAGTGGTACAATGAAAAACTGTAAGGAAAAGCTATTGGGAAGCTTGTCTGAAAATAACTCCAATTCAGGTGGTTTTTACTTGTTTTGTACAGTTTGCCATCAGTCTGTACTACCTGGCCATGGTGGGACATGGCCTCTCCATTGTCTCCCTCATCATCTGCCTTGTCATCTTCTCTTATTTCAAGTGAGTGAATTTGAGTCCTTTCAAAGTCTGTGCAAATTTGTGTTTTGTTGTTTACCTCCAGGTGACACAACTTTGTTAAGATGCCTTTAAAAAGCCCTGCTTAGCTGGGGCTGTTTGCTGAATTCATGTCTTCGCCACGTATGTTTTTACTCTCTGAGTGGCTTTTGAAAAGCTAACAAATGACAATCGGCAATCTGTATTTTTACAGCGGCAACATAGACGCCAGCGTCCTCGCACCTTTGATGCATTTTTTTCAATATCCAGTCATCTGCAAGGCATTTTATTTGATATATAGATATAGATCTTTATTGTCATTGTCACATGTACAACGAGTTGTCAGGGTAATGTTGTCAAAAGACATTCAAATCCGAGTAAATAAACTCTTCAGGGACCATAGCTGGTGGTATAATAATTACGATTGCAATGATTTGACACACAGATGTATTTCTTTTTCCACACTATTTCTTTTTCCAATAGGAAACTGGGTGAATGGAAATGAATGAAAATGTGGAATGCTTTGTTCATCAGTCGAGGATCCACTGTATAAACAAAAACACTTTTTGGGAATGAAAAATGTGTATATCTACAGAATTTGAATACACCCATTATTAAGAATGTGACACCTTTGCCTTTTTTTCAGGAATCTTAGCTGCCAGAGAATCTCCCTCCATAAGAACATGTTCCTCTCCTTCATTTTCAACTCGATTGTAACCATCATGTGGCTCTCTCTGACAGTCGCCAACAACCAGGCCATAAACACAAGCAACCCTGTGAGTTCACCACACCGTAATAATGACAAAAATTGTTTGTGGTGATTTTAGTATTAGAATTCACACCTTCTCCCCTGGTAGATGAGCTGTAAAGTGTTGGCTGTGCTCACCCAATACACGTTGACCTCAAACTACTTCTGGATGCTGTGCGAGGGCATCTACCTTCACACGCTCATTATCGTGGCCGTCTTTGTCGGAGAGCAGAAGCTCTTCTGGTACTATGTCTTGGGGTGGGGTAAGTACTGTCAACATCATCACGTCATTAGATGGACTTTGTATTACATGTCTAAAATCGCACCGGTCAAAGTGCTGGCTACCACTTGTTTACAGACTGATACCAGTACTCGCTGAGTACTCACCGATAACCGGTTACCAAAATCTCTAGTACTTTTTTTGGGGGGGGGGGGGGTGTACTGATTACATTTTTGATTAAAATCTTTTAACCCAATGGAATTTTCAACAAAGACCATTTTTCTGACACAGATGATGATTCACTAATGTGTCAGAATACCACCAAGGAAGACTTACTCAATTTCAGATTTTTTTTTCTTTTAAGTATTGGTAACTGGTAACCTCCATGCCTCCTAACCTCCAAGAGTACCTGATCGCTCAAAAGAAGGTTGTAAAGGCTCAATGCTATACCTACTATTAGTACTTACCCATCCCTAATTTTTAAATGTGTTAGGATGTGTGCATATGCATGAGGTGTCAACCTTTGTACGCACGTGTAAATGCAATTCGATGTGAGTATAGACGGGGATTTTATTTCGTTTGCTTGGGATACGTTATATGAATAAGCTATCATTGTATTGATACAAAATACAGTCGTCAAAATGTACATAGAACAAGGGGTAGAATGGAATCTTTTTTTACTTCTTCCTATTGCCTTTCCAACTGTAAAAGTGTGCTGAATGACTATTTTGATGTGCATACTGGAAGAGAAGTCTAATGTGTGTCTCTATCGTCAGGCTTTCCCATCATTCCTGCCATCACCTATGCTGTTGCTCGTGGGCTCTTCTTTAATGATAAGTAAGTGACCAGGGTAGTGATGTCATCATGGGTTATGGATGAGGTCATGTATGTGTGGGTTGGGATTAATAGCAGGTTAGGTATCAGGATTAAGTTAGGTTTTTGGATTAGGAATTTATTTTGGAATGACACTTTGGATTTGGTTTAGGGTTCATGATGAGGTTAGGGTGAAGTCAATAGGTTAGTATGCCTTTGTTTTAGGGTTTGGGATTAAGTGAAAGTATCCTTAGCATTGAAGTGGATTAGAGATTAGGTCAACCCCCGTTCCCGTGCTTTATTGTGGAACGATTAACTAATTCTGTATGCGTCTCAGGTGTTGGATCAACTCAAACACTTACCTGCTTTACATCATTCATGGACCCATCCAAGCAGCGCTGCTGGTGAGCAATTGATTACAGTATCCTCTCAGCAGATACTTGATTAGGTACACGTGGACATTCTGTTGAGCTGCAAAGAGATCCAATGCTGCAACTAATAGTGGTTAACATGTTGAATTGATATATGTGTCACTCAAAGCTGAGCACTATAATATCGTACTAATTGCTCGCTCATCCACCTTTCTTCTATATGCAGGTAAACTTGTTCTTCCTCCTGAACATTTTGCGGGTTCTGATCACCAAGCTTAAGGAGACCCACTGTGCCGAGTCCACAACCTACATGAAGGCCGTGAGAGCCACGCTTATCCTTGTCCCTCTGCTCGGAGTCCAGTTCATTCTTGTTCCCTGGAGGCCAGAAGGGCGCATCAGCCGGGCCATATATGATTTCTTTATAAATATCTTCTGTCATTTCCAGGTAAGAACCATAAAACCTTTGCCATTTCAAAAGTGAAAATTAAAAAAGAAAAACGTAATAGTATTTGTTTAGTCTATATTATTTACTTCTCACTGTCGCTATTTGGGTTACTGCTGAGATTATTAGGGAGAAGGTCTTCAAAATTTCTTTCATTAAACTCGAGCATTAACTTCAGCTTTATTGTTGATTTATGATGTCTTTTACATCATGTACTTCAGAGCCACTATGTAAATTGTCGCTATTCTTCATATTGATCCTTTTATTTTACAGGGACTCCTGGTGGCAATTATATTATGTTTCTGCAATAGTGAGGTATGTTAACAATACAAGACACAAAGTCGGCATTAGTTGGACTCTCGCTCTTTGTCGAGTATATTGATTTTTGTGGGATGAGCGTCAATGTCTTCATTCTTGTGGTCTTCGGTGAAAACAATTGGATCATTATGTGGTCATGCTAACTTGTCAGTTTAATTTGATTTATCGGCTCGGTGGTGCACTGGTTAGCACGTCCACCTCACAGCTAGGTGGGTGCTGGTTTGATTCCACCTCCGATCCTCCCTGTTTGCATGCTCTCCCCGTGCCCACGTGGGCTTTCTCGGGGCACTCCGGTTTCCTCCCACATTCCCAAAACATGCTTGGTAGGCCGATTGAGCACTCCAAATTGCCCCTAGGTGTGAGTACGAGTGCAGATGGTTGTTCGTCTCTGTGTGCCCTGCGATTGGCTGGCAACCGGTTCAGGGTGTCCCCCGCCTACTGCCCGATGACTGCTGCGATAGGCTCCAGCACTCCCGTGACCCCCGTGGGGACAAGCGGTGTAGAACAGAATGGATGGATGAATATGATTTCAATGAACAATTTGGACATCTGCCGAAGCAAATAAAGTGCACTAGGCTTGAAACTACAATACACAATATCCTTGAGGTCATACCTCTGCTCATCAAGCAACTTGGCTCTCAATTGTCTATTTAAATGCCTTTTTATTCTTTATTATTCTATTTTTGTTATTATTATTATTCGATTTTGAGTGTCACCACTGTTTTGTTGTCACCATAAGGCCCAAACGGCACTGCAGAGGAAATGGGCCCAGTGGAAATTGGCGTGGGGTAAGACGGGCTGGGGAGAGACCCCCGTTAGCAACAGCCACTTCAGCTACCACCACAACTCATCAATTACAGAGACCAGTCGCGCCACCGTCAGCATGGAACAGCCTGATACGCATTGGAAAAGCGGCGAGGACGCTGGCTTCCTGTCCGGGAGGCAGCCAGGGAGAAGTGTGGAGTGCACCAATGGGGAGGTGGATGTGCTCAACAAGCCGCACCTCACTGAAATGTGACATAGCTGAAGGGGTATCTATTTGTTTGTTTTTTGTTTAAGAAAAAAAAATGTATCCTGTATTATTTTTGGACCATGAAGCGCATTTAAAGTCCTTTGATTTTTCTCCCGCGTGCCCCATGAATGGAAATCAGCTTTTCAGTTCGTCGTCTGTAATTCAAATTCCTTGATATTTATTCCAAGCATCTAATCGCATCGAATTAGCAGCACCTTTTTCTTCAAACCTTTTTCTTTTTTTACTATCGGAGCCCCTCCTCAGCTCCACTTGAATCAACACCCGTGTAAATTGCACAGCGAACAATAGCACACGATACCCAGCCCAAATCTAGCATAATAGCTATCATAATCTATCAAATACATAATCCGAATAATCGATTTGACACACAATACTTCAGAAAGATATTGCGGTTTATAATTGGAATGAATTATGAATGAAATGTATAATTGTATAAAAATAGACTTGTTCATTGATATTGCGCCTAATATTTTGGCTCTCCTAATTGTCCATAAACGGTAGTCCTACCTATTATTAGAGCACTTGCAAAACATGGATACATTTTGTGATAACAGCTTCGATTTACGCACATGTATACACTGTTAAATACACAATGTATATTATTTTGTAGTACTTATATTAAGTTAATGTACAATATATGGCTGTAGAATCTTTGATTTATTTCTCATTTCATGGATGGATGGGTGGACTACTTGAGAAAAATAAAAACTCCATTGGTCGCATATATTTAAGGAACTACTTGGTCTACTGTGAATCTTATTATTCAGAATATCGACCACATTCTTCAGAATATCAAACCCAAGTAACATGCAGCAGTACAAGCGAGGGGTAACAATCTTGAAATGCTATAAAAAAGACGAGGTCCCACCGAGATTTGAACTCGGATCGCTGGATTCAAAGTCCAGAGTGCTAACCATTACACCATGGGACCAGTCGGGGCGATTGTATATACACGCAGTACTTTAAATATATTAAAAAAGACATCGTTTGCCGAATGTTTACTTTTAAACTATATCAAACGACTAAACTATCCCTTGAACATGCCTTTTCGGTTTTTACGTAGCCGGAGTGCATTAGTTACGTCAACATTTGAAACACGACGAAAACGATTACATTCCACGCTCCGGCGCGCCCCACTCGCTTTCCCATTTATCACTAATCATACATAACTTCAGCATGACGTCTTTAAAGGCCCCAAGGAATTCAGAAACACGACCATGTCATGAACTCGTGAAGACGACATAAAAGTCTTTAAAACCAATCCGTGATCGTGTAATCGCAATGCAAACAGCAGTACACACGTTTTATGTGCCACTTAGGACAACTCAACAAAAAACTGTTACTAAGTTCCTTTAATAACCCAGAGTGGATCGCTCTTGTGTAAACTACTTTGGCTTCCGGTTTTGGATGGCACCGTTTTGGAACAACTTTTCACCCGCCTCATCCTGAACGATAAAGCGCCACTGCTTGTGATGACTAACTATTGCCGTGTGGAGGCGGTAAATTATCACATCATATTTTTTGGGCGGTACCCAACCACCACTATCTGCTCCAAAATACCAAAGCAATTACTAAATAAGACGTATTAGCCCATTTTAAAGTTTCCATGGTTACTTATAGGCATATGTATTATATATACTTTGGCACAATGGGGAAAAAACGTCGCTATGGAAACAAAGGCCAGTTTCAAGGCTGCGTTCGTGTGTCACCGGAAAATACGTAACTGAAAACCACTTGAAAACCTTAACCTAACTAGAAAATAAAGTTGCAACACACTATACCATTGCTTTGTTTATAATTGTCATTCGAATTATAGTACATTGTGCAAAATCTGTCTGATTTGAGTTTTTACAGTCATATACTGTGATTTTAAATATAAATATGTAATGCAATTATGTTTTAACATGCAAAACGTTTGCAAATATTTACTGCATTGATTTTTTTTTACTAGTGTTACTACTAGTAGAAATATCCATTAATCATGGTGTATGATTATAGCTGTAGATGTGTTTTTAAACATAAGTGAGGATTGCAATTGCAATAAACTCGCTCTCTCTATCCATCCAACAATAACAGCAAGGTGGTGCAAGGATATGGTAACCTGATGTCCTTCCAGCTTGCTCTGGAGCAACAACTTAATGGGAACACACACACAACACACACATGCACACGCACGCACACAGTCCTGTCCTCACAATCCCTAACACGTGAGTAGACCCCTCCTACTTGACCCCAAGCTCCTTTTGATTTGTATAAGACCACACAAACACACGCACAAGACCGAGCTGGTGTTTGACCATTGTTCGGACTTTGGTTGTTTAAGAATACAAATGGAATCAATACAGTTAGGTATTCCTATACCAGAAATACCGGTATTGGGGAAGGGTTGGGATTTGGAATGGCTATGGCATGAATAAATACATAGAATATATAAAATAGCCACCTAAGAAAGAATGGGGTTCGGTGATAATATGCTTTATAATACAATAGCGATTTGGAATAAATGGAGACAGTCAAAAGTTACTCCCCAGCATGTTAGCACAATCTTTATATTTAGTCGTTCATCACAGACATGAAGAACGTATGCCTTTGTGTATTATTGTCAGTGTACATGCATTGCTTCACCATTTCTGTTCAAATATCTCATGCTTGAAGTGACAAAGTTACATTTCCTCATATTTTGCAATTTCCACACTTTAAAATTATCAAACAAATTTAAAATGCAGGTATAAAAGGGTGACTTTATTTAAGATATTCAAAGATACTTGATCCTGTGTGAAAATGTACTTGTCCCCTAAACCTAATATGTTGTTGGCCCACCCTCAGGAGCAACAACTGGACTCAAGTGTTTTTCGTAACCGGCAACAAGTCTTGCTCATCAACATCTCAGTGGAGATATTTTGGCCCACTCTTCCTTGCAGAATTGCTTTAATCCCACAACGCTTATCAAGACTCAACAGTCTTTTTAAAGTCATGCCATAGCATTTCAGATGGATTCTGTCTGGACTTTGACCAGGCCAAACCTACATTATTTTTTCAAAAGCCATTCAGAAGTTGACTTTGGTGGTTTTGGATCGTTGTCCTGCTCCAGAACCCAAGTGCACTTTATTTTGAGGTCACAAACTGATAGCCCAACATTCTTCAACAAGATTTTCTCATATTGTTAAAAAACATTTTTCAAAGCTTTTATGTTGTCAGGAGAAAAAAAAAAAAAGCAAATCCCAGAACTAAAGCAAGCTCATGAGCCACCAGTGATCAGATGGTGAAGTGATAAATGCATCTGGATTGAATTATCATCGATATTCATTTGTCCTCAAGGCAATGAGGTCATTCTCCTACAATACTACCATCAAAACAAGAACGCATGCTTGACATAATCTGGATGCTGCTTTTGTGTTTTCAGTCTGGAAAGAGTTTACAACTTTTTGGACAACTCGGTGTTGTTTTGCCCTTTTTGTTTTTGCTGTGAAACAGAACTAGCATTATTTCCATCAAGGAACTGTGGGGAAACAGATTGCATCACTTGCCAAGGATGGGTGCGTGGCTGGTGTGAAAACAACCGTTTCCCACAGCAATTAAAAACCCACGTGAATCGACGGAAACAAAAGTCATGCAATAAACAGATTCTTTTGTTCAGACAATAAAAATTTTAGATGTTACCTGCTGACAATTTCGACTTCTTCAGAGCCGTCACGAAATAAAAGTCATGCGTATCGTTCAATATGCTTGCTTTGCTCACAGGACGTGTTTATCAATGTTGCTTTTTATACAACAAAAGCCACATGTTGGCAGCAGGAGCTTTTCTGGAATTAACTTGGCATGATTTCTTATTAAGAACTTGCATTAAGATGTGTTTACTGTTTCAAATTTTTGGGCAGAGAAAATCCTTCTTTGTCTTCTTTAAAGACAGCAGAGTAACCATGTGTCCTGTCCCCACTGAGGTTGCAAAGTAGTGAAGGGTCATTCACTCCACCAAACTGTGACAATGTGGGAAGTCGTGAGGACCCAGTTCAGGAAGCCAGCGGTCTTGGTTTAGTCTAGGGAGGAAGCTAATATCTTATTATGGTCTACAATGACCACCACACACTGATGTCTTATAATTTTGAATGTGTAAAAATAGAAGATCCTGACATATGAGGCTGACTTATGTTTGCGCTTCTTAAAGATAAAGAGTGTGTATTTAGATCTGTGACCCCGAGAAGTGCGACTATGATAAAATTCTACTAAGGCAATCAGACTCCCAGGAGGTTAGACGTTAGCACTTAGCTTTGGGCTGTTTTATTAAAATATCATTTGTGTAGCCTTAGATGGCCGAGTACGTTTGACCAGAGCTTCTTGGGTGAGGGCCCTCCACCTTTGGGTTAATAGAGTGTGATGATGCATAATGAGGAATGTGGGGTAAAAGGCCAACATAGACCATTCTGTCTTTAATTGACACGTTCTCAATAGTACATTGCATGCCAAAGGCGTGAATGGCTGGAATGTCTACAGATGTTTTCCTCCAAAATTCCTCCGACAGCTAGCAATTGAAGCACACATGTGCATGATGTGGGAACACTGAAGCAAGTGTGTGATTTCACCAGAAATGGCGTTTGGTTTGATTTCCAAAATAAATGATTCAACCAAACCCAAACATTCTCAGCAAGTTATCACTGGAGCACATTTCTAATAGATCATTTCCATTTGATAGAACGATATAAAGGGGTTATTCAATATATATAATGAAGAGCACTTTTCCAAAATGGTAGGAATCCATTTTTATTATTTGGAGAAAAATGATGTGGCAATTGTACATACATTGATTTTATCCAGTTAAAACAATTCATTGGCTCAGTGTGAGATTCCAGGTTTGAGTCTCTACTCTGGCCCTTCTGTGTGAAGTTTGCATGTGCTCTCCTTGTTTGTGCGGGTTTTCTTTCTCCTTCATTCCAAAAACATGCATGTTAGTTTTTTTCAAGATTCTGGATCGTCAATAGTGGGAGTCAATATACTAGTTGTCACTGTACGTGCTGTGATTGATTAGCCACCAACCCAGGGTGTACCCTGGAAAAAATAAATCTGGATGAACTCCATCTCGCCCACAACCGAGAGGAGGACAAGCGCTGTACAAAATGAATGGATGATCATTAAGTGTGGTTTGGAAAACATGACCTATGCTGTCGAAAAATGCTAATGACGCAATGGATGACAATCCGACATCGTATTTCCTCTCAAAGTTCCTTTTCCAAACTATAACAGAAAATAGACAAAAGTCAAATTAACAAATTCTCACCATTATTTCCTTTAATCAGAAGTGGAGATGAAGAGGGCGCTAAATGAGAAGTGTACGCGTGATTGTTGAGTGATTCGATGAGCAAGCACATGAGGGAGCTGTAAATATAAAACCACACCACTGGAGGAGAAGTGAATGTGCGGTTTGGATAATGCATGGATCAAATAATCATCATGTGTGTGTACAAAGTTCACTTTGGGTCGAATCATGTGCGTGCTTCTTCATTTCTTTTTCCCACACTTGGTTTTTTTCTTTTTAAAGATCACCTTAAACATTTATTCACAGATTGGCCCAGCTTGTGTCTCGCAGTGATGCACACACACAAACAAGCCCCTATTCCCCACTCCCATGAATGATTTAACCTAGACGTGTCAGGGAGCTTATTACTTCACCTGAGGAGGCACAACAACAGTGGTGATCACAAAAAAATAGATGTTTAAAATATTAGAAATCCAAAGTCAGCCTTGGTTGTATAACAGCTCACCGCTCATACATTCGATTTGATTACAAAAAAATCTGAAAATGTGTATTTATGTAAATGTGATAAAAGCCCTTTTGTAATCTATTGTAGTTCCTTCCCAACTTGACAAACATGAAATTAAATTTGAACTCAACCCAAATCAACTAAGACCATCTCTGCGTGTGTGTGTGTGTGTGTGTGTGTGTGTGTGTGTGTGTGTGTGTGTGTGTGTGTGTGTGTGTGTGTGTGTGTGTGTGTGTGTGTGTGTGTGTGCGTGCGTGTGCGTGTGCGTGTGTTGCTTTGTATCTTTTCAAAAAAGAGAGAGTGGCCAGAGGGGTTGGAAGGCCACTGTGTAATTTTCTATGTATAACTCTGGCTCCTAAGCAGTCACTGGTCTGGGTTCCAGTGAGTTTTTCTCCCCCTTTTTTTTTCTATCCAAATACACCAGCAGACAGGTCAAACAAAAGCAGCGGAAATCTCCAGATCATGATGGATTTTACACTTAGTTACACAGTCAAATCCTTGCTTAAACATATCTCACTCAACTTTTATTCATGGTGTACTTTAAAAACAACCACACCTGAATCAATTCATTTATTGGTCAAGAGCATTAATTCTAAGTTCCAAGTAGAAAAACAAAAACAAAAAAACACCAACATGTATTAAAAAAAAATATATATATATATATACACACCAACCAACCACAACATTAGGGTCACTCCCTAATTATGTTATCCAGTACAAGAGCTTTGTCAAATATTCTGCCTTTACAAAGAGAACAATATCCCCTTGTCATTGACACTGTCAACGTGATATTAAACAGATCTGCAAGAAAAAAAAACATTTGTAATAAATGTTCGTTTTCACATTTAATGTTTGCAAGGCACAAAAAAATTCTAAGCAACACAAAGGAATATCATTCGCCTAACACTGTATCATAATTGGAGTTTATCATGTTTAACTTACTGTCACGATATAAATAAATGCTACGTACTAGATGTTGAACATTCATGAACCTCTGTGAAACCCATTTAAAAACCCTATTTGTCTTATCAAAAATGAAAAAAAAAACAGATTTAACTGGGCAGGCATTGAACGAGTTATTATCTTTGCTTCAAACAGAGGTCAATATTTATCCTCCAAGTGATGTCATCTTTTTTGGAACACCCTGTATATTGTGGTTGTAGTTTATGGTCATGTTCATCTGTACTAAGAGCAACTTGTTATACAGTATTTGTGACTCACTGCACCACAATTTATTATGTCACATCAACCAAAACTCTTCTCTAAAAGCAGAATATTCCGTCCAGTATTTGATATCAATAAATTGTGCAAGTCCAGCTGAGGCTGCTCGGTGCATATTTTCAAAAAGAACTCATATCGCCGTTGTTATTCACATACATGATCCTGGAGTCACATGCTGGTGCTGGTGCAATCGTACAGCTTAGCATAATGCCGCAGGATGTTGTGATCCCTATCACATGGTTCTGCTTATGTATGAACTGAAGCCTATAGGCTACATAATGAAGTTTGACATGACAACCAAGTAAAAGAGAAAAAAAAAGATCCATTTCGTCTTCTGATGATCTCTGGATGAAGCCCATTACGACACGCAGCGTGACATAAATGTGTGTTACAAAAAGTGAGGTCATCAAGAGCATCAATGGCGAGCCGTACAATTGCGTTGTAAGCCCAAATAAATATTATGAAAATACAGTGGAACCTTTGAGTTGTTGTTTTTTTAATTCATATACACTAGCGTTGAAAAATATTCGGTGGTCCATTTCTAAGTGACCCCAAACATTTGACCGCTAATGTATTGGATATAAAATCAACAGATTTCAGTTAAGACTGCAAGATCACACATTAGACTGGCAGAGACAGAGGCCAAGAGTATAAGGGTAGGAATCATGGAGGTGGGTTAGGGTTAGACCGTCTTCCGCAAACAACATGCAAACTCCACACAGGGAAGGCCGGAGGGGTAAAATCGAACCCACAACCTCCAAACTGTGAGACGGACGTGCTAACCAGCGCGTCACCGTGCCGCCTCTATTATTATTATTATTATTATTATAATTATGGAACACATAGACGTTTGTCCTCTACAGACTTAAAGGAGGGTTAGTCACCCTCCATACAGCAGACCAGGAGGCAACTGCTTGGTTTAGGGATTTGGCATTCGCTAAATAAATAATAAATGATTATTATCCCATTCTTAATTCAAAATGTTCAGCTCATTTAATTCACCTTGGGAACTATTTTTAACCGTCCCACAATTAACCACATAAAAAAAATTCAAAAATATCTTACCCATATATTGCTCCAATTCGTCTTATCCCAGATATTCAACATCATTCCATATCAATAAATGTAATTCTATTTTTTTCCCACCAACAGCTCTTTGTTTTTGTTGAAACTTCTTCTTCTGTGTCGTCGTTTGGCCTTTTCACCTATCCAAAGAGGTTCTCCAAAACTTTTTTTTGTGTGTGTGTCCAAGACGAGTGATGTGACGTATACAGAGGCACAGACGGATGCACCGGATTTTTAAATGAAAACTTCTTTCGGACTCCGGTGATCAACAAAATATTTTGTGTTCAGTCACTCTGTGTGGCCCTTTACTAAATAAACATTCCGCAGCCCGGTGGTTTGGGATAGCTTCCTGAGAGGAATAAAAGCACAAACAGTACCGCTCTCTGCTTGCTTGCATCTCTCCTGTTGGGAAAAAAAATGCGGTTCGTGCAGCATTTTATAGAACAACAAGAAAAACTCGGTGTTTGGGAACGGATTTGTGTAATGAGTCAAAGTGTATAATTTCACTCTTCATTGAGATTGAACTCAAAAGAACAAAATCAAACAAAACATGCGTGTGTGGGGTGGGGTGGGGCGGGGTTGTGCACCAGACACAATCTTATTCAGCCTGAAGCTCATTTTTCGTACATCAAGTTTATATTTTAATGGCTGGTGTCGAGCTTGTGACTCGGGATTCTCTCGCTGGGTGCTGCTGCCATCTGACGATCCATCTAGTTGCTGGAAATGTGGCTTGTGAATGGACACAGGCAGAATAAGTATGTTTTCTCTGTTTTTCTTGCAAACACTCGCCGATTCATCGGAAACTGCCGTTTGTCTCTGCATAACTTGTGACAAAGCACACTAGGGCAAAGGGCAAAAACAACATGGGGGTGGTGGGTAGCGGTGGGCTGGTGTTTGCGAGTGGTTAGCCATGAGCATAAACAAGCAGTAAACAGAGACAGAAAGAGAAACAACGTCATTTGATCAGTGAGCGGCGAGAATGTCGTTGCCACGTGACTTGTGTTGGATGAAATACACCATGAAGCCATAAATTTAAGGCCAACGTAACTGCAGGGAAAAAAAACAACTAAAAGGGGGTGTTGCACAACAGCTTTGCACTGATCGGTGGTCAGCTGAGGACGCAGCACTCCATTGTCTCTCTTGTCTGTGGCCTTGTTGCTTCTTCTTGCAGCCAAGGCAAAGCACCTGAATTCTACTAATTTAAAAAAAAAAAAGATATCTTATTTAAACTTAACCCCCAGGTCAGATTTGTATTTTCTATTAATATTTTAATATTCAACAACAAAAATACACCTAAATTATCAGTGTGTGTTAAATCATGGTAGTGATGGAAATCTTGAAAATGCGAAACTGCACATGCCGTCAACATTTTTTATTATGGGATCGTTGTAACAGTATTCAAGAGGTCAATTGAAACAGTACAATTCAATAGAAATAGTTTTGTTCCTGTCCACCCAACAAGCGTCAACTTAAACATCTGCTAATTACTTGAAATTTCTCTCTGAGCTTGCCTTTCTGGGCTTCCTCCCTAGTGTTAGTGTGTGACAACATAAACAGCCAAATGTCACATCCATGAGTTAGAATATTTTGCTTTTCTTTAATCTAAGGATGTTTCTTTTCCACACTCTGGGAAGCAGTGCTAGGGCACAGCAAATTTACCCCCCCCCCCCCCCAAATCCTAGTGATAATTATATAAGTCTTGAGTGTGATGTGTTGCGTGTATGCTCTCCATGTGAAACGAGTGTGAATAATAGATACGAAACTGATTCATTTAAGATCCCAAGTAGCTGCTGCTCAATTGTGTGTGCACGCACCGTGACAGATTGCGGCATCAAAGTCGTGTTTTGTTCGGCTCCAAGTCTGCCATCGGATCATTCAGAAGCATTGCCGGGTATATTTTACGTCACACTAATTGTTTGTTTGTGTCTTTTGAAAAATGTTCTGCCACATTGGCAGCTCTTGGTGTGCTTTTTTACAGCTGCTTTTCAGATGCTCAGTTCAAAGACACAAAATCAGCCAGGACGATTCAATTAAGGCTTGATAACCACATCGCATGCAATTAAATTAAAGCAATTAATCTATTCGCATCTATTCCTCCCAGATCTCGCAAAATGAACTGTATGGTAACGTTTGACAGATGCAATTTGTTTATGTAAGCGTCAAATTTTGCAAGTAAAATGTTCCATGACTCAGGCCCTTTACACCAATAGAAATAATTGTTAGAACGCATTAACACAGGATGCAGGACCATTTTCATATATCTGGAGACATCATCAATGACGTCAGCATAATGGTGCTGACATTTAACTAAAGGGTAAAGCCGGAAGAATGATCAGCCTCACCAATCATCACATTTTACCTGTAGTGTAATGGAAGCGCTTCCATTATGCAAATGCTTATGAAAAACGAAATTATGAAATTTCAAATATCAATTTGCCTTGAGAGGTGTCAAATATTAAGTGTCAATCTTCCATCCTGTGCTCTCTTGTGTCAAAGGCATCTTGTTTGTCTGCGTGTTTTCCAATACCAAATGTTTGTGGACTTGGAACTCATCCCGTGCTAATTCCTTCAATGCAGGCGAGACGGGCAGTGTTTGCAAACACACACTTTGCTCTGTGGGGAAATCCTTTTTTTAGCTTCACGGTGTTGACATGTGCTTATAGGCCCTGGCTCCAAACCAGCATCTGCTAAATGGAATCGTCATCAGGCGCAGTTGCCATGCACTTACTTGTCCCTTGTCCCTTACATTTTTTTGACGAGTTCACTCTACCTGTGCAACTTGAAAAATGGTAAGCTATTACCAGATCATTTTATGCAGTTTTATGGCCCCCGCAATCAACTCCTGGTATGCTCACGGGAATATTACAGTTGACATTTAGAATACATTTTGTCCAAGAGAATAAATGGAAGTTGAATTAACACCCCCTTTCCTCCAAAGATTTTTACCTTTTAACCAATTTTCAAAATGTGAACAGCTCCACACATAATGAGGGGGGAAGAAAAAAGAAAAATCACAGTGTGTCCTTACCGCTCGGACAGTGTGTGATGTACTCGACACAGCACACCGCACACATAATAATCTGTGCTTGCACTAATACCAACCTGCTGGTTGCCACGGAGCTTCCTGGCTGTCCAAAAAATGCAAATAAGAAGAAAGATTAGTTGTTACAGGAAAAGAAATGGAAGTAGCACAGCCAATTGTTGTCTTATTTGGCAACGACATGACATTTACAAACTGTTCTTGTTATTTTCGTTGCGGTGAACGACGTGTTATGCAAACACTCAGATTTGGCTCAGTCCAAGTCGATGTTGATCACTTAAGTGAGGCTTTGCAATCGGAAACTTTTTCTGTCTCGCTGAGCGCTATCTCTGACAGTGGCCTGTGTTTTAGTTTAGGGTTAGAGAAAGCAAAGGTTTTCCTCAAATATTTTGGTCTCTGGGGCATATGACTTAAGAGGTTCCCTAGCATGTATATTTATGTTACTAATATTCCACTTTGGCTTCAAAGATAAGGAAGCAGCGGCGATCTAGTCCAACGGCTGTGTTGTGTATTGCATTATTAACTGACTTACTGACCCAATTTTCGAGCTATCCGATTCCCTCATGCCTCGCTGGACACAATCCAACAAACCTGCGGTGAATTCTGAATGGGTTTGAGTTTGTTGTGAGGTGTTAAGTTGATGATGACGGCGCCGAGAAAGACGAGACCCAAGTGAGGGGCATCAAAGTCTGACACGAGCGTGTGATCCCTGCGTGTGGCCCCAACTACGTTCGAAGGAGCGAGGGAATGGCTACGGTGTTCCTTTAGATGTGTGCTGTTGCGGCGCTCGCGCATTTCGACTGCGACCGAGGAAATCAGTGTGAGGGCTGCATTCATCCAAGTAATGGTCCAGTCATGTGTGAGAGCAAGCGGGCCAACTCTTGGCCGGACTATTTGCTTTTCCAGCTGTTTCCAAGACTCAAGTAGAGAACGTGTTTTGTGTGTGTGTTTTGTGTGTGTGTGTGCGTGTGTGAGTGAGTGTTTGTTTGTGCGGTAGCAAGCAGGGGGGCGGCACTCAAGTGGGATGGAGAGAGCCAAGACACCGTGAGGAAGAGTGTGTCACAGAAGCTATTTGTGCTCACTTTAAAGTCCGGGTGTCAACTTTTCCTATTATATTGGAGTTTATTTACACTGTGGAAACCACACATACGCTGGCGCAGGATGAGAAGCTTGTCGTTCCGTGTACGTGTGTGTGTGCATGCCCCCTACGTAAACCCGCCCATATGCCTGGCTGGCCCTCATATAGACAGGATCTGCCCCTCAGACACAAAGCCACAAGGGATGGCCCAGATTCCAACACATACACACAGGCTGCAGTCTGCAAAGACATATCACGCGACCCAGCACTTAATGGGGTAAATGTATAGTGCAGATTGTTAAAATCAGTAGCACTATACATTTACATTTGCGTGCTGCACCGTGTTCTGTAGCCCTGGAAAAAATTGCAAGACCAACACAAAAGCAGATTATATTGCAGCTTAAAAGACAAGATTGGCAGTCATTTTCAATAATATCAATTTGGTTTGGAGATGCCGTTATTCACCCATCCAGACTTCTTACGTAACCTAGAAATTAGAATTCAATTCCATGGAGATCCATTTTGAAAATATGTCACACTTTCAACGTAAAATTAATTTGAATCGTGGATCCGGAAGTTGTTGCCAGTGACGGGTGCGCGGCTTATCTACAGGCTACTTTGGAAGAAGAGCGTGTGAAGTGAGACTACATTCATTTTTGCTAGCGGTTTGAATGCATGCTCCCCTTTCAATTGTTAATATACATTTATGCAATGTCTCTCAAGCCTGGATAAAAAATAGATGGCTCGCAGGGCATCTGGGGTAAAAACTCCACCAAACAAATCATGAGAGAGACTCGCTGTGGCAACAACACCTGATGAAACAAGCCAAACGTTGCAACAAAAACAAATACCTAGAGTATATTCTATAAATGAAAGTGATTTCCTCAAACCTTCTTGATGCTTACTGGAACATAGTGTACATGAAGCAATGTAAATCATCATTTGTAGAAAGCATCTTTGGTTTTACCCAACACACTGGATTTTCTTTTACTAGTGTAACTTCATTATTTAACTTTGTCTGTATCATTTCATTACATAAAACTGCTCATTTTTTCATTGGCTTCAATGGTGAACAAACTCATTTGCTGAATATCAGAGAAACAACTCCATACGCATAATTTTCCTTTGTATGGTAAATAAGAAACCCCGGCAAAGGAAATTCACAGTCAGACCCCAAATTTAAAAGAGGTAGATTAAAATTTGATAACACCAAAGGAAATCTGGTGATTGTCTCCCAGTAATAATATAACAAATACATAATTAAATAAACAGTTAATGTGCATTCAGTCAGTTTGCTTGTGACTAGGCCCTCCGCTTGAATAACATGCATTTGTCACAACAGCAACTTTCTCTCTGTGAGCGAGTCAATGCTCAGAACTAGTGATGGAAGTTCAGAAATATTCCACATGTCCTGTCTTCAGACAGGTCCTTACATTGTGACTGTGGAGGCAGCGTATTGCTCTGTGCTCATGCTCTCAAAGCCCAGTCAGGGAGAGGTGGGACGGTTGAACAAACTATATAACTTGAGGCTAATGTTTTGTCGTCAAAAAGTATGTTCAAACATATCTTCTCTCAAATTCTAGGGCTCCTGGGATTCAATTTAGAGGAGCATGAAACCTATACTCGGGATGTATGTTCTTTCCATGCGCTGTGTATACACTCTACTATCACTTTCCAGCATTTGTCAGGATGGAGAGGGGATGCAGAAGATTTCATCCATTATGTATAGGTAAATCATAAATAATTAATTTGGGCAATGCGGTTTCAAAATACGTCTAAAATTGAACAATGTCAATAAAACAAACACAAAACTCAAACGCTCACTGTGACACTATTTCTTGCATACTCCACAAAGAAATTATTTGTTTTGATAGAGCAGTTTAAAGCCTGTTTCTGGCAATAAATGATGTTTTGTGATCCTTTTTGTCTCAGATTGTTTACCCAGCGCAGTCTGTATGTGACGTCACGACACACCCCTATATGGGTGGGAGACAGCTGGCGACGCAAACGAGAGTGAGCAGTCTCTCGACCAATGAGAGAAGAGCTGGTTCTCCAGTGAAGACCCGTGATTGGACGCTTGGAGATTATAGATATGTATAGATATGTCGTGTACTCCACATAGGGGGCGGGACACAGACTGGAGAAGCGCTTGTCCAGCAACATTAAGAGGTACCAGAACACTGCACTAATGCACCGTTTCGTAAGGATCAATGTAAGTTGTTTTACACTTTTAAGCGTCATTTGCATTGTCCGGAGAGGTGTTTTAACTCCGAACCCGCAATTGCATTTAGTTCTTTTCTGCCTTCGGTTTTGTTTCGGGGCAAAGCAAAAGTGTGCTAGCTGTCGTTACTGCTCTTAGTTTAGTTTAGTTTAGTTTATTGTTTAGCACATATTATTATAACAAATAACAGTGCAGGGAGGGAGACGAAGCCTAGGGCTTGTAAGGAGCTCCACTCCTGTATAATCAAAGTGCACAACAAACAAAGTGCTGTGACATCAAATATTATTCAAGTGTTTAAGAAAGAAAAAAAATAATAATAATATATATATATATATATATAAATGAATAAACATCAATGAATAAACACAAGCATAACTAGCTAAATATTAAATCGTCATATTTATATATGCATATATACGAAAGTGAACGTATACATACATAAACAAATACACTATACAAAATGAGAAACAAGAGAAACAAAATTTGACACTTTAGTGATGTTGAAACAATCAAAAAACACCAGGTAAGAAAATAGCTGAGCGGAAGCAGAAGAACTGCAAACAGAAAATAACAAAACAAGGAAGAATCAGGGTATAAATAGTGGTTTAAGTTGATGTTCTTAGTATGGATCAGCTGAGTGCGGTGGAGTAATTTTGGACTGGTAGGATCATGAGTGGAGAAGGTGGTGTTTCAGGTGCTTTCTAAAAGCAACCTGTGAAGATATGGATCGAATATGGATTGGTAGCTCATTCCAGAGTGAGGGCCCTCTAAAATGGATATTGTATTGATGGCGTGATGTTCGACAGGACGGTGGGTGGAGATTGTCCCCCTGTCTTGTAGGATAAGAATGTAATTCCGATACAAATGCGAAGAAATTATGAAAAGTGGCTGGAAGACAGTGTTTCCTGTATATATATTTATGGGTGAGTAGACAGGTTTGATGAATATTTACTTTATCAATTGGCAGTAATGAATAGTTTCTAAACAATGGTGCCGATGGTTCATATCTATTTGAAAAAGAGATCATTTTTAGGAACTTCTTTTGTATGATGAGTAATTTGCTGAGGTATGTTGGATATGTAGCTGCCCAGACTATGTTGCAGTAATTGAGTAAAGGAAAGAGGAAACTATAATACAGAGTGAGATGAGCAGACGGATGGACCAAGGGACAAACTTTTCGTAAGATACCTAGCGTTTTCATGGATCTTTTGCAAACCAAATCAATGTGTTCAGACCAGTTTAAGTGTTTATCTACTATAACTCCTAGGAATTTAGTGCTAGTAACTTGATGGATTTCGTTATTATTTATGTAAATTTTGGCCTGTTCTTTGGGGTAAGATTTATTTATATTGCAGAAGATCATGAAGTTACATTTGTTTATATTGAGTGACAACTTATTTATTTTGAACCATTTTGTAACAGCGTGCAACTCAGTATTCACACGTGCAATGAGGAAATTAAAATCCTCGTGGGTGGCAATGAGATTGGTATCATCCGCAAATAACAAAGGAAGAAAATTTGAACAAGACATGGAAAAATCATTTATGTACACCAAAAATAATAGAGGACCCAATATTGAGCCCTGCGGGACCCCAAATAGTATTTTAGATCTGTTGGAAGAACAACCATTTATATATACATATTGTTCTCTGTTGGCGAGATAGTTTGTGAACCATTTCAGGGCAGAATCGTTCACTCCATATCTCTCTAGCTTAGCGATGAGGATCTTATGGTCGACAGTATCAAATGCTTTGCTTAAATCTAGAAAGACACCAAGAGCGAATTTCTTATTGTCAAGAGCCGTTGAGATGTGGTTGGCAAGCTGAAGCAGTGCATGCTCAGTAGAAAACTTTTTGCGGAAACCGTATTGATGTTTATAGAGAATATTGTTTGTTTCTAGGTGCTTTGCCAATCTTGAGTAAACCAGTTTTTCTAGAATCTTGGAGAAGCAAGGAAGTACGGATATAGGTCGATAATTACCATATTCATTAGTCTCACCAGCTTTGAAGATAGGAATGACTTTAGCAATTTTTAATTCTTGGGGTACAATGCCAAATTTTAAAGATAAGGAGAAAATGTGTGTTAGTGGAATTATTATTGAATGAATAATTTTCTTAATAAGTATGCTTCTGATCTCATCATGGCCAGGGGCCGAGTTTTTCAAGCTCATGACGATGTTGTAAACTTCCTCAACACTAGGAGGGTCAAGAATGGAGAGTGAAGGAAACTGCCCTTTAATAAGGCAACAGGGGCTTGTATCAGAGGTTGAGAAGCTAGATGCCAAGGTAGCGCCAACATTTACAAAGAAATCATTGAAACCATTAGAAATATCTATTGGGTTTGAATGAGCTCTATTCTTCCCCAGCATCTCATTTGGGGTCGATGTTTTTGATTTCTTGCGATGTAATAAATGGTTGATAAGATTCCACGTTGTTTTGATGTCACCGGAGGCTTGTGTAAATTTATCAGCATAGTAAGTTTGTTTGGTTTTCCTTAGTAAAGCTGTAAATCTGTTTTTATATTTCTTGTATGTTTCTATATTTATAGGGATGGGATTTGCAATAGATTTTCTATATAGTTTATTTTTTTTACGTGAAGATTTTTTTAGTTCATCCGTTATCCATGGTTTCCCCTTAGAGTTATTTTTACGACTAGAAGTTAAAGGAAAGGAGAACTCTAATGCATTTGTGAGTATTGTTAGAAGGGAGTGATAGGCTTTGTTGACATCTTGCAACAGGATAACCTCATCCCATGACACAGAGCTGATGATAGATATAAAAGATACCATGTTTTTCTCAGTAAATTTGCGGAATTTCATTTGATCTCCAATATGATCTTTGATTTCAGGACTACTATCATTGTGGATGAGATGGAAGACAGGTAGATGGTCGGATACATCACAGATCAAAAGGCCAGATGTTATCTTGTAGTCTAGAGAATTAAATAGGATATTGTCTATGAGAGTGGCCGTTGAGCTTGTGATCCTGGAGGGTTTGTTGATAAGAGGGAAAAAGTTTCTGGAATATAATGTATTAAGGAAGTCTGCTGTATGTGACTGCTTAGATTCAAGCAAATTAATATTATAGTCACCAAGTAAGACACATAATTTGTTTTCTTTGTTTATAATTTCTAGAGTAGAGTCGAGGGCTTCATTGAAGGTGATTTTATCAGAGTCTGGTGGTCTATATATACATCCAATTATCACATTTTTGTTGTTTATAAGTGAGCAAGAGGAGAGTTCTATAAACACAGATTCTACTACAGTCATGTCAAAATTGACACTTAAATCCTTTCTGGGAGAGAAATTTAAGTTATCAATCACATACAGTGAGACTCCTCCACCTTGCTTGTTTGGTCTACAGGAATGTATAGGAGTGTAGTGAGAGAGAGGATAGCTAGATGTATTATCAACCATCCAAGTTTCAGTAAGAGCTATTACTGAAAAAGAATGTGTTAAGGTTGATAAATAGGTTTTTAGACCATCATAATTTTTAGAGATACTCCGTACATTGAAGTGGACAGTGGAGAATACATTTGTTTGGCAGTGGCCAGGAGGAGTATTGCACAGTTTGTTAAACATATCTTCAGAAAAATATTCACATGACATTTCAACAGATTTTAAGGGAGTGTAATTTGTATCTGGGTTAAGGAAGGACTCATAGATACCAGCATTAGCATTCTCTAGGTCAAATGAATTAAATAGTAAAGAGTCAAGATTCGGTGGGACAGAAATTCCTGCATTTGTGAGAATGTCACTGGATGGCATGAAAAGTGTAGGGGAACTGTCTACCTGAGATGGATGTCCTCCCTGCCAGTCTCTGTTTGCCTTGTTGTACTTCGCTGTAATCCATTATTTTCGTCCGGAGGGTCCATAGGTACCAGTTAATGGTCATTAGTTCAGCCATTGTAAATGTTTGGTTCCCCCACCACCAGGCCACATTTCTTCAGTTCCTCCAGTTCACTCACAACGAGAGTTTTGACATCTTCTGGTGTTGCTCCGTTTGTTTTAATCCATATTTTACAGTTCCTGACCCACGTTGCGAGAATCTTGTTTTCCTTCTTCAGTTTGCGTGCGTTCCAGGCTATCTCAGCATTCTTCTTAGTGAGGTGCTCATTTAGGTAAACACCCGTTCCTTGTAGCTTCCTCCCTTGCTTCAAAAGATCCACTTTATGTTTCCTATTTGCGAACCGAATGATAATTTTCGGAGGATCCAGTGGTCGTTTTCGGTTTCTTGGGAGTGTGTGACAAGCGGCAATGTTTCCTTTCTGGAGTTCCATGTGCTTACTCTCGAAAAACTGTACTACCTGATCTTCGAGCGTTGACAGCTCGTCCGATGGAGAGTCATCTGTCGAGGGATCCGAAGGACCCGCCGCCCTGGCGTAGGAGCGGTGAGATGTTTTTAGACCCGTGATTATGAGGTCTTCTTGTCGGGAGTACTGCTCCAGTGCATCTACTCTCCGTTCAAGCGACAGGATTTTCTCGTCTTTCTCCTTCGATAAGTTCTTAAGCTCCGTTAGCTCAGACGTTAGCTGGAGCAGGGTGGCTTGCTGCTCTAAAAGTGTGGTAATGTCTTGCCGTATCAGGTCAATGGATGATTTAAGTTCATCGTAACCCTCATTTTTTTTGGAGGGCGGCATAGCGTAAAGTTCGAAAAAGTTAGGCTCTATAAAGTTCAGTTATCAAAACAATTCGGTCACCCGAAGTAGTGCAAAAAGCTGCCTTGCCTCCTCACTATGACCACCTTTATCTACCTTCCCTCCTCCAGTCACTGCTAAATCTCTCTTCTCTTCACAGTATAGCTTCTTCTTTCTCCTGTACACACCTGCACATCCGCCGTCTTGAGCGAGCTGCTATATTTTGACACGCCGCTCAAAGGGACAATGCACGCAGTCAGCAGCCAGGGTGTAATGTCATTGCCTGGTGGCCATTTCACTGTCCCGCCGCTCTGGCTTTATGCAGACGTGACATTCTAGCGGTGTGCACTGTTATTTGTTATTATTGCTAGCTTCGCGGAGAGCGCGATCCCTGTTGACGTCCCTCGGTCCGTCCGTCGTCGCGCGCACGCCTAAAATCCCCGACTTGAGGGCACAAAAAAGCCTATTTTGACTACGATGACGGGTGAAGCCCTCTCGTGAACGACGAGCCTTCTTTGGGGGAGTTGGACCACTACGCAGCGTGATATTATGTCAAAGGTGAAATGTTGCGTCATGTGCAACTTCTCTTCCCTGAGTGTCTCACTATGCAAATGTGCGTGTGTGTGAGAGTTTGTGTGTTTTTATATTTTAAATGACGTTTTGCATGCATGTTAGAAAGGGGCGTCATCGGGGCTAACGCGACCCCCCCACCCCCTGTGTCCCCCCCCCCCCCCCCCCCTCCCATTTGACTGACCGTTACTCTGTCTGATTCACTCCCACTTTTCTTCTCTGTTTTGACAGTTTGGTTGTATCCAGAGGAAAAGTTTTTCATCGGGGAGAATTCCTTAAAGCCATTGCCTTCAACTGGCTCGGAAAATTTGGCCACCACAACAATTTTGCCCCCCTCTTCCTCCTCCTCTTCCTCCTCTGCTACCTCTGCACAGAGTGAACGTTGATATGCTGCATCAGGTAAGCGAAATCCCGTGTACGCGCACGCACGCACGCGCTTGTAGGGTTTATCGTGCACGCTGCTTGCACATGGTCCGAACAGCATCACGCAGCCTTGCGTTTTTTCTTTGTTTCCACGCTGAAGGGAGAGCCTCGCGTGGTATTTCGCATTGCAGATACACACTCGCACAGTTTCCAGCACACGCTAGGTCTGTTATGTGTTTTGTGTGTGCCTGGTGTTATTGTCGTGTTGCTTCCCTCCACATTCCACACTTGCGCGCGCGTGTGCAGCAGGGCTGAAGCGCGAAACAGCCTCTGCAAATGTGAAACACTACCAGAAACAACCAGCTGCATGGTTGCAATTGTGACTTGAACGTGTGAGGAAAATAAAAAGTGTTGCTGTGGTTTGTTTGAGCCTGCGAGACAACAGGCACATTCATTGCGCGCGGACGTGAGCGGAGTAGGTTGGACACGCCCCATTTTTTGGATCAATTCTCTTCTCTTCAAGGTTCTAATTGTTGTCGTGGCAAGGACACTTATTTGTTTTGATTATGAACTGGACATGTCTGTTTAAAACGTGGGCCTGCAAAGTGTTTCCCACAAATCATTTACACCACTTGTAATATTGGTTGCCCAAATGCTGCTGTTTCCTTCCTAGGACTGTCTATTTATAACACATATCTTTAAATCTCCCGCGTTTATCTTATTAAACATTTGACCTTTTCAAAAAGCAGTTGTGGGAAGAATTGAGACCCCCAAAATATTGGACTTGAAAAAAGTTATATTTTTAACCAATGTTCATTTTCTGCAAAAAATGCGACTGTTGTCACGTTTTATTTCCATACACACAACCCACAAATATTAAGGTTCTTAACCTGGGTTCGATTGAACCCGAGGCGTTCGGTGAGTCGATCTCAGGGGTTCGGCAGAGCCTCCACTGCGGAGGTCCGAACACACCCGAATGTCGTGTAAATTCGTGATGAGGCATAGCTGAACTGGTCTCGCAACAGCAGAAGTTACACTGATTTTCAGGTATGTCATTTTTTGGAGTTCGTGCATTGTGCATTATGTGCTTTGATCAAGGTGATGTTCATGCATGGCTCATTTTGTGCACCAGTAAAAAACATCTATGTCTTGAATTTGAAAAAAATAATTTTATTATTCACTAAAGAGGGGTTCGGGGAATGCGCATATGAAACTGGTGGGGTTCGGTACCTCCAATAAGGTTAAGAACCACTGTCTTAGAGCCACATATTTGGAAGAAAATAAGTACTTTTCAGGACTCATAGTCAGCATTGGACTTGTTGAAAAGCTTCCTCCCCATTATTCTCTGTCTACCTTTTTCAGATTTTGTCTCTTTTTTTCACCTGTCAATGTGGGGAATGTAAATTCCGATTACATCTGCCATAGTTATCTTTACATCACGCTTTCAAAGCACAAAAAGTCATCTGTCTATAGAAGGCATTTTATGGCATCTTTTCTACTTTTGAATAATGCATGAATCTCCCGGACAAAGTTCTGAGACTGAATCGGATGTTGCAGTTTGGTAGTGATCCAAATTACGATTGTTTGGCCTTGGCGCATGTCTGCACTCCTCTAAGTGTCATTGTAAGTTATAATAGTGCCAAGATGTGACAAATTCAACCAATGCTGTTTTATTACAGGAATCTCCAAAGGTGACTGCAATTGGACACAAGAAATAATGAAAAGTTCCATTACCACATTCCAAGGGCAAACTTTTATCAACGTTGAACACTTAAGTGTGCACGTAATTTGAAAGATACATGCATGTAAAAAGAACTTAACCACTAACAGTGAATTGTTAACTGACCTTCTGGCAGGTGTGACAGATAGCCAGCAGGATCACATGTTTTAGCATTCTTGACTGTCATTTAAATCAAAAAGAAGTTAGTCACAGCCTTGACTTACTTTTTACTGCGTTGTACTGTGAAGGCAGAGACATGGTACATCTTGTTGCCAAGCTACTTCCAGTCGCTGCTTGTCGTCATAGTTTTCCTCTTTGCCATCACCATCCTGCGGTGACGTCACAAAGAGGTCCAGGACAAGTCTTAACAATCGTCGTAGTGACTGAAGTCTGATATGCCCAAGTCTTGATGGAATGTATTTCACTTTACTGTGGTGATTCTTGATCGTAAAGGCCACACATCTAGTACAACAGATGATACAAAAGCTCCCTTGTAGCAGTTTTAGTTGCGAGTCTGCTGGCTGTCAAACTCTTACCAGTTCTTTGATTTCCGATGGTACCAGCAGAGCCACAAAGGGGGCACAGTCCATTTTCTGTCTGAAGTTGTATGTTGATCCCCTTGTAATATAATGTCATGCTAGATTAAAATTCATAATATAAAATCATTTGGACTTGAAGCAGATGGGCCTCGCTTAGTAGCACAACCAAAATAGTCATACTGACTTGCCTCATTAAGTTTGATTGCACGAATTATTTTCTAATATAACTATTTATGCCATGTATGCTTTTATTTAGTCTTCAGCTGATCTGTTTTCCATCTTCAAAGTATGTTGAGAAATGAGATGACAAGCAAGCTGAACACCTGGAATATATAAAAGGAGCTGAATGTCACGGGACGGGTCCCGTTGCTTGCACACGGGAGATCGTCATGCATGTTGAGCTTTAATGTGTATAATTAGTCAAAAATGTAGTCCCCCAATTGATTTGATTCAACTGAAAATTCTTGCCTGGCGTTGTGATCCATCGTTTGTATGAGTGTGAACACGGACACGCTTGCACATTTGGGTGCATTTGCATGATAATTAGTCTCAGCACTTAAACAATGACATTGTGTTGGTTTGTTGGAGCTCCACCGAGCATGGAAAGCCAAATTGGTGCACAGTGAGCTCACTCTTGAACCAGAACTAAACTGGCTCTGAACACTAGCCCAACCCGCGCTGCGGTTAGTTGAATGGAAATGATTTGTGTTACTCAGGAAGTTTGTGCTTTGTCGAGTTCCAGGCAGGTTGGAAATGATAGCAGATTGTTTTGCTCTTTCTGCTAATTGCCAAGCTTGTGTTGTGCACATGTGCACAAATCCCCAAAGACAATGCTTGCTGCTTTTGTTTTGAGCTCATTAACTTTATGATGCTTCTTGTTTACAATCCGGTCCTGTGAGTCAAAAGAGTATGTTCTGGTTACATTGTTTTGATGCTTTATAAATAAAGATGGTACAACATTCAATCACAATAGAGCATTTGTATGAATTCACTAGTTAAGCTGGGCATTGTTGACCAACATGTTTTCATGGAACTCAATATTGTCAGTTTAGACAACAAGATTGAGTTTTTCGAGGCAGTTGCAGTTTTAGAGAAAAGGTTCAACCTGAAACGCCCCAAAAGTGCTAATTTTTCCTTCCCAAATGGTGCAGTTAGAGCCAGAATTGGAAGTGAAACCACATAGTAAAAGTGCCAAGTTGCTCAGTACATTACAAGTTATCAATGGAAACAATCTTTTACACTACATATGTTAATTTTCCCCTCCAAACAAATTTAATGCTGGTGTAATATACTTCTTATGCACTGTCAGGCAAAAAATATTCTTAAAATGCCACTAAGTGACAGTATTATGTGTTTGTCAGGTGTTAAAGAGGGGACCACTTTTTTTGTTTGTTTTACTATTAATATTTACGTACACTTTATTACACATTATTTAAATTGGCTTTACTGTACAGTTAAAAGTTGAACTATGCAAAACGATTTGAACTTAGGAGAATTAATTGTTTGACTTTGAAAGTTTCACTATATGCTATTGTGTGGGTTGGACAGGTTGACGACCACTGTTTGTGAACCCCACATGACGGGATTCAAAGGTTGTTTCAAGGTCTATTGGGAGAATTCGGTTAATCAGATTAACCTTAAAGGTCCCATGTCACTATGTTAAAAAAGGATAATCTTTGATGACCTGCTATTGGTTTTGCACGATAATTTGGGTGGGAAATGAGTAGGTTGATTATTATTGTTTTTAGCTTTTTTCCATTAATCACTAATGTCAGATTTGTTTTAGCAGTTGTCTCATCATTAAAATACAACACGCAATCAATATGTACATAAGTCGACTCTGACTGGGTGACTGTTCTTGATTTAATAAGGAAAACAGCTTCAGTGAGGACCTTGATGCAGACTAATGTGGTAAAGCCGTAGTCTCCGGCTGGTTCCAAGTTGTACTCTGATTTCTATTTTGCGTTAAACCTACCTCCATGGTGTTGCTGCGCAAAACTTGCAGCCACCACAGGGAACTGACCAATGTCAAGGATGCATACACCTCATCCCCCCTCCCCCCACTTGGTCGCTCGGATTACAACCTTGTCCATCTGGTCGCAGACTACACCCCGGTAGTGAAACGGCATCCACCTGAGAGGAGGTCTGTGATGTTGTGGTCTGAGGAATCTACTGTCAGGCTCAGAGACTGCTTTGAGAATACAGACTGGGAAGCTCTCTGTAGCCCCCATGGCAGTGACATTGACAGCATGACCCACTGCATTACGGACTACATTAATTTCTGTGTGGAGACCACTGTGCCCTCCAAGTTGGTCCGGTGTTTTCCCAACAACAAACCCTGGGTGTCCTCCGAGATAAAGGCTCTGCTTAATGAGAAGAAGAGAGCCTTTAGTTCGGGGGACGTGGTGGAGCTGCGTAGAGTCCAGAAGGAACTCCAGCTGAAGATCAGGAAGGGGAAGGAGAACTACGGGAGGAGACTGGAGAAGCAAATGGAGCTTAACAACGCCAGGAACATCTGGAGGGGTCTGCAATCCATCTCAGGCCATGGTCAAGGGGTTGATCGGAAACTGCAGTGAGCAGCAGCGGTGCCGCGCTCGGGAATCATTTGGTGACCTAACCCCCCAATTCCAACCCTTAATGCTGAGTGCCACGCAGGGAGGCAATGGGTCCCATTTTTAGTCTTTGGTATGACCCGGCCGGTGTTTGAACCCACAACCTTCCAGTCTCAGGGCGGACACTCTACCACGAGGCCACTGAGCTGGTATTGTCTGTTATTTATCAATTTTTGCATTTGGCACTTGTCTCTTGTATTCTTGCACTCTTGTACGCTGCTGTGACAAGTAAATTTCCCCGCTGTGGGATAAATAAAGTTCTATCATCATCATCAAATCTGGCCCTCCTTGCAAAAAGTTTGGACACCCCTGCTTGAGTCATGAGCTAAAACTCATGTTGTGCTGTTTTTAAAAACTCGCTGTTTTGTAAGTCACATCTAAAGTCCAAAGGCAGCTGAGTGAAATTGATAGAAAATGTGCTTTCACTGCATTTGCTTGCACGTCAGTGCCTCCCCAGTCATGAACCTCACCGCATGTCACTGGTATATAGATATGTATGTATGTATGTATGTATGTATGTACGTACGTACGTATGTACGTGTATATATGTAAACCAAGCAAATTGGCCGAAAAAATATTCTAGTCTGAGCTCGAGCTCGGCGCACCAGCCTTATGTTAAATCCTTCCATTAATTTTTCCCCCTACTTTTCCGTCCCCTTGTTACCCCAGTAGAATGTTGGGAAAATGCTGATATGTGTATATATAACAGGCATACGTGCGTCTTTTCACTTTCTAAAGCCTTTCAGGATCTGGCTTTATTCAGAATAATAAATCAGCAATAAGGAAATAAAGAAGCAGATATTATTCTGCTTTATTGCATTCACATGTGACTGCTAAATCCTCTATGAACAGTGTCTAATGGATTCCTTATGGGAGGCAATTGTGTGCTTGTAGTAACAACTTGGATGTAGCTGAGGCTCTGGTGTTGTGGCCAGTGGGATTAGGACTCCTTTCAAGCGCCGTAAGGGGCTTGGCCAGATAAACCGAAATAGCGGCTCACCTAACCGTTTAAGTACACGGCCCGCCATCCATGAAGGGCTTTGAGAATCGCAGCTTTAACTTCTAACAGACTCGCGGCGGCGAACAATGCCAAAGACCATACAGACGGTCGAGATGAGCTTTAACGGAAGATCACCAGTTGCGGGACCATTTCCCACCGGGCCAAGAATGCATTGACCACAAAAACCTCTTTGGCGCGCTCAACAGAATACGCAGTGCTGCCTTAAAGCACTGTTGCTGTGTTGTGCCGAGGTGTTGGATTTCATACGCAATATATGCCATTTATTACATTGAATAGTTGAGCCTTTCTTGTTCTGTCTTTCCCAGAGTTTTTTTTGTAAGTTCTCTGCAAGAAATCGACGTTTAGTCCTCAAAAACAGATTTGTTGCCATTGCCACTCAATGCATGCACGCTTGCACTCGGCTTCTGAGGTTTTTGAGTCTGACAGTGAATAACAAAACTTTAGATAGAAATTCTGGCAATTTAAATCAGTACCTGGTGAACAATTGGAGGCATGATCTTATTTAATGGACAGAAATGTGATGGCACGTAACCTAAAAATATAAAAATGATAGATGAGAAAAATGCAAATGTATTAAACCTAACCTGTTTATCACAGTAAATAACTGTTCTTAAGGCAACTGTAATAAGTTAGTCTGCAATATAGAGACCACCTTTTGTTTCCTCTACTTTCCACTCTAATAATAGTTAGTTTAGTTTTAGATAGTTTTGTAAATGTACGATGTATAGTTTCAGTTAGATTTGTGTAAAGCATATTCATTTTTTATTTTATGTCATTAATAAAAATGTTTTTTTTAAATTTTAATATATTTCATTATTTTTCTGTTAACCCTTGCTCCAGACTAGGGCTGTCACTCCTGAATATTTTAGAATCTATTTTGTCTAGCAATTTTCCATTGAGCAATCAAATAGTTGGATACTATTTTATTTGCATTAAAGTGTAGCAAAACATTTCACCCAATTACTGTTTATTAATAAATGATTTTGTTTAGAATGATTTTTGTGATTAAGAAAACAACTAAAACAACACTTAAGCAATATTCCACAATATTGATGGTCATAGTTTTCCAAAGTAAAAGTAGATGTTTACAAATGTCTTATGTCTGCTTTCATGAAGGACTAGAGAAATCGGAGACTTACTACTTTTGGGAGCCTAAAATCAGATTGGTCAACCTTTAGTTATGACATCTCTAAACAAGGATGTGATTGTTAAAATACGAGGAGGCGATTCATTTGATAACCAGTTTGTTGTTGATTTACTCAATTATATTCTTGCGTCCTTGGACTTCTCTCCTCGCTGCTTGCCTGCCTGAAACACACTTACTCAAGCCTTTTGCAAAGCTTCTCTGAATAAGTGATGACTATTGGTTGTCATGAGGGAGGAGGTGCAATAAAAATGTTTGACGTGTGTATGCAAATCACCGACCAAAAGCTTTAATCACATCCACTGTATACTACTATATATATCAGAGAGCAACTGTAACAACCTTGTGGTGTTTTTCAACACCTGAATATATGAACACTGCTATTCCTTTAGTGGTCACCTGAGGATACACTGCACATGTTTCTGGATATTGTAAGGAAATGCCAAGGAGAGTAGAGCAAAAACACTCAAATGAGATTCAGCTCGTCTTTCTTCCCTTATGCCGCGCTCAGACTACACAGTTGTAGCCCGATTTGGACCCCTTAGTCTTTGTGTTGAATGTGTTGAGGCCCAGTGTAAGGGTTTTCACTGAGCAGTAAACCCTCCTTCCTGAACACCACCGCCCCCGCCTCCATTCCATTCCATTGCATTCCATTCCTCATTTTCTTTTTCCTGATGCTACTGTTGCAGAGAGAGGGAGAGGGAGACAAGCCCACTGAGGTGATTGGTTGTAACGCAGCAGGCCTCCCGCATTGAGGCCCCACCCATTGCTTCCTGGGGCAATTAGCCACCCACAAGGGATCTCGATGGCCGATAGCTCATCTGCATGTGCAAACACCTAACTATACTACATTTGTGTACTATTATATCCTCTGCTGGTCTCTGTGCTTTGACTGCATTATCCTGTGCCGGGGAGGAAACAATCAGTTATTAGATACGTGAAATGATGGAGATAGATATGATTCTGAATACATCACGACTAATCAAACCTTCTACCTTGATTTTGATTAAAAAAAAAAATATGCCAGCAAAATACTTTGGTATGAAAAAAACAACATCCCTTATAAAAA
Organism: Syngnathus acus; assembly: GCF_901709675.1. Lineage (NCBI taxonomy): Eukaryota > Metazoa > Chordata > Actinopteri > Syngnathiformes > Syngnathidae > Syngnathus > Syngnathus acus. The sequence continues at coordinate 8,916,606 of NC_051088.1, read as the reverse complement.
ATGTAATTTTTGCAAGAAAACTAATAATTTCCCTTATACAATAGACAGATTTTTCAATGGGAAGATTGTTACAACTTTTTCAAACAAAACAAACATTGCTTTTCTTGTAAAATAATTCTTAACCAGAGATGAGCTGCACTGATCACTCAATGGATTTAGGTTCAGCACGCTACCTTCTGATGAAGTATGGAAGAAATCTAAAAGGGAGGCAGACCGAGCGCGGTATGCAGAGGCAAGGAGGGCGTCCCGGACAGCAGTGTGGGAGGCCCAAGAGACCAAGAGGAAAGAATTTGCAAGTGAATTGGAGAGTGAGAGAGGACAAAAGAGCTTCTTCAAGATAGCGAAGCAAATGGTTAAGGAGAGGCGTGATGTGACCGGTGCAAACTGTGTGAAGGATGAGGATGGCAACATCGTGACAGACAACAGAGGAGTGAAGGAAGTATGGCGAAGGTACATGGAGAAGCTGCTGAATGTGGAGAATGACTGGGATGGAGAGGTGGGATGCGACGAAGTGGAGGGTGAATGTGGCCCGATCACGCGAACAGAAGTGGGGAAAGCCATGAAGGCCATGAAGGATGGAAAGGCAGCTGGACCATCTGGAGTGGTGGCAGAGATGCTAAAGGCAGCGGGAGACATCGGTGTGCAGTGGATGACCGACCTGTGTAACAGTGTCATTGCTGAGGGGCACATTCCGGAGGACTGGACAAGAAGCGTCCTGGTGCCTCTATTCAAAGGGAAGGGGGACCCACTCGCATGCGGGTCATACAGGGCCATAAAGCTGCTGGAGCATGGAATGAAGCTATTAGAGAGGGTGTTGGAAAGGAGGGTGAGGTCACGGGTAGAGGTGGACGAGATGCAGTATGGCTTCATGCCTGGTAAAGGTACAACAGATGCAATTTTTGTCATCCGACAGATGCAAGAGAAACACCAGGAGAAGAGGAAGAGGTTGTACTTCCCTTTTGTTGACCTGGAAAAAGCGTTCGACAGGGTGCCAAGGGAGGTGGTGAGGTGGGCCCTAAGGAAGTCGGGCGTGGAAGAGGGACTGGTTAAGGCTGTGATGGCTCTCTACTGCAGAGCTGGCACAGCTGTTAGAACAGGAGTTGGTGACAGTAATGGGTTTGAAGTAAGGTTAGGGGTGCACCAGGGATCAGTGCTCAGCCCATTACTGTTTGCTATCGTGATGGATGTGGTATCGAGGGAAGTGAGGGGTGGACTACCATGGGAGCTGCTCTACGCGGATGACCTGGTATTGATGGCTCACAGTCGAGAAGACCTAGCTAGGAAGCTAGCGGCCTGGAAGACATGCCTGGAAGTGAAAGGAATGAAGGTGAATGCGGCAAAATCAAAGGTCATGGTCGGTGGTGCTGGCCTGGGAGTGATATCGCAGTCAGGAGCATGGCCATGTGGAGTTTGCGGGAAGGGAGTGCAAGCTAACTCTATCCGGTGCAAGGGTTGTCAGAGATGGATATACCGAAGATGCAGCGGAGTAAAAGGCCGCCTACTAGCTGCAAGTGAGACCTTCCAATGCAAGCGGTGCAGGGGAGAAGTCGCCCAAGCAGACCCAGCTGAGCAAGAGGGGCTCGTGGTAGATGGGGAGATGTACGAGGTGGTGGACAGCTTCTGCTACCTTGGAGACATGCTTAACGCTGATGGGGGGGTGGACCTAGCAGTGACCACAAGGGTGAGAAGCGGGTGGAAGAAATTCAGGGAACTCATGCCCTTCTTAACATCTAAGGCCCCATCCCTGAAGATGAGAGGCCAAGTGTACTCAGCCTGCGTCAGAAGTAGTATGACGTACGGAAGTGAGGCATGGGCCCTGAAAACAGAACACGAAGACAAACTAAACAGAGCAGAAATGAGGATGATCAGATGGATGTGTGGTGTGTCAATGAGGGAGGAAAAGACCAGTGCAGAGCTGAGAAAGAAGATGGGAGTGGAGGCCATGGTGAATGTGGTGAGGAGAGGCAGACTGCGATGGTACGGACATGTAGTGAGGAAGGACGAGAACGACTGGGTGAAGAAAGTTATGTCGTATAACGTAGAGGGAACAAGACCCAGTAGCCGACCTAAAAAGACCTGGCAGACGACCGTGGCAGCCGACATGAAGGCACTCGGCATCAACCACGAGATGGCCATGGACCGTTCCCGGTGGAAGAAAGCCATATCGAGAACCCAGTCCAACCCAGCGGCGCCTGGAAAGCGGACTTTAAACCGATGATGATGACGATGACGCTACCTTCTGATGACATTTTATAAAGGTTGGGCAATGCAGTTTTGGGCACAGTTTATCTTCAGCTTTTAAAACCACTCCATTCCACCGTTGTTTTAGAACCATGTCTTTGATGTTGCCAAGTGTTCCGGATCGTCTGTGATTTATTCCGTAAATCTCTGAATGCGACCTTGTTATGACCAGAACATGTGATGTTATGGAGATTTATAAAAAATAAAAAAAAATAAAGAAATCCACTGGTGGCTCTGATGACACAGCGTTATTGCAGACGAGCCCAAATTTAGCTGGAAGTGAAACTGAAACTATTTGACTCAATCTAGATTGCTGCCAATAAAGGTTGAAAATGAGCACAAATACATGGTAGATAATTGCAATCTGTTTGACAACACGCTGCTTTTGTGGGTGCTCCAGATGATGTAATGTGATGCTACCAGACAAGTCCAAAGTTAGCTCAATGCTAACGACTTGACTCGGCCCTTGTCGCTGATACTTTCAATATATTAATATCAAAGGGCAGCCGCACAGCGAGGCTTCATTGGCAAATTAATATGTCCATTGACATGCAGATAATTATGTGCTAATGACAACTTTAGGCATTAGAGAATAACATCATCACACTGCATTGTGTTGTAAGTTTTATCATTCTTGTTGGCCACTGGTCGGTGAAGTGTAGTAATGGTGAGTGACAATTTTAAACACTTGTTTTTGTGTTGGTCCTTGGAAGTATGTCTTTGCATGAAAATGCTTTTATGATTTAAATTTTTGGTATAAGGTGCATTTTTGTGTTTTCCTTCAAGATGCTTCTGTTTAGCGGACTGGATGGACCAGTCAAATGGATATTTTTTCCTCTTACGCTAGTTTTCCGGCAGTCTTCATGCAGCACCTGGCTCCCTGTCATGAAATTATGCACCCAGTATAATTTCAAGTGGGATAAAAAACATAATTACTGACACAGCAGTTTTACATCATTTAGAAGCTCCTAATGTCTTTTTTTTGTTGGTGAGGATTTGCCGCTTGTCCAAATTGCTTCTTGTTCAAGAATTCAAGTTGCTTTCAAGATCATTTGAGCCAAAAGGCTATGAATCTACACTGACACTGAGTTGGAAGAAGTGCCGTGGAGCAAACGCGCAGATGTTTATAAATGCCATTGTCTGTGGCGGTGCATCAAAGCCTTTATACCGCTGACGGGCACAAATGTGTCAATGATTGTCTATTAATTGTCTGATGATTAACAGTTGGAATGTTTTTAACCAACCCCTCTAGCAATGTCAGGGTCCTTCATTGTATAACATGTCTAATATGTCCTCTGATACCATACAGCAGATGTAATTTAAGTAATTAGATGGCTAATGTTAATGTATCCAGATAAGGACACGGTTCCTCACGAATTAAAAGTATTTTTTCTACCATTAACTGCTTTTGAGTGTCTGTTGAGTGTCCTTTGCATTTTTGTTATTATTGTGTGTTCAGATTGTTTTTTTTCATAGCACCAATAGTTCATCTTTGTTTGCACGCACATGTGAGAGCGAGCACTTTGCTTTCTTTCACACTTATCACTTAACACACTGTTTTACACCCTTCTACAGTATGTCTCGTGTATTTACAAAATAGTACACTACTGTCTCAAAATACACAACTAAACACATCAAGTGGTGGCCAACCTCACTTCGTTCCATTCTCAGATTTGTCTTCTCACTTTCTTCCACTTCTCATGACTTCCTTTTTTTTTAAGAGTGATCCTTCTTTCAGTGAAAACTGTTTGAAATTGCCAAAGCGGAGGTGTGCTGCACTGACAACTCGTGTGGTATCTTTATGCACGGGGACCAATCAATGTCCTTTTTCACATAAATATGTCAAACTGCCAATTTCATGAACTATAAGTCCTAAGCCATTAAGAGTCAAATTTATAGGAAATTGTCTGTTTTTTGATGCATGCATGGCTTTACTTTCTATCTATGAGAGTGATGCTTTGACTCAGTTGACTTTATGCAGAATTGGTGTAAAACGTCTGCCATCATGCGGATGCACTTTTTTGTACAAGCTGTCACACCGTATTCAGTATTTGTTCATTCGGAGATTACTGTTGGTGAGTTCTGTTTGGTTGCTCCAACTTACTTGACAACTGTGTCCATGTGGAAGAATGTGCAAATGTGACACTTTCGAGCTTCAAGCCGGTTCCTCACAGCCTTAATGGTCAGGTTTATACGACTAAGTTTGTGTTTAAATAAGTTTGCGAAGGTTGCATTTTAAGACTATACTCACTTAAAAGCAAACCATTTTTTAAATTTTTTATTTAGTGAGGTGTGCCCTCTTTCCGAGTCAAGTGCCTCTCCCGGCCGTTCTCTCTTTTCCGATGGCCCGGATGGCAGTGGACGCAAGGACAGACTATAAATAAATGAATAAGGGCTAGGGTTAGTATAGGTTAGGCAGTATAAAATCTCATATACAGGGGGATGCAATAGTAGTTATGCACTAGTATCATGATGAACTTATTTTTTTATTTGTTTAAATTTGATTTCATTTGAAAGTATTGTTTTCTGTTTTCAAAACATGTTTATCTACTTTTCTATCCAAAGTATTTTATCCGTAATTTATTTTATTTATGTTAAATTATTCTGGTCTTACTTTTTTTACGTCATCAAATCTTTCCATTTGAGCAGCGTGTTTGCAGACTTTTTATATCCACTGGAAATCCTCTGTAAACCATTCCATTGTTCTGTCACCACCACGTTGCCGCCGATGCCACAGAGACAGCCGGGTTTACTGTGTAGATGTGTGTGTGACTCTGCATGCTGATGTTTGAATAAATGTATGCGTACATGGCCTGTTTGTGTATCTGCGTATTCAGTGAGTATTTTCTGAGGATTTGTTAGTTTACACAGACAGTAAAGACATGCAACAAGCAGCGGCCTCAACAAGTCTATTCAGTTACATGTGGGACGTAATCCTTTCCCTGCCATTTGGCGGTAGTTGGAAGTGTTTGTATTTCTGAATTTTGGGCATGTATACATATTTTGTGAATGGCCCGAACTGCTAGGGGAACAGTCTCAAATTAGACTCCCATGAAAACATGTGTAGTGGATGTATTAAATTAATACACTCTTCTTGAAACACAATTTATTGTAAGATGTAAGAAAAAAACCAGACTGTAGTAATTTTGTGGGAATTAATAAGCGTACGTTTAGGCTGGCTGACACAGGCATCTTGTATGTTTATGACTCCTGAAATAATCAGATGGCCAAAATCTTAAGGATATTTATGCCTGTCTAAATGTGCTTGTTTTGTTCAATGCACACACAATTAATGTTTTGTAGTCTTGGCAATACAAGTGCACAAGTATGTAATGTTTTCACAATTTGAAATGCCCACTGTCTACAGCTCATACGCTACACTGAGTGGAATCTCACTGCCAGTAATGTACAGTGTGTGAAATCCACTCATTGCGTAATGGTTTAGAGCCATTATTAACTAAAGATTGTCCAAATCTTCTCATTTCAGGCTCTTGAAATTATTAATTCTCTGAATTCTCTAGTCCTTCATGCAAGCAGACTGATTTTGCTTTTGTGTTTAATCAAAATAAGACTCTTGCAAACATCTGCTTTTGCTTTATAAAACAATGAGCAGCAATGTTTCTTATGTGATATTGCTTAACTGTTGTTCAGTTGTTTTGTCATCACTAAATATTACCAAAAATGCAGGCAGAAATTGTTGGGGAATAAACAGTAACCTGCGAAACAATGTATTTTTTTTTTAATACACTCTAATGCAAATCAAATTCTATCAGATTATTCAATTAATCAATGGAATGATCAATTTTAAAATTATTCCATAATGACAGCCCTACTGAATACTATACATTTCGGCCAAAACTTCTAAATGTTGGCAAGAAAAATGAAGGAACAAATTTACATCAATCATATAAGCACGCAGCCAAATCAAAAAAGGAACTGCTTCACCTGAAGAAAATAAATGTCCCATCCAGAGCTCTGACCTAAATCCAAATTATAATCTGTAGGATGACCAATCTGTAAATTGTCTACCTAACCTAGTGGGGTGCCTTCGCAGTCAGAAATACTTTGATCACTTTTACAATGCATACGTGTGATGCAAAGCTTCAACTTAAACTCAAGTTGATGCCAACATAACTCACAGGACCCATCCCTCATTCCATGTGTTTATGGCCCCACAGTTGAAACTGTCGCTTGGAGACCAATTCTGTTTTCGTATGTGGTGACCCGAACCACTTGTTTAAAAAAAAAAAAAAAAAGTATTCATGTTTAACAGATGTGGATGTGATGGCTTCAGCAGAGATTTACAAATACTATCACCACAGTTTCCTGTAACTTTTGATTATGTGTTTGTATTCAAATGGTGAAAGTTTGGCCTGCGAAGGTTGTCGTGTGGTTCTTTGTTAGATGTTTTTGTTCTCTTGTTTTTTTGTTCTTGGTCTTCATCTGAACCATATAATTATCAAATCCGAGTGGAAAACAAACAACAACATAAAATAGATTCGTTTTAAGAAGGTGACCAAGCCTTTGAGATCAGAAATTAGTCGGCTCGCCACAAATAACTCAAAATACGAAAATCTTTATGGTTTCCCTAATATTTTCCCAATTTTTGATTTTGCCATATCGTCAGTAGGACAGCAGAATTAAATAATTTGTATTGTTATGATTACATTGTGTTCATAGTTTTCCCCAAAATATTGTTCACATACCAGTATTTCTTTATCTGTTTTACCATATTATATAATGCATTCCCTACATTTGTTTTGCATATCTCAACGTACAGTCCTTTTTTGTTCATTATATTTTGAAATGGACAGCACAAATTACACATAGAAAACTGGTGGATGAAGCATGGAGTGGCACAAAGCAGAGATTATCAAGCGGTAAGCGGGCATCACTGCAGGGGGGTCGTACGCACGCACGCACACACACACATACTGCAAATTGTTGGAGGGCTGAATTTTCTTCAGAAATAATCCAATTGAAATCCCTTCCTTCCAATTATTTCAATTATGATTTATTTTTCTAAAGGTCTTCGTTTCATGTATTTTCAGCAAACAGAAGTAATGAATGAATCTTTTTATTTTTTTAATGAACAGTAAATGAACTGTTGAATGAATTTGTTTTTATATTTTAGTCAGCCGAGGCGTAGTTTCTCCGAACCTAAGGCTGAGCTTGTTTGTGCACATTATGTCGTTGGTCACGTTGGGTGTTTTTGTGTTCAGGATGTTCTGTATCTGGTAACTCGACTAGTGAGCGCGAGAGAGAGTGAATGATGGAGGAATAGAGCAAGATGAGTCATTTTTTCTGTTAGACACTGTTGTTTTCCACTAAGCCTGTTATTTTCTCTCTTATATAGAGATGCCAGGTAGTGGGTAGGGAAAAATGATTCCTTTTTTTTGGTTTGTTTTGAACATTCAGTCTAATTTATCAACCTAATTCAGAAATTGTGGTTAAACTTGATGTAAGAAATCCTAATGAGACTGCTTTTCTTTTGTGAAGCCATATTTATGGTGAAATGACGTAAAGATTTAATGCGTATAAATCACACACTGAGAGGTTTTAAGTTGACAATAACTATTAAATACTCCCACATTTGGTTTCATACAATTTTGTAATTTTTAAGTGGGAAACTCACATCAACTTAAATCACACTCAAAAAAATGATACCAGAATACCCAGTGGTTTTCTCCTGAACGCAAAAAAACATCCTCTAATAAAAACTGAAATCTTACTTTGTTGTAATTTGCTGCAATAACATGTCAACAGAGAGCATGGCTTGTATCTCAACAAGCACACAGGGTTGTGCAACAGTTCCAAATAGGCAAGCAAGATTAAAACATCCTCATGTAAAATGTATTGTGGACCTTCTTTGTGGCTCAATGATGGAGTCTCCCACAAACCTCAGTTATGACAGAAGGTTGTTCAACAACCAGTTGACAAAAGTACATTACGTTTGCTTGTGTGTTTTTGGGAACACTGAATTCGCAAGTGAAGTCGTGAAGTGGTGATGTTTTGTTCTATGAACAGCATCTCGTGGATGCTTAAAAATTCTCAAAGGCAGTGAATTCATGAACTTAAAAAGGAACATGATTTTATTTTTACTTTGAACCCAGCTATCGTCTAGATGGGAAGTACAAATTGATTAAAAAAAAGAACTTTAAAAGGAACATGATTATATTTTTACTTTCAACCCAGCGACAGGCTAGATGGGAAATTTATTTAAAAAAACAAACAAAAAAACATCCCATTTCAGCCTTGCACAACCATGTAGAAGAGGAAATTCGCAAAATTCTGCCTATACAGATACAGCAGGGGACATTTTAGGGTTAGAAGTTTAATGATGCTGTCAGTTTTGGTGCCATAAGAGAATAGGGCGGCATTCGGTGGGTGGGGTCCTGTCTGGGTGTCACATTTTAAAGTTCGAAAAACTTGCATGCACACATGTACACACACTCAATTTTTAAGTAGGCTTGAATTTACTGTAGGGGGGCTTCAGCACCCACAAAACTGGGCTGGACACGGCTATGACAGATAGAATTTTGTTACTTGTTGAAGACAAGTAGACTTCAGCAAGAAACAAAGACATTTTTATTTGAAATTTTTATCCAAGTTGTTTTCTTCTACAGTTTTAGGTTGGGCTAAAACAAAGCTGAGCTATATTATGGACTATTTGAATACATGCTTGTAGAGCAAGTGTTTTGATAAATGGTCACATCATTCCTCAAGCTTTTATAGCCCTACTGGGAAGTGTTGTTTTTTTGTTCGACTGAGTGGAACTTTTATTTCCTCAGGTTCAGCTGACACTGCATCCTTTTCTGGCTATGCGCTCGTCGAGTGTTGTGTAGCTCCATGCTTCGTCCCACACCCTCACTGAAAATTCACTAAAAACTTGTTTTTGTTCTTGTTCCTTCTGCTTTGACGCCATGAGACCTGATCATCTAATGTGGGTCGATATTTTTACATTTAAATTATTGCCCTTACTTATCTCTATCAGACTCTCAAAAAAAGTTAATTTTTGTGTCAAGTCAAAGAGAAGAAATTTTGAAGGGATCACAGAGGAGGGATCCCCCTTCATGAATGACCAGATTGCAATGGATGCAGAGTTCACAACATGATGCAATGCTGTACAATGCCAGTTTTAAACCACAAGTGTCCTTTTAATGAGAAACTCCAGGGAAGTGGTCCACTTCAGGACCTGTGAAGGTTGCTCGATGCACAATCCAGACAACAGCCGCACTTGGCTTACAACAACTTAGCCCCCTCTCCAAGCAGGAGAGAGCAGAGGGGAGAAGTGGCAGTAGAACAAGCAAAAATACCTCTTAAGTTGAGGTTTCAACATTCTACACGGGTCGACCGAGTTTGCTTGCAAGCGACTGAGTGCCGATGTGCAAGTGACATGTTTTGATATCGGGACGGTAAGCATCGTTTGTATAGGTCACAGCAGAAAATGACTTCACCATGTCTCTAGTTATCGGAACGGCGTATGCCATACCACTGTGTGAATGTGTTGCAGAAATAGGCCTTGTTTATTGGGTTCTGTGTAAAAGCCAAGGGTGGATAAATGCCGTATGGGACGTCTGAATCCTGATGTGCCAATTTAGTGGAATTGCTCTGTAAACTGTGTCTGAGTTCTAATTCAATTTTAATTTATGTTGTAATTCAATTGTGAACCCCCCCCTTTTGCCATTCTGCTCTTTCACACGTTGTGGCTTTGTGTTGGATGTGTAGTTTGTTCTGAGTCGACTAACCTCTGTTTATCACGTTAATAATTCACCCACATGCTTCACCTTGTTGCCTCTTTGGCCCCATTCCATGTCAACACAAATGTAGCCACGGAGTAGTTTTCCTTTTGCGATAGGATATCTTGATAGCTTCAGATTGTAAAGAGGTGGACATTATTTGTGAGATTAGTAGGTTTGCCTTTATATGGAAAGGCTATCATTGATTGTCGTACTTTTTTTTAGTTAAGAACATTCACGTTTATGTCTATAGTTATAAATTCATTACACATGCTTCATGCGATTACTGTATTTTTCGGACTATAAGTCGCTTCAGAGTAAAAGTCTCACCAGCCATAAAATGCATAATATTCAAATAACTATGACATAAATAACATATAAATCGCTCCTGATTATAAGTCGCACCCCTGGCCAAAGTATGAGAAAAACTGTGACTTATAGTCTGTAAAATACGGTGCATTTATTATTTTCAATCGTTGTGCACACATAAACATTCCAGGTTTCCAATGTATTTGAAATGCACTTGTGATATTTGAGTCTTGGCTTTATAGCATTGACTGTCTAAAACAGGGGTGTCAAGATCCTTTCCTCGGGGGCCGAATCCCTACATGTTTTCCAAGTTTCCCTCGTTAAACACACCTGATTCAATTAATCAGGCTCCTGCTGAAAGTGAGGACGAACTGGTCATTTGAATCAGGTGTGTTTAACAAGGGAAACTTGGAAAACATGTAGGGATTCGGCCCCCGAGGAAAGGAGTTTGACACCCCTGGTCTAAAACATATTTCTACATTTTCTTCTAGAGAATTAACATTACATTCTGTAGGAAAAAGTTATATGTTAGGTATTTACTACATCAGAAACAATAATATTTAATACTTTTAATAGTGGAGCCACCCTCCTTCCTCCACATAACCCCTATTTAAATTAAAATCATGTGCATCTGAGCATAAAGAAGGAAATCACTTGGTTGCTCTTACACAGTCCTAGTTTAGAAGGTCAGAGGTGAATGTGGGTGCCTGGTGACATGTGAAAGCGACGTCCCCGTTTAGTTTCGGTTTGAGTCATCCATTATGTCATACATGCAACCAAATTTTGTATGCGGACAACTAACGATCTCATTTCGATCTCTTGAAAAAGGTTGTCATTTATCAGTTGCAATTTGTTGCACATCTTGATCGGCGCTTCTTCATCATATAGGACCTAAATGGAGGTAAATAATTAAAATTATGAGCATTAGACTACGTGTGATTGACAAAAGGTCAAACCTTTCACTGATCAGTTAATTTTTCTTCTGTATGAAATTGTTTTGAAATCAATTTCTGAAAGTTTTCATTTCACTCAATCACACTGATTTTTCAATGGTAGTGTTAGTATATTAAGGAGAATGGAGAGCTGGTCCCAACGGATGAAGGTAGCCCTTGGCTGACTCCATGTGCGTCATGTTGGACTATTAGGAATGATTCAACCTTGCCTCTACTGGTTGAAGCCAAACAGAGCTCTCTTTTTTCCCTAAATTGCTTAGTGAGATGATTAATCAATATCAGTTTGTTTCAGTTTATTTAATTTTTAATAGTCAGTGAAATGAGTGATTGGTATGCCCGTTTCTAATGTGGATTAAAATGTAGTACGATTGGGTGCTGTTTAATCCTTGGCATGTTCTGTATTCTTATTTTTTCTTTGCAGCGTTCTTGCTTTCTCATTTTGCTTATTCCCATGCTCTTCACTCCCAGTCAATTATCTTTCTTTTTCTGTTCTATCCTAACTTTCATTCTGTTTTTCCTCCTTACTTACAATTCTTTACAAACCTCAGTCACTAAGCCGCTCAGTCACTCACTTAGTCTGCCTGTTTGTTTTACTCCTATACTTGGTAAACAACGTCCGAATTGCCAAACTTAAACAGTCAAACTGAAACTATTTTCGAAAGCCGTTACACCGCTAGTGTATGTGTGTGTGTGTGTGTGTGTGGGTGCCAACTCGCCCAACGGCAAGCAAAGTGATCCCAGGAGTTGTAACGAAGCAGTGTGACTGACTGCTGACGGTGTATGTGAACAAACATGCCTGTAAATGTCAATTTATTGAGCTTGCAAAAAAATAAACGTCCACTGTATTTGTTGAACGATAAATCCATATAGTAATTATTGTGACAGATGTAATTTCAAGCATGCCATGCTACTTGAATTTGTAATTAAGCTCATTTGTGGCAAGTAATAGGTGCTGGCAATTTAGTAATAACGCTTTTAGCCAGTTAAAATTGAGGAAATGTGACCCTTTGTGTTGTGTCTTTGTGTACCATACCAATCATGAAGGGAAGAAAGAAGAGCAAAGAATTTTCAGACGATTTGAAACCCAAAATGGACAATCTATGGCTAAAGGTCTATCTGCAGACATCTGAATGTTCCTGTGTTTACTCTTCAAGTCCACAACCAGTGGGATTGTAGCTAACCTTCATGGACGATTTAAAACCCAAAATGGCCAATCTATGGCTAAACGTCCAGATATCTGAATGATCCTGTGTGTATTCATCAAGTCCACAACCAATGGCACTGTTGTCAACCTTCATGGACTCATAAGAAAGATTGATCAAAGATGCAATAAAGGATTGTTAAAAAATTGGGTAAAGAACCCCAATCCACTCTCAAACAAATTCAGATTCACTATGGCTATGATACAAGACCCAGGAGGACCCCACTGTTGCCACAAAAAACACAAAAACCATGCTGGAGATTGCCAACACCTACCAGGAGGAGCCAAAATCCATTCTGGGAGAATGTCCTGTGGATACGAGACCAATGAAAGCACATCACTGCACCGTGTATCGAAAATGAAACAAGGCCTTCAAAGGAAGGATTTGGCGCAAAGTACGGCCCAACGTCAGAAAGCTCTGTCTCCATCTGTGGTCATAGGTCTCAGTGCAGGACAATGACCTAAAGCACACTAAGAAATGGCTTAACACAAAGCGTTGGAGAGTTTTGAAGTGGCCATCAATGAGTCAAGCTCAGAAACCCAAAGGGGGTCACCGATGGAGACCTCTCAGAACAGCAGCTGGCAAGAGGCAGCCTTCAAATCCGACAGACCTGAAGCAGTTGGCAGAAGAACACTGCGCCAAAATACCAGCAGAGAAGTGTAAGAAACTTGTTGAAGGTTACAGGAAGCGATTCATTTCAGTTGCTTTTTCCAGCCAGTGTACTGCCAAATATTAAGTTAAACGTGTCAATAAATTTGCCCAGTCTGTTTTTGGAGTTCTGTGTAAATGTTCATATTTGCCTTTTTCTTTGTGGTTCCAATGCAAACAAAAGAAATATGTGAATACCAAAACATGTGTTTTTGCTACAAATTTGCGGGAAAAGTGGTGCATGATGTGACAAAAGCACAGGGGAGTGAATTTGGGATTTTTATTTTTGTCCTTACATCTTGAAGCAAAGTTCAGCAGATATGTTGATAAGAATAATAAGTTTGTAAGCGGTGGGATTCAGAGATTTTGTTTTTAAGCATTAGTGTAGCAGCGGGCTGTCAGTGAGGCCTTCTTGAAGGCAGCTGGTGGTAAAAGTAGGTCATGTTCCCCGTTGCGCTGCCTATAGAGCATTCCTCCCTATATGCCACGAATTCCATTTCCAATGTTGCCCTCCTATGCTGAGCTCCATGCAGTCATGTGCTTCTACAGCGACTGAGATTTAGAGAGAGACAGTCAAATGATGCCGCGATGGATACTTTACAGCCAACTGTCCCGATTTAAGAAGGTTGGTTTATTCAGCTACTCGACGGAGCATCTTAGTTAAGTACAAAACGTGCACATTTGTTTTATTTGTACACTTGTCTAGTGTACAAAGGTAATCAAACTTGTTGTAAACTCGATTATTAAATGATTCGGTCTAAAATACATGATCTCCTCTGTACCTTTTTAGGAAGGGAAATCTGATTTGCATTTTCCTTTTTAAAAGAATTTTTTGGGTATTCCCGAGACCATGCTAGTTGAGTCAATCTACACCGTCTTTGTTGGTTGCAATAAAGAAGTGCGCTTCATTTTTCCTCATTCGCAGACTAGACGTGGTCAATCAGGAACCAAATCAATACAGTCCTTCAGAATCATTGAAGATCAATCAACACAGTTTAGTCACTGTTTGAACATGTGACATTGACGTGACAAGAACAGTTGCGACAAATCCAAGAAATATGCAGTTTTCTATACGGATAAACAGTTTGTTGGGTAAAGTTCACTGGAAGTACAATGGAACAGAAAAGCATAAGTGTGCCTTCCAGGCCCATAAAAATATTTTTCATGTATATTATTGATAGACTTGGTTGGCTCCTTTCGGCTTTTTCCCCGAAGGGGTTGCCACAGCGAAACACACCCAGTTTTTTTTGTCCTGATGATTTGCATGAGAAGTGTTTGGCTCCATTTTTACACCGGATGCCCTTTCTGACGCAACCCTCTGCATTTATATGGTCTTGGGACCGGCACAGGGGAGACACTACACATGTGCCCTGTGGCTGCATATGGTTCCCTGACCGGGAATCGAACCCAGGCCGTGGCAGTGAAAGCCCCGCATCCTAACCACTGGACCATCAGGGATATTATTGATAGACTATATAATAATATATGAAATAATATCATATCGTAAATCCTTTTATATATTTTTTCAACCAATGAAGTACCAGGTAGTGAACAGTGATTGTTTATCCACAAGTTCACTTCTTCCCCCTCCTCAGCAGTGCCACCTTTGTCTTTGTCTAGGTTTGACATGCCTGAGTGGAAGTTCTGATGCATGTCAGCGGCATCCCACAGCCACGTGACTGCTGGGCACGCAAGTCCATAGCGTGAATCCCCCTCCTCTCTCATTTGCGCGTGTTCTCCACACGACTCCTCCCTCTCTCACAAACACAAATTATTTATGATGTTGTCGACCTTGTGCCAAGATGGTCTTTATCCGACCGCAAATGTACCAAACTCTTTTATGGATCTTACCATTTGACTTTTCTTTTGGTTTTTATGTCTATTCAAGTCTGAATTTCTACATTCAAACTCTGAAAACAAAGATTGTGGCAAATTGGTTCCTTGGTATTTTGCCTTGGCTTGTAAGCTGAACAACAAATAAGGTTTACCGTCCCAATTTCAACCGCAAATGCATATCCAGGCCTTATATTTTCTTCTTTAGATCCCTCCAAATCATCCTACGGCCGGGCAATTAATCAAAATATAACGGTGATTTCGGGCGGCTCGTTGGTGCACTGGTTAGCACGACTGTCTCACAGTTAGGAGGGTGCGGGTTCGATTCCACCTTGGGCCCTCCCTGTGTGGAGTTTGCATGTTCTTCCCGGGCCCGCGTGGGTTTTCTCCGGGGTCTCCGGTTTCCTCCCACATCCCAAAAACATGCTTGGTAGGCCGATTGAGCACTCCAAATTGTCCCTAGGTGTGAGTGCGAGTGCGAATGGTTGTTCGTCTCTGTGTGCTGGCTTCTCTGGATCTTAAAAACACTCAGTCAAAGAAAAAGAATGTGCCAATCAGTGGTGTGTGTATGTTCCTGATGCAGTGAAAGTACCTTGAATGCACCATGTTACCTACTCAGCAAGTGTGTGACTGCGATTCTGCCGTCCCTGAGTGTGCTTTAAGGGTTTAATGACACCCTTGCTGGAATTGACCACAAAACTGAACACATAACAAAAACAATTACACACATTTCATATCAAAATAGAAGACATGCTTCATTTTAAAAACATCACCAGTGCTAATGCTAAAGTTAATGTAAAATCTCATTGGCATGCGAACAAGAATTTGCCATTGAGTGATATTTAAGATAACGAATCGTATTTATTTTTTCCATAATCTCCCAGCCCTTCTGTCTTTATATTTCATATAGGTCATACAATCAGACATTTTGTACATTTCTTAGTATTAGATTTAAATTGAGCTTCCAGTTTTTCAAAAGGCATCATTTGGTTGTTTACTATACACCTTGTCTGTCCTGACTCATTCAAGCAATAGCAGGTTGTGAGACTGTCATTGCATGACGCTAAATATGCTAATCGCCCAACATCTGTGTTTTTATAAGAGGTGACAGCATAGGAGCATTTGACCAGGTACAGCCTTACAATTTGCCTAGAACATACTGCTGGTAGGAAACCAGTTGATTTTTAATCTTGCTTAGGTTGGTGGCATTTATAGCTCTCGCAGGAATATTCAAGCTTTTATCTTGTATTTGACTGCTCAGTTGTCAGCAGGATGAACAATAAGCAGCTCTGAAAATGTTCTCGTTTTTCACAGTGATGGAGCCCATGACGTTTACCACGTCGCTGGCGGGATCAGAAGAGTTTGATCGCAATGCCCCACGGATCTGTGGGGTTTGCGGGGACAAGGCCACTGGCTTCCACTTCAACGCCATGACCTGTGAGGGTTGCAAGGGCTTCTTCAGGTCAGTTAAGATGCCCATGTTATACCGACCACTTTGAATATATGAAAAAGGGATGGGCTAATTGTGTATTTATTGATTGTGTAATCATTGTCTTCAAGCAAATGAGAAGGAATAGAGTACTTGGGGAAAACAACCTCCCTAATTATGATTGAATCCTGTCAATTAATGTTTTAAATTATCACGTGAATAATTGTTTAGCAATTAAGTCTTGTGGTTTTCCTCATAATTGAGGAGGTAGAGATATTTTCTATAACGCCATTCCTGGCAAAAATACCAGCTAAAATATCTATATTTTTCCATCCTTTGTGAGTGTATAAATTGATCCAAAGTGTGCACATTTGGTTTGATTCGCTTGCCATTTCCAGTTATTTTTGTCATTGGACCAAAAGTTGCCGTAAAAAAAAAAAAAGTAATTGAAGTCAAAACCTGATTAGACTGTTTACTGCAGATGATACTCTTCAACTAATGCTCTCTCTGAAAACCTCTTATAACCAATGCATCTTTACCACTGTCCATAATTGCTTCTCTAAAATTGGTTCTTGGAAAAACTATAATGTACCTTTCAGCTACTCTTATCTGAATTCATTGCAAAAGAGGACTATAATAATGAACCAAGCTTGATTTCATTTATTCTTCTTTACCATTTTTTTAACAGATCTTGATGTTTTTCCTGCTTCTCTATTTAACATGTATGCCAGTTTCAGCTAAAAATATTCATCAATAGTTTTTTGTCTTCTCGTTCAGATATAGCCAATTTTTCATTTCGCGGTCTTATTTCCTTCTATTGTCATGGGTATGAAATGTGTTTCACTAATTCCATACGGTTCATTTACATTTCATACCAGTTTATTTCTGCTTGACCATTCAACCACAACAGGTAGTAAATGACTATTCATGAGTGTAACCAATCTCACGTATCAATCTGCTAGGCGCAGTATGAAGCGTAAGGCTGCCTTCACCTGCCCGTTCAGCGGAAGCTGCACCATCACCAAAGACAACCGACGTCACTGCCAGGCCTGCCGTCTCAAGCGCTGTGTTGACATTGGCATGATGAAAGAGTGTGAGCACATCTCTCTGATTTCTTGGCATGGTATTCTTTCAGACAGAGCATGTTCTTTCTTTAAGAACCTTAAAGAAAGTAATCCACATGAAGTACAGTACTCCCGGTCACCTCATGGTTGTGTTTGAATTGCCCTGTCTGTTGGGACGTTTTGGCTTCAAAGACTTACTGGTGTTGCTAGGGAATTAGTTGTCTTCCTGTCTGACGATGAATCAAATAATTAAAGACATTCAGAGGGAGCCATACAGCTACATTGATGGCATGCCTTTTTACCCCATATCTGGAGAATGTACTATTCTTCTTGCCGAGTTCAAAATGACTTTGTAAATTTAAGCCTATTTGCATTCTACCCTTTGAAGGCTTGCATTTTTGCACACATTGAAACTGTGAATAAGCTTTACACTTATCTTTTTCGTATCTTCATATTTATCATATTTCATCTTATTAAAGTCTTGGGACTGACCGGGCTAATGGCACCTCTGGGATTGTCTTTTGAGCTATGTCATGTGGAAATGTGTGCTGATCTGACAAAGGAGTTCTTGTATCCTTGAATTTTGAGGAAAGGAAAAATCATTGAGTCCTTGAAAACTCAACTTTAAATACAAATTGAAAGGACTAGTCCATCCATTATCCGAACCTGTCATGCTGACATAATGTTTTCAGCGTTGTGAATTTCTTTAGACTACAAAAAGGGAGATTGTCTAAAATGAGCTAACTCAGTAGTGGCTATTCATGGAGCTTACTAATTGTTATTTTTTCCTAGCCTAAAAGTGGCCCTCCCCTGAAGCTCTCCTGTTGAGACCAGCACATTACCACATTCAATTAGTCACTTTACAAATTGTAAATGTTTCTTTTGCCAAGTGCTTTGGCTTGCTCAAGTTGTTGGTTTGGTTTTTGTAAAGTAGCACCTAAACAATGTGGGCTCAATCATGGCAAAAGACCAACTGGCTCAAACATGTCCCTGGAATAGCCAAACACTGACCAAACTGTGCCTATTCACCAGTGCCACCAGGAGTGGTTTTCGTGTGTGCTGCTGGCATGAGAATGCAAGGGTGGTGGATTTGGACGGGCACTCAAAGCCTAATTAATGAGGACAGGGTCAAAGAGATGAAAACCAAACAAATATGTGGGCCAGATTATTTCAGAAGCCTTCTAAATGTTTTTGTTTTTGACATCCACGTCATGTGGTTGTGTAACGCCGCTTCTGTGGTTTCAGAGTCCAGAGTGCAACCATTCAAAAGCCACTTCACACAGACTTGTTTACAGAAAATGAC
Source organism: Syngnathus acus (assembly GCF_901709675.1). NCBI lineage: Eukaryota > Metazoa > Chordata > Actinopteri > Syngnathiformes > Syngnathidae > Syngnathus > Syngnathus acus. The sequence continues at coordinate 8,897,885 of NC_051088.1, read as the reverse complement.
CAGTATTTAGTAAAAATAGCACGATTTGCATCAAAAATAATTGTTGCCATGCTCAATCTTAGAAATTTATGTGTTTTAACTTCTTAAGAACAGCACTAAAGAAGCCTGAAGTTATTTGCCGCTTGCATGTTTAAAAAAAAAAAATGGTACAGACATACGGTATTTTTTGTGTAAAGTTTGCTCAGTTTACCCTGACAGTTTCATCTATCAACAGTCGAGCATTCTCAGAGTTGCTTCCTCGTGTGAGACGGTAGCAATCTCGCATGATTTTCATTAAATCACAAGTCAAATAAAAATGTAGCTCAAGGATAAAATTGTCTATCTGTCAATTCGGATAGTTTGTCTTTAGCTGACAGTCAGGCCACCTCGTTTCTATGCAAGCTGTACTCTGATGGCTCTGGGCCTTCCCCGTTTTGGCAGTCGCGGTCTTTCTGGCAGTCAGGCAGTCTGTCTACACAGTTGAGCGTTTCAGGGGTAATCGGCCACCATGGCAGAGAGTCAAAAGGATAATATGGGTAGAGGCATTCAGGGGTCAGTGCGTTTCTCCCTGAAGCGACTACGAGAGCCATCGAGCCAGTCTGGCTATTTTTACTTGTTTTCTACGGTACAGTAAGCACTAATGAGTGTAGGGTTTATGTGATTACCTTGTCAAACTATGAATATTTATCTTTTTGAATACAAAAACTATTAGGCTGAGCTGTTGACAGAGTGCCGAACAATTGTGAGTGTTTCTGAAGGCAGCGACTATTGCGTTCTCGACAGTCGCCAGACTTCTGTCATGTTTTGCAAACATTTGTGACCTTGAACGAACGCTGACGGACTCTAACGTGAATGCTACATTTGCTGCCTTCAAAAACATAACTGAGTGGGATAGGGGCTTGAGAGATGTAGTATGGGCCTAGCAAGAAACCTTAAAGCACACGTAATTGATCTACTTGGATTTGTATGCATACTTGCTTTCTGAGTAACTGTTCATAATCCAAAAGGTAACAAGGTCTTTTTATATAGGGTGTTTCATAAAGTACGCAGTTTTTAAAAATGCAATAAATCAGCCAAAATCGATGCAAAATTCAACATTTTTATTTAATTTCATTCAACATATACTTCAATTTAATAATGAAAAATGATATCGAGCATATGTCCAACCTCCACTTTCTCTGCAGGCAGTCATCCGATCGTTGAAATTCACAGGGCTCACATTCACACTGTCTTGCACTACCGCAATGTTTTGTTGCGTTCGAACATTACGGTTTCGACCGGGCGATTTTCTGGTTGCAACTGACCCAGATTCTTCGAATTTCTGTACCAACCTCGAAACTGTTGTTGCGGTCGGGGCATTGTCACGTCCAAAGATCGCGCGAAGTTTACGGACAGTCTCTGCGTAGCACTCCCCGTTTTTGTAATGAGTTTTCACAATAAGAATGCGTTGCTCGATACTGAACCGCTCCATGGCTACAAAATGGAAAAACGACAAATGGTCTTCTAATCGGAGTGATAATAGATAACGAAAATGATAGGAACAGTGCTGACAATCTTCAAACAAAAAAATCCCGCGCAATTAAAAAACTGCGTACTTTATGAAACACCCTTTATAACGATATATCGCTAGAAACATTATTCTACATTTATACAAGTATGATCACAGTTTTTATAGTTAGGATTAACAATAAAGTGTGTTAGAAGTGAAAAGGTAGACTTTATGTACTAAAACCATTGTGTGTGTTTATATTATACTTAACTGTAAAAACAGAAAAACTTCATTATTGATCTTAGAACAAAAGCGTGACGTACATTGTTGGCATTGAGCAGCGACAATACAGGAGAATGATGGCGTCCTTCCTACAAGTAAAAAAATCTCTTGCATTCCTGTCAGCAAATAGAAAGGCTTGATCGTGAGCCATCAGATGTTGACATTGGTTTAGGGAAAATACAGCTGTTCTTATGACAGAGATCAAAATTGTTTTCTCAAATTATTTTTTTCTCCCTACCTTTTTTTAAAGAGTTAAGATGTATTTTGTGCAGGGGAAAAAAAGGCAATGGTTTCTAGAAATGATCAAAAGCAGCCGGGTATTTTGTCCACCATTGTTTATATGAAGGCTGTGGTCAGAGGCCTGCAGGATTGTCTGCCTTCTCTTTCTGTTGTGTCGAATGCTCCAACAATAACTGTTTATTTAATTTCAGGTCAGTTTAAGCTCTGCAAATCGCATGGTAATGGCATCCAATAGCCCTTTTCCCAGCCAAGGGCCAACCTCCGCTCCCTACTCGTCTTGACAAAGCACGTTAGGAAAGATTAAAAGCAAATGTTAAAACACCTGATGGTTGAAAACAGCCATGTTTTATTTTTGTGTTCAGAGCAGTGGTGGTTATTTGGTCTCAGGCTGTTCACAGACTGCAACTATTATTAACCTTCCCGTTAGGCTTCTCTTGGAGTTAAAGATTTACCTTACCCTTGTGCATGTCGGACTGACTTCACTCAAATTTTGTTGTGAAAAATTAATCACTTCAACTAGTTACTTTACAATACAGAGTATTAGACGTCTTCTCAAAGTTTGACTTTTTTTGCATAGTTTGCCCACTTTAATGTTTAAGATCATCAACAAATGGTCATATCAGACAATAATAACTAAAGTAGATGTAGAATGCAGTTTTCAAATCATTTGGTTTATCAAGGGGAAAAACAAATTTGAAGAAAGCCGCTGCTGGCTTTCTGCGAAAAAGCACTCCCCGCCCAAACCAAATAACTGGTTTGGTCGAACCCAGCCGTTCAATAACTGGCTATTAGTCGTTGATGTCTCTGTGGAGATATTTTTGCTCACTCCTTAAATTCAGCAACAATGGTGGTTTTTTGAACATGAATAGCCTTTGTAAAGTCGTGCCACAGCATTTCAATCTGATTCACGTCGGGACTTTGACTCGGCCATTCCAAAGCTTCCATTTTGGTTGACTTGCTGGTATGTTTTGGATTGTTGTCCTGGTTGAGAAATGCTCATCTTGAGGTGGCAAACTGTTGGCCATACAGCCTCCATCTGGATTTTTGGCTAAAGACCAGAATCGCGTCAATTACAGTGAGTCAACACAGAACATCACACTAACACCACCATGATGTTCCAGTTCGGAAGTTCCACATCAGCGAGCTGTAACGAGACACACATTTTCCATAACGTTCAACATTATGTCCTGTCAGTCTATAGAATATTCTCCCAGGAATCCTGGGACTCATTTAGACATTTCTTGCAAAAGTAAGATGAGACTTTGTTCTGAGCTGCAGTGGTTTTCATTTTGGAACTGCAATTTTTGTCCAATCTCTTCCTTATTATTGAGTCATGATCACAAAACTTAACTGTTTTTGAACTTGTTCCATTTATGTGATCTCTTGATTGAAGAGATCTGGATATAATCAGAATTCTGTGTGGTCACACATGGACAAGTAGCTTTCAATATTTGTCCCCCCATGAATAAAATAAAATTAAAAACAGCAATTTATATTTGATTGGGCTATGTCCTCAAGGATGTTTCTAAATGTTGAAAAAATAACGATCTTGCCATTGAAAGATGTACAGAAATTTGCAACAGAACAAATAATATATTGGGACTTCATTTCTTTGAGTGCACCATCGCCACTCTATCAGGCACTCTTCTTTCATTTCAAAATGTTGCAATCTTAAATGAATGGTGAGAGTCGTGCATATGTTTCCAAAGTAATATGTCGACGTGTGACATACGGAAATGGCACGCAATGCTCGCAATTTCCCCAGAGAGCCCTTCATCTCGTCCAACCTAAAATAGTAACCATAAACACCGTTTAGACTATTCGACCATACACGCTGTGCCACTCTTCTCGTTGCATGAATAAGGCAAAAGGCACTTAAACATCAAACACCAGCAGTATGACCCATATAAAGAGACAGCAAACATGACACAGCTTCTTGGCAGAAATGTATGCTTCAAACAATGAAAACAAGCTCAACATCCAATCCAACCAATTCCCTGGTGTCTTCTCCAGTGTGTGTGGTTATATATTTTTGAAAAGAACAATCTAAAATATTAACATAGCTACATTCAATTAATTGCCAGTTAGTACATTTCCCCTTTGTAGTCTTATTAGCGCTTTCTCTCTTTGTAATTTTCTATAATTCAAAAAGTATTTTGATAATGATGTGAGTTCCACCTTTACTTTTTTTTTTCCCACCAAAAATGCTAAATTTTAATTTAGGGATTACAGCCATTTTAGTAGGTGAACAAATCAAGATCAGCAGGTTGGGCTTTCTAAAGAACGGTGATCAGTGGAAACTTGCGATTGGTGCACCACTACTGTATGCTATACATTAGTTAACAGTAGAGATGCAATAATTGGTCAGCAACTAATTCATTATGAAAACATCGACAAATATAATCAATTGTTTAGAGATTTCCATTGAGAATTTTTCATATCCTTGGAATTTCATCCTCTCAACAGTCAATTTCAAAATTTCATTCTTCCTTATTATTTTCCCTGCCTTGCAGTCATCCTCACCGATGAAGAAGTCCAGAGGAAGAAGGAAATGATATTGAAAAGGAAGGAGGAGGAGGCCGCAAAGGAAGCTTCAAGGCCTCGGCTCAACGAAGCGCAGGCCCAGATCATTTCGTCTTTGGTTGAGGCTCACCACAAGACTTATGATGCCTCCTATTCAGACTTCTCCCGCTTTAGGGTGAGGCCACTGCTGACTTTTATTCTGTTACTAAAGCCACCAAGTTGATGTCAGACATTACTAAATGAGCTACAGTATGTTTTTTTATTAACATATTACAAGTCCTATATTTAAAGAATTAAATTATGAGTTTTGTTTGGGAGGAGAACTCAGGGTAAGGGTGCAATCACAATATTTGTAAATAAATAAAAACATCACATCCATAGGAAGGCCCTCTTAGCTAGTCACATTGATAAATGCTCTTGATGAGGTCGAAGAATGTTGTGGTGAACAGAGAACGAGCATCTGGCCTACAAAGTCAGCATGAGTCACACTTGCATGAATCACTTTGAGAGAATGAAATCAGTAAATAGCTCTATTCTTGCATAGTCTTCAACCATCTACCTCCCAAGGTTGTTTTGCAATTTCACCTTTTTCCTCAACGATTTTCACCAATGTCTTTACCAAGGCTTCAGAATTTGCTGGTTTTTTATTCAGTTCTTGCTGGAAACTTCAATGAACAGAATTTCACTGTGTTTTGCTATGGGAAAACCGATGCAAAACGATCTGTACCTGCCGCTTTATTTTCAAAGCACTACTGCACTGCTTTACAGAAAAAAAATCTCCTGTGAGAGAGGTTTCACTACATGCGCTAACAGGGGAGATGGGAGGATTTTTTTTCTAATTTATCTGTTTGTGTATGTGCATCTGCATGTAGCCTCCAGTGCGTGAAGGTCCGGTAACACGCAGTGCCAGCAGAGCCGCCTCCCTTCACTCTCTGTCCGATGCGTCCTCCGACTCGTTCAATCACTCACCTGGTAAGTCCCTCCTTCAGAGAAGCACAGTTTTTTTACATTAATCTATGCTATTGGTCAATACATAGAGTTTAATTATAATAATAATAGTAGCGGTAGTAATAATAATAAGCGGGCGGCACGGTAACCGCAATCCTCGTGAGGATAAGCGATTCAAAAAATAGATGAATGATTGGATGGATGATAATATTATTTTATTTACAAGTTATTGACCTGTGTTAAACGTTGTAAATAGCTTGCTGCCCCTTGCAAAAATGCACCTGCTTTCAATCCATCTCAAGGGGCTGCCATTTTGCCTGTACTGCTACCTGCTGTCAGTTGAAATTGGCATAATTTTGCCCATGGGCTTAGTTTTGCGAACGTCATCGCTCACCTGTTTTTTGGGTTTGATCGCATGACAAACTGTGAGGAAAAAAACCCAGAGAAAGTACCTTTTTGCAACACTGTTTTTTGGTCTTCTGCTTCAAAACTCAAATTTTATAATACCGTAATCTTCGGACTATAAGTCGCGTTTTTTTTTCATAGTTTGGGTGGGGGTGCGACTTATACTCAGGAGCGATTTATATACATATATATGGTTTTTTTCACTTTTTTGGGCATTTTATGGCTGGTGCGACTTATACTCCGGTGCGACTTATAGTCCGAAAATTACGGTACTTAGAATTTGCCTCGTATATTTATTTTCCCCTGTCTTGTGTGAGGTGTCATATTTCATGTAAATTTTCGTATGCAGACCACTCAGTTCTAATTTGTGATTGTCCTTATTTAACCTTTAACTAGTTCTCTGCTGTTTCTCTAGTTACAATCGCCTTCTTTTAAGCATGTTCTTATTCTGCCTGGCCTCTTAATCTTGTCTTGTCTCGAGCAGAGTCGCTGGACACCAAGTTGAACTTAAGCAACCTGTTAATGATGTACCAAGATGGCGCAAGCAGTCCAGACTCTAGTGAGGAAGACACTAAGCTCTCCATGCTGCCTCATCTGGCTGACCTAGTCTCCTACAGCATCCAGAAGGTCATTGGGTTTGCCAAAATGATCCCAGGCTTCAGGTACGAATTGTTCAACCTGAATCCTTTTTCTGCACTGATGGTCACCATCCCCCCCCCAAAGAAGAATGCTACTTCTGTGCTACATATTATCGTGCTGTAAACCACGTGTATGTGTTGACGTCATATTATTCGAAATTACATCAGATTCCCCAAGCATGTTTCGAAGGCCGGCACACTCATTTGTTTGCTAGAAACACTACGATCACCGCTTACCAAACACATTTAGCTTGAGAGGTTTGTATTTTGTTTGGCAATGGAACCAAGTCAATTTCATACTCATGTTCATTCCTGCTGCTGGCCTTGTTGCAATGTGTCAAGGGTATATTAGTCAATTCATCATTATACCGCCAAAAGAAAGATGAAAAATAAAACAAATTACGTTTTTGTCATGTACAGTACTATGAAGACTGAACTAACTGTAATTAAGCCTAATTAATCAGCACGCCCGCGACCCCTGTGGGGACAAGCAGTATAGAGAATGGATGGATGGATGGATGGATGGATGGATGGATGGATGGATGGATGGATGGATGGATGGATGGATGGATGGATGGATGGATGGATGGATGGATGGATGGATGGATGGATGGATGGATGGATGGATGGATAATTGGCTTGGGCATGGCGTACACTACTTGGTTGCAACCAGCTGGGAAGCAGTTCATTCAGTTTCGTGTTAACTGGCGGTTCAAGGCCTGCTGCACATCGAGCGGTGGGACTGAACACACGTGACTTGTCATGCAGTCTGTCTGCAGGATGATGCAACTAGGCTTTAGGACTGGCAGAGCATTGGCAGTTTACACTGTCAATATGATGAGTAATATCTAAAGATTCAAATTTATATATGATATTTAAGAATCATGAAAGCCTTGAGTGAATTTGTCCCAAAACGGGATAGGGCAAGGAACAGGAAAACAGGCTTTAAATAAAAACAAAGTTGTGTTTTGCATGAAAGTGAGAATGATTTATTTTTGCCTTTCAGTTGTCCCAAAATCAAAATCGGCTGCCTTTTATTGCAGCCCCTGCTATGGATAAGATTTGTGATATGTTTGAGCCTCACTTGTTTTACAAACAATTAATTAAACACCAAAGTACACTTTCAGACTCAACTGAGGTTTATTTTGCTGACAAAAATACTCTAGGGGAGGGATGGAGAACTTGTGGTGCATGGACCAGAGGAATTCTATTAAATCTCAGAATAGTAGTAGTATGTCACAAAAGTCCAAACCATCCAACTACAAAATGCTGTAATTTATAGTATAAATGTGTTCAGTTGTAATTATGTTGTTTTGAATAATTTAGAAAACCCAAATGAATCCTCATAGGAAAATGGTAATTTCCCTGTTGTAGGGATGAGGTGAAATGGTCATTCATTCAGCACTTGGGAAAGCTGACTCATATTTCTGTTAGCGCTGCTGAAAACAATATTGACTTTACTTGAAGACATCAAAACATCAGCTGCTTTTCTCAGGGCGAGTTTGTAATTTGACTTGTGATGTCCTTTCTAATTTCCGAGAAGAAACTTGGAGGAGTTTTTCACAGATTTGATATGAATCCAATGTGGTTTGAATGGATAGTGCTGTTTGTATGCTCTGTGGGGAATCACATTTGGCATCTTAAGGCATGTCTGATTGTGATTTTTTTTTTTTCATACAGTGTAGATAGTAAAAGGTAAAATGACATAATGGATGATCAAAAGGGCAACATTTCATTCACTGCTTGATTTTGCAAATGGTTAAGCTTTGGCAGAAGTACAGTATGGTACTTACTGAGCATTTGACTACATATTTCAGAGACCTGACGGCAGAAGACCAGATTGCCCTGCTGAAGTCGAGTGCCATTGAGATTATCATGCTGCGCTCCAATCAGTCTTTCAGCCTGGAGGACATGTCCTGGAGCTGTGGAGGACCCGACTTCAAATACTGCATCAATGATGTCACAAAGGGTTGGTTTACATTAACTTGTCTACACCATTAATGGCATCATTGAAGTGCAAGTGGAGACATCATGCTTTGTGGCTCTGTCCTAATCAAAAGCTGTCTTTGCATTTGGCTTAAAATCAACTTTTATCATTCTTCCTATGTGAATACACAGATTAAGAACAAAAACCCATTTTAAATGGCGGCACAGAGATGACATTATTTTGAAAAACACTTTGCCATGACTTCCTCTTAAACTTGCAGGGAAGCAATAAGGCAGGAATAAATGCAATACAATGAATGAAAAGTAAAATACAATATTAGCTTTGGGTTTGATTTGACAAGTGCATCAACAACGTGTCAGACAGCTTTCAATGAAACTGACTTAATTGCTTTTATTGATGATGCAGCAAGATGCATTCGAGTTAAATGATGAAATTGGTGTTACTTTCCAAACAGCTAACTGTGTGTTTGTTTGGGCTTGAGTGTGTTTTCTCGCTTGGAGCCTTGTTAGTGCAATAACGCCAATGTTAATGTCATGCTGTGTAGCGGGTCACACTCTGGAGCTGCTGGAACCATTGATCAAGTTCCAGGTTGGCCTGAAGAAACTCAATCTGCATGAGGAGGAACATGTCCTGCTCATGGCCATCTGCCTGCTCTCCCCAGGTACCAAGTCTTTGTAAATCATATTGCCTGCAACATAACCTTGTTGAAGGCCACCCCCCCCCCCCCACTCTCCACTCTGCTTTGACCACAAATGGGCTCTTTAGCTACAATAATTTATTTTGGTGGTCACAAGGTTCTGTTTTGAAGGCTGTGGTTTACGCAATATTTTTCCTAAAGCTGCCCCATGTGGACTATAAATGTTCTGTTGCCTTTATTAGTTAAGATGCACAACATCACAAAGGCTTTGGTTGTACACAAGTTTGTAATCTTGGTCTTTGGTCGCCCGTAAAACGCATCTTCATGATTGTGTGTACTTGTGTATGAATCAGATTCCAGTGTACAAACAAGATCATAATCAATAGTATTTAAGCAATGGGCTCTTTAATCTCCTGCATTGAAAAAGTGTTTACAGCACCAGCCCAAACAAACCATCAAGTCCTACTGCAAAACACTGAGCACCAAATTAGAGGGCTTTGACATGGATGCCTTTTCTTATATAAGACTCATACCATGCTGTTCATTTGAAACTAAACGCGCGGTTATCATATTGAGCAAAGCTGGAAAATGGTAAATCATATTGGCGTCACGGTGCTATGGGCAAAGAGTCCATCGAGGGAAAATGGAGTTCATCACTTGGCTGCAGAGGAAATCTTGATTCCTTTTTTTTGCTGGATTTGTGGCTAAAGAGACATGCATGCATGACATGCATATGGGAAGTGTAACTTAATCCTAAATTTAGAAAGATGTAAGTTATGTTCCTTATTCGTCCTCCACCTCCCATCCCACCGCCTCTGCCATCCAAACTTGTGCTTCACATCTGCTCCTCAACCTCCTATCATACCTCCTCCCTGATGGCAGATCGTCCCGGGGTGCAGGACCACGGCCGCATCGAGCAGCTCCAGGACCACATGTCGGAGACTCTTCAGGCTTACATCCGAGTCAACCACCCCGGCGGACGCCTTCTCTACGCCAAGATGATCCAGAAGCTGGCCGACCTGCGCAGCCTGAACGAGGAACACTCCAAGCAGTACCGCTCGCTGTCCTTCCAGCCTGAGCACAGCATGCAGCTCACCCCGCTTGTGCTGGAGGTTTTTGGCAGTGAGGTGTCATAGCAGAGATGCACAAACGCACACCTTTATCCCCCACCCATGGCCTATCACTCCCACCGCTGGAAAAAAAAAACCCTGCCTTTGGAGGCAAATGACATGGATAGATTCATCATCATGCGCCTCACTCTTTATCTAGATCTTGGCTGGCAAAAAATCTGGAATGCATCAAGATCAGAATTCTCGGATGTATTGGATACCCGCAGCACTTGGATAATCAGATTACATCTTGACATTTAAACACCCTTCAGCTCCACAGTTCCTCGTAACATTTGGCGATGGATGGATGGATGGATGGATGGATGGATGGATGGATGGATGGATGGATGGATGGATGGATGGATGGATGGATGGATGGATCAGGCCACCCTTGTCTCCACCACATTGCTTGCTGTTCACATAGCCAATTGGAGAGGAATACACTGGTTGTATCCATCGACGCTGATGCCACAAGCCAAGGCACCCAAACAGCGGCAATCTTATAAGAATATTTGCTGCTTACAAGCAAGCTCTGAGTATCAGTGGCCAGAAGAGAAAAAAAAAGCCTGTCAGGAGTGACGGGGATGGAGCCAAAAAAAAAGGGGGTTGGCTACCAAGAGAGAGCCCATCTACGGTTGGAATTCCTTGCTGTCCATTCAAAAGGGAATTACGCAGGAATGTACGTATATGTATAACGCTATATAAATGAAATGTATAAGCTGAACTATATAGATTAACACAAATATATATCTATGTATTTAAGACGGCTTGGTGCTTCGGAAGAAGCATGATGGTAATGTGTAATGTAAAGCAGGGTTTCCCAAACTTTGTCAGCTAGGTTCCTCCGAGGACCCAAAGTCTCTAAACTTCATCCACATATTGCTGTACAAACTAATATATAAAGAACATGGAAGACACGTGTGAATTATAAAGAGATAGTTTGACTATCAATCTAAGAAAAAGTGAACCGCGGCTCTCAGTTTGGGAAAGCCTGCTGTATGGAATTTGAAGGCCCCTTCTCAGTGTGCCTTCGGTCCTCTTTGACAGTAGGGATGCAGTCTGAGCAGTCCTTCTATGTTGATGTGTGTACAGTATAAAAAAATATTGCTAGACCACAAGGGGGTGTCAGTTCGGCCCTGGCTGAAGCCTGGGCTTCTCCCGTTTTTCTTTGTTTTTTTCGGACCTGTGAAGTTTGTAGACTGACAATGATGACGTCACAATGTGGTGGATAGCAGCTGTCCACCACATTTTAGTTGGGCTGCTAAGACAGCAGCAGAAAGTTGCTCGCTGTTACCTCAGGGATAAGTTCTGTCTGATAGTGTGTGTACATGGTGTTGATGTGTGTCAGGCGTAAGCTTACAATCAGAAGACAACGTTTTCAAAGCTCTCTGCGTCACTGTGATTTCTAATTGTACCAGATAACACTTATTGAAGGCTCTAAATCAATTGGATCGATGAATGATGGACCCACACCTGAGGATAGATGTCAATTAATTTGATTCAGGACAAATACTCAAGGTAGCAATATAGAAAAAGACATGAGCGTTTTAAATGTGGTGATGCTTTCAGTGCATGGCAAGGGAAACATTTTACTGCTACTTCAGGTCACTTGACAGCCCCTCAGCAGGCCTTAAGCGCCCCCTTGTGGACAAACCTTGTAAATACCACTTGCTCAGTCTGGTCTGTACATATTTCGGATGTAATGTTGACAAAACACTAAAAGAGTTCAAGATGCTATGGCATTACAAGCATGATATGCAATTAGGAGTTATGGAGCCTTGTGTTGTATTATTCAAGTCGGTGGATGGAGTCGACCCTTCTGGTGAGCGCGTCTGGCTTGTTAAAGGAAACAAAACTAAAAGTGTTGTATTTTGGGATACTTTAACCAAATTTTTGCAATCTAGTATCATTCGCAGAATGTCTCAACCTCTCGTCACTTAACATTCCTATGCATAAAAAGAACCATGCGCAAATCAGTGCGTGGTCACCACAAGGCGTCCTCTCCGTCCATCCAAAGTCAATGGATAAGCTTTTGACACCGCTAAAGTACGATTATGATTTGGGTGAAAGTGCTTTCTCTGTTTGCGCTAATCCACATTCTCTAGCTTGCGCTTGGCTTGCTGGCTTAGGACTTTTGATTTTATGGATTAGTGGAGGTCTGCTAGAGCCCTTTCCACGCTCACTCGGTTCTAACTGAGCAACCATATTCCTTGCCTTTAAGGTAGGGAAACAAGCGCTTTTCAACTGGAATCTGTACAAAGCTGAACGCCATATCAACAACCTTCATGGAAGGAGTAAAATCCTGCCTCAGTGGCACACTGCCTCAATATAAGTGACACGCCGATGGCAACCGACGTCGGCGTGCCTCTTCAACAACCAACCACCATACCGCCTCATCTTCTGCAGAAGCCAATATTACCGCAGTTGATGACTCAACACAGCTTTAACCCAGCAGCCGTCTCGGCTCTGCTTCTTTGGTGCACCAAGTGCTGATGGGAACATCTGCCGTTGGACTTTCGCTTAACTGTGAAAACAAACAATGCTCAAATGACCCTTTACCCCACCCCGCTAAACCTTTCGATGGACCTCCACGAGACTTTGTACAGATATTTTGAAAGGAGGATCGCTTCGGGCCAGCGGGATATGCAGTGACTGATGACGACTTGTCACCTCCTGATCCCAAAGCGTGATGATGATACCTTGCTCACTTTTCTGCCTCACTTTGCAGCTCTCAGAATTTACCTTATAGGAAGAAAAAATGAAACACATGTTTGTTGTAGAGTTTAAGAAACTGGACATACAGTACATCACCTTCTTCAAAAAGGAATGCAGATCGGCGGAGGGGGAGATGGTTCAACTTGAAGGGTTCGGGCAAGGAAACATCAAACGTTTTCTGTGTTTGGTGATTGGATGAACCTAATCTGTTGAGCGTCCCGCCCATTCCAGCCAGGTTAGCAGCTCCACCTCTGTAGCCTTACTTGCGGTTCTTTCACACTAGCTTTCTTTGGTCCCATATAATGATTTATTTTTTTTCCCCATTTCTTACATTTCTACACTTTTTTATTATTATTATTATTTTTTTATTATTAATCTGACGACTGATGACGTACCAAGACTGACCTGTCACAGGCATTGTGGTCTTCCATCAGGCTGAAAAATAAAATGTACAAGTTTTTTTCTAAATCCATAATTCGCAGCAATATTTAAAGCATCAGGCCACCGACAAAGTTAACAGACAACTCAGGTTAGGTTAACAGATTGTCAGTATGTGTGAACATATTCTTGCCAACATTGTTGACTTTGGGAATTATTCTGAGTCAATTTGCCTATCTCTGTTAAGAGTAAGCAAGCCAGGAGTTTACGAACCAACCAGCTGTTTGGGACCAGAGAAAGCCAGCTAATAGTGTGAAAGCAACCTCCGCCACTATACACCATCAAAACAGATACCTCAGTCATATCCGTAATGTCTTGTTGACATCAATAGCCTTGTAAGGAACCGAACATCAACTCATCGCACACACTCTTTTGGTGGATCCCAATGTTTGGAGGTTTTGACTCCCTCTGTGGTTTTCTGGCTTTGTGCTCATTTCCGGATCATCACTCTTTTGTCCGGTGTCTGCAGCTCAGCTTCAGCGCTGCATGAACCAAACATACTACCTCTCCCTTCAGCACATAGATTCTGAATACAGTTGCTTATATTCAACGCCTTTTAAATTTAACACTAACTGAAATATTTGTCGTGTACAGTCATTATTTTCCCTGTTTGATCTCTTCAAATGCTGGATAATATTTTTTTACCTCAACATATCACAATATAAGCTTACGGATCTACAGTTAAGTCAGTGACGTTATCGTGTCAAGATTTATACGAGCGCACACCTAGCTCAAATTGTCCACTTGATGTTAGGCGGGTTGGTTCAAGCGCATCAAATTGTTTTAGTTGGCTGGATTCTCAATTCATAGTGTGCAAAGTGGGCCTGACTTTACAATCCACTTCAGACTGGAAGAAGTTTATACTAGCTGGCTGGCTGCTACCCTGCAGTGAGGAAGAAAGACTTGGGGAAGTTGTCTCAGCTGTCTCAAAAAGGGAGCCTTAAAGCCAGTATGGCTTCAAATCCTTGTCGTCTCCCCAGATGTGGCTCACATTTGTTTTAGTCAAAAGGAGATAATGTAGAGCAGTCTCAATAAAACAGAACTAAAACCAATTGAGTCAAACCAGCGTCAGATTGGAACGCAAACACATTTGAAAGTAAATGCCAGTTTAGTGCAACTGGTGGTGATTTGAAAAGTGAAAATGCTCATTTTGGCCCCAAATGTGAACGTCATGTCAAAAGGATGTTCCAAACGAATGTGCTAAGTGAATACAAACACTGCCAAGTAATATTAAGGCCACACAGGAGAAAATGTGAAGAGAGAAGTAGCAGGAATAAAGTTGTAAACTTATGAGTCATGTTGTTATCATGAATATTTAAAATTGCATTTTCACAAAGCTGTAATATTTCACCCATAGTGTTATAAGAATTAAGTTGTGATGCTGCGAGAATATCCGTAGTCATAATATTAATTTATTTGCATATAATCAAAAAATTTTTTAACATTGAATATAGTATATGTATTGCTACGGTTACTTTAACGAGTGAATGTCAAGATTTTCATTAGGACAAGGAAAGGTCCGATACCAACAGCCTCTCAATATTAATTATGCTCACCATCAAACATTTTTGGAAACGCGTTCATGCTCAGTGTTGACACTATTGATGTGGTTTTAAATATATGCAGGCACACGTATGTAAAAAAAAAAAAAACAACCTGTGATTTCTCAAATGAAATACTTGTTCTTGTAATAACAATTCTCATAATTCTGTGACTGCCCATAGTATTATTTTGCCTTTTCAGTGTTGTCGTAATAGGCGTGTACAAAGTCAACACGAGAAGTAAAGTAGGCCAGCCCACCAAAGGGGTTCCTCATCAACCCATCTGAGCCCATCGTCCAAACATCACGCGTCTCTGTCCGCTTTGCTCTTCTTGCATCGCTCTTGTTCTCCAAACATTTCATCAAGACATTGGGATCCCAGTTTAGATCACAGAAATAGAATAGTATATATATATTTTTTAATCGTTGGTGTTTTCTTTAGTTGTTGCCACTCCGAGCCGATGCGCATCAGCTTTAATCCAACCTCAGCAAACTGCCTGCTTTTCTTTCAAAACTTTGTTTGCTGCTCTCTCTCAGTTTGCAGGAAGCTTTCATAGGTGAGCAGTGAACAACACACATAGCTTTCAAACCTCACACACTCTTCTTGCATTCTATCAGCTATTAAGAGAAGTCTGCTACCGTCAGCCAATCTGCTCTCTCGGTGTAGAAATTCACGAGGTAATTCAAAAGTGTTCATTGTAGTGGCTTGTCCTCTCTCCGCCATACAGAGCATCTGGAAATTATTCACAGCGTTTCAACTTGTTCCTCATTTTATGTCACAGACACATACTAAAAGTGAATTAAATTCACTTAAATGTTTCCTCAAAAATCACTTAATGGCAATGTGTGTGTGTGTTTTTATTTTTGCAAATGTATTAATATATTCACAGCCTTTGCCCAATACTTTGTTGGTGCACCTTCAGCAGTAATCACAGGATGAAATCTTCTTGAATATGATACAAGAAGCTTGGCACAGTTTCGGCCCATTATCCTTTGTAGCACCTCTCAATCTCCAGCAGTTTAGATGCACAGCCATCTTCAGATCTCTCAGGAGATGTTTGACATTCAAGTCTGTGGTCTGGCTCGGCCATTCAAGGGCATTCACAGATTTGTCTTATGTTGTCTGAGTGGTGTGCTCAACTCATTCACTGCCAGCACAGTTAAAATGGATATTTGGCATCTATGGCAGTGAATGAGTTAAGATTGTTGTCCTGTTTGAAGGTAAACCTCCAACCCAGTCTGAGTTATTTAGGTTTTCATCCGGGATGTCTCTGTACATTGCTGCATTCATCTTCCCCTCAATCACGACTTATTATTTTTATTATTTTATTTTTCCTCAGCGGACTAGAGAATTTCTTTCATATGATCTAAAAGCCCTTCAGGTGCCTTTTGGGAAACTCCACTCTGGCTGCCATGTGCCTTTCACCAAGGACTAGTTTTCATCTACCATACCTGGCCTGATTGGAGTGCTGCAGATATGGTTGTCCTTCTGGAAGGTTCTTGCTTCACAGAGGACCAATGGAACTCTGACCCTGACTAAGCCCTTCTCCCCCAAATGCACAATTTAGACAGGTGGCCAGCTTTTGGTAGAGTCCTGCTGGTTCCAAACTTCTTCCATTAATGGAAGATGAATTATTTTTTGTACCCTTACTCAGATTTGTGTCTCAGGACAATCCTGTCTTGGAGGTTTACAGGCAATACCTTTGACTTAATGCTTGGTCACCTGTGGGACCTTATATAGTGTGTGCTTTCCCAAATCATGTCCAATCAACCTTCTTAACCACAGGATTCCAATCAAGGTGGAGTAACCTCACAAGGATGATCTGTGGAAACCTAAGCTCAACTTTGAGCTTTGTGGCAAAGGCTGTGAATACTTAAGTACATGTTTGTTTTTTTACAATTCAAAAACACACACATTGTTATACAATGTGAAGGGGGAATAATTTACAGTGTTTCATTTTGAAGTGAGACTATAACATAAAATGGAAAAAGTGAAGCGCCGTGGATATGTTCTGAATACACAGTATTCACCCAGTAGAATACCACTGAGCCAAACATGTTATTTTGTTTCAATAGCAGTTTCTTTTAACCAACTGTCACACTGTGTGATGTTTAACAGCATACAATTGCGTGGTACAGGCTGATTAGCTCTCGGAGTTCCCTTCACTCTGCTTCTGCTTGTTAGACTAATAGCCAGTCGTTGGCAAATGAAGGAGGGACATTTTATTCCTTCTCCTGGACGTGGGTATTCCATCATGCTAGCAGAGCTCCTGAAAGCCCAAGTCGCTGAGGCCATTGGGGTTTGCACTTTGTTAGTCATGCCTTCTGTCTATGATTGGTTGTTTTTTTTCAGGGATGTGGTGGTATCATTCGAGGCACAATATGGGTCCAATAAGGGGTGAATGGATTATTTCACTCATGTTCTAGTAAATGAATGAAACACTGTCAGGCCATACAGACAGTTTTAACAAGCAGAAAATTGCAAATCCCCCTTAAGATCTTAAATCCACCTATTCCACACTATTGTATTTTGTAAAGTCACGTTGGATGAATACGTTCACATTTTCAATGTGATTTCATGGGAAACATCTGAAGATGTCCCGTGGGTTGGACTGCTGTCATCCCCCACTTTTAAGTTCCCCACAAATCTGGCACCCAATTCAGACTACATACTTGTCATATGAGGTCGTCTGTGAGCTTTTGAACAATTCTGTGGATGGAGAGGCTGCATCTTGTTTTCAAGAGTGGAGAGTGGCTGAATTGTGACAGATGGCTGTGTTTCTCCGCTACCTCTTTTCAATGTAACGTGCTTGCTGGATGGCTTTCTTGCTCGCTTGCACCCTATTAAGTGAAGCCCACGGACGGGGCAAATGCAAAGACTCCCAGACGGACGCCGCACACGTCACTGTGCACTTGTTTCTCCCTCACCAGCAGTCCTTTTGCCAATGATGCACTTGTATATGGTTTTCTTAATGTCTGTATAAATGCTCCATGTCCATTTTTAACATCAGGATTTTTGAACCGATGCACATAATTGCTCAGCTCAGTTGTACCTTGGTGTGCCTACAACCTTCAGCCTTATTTTGGGACGATAGCAGGGCTTTTACGATCCGTATTTGGAGTGCTGATGTTGAAGCTGTCGTAGCGCTTCACGGCAACACTTTTGTCAGGGGAGGATATTTCTCCAATGTAGTCATATCCAACACTAACCGGAATTTAAGTATTACACAACCCAAATGATTTTGTATGAAAATGGAGACATGCTAATAAATTATCTCTTTTGATTTGTATAGTATTTGCTCAATTTCACTTCATGACAAAAATGACCAAGTTCATGTGATAAGCTCAGCGGACTTTTCTTTGTCTTTGCAAGCGGTACAGTTGTAATACACTTGCGTCCCAAGATAAGTACCAGTACCACCATGCAGTAAAACCAACCAGACCTCATTGCATCTGGGTTTTTTGTCATCATCACACAGTTGCCATGCCATCATTGTCGATGGCTCAACGGGAAGTCCTTTTATGCATACAACTCAACTGCTCTGGCTGTGTCGCAGTTTATCTTTCTTTTTTTGTGCTCTTCTCCCTGCATTTGATCCGTTGTACTTTGATTACATGCATTGTATCTAGTAAAAAATACTGATAATATTTGGAGCAAATCAGAAATAAAGCAGCTGTACATAATGATACATAACTCTGTGGCTTTTTTTAAACTGGTCTTCAAAGCATCATCGTTTGTGGAAGAGATGTAACGCAAGAGTTCATTACATTTTTAGCATTCGATATTATAAACATTTGTGCGTCAGATGTTTTGGGCTGTGCTTACTAGCACATCTGACTCACAGTTCTCATCCGTGCTGTTAGATTTGGATCACAGCTGTGGCCTTCCTGCTTGGAGTTTGAAGTTTGAATGTCCACAGGTTTCCCATTTATGTTTTACGATACGTGAAGAATGTCAGTTTAAATTTCATATGTTATCTTACTAGTCCACCACATGTATCACTAACATGATTTAATAAAAAGGTTTACAGTGCTCAACATATACTATTCAAATAACATCTATTACCTTTCAATTATTTCTATTGTGTACTGCATAATCACAAAAAAACTTACAACTGCTCACAAATGAGATTTGTCAATGAGACAACACATTTGTGTATGTTTAGAAGAAAGCCTAGTTAAACAACATTTCAGATTCAAAAAAATAACAGGAAGAAAATAACCTCAAATTCTTAAAATTATGGATATTGATCATTTATTATTTAATGATGCAGGTAGAAATCTTTAACCAGCAGAGGGTGCTCGGGTCCTAGAGTAAATTTGATTCAAGGCAATCTGGGTAGAAATATGCTGCAGAGAGGAAGAAAGTTTGGACTTTGTGGCAAGTCGTTTATCTTCCAACAGGACAATGACACAGCTGAAAACACTCAAAAATAGCTAAGAGCAACACATTGGGCTGATCTAAAATCTGCCAGCACATGTAGGCTACAAATAAACAAATTAATCCATTTCAGACCTGTGCCTGTGTGACCTGTGACATCCACCAATAATACGATTATAAAACAAAAAGTAAACTACTGAATGCTACATTTTGACTACATATTTTAAAAACTAATCGATTATTAATCATAATTTACTCCAAACATTTATGTTCAATTGTTACATACACATTTTAGCAATTTCTTAAAAGCATACCCAAAACAGTCATCTCTATTTTTGTCAGACTTAGAAACTAGATTTTCTTTTTCTCCTGTGGTTTCAGTTGTGTGCCATAACAAGCCACTTGCTTGCCACTTGCTTGCTGCACTATGTAGATTGAGTGCTGGCTATTATAGGATCTCGCTGGCTTTCACAGCTCTTAAAAAAGAGAAGCTATTAGAGTCCTGCTTGAGATAGAAAGAGCCATTTCAAGTGTTCTCACACACATTCCTGCATAATTGTTAGGAAATGCACTGGAGGCAAGCACAGACGTGAAAACACACACACAGTCACATCCAGCTCACTGTGACGCATTCACTTTTACTGGAATGTTACGGGATGTCGTAACACTGTAACAAATCAGGGTGTTCGGGGGCTGACTATGCTGCAATACTGGAAATTAAAATAATCCCTATATAAACAGATTCTTTTGTTCAGACAATTGTCTGAACAAAATAATCTTTCTATTCATTACCTAGACATGATGAATCTCATCGAAATAAAATAATCCCTGTCGTTATTAAAACGCATACTATGTTGCACACTAAATGTCTTGACCAAACCAAACAGAAGCAATAGCTGAGTTGTATGAAATATTCAGAGATAAATTGTGATGCCACTGTCAGAGAGAAATTCATGTCACAATTTGTTTTTTTTTTGTGGCTGTCATTTGCAGTGGTGAAGAACTGCCACTGAGATTCGAGGCAACTCGATTCCCAATTAAATGCTGTGGCCATCAAACCCAAAGTGCAAATGTAGTGCAGGTTTGTTGTGTCTGACATTAGGTTAGTGTTTTGAATCAAATGTCTTGTACTCATAAAAACACTTTATTAAAGGGGAAGTCAATACCAACATTTTCTTTACAATATGTTGTATGTGCCCCCACGAGTGTAAACACGGCGTTGTGATTAATATTGCGTTGGTGTAATATGAATAGAGCAGCAAAATCCACTTGTTTATATCCTTTTGCCTCTTGCTGTCAACTGAAAATTAAAATGACATCATAGCTGCTCAGGTAATGACCAATCACTTGCTTTCTGAATTTAGTCTTCTGATTTCTGCAAGCTGATCGTCGTTGTTGTTGCTTTAGCAAAGTATCCCACCCAACATATTCCCTTTGGAGACTTCATATGGAACATAGGCGTACCAAATGTACCAAATACACTATCAACATTTCTGACACATGCCTGTCAAAATGATGACCTGTTGATGACAATTATTATTTGACTGTCTTACAACTGTTTTATTGGTTCACAATTGAGTTCTGCTCCTTGGGCTATAGTCTGCTTTTTTGCGCAAGTCCTTTTTATCGTGTCTGATCTTGTGCATATTTCCGTCTCAAGTATATTCTCCCATACCGCCTTCTGACACACCCGCTTGCGCCTAACCAGGGAATGAGTGCACAAACGATTAATTGAATTCTGAGGCTGGCTATAAATCACGGGGCATGGAGTTTTTCTGAGACACGTGACGATCATTGAATTCCATGCAAAAACATATAGCACAAGAATGAAAAGACCTTATTGTCAGCCAGGTGGTACATGTGCAGCTGTGCACCTTTTCCCTCTTGTAAGAATATGACCCCCCACAACGGCCACATAACCCAAATTCACACTCCCAACAGAAAGTGCCAAACTTTATCACAAAGCTAAGTATTCTACGCAGTTCAGGTAATTAGTTCACAGCATATGCCTGTGGCCCACTTTTGGGTCCTAACCCGACAATCTAGAATCAAAACTTTAGAATTCCATTTATGTGAGTAATGTGACTCCATTGGACGCGGCGGAAATTAGAAGCTTCGCACCCTGTACAATGTACACCACCTAGCCTACACTTACTGTAGCACGCAGCACCCATGCGTGTCCTCTATTTTCACATGGTAACAATTGCCTGTTTTACACACAACCCCACAAAAATGGCCCATTAGAGCTGTAACAGGAAGCACTTAAATGGGTGGAACATTATTACAGAATCATACTTTGTGCGCCTTATTTCATTCTAAACATATGAAACACTTTTTGTGACACTTTTTGTTGGTGGTGTGCGGTGAGATACGTATTTGTGCCTCAGCTCAATGAAGACTGGGCAACATTGCCTTGTACATAATGGCTTGGTTGAAACCATCCTCACATTTCACCACGTGTGCTGTTGACACAAAATGACATAGAAAATAAAGGCTGTCTGTTTACAAAACAGGCGCTGTAAATTAAGTGCAACTCAAAGCAACCGCACGCATGCAGGCGAGTTCGTGGAGCGGGGGGGTGGGGTTAAAAAAGCAGAGGGGAGGATCATGGGACAAAAGGAGGGGGAGAAGGGGGATTGCGGTATCATTGCTGACGCACATGTGAAACACGGAGGGGAGGGAGGGAGGGATGGAAAGGAATCTATGGCTGCGATCACCAAACCTCCAGACGAGGTCAGAAAGCCACTGGCGACATGACGAATGCATTCGCACGCACGCTATTGCACACGGGACTTAAATTGCCATCAGTCAGGAATGAGGATCCTTTTAACTAAATGTGTTGGTCCAAACTTGTGATGACCGTTTCCTCATTTTGTGGGGTCTCCCTCTGTCGCCTCTCTGTTTTCATGTTGACGTCAAATGTTTGTACCCTACAGCACTGTATGAATTAGTGTATTTACACACACGCGTGTAGTCGATATGTGTCCAGAGGCCATGTATGGGTGGTGTGCGTGCGCTGGACATTGGGACCGTGGGAATGCGGTGAAGGATTTTTGTGGTATTTTTAATGTTTGTTATTAAATATTACCGCAAGGGACCGAGAGTAAACCCCAGACACTCCTCCGCTGCCTCCGCCTCGCTAGCTGACTCCCACATCTTCAAACAACAATGAAACCAAAAAGACTTGCCAATTGGTTTGCATAAAAATGACACGAGAGCAAAAGGCCAAATAAACTTAGTGCGGATTTAAATAGCCACATTTTTTTTAATCGTTTAAAAGAAGACAAAGAAGGTTCTAAAAATGTCCTAGGTGTTAGTGAGGAATTAGAGGAATTTGCAGGCACTAGGAAATGTAGTGGAATAGTGGTTAGTAGTTCTGCCTCACACTTCTGAGATTCGAGATTCAAATCTCAGATCAGGCCTGCTTGAGTTTGCATCTTCTCCAATTGCATCCAATCAACAGGGCAAAAAAGAATTTCTGATATTTTGAAGCGATATAAAGAAGACGACAGATGTTATTTTATGGGTGATCACTGGTGGAGCTAGGATTTTTTTCTTGGGTGGGCATGAGGGGGCCAAGCATATTTCAGGGTGTCCACAAAACAATTTTATATATATAAAAAACCTCTAAAATTCTCTGCCAGCCCAGTACAAAGTGATGTTTGATGTATTTTCCTCATCAATGGCAGTGAATGAGTTAATCTGTTTTTTTTGTTTTGTTTTTTATAAAAAGCTCTGCCTCACTTGTATGGATTTATGTTCTGTGTTGTGACTCTGCATTCCTCTGGCTGCAGTTGAACTTGTCTGGCATTGTTACAGTGGTTTGTGGAGAGGGTTCAGGATGGAGGATTCATACCATAGTCAAATCTTTTTTGGGACTTTGATACAGAACTTATTTTCTTTCAAGCGCTCTCACTATCTCAAACCAGTTGGTGACATTCCTATTTGTGGGTTTCTATGTTTTTATTTGCAAACTAATTGTCTCGGATTAGGTGACGACTAGTGAACATAGTTGACACAAACCTAATCTCACAAAACCATTGTCACAAAACAAAAACAACATAAAATAAATCTGAGCTAACTCTCTTGAGCGTCATCTGGCCAGTCAAAGTTTGTGTTGATGTTTATTCTCTGTCAAGACACACTGGAGAGCAAGCAGCTCAGAGATCATATAAACAGGAAGCCATAAGTACGCTCCAGGAAGTTCTACTTTTAGTGTTTTTATTTATCTTCTGGTATTGACTGATGGTAAAATGCCAATGATATCAAAAGTAATCTTTTGGGGCCAGATACAATTTATGCCAACTAATACCATGCCAAGAAATTGAAGTGTTCATTTTGTGTAAATGTCAAGAACAGATTAATTTGTGACACAAGCACAACAACCACAACAAACGTTGGTTTATTTAAACTTGCAGTGATCTCATTTGTTTTCCAGCACTGTATATACTATACGGCTACATATACATACTCCCAATGTTGTCGATATACTGGACATGAATCTCCCCATTTGGTCTCTCATTTAGTTTTTATTCCCTTAATTACATTCTTCAGACTTTTTTCCTTCCTGTTTGGGATCCATGTCTTCAGCATTCTGTCTCTCTCGCTCCTTTTTTCCCTCAAGAAGCACGCAAGAGCACAATTGTGAGCTTTTCCGTACAAAGCAGTCAGATTTATCCTTGTGGCTTTCCAAACGTTTATTTTCGGCTCTCTGCAAGGACAACACATCTTGCGGTAAAAAGTGAGCGTGCCCACAACGGGTGCTTTCCCTGTGGGGATCATCGACTGCCTGCGTAAAAATAGGAATGTCTTTTCTGGGATGGGTGAGTTCCTCTTGTGGGTGCTGTTCTCGCTTTCTCTCAGGAGCACAGCAGGCCAACTGACCGGTGCCACTGTCAATCTTTTTACTCTTTTGTTTATTTTTGCCCTTGTGTTTTCTGAAATATCCAGCCAATGGCACTCATCAAAACCCTGGAGTTGTAGCAATTTTAGAACAGCTACTACATCTACTCATTTTTAAAATATTATGTTTTATAGTTTGATTATTTTTTGTATCAAATCAAATCCTCCATTCCTCTTTCACCAGGAAAAAGCCTGATTCTAACAAATATTTTTCCATTCCTGAGTAATCTGTAATCAGTAAATAGATGAAAAAATTCAACCGCCTTGCCCCAAATCTGGATTTTCTTTTTTGTGTGTGTGTAAACAAAGCAGTTCAGAGATTTTGCGCTAATAATATTGTGCAATAATAATTCTCATGTTGGTCACAATACAATATAGGAAGGCATATATATATATATATATATATATATATATATATAGATAGATAGATAGATAGATAGATAGATAGATAGATAGATAGATAGATAGATAGATAGATAGATAGATAGATAGATAGATAGATAGATAGATAGATAGATAGATAGATATACACACATACATACATACATACATACATACAAAATTATATATACATATGTATATATGTATATATAATTGTGTATGTATGTATAAATGCATGTATATATGCATACATGTAGCCTATATTGCATGATTTACACCTAGGTTTTAGTAAGTGAGTATCGCTGTGATGAGGCTGGCATCTACTGTGGGAAAGGGACTCAACGGCATTTTGTCTGGTTTGCTTCAGGGCTGCTTATACAGTACAAGCTCTGTACTATGTACAGGGGATAGGGACAGAGCCCTGACATTAATAATGAAAACCACAAAGGATTGTAATTGTCTATAGATATCACAGGATTAAGCACTTTTTTATGAGACAAGGCTAAGGCTAAAGGCTAAATGACCTCCTCCCCTCAGCTCAGATAGTCCCTTGGCCCCCGTAGAGGTGAGTGGCAAAGCACTTTTTTTCAGTTTGCCAAAACAATCTATTTATTAGATGCAGTTTTGTCACTGATATTAATATAAACACATAAGGGGGAGATGCCCAGGCTGGCCCACCAATATACCATCGACCATCCTGGGTCACCATGGCAATAATATGAAATCTGTAGGGTTGGAGGTGGGTCTTAAAACTGTCTACACAAAAGAAATATTCTAAAAATGATGATTCCTCTGTGTTGGCAGTTTTAAAGGTTAATACATAGAATTCAAACCATGTCTCCAGAAACGAACCCTGTTAAGATTTGTTTTCCTTTTTTTTTATTTTTTATTACAGAATGGCTGTACTGGCTGTAAAGATTTTTGTTCTCTGCTATAGACCATAACTCCAGCTTGTAAATTCAGCTTTTTCAATTCAAAAGGGTCCAGAAATGCATTTGGGAATAATAGGACAGTGTGATGTCGCAGGTGCTATTTGACCTCTGCCTCTCACTCATACCAAGTGATTTAAGGGAGTTATCACACAGGATGAGAAAATATCAGGAATAAGTTTGAATGACAGTGACTCTTTCTAGACTGAAAAAACAACTTGGACACTCATGAAAGCCAAAACATCCAAATCTATGGATGACAAGTGGTTCAAAGGTGACCAACACTCTAGAATAGGTTCAATCTATGTGCTGCCACCCAGACTAAAGTGGCACATTTGCTTTGTATCTTAAATGCATACAAACTGGAACCCGTGGTTCACAATGTGGGTGCTGAGTGTGTTATTTTTTTTAGACTGCCTGTGAGAGTTAAAAATGGAATGTTTCAGCTACATAAAACACTTCCTGTTTTGACGACTTCCTCGCTGAGCCGTCGCCTCAACAAAATAGTCCCAGAGCCCCACAACAGTCTGACTGACACAGGAGAAAAAAAAAAAAAAAGTCTTTCTGTTCAAATAATTCCACACATTGCAGCGCGGTAGCACATTTTCTTCATGTTATTCTTGAATTTTATCGTCCCCAACAGATTACTCGGTTGTGTGTGCAGAATGAAGGATTTCCTTATGTGTGCAGCATTTCTTTTGTATTGTTAGTGCAACTTGAGTAGTTTCTAACAATTCATGTGAATTGTGATCCAAAACACTGGTGACACTGATTTAAAACTTGAAAACAAGCACAAGAAGAATGTTCTGATATGACCTCCTCAATTGTGGAATCTGCTGTGCAAACAAAATGTAAAATGAAAACAGTTCATTTAGTATATTCGCAACACTGATCTTTTGTTTTGATTGCTAATTTAGGAGGTTGATTTGATCCTGAACAGAAGATGTCTAGTGTGTGTGTACAGTTGTACAGTTTGAATGTATTTTTTTTTAAAACACACACACACGCACAGGCGCACGCACGCACGCACACACACAAAGCATAATGCAAAAGAGGCAATTCACCCAATAGTAGTGAGTCAATACTGAGGTGTAACCAATGTAAATACCGTTGTGTATATATATTTTTTCAGTTTCTGACACTTTTGCAATATGGGTCAAATTGACTCAGCGACATTACTGCCATTCCTCCCGAGAAAGGAGCATAGCCGTTGGGTTAATAAGTGAGGTACGTGAGTAAATAATGTCAGCCACAACCCCTCCTTCACTTTATACTGTTTGTCCGCCCACACATTCCACTTCTTGCTTTTTCATTCCATCTCTCTAATCCCCGCAGCTGTTGCTGTTACTTGCACTCTGGCCTCCTTCGGACAAAACCCGTACGTGTGTCTTTGTGGGAAAGTCACATGGGGAAAAGCTCTATTTTGGGTGAAGAATTTTGGGCGAGATTGGGGTGAGCAGTGTGAGTGGCTGAATGAGAGTCTGGGGAATGAATTGGTGAATTCCTGTTGACTTGTCCCATTTTGGGAATAGCTCCCGCACAGTCTTTCAGACCCATTGTTTTCCCCATTCACCTCCTTCCTATATCCATCCATCCTCACGTCCTCGCAAAATACGCGCTGGCTCTGCATTCGGATATCACAAATCTATCAGCCACATCTGGCTCCATCATGTGCAAGTGAGACGATTGTCTGCAAAGAATAGCTCTATAATAAGAGTGAGGGCCAAAAAGTGGCTTAGTTGTTCAAAGTTATTTATGTACTGTATGTTATTGATGCACAGTATTATTTAAAGCGACAATAGATAATGACTTGATGATACACTCCCTACTGATAAAGAGAATGATCATGCGTGGTGATACAAATCACCTACTTAAGCCGTCAGTCATATTGGTGGCCCAGCCAGAACACTTTGCAAGTTGCGTTAGCACTATCATCCAATACTTCATCAAGTCCCATAGAAACAACTGCACAAGATTTCAGGATTTTTGTACGTTTACTTTTAATTATGGGTGAAGTGACACAGAAAATAACCGTTCGAGCACTATTTTGGTGCCTCTTACCCCCCCCTTTACCGTTCTCTTTCTTTTTGAACCAAACCAGAAACGGACCCATTTGATTTAATTGTATGTTGTTCAGTGAATACTTCCAGTCTGTGGGGTGCTGTTTGGCACACATGCTTGGTTTTTGTGTCAGTCAGAAAAAATAATGATAGAAAAAAAAGACAATAAGCAGAGTCTCACTATAACTTTCACAAGGGTAAAACATTTGTCACGGAAGGGCACATCCAGTTTTGGGTCAGGTCCATTTAAATGTGACCAAAGAATGTGTTTTACTGACAAATGTATGCGGTTTGCACATTTTGTGGGGCAGCCGGTTTGGTTCTTGAAGTAATCACCCTGACAGATCTGAGCCAAGTACAGGGGAAGGTCTGAATTCAAACATCCCTGAGGTTGTACACGACACACTGTCCCATAAAAGCTCAGGGTTCGAACTAAGGGTGTGTTGTGCACGCGGTGGACTGGAGGCTGTAAATTTGGCCGACGGTACGTTTAGAAAATACCGACCAATTGCAATAATGCTTGTTAATGCCATCAGTATATATACCTTCGTGCAAAAATGGCGATAAGAACCTCTGACCACAAAGCTGGATCAATGTTTGAACCTGCTAGTTCAAAAATGATGCATTCACCCAGCCACCCAATTTTCCATCCTGCTCAGGAACTATAGTGGAAATGGCAAGCTACTAGCACTAGTTAAACATTTATAGTCCTTTGCCAAGTATAAACAAGACTATACAGCCAATTTCAAAATACTTTCATTATAATTGTTATCACTTGAGTTTATATCATGATATGCCTGAAGAGATTGAATTTCAGGCCATATGTCCCAGCCCAAGTTTGAATATTTTCTCAATTATTAAATTAAACCAACTATACACAGTATAGTGAAAGAGCATTTAAAAGCACCTGTGTCAAACTTGTTTTCACCTCCGCCTCAATTGAGTTCGGAATGCTTTCAGTGGGCCAGTTATAACTGTGAAAGGGAAAATAAGAACATTTTATGGTGCTCAAAGCTCTTGACAAAGCCTCACATTCAGCCAGTCATGCACACATTCATACCGGCAGCTGCTGCCCTGGAAGGCGCTGTCAGGCCCGCTGGGAGCAAACCAGGGTTCAGTGTCTTGACCTTTCGGGCACTAGAAAACATGCTGGGACAACTGAGCCCCAGCCGTGCAGATTTTCTGCCAGTCTTTCACGTACAGTAAATGCTTTTCATGTTCTCTATCATTGTCCTTGCTAATCAGATAAACCACATCTGTGGGTTAATAAAATTTGCTTCTGCTGTATCGCTTCGGTTTTGAAGAATTTGTGATAGAAGGATTACAGTTGGTGAAAGAGGCTCAGATAACTGTTGTTGTTCTTCATCCTTGGTTACATTTATTAGGTGAGTGACATTTCATATTCTGGAGGTAGTCCAGAACAGAGTTACTTCTTCCGCGATGTAATTCCGAGTTTGAAGGGTAAATGTGTTAACCATTTTTAAAAAGCTGTTTGGAAAGATAGTCACCATAACACATGTGCTTAATCTGTATTAAGCATGGGATTTTAGTGCACTTTTAGTTTCAGTCTTTATCTGGTTGCCTGGTGGAAATATTTTACAGCTAAATCATGAGAAAATTGCTCGCAGATTTGGAGCTTTACATCAGTCTTCATGTCTCTGTTTACAACTCCCACAGGTGCTGTCACGGTGACCACACAACCACTACAGTACTTGATGTCATTTTAATCAAAGCAATAAAAAATCACGTCTCTTCCCAGATGGTTTCGGACCTCGGAAATGGATCCATATTACATGTACACACTTGGTTCAAAGTCTTCCTTTAAGAAGCTCCTGCTTAAACGTGAGATCATTGTTTTCAAGTTTTACATGTGAAAAAGAACTCTCATCCACAATCACATCATCAGGAAAGAACTACATATTTATAGATATGTTTTAATAATTTTGACAGATATATGGTTTCCCCCATGAGTTACACGGTTGCTCAAATACTTAAGACATTGTTTCTGGATTTTCACCTATTGCGGGTGACTCTGGAGCGTATCACTGTACCCCCAAATGTCAGAAGTCACATGTCGTAATGGTACAGTAAATAAAATGACATTGTTTTTATTTTAAAAAAAAGTTACTTTATGAGACTAGTTATAGTCTAGAAAAAAGTCTTAAAATGAAAATCATGATCAAAGCCAGTTCTAATGTTAAAAGAATAAAGTTGTATTTTTACAGGCTAAAGTCCTAAGTTTAGTTTAACGAGGAGAAGAGAGCTCCAAAAACCAAACTTTACTCTTGTAGTGTCACACTTTTTTGTATATATATAAGATGCTGTCAGTCTCTTCAAAATAGGACTAAATTCTCAAAAATATGCTTTATCAATGCAGCAAGGATTTATGTGATGATACATCACAATCGCAGAGCGCTAAGCTAATGTGGAAAGTGGTAATGTGTTTATTTACATACAAAATGTGGAAATTGATTTTTTCTTTTTTAAATGATGACATAATTAATAACATGCAAATTATTTTTGCTGACCCACAAATTACAGCTCATTATCCCTACTTGCATGGTGAGCCACTTGTCTGCAAAGTAAAATCCCCAAGACCCCCATCTTTGTTGGCTACTTAGGGAGGAAAACAATAAAAGGCGCTGTTTCGCATTTGCCATGGGTTTTGAATTAATGACGTTTGTGTTTCTTGTTTAAAGATGATGTCCACACGCAGCGCTGTGCGTGTTTACTGAACCCACTGGGTGAGTTACGTGCTGTTCAGCTTTGATGTCGCGCCAGTTACGCGGCTCGTGCAGCTATCGGCGTCAAGCCTACGCACACGCGGGCAAACAGAAAGGTTTGGTCAAAACGTTGCTATCGTAAAGGTGTTTAAAGCTACCCAGCGGCACTGAGGCAAGGGAAGAATTTATTTGAGTGAACAATTCACCTGAAACACACAGTCGGTTTGAATGGAGGTATTCATTGTGGTTGCCATTCATTTCACAGAAGCAAAGTTAAAATATTGGAGTTGTTTTAGGCCCGGCTTACTTAATGAAGCCCTCTTTCAGCAAGAAGATGACAAAACAAAGGTAGGAAGTGAGCGAGTGCTGTGTAACCAGGGGAGTATCTATAACGTTAACATTCCTTAAGTAGGCCAAGTAGAGAAGAGGTTCCCAGCTTTTTGCTTCAACCCACAAAACAGCAGCAGCTGCTGGCATCAAGGGGTCTGGACCCCAGACTGTCCCAGCCTTCCTCCTCTTTGTATTCTCCTTTCCCACCCTTGTTCTTGGTTTCACTGTTATTCACCTTCACTTCAACCACTTGAACATATCATTTCCTGGCAGCACAAATTTATATGAATGGCGCACTTTCTCGCAATAAAACTTTGAACGTTCCGTCTTGCCTTTCTATTGTGTTTGTTTACAGTGGCTCTTCACTTTGTTTACATTTGGGTTCCACTTCAGTGGCCAACAGAGGAAGTTTCCACCCTTTCATGGGATTAATCATTGAGTCACCGGTGGACCTGGCAACGTCAGTTCTTGACAGATGATTTTGCGCTTACTGAACGGCAGCACGAAAGAAAATCTCACTCCAGATTTATTACCATTCATTTTATGCATATTTCTAACTCGGTAGTTTATGCATTTGAATTTATATGTAGCTCATAGCAGTGGTGGGTGGTGCTTTTTGGACCCGGAGACTTAAGTGGCCTATTCCACCCCTCGATACCACCTTGGCAGATGACATTGACATGACAACACATGAGGTCAAATCTAATTGCCCCTCCCCCCCAAAAGGAACATGCCCACTAATGGAAGTCACGCAGCCCAGAGAATTGCTGTAAAATGACAATAGGCTGTTGAAAATAAATGTATACAATTTAATTGATCTTGTGAATGAGTAAATGTGGAGATCAGTGCTTGTGATAGTTTTGCAGCCATCAGCAGGGAAGAACACCTTTTCTGACAAGCATTTTGTGAAAAGAAAATATGTCAAGCAGAATGGTGACAATTGTGAGTGACATTAAAAGGTTGGATTTCAGTTTCCAAATATAAAAGTGAGGATGAGTTAATACCAGCATATCATAATTCACATTTTCCAATGTTTGTATGCAAAAAAAGCTGTGGACCACTCACCTTACACAGTTAGAGACCTAAACGGAACTTCGAGTCGAAACAGGCGCAGAGTGGGCGGACATCTGCCTTTATTGGACAGAGGAAAAAGAAAGAGAGAAAGATGAGCAAAGCAGATTTTTAAGAAATAATTATAATTTTAGCTGTGTTGTTCAGTTGATGGCTGCTACAATTATGTTTTATATATCAAGAAGAGCATTGTGTTCCACAAAGTCATAGAAAAAGCTCTACTTAATATTTTTAATTAGAAGCTTTTCCGGCATTTTGAAAAATTCATATCCAGTGAGTACCCCGACTTACAGTAATTACAAAATGCCACCAAAGTCTAATTAAAACAGATTAATTAGACCTTGCACACTTCACAAAGGTTATCGATACGATTTAGTGAACATTTGTAGCAGGATATATCAACCATCTAGCTGTCTGATTTAAGGATTCTTCCGAGCGAATGGTTAAGACGGTCTCCGTGTTTTCCTGCCAGCAGGCTTGATTAGTGAGGCTGAGCAGATGAGCCCGGTAACCAAAACAGAGGAGGAGACGTGGAAACACACAACAAATCATCCCAACACACTA
Source organism: Syngnathus acus (assembly GCF_901709675.1). Lineage (NCBI taxonomy): Eukaryota > Metazoa > Chordata > Actinopteri > Syngnathiformes > Syngnathidae > Syngnathus > Syngnathus acus. Next base: position 8,865,653 of record NC_051088.1, on the reverse strand, counting down.
ATCATTGTGTACAAGCATGACATATTTCCATGTGTCAATGCGAGACAGTAAGTGTGAGCTGGAGTTCAGTCAAAGTCAACGACTAAAAAAAGTCCATGATGGTTTAAATGTGCGTCTTTGCGGTCACAAGTTCTTTTAATAACTGGAAGGTAACTACTTGAAAGGACGTATCTGGACTGCGTGCGTGTATGTCTTCATTGTTATGTTTTGCCACAATGAGACTCAGATGTGCTTAACACATCTGATAAACAAACTTTATTACGCACAACCAGTGGGAAAGTGCGCAGATCTGACATCTTGCTCCAAATGAAAGCAAGGGGGCTTCATGGTAACATTGCAGCCAAATGAGAATCTTCTGTCTTGCGCTGTGAGACCCACCCAGTATGACATATTGCTATCGTTTGTGTTCTCATGGGACGCGCCAGAAGCGGGCCTGCAAACGATTTCAAAGTTCTCATGACAGAGTGGAACCAACAAGAGAGTTTGGTTTTATTGTCATCATACAAAACTGATGTGTCTCTGCATTTTGGATCTCCACCCCACATTCTGATGACCTTTCGTACTCGTGCGTAATTTCCTTTGGATAATTTCAATATCTGAACCGGGCACAGTAAAATGGAAAACAAAATTCAGCGCTCAGTAAGGGTGGTCATAATAAATTATTACAGCAATTTTTAATATTTAGAAATTGTGTCAGCCATGGGGAATTTCAATCTAATGTTCAATGAGCTTGTGCTGTGGAGACGCAACCACAATGCAAATTCAGACACAACTCGTTTGTTGCCTTAGATGTTGCCATAGAAATGGGCCTCAAATGCTTCATAACAAACAGAATTAGCATTGGAAATGTAAATCTAGATTTTGTCATCAATTTATGCAAATGTACAAAGCTCACCGTGTCATAGGAAGCAAGTTATTTTATTATGGGGCATCAAAACTGCCAAAATCAAAAATATGAGAAAGTGAAAATAAAAACACATTTAAAATAACTATATTTGAAAAAATAAATCAACAAATAATATAAATTGAGGTTTGATTGTCTTTATATATTCATTTTTTATTTTGATATTTATTTTAAAATATTTGTAATTTATTTTAATTTATTAACCTTTCATTTTATAGTATACATTTGTTGTTTTTATTTCCCTGTATTTTTAAATGTAAATTTTTAGTTATATTTTATATATTCTTGCTTTAACTTTCTAGTATTTATTTATGATTTTGGCAGTTTTCATCCCCCAATGCATTCTCTATATGTCATACAGTGTATTACAAATGCAACTCTGTCACATGTTTTGATGTGAGAAAGTCATCTGTGGTTTTCATTTTAAAGTCATGACTTCATGGCAAAGAAAATAATTGGGTCGAAGAAATGCTTAAATGACATCATTCATTCATTATGTTTTGGCAGTAATGTCACTAATTATGTTGCCTATGTACTGGATACATTTATGATGTAAATCTAAAGCTCAATTCATCAGTTTGTGCTATTTGTACTTTGAAACTTGTAAAATTAAGCAAATTCTAAAGGACAAAGCATTATAAAGTAGTTGAATGTAATTCATGTCCAAGTTGTAACCGTTTGGGGGTCCAAAAAAGTTTGTTTATAAGTTAGATATTTTCATAAATATTCAGTCAATTCACCATTTTTCTGCCCAAACTTTGGATTGGCATTAATAATCAGCCCAAATATATCGACATTAGCTTCAGAGGGCTCATATGTTCACAATTTTGTGAGTCTTCACTGTAGTAAAGTGAAACGGGCAGTGTAGCAGACGTTTTAGGGACAGGACCAGCAGTCAATGATGATAACATGTTGCTATACTCCTCCATCATGGGCAAATAGAAAGTGAATGGAGTCCATCGTACGGTTTGTTCATTGAGACAAAAATACTAGTTAGTAGGTTACAGACTGATAAATGGTGAAGGCGTGCACAGTCAGTTTACACACACGCACGCACACACACACAGCAGGATTGACCTAGCGAGGGAGGAAATTGAGTTAGCAGGGGTGTAATGCAGCTCCTTGTGTGTGCAATCAGAGCAGGCTTACAATACATACGGCCATTGTGAGGTGGATCTCAGAGAGCCGTTTGGGGAGGCTGCCCCCCTATCACTAGATATGATTAATGCTGGGGAGAATTTGTGGGTGGTGGTGGTGGTGAGACTTGCGTGGGAGTCGAGGCTGACGGGTTGTGCCGGGAATGTGTGTAGGGAATATGACAAGAATTTCTTCTATTTTCTCAATTTTTCACTCTAAACTCATATTGCAATTCTGTGTAAAAAGTCTAATATTATCAGAATGCTGAATAAAAGCTGCCATCACACTCAGCAATGGTAGACCCTTTGTGATTCAAACGCTCGAACAAAACTCTTGAGGGCAAAAGGTGGGGACTACACCAACGTTAAACTCATGTCTAGTAGTTGGGCTGCAAAAATATCACTCTGCGAGCCACAAATGGCCCGCAGGCTACGAGTTTGAGACCTTTCTTCTCTCCAGTATTTCCATCAATTGTGTTTTCCACCCCCCTCATCTCTGCTCTTCTACCTTAACGCACATGCCGGTCAGACGCACACAGCCTGTGTTAGTGATACTCTGACACAACATCTGTCTGTGTGTGTGTGTGTGTGTGTGTGTGTGTGTGTAAGAGAAAGTGAGAGAGTCCACAAGTCCACTCTGTGGGGTTAATCGCATTCTCTCTTTCTCTTGCTCTACCTCAATTTCTCCCTCCCTCTTACTGCCTTTTGTTGCAGCCCCTTACTTTCTCAACATTTGGACAGAGAGGACTGATGCCGTGCACGTGTGCATATATGTACAATACATGTATATGTGTATAGTTTGGGTGTCCCTTCTCACCTCTGAGGAGCTCCATGGACTGAAGTGTACTGGGATACGGACTGATGGGACCTTCATGTTGAATGACCGCACCACACACTGGTAAGGCAACTGGACAGCGATTGACCTTGAGTGTGTTTTGGGTGGAGACCATTTTAATGCAACAGTTTGTTTGGCGTCTTCCACTTGGCAGAGCTCAACTGACATCTTTTTTTGGTCAAAGGCGTCTATATACACCCCTGGCATCTTTCACTCGTCTTCTCCCCTTCATTCGTGTGTTGCCTCTCACCCCACCCCACAGTCTCTCCCTCTCTCTACCCCGGTCAAAGTTACTCAAGTTACTGGCTTCCTCCTGTTGTTTTGAGCCCTGTGGTTTTATCCACAGAGCTCTGAGGGCGCTCCCACGCTCTCCAAAAGAGAAAGAAAGGAAGGAAAAACAGTAACTATTTAAGAGCCTCAAAAGTAGTGGGAGAAGAATGCTTGGTTTCATACCCGGTCGCCACATGCTCACATTTAAGACTGCATGCCTGCTTTGTCACTTTTTTGTTTGTTGTACACATTGCCCCCCCACCCCCCACCCCTTTCTTCTAAGAGGTATTAGGGTGGCCGAGGTGGTGAGAAAATTGGAAACAGAGCCACCCACAGTGGAACTGAGTCAGCTCAATATTTAGTGGTGTGTTTACTTTGGAAATGGCAGAAATTAGACGAGCAATGTGTGTGTGTGGGGGGGGGGGGGGAACGAAGGGGTCAAATGGGTCCTGAGAAAAACAGAAAACAATGCATTTATGCTAGTATTTGTTTGAAGCCTTGCAAAAATGTTTTCTGTTCTTCTTGCTAGAAGTGGGAAATGACGAGAAGCCAGAGGCTGTTTATAAAGGGAGGGAGCGGATTGTGTCCATCTGGGACAATCCTAGCTCAAAGCTTCCTCACCCTGAGCCCAAAAATCTGTCCCCCTCTGCCCCTCCCTCCCTCTCCCTCACTCTCTCCCACCATTGTCCCTTCATCAGGTGCATCTGGACACATTTGGATTGCAACCTGCAAACCTTGCTCAATCTTGCTTTGCACCTGTTGTCTGTTAGCCAGCATGTAACATACAGTCACTGAAAAAAAAGGACTCTTTCCACTTCACGGAACTTACGAGGCATCTCACTGATCAACTTGATGTTGACAAATTTCCATCGGTCGAACTGTACTACCTTTTCCCGTGTCATACTCCGACCATTTGGTACTTGGGCTTTCAGTGTGGACTTTAATCTACCTTTTAATAGCGCCACTACTTAATTAGCAAATGTAAAGCTGTGATAATAAATTAATCAATTGACAATTGTTAATCAAATCAATCGACTACGACCCTTGTGAGGATAAGCGCTTTAGAAATCGGATGGATTACAGCAGCGCGATTCAATTGGTGGCTAATAACTGCTATTTTAATTTTCACATTGTCCTGTCATCAGTGACCATCCTCATTCTTGAATTATCAATTGGAATCTTATCAATTATTGGTGTGGAGTCATGTGATCTCACTATTTAGCTAATTTTCATTTATCAAGGCTGCTTGACCGCCCTCCCTCTCGTATCCCTCGCTCCCTCCCTCCCTCCCTCTTGGTCTTCCTCCTGATGCGTTGGCTCTGTAACCAGTGATAAGAGACAGCGATGGCAGCACTTCCTCTCACCACAGGAAGCAGGAAGTGTAGATTTCGACTGCAGCCTATCTGAGCAAACCCTGTGCTGGGTCCACTGGGATCATTATCACTTCCCCATATGTGTGCACACTTAAATGCAACCCACCGCCAGCCCACTCCACACGCATGCACGCATGCACGCACGCACGCACGCACGCACGCACGCACACACTGGGGTTGTTTGTGTCACCTGTCTGCATACAAGAATGCCGCTATATTACTTTGCTAATCTGCCGGATGGTAAGCCACCTGGGAACCAGCAAACCCTGTGTCACTTTGACCTCTGGGTTAGCCAGCAGGTCAAAGGATGATTGGCTAATTATTCCCCTAATCATGGCAAATGTTTGGTTATCTTCTGCTATGGCCACGCAGGTCGGGGTGGGCGCTGTTGAGCTTAAAAAAAACACAAACAACCATTCATCACTTAATGAATTCCAGTAACACCCAGGGGGGAGGGTCGGGTGGGAGAGAGGGACAGAAGCTGACAAGAAGACGATGTGGAAGAGACAAAGGGTGTCTAGGACTTTTCTTTTGTGCACTTCTTGTTCTCTCAACAGTTTTGGATATTGGGGAAGTAGTATTAAAAAAAAAAAAAATGTGAGTAAGAAAAATGAGTGCTTTAACAAAATCTAACGAAATGAAATGTCATTCTACTGTGAAACTAAAGTCCGGTTCACAGTCAAGATAATCTGAATGATTTTAGTCCCGATTCTCCCGTTCCGACAATCGTGGGTAAACCCGATTCGCATAATGGCTTCAAAGATAATCTTAGCAGATAATTCTGCCGTGTGTGGTGCTCAGACTATGCTTGGCCACTCGGGCGTACGTCCAACCTCAAACATGTTGAATTTCTTTTGGCCCGACTTCTCACCTCCGAGGACGAATAGTTACACAGCTGTTAGACAGTGACATGCAGCCAATCCGACAGCGAAGTGACAAGCGCGGTGGGGAATCCAGAATCGTGGTTGCAATCACGGCACAACAGAAAGTCCATGCTTGTACCGTATCCACTCCTCGTCTTTTCTTTTTATGACACTTTCTACTAAGAACAAAGCAAAAACAATCACTTCTTGGTTTGTTTGTTTTTTGTTTGTTTGTTTGTTTGTTTGCTTGTTTGTTTGTTTGTTTGTTTGCTTGCTCTGAAGTCCTGTTCAATATTAATCTATTGCCGCACAGAAATAAAGTCAGTCTTTCAGGTATTGTAGTTTATGTTCTGTTAATACACAATGCTAAGTGACCTTTTTCACTCTACTAATACTTCATCCATCCGTCCATTCTCTGCACTGCTTATCCTTCATATATGTAAATAACTAAAAGTAAAACTATGCTTTAAAGATAGTTTTGTTTATGGTGGGCTGGAAATGACAAAAATAGTATGGAGGATACAAAGAGAAGGAAGACTTGGACAAAGGCAAAGCGGAAAAACACGCTGCCCAGTGAAATAAACCTGACTGATAGAAGAGAGAAAATCACAAAGGGCTATTGCTGAATCACAAGAAAATGAGATTTGAAGCGATTAGGAATCATTGAAGATGTGAGCGTAAACTCTGAGCAGGTCACGGGTCAAGAGGGGTGAGCAGGTCAGAGTGGGCCCAGCAGCTCTACTTAGAACAGGATATCCTGCGAGGAAAGCCCATCTGTCTCCCTCTTACGCACTCTCGTTCTGCCTCTTAATGTCGCGCAGAGGGCACGGCAGAGAGGCGAGGTGTAGCCTTTCACTGCCAACACCAGTGAAAACACAAGCTGAGAAACTCTACTGTCATCAATCATCAGTGACAGAAACCGACGGACGTAATGTGCACTTGGTGTCCCTTTATGCAGCGGGCTAAGGTGGCCGTGCCATACTTCTAGCGCTTCCCGCGCTGCGGCTTGTTGCGGCAAATCACTTTAGCGGCCAAGATAAATTTCCTCGCTGGGACAACAAAGTAAGCGTATCTTATCTCGGGCAGGCAGACGGCGTGCACTCGCTCTGTAGCGTCCCGCTCGCGGTGGAAAAATACAATCATAGACCGCATGCCATACGAACAGTACAAAAAACTGTGTCCATTGCTTTACATAAAGTGCAAGACATCAATACAACATACTATATTTGTTTCTTTAAAATACTACACTACATTAGAGATTCGACTGTCTTATGTGTATTTAAAAATGAACCTTCAGCCCCTGATTATTCATTCAAAGAGTCTAGTGGGCTTGGCTGACATTTTCTTTTTACAAATTATTTCCTTTGGAGTATGAAACAGGTAGGATTGGGCCCTCTGAATTCTGCCTAGCAACAAGTGGCAAGAGACGTTACATGGAAAAAGAATCTGAACAATTTGGACCATACATACATACATACATACATACATACATACGTACGTACATACATACATACATACATACATACATACATACATACATACATACATACATACATACATACATACATACATACATACATACGTACATACATACATACATACATACATACGTACGTACATACATACGTACGTACAAACATACATACGTACAAACATACATACATACATACATACTAACACTGTTTAAAAAAAGTTGAGTGAAGTCAAAATTCAACAAACTTTGATAACATTTTAAGTTGCGAAACAATATATTTTAAGTTTTGGTAATATAAAAATGGTCTTTCCCGCAAAGATTTAAGAGTTTACGGAAATTCTCATTTTTATTGTCCCACAATTTATTTCTCGTAAACGTTTGGGGGCTTCTTAAAATAAATTTCATAAACCCTAAGCCCAACTTTCAGATACAGCAAACTTGTTTAAGCAACTAAATAACAGATACCGAATACATTGTCACAAGATCTTCTACAGACCATGAATTTGAAATTATTCGATTAAATTACCTTTTACTGGGAATCTGCCAACATTCATTATGAGAGCAGCCCTTATTTCTAGACTCAATTCTTTCATCCTTGTCTTTGATTTTTTAGTAGGTGATGGTTGCCGGATGGGAACATTCTCTGCTGTTTTTTTCCCCCAGCTGATTGTTTACAGCAATGTGGAGAGAGCGATGAACTGGCGGTGAATGATGGCTAACGAAAGCGGAGAGCTATATTTGGCGAGCATGGGTTTTTCCTACACACGCACGCACGCACGCACACACACACACACGCACACACATTGTGAGACTTTCAACTTGTTTTGTGTGAGTGTACTTGTGCGGGCGCTTGATATCCTTGGGATAGTCTTGCGGTCGCTATGGTTTGTGAACAACTTGCCGCAACTCCAAACATCCTGAGGTTGTTGTGGGTCATAATGACTTGGTGAGTGCTGTCGCCGGGGTTGACCTCACTTAGTCTCAGATCAAAGTGTTTCGTCCAAAAGAGCTTGTAAATTGCTCAATATCACCCCCTGTACCTCATATGTGTCCCCTGCTTTCTCTTCTGCGGGATTTGCATGTTCTGTTCCAGTGCGGCTTGTGTTTGGGTGGCCCCTCCCACGCACTAAAGTTAATGTAAATTGTTGCCAGTTGGAATGAATAGATGTCTGTGTGTGCAGAGGTTAGTGCAGATTTGAATCACTTGACCTACAGTGGAGCTGGCCTAGAACACAATCTCCTCCGGGATGCTTTTCCTCTTCAGATTATTTTTCCAAATTCACACTTGGTCCATTGAGGTTGGTCCATCTTTTGAAAATAGTGTCGCTAAGACACCACAAAGGAAGGAAGAAGAAATTCCAAAATAGTTTATCTGACAATGCCCTTGGGGGTATTTTATAATGATATCATTCCAAATTGTTTGGTCATAGGGCGATTTGATTTAGGCTGTTCCACATATATGTCTGTTTCATAATTTATGACGAACACAAATATGGAGAACTTCTTTGTGTTCATCTTTTTTTATCATGTGACATCCTGCTGACTGCTCGGGGTCTTTAGCGATTTATACTCAAGCACCATATCTCATGATCATCAAATGACGAGTATGAGAATTTCGGGCGTGTTTAGTGCTGAGCAAGGAGTTTTTCGGTGGCTATTGCAGAGTGACTTTCTCAGTGCACCAAAGAACAAGCATGGTCAAAAATGCTTTGAGTTGTTCTGACCACACCCTGAAAGTCATTCATCATACTGCAAAAAAGAAACACAGGTGTTCAGATTTCCTATCTCCTCCATTTGAAAAATAATATTCTCCATGCACTTCCTTCTTCTCAACCTGTTTCCACCTTCCTCCACTTTGTTTCTTTCATATCAACATGCCCATTCTATCACTCCCCCTGCACTCGGTCCTCTACTTTTCTTTTCAGCAGCATTCTTTACATTCCTGTTGGCTTCTTAAGGGGAAGGACCCCGCTGGCAGGCCAAGGCCAAACATTATTATAGTGCTCTCAACCTCCCTCCGTTTTTTTCCCCCCTGCTCTTCATTTCTTTCTTCCACCCTCTACCCCTACACTCATCACTACATCTCAATGCTTTGACGGTCTCTGTCTCCTCTGTACAATCTTGCCCTTATCCTTCCTACGCATCGGGCATTATAATTTTATTTCACGGACAGAGGCGGTTTGTACCAGCAATTTTGTTTCTGAAAAGTGGAAATGAGGGTCATCCACTTACTTCCCATGCGACATGAAACTGGAAATTGAGATCATTATCCAAAGTTTTCTGCATTTAGTTCATTAAAACCAAGTAACAGTGATGAGATTGTGGTTGTCTCCTAATGTCATTTAACAAGTGTATATTGTTTTAATTTGCTAGCAGTTGTTTAGGCTCACTTATTCTATTAAAAGGCTTGTTGGAGTAGATGGGAGGTGACATTTACAAAACATTTGACCACATCCTGCCCCAAATTGGCCAATAGAATGATGCCACTCACGATCTGGTTCACACAATTTGAAGTCAACGTATGTGCAGGGGTAGCAAAAGACAAACTTTGAGACGTGCTCTTATTCTTTGAATTTAGACAAATTTTCCCAAGCAGACGATTTACAGTCTGTACAATAATGTTTAACTCACAGGTCTTATGGAGGAGCTTATTACATATTTTATTATTAAATATGCCAAAAATAAGGTGCATTACATCTGTAAAGGAAATTCATAAAATTGATGTTCGTGGAAAATGGGAACTTAGTTGCAGTGTGTATGTGTGTGTGTATATAGAGTATCTCTCGCTCTCTCTGTGGGCGGTTTGCTTGCTGCACTACTTTTCTGTCACCATGTGGTTTTGTTATTTTCAGCTTGAAACCGGATGTGATTCAGACTTCATGGTAGATTGTGTCATTGAATGGTCTGCGCTTAGACACTTGCACACTTATGCACGCCGAGCATGTAGCGGCGTACACCCACGCGGGGGGGGGGGGGGGGGGGGGGGGGGGGGGGGGGGGGGGGGGAGGGGGGGTCTTCTGAGAAAGGTTCCCCCTCTGCACAGACACCTGAAGCCGAGAAAGCGGATGGCGGAGCCCCTAGTGACATCGATATATACGCGTCATTTGGTTTCAATATTGCTCTGATGCATCGTTCGGTGAGCCCGCATACGCTTAGGTTGGAAAATAAGATGACAGGCACATAAATGGTTTTGTTTTGTGGAAACAATGAATCTGTTTAAAGTGGGGCCAACATTGAGAAATGTGGGGGAAACTCACTTAAATTGCGCTGAATGACTGAAAAAAAATATTTCTGATATGATTAAGGGGGAAAAAACGAGAAGCGATGAAAAGACGCGTAATGCAAAAGGAAGACTATAGAATGATTTCTTGGCTTTACAGTCAAACCTCGATTTTCGAACGTCCCGGTTCTCAAACAAATCGGAATTTGAACGAAAAATCTAAGATTTTTTGCTTCGGTTGTCGAACAAAATTCGAAGGTCGAACCTCGCGAGATGAGCCGAAAGGACCCGAGAAAACCCGACCGCGCGGCCCGGATGCCGACTGACTCCGTTCGTTATTGTATTTTCGTTACTTTGAGGATTGTATTAACCCCTAATCATGCCTCCAAAGAAAGCAAGTGGAAGCAGTAAAGCCATCCTAAAACACAAAGACGCTCCATAGGCAATGCGACAGTGAGCGCCCGGCGCGCTGCAGTTGCGCGATCGGACCAAATTAAGATCCCTGCGCACTGAGGTCCACTTACATTTTGGAAAGTACATCAGGACTTTAAAAATATTTTCTCAATTTCAGCGACGGCTCTGTCACAATAATGCGGCCAGCGTGGTGCAGTTGCGCGCGGTCGGTGGCGCGCTAGAGTTGCGCGTTCGGCGGTGCGTTGCAGTTGCGCGATCGGACAAAATTAAGCTCCCTGCGCACTGAGGTCCACTTAAATTTTGGAAAGCACATCAGGACTTTAAAAATATTTTCTAAATTTCAGCGACGGCTCTGTCACACTAATGCGACCAGCGCGGTGCAGTTGCGCGGTCGGCGGCGCGCTACGGTTGCGCGTTCGGCGGTGCGCTGCAGTTGCGCGATCTGACAAAAATGCGCAAATTAAAAAAAAATGCTTAAAAAAGGTGTCTTTTTTAGTCTTAGAACTCATAAAAAAAATTTCCATTATTTGTTATGGGAAAAATAGATTCGGAATTCGACCGATTCACTTCTCGAACCGCCTTCTGGAACGGATTGTGGTCGAAAACCGAGGTTTGACTGCACCGCTCTAGATTTACTTTCACTGGAACTAATCAATGATAACAGTAAATGATCCAAAATGAGTTGCACAAACATCTCTGATGTAGTGTTGAAAGTTTGTATCAGCATAAAGTTTTTGTCAACTGTGACAAAGAAGCCTGCATCAGATTATCTCAGCATTACAAGTCATTGCAAAAAACAGCTTTATTAGGTGACATATAAAGTTTGTTCCAGCATAAATCATGGTGAAACACTGCAGTCACAGCTTGTGAAATAGCGATGACTGGAAGGGGGTGTTTAATTTAGTGCCTTTTCTAAACCGAGCAACTACGAGAAATGTCAACATTGATTCAAGCTGTGTGGGGGACTATACGACGAGCTGAATTCATCGAGAATTAATACAGAGGACAGGTAGAAATGTTGAAAACAATTTCATGAAATAAGAATGTAAAATACCCGTCATCTGTGGGGGAGTCCAAGCATTTTACAGGGGGCCTCCACCAGTCTTGCAGACAAAAGAGCCTTGAGGTCCTGACCTTTTTTATCCAGCTGTTGGGTGTGAATTTGACTGACAGTAGATGGAGCCACAGAGTTGGTTCCGTTGGTAAACTATGCGCTCACCTTTATGTTCATGATAATGATGACGTTTATGATACACAATTGCACAATATCTCAATTCATGGCACATGGTGGTAGACGCTGATTGGCTGCAGCGTGGATTGAATGAAAAAAAAAACAATAATCCAGGTTCAAGGAGGCTATTTTTGGTGGGGCCCGCCTTGCTCGCTTGCTATTTCTGTCAGCAGAGGAGCGACGGCGGAGGAGGAGGAGGAGGACTAGAGGGCGGACTAGAGGGGTGGGGGGGCCGGACTTTCTTTCAGCAACTTCTCCGCGACAACTCTCTTTTCTTCCTCCTCCTCAGCGCTGCTGTAAAGCCTGCTGCTGACCACCGCACCGCCACCTCCGCTTCAAATTCGGATGTCGAGACGTGAGTTGGACGTTCGCTGGATTTATCTCAACGAATTTTGAATCCACGTGGGTCGAACATTGTCTTCCAAGGTAGGGGACTGATGCACCAACAGCTGGAAGTTTGCTCGCCTATTTTTCCCTTTGCACGGTGTGGTACTTTTTGGAGTTGCAACGCTGTTTTAAAAGCGAGGTGTTGAACAGGTGTTTTCACCCGCTGCAGTTTCAGACATTCAATGACATGTTTATGTGTAGTTTTTATAGCTTTACAGAAAAAACCCAAAGAATATTCCAGCTTTTAGAGAGTTAAGATTACTCAGTCACTTGTCACTTCAAAGCAATGTTTCTAAAAACACTGCAACGCATAAGTCGCTCTGACGGATGCATTTCTTTTTATTTTGTATAAAGCGTTTAGAAGCACCCCTCCACTTCTCGCCTTCCCATCAGCGCTTAGTTTTGTGTGCACGTGAAGCAACTTTCCTTCTGTTGGCCAAGCCTCCACAGACTTTGTGAAATTCATTCACTCATGTATGGCAAGTTAAATATTAGACTTTCATTGTCTACCAAGTTGTATAATGGGGAGCATAACAACACCTCATAAACTTTCAAATACCTTTGTTGGCTGCCTGTCAGCTTTGCAGCAACTTCTCATGATTTGTTTTTTTTTAAACTGGCCAAAGGAGTGAATGACATCGCTGACATTTTAATATTCCTTCTCTGAGTTGATCTACCTTTCACCTTGTATCCCGTGTTTTTCTCTACAGATGGAATCAGCACCTAATACAAACACCCAAAAGATATAAAAAAGGAGCAATCCAGTATATTTCATCCGGTGCCAGGTAAGTTCATAACACTGATGCCTGCAATGTTTCACCTGAACTCATGAAAAATGAGCTAGAACTGTCATCGTTGAAATATTCATGTTCAAAGATGACACCAGTAACTCCCCTCAGGATGACATCTTGTCCTCATAAGTTGTTTTTTTTAACAGCTCACACATTGCTTATAGTCTCCACACGCCTGTGGTGACAGCACTTTTTCCAGCATGCACAATGATCTAAATCGTTAGATTGTGACGGAACGGCAGTAAAAGCACAGAACAGGTGTTGGCCTACTTGGAAAGACAAATTCCATGATGTTGTCTTTTTCATTTTTGTATGTGCAGTCTTGTGATCCTATCTGTGATCTATTGTGAGCACAAGAATGTGTCACGCTTTACTGCGTTCCAAATTTCCCTTTGTTGCTATTATAATTTTTTTAAATATTTTTTTACATGATGCAGATTATAAACCCAAAATACAGTGGAACCTCCAGCTGAACATGTTTTCTGTGATGCTTGATAACTTCCAGTTGTTGTTTTCATGACTAACTCAATATGCAACGTTTTAACAAATGTTTTGCATTTGTCGTTACACAAGCATACAGAGAAGTTAACTATAGTGTGATAAAACTATCCATCCACTTTCTATACTTTTCATCCTGTTCAGGGGTTGAAGGCAGACAACAACCTGGACTAGTAATGACTCAATTACAGGGCAAAAACTAAAACTAAAATAAAGTAACATACCACACCTCTAGTTAAATTAAACACACAATTATAGGTTATATTTAATTCATAAATTTGCAGTTCTCTGACCAGTTGTGTTATTTTTTTGCTTTGCCTCATTTGCCATGACTGGTTCTCCAGTGGCATCACCTAAAACACCCCAAAAAATTGATCAATAAGCTCATCTCTTGTGATTTGCTGTGGTGTCTGATGATTGTTTGAACCTCAAGTATTGTTTGACTTTGAAACATACAGAATTTGTAGAAAATTTTACTTGAACTCCAAATTTGAGGTGTTCAACTTTGGAGGTTTGTAACATCTGTTTGTAACCATGCATGTCTCAGATCAAAATGTTTTGCTCCGCCCCATCTCAAACCAGTTAGCCAGCTGTTTTGTTCCTTTGTGTGTTCTGCTCCGAGAGGCACATACATGCCTGTGTGATCGCACTGTGTAAGATCACAATGGACCTCTGCCCCAATAAAGGCGCCATGGCTCGTTCTGTGCCAGCCTGCGACAATTGCTAACCCTACACGGCACTGCCTGTGTGTGCGTGTGCATGTGTGCTCCCGTGGAAAAAGTCAGTGAAGTCATGGCCATGCCTTACAGCATCTGGTTACATGTGTGCAATCCACACAGTGCAATTGACACTGGCTCTTTCACCATTGTCTCCCACTTGAATTAATTTTCCTTACACAGTCCATTGTTTGAATAGTTAAGTCATAAGGTTACAACAGTCGAGTCACATGCAAAAAAATGTGAAACCCTACGTACGTCACACATCCGTTCTTTATGGAAGTGCAGTTTTTTGCATTTCCTAGATTAACAGGGTTTCTATCTGTCTATCTATCTGTCTATCTATCTATCTATCTATCTATCTATCTATCTATCTATCTATCTATCTATCTATCTATCTATCTATCTATCTATCTATCTATCTATCTATCTATCTATCTATCTATCTATCTATCTATCTATCTATCTATCTATCTATCTATCTATCTATCTACACGCACATACACATTCATGGACTAGGACATTAAGATTTGTATGTGTTCAATTAACGACATAGTGATGCAAAAAAAAAAAAACATTCCTCAATCAGTGCTGCACCAAACATTTTTGGAGTTCCAGAACAACCTAATTATTATGTTCATCAGTTATTTAGCTTTTACATAATGACTCTAAAACTATCCATCCCATTTTCTATACGCTCGTGCCCATAATTTGCAACTTTGTGTATTGCATTTTCCGTTTAGTACTGCAAGTATCCAGATTTTTCAGAATTCTGCCTTTGCCATGCCACACCCTCAGCCCAGTAGTTTTATGCTGAATTCTGCTTATAAACACACACCTCATGCTTTGCGCTTGACAGAAGTAGCTTTAGTCAGACTCAGAAATAATTTTCAGTACTATCTACGATCAGAAACAAAATGCTGAGTCCCACTGTGCACATATACGTACAATACAATGAGATTTATTTAAGAACCAGTCACTCCTGTCCCTGGAATGTCCACAAAGAGATTTAAAATTCTTGCTGCGATCCTGTAACAAAGGAAAGTATGACTTAAATCAGTTCATATTTTGTGGGCGGATGCATAGTATGTTCTCTCTATCCACATACTGTATATCTCTCCACTTGTAGATGCGCATGTTTGGTTCAGGAGAAACTTGGGACAGCGATAAAAACAGGCACAATTGATATAGTTTTGGTGGCGCTCATGTTTCTTTTTTCCCCAATCGTGGTTTTCACACAGTCCGAGTCAGCTGACCAAAGTATTGTTTAAGTCTTCAGGCTCATCTGGTAAAGACTACCACAGCGGCTTATAAACTTTTCGACAGTTTTGAGCTGCCCTTTACTTGTTTTAAAATTACGTGTTGCTTTCTGCCTTTTGAAGTCATCAAACCTGAGGCAGAATCGTTCAACTTTTGCAGTGTCCACAGGGGGCTCGTTAACCTTTGCTGGTCATTTGGTGCCACTACCTCCCTTGGGCTTTGTGTGTGCAAAAATCTTGCAGGGCTAGGTCTGGTAATGGCTGTAACAGTAGACAGCTATTTTTGACCCGCCGAACAAACGGCTCGATTGTGCTACCTCAAGGTGCATGAAATCACTTGATATGCCCGGGGTAATGTCTATTATACTCTCCAAGGGGCCACCGATTCTTGAGTGTGCCAGTCTTGTGTTTGAGTACAGCATTTGGAGCCTGCCCGGAACGGTTAATATATGGTATGATGTGAAGTAGAGGCGTCAAAATTCTGTGATTAATTGACTATATTAATCAATCATCAAATTTATCGACATCGAATCGTTTAGGGCCACTTTTTTAACTCGGGTGTCACCAATTTGGTGCCTGTGAGCACCAGGTCGCTCCCAAGGACCACATAAGTAGCCCGTGGGCCCCTTTCAAAGATATCTCACCAGTGTTGGGATGTTTGAATTTCTAGGAATGTTGTGATCACAGATGTAAAAGGTGCAAAATGGTATTCATATACTCTGAGTAAATTGAAAAATAGTTATGAATAATAGCAATTTCTCCACGACCATTGACAGTACCGTTAAGGATCGATATGCCGTTTTTTTTAAAAATTAAGTCCGCAGGCACTTTAGTACCAGGGCTCAATAGCCATCATTATTCATCAGTAATGAAAATGAGTGGAAAATTCAGGTGAGTGGCCAATGTGCTCCCCAACTTCAGGAGCAACTTTCACAGAGAGGCGGATAAAAGACGAGCTTGCTGCTATTAAGAACAGCAAGAGACACATGTGTTGATAGATATAGCAGAATCGCACGATTATGCCTAAAGGGCCTGTAGACATCATTCAACGCACAACCGTATCATTTCATCAAATCAGAGCAAATACATTGAGTAATTAGTTAGAAACATTTCCTCAGGTTCTTGTGTTTATTTCTACATACATTTGCAGCGCCCCTAACAAGTTCAAAGCCTTTTCCCATGATCCTTTTAGTGATTTTGTTTTGTTTTATATGACGCTTTGATGATAATGCTTTACAAATGTTTTGGCACAGCACTGCACCACTTCAATGCGTCGGTTTATTTTTTTTGTTAATGTTGGATCCCAATATCAATCATTGAAATTTACCATCCGTGACGCTCCTGTTGTTGTCTACAATGCATGTTTTCATACAGTATTTGCTTAGCAGCAAATCAATATATCACAGAATGCAAAACAATAGAAAATCGTCTACGATTACACCAAGGTCTAAAATAGGCAGAGGAAGGCCCTAAATGTCAACACAAAGCACAAGTAATATGGAGGGACACTTAACAACAGGGAACAAAAGCTGTCCCATCGTTGTCATCTCAAAGTTGCTAAGAGACCGTAGCTACTGCCAACATTGACTAAGACACTCAAAACTGGACAGAATGTTCAGTATACATAAATATGACAACATTGGTAAAGTTCAAAGGCTAATGAATGAATTGTCCAGACCCTTTGGACCTGGAATAAATGTGAGTGAGTACCGTGAGTATTCATGTGTTGTTCATCATCACTTCACTAGAAAAAAGTTGTACTGTGAAAGTAATCTATCGTCTATTTTTTTGTCGGGCATTAAATAAAATCATTTAAATTAAAGAAACACTCTGCTTATGATATTTATTTTATATCTCCAGTATTTAGGGCTGATGGAGTTAAATCAAACTGGGCCAGGCAATGCTGGGTAGCTGAGTAGCTAATATGATAGGTTAATTCATAACACCGTGCTTATCTGAAACACCTTCAGGAGGGGTTGGTTGAGCATATGATGATTTGAAAGGAATAGTTTTGGCTTCAACATTCCAGCGATCAGCCTTTTATCAATAACCAATTGAACCACAATTAAGAAACACAACATTTGTTTCTTGGACATGGGTATTTTAGGTTGGTTATGATAAAGGTTGCCCATCTGTGCTGTCTGTGAGTGTGTCAAAAGATAAAGCGGGGTTATCCTTAGTGTTGGCTGCTGAGTCGAGTGGCTTTATCTGCGTTGTGTAATGTGTAGAATTTGTTTGATGTGGAGGGGAGAGAGCAATGAAGCTCAAGAAAGAGCTGTGGACATAGATTAAGGAGACTTAGTCATGATTTTTAATGTAGGGTTTACCTAGGCCAACGGAAGTTTCACTTAATGCCCTGTTGTAAATCTGATAACGATTTTACGTTAGACAGAAATTAACAGGAAGTTACATCGAAGAGTGGGGGCTTTAATATTAACCTAGGTATTTTGGTTTCCCCGCATTCCACTGAGAACTGTATTGTAGCTGGAAAAAAATGAAATGTTACCATTAACTTAGAAATGAAGGATAAACTGACCTGTCCCATATTTTCAATGAAACATTCAGTGACTCAAAAATAAGACGGCTCTATTTTTTTGTCTTCCACACAAAAATCAATTTGGTGCTAGTTTTGAAGCAGCATGGTATGTGTTAACATACTCTAATTGGTTTTGTGTAATTGTTGTTTGGCTTTACATAATTCCCTGGGCAAATAAACAGCAGCAGTAAAAATGTGTCAAATGTCTGTCTGGCTGTCTGTCTCTGCTGGTTTAAGTTGACTATCAGGTGGACAGTGTACAGTGTTGTGTTACAGACAGCAAGCAGAGCTGACAGTGTCGTCATGGCTGTGAGTGTACCACTTGACCGCGTGTGATGTCTGAACAGAAGATAGCGTAAAGTGTCATTTGTCAATCCCCGGTCAACACCTGGAGGCTCTGACGGAGGCAGTTTCTTGTATTAGCAGCAGGAACTTAATGCTCCAGAGTTATGTATTGTTTCTACTGGTGTGGAATACATGTCTTTGTTATTTTATATGAAGTTATGAAAAATATTTCCAAGGGTAATTCAATTCTAGCACAACTTGAGGGGTGTCCACTGTCCAGGCTGGTCCACCAATACTGTGTAGACAACTAACAGACAAAACTGTGGTGGCTGTTCTCCTTATTACAAGCCAGCATATCACCTCGCTATATAATCACTTTGAGCAAACTGGTCGACTTTAGATTAGTTTGAATTATATGACAATTTCTCTGACAGGAAACAATAGAAATACAAATATTCACTTCCGCGGTCAAACTTATGCAACTACTTACTCAAATCAGATTTTTAGCACCTCTTTGCAAAGTTATTTAGTTCTAAGAACTGAGCGCTCCAGCTTAAAGAGCATGTGACATTCACTTCCACTACTAGACTATTCATAGAGATCCTGTATTGCGCAAGACTCGTTAAGCAACCGCGTGTGTGGACTCCTTGTACTTTTTCACTAATTAGGCCTTATTTGTCTTTTACCTTGCTAGACAGGTAATGAAGCTTGAGAGAAGCTAGTTTTGGTCAGCCGAGGGAAGGACGAACTCGTTCTAAGGTTCAATGCAGACGTTTCTGATTTTTCATGAACAGGTGGTCTCTGCAAAGCATCTGCCTGCAAATTCTAAAATGTGCACATGTTGCATTGTAAAACCAGCTGCAGTCAGCTGCAATGACCCACATCTTCTCTTTCATTCTTACAAGGGCTAATTGGAATGTTGCCAACCTAAATATTGAAATTATATAAGGTCATTTAAACCCTCCGTTTTCCCACAGTCGGAATTCTTGAAAATGCTTTTCCCCCCACATTGCTCTGCTGTGATGATAACTGTTCATGCAACTAAAGGTATGATATGAAAATACACAGCAAATGACTGTTAGGTATTTTTTCACAGCCATCACTGTGACCCAAAATGATTGCAAACCATACATCATATTTTCTAGCTTATTCAAAAGAAAGAGATAACAAAAGGAACCTTCAATAGATTTGTGCAGGTCATCTGTGGAGGATTTTTTTTCAAAGGAAATTAATTTTCAAATGTTATTTCAAATTTAATTCTGGACCAAAGGAACATTTCAGAACCTGAGCCCTAAAGTTGAAAAGCATCCGAACTGAACATTTGGGCGTTAGGATGTCGATGCTGTCAGGGACTCTGAAATCAGCTGCAGCTAACCGAGTCACTTGGTGGTGAAACTCTTCTTTGTTTGTGTCTGTGTGACTGTTTTAAACTGCCCCCAGTGAGGCCAAGGACGCATATCAGAAGGTTGCGTATTCAAAAGCTCACTGGCACTATGGCAGCGGCATGACAACAACAGCTGGGGCTGAAAAAAGGGAGGAAATGTGCATCTAAACTCAGCTCTCAAACAGGAAGCCACCCTGGTGCTCTCATTGTTGTGTTTTTATAGACTTGACTTCCTGCTCGGCTCCACCACCGTCCCGGTTACCGCGGTTACCATGCGTGTTGTTAATGGAATGGATTGTAAAGATTAGGGGGCGAGCATAGTCTGATCTGTGCTTACTGACCAAAGTATGACACATGAGATTATTATCAAACGAATATCCTGCTTCTGTGGACATTCATCGTTTTCTTGTTCTGATGCCCAAATCTCTCTCTAAACTTAAATTCTAAATGGCATTTGAATGAGAAAATCACAATACTGTCATTATGTTATTGTGATGATTAAACCGTTTTGGAGCAAGACGTAGGATGAGAAGGAGTTAAAAACAAAAGAGGATGTGGCAGTCTGTAAAAGATGACTAAAGGGGAGTGGCGGATAATTTTAGAGCCAGCTGTTAGTGTGACACCAGTGCTGCTGGCAGTTTACCAGCCAAACACATTGTGACTTCTTTATGGTCTTCTTAGGGGTCCATGAAATTCTTGAAAATGCATGAATTTTAAAAGTTGTCAAAATTGAATATAATCAATTTGACAACTAATTGAGTAATCGTTTAGAGACTTTTTTTTTTATCTTAGAATTGTCCGAAACCTCTTATAGCAGACTCCCAACAGTTATTATTCATTGATTTTTATAATAATTCATGACTACAAAAGAGATTATTTATTGTGTTTAATCAAAACAAGACATTTGCAAACATCTGTTTTGACTTCAAGAAATAATAGCCTCACTTTTAACTGAGTTTGTGTTCAATTGGCATAAAGAGACTGCATGACCAATTCATTTTTTCATGTCTGGTGTGTGAAGGTTTATGTTAAAATGGTGCATATTCTCACATTTGTGAAGCCTGTCAATCTTATTATTTACAGTATGTGGACCTCATCAAATTAAAAGTGTTTATTAATATCATTTGCCGCAGCAGAAAGGTGGTGAACAAATTTGAAAATTGATCTAGAAAGCACATGAAAATTACTTGAAATGCTTGTACCGTGTATGCATTTCCTGTTGATCTCATGGCATTTAATGATAAAGGTTTTTTTTTAATACTACTTTACACTGAATATCATTTAAATTTTACAAATGAAAATGGATACATACCCTTCACTATTATGCTCATCACAAGAAAATAAATGACTTATTTTAATGAGAATGATAAAAACAAGCATACATTCATTGTATGTCTTTTTTTTTTGCACAATTGATCCCACTTGAACCTGCCGATTAGATAAAATCAGCATCGCTAGAACTAGGTGCACACGCACAAATGAATATCCTGTGAGCTAGATAGCATGAAGAGTGCCATTCTACTGCTTCCTTTATAGCACATGAACACACACATGGGTCTCAGAGTGATTGACATGGATCAGTGCCAAGTCTTCCCTGATGTGTCAGCATGTCCTGTTCTGATTACATATTTGAAAATGGATACATTGAAAACTATTCTTCAATAATTTTGTAACATTTTGGCAAGGTGTCATGATTTCAATATTTGCATATTCTGTACTGCAAAATATGATGTAAGATGAGTTATCACACAATACACAGCTCTATTGTCTGCCTGGTGGTTGTTGACTAGATGCAGAATAGATGCCTTCGTCGGTTTGCGGGAGTTGACAAGACTGGCAGACCTGCAGCTTGTCACATATCTATCCTTTTTGACATAGTTCTGTTCTGTTTTGTAATCTGTACCATCACTTAGTTATTGTATTGTTGTCTTTACATTTTGTTGTTTTTATTGTATCGTGACAGAGCGAGAGCGAATGCTTTATCTCGGTCTTACCTGCTGAACCGGTTCAAACATCACAAGGGCCAATGTAGAACTAAATAGAGGTTGGGATGAAACTGAGCCAGAATGCTGTGTCATCATAGTATGATGAGCATGCACGTACACTCAACTTGTTGCTCTGTCGCATTATCTTTTCTTTATGATCTTCACTAAACACAAATAGACGGGTGATTGTTATTTAACAATGCTGCAATACGTCATGAATGCCCAACACATGCTTGCAAATCATTCCCATAATTATTAATTCCTCATTTCTTGATGTGTCTCGCTTAGGGCAGATTCATAAGAATGGTTTTCTAAATCTGTAGAACATGCTTGGTGAGATGAGAAAAAGGTTGCATGAGATGTATTTGAACACTGGGCATTTTTCAACTATTCGCCAAATGCTCCAAAGATATTTGCTTATTATATTATATCCCAAATGAGTCGAAACATTTTCTAGGGTGACAAAACCCACATTGGTCTGTATACCCTGTGGCCACTTACCGATCCTAAATTCTAACTTGTCACATTAAGGTGACTAACTATCACGTTTGTACCCAAGTGTGGTATAGCAGTACAGACCGATGGAAAATTGAGTGCCACAGGTCTGGAACTTTTTCAAATAAGACAGTTTTAAGAATCACAACCACCCTACTCCCTTCCATGGAATTATTTGTGCTTATTTCTTTGATTTTGTTTCATTTGTTTAACTTCACCCACTCCTTTCTAAAGGCAAATAGGTCACATCAAGTTCCATTGACATGATTACGCTGCTATTTAAATGCAATCAGCACAGCTGCGGCAGAATCCGAATATTTTCCTTTTCTTAGCATAATGTAAAAGTGTAATGGACCGTAATCAAATATCGTCCTTAAGCGAATATACGAACATTTTAGCTTTAAATGCCTGGTAGAAAAAAATGACAGCGGAGAAAATAAATGTGGTTGCAGAGGGTCACTGACTGAACAATTACACTGTTGTTTCTAGACTTAAAGTTCTGTTTCCTACATGGGAAGTGTGTTATTATCAGTTATTTTACAAGCTCAAGGACATTGTGTAGCCACTCACTGGGAAGCCTGGCTGCCAAGTGGTTAAAGAGACTATTTCTCCTCTTGAAGATCCAGTACATGGATTGAGTGTGGTTTTGGTGCATACAGTAGTCAATGAAGGAGAAGTAACACCAGCATGTGCTTAATAGCATTATTTTAAAGCAGACATTTGGCTTCCAAACAGTTCCCAAGTGTTCTAATAAGTCTCATTTCTGTGATGTGCTTTGTAAAATACCCCAAGGATGAAGAATGGACACCCTTATGTTTGTAGTATTGCAGAAATTATCCTGTTTCAGAGGAAGTGGTCCAAAAACTGATATGCTGGAAAAAAAAAAAGGAAAGACATTTTTAAATCATTGCCAAAAATAGATTTAGTATTTTTGGTATTTCACAATCTTTGATTTAAAATATTCTGTTGACCAGCGTTTTTTTTTGACGACAACAGAATTTGGCCGATATACAAACCTGCAAAGTCTAAAGTAATGTTAAAAACCTCAATAGTCATTGTCAAGACAGCTTTCGCACTCCCAAAAATCGTAAAGTAGATGTGACTTGCAGGATTTATCTCTTGTGTGTGTCTACTTGCGTGTGAGGGCATGTTTATTGTTTTCCCCTGTAGACACATAAGACTAACTGTTAGTAAATGTTCAACTAGTGTGTATTTATAACCACTAGGAGTCAGGGAGAGATACTGGTATTCCCAACTGTAATGATCTTTGTGCGCTTCCTCGGAACGTTTCCTCCTTCCTGATGATAAAGGCCTTATTCCGGATTACCATAAACCGTGTGTGTGTTTACCAAAGGTTTATTTCATGCTAACCGTGGCCTGTATTTGCAACCGCAAATATGAAGAATTGACACTGCAGCACCCGCTATGTCACATGAACCTAAAGAGCTCTTTAGTTTCTGTTCCACTCCACCATAACAACCTTCTCAATGAGTGGCATTTACTTCACACTCTGCAGGTTGACATCTCACTACTGCCACAGCAGCACATCAATGATGTCAGACCAAATGGCTTCAAGGCATGTGTGTGTTTTTGTGTGCGGCTTTGCGAACACCCCCAGCATTTTCCCAAACTGTTCCCTTCCTGGATTTTGTTTTCAGTGCCAGATGAGGCAATAGTTCCCATTGACTCAGCCCCGCAATGCAAATATGCCCAACGGCATGCAAAGAACATGGAAATATGTGTGAGTCGACGTCAGAGCCAGACAGCCACAGAGTAAAAAAAGTTTGCAAGAATGACACCAATGAGACTTTGGACTCTAAATTCAGCAGACGCTTAAAATTACAGTGCAACCTCAACAGTTGCAGAGTCGATTCTCTGATGTTCTAAACTTGGGTCTTGCGTGTCATGCTGACTTTGTGTTGGCAACAGTTTTGTACAATTACAGTTGTGTTTTTCAGGAAATTTTGAATGGCACTGGTAGTTCTATGGTTTATGCAGATGGGGATTGAAATATATCTTTGTATAAATAACTTTTAGTTGCTACTAAGGGGTATGATACAGTGACAGTGGTTTTGTTAACATATTTGTGTGCTGGCAGCATCTTCGAATGTGAGTTAAATTAAACATGTACGGGCTGAGGTCAGAAAATATGAAAAGATACATACACTATGTGTAATGATGTTGTTTTCACCACCTTCTGTTTTGTTATTGACTGAATCTGGTTCATTTGTGGAGCGGTGGAACAAAAGTTATGTTGCATGTGATTTATATTATCGGTAATTTTGTCCACTTTAAGATGGAATGAATTGATTATAAAAATATGACAGGATTCATCCTTTCTTATGTTACAGATTCCTGTGTATTGTGTGTCGGTTTGGTTCCCATGGACCTCAGAATTGGAGAGCGGGGGATGCGCCCCGGCTCTGACACGGCCCTCCTCACACCATTGCACCCGCCGTTGCTTCTCAGCCCATTTTCCCCGCAGACCCGAACCTCCTTCTCCCAGCACCAACTTCAACAGCACATACGGGTACAGAGGATCAATATTTTACTCAATACATGTTGGGAATGTTTTTCTGAATTGACACCAAATTTCCTCAAATAGTGGTCCCTTCTCTAATGATTTGAATTAATTTGCTAACCAAATTACTCCTACCAAACCTGCCAACATTTTGCGACGTTAATGAAAACTATGGAGGCTTTCCGCATTCTGGAAATGAGGTATCTGCACATTGTTGGGGAGGATGATAAAACAATTCGAATCTATATATGTTAAAAATCTGTTTGTAGTAAAGGTTGAACTGATGAGGCAATGAGCCAATTTTGCATCTTGTCTCTTTTGTGACAACATAACAATGCTGTACTGTGATGGAAACATTTCAATTTCAACGAAATCATCAACTTCAACTTGACGTTCATGTCGTTATGGCTGACTACAGAAAAATCTTTGCTTTTACTTACTTCATACAAATACAGGCCTCCTTGCTAATAGACACCTCCCCCAATCTGTAGTTAGATAAATGCCCCCGAGCCACATGTGAGGAAATATGGTATTTTAAATTTAAATCAGTAACTGAGTTTTTTAAAAGTATACATTCCAATGGCTGTTTCGAAGTTTAATGAAAATCTTGAATGTTTAGTTTAATATGGAGCGGCGTCGTGAACAGGAACACCATGAGAAGCAACAAGAATTGCAGCAGCTCAAAAACAAGGACAAGAGTCAACAAAGTGAGTCTGTTATTCAAAAGCGGACATAACCTCATGCACACACACACACACACACACTTTAAAATCAGAGTACATCATTTTAATTTCAAGGATATTGCTCATATTAAGTTTGGTCATGTTTGGGCTTCAAGCGGTTATCACGCGCAAAGACTACATATTTACCTGTTATCTTTTGTTTGCTTTGAGTCAAATATAACCTGACTGGTGGAGCTGCAACACCTAAGTTAAATATAGCTTTGAATGTCAGTACAAGTCTCTGGGTCAATATTTACTTGAACACCTTCTGTCACCTCTTTGTACACACATGCACGAATACGCGCACAAACGTACAAGACAAGTCATCTAAGCATGCATGACACATATTCACAAAATGTTGACGCAGAATTAGGAGTTGTTTGCACATATTTAACCATTTTTAAGGTAAAATGTGAAGCATCTTCAATGAGTATTTCTTGTGCCAACTAAACATCTGCTTTGTTCATGAACACGTCTGACGTTTTTTTTTCTGGTGTATTTTTGATGGGTGGAATGGACAGGTGCAGTGGCCAGTTCACTGGTTAAACAGAAACTGCAGGAGGTCATCTTGAAAAAGCAGAAGCAAGCGGCACTGGAAAGAACTAGCTCCAATACTTTGACTTCTACGCCGGTGACATACAGGTGATAAAAGATGCATACACACAAGGTAGTACAGTATCTCTGTAATACTGTTTGGACTGTTTCGATAATCTATATTATAGGTTTTAGTCATTTTTGTGTCGGCCAAGTTTTGTGGTCAATTTATCCAAGTCAGCAGTCTTTGTTACTGGTAGAGCTTTGTCAAATAATTATATAATAATCATAATAATCGTTTTGAAATAATTTTCCTGACAGTAGTCTATGCCCTCAATTGGTAAAATGGGTCAAGTATATCAAAATCATAATTTATCCTCAATCCAATGGTTCAAAATAATAGTCAGTTTGTCATCTTCAATTAAGATAAGTCACTCAAAGGCCAATTTGCTTAATATGGACTTGTGCTGTGTGTTCGCAGAAAACTTGGACCGGATCAGAGTGTTTCCTCCCAACCTCCGGTCACATCTCCCACGCTGCCTTCGTCCGAGGTTTCAGAAGGGACACGTTTACGCAGGGCAGGTAAAATGCACAATAACTGAAGATGTTATTGAAATGTCATTGGAATCTGAAGATCGTTCTGATTGTTCTGTGTAGCTAGCATCTTTGTTACACGACCATATCAATGAAACTCCTCAATTTCTTCTTTATCAGCATCTGAGCCCAATTTAAAAGTGAAGCATAAGCTGAAGAAACATCTCAACACCCGCCAGAGCCCGCTCACCCGCAAAGAAAGCGCCCCACCCACTATCAGACACCGAGTACCTGACACACTTGGTAAATCATTGATTTAGCAACAAAATAAACCGTCATCATCCGAATATGACTCACTTTTTTTGTTTGCCTCTTGTGTCCCAACAGACTCATCGCCCAGCAGCAGCAGCACTCCGGTCTCTGGTTGCAGTTCCCCCAATGACAGTCTTCCCAGTGAAAATGGGCTAGTGCCATCTGCAGGCGGACTTTCACATGAGGTGAGAAACTGTGCACATAGATTATAGTCACACGCACTTAATTAAGCGGCAGGTTATCAGAGCTTTTCTCTCGATTTGATGCCAAATACAGTTCTAATAGACATTTAAAGGTGTAGACAAATCATTTTTATAGAATAAGTGCAATAGTTCACATTGAATGCATCAACATAAGACAATGTATTAAAATGTTGACTGATGTTATTTTTGGATTGATGCCATTTTTTTTACATCTTTGGGGAATTCCATTTTGTTCAGAGGGATGAGATGGAAAATTCAACACGTTTCAAACAAGCAGAGTTGTCTCTTGTGCATGAGACAATGAGTAATGACATGTTTAATGCAGCAGCACACAAGCCTGCTGGAGTGCTAAGTGTCAGCTGTTTATACATAATTGATTTAATCACAGAAAAGTCAAAAACATAGCAACCAGTGTGACATCTGCTCTGTTTGTGTCATTCATGAAATTCAGTGTGTCTAATTAATTACATGAATGTTCTTACATTGCTTAAAGCTGCATTTTTGGAAGTGGATTTTACAAAGGTGTGAAAATGTTGGGTTACATTACAGTTTGATTATTCTTTCTGTAACAATTGTTTTCACATTCTGGGTCAAACATTTGCCTTTAACCTGCGTGTGAATTATTTTGTGAAAAATATAAATGTTTGGGATTTACTAGGCACAGAAGCTGCTGCTCAGAGATGGCACTCTGGCAAACTTCACCATCCAGAGTCCTTCCACTCTGCCGACTATCACGCTTGGACTACCAGCCAATGCCAGGGTAAGCACAGCACTCAAACAAATGGCATTCATGAGACGCAACAACAAACAAAACAGATATGGGCGAGTACAGACACCAGGTATCGTTGCCGACAACAGCCTTATTTCACAGTATTGTTACTCACAATATTGGCCGATACCAGGATTGGCTTCCCTATTGTGGCTATTTTATGATCAGGAATTAGAAATTTGAGGAATGGCAAATTGCCATTAATCAATTCAAAATTCATGCAAATATTGGGATAAAAAGGTCTTTTGAAAATATGATCTGTCATTGCTTTTTGGGGAAATTGTATTTATCAACAGCACTAGTGTTATCGATGCTTGGTATCGGTGACTACTCAAGAACTGAGTCCTCACACTGGTACCAGTTAGAAAAAATCTGATATCGAACATCCCTAGTATTTAATGTATTTGTTTATTCACCATAGAATCTGTCATTGTATTCAACAATTGTGTAAGCTATGGCAATCTTTGTTTTCATTAGGTTTTGTTATAATTTATTGTAGTCAAATTGACCTACATTTTGAAGACAGGTGTCAGATATCACAATATTTTATTTATTTAATAAAAGTCCAAGGCCATCATTAGACGTGCTGTTTGAACAATTCTTTAATGACCATTAGCAATTCTTTAATTTATCACACAATTTTAATATAATGCTGTTTAAAAACAGTAAAAGAATGTGAAATGTGCCTCAGAACCATTCCGACGACTGAATATGTAACCATGACTTAAAAATACTCACAACTACGGCAAAAAATAATTGCACACGTGCATGGAACCTGCTTCTCGAAATGAAACAGAACCTTCATTAAGCTTGCATTTGTACTACTATGTACTTTTAATCAGTCACAATAGCTTCTGTGGAAAAGGTCTCTGACAAAATAAAGCCAGTTCCAAATCGATCTGCCATAAATTACCATACAACTCATACGCATATGTCATTTGTGCAGGTTGAAGGAGAGCTGTCCACTCTGAAGCTTGGTCGAGGGCCCTTGGTCGCAGCCGGAGCCCCGCAGGTCTTGTTGCCGCTGAGCAGAGAGGATCAAGCGGGGCAGCTCAGTTCACGACTTCCTGTTATCATCCTGGAGCCGTCCGGATTGGTTCATGCTCCACTACTCACTGGTAAGACACGCATACATACAAGATTTTGTTAATACAGAACATCCCACTAGGACGATGACCAGTCGTAGTGTCTTTGAATTGCTGTCTTTATGCTTCACACAGAAATGTCCACCTTTGTCAATGTATAAACGTGATATCAGAAAGGATCAGCCTAAACTTAATAAACTAACTGATTTAAAAACTCCAAATGAGTCATACTTTTTCGTTATCTATTGATGTTTTCATATAGTAGTAATTCATTTAAGAAATACAAACAGAAGGAGGTCATTTGTGGGTTACATTTGCCAGAAATCAACGAGGTTAAGCTCCAGCTCCCTGGAACCACATTCAGTTTATTTCTCAGTGGCCTAGTGGTAGAGTGTCCGCCCTGAGACTGGAAGGTTGTGGGTTCAAACCCCGGCCGGGTCATACCAAAGACTATAAAAATGGGACCCATTGCCTCCCTGCTTGGCACTCAGCATTAAGGGTTGGAATTGGGGGGTTAGATCACCAACTGATTCCCGAGCGCGGCACCGCTGCTGCTCACTGCTCCCCTCTCCCCCAGGGGATGGATTAAAATCACATGGGGATGGGTTAAATGCAGAGGACAAATTTCACGACACCCAGGTGTGTGTGTGACGATCATTGGGACTTTAACTTTAACTTTAACTTTAACTTTAACTTTTGGTCAAATCTCTCTGTAATTTATAGTTTGCTAATGTTCTATGTGTTTGCTAAATATACAATATGTTTCTTCTCATGTAATCTTGCCATCTATCCGTTTGCCTCAAACTAGTTCCAACACTCGACTCAGTGCCACTACAGTTTTCCTCCCACTTGGACCAACTGTCCCCAGGGGGTGCCCAGGCCCACAAGCCCCTTAGCAGAACCCGTTCAGAACCCCTCCCGCAAAGCCCCAGGATGCTTCACTCACACCTCCTCCAACAGCACCACAACACGCAACTACTGGAGCGATTAAAACAACAGACTCACCTCGGAAAGGTAAGCGGGCTCTTTACACTTTTGGGGAAATGTCGGTGTAGTCAAGGTCAATTTCAAATAGAGAAATCACATAAAAGCTAGTTTACGCGAAAATGTGCCTCTTTTTTTCTTCCATTCCCAAAAGTGACGATTGTCTGGCAACTAATTGACAGCCTCTTTTTTTCATCCATTCCCAAAAGTGATGATTTAAAGTCAGAATTCTGAGAAAAAAAGTCGGAATTGTCACTTTAAAGTCAGAATTCTGACTTTCTGACTTTAAAGTCAGAATTCTCACTTTAAAGTCATAATTCGAGCATAAAGGCAGAATTCCCACTTTAAAGTCAGAATCCTGAGAATAAAGTCAGAAAGTGGGAATTCTCACTTTAAAGTTTCTCAGAATTCTGACTTTAAAGTGAGAATTTCTTAGCGCCACCCAATGGCAACTAGGCACTTGTGCCACTGGTGTTAGAATCCTGAGAAAAGGTGCCAAATAATGGTTAAGTTAGTACATAACTTACAATACTGAACCAAACTGCTCTGATTGGTGAAAATGGGCCGAACCATGATACCAACAATTTGTCGGTGTAACACTGGAGAATTCAAACTCAATTAATTCTTTGTTGAGCAAAACCCATTTGTACGCTGAGGTAAAGCGCTTAAGATGTGTGTGTAAATAATTTGATGTGTTGCAAAGTGTCTATCTCAGAGCCAAAATGAATTCAGGTTCTGTTTTTAGCTGTTAAAGTCTTACATGGGCACAGTGAATTGGAACTAGAGTTTATGATATTTACCAAGGACTTTGAACCTGTTCACTGATATCCTCCGTATTAATAACATTAATAAATGTTATGCAACTTTAATAATTATTTGACAATTCCTTTAATCGCGAAAGACCGATAACTTTGCCAGTCTGTTGTACTACATGTGTTTTACGTGTGGGGGTGTGTGGGGATTTTTGTGTATGCATACAGCTTATGTCCAAGTCCAGTGAGAAACCCAGACTGCATCAGATCCCTTCCGAGGACATGGACTCAGAAGATGGTGGAGCAACGTCGCCATCGGAGCCAGCCTATCAGAGCAGACTGAGGCCAGATTCTCTAAGGGAGGCGGATCTAGCAACATCCAATAGTCAAGAGCAGATCAACCTGCAACATGCACTCATACTCAATCAGGTTGGTGTGCTAAAGGTGTAGTTATTACAAGCTAGGGAAACAGGACATACAAAATTTACAGTATGTCCTCCAAAGCTGTTATTCAGTTGACTGTCCTCGTGATGGCAGTATTATCTGCCTCTATGTGGCTTAGACTCAACAGTGGTTGAATGACGTTTAATTTGGACCCAAACGTAATTCTAATCATTCTGCATTTGACTTTACATGCTTATTTTTTTAAGTCATGTCACATGAACCTTAGCTGGTTGTTTTTTGCTTTTTCCTGTACTTGCTGCATATTTTAGCCACAGTATAGTAGTCGTCAGTGATTGCATCACTGGCATCCAGACTCTTGCTTTAAAAGTAAAGACAAAAGGGAATATTGATCTCAGTAATAACTCTATTGTAGTGGACAGACACTTGGAAGTGGATCACAGTCATATTAGGTCTCGGAGGATCATATGTGATGAACAAAAAGCCTGGAATAAAATGATTCCCCTTTGTCAGGGGTCGAACTACGGTTTTAAAATGCGTGAATAAAACAAAGTTACTATTTCTCTTTTTAAAAAAGCATTTCTGTAACACTTTGAGATTCTATGCTATGTAAAGTGCAATATAAATATAATTTATTATTATTATTCAAGGCAATTTTAGCACAATTAATTTATGCAAACAAAAGTTCTACAGGTACGTAACTGTGTGACATTAAAAAAAGCCATAAAACTCTTAACTGTAATAAATCACATTTTGTTGCATCTTGGCAATTCCGTTCTTGTTAGATCATCGTCACCACCATTTCTCGGACTTGTCGTCATGGATACCCTTGTGAAAAGGAGCACACAAACAAAAATACAAAGACAGGCCAGGAAAATTGGATAAAGGCAAATTACTTTGTCTAAAACTTATGTGGGATATACTTCCTCTTACGTCTTGTCATGTCTTGACCGCTCTTGTGTTTCATAGTCACTACTGTGGGAACAACAGAAGCAGCTGCAGCAGTTACATCGACAGATGGAGACGCTGGCCGTACCGATGCTTCGTAGCGGCGGAGGCGGTGCGGTCTGTGGCGCGTTGGGTATGCATCGGCCTCTATCACGTACACAGTCGTCCCCGGCCTCTACATCTCTGACTCTGCCCGAAAAACCTCTGAGCCTAACTGGGCAGGAGTCAAGCAGCAAATCCTGCTTCACCACTGGTGAGTGGCACATTCTGTGTGTGACTTTGCTAGCTCTCAAATGTCACAACCAAAGCCTGATCGGAACCTAACCAACCAAAGAGGCGCAGTGATCACTGAGACACTTTTGCCTGTGCAGGTCTGGTGTATGATTCTCAAATGTTGAAGCACCAGTGTGCCTGCGGAGACAACAGCAGCCACCCAGAGCATGCTGGGAGAATACAGAGCATCTGGTCTCGACTACAGGAGAGGGGCCTGAGGGGGCAGTGTGAGGTATGACTCAAGACACACGCATGCACACACACTGACTCATTAGCGCTTGTTGTTGTCCAGAAAGTGATACCTTTTTTTTTTTTTTTAGTGATTAACATGAAACCGTTTTGACCGGAGTTGTTTTTTCCCCAGAGATTGAATTATACATTGAAGCTGGCAACATCCTTCATAGTTCAGGGCTGAGTTAGTATTAAGTCTAACAATCGCCTTCCTTGTGTTGTCGCAGAGCATTCGTGGTCGTAAGGCAACTTTGGAAGAGCTGCAGTCCGTCCATACGGAGCGCCATGTTTTGCTCTATGGCACCAACCCGCTCAACAGGCTCAAACTGGACAACCGCAAACTGGCAGGTATTCTACATCTATTCATTTTCTGCTCCTCACGGCGTTTTGACCCTAAACTGTTTGCTGGCCAATCGCAGGACACAGATAAATAAATGACGATTCACACTCACAAATTATATTTCTCTCATGTTTTTAAATAAAACTATTTTTTGGAGTTATTTCAAGTCAGCATCTGCAATTTCCAACTTGTATGGTTTCCCAAAAATATTGAAAATTGGATGGTAATATTTGACTGTTAATTTGTTTTTTTCTCAGGAATTCTCTCTCAAAGGATGTTTGTCATGTTACCGTGTGGAGGTGTTGGGGTAAGTTTAAAACATAGTTGTTCTCACGTTGTACATTCTCTGTGGTGAAATATTTTACATTATTTTGCATGGAATGCACTGCAAAGTCAAAGTCAAAAGATCACTTTTTAGGACTGCAGCAAATGTTTCCTTGACAACCTGACCATGAAAACCATGAAAGCAACATGTCACAAGTACAGATAGGTTCTAATATTGAGTTAGGTGGACAATCATTCTATTTAGTGAACAATGATAAGAAAATTAAATTAGAAAAAAAAAAAACGGCTAGGTATTGTTGTCAGACCTTATGTGCTCATTTTGTCTATTTTCAAAGAGAGCATGATGGATTGCTTCAAGGTTTTCATGTCATTATCGGTTAATTTCTTTTTATACTTGTTAACATTCATAAAAATATTATACACCCAACATGTTTCGAAAATATTACAGTACGTATGTTTGACGTTAATTTCCTCTCTCTTTGCTATTAAGGAACAACAATATTTATCATCCTCTTTTTTTAATGTGCTCAACTGAAGCAATCATCTTGAGGATGTGTTTATCATACCTAAAAATGGAAAGTATAGTTTGGCACGACTGAAAAGTACTGCAGGAGCTTGTTAATTGAGGTGCTTGAATTTAACCTTGAGAAGGGTCTAAGAGGTCTGATGGATAGTCGTGCGTGACCATTGATTTGTTATCTTGTTTTCATTTGTGCTCCAGGTTGACAACGACACCATCTGGAATGAGTCGCACACATCCACGGCGGCACGCATGGCCGCCGGCAGTGTTGTTGAGCTGGCTGTCAGAGTGGCCAAGGGTGAGCTGAAGGTGAGCATTTTTTTTAACCTTTGTTGTTATTGTTGTTATTCGTATTATTAGGCAAGCCAGTTTTATTTTTATAGCGCATTTCATACACAAGGTACCTCAGCGTGCTGTTTTTATAAGATAATCTGATTCATCCCCTCTTTTCTAAACAGAATGGCTTTGCTGTGGTCAGACCACCAGGGCACCATGCGGACCCCTCCAACCCAATGTAAGTTTCTATGTGTTTGAGTCCTCGATTGTTAAGATAAACATTATGAAGACAGATTTCAGAGTCACGTCAAACCACTGCAATCTTTCCATGCCATTATCTTCAACTCAACCCGGCAATCTGTTTTCACAGGGGTTTCTGCTACTTCAATTCCGTAGCTATTGCCGCCAAACAACTCCAACAAAAGCTCAGTGTGAGCAAAATCCTTATTGTTGACTGGGTAAGATCACCACCTTTGCTTTATGTTCCACTTCAGAGTTTATAAATGGTCTTTAAAAATATTTTTGGTTCCCAGGATGTTCACCATGGTAACGGGACCCAGGAAATTTTTTATAGTGACCCAAGCGTCCTCTACATGTCGCTGCATCGCTATGATCATGGCAATTTCTTTCCTGGCAGTGGATCACCTGCTGAGGTGGGTGGCATATCTTGGCCGATGGTCCATTACATTTCTATTCTGACTCAATCTTTATCACGACAGGTTGGCTTAGGTGCCGGGAAGGGCTTCAACGTGAATGTGGCATGGACAGGAGGTCTGGACCCTCCCATGGGGGATGCAGAGTACCTTGCTGCATTCAGGTAGGAAAAACACTTCTGCTTCACAAGACAATGTGTGTAGAAACAAGAATACTTGTTCAGAAAACCAAAACGGAACAGTCAAGTCAGCTGAATGACCTTCTACGGCCTTGTGCTTTTTGTTAGCACATAGGGGTGTATGTGTGTGCGTGTGTGTGTGTTTGATTGTTTTTATCACAGTATGGGAATGCACAGTTTATCTCTGTGTCTATGAGCTCATGTTGTTCATCTGCATGCAGTCATGACAGCAGCATGTGTTTATGTGTGTTTGTGCGTGTGTGTGTGCAAAGATGATGATTGGGAGGGGGGGGGGGCGTGGAGTCTCCAAAGTCCCCGGGCAGAATAATGAAGGTAAATGGATCCCAGATGGACTGTTTTCCTCTTTTCCTCCATGTTGTCAATGACGTGAGGAGAGTGACAGGGCTCTAATAGGAAACAGACTCGCTCACTCTGCCTTTGAACTCTGCCGACTGCGCTGAGCTCAAGTCGAGTCTCGCCAACAGCCCTCCTCCAGTCTTACCAAAATGTTCGGTACAATGGAAACCTTTTTCACAAGCACAGAGCAACAATCCAACCTGAGAGTTGCTCTCAGGTACTTGCATTTGCACCATTCTATAAAATAGAACTGTTTTGTCAGCACGGTTTGAAATGCGCTCTTAGGTTATTCACACTGGTCACTCAGACTTGGGACATGGAACGTCACAGCATCGGGCAGAACAAGATGGAAGCTATACAAGCAAGATACAAGGGTTGTGGGTTGAGAAGGGATTTCAACAGATTTGGTTACTAAACTTTTGTAAATTCAAAAGAAAGGGAGCCCACTCATGCTCTCAGACCATACAGCATCCACAGGTTGTGAATATTGTGAAAATGCTGCTGTTCTCAAACATTAATCTTGCACTGTAAAAGTGAAAACATAAACAGCAATTTTTTTATTTTTTGTTACCGTTTCATTTATAATTATCTTCATTATTTATAATTCAAGTATTATTCATTTGCTCTTCTCCCAAGACATTTGGGTTGATAAATATTCCTGCTCACCAAAGATAGGGTTAATTTGACAAAGGAAAATGTCATTTTGTGTATTCTAGTGACTTCATATTTGGTAATTTCTTAATTGCTTATTCATAATTTAGTCTTCTCTCATTTCCTTGTTTTGAATGCAATGGTGAGCTGAAGTTCAAGTTATTTGAAAAAGCTTCTATTTTCTCTCAGTCACTCTTGCATAAAATGTAGTTCCTGCTTGGAGAGCAAGTCAGGAAAACAATTTCCGACTGTAAGCAGTAGCTACTCGGTTCCCTCATGTGCTCAGCGCTTGAGCCAAGCATTTTGCACATGCACATCTTGTTGGAAGAGACTCCAGTTCAGACAATGTAATATGTTTCGTAAAAGTCACGTGTTAATTCTTGCTAAACGGCACGATGGCTACTTGCCCCTCAACTGAGGCCGAGCGAAATTTATGTGACTTTTTGCAACCGCAGGACTGTGATGATGCCCATCGCCCAGGAATTTGCCCCGGATGTCGTTCTGGTCTCTGCTGGGTTCGACGCTGCCGAGGGCAACCCCGCACCTCTCGGAGGGTACAAAGTCTCTGCCAAATGTAAGCAAGGCCTCTCATCAAAACACTCTTTGCCAAGCAACTTTACATTCTGGCCTCTTGAGAGGTATTAATAGATTATTATACCTCCTGTCAAGTTTAGTCTAAAAAGCAGGAGTTGTGTATTCAAGCATCTCTGACTGCATCTCTGATGTGACCATAATTACAGTGACTGCTTTTGGCATCGTGCAGCGGGAGGTCAAAATATATACTTGTCTTAAACAAATATTGGGAAGTGTAGTAAAGTTGACGTAAAGACAGCAAGGCAAATGTCACTTTGGTTTAGTTACTGGATCTCATCAATATTTGTGTGTGCTGCATCTCATAGGTTTCAGCTTCCTGACTCGCCAGCTGATGTCTCTAGCAGGGGGCCGTCTGGTTTTGTCCCTGGAGGGAGGTCATGACCTCACAGCCATCTGCGATGCATCAGAAGCCTGTGTCAGTGCGCTTCTCGGTGCACAGGTGAGGCATGCTGGGTAATGGTGTTCTTTAAAAAAAAAAAAAAAGAAGAAGAAATCGCCACATGCAACCACTTGACTCTGAATTGTCCGTGAGGTTTTTGCCTAATTTGAATTCCTAAATGTCAGACTAAACAAGTTTCTGATGTATTTCCCCGTCTTTTGTGTCCTCTTTGTCCCGTAGGACCCACTATCAGAAGAGGTTCTGCTGCAGAAACCAAATGATAACGCTATCCGCTCCTTGCAGACGGTCATACAAATTCAAAGTGAGCAATCCTTGTATTCGCAACCTTCAGTTGTTAGTGACCTGACTCACGCATTTCATTTTTCGGGTGGTGGGGGGTGGTACAACGGACACCAGTAAATGTTAAACAGCAGACAGTGAACAAATCTTCTTAAGCGGGGCCAAGGGCTTACTAGAAATGGTCTTTATACCGTTTCAAGTTGAAGTTTAAACATAAAATGAATTTACGCATTGTGTCTTTAACCAAAACACAATTTCCAAAACATGCTCGCTTAATGCTGGCACACAATGCAATAGACACTGTTAGACACAGTGTTGTTACTCTTGGCCACAAACATGTTGACAGACAATTCAACAATACTCACAGGCATTTATTATTTATCCTCTGCGTAAATCGGCTGAATATTACGGCAGTCGACTCAGTCACTTAGTTGTGAAACACTTCTTTGTTTCTCAAGAACGTCTGTTGTACACTGCCCCCTGGTGGCGTAGCGTGCACACTAGAAAGGCAAGGCGCACAACGTAAATGAGCATCGAAGCGATTTAATTCTTCACTTTTAATTACGAATGTATCACACAGTACAGAAATTTCCTGGTTATAGCCGCAAACAATAATATAAAAAATAAAGTAATTTTATATAACAATAATAAGCACAAATAAAATAAAATACTATTTATAAAGGCCATCTGTACTAATGTCTGTCCAGTCACCATCCACTGCATAATTTAGTCATTTATCTGTGTATGTTGTGTGTTTCAGGTCAGTACTGGCAGAGTGTGAAAGCATACAGTGGCTCCGTGGCTCTGTCCTACCTCGCTGCTCAGAGACGAGACTGCGAGGAAACGGATGCCGTCAATGCTCTGGCCTTGCTCTCTGTGGGAGTTCTTTCCAGTGAGAGGTACTCGACTCATAACTCCTCAACATTTCACAGTCATCAGGCAGTAACATCTAGTATGAGCAAATATTTAACCCACGCAATTAACTTCTTTGGTATAACAAGGTACGAAGAAAAAAACCATACACAAGTTGATTTTTTTTTTTAACTTCCTGATGTGAGGATAATAGTGTGCAACAATGACGTTGCTCCTTACCAAAGCACAAGTGCATCATTGTAAGAGTTTTCCCAAGTTACAAGACATCGCTTAGTCAAATGCTTTTTAAAGTGTGCTACAATTAACACCAGTGATAGTTTTACTCAAGTAGTACGCAAATGAATCAATGAGTCAAACTGTGCATTGTGTAATCAAGTAGCGTCTACTTTAAAAAAAAAAAAATCCAGTTAAGTACACTTAGGTACAGCGTATAAGCAAACCTCAGATACATCACCACTAGAAGGCGGCAAAGAATGACACAACATCCGCCCAGTATCAGGTCTCACACAGTTTGTAATTTAAAAAAATTTAGCTGCAAGCATAGTCACAGGCTCACAGCACAAATTAAACTCAACACTTGAATGTATTTCCACCATAAACACCCATTCATCAAACCAATGTTCAATTCTTCCTAAATTAAGTCAACAATATGAATAATTTGGCTTTAACTGTAAATCATTTAGTAGCAATGTGACAAGAGCTCCCAGAAATGGCAGTCAATATTAAGACTGGTTGGAGTGACCACCCACTTCAACCTAAGTTCAATACCAAGCATTTGGAAAAAGTGGATGATGACTTCATTATTTCTCAATGAATCTCTTGGACTCTTTCATATGGTCAGCTACTCGTGGATGCCCCTTTGCGACTGCATGACAAGTTTCAGTTAAAAATATTCACCAATAAGGTGGCACAGGCTGAAACTCTGAAGACTGCTCCAAGTTGACATGTCAAATTGCAGCGGTTGAACAGTAGTGCGTCACTTGCCCTAGAAAAATTTACTCAAATGGAGCATTAGTCAAGAGAAGAGCAGTCATAATTGCTTTTTTGTGAATTTGCCATGGAGGACTTTAGAAGCGCTTGTCACATTGCCAGTTGTCCTTATCGACTCACAATGGTCAAAATGGCTTTAGATTTGCTGATTCCTTCTGAGATAGCAGCTCTCTTTTGCAGATGCAAGTGTGAAATCTTTCACCCGATACGCCAAAATCAATGTTTGAGTTCCAAAAAGCTAAATCTTGAAAAACAAGGTGCAGGGGTGATGATATGCGTCGGTTGTCATTTGCTCTCAACCGACTCCAGAGATTCCAGGAAAATGTCCCTTAACAGGCTCCAGTATCATCTTTTTTTTTTTTTGTATGAATCATATATTATTCCCGTGTGTGCATCATAAATTCATGTACAGTTTACAGCAAGTGAAAAGGGACTTTCCATGGATGGATAATCCTCGTTTGGAACCACACCAAATTTTATGCATTTACTGTCACAAAAGTACCAGGAAGTGGGGAAATATCCGGGATCGGCACCTTTGCGTCCTCCCCATCATACTGGCTCCTTGCGTTGCTCTTTTTTCACTTGCCCCCAAAGTAGTGGCATCTCCTTGGCAGAGCTCGCCAATCAGATTTTCTGGGAGGAGAAAAAGAGGCTGACCTCCAGTTTTCTGTCTTTCTTGTAGCCTTCCGGATGAGCCAATGGAACATGACAGTGACTCCATGTGAACGCTGGCCTCACTCAACTCCCCTTCAGGAACTAGACTGGGGCCACTTGTAGCACTGGATCTCCAGCACCGCTCACCAGCATGGCAATGGGCGGCAGGGGCAACAAACAATCCATTCATCCATCCATCTTGCCTTGTGGCCACACAGACACACAAACGCGACATAAGCACCTCAACGCTGAGAACCACTCGGCGCCAACCTTGTGAAACCTCACCAAAGAGCAATACGAGATGTTTTATGAACTTGACTGATAATGAATTGTGCCTTTTGTACAGCTCTGAACACTCACACACGCACCATTCAAGTTTCTCCTTCAAGCACTATGTTGCAGATGCTGGCTTTCTCGCCTCAACTTTGCCTTAACATTCGGACCAAGGACTGCGTCCATCGGAGGACTTTGGATTCCTCCCACTCCCGCTTCATGCCACTTTAACCCCCCCCCCAAGGACAAATAGAATGACTATGGAAAAAGTATGTAACATTTTGAGATTTAATAACATCCTGACTGCAGTTTAACCACTATGTGACACAGCTGCAATTTTGTTGAAAAAAAAAAGGGCAAAAGTCCTTGTTGCTTAATTGCACTGTTCATTCGTTAATGTGAAGTGTGAAAAATTCCAAAGCCTGGGTAGAAAACAATGCTCCGATGCTCTTAAGAAATGTTTTTTTTGGGGGGTAATTGAAAGCTACTTGCATTGATCTTTACCCTGCAATGTCTTATAACCTCCTAATAACACCGATGAACCCAGATACCGTTGAACTTCATATTCCGCAAAGTAAAGCAGCATTTGCTTTGACTGATGTAGCACGAGTCATTGAGTAGCGTTTCTCATTCCATCGTGCCAGTATGGGAAATGTCATCCAAGTAGAAGTGCCTGCATGAAAATACCCAGCTTTTGGAAATCAGGGCTTTAATAGGAACAATAATGGGGACCATAATGTATGCAAGGGCTGGGCATTTTTTGACCTTATTTCCCATGGTGAGATTTAAATATTTATTAACTATTAGTTGTTGTTTTTTTTGACAAGAACTTCTGTCTGTTCATTTCCATACCAGTGGTGTTTTGGGCAGACGTGCGCGCTCATAGCTACCAGCGTCTCTGCTGGTTGCAGTATTATAATTGAATTTAGTCTCATCTATGTTGCAATTTGTTATTTTCATAATCCAAGAGTTCTTGAAAACTAACTAAACGAATGAATTTGCCTATCCAAAATGTATACTGCGCTTATAATTCTGTGGATTCAGTGAAGGACACATACCTAGGAAACTGATGTCCACATTTAGATTGGACTTTTGATTGTAAAACAAAAAAAAAAATTCAGGGCCAGAAAACAGTTTTGTAGTATTGTGTACAAAAAGCAATGCACTGTATAAATTTGACTTATTTTTATGCATGTTTTTAAAATCTAAGTCCTAATCTAACGAGTATAACCACTCGAGTCATGGCGTCATGTTGGCAAAATGTTGTCTTTTGTGGAGAGAAGGGCTTCTTTGGCACAAAATAGAGTGTAGCAAAAATGAATCCTCTTGGTAATCTTCATTTTCTTCATAAAATTAGAAATCACTTCAACTTGGGGAACAAACATTTACATTGATAATGTGACCTTTAATCAGTATAATTCAACTAGAAAACTGACAATTCGGATTCAAGAATGCAGCACCTCAGGACATAATTGCAATTAGCCTCATTTTGCCAGAAAATCAGTTAGGCAATTAGGATTGTAATATAGAGCCCAACCTTTTTTTTTTTTTTTAAAACTCATATCAGATTTGTATTCACATTTGGAAGAGGCCTAATTCCAAATTTCAGATCTCCAATTCCATGCATTTTTTTGAAAATGTGTCACTTGAATTCTGCAATGTAAATTCAGCCCAAGGCAGTACTTTTTCCTACTAGGGTTCCTTTTAGTCTTCAAAGTTCATGAAAAGAACTTAATGCAATGACCAAACATATTGATTATTATACGGTATTTTATTACGAGCTTTTATTGGTTTCACTTCATCTGAGGTTTAATTTGTTTTGACAATTCCACGGTGGGATAAAATGCTCTCACGGGCCTTACGTTCGCCAGCCCTGTTATGAACGAACGACTGTGTTGTTTTAGTGGCTCTTCCACAGCTTGTGGTGTTCATGAAGTAAATGTGTCTGCGTGTGTGTGTCTGCGCGTGTGTGTGTGTACGTACTGTAATTGCAGTACCGTTGTGTGATCTGTTATCAGTGGATGTTGTCTTATGCAGAGGCCAAAATAGCCTCCCTTCTTCTTAACTGCCTCTTTTGCTGATGTCACGTGTACTCTTCTTATAAGAAATACACTGTAAATAGAATCTTCCAAGACCAAAATACACATCAGCTACGTGCCTTGTTGCATTTAGTAGGTTTATGCGTATTGGTAACTGTTTAACTAACTGGACTTGCAGTCATACTGTTGAATTGGATTTTATGCTATCCTTTCCTAATGACCTATACTGTATGTGTTGTGTTTTCGTCCAATTTCTTACCATATGTATGTATAGAAAGATTTTCTATTTTGTACTTTTGTCTTTTCCTCCTGATTAAAAAGAAATACTTATTGAAAACGAAGAACTTGTTTTTTTCAGACTGTAAAGCTGCATACAATGATCAACTGATTAATAACGCAAAGCTAAAGTGTTTTGTCTTGCTCTTTTATGTTTTTCTTTATTATTATTTGGGAAATTAGTTATTGGTGTTAGATAGTTTGAGTCTGAAGCGTTTCAGGCAGTTCTTGTCATTTGTAGATTTGGCAGGGGAAGCCAAAGAAAACCCACACAAGAATGGAGACAGGATGCGAACCGCACATAGGAAAGTTGGAGCCAAGATTTGAACCCAAACCTTAGTACCGTGAGGCAACTTGCTTGTCCACTTAGCTGCCTCATGCCTCATTCATTTGTAATACAAATCATAAGTTAGTTTGATTGTTTTCTACCTCAGCAAGTGCCCATTTGATAAACCATTGAAAGATACCATTGTGAATTACTCAGTTTGAGCATGTACCTTAGAATTTGTGGAAACTGAACTGTCTTTGTCTTTTAAAAGCAACTCAAAAAGGCCCAAACAAGTTATAAATACCTCTGGTGCCTTTTAATTGCGTATTAAAGAGCGTTATTTTGGCAGTATTAATTGTTCCTGACTGACCAGGCAAAGGAAGGCGTGCAGACCTCATTAACAGAAAAGGGGGGGGGGGGGACTGTGAGACAGCATTTAACAAGAGGCTGGAGACAAAAAGGGCGGGGTGCCTGGATTAATGCTAGTTGCAACATCACCACCACGGCTGTAACAAAATAAGCCATGAAATGAACTTTATTGGCAGAACACTTAGATTTTGAATAACGTACCGTACGTGCCGATGTGCAAATATGAAAGCAAAATGCCTCTTTAATACAGATCCTGTTTTGTCATCTCTGTCCAAAATCTAGTTTTAACTGCACATTCTCCAATTCTTTATAGATCCATGTTCTCAATAAGACAGACGGTCCTCTCATGCCTGAAATTGGCAAGCCAAGGTCCACATAGCAGGAATCGCAGAAAGGGTGTTGCGCAACAGACAATTCCTTTTCCGAGCAGCTGAAAAGACAGAAAGGCGAACGGGTTACTGCTTTAAATACCATTGAAATGTTGATATTCACAGGGTAGTACAGTTACAATTGATGGAATTTCAGAGAGACCAAAAGAAATATGCAATGATTTTGATTCTACTTGTAGTTAGGATGTCAAACTATAAAGTAGCCCTAAAATGTGAAAATCTCTTACTATATACACTGTTTATAATGTTTATATGTAATCTGTATGGGAATAAAAAAATAAGATTTGTACTACTTCTGGGCTTCCCTAGAGGTGTAAAGAGAAAATTCATGGACATCGGCAAAATGTTTGAAGTCCTATTTACTTGTCAGTCCTGAACTTTTTCTGTATTTTATTAATTTGTGC
Source organism: Syngnathus acus (assembly GCF_901709675.1). Taxonomy (NCBI): domain Eukaryota; kingdom Metazoa; phylum Chordata; class Actinopteri; order Syngnathiformes; family Syngnathidae; genus Syngnathus; species Syngnathus acus. The sequence goes on along the minus strand of NC_051088.1, from coordinate 8,822,258 downwards.
AAGAGGATTTTATTGGTTTACATGTGTATGCAATAAAAAAAATTTCAAGCAATTATTTTATTTGCGTGCTTCGTAGATCTCATTTGTTCTGGTTGTGTTTTAGGTAAACTGTTTGGGTTCGAACTGGGATAGCTGTTCTCTGCAGGAGTCTCAAGTCTAGTCCAGGGATGGGCAACTGGCGGCAGCACAGGTGGGATTTGGGAGGACATTTTTTTTAACTGAGATAACTGTCATAAAAAAAAAAGAAAAAAAATCAGATAGGGGTCACATATGGTCCAAAAATTCCGATTTTGGGTCACCTTTTTCTGCGGTCTGATCATAGTCTTACGCTGCCTTATATATATGTAGGCCTAATAGTTTTGTGCTGATTTGGAATAAATGCAAGACAAACATAGTACCTCAATACATTTTTTGAATTTAGTTGTGAGAATTTAAAAAAAAAATTCTGTTGTCCTTGAATAGTTTTTATGCAAGAGAGCACTTTGAGCTGGAACAAAATATTACAATGTTATTTTGTTGTTTGCTTGGAGTTCTGTGTTAGTGGGCTAGGAGAATGCATCTTTTACATTTCTATACTGTACATCCATTGAAAAATATATTATGAAAAATGGAAAATATTCAGTGGTCAATACATGTTCTAAACCTAACGTTTTGCTTATCATAAACATTATAAGATTGTTTATATGAGCCAATATTAGGAAGCTTCCTGGCTGGTCCACCACAAAAAAACCAGCAGGTCTTAAAATCTTAATCTTAAATCTTAAAATCTTTGATCAGGAAAATAGACATTGGTGCGTATAGGTTTGTGTATGTTGAGGAAAGGGGGATGTGGTGGGGTTACACCTATGCATGTGTGCTACATAAATCAGCTCTCACCTCCTCCATCACTCCCAGTGGTTTATATTAGCCCAGTGGGAGAGCCCCCACATGGGCCTACTCCTTTGATGGCACCACATATGATTCATCGCTTTTTCAAAAACCGTTTGTTTTCATTAGTCCTCGTCGTCAGCTCGCCGCGAATCTATCGCACTCTTTTTGTGCAACGCAAGCACATTTAGGGCCAAACGAGGGGAAAGAATTTGCGAGCGGTTGCAAGGGTTTCTTTGGCACGAGAACAAAGGAGGTCGGTTTGAGTAGAGACTGAAGACTGGCGGGCGGCAATGGGTGCTTTTTCCACTCTTATTGATAATGAGCAAAAAGGATGAGAATTCAAGTGACGTGAGTTGGTCGGTTTTACCTATCGAACTGACAAATGACCTGTCTGGAATTCAACCGCGTCAGCTGGGACCTTGGACACGACCAACAGTGAATATCAAAAATGAAAGGCTGGACATTTGTTTTTTAAGATAACTTAAGGACGCATACCTACGGTGATGGTGGTGATGTTGCAGTGCTCAGGATGAACGTAGAACGAGGGATGAAACTTCAGTTCCAGGGCCCAGGCTTAGTCATGAGAGACATCATTTTGGAGGATTGTCAGAAAGATTGGAATTTAGCATCCTTGTTTGAAGGCAACAACAAAAACAAAAGCCCCCGGGATGAATCAATATCTTATACTCAACAAACTAGAAAAGTGGATGTTTCAAGCAAATGTTCTCATTAAGAGTCATAGTCTTTGCCTCATCATCGAGCCAAAGCAATGATGTAACCAGTGACTTGTGGGTCAAACGGGCGATCCATTTGAAATCGAGTGAGAACATTGTTTTGTCGAAGACGAGGCTAGTGACTGGCAGACATAGTGGTCCAGGCCCCCTCCATCCTCCAGACAGAGAAGGCATAGCTTAGTCTCTCATGGGCCAGGTAGTTACAGCCACTCAGCTTTGAATCGATCTCGTCGCTCTGTAGAACCTGGTACAGGAAGTCAATGTAGCGCGACGCCAATTTAAGGGTCTGGATCTTACTCAGTTTGTCTGAAGGGAGCGTTGGGATTATTTTACGTAAGGAGGCGAAGGCTTCATTCAGGGATTGCGTTCGCTGGCGCTCTCGGATGTTGGCGATCACACGTTGGCCATGTGGGTCCTCCAGGGGCGACAACCCACCAGGACTTGGACCAGGAACCGGGGAAAGGGATGTCCCCGAAGAAGCGGGCAGATGTTGCGGACTCCTTTTGAGTTTTTTCAGTCCAGTCAGAGTATCGATGCGGATGTCGTCTTCCGGCTTGTTGTCGGTTGATGCCACGGCAGTGGCGACGCCCGCCTCAGGTGAGGCTGTGTGGCGTTTCCGCCTGCGGAATGCAGGCGTTGCCACGAGGACAGGACATGCATTTGATGGAGCTTTCCCGATGTTCTCCTCACTGGAAACCACGGCTCCCACCAGATGATCTGCGCCAGTCTGCTCCTCGTCTCTCATACTCAAGTAACACTTCTTTCCTTGACGGCTACTTTCAAGTCCTCTTGTTAAGTCTCTTCTTCTCAGATTGATTTTTAGGAACTGCTGAATCTTTTTCTTTGTCACAAAGGGCGAGAACGCAACATTCAACTATCCTTTTATCACCACGCTTCTTCATCCACATTCCCCGCAAGGCAGCCAGTAATCACCACATTGGTCGTCGTGTCCCGCTGCTCCTCGAGCTGCATGTGATCCAACAGAAACTTGAATCTGACTTTTAAAAAAGGGAGGGGACCTAGACGCTTTCGGCGGTCCGCCCATCGGAATCACTGATTGGTGTGCAAGTCTATTTTTTTTTAAGGCTCGGTACAACAGGAACCCTAAACTATGGGGCACTGTGATCAAAGGAACAACGTGTCTGTTACAGCCAACCAAATCAAGCCTCAATGATTTTTTCTCCTCAACATGGAAGCTTTCCAAGTATATTGGTTCCAGATTTCCTCCTAAACACGTCCTTGTCCCACCAATCCCCCCCCCCCTTTCGCCGTCTCCACAAACTCACTCTCTGCTGCTTTCCCCCTCCCCTGCCTCAACACCGCATCGTTCATCCTATTTTTCTATTAAGTATACACGCACTATGATCTTTTTAACATTTAACGTTCCAGGAGTATGATGTAACAGTGTTGAAAAAGTCTTGAGTTGGTCGAAGCAACAAGGCAAACACAATGGTGTGTTTTATTCTAGTTGGCTCTAATCATAGGCCTAGAGGGAGGAAGGAGCTGGCGTTGGCTCGGCACCGCACCACCGAGGTCCAATCAGACACTTAAGAAAAGAAAGAGTCGAGTGGAACGAAAAGAAAGACCTGCGGGACATGATGTTGCTTTCATCCAGAAGCAACCTTGGAAATTCGTCCAATGCCAACTTTGCTGTCCAAATCTCTGAGTGACTGGTTGCCCAACCCACCTAACACACCTCCACACAGGAAAAGTCAGTGATTTTATTTTTTGCTCATCATCACCAGAAAATATGTTGCTTCATAATAAAACCAAATATTTGGTTTTGGATGTGCTGGCTGCTCATGACTAAGTGGAAAAACTCCTATCAAAAATCCCTCCTCAGTGTGAGTCAACCCAAAGATGGCGCAAGTCCACCACAAGAGAAGAAACCACTTTTGCCAGCCCGCACAAATAGCTTTCTGTGAATACAGGAATCATCTTAAAAATCAAATATATAATATAAGCAATTTGCCTCCAAGTACAAAAGACTATATATTTTATGTCAAATGTGTATTTACAGAATGATTGAGGAACTAGCCAAAGGCCACCACTAGAGAGCTTTTGAAGGTTTTTTTGGTAAGGCAGCCACAACTCTTCCGGAGTACTTTCCTAACACACATGGATAATTATCCTGCTCTGTAAAAAGATTTTAAAGTGTTAATTAGCTATGTTGTAACTACAAACTAACTGTCATTATCATCATGTTCGGTCGTGACACACTCTCAACCAAATGTATTGGAGCAGTCAGACCAGTTTTTGGACGGGTAGACTGAAAACATTTGAGGAGAGTTATGAGACAATAGAGTCACAGCATTTCTGCTGTTATTTTTAGGTATTGACAGTACATCAACAAATACTGTGGATTGCTTCAAAACCCCTGGTGATTTTGTAACTTTGCTGACTTTCAAAGAAATCTATACTTTTCATTTCATATTTACATATACCGTATTTTAAGGAGTATAATTTGCACCGGAGTATAAATTGCACCGGAGTATAATATGCCCCAGCCATAAAATGCACAATAAAGAGGAAAAAAACATATAAGTCGCACCCGAGTATAAGTCGCATTTTTGGGGTAAATTTATTTGACAAAATCCAACACCAAGAACAGACATTAATAGGCAACAGGCTGACCGGTACAGTATGCTAACGTTAATATGCCTGACGTAACATATTAAGAGTTATTCAAATAACTATGACATAAATAAGTTTATCGAACCATCTGTGTCACTCCAAATCATTAAATCCATCGAAATCCTTGTCCTCTGTGTCAAACAACTCCGCTGACTCCAGAAGTACATGCAGCGCTGATGTCTGACTCATCGTCAGTTACGGTTCCAGTTATGCCACAGACCTATATAACTATATAAACTATATATAAAATGACTATAACATAAATAACAAGTTTATCGAACCGTCCGTGTCACTCCAAATCATTAAATCCATCGAAATCTTCATCCACTGTGTCAATTATAAACAACTCAGCTGACTCCGGAAGTAGATGTGGCGCTGACGTCAGACTCATTGTCAGTTGCAGTTCCAATTATTCCACAGGCCTAGAGCGCCCTTATATTCCGGCTCCTTCATGTGTGGAGCTTGCATATTCTCCCCGTGCCTGCACGGATTTCCTCCAAATACTGGGGTTTCCTCCCACATTCTGAAAACATGCATGGTAGGCCGATTGACCACTTCAAATTGCCGGTAGGTGCACTTGTGAGTGCAAATGGATGTTCGTCTATGTGCCCTGTGATTGGCTGGTGACCTGTTCAGGATGTCAGCTGGGACAGGCTCCAGCATACCCGCAACCCTTGTGAGGAAAATCAGTCCATAGAATTGATGAATGGATGGAAATCAGTATACAAACTGTTTTACAGCTCCTTTAAAAGTATTTTACAGAAAAAGAAAAAAAAAAAAAAACTGGAAAATAGAAAGTGTGATTCAAACTTTTTTTTTTTAGGTGAGCATCCGTCACAGTGCCTAGTCATTGTGTTGCATGGGAAGATGGCCTACCTGTAGGCACCTATAAATAAATCACAGTATGCTATGTAATATTTCCACTGATGTTGAATTTTAGAAGGTGGCATACACTTTTAATGAATGTTTTATTCCTGGCTTCAGAGGAGTGTTGGAAGTTTGTGTGCCGGTTTACTGTTTGGCCACATAGGAGCACAGAACAGCCAGTTCAGGATGATCTGCTTTTAGATTTATGTACTGCACTTTAGTCTGTTGTTGTTTGTTGTCGTTTATTAGTTGGCAATACCTGACCTAGTATTTCAAAGGACAGTTAGAGATAAACAAATTGTGTCCGACAAAAAGTCATAGGCTGAATTAAGTTTTCTCCAACTGGTCTAAAACTAGGAGCATATGGCTCAACTGTCCTCATGTCACAGGACTTTGTTCCTTGTAAAATTTAAAATAATTTTGTCTGATTGAAGCCTAGTGGTGCACTGGTTAGCACGTCCCCCTCACAGTTAGGAGGGTGGCGGTTCGATTCCACCTCTGACCCTCCCTGTGTGGCGTTTGCATGTTCTCCCCGTGCCCGTGTGGGTTTTCTCCGGGTACACATCCCAAAAACATGCTGGGTAGGCCGATTGAGCACTCCAAATTGCCCCTAGGTGTGAGTGCGAGTGCAGATGGTTTTTTGTCTCTGTGTGCCCTGCGATCGGCTGGCAACCCGCCTACTGCCCGATGACTGCTGAGATAGGCTCCAACACGTCCGCGACCCCCGTGGGGACAAGCGGTATAGAAAATGGATGGATGGATGGATGGATGGATGAAGCCCTCGTCTGGAACTAGTCTGTAGATGCATGAAAACAATTATAACCCCACCTATTAAAGGGACACTATTCACAAACTAATAAATAAGTATTCTCTGAAGAATAAACTGTTTTTTTGGTACTCTTTCTACACAATATTGTAAGATCCCACAAGATGGTGTCAAAGCCCAGTGCCCCACATCATTACTGGTATCCCAGGTTAAGATGTGTTTTTTTTTAAACCCTTAAAATAAATACAAATTTTATTCTATGATCATTCTCTAATTCTGAAAAATGTAGACATTGTTGACCAGACACAGAATCAAGCGCCTCTCATTTCCCAGACCTCAAACCCTGTGGCAAAAAAGCTGTGGCATGGGCTAAAGTGTCATGTCTCGTCCCCAGTTCTGTGTCTGTGTGCTTGCCCCTCCCTTCCTGTGTGCCCTTGATTTGTGTAATCACACGCACCTGCCTCTCGTTACCTGTGTCTTATTTAAGTTCTGTTTGCGTGTCACTCGCCGTCGGAGCATTGCACGAGATGTGCGGACCATGCATGTCTCACTGTCACGCGGTTTGTTTTGTTCCTGTCTTTTGTTTCACGCTTTGGCGGTCAGTCCTTTTGGTTTTGTTTAGTCACGTCAGTTTGCCGGGTTTGAATTTTGAGTTTTGTGCAATAAACCCTGGTCCAAGCTGCATTTGGTCGCCCTCGCTCCGTTCCTCCACCCCGAAGCCTGACAGAATGCTCCGACCAACACAGCGACCAGCGCTTGGACCCTCCGCCATCAGCTCCCGTCCGCGACGCCCGATCGACCTCCATCGTCCGTGACGGTTCCGGCGCCATCGGACTTCGCTCCAGCGACGCCCGATCCACGTCTATCGTCCGAGAAGGTTCCGGCGCCATCGGACTTCGCTCCAGCGACTCCCGATCCACGTCCATCGTCCGAGAAGGTTCCGGCGCCATCGGACTTCGCTCCAGCGACGCCCGATCCTCGTCCATCGTCCGAGCAGGTTCCAGCGTGATCGGACTCCACTGCCGCTGATCGCGGCCCTGACTTTACAAGTTTCTGCCGAGCACGGTCCCGATCCCCGAGTTTCCGCCCGAGTGCGGTTCTGTATCCCCGAGTTTCCGCCCGAGTGCGGTTCTGTATCCCCGAGTTTCCGCCCGAGTGCGGTTTTTTTATCCCCGAGTTTCCGCCCGAGTGCGGTTTTGTATCCCCGAGTTTCCGCCCGAGTGCGGTTCTGTCTCCCCGAGTTTCCGCCAGAGTGCAGTACTGTTCCCCAGTCGCCGCCGTGCGCCGTTCGAACCACTTCGAGAACCAGTAGGGCCATTTGGACTAGTGCGCTGCCCCCCCGCCCCCCCGCGTGCCGCCGTGGGGGGTTGTTTTTGGGACGTCGGGAGCCGTCCCTTGTGGGGGGGGTTCTGTCATGTCTCGTCCCCAGTTCTGTCTGTTTTGCTTGCCCCTCCCTTCCTGTGTGCCCTTGATTTGTGTAATCACACGCACCTGCCTCTCGTTACCTGTGTCTTATTTAAGTTCTGTTTGCGTGTCACTCGCCGTCGGAGCATTGCACGAGATGTGCGGACCATGCATGTCTCACTGTCACGCGGTTTGTTTTGTTCCTGTCTTTTGTTTCACGCTTTGGCGGTCAGTCCTTTTGGTTTTGTTTAGTCACGTCAGTTTGCCGGGTTTGTATTTTGAGTTTTCGGCAATAAACCCTGGTCCAAGCTGCATTTGGTCGTCCTCGCTCCATTCCTCCACCCCGTCGTGACATAAAGAGGAGAGTGCAAAGGACATGACCCAGGTTGCTGGATGGCTTAGGGAGATTGTGCAAAGAGTAATCCTCCAATCTTGTGAAATATTATAAAAGAAGATAAGGTGCACTTTGGTTGGCAACAGTACACAAATATTAACATTGTCACTTTGCCAATCTCTGCTCTATATTCACCATGTGTTTACGTACCATGAAATGTAGGAGGCAGTTCCAGTATGGCGAAACCGGACTTTTAGTTCTATGGGAACTGTTGGTGAAATTCCACTTTCTATTGACAATGACAGAATTGAACAATATGGGGACGTCAGTTGTTGTAGTTTATAAACGAAAGCATTTCAATCTTGCTTCCTGCTAATCTAGAGCGGTAGGAGGATGATAAAAAAAGTGACTGGCAAAAAGTTGCGATCCTGTCTTACTACATTCCAAGTCTGTCGGTACATACGTGAGAAATTTGAAAACGTTTGGAACTGCATCAATATCTGCTCAGTAATAAAGTATGTGGCAGATGTATCTGGTTGTAAACAAGCTTCATGTCGCTCAATGAATCCTTTTAATAATTTCAGTGGTTAACAAATACTAAAGCCTCCACATTTCAACAATATCCAATGTTATTGTAGGACTCACCCAGTGAGTCTTCTCCGATGATGTAATGCGAGCACATTAGTACTAAGTTCAATGCGAATGTTGCGACGTGCTTGTTCTATGCACAACGATGAGGTGGTCTTTTCAAACAAATCTCAGACTAATTTGTCTGTGTTCCTCATTCTCTGGTAGAAGCTGGGAAAGTCCGTCAGTTGGTTCAACTTCTTCCGCCTGTTAGTACAACCGCCAGCAGCGCAACAAGCTACCGAGGCGTGCAAGACATTTTTTAATGCAATTATGGCTAAAATACAGTTCCTAAACATTGCTTCTGAAGCGAAATTTATTGTAACCAATGGGAGCATTTGACCGGAAGTCTGCTACCGGAAGTTCCTCCCATAGTAGTTCCTTCAGGACATACCTCAGGAATAAGGAGGATGCATTGTTTTTGTCCGCTTGTTTAATATTCAGATATTACCGTAATTTTCGGACTATAAGTCGCGGTTTTTTTCATAGTTTGGGTGGGGGGGCGACTTATACTCAGGAGCGACTTATATGTGGTTTTTTTTTTCAAAAAATTTCAAAAAAAAAATTTCAAAAAAAAAAAAATGAAACCGCGATAAACGAACCGCAATGTAGCAAGGGATTACTGTAATTTGAATTTCAAGTGACGACAGCAGCGCGAAACCATCTGCGTCACTCCAATTCATTAAATCCATCAATCGTCCTTTGTCAACAATGCGTGCGCGCCGCTGACGGCTTTTGCACTTAAAAATATTCCACAGGCCCATATAACGATATATAAATTATATATCAAATAACTATTATATAAGCAATAATGTTATCAAACCATCTGTGCACTCTAAATCATTAAATCCATCGATCAAATTCCTCGTCCTTTGTCAACATCGCCGCGCGTGCGCCGTGACGCCAGCCTCGTCGTTATTCCACAGATTTACTATATAACTATATTGTAGCGTTAACAAAGTTCAAGGAAAGACGTGGGTTTGGTAAACGGCTCTTTATTTAACAAAACAAACTTACAGGCGTGTGGCGGCGTGGACGTCCAGCCACGAAAGGGGACGAGAGCTCCATACGATAGGACCGGGCGTGCGTAGAAGCCATGACCGAGCTCCATGCACCGTCCTCGGACAGCCACCCGGCTGAGCGCCGGCCCTCGACTTCCATCCACGGAGCTGAAAGGCAGCTCGGTAGAGTAGGACCGGGCGTGCGTAAAAGCATTGTCCGAGCACCATCCACCGTCCCTGGACAGCCACCCGGCCGAGCGCCGGCGCCCGACTTCAATCCACGAAAGTGAAAGAAAGCTGGACGAGTCGATCTTTGTCCTTTATGTAAACAACCGTCGCGCTGCTGACGCGCGACCGCGACGTCGCGTCGCGCTGCTGACGTCAGCAGCGCGACGTCGCGCGTCACTCGTGTTTTTTTTCACTTTTTTGGGCATTTTATGGCTGGTGCGACTTATACTCCGGTGCGACTTATAGTCCGAAAATTACGGTAATTATTCCATGTGTATTTTTTTTTTTTAGTCATCTTAATCAATCAGAGCAGTCAATCAGAGTTCATTTTTTACTAAAACAAATCTGTGGAATCACATTGGACATTCATGATTGCCTTGCAAGTTGGAACCCTGTTCAAGGTCATGTCCTTGATCCCGTAGTTATTTAAAAAGCATTATCATATCGAGCTAATTCTTCTCTATTTTTATAAGGAGATTTTTCCACTGACACGTGAGCTGACAGTAACTGCTGGCGGATTTTTATACAACTGCTCAGTGAAAACAAGAAGGGCTTCTCTGACCTCTGTTTACCGGCAACATGAGTCATCCGGTCCATGTGATTCAATTGTGTGCACTAAAGCAGGTTCCCACATTTACTGTTAGCCCAATTCCAAGCAATGCGTAAACGTTTGCTCGTGTAAAAGCATTTGTCTAATAATACAGAAATAAGAGAAAAAAGCTCATTCCACAGAGTAGTCAGCAAAAACATAATTTTGTGTACGTGATGTAGTCTCTAACTGGAGACTAGCGGCTATTTACAGCTTATCCAGATTGAGAGAATACAATAAGTGTTGATCTGTGTTGCATATTTTTACCACAAACAACCCTCATTGTGCGGTAGCTCTGGAAAGGAATGTTGTTCTGCTTGGTGCGCATGTGCACATACTGCCTATCAAAGGAGAAATTAAGGCAACCGACATTTTCTTGTTGGACTTGCGTGCAGCATAGAACATAGTCTGTTGCTGCTGCTGTTGCTGCTGCTGGTGCTGCTGCTGCTGCTGCTGCTGGTGGGATCGGGAAGATTACCAATGAGTTTTGAAAAGCTCTAAAAGGCAATCAAGGATAGAGCAGCAATTATTCATCATCACCTTCCACCATGAGTTCAACCATGCGAGAGGAGCTCACTTGTCCCATTTGCCTTCAGCTCTACTTAGACCCTGTGGCTCTCCCCTGCGGACACAACTACTGTCAAGTGTGCATGTTGCAGACCCTCAGCAACACCGATACGAAGCTGAAATGCCCCGAGTGTCGCCTGGAGTTTCCGGGTCCCGAATCCATGCAGAAGAACTTCAAACTAAGTAGTATCATCACTGGCTACCTAGCATCAAATTCCGGCAATCAAAAGGAGAACTTGCAGGGGACAGGACAACCGTCCGCGCCTCCTGCAGACGAGGCATTCCATCCGGGAAAGGAGTGTAGCATCCACCATTTTCCCCTTGTGTACTTTTGCTCCACCGACGTGACCTTGCTGTGTTCCAAGTGTTTCATGGAGGGGCTACACCAGGGCCATGAACTTCTCACCTTCAATATTGCTGAGAGCGAAATGAGGCATGCCCTCGAGGTCCGCAGCAAGGTAAGTCTCTTGAATTTGTCACATTTAATAAGAATTACTCGTAATAAATAATGTTGGTCAAAAATACAGACTGCTTTTAATAGTCAGTCAGAATCCATGTTTGCATTTTAATTACCTATTCAACCACTTAATCCTTACTTTCACATAATCCTTACTTTCACCTATTCACCCACTTCATCCAAATTTTCACTTGCTTGGGTCATTATCATTGAGCTGCACGTGAAAGGGAAAATTTACATGTACAAATATTTTTTTTAATAATAGATCAAGTCTTCAAGAGGCTTTATTACAATTCAAAGGTAATCCGGACACAAACATATATGAGAACATGGCACTATACTAATTACCATGTTGGCTCTCCTCCAAAAACATGATATCACTGAAGAGTTAATTGCTCATAGGTGAGTGAATGACGACCTCATCTATACTTAATGTGCACTGTGTTAGACTAACAGTCAGTTAAATGAATTAATATTCCCTGATTGGAAAAAGAACACTATATTTTCTGAGTGGATTTCTACATGTGGAAAACACTAGTGCTTATACTTTGTTTGGACAGTCACACTATCAGTATACATATAACAAAAATAATGTATGAGGGACTAGTGGTGCGATTTGGTTCCGATGTGCTCTTTGTGGAAGCCGATTGTTGTCCCCATTTTTTGTAACGGGACTAGCACGCACAAGTCAGTCTGCCATACCTCTGTATATTGTGATTTGTGATTGACACCTGCAATAAATGTGCCTTTGCAGGTTGTTTCCAACAGGCTACAGATGACTGACTTCCTGGTAGAGCGCGTCAAGGAGCAACAGGATCATTCTCAAGCCATTGGAGACAAACTGGTTAACAAGGCCATCACAACGGTAGAAGTCATGGCTAGGCTGGTCGAAGGGTAAGTAAACAAGAAAAAAAAAACTGGTTTTGTTCTAGCCAAGTTAGGAAAAAAAGAAGCCATACACACTTGGATTGAAAGCTAAAGCTGCAGGTTTATTTTCATGCTGGGTTGCTGGTATGGACAATTTGTCTTCGCAAAATGTCACACCACACAAAAATGCCACAAAATATACTGAAATAATTAACTCAAAATGTATTTGCCTAGTGTAAACTGGGCCTGTTTAACTGAACACAAAGTTATTGTTCTGGTAGGTGAAGGCAACTTTCAAACGATGGCATAAATTGCACATGACGGTGTTTGTCAGGAACGTATGACAATTTTCTGAATTGAATGAAATCGGATAATCCTCGATGACACACCTCTTATAGCAGCATACAATTGCGTTGGGAATCATTGCATAAAAAGCAAGATTGTGAGTGGGTACAGTACATTCATGTTACAATATTTTGTGATACAATTAAAAATTTGGAGTTTACGAAACCTTGCCATAGAAGAAAGGAAAGGCTGTGGATCATTTTGACTCGTGTTACAAAACTGATGACAAGTATCCGTAATGTAATAGGCCTGTGACCTGCATGTCAAATGAATGTTATCTGTCTACTTGTTGAGTCATGGTCTTTCTCAAGTGCACGGATGTAGACAACCTGTTTTTCAAAGTTTCAGACCTTTGATCACACGCGTTGATTTTAAGACAGTACAGGCCACTATTGGAGGGCATTGCTAGACATACTTGTTATTACAACTATCATGTCATGTCATATATTTTCCCATTGAGTACTTTTCAATTATTATTACACTACACTGAAAAAATAATTTCATCAATTGATTTCACGAAATGGAAGCATCTGGATGTTTTTGTAAGTCGAGTAGTAGACCTTTTGAAAATGTATCTGGATCCAGATGAACTTCTCACACAAGTAGCTATTTGCTTATGACTTCAAACTTGAAGAGCAAGACTCGGCACTGTTACCGATAAAAATGCATACCTGACAGTCATTGTAATCTTATCTCGTTTGTCTGCATTTCATTCCACTGATAATATGTCTATTTTCTGCCATGTCAGCACTGTAAAGATGCCTCCAGTCAAGTCACATGGAAAGAAATAACTTATTGATACTGGTTTTTTGATGATGTATATTTTTAGGACCAATTAAAAGCTCTGGTATGATTGTGACATTTCACAAAAATATGACATCCTGTATGATTTCTCTTTTTAGAAAAAAAAACACATCACTATAGGAATAGCAATTCTGTAAGTTTAGAACCGAAGAACATTCTGGCATTATGTTCTCTGGTTAGTACTCAACTTTTCTTCATTTGGGGGGGGATGTGCTCAGGTACCGCGAGAGACTACAGACGCTCCTGGATGAGAAGCAAAGCCAGAGTCGAAGCAGCTGGCAGGTGGGCGTGGGCTCGCTGGAGGACCAACAGAAGCTGCTAGTGGATGCCCAACAAAGTGCAACCGAGGCCCTCAACATGACGGATTCATGCAGCTTCATAAACCAGTATAATTATGTTTTTATTTGATGATTTTACATATTTACAGCTACCATCACCTGACCTAATATAGGTTCAGTTTCCACTAAGTGACGGTGTGAATGAATGCTTGTCTGAGCCCTTGACTGACTGGCAACCAGTCGAGGGTGTAGTTTGCCTTTCACATGGAGACACCTGGGATGACTTTATGACCTCGTATAGCATAAGCCATAGTGAATGGATAAATTGTGGAATCGGATTATTGATCAAAATTGTAATTCAACATACAATTCAGTTTCATTTTTAAAGGGACTGTCTCATAGAAACTTTAACAACATTGACAGTTGTGTAAATCTATTTTTATACATTATTTTTTACTGAATTAACTTACTTTCAAACACTTAAGCACAAAAGCTGTATTACAAAAAACCCTATTCCTTTACAAATGGAACTCTTTGAGTTCAAGTCTTGCGAGACGTTTGCATGACAAGCTTGGGCTGTTTGCACAACTTAAATACTTTTCTGATGAAACAAGGGACATTTGATAAAGCATTTTTCTACCTATTTTTTAGGTTTATAATGATAGACGAGAAGGTAAGGATGGCTGCCACAATCCCAATTTCCTGCAACATCCCCGCAAACGCTCCACTTACCACCAAGCAACTGCAGACAGGCCTCAGGACCGAGGCCTTCCGAGCCGAAATGAGCCGCCTTGCTGAGTACCTTTGCCTCCTCTTCAATCCTTTGGAGCTCACCTTCAACTCGAGCACAGCCCACCCTAGCCTGCAACTGAGCAACGATCTGCGCACGGCCAAGTACAGCGAAACCAAGCAGTCATTCACTGAGAAGAAGGAGCGCTTCACCAGTGCCCCGCAGGTCATGTGCAACGAGGGCTTTTCCAGTGGCGAGCATATTTGGGTGGTGGAGGTGGGCCCAGACAGCATGTGGTCGCTAGGGTTGTGTTACAAGAGCATCCCCCGACGCGGCGACCACAGCCGACTGGGTCACAACTCAGTGTCCTGGCGGCTCCAGTGGAAAAACGGCAAACTGACGGCGTGCAAGTCCTCATCCACTGTAGTCCTGCGTGAAATGGCAAGTCAGCCGCTGAAGATTGAAGTGGGACTGGACTATGAGAAAGGCACTTTGACGTTCCATAGCATTAAAGGCCAAAGAGAGCATCTCTACACGTTCAACGTTGCATTTAAAGAGACTGTTTATCCAGTTTTCAGCATTCACTCCAACACGCCAGACTCTTGGATCACACTCCAGTGTGGCTTGTAAGCATATCTGTTGTATTTCATACGCCATGGTGAATCTGAGTGTCAGTTTATTAAAATGGCACCAAGGTGAAAAACCCTTGGTGTCTGCATTTTAGATTCATTACAAAACTTATATTCTAAAAATATTTATACTCCATCTAGTGCAACTACTGTTATGTGTCACTGTAATTAAGGAAATACAACCAGAATCAGAATCAGCCTTATTAATTTAGCACGATAACATTAAATCATCACTTAAAAAGAGCAGTCAAATCATAGTTTGTTTGTTTACAACAGAGACATTGTTCAGTATCATTATTGACTGTTTAGTTGTTTTGAATAATATTCTTGGCTTTCACATTTTCTTGTTTCATTTAAAAAAAAAAGTATATTGTTGATTGCTAACCCTCAGGAAATCAGCCGTGTTTTTCTTTTACATTATATTTACCAGTATGATCATGCATTGTGATTTATAGATACAAATAAATGATAATGATATTTCTGTGTTCAGTATTATAACTCAATATAAATACAATAATGGCATATTAATTCAACTATATACCCCACTAAAAGCATACATTTTTATACACAGTTATTAGCACTAATTATTTAAATTGAAAATTTTAAACCCCTCTTCAATCTTTATTGCATTCACCTTACTTTTTCTCCGTATAACCTTGTAGGGTTAGGTTTAGGGTTAGGTTTAGGGCTAGGTTTATGGTTAGGTTGGATGGGGGATGCTTACTACAGTCTGGCAACCCGATCCCATTTATTATTGGGCAGTACACGATTATCATTTAAAGTTAGAAGGCATACGCCTTAACTGTATGAAATAGATATAGAACCGATAAGCCATCAAATCACTCCAGGCGGAATGGGCTCTGGCGAAAGTACTACGAGAAAAGTGTCTTTCGGTGTGGACGACGAGGACAGAGTCAGGATTCTTCGCGGAGTCAAGGTAATGCTAAGTCAGCTAGCGTTTGTTGATAAGCTATGCTAACTTGATCCATGTCACCACGCGTCAAGCTAATGAACGGAATCGGAACTATTTAGAGCTCGATCAAATGGACCGGGGGTAAGACTCTTCAACTAAGCAAGAATGATGCGTGTAGGATGCAGAAGGATGCGAACAAGGACGTACAGGTTGATAGTCTCTACGGACCCGAGAGGCCAAACTTCACTCTGCAGCATTTTGAAATGTGTCCTTCTAATTAAGAGTCAATAGATCATTAATGTCTTGTAAGGCGACAATGTCTTGGTTGCTTATCTATTCTGATAAATTCGGCGTGGTTTTCCGCCCAGTATTTCCCATATCTTGCAAGGGGGGGAAGGCGGTGAGTAGCAAGCGCTCCTCCGATCGCCAAAACCAAAGTGTTTGCTACGTAAATTACATTTATATTTAAGTGTTCTAAATCAAAACAAACATCCGGATGTTTGTTGTTAAAACATGGGGCTGAAATAATGTCCATATATTCATCGGAGGTCTGCTGTTGGGCTTCTGACAGCGGTGCCTTCAAGTGCTGTGAAGTGTCGGAATTTTGTAAACTACCCTGAAGGGCGTCAATGTCATCTCTCAGAGTGATGTCAGGGCGTCAGAGTGCATTTCCGAACACCCCCTGTTGATGGCAGCAAACAAGTTCCCATGAAATTTCCTTTCTTCAATAATATTTTCTTGAGCAATATTTTCATTCCTTTCATTTACTGTTGGGAGAGGGCTTTTTTTTGTTTCCCCTCCTTGTAACAGCATGCGTTTCCTTTTTTTCTTTTCTTCAATACAATTATTTTCTTGAGAAGGCATCATCTAGTTGTTGTCAAATGTTAAGGGGGAAAAAAAATCTAAAACTATCCAAACCGTCATTTTACACCAGGTTGCACATTCTAATGTTGTTAGTCTTAGAAATAGTGAGTCACTGGGTTTGACGGTTTTTGGTGGAGCTTGACACAGACATGCTCAACAGTAAAGCTCCTGTGATCCGCTAAAGAACTTTTGCTCCCAGATCATTTTCTTTCCAGCATTCGCAAAAGATGAACAGTTTATATTTAATAATAAATCTTTCTAACTGGAATCCATTTTTGAAAATTTTAACCTTATCTGGTAATAAAGTGCCAAAAATAACCCTTTTCTAAGTTTCTTAAAAAAATGAAACAAAAAAAAGTGATTACAAAAACATTGTTTTTTATTTTGGTAAACATGCTTTCTACATCTTCTTCTAGCTTTCAGAAGATGTTCTCCAGAGGATGAGGGGTGTGGCCAACATTCCTCCACAGCCTGCACAGAGAGACACAGGTATAGTTGCCCCCCCAGTTTACAGCTGGTCCACACAGTTCTCATCATTTTAACGGTTCAGCAATTTGGCATATGAAAATGAGCCTACCATGGCTTTTAATGTGTTTTTTAAATCCTTGTGCAAAGTGAAAGTTAGTTGCCATGACTAAGTTGCTGTTTCATCATTTTCTTTGTTGTCATCATCTTCATCGTCTTCTTCTTTTAAAGACAACAAAGAAGCACTTCCGCCGAAATATCATGTAATATTACATAGATGACACTGAATGTTTGTCAACCATTAACCTTCTATTTGCTATCAACTCTCTCATTACTTCAGGTTCCTCTTTCAGTGCCAGCTCCAACACCCGACCCCAGCAAAAGCCACAACCCCAGACCCAGTCAAGCACCCACTCCAGAAGCACCAGCAAAACAACTTCAAAAGTCAAGGAAGAATCGCTCAGGTTGGTAACAATCATTGAAATCTATTATTTCCTTACTGTTGTTTTAGGGCCTATTCAGGGTGTACTCCGCCTACTGCCCGAAGACAGCTGGGATAGGATAGGGATTATTTCAGTCGTCTGTTCTGCAATGAAAATTTGTGACATTGCTGTGGAAAAAAGGATGTTATTTTCATTTTCCTCAAATACACCGGTGAGGCTCCGTTTGGAGTCACAAAATAGTAGTATTATTTTATCTTTATTTATATACATATTGGCGGCACGGTGGCGCACTGGGTAGCACGTCCGCCTCACAGTTAGGAGGGTGCGGGTTCGATTCCACCTCCGGCCCTCCCTGTGTGGTGTTTGCATGTTCTCCCCGGGCCCGCGTGGGTTTTCTCCGGGCACTCCGGTTTCCTCCCGCATCCCAAAAACATGCTTGGTAGGCCGATTGAAGACTCCAAATTGTCCCTAGGTGTGAGTGCGAGTGCAAATGGTTGTTTGTCTCTGTGTGCCCTGCGATCGGCTGGCAACCGGTTCAGGGTGTCCCCCGCCTACTGCCCGTTGACGGCTGGGATAGGCTCCAGCACTCCCGCGACCCCCGTGGGGACTAAGCGGTTCAGAAAATGGATGGATATATACATATTTTTACTTTTACTCGCTGATATGAGTATTATTCCCACTGGTCAGTTTTCTGAGATTAAGGTCAGAATTCTGATTTTTGAAGTATGGATTCTGCCTTTAAAATCTGAATTCTGAGAATTCACTTTAAAATACGGATTCTCCCTTTAATGTTGGAATTCTCTGTAATTACTGCAATGTTTTTTTTTTTTTTTTAATTTATTTAGGATTTTTTAACTTTGAAATCTTAGGTCAACTTCCCCAATGAAATCTGAGTGATGGTCTATGCTGCCCTCTTGAGGTAGCCAGTATTGAGGCATTGTGCATTGAAGGCATTGGAAGTCAGACTTTATAGACGGCCCGTGGGCAATAAAAGCATGATTGTGTGTGTGTTTTCCAGAACTGATCGCCAGCAGAGTAAAGTGAGGGAGGACTTGGCCCAGATAAGAGAGGCGGAGACAATTAAGTCAATGAGTCAGGAGAGACAACACAATCGCCAGGAGGCTGAGAAGGCCAAACAGTTGGTACATGCACGCACGCGCACGCACGCACGCGCACGCGCACGCACGCGCACGCACGCGCACGCACACACACACGCACACACACACACACACACGCACGTGCACACACATCCACGCATGCACACACACACACGCATGCACACACACACACGCATGCACACGATTCAAATTGAGATTTTTTTGTCATTACAAGTGTAACCAAAACCTGCAACAGTCACAGGCAAACTGTAAGTTTTTTTTAAACTTGTCCATTATATTTTAGGGTTTTCTTTTTATAATTTTGATGATTATAACTGGCGCTTTATGAAAATTCACCATCTCAAGAATTCTGATACTGAATTACACAAGGAGGTCACAACCTAGGTAAGATTTGACCTTATGAAAAGTATTTTTCCGTGACTCTATATTGTATAAACTTTTCACTTTTCGCATTGAGCTAATTAAATAATCTAATTTCACCACAACCTGTTCTAATGCTTGCAAAGTGAGTCACAGGACATTACAGCAGTTTTTGGTTCTTTTCAATGATTGCCAACTTCCTTTGAGTATTGTCTAATTTAAACAACACCCTCAATCCTGAATTTGGCTGGGTTTACAAATATTAAGATGAAATACTTTTTTTTTATTGACCCTAATATTTAGTAGTTGTCAGCTTCATGAATATTCTAAACATTAATTTATTTACCCGAATATCTCTCTTAGCTAAAAGCATGTTTGTGTCTGAAAGCTACGGCTTTTTTAGGCACCATCTTGTTGGGAATGCATCACACCATGAAATTATATTCATCCATCCATCCATCCATCCATCCATCCATCCATCCATCCATCCATCCATCCATCCATCCATCCATCCATCCATCCATCCATCCATCCATCCATCCATCCATCCATCCATCCATCCATCCATCCATTTTCTTTACCGCTTGTCCCCACGGGGGTCGCGGGAGTGCTGGAGCCTATCCCAGCAGTCATCGGGCAGTAGGCGGGGGACATCCTGAATCGGTTGCCAGCCAATCGCAGGGCACACAGAGACGAACGATGATATTCACGTAGGGGAAATTAAAAAGGAAACCTGTAACAACTTGCAATAAGTTTTATGTTTAGTTTGTATTAAATTATTGATGGGATTTTGTGCACATTTGTATAATTTAAAAAAAAAGATATAATAATTCTGCTCATTTATGTTACTGACAAATAGAGCTGAATTGTTCCTGGTATGGATTTCTTTGAAATCCCATGTAGTGGCTCAAAGTGAGGGCCTGGATGTCATATGTAATTGCATTTAAGTCGTCTTTCTGCCTCCTCTTTTTTTTTTTTTCAACATTTCCACTCATCTTGACTCCTTCCATCTGGAACTTGCTTTGCTGTTTTCTTTCATTCTGCTATTGTTCTACCTTCCCTTTTACTGTATCGCTCCTGGTCTTTCACCCTTTCCATCCCAACCGATCACCTCACGCCTCCTGCCCTGGAGAGACTGCATTATCAGCACAGTGCAAGTGGTAAATTGCAGCCCGAGAGTTTCCTGGTATTGGAGATAGCAGTGGTGTGGCGGTGGGTTGGTTGGAAGCAGAGAGGAGAGCTTGTTTTACACGCTGGCCGTGGCCCATTTCGTTTGACTCTCCTCCTCTCACACCTGCTTCCCTCCCTCGCTTTGATAAGATGTGCTGTAGTGGCTGCCTTATCTTCACTCCAGCACTCTCCCGCTGTTAATAGAAAGTCACTAGAGGGACATAGTGAGCACAACAACTGGTCCAACAAGACTGGACGTGCTGATGCCAAAGGCGCCTTGTAATTACACTCTCCTGTGCTATGAATACTTATATGCACATGCAAGTCAAGTGTGTGGCAGCTTTGCGTTCATTCATGCGGAACTCAAATTAGATTCCTGTTATCGTGTGAGTGAAGGTAATGGCTCAACGTTCACGCGCTGTGAATGCTCAAGCAGTTGAAGGTGCATAGCTTTTACCTTTTTAATTACTTTTTTTTTTTAATGCATCATGGTATGGTCATCATAGCATAATGGTCAATTTCAACTTGCAGTATTAATGGTTTATAATGTCAGGGGCATGTGTTTCAAAAATTTGTTTTGTTCATTTAAATAACAATTTGTTATGGTACAATTATGTAAAAAGTCATTTCCAAGCAAAGAAACACTACATTTTGGTTTTAATACTTAAGTAATAATCAAATATCATTAATGTGCTCGACACAACACTGATGTGAATCTTTCTTGATCTCATTGCAAAATACAGTCAGAAGAGTGTGGACCTCAGCAAGATTGTACATTGTCCACATTACCCTCCCTCACCATAATGCAATGGGCATGTATATAGCCCATACTATCCTCCATTAATTAGTTTTAGTTTTTATACCTGCTCAAAACTGGGAAAAAAAGTCTTTTGTTCTGATAGAAAAAGACGAAAGGAGAAACCTCAGATGTTTTTTTATAGCATGCAACAATGCATGAATGACTCACTTTTGGCTCATGTAATGTTTAATTTAGTGAAACAATAACATTCAGGTGATATTTGTCATTAGGCTATAATTTGTCATGAAGAGGTGTCGAAACTGTGCGGGGAAACCCCATTAGAATTCGAGTCCAACACATTAACTTGTCTGGCAACATGAGTACAATTCTTAGTTGGAAGTGGTTTGGCTAGGCAAAATTTTAAGTCAACAGGTTCACTGTATTGCGTCTCAACTATTGCCCCCGCTGTCTAGAAGAACAATTGGGGGAAGAAAAAAAAGGAATTGACTTGATGGAAATACAGTTCAATTGCGTAAAAAGCATTAAATGGGAAGCAAAGTAAACAATATTGAAATGTGAATATTTTGGAATATGGTCTATGAATGATCATCAGCACCTCTACATGTTTTAATAGCTTTTTGTATGCTTAAATGGAAGAAATCTTGTTGAAGGAATGTCTCATTTGTTCTTAAATTTGTCTTAATATGTTAACCAAATTCAGCCCTTTGAATATCTGACACAATGTCAAGGATGCCCCCCCCCACCCCCCCCTCCCTCCACTTGCCTCAGACGCACACACAACACACGCAATTGACCCTGAGCAGGATGAACCAAGTGGATTCATGCATGGTTGTATAGATGGCTGCCTTCTCCTCTCTTTGGTTATGCCACATGCTGAATATTAAATTAAATCACGTTAAATACAGTGTGAAATTCTCTCCATGGACAACTCTTTGCTTATCCCCGTGATAATCCAATTTACCTAATCTCTATAACAACTATGACCCTTGTTATCCTTTTTTCTTTAGAAAGTGGCTACAGAGTAACACAATGGTATGGAACATTGGATTCTAATGTGGTAATCAAGACAAACAATCATCACTGAAATAACTTGGAGCTACCGTGGCTGAAATTTGCTGAAATGCATACTGATGAGCTGCAATGCTTTTGGGACAATGTTCTTGTGATGATTCTGGGTTTTTCATTCATTCACAGATGGGTTCCAACTATTTTTCCAGTGATTTGTGTACAAAGAAAATTATACAGTACCTTCTATGAAACAAGCATCAGGCCCAATTATGTTTTGGTGCTGCGTTGGTAAATTTGGCACAGGGTGTCTTGAACCTGTGCTCGTTGCAAAGATATTTTAAGACGATGTATTTGTGACTGATTTGCACTGCCCAGTTTCAGAAAGGTTGGTTACAGATGTAAGTCATGGATCTTGCAAGATAAAGAGACAAATGCATCTTTATTAAAAAAAAGAATTGATAAGAATAAAAGCATCAAATTACAGTATTTTCTGCACTATAAGGCGCACTGTATTATAAGGCACACCTTCATTGATTTTTTTTATTTTAGAAATTATAAATGACATAAAAACTGTTGCGGAACAGCACAACAGAACAACCCATGACATTGTTACACACATTTGTCCAGATATAATAATACAAAAGCTGAGTTATACAGTCCAGAGAAGGCACCTTTTAACCCGAAGTGCTTGGATAATTTTACTCTTCATCAGTGGCCAAAAATACCAGAAGAGACATGCTAAAAGTCTCATTGATTGCAGCGGTTCACTCAAAACTTTAAAGTTAGTGGTACCAGCATATTTGGCTGGACCATTTTCATTAGTATGTGCAAGATAATTCTTAAAACGATGTCTGATTCAAAAACAATATTCCTTCTTAATTTTGTCCGTTTAAAGAGGCCGCCAACCCCATTTTTTTTTTCTTTACAATAATATAACAGCGCACCTATTTTTTGAGTTTGGACATGTGACATTTGCAAGCTGATCTGTGGTTGGTTGTGTGGGTCTGAGTTATTTAAAAAAAATCCAAATAAGAAATGTTTTATAATACATATATAATAATGATAGATTATTTAATTGGCTAATATAGAAATGTCTTCCTGTATGATATAATGACATGATAAAGAATTTTCTGTTTTACTGGGGCCTTCCATCACTCATCAACCGTAGAGCCTCTCACATCTTCAGATTGTTGTTTTGTTTCTTCTAATCAGGAATTATTTTTGTTCAGTGTTGAAATGTTTTTGTGTTTGCCTTGGCATGCGCAATGCTTCATGCAGCACCACTTCCTCCTACCCCTCCACAGTATATCAGAGCTTCTGTGCAGCAAATGTGTGTTGAGATAGAAATTTCTAACATGACATCTCGTGTCGAAAAAGGGGAAACAAAAAAAGGCATCTATTTTATAGAAGCGGCTGCACCTGGTGATGAATCGGGGCACAACTTCTCTTAGAGCGGAGGCTTCTATTTAAAGGAATAAGGTAGTTCCACTTTCACTCTTGTCCATCAATCTGATATTGAAGCCGCACTGGTAAATTGATCCAGATGTTTTCTTTGATTGGACTCACCTACCTACCTTGTTTATACTTAATGACGTGTCGTCAGCTAGAGATCCGGCAGCGGCGTCGTATCCATCTGAGTCGGGGAGCGCTTTCAGGCTTTGGTAATGGGTGTGAAAGAAACAGCTGTGTACACGTTTAGAGAAAAGCGAGCGGATGCAGATGGGGACAAGCTTCATTACCATGCTACGTATTAGCCGGTGAATTGCCCCATCTTTTATCATGTACTTCTCCGACTGCTTATTTAGTCTGACATATTTCATCTCGATGATGTTAAGCAATGGGAATGAGTAAGAACAAGTTAAATGCGCGCGATCTCTTGAATTTCAATCGATTTGCCAGCCTTTAGGCAAGCGTTATTGTTGAATGAATATGCTGGTGCATGCTTAGAATATTACATTCTAATTTGCGTCTTTAGTTTGAGTTTTATTCCATTTAGCCACAGTGCATACAAGCAGGGGAAGGCATTGGGTAGCAGCAAAGATCAGGTGTCATGAGGAAAAAAAACAACAAAATAAATATCAAGATGAGAGGAAATTTTGAAGAGATAGAGGAGCACCAGGGGGAAAAAAACTGAGTACCGGGGAGATAACTGAGGCTATAGTCGAGGGGAAAAGTGAACAAAGGCGCAGACAGGAGAGGAAAAGGCTGAGGTGCTGATAAGGCAACACCTGTATCGGTAATTGTAATCTGCAGGAACTGATACGCTTCTGCATGTTAAGATAGTAGGCTGGCATTACACGCGTGTGCGTGTGATTTGCGAGCGCTATACCATGCTCCGTACTAAGTGAGGATCTAACTACATTAGCCTGTGACTTTTCTGATGATGTCTTTTGACAAGATGTGCTTCTGATCCTTTTAGTCACACATTTAATTCTCCCAAATGAATGCTTAACAGTGACACAGATGCTTATAGTAAATGCAGAAATCTTACAACAAAAAAGGCCTTAATTATTCCTAAAAATTGCACTAATGCTTAAAAAACAATATTTATATATCTCAAAAGAGATGAAATGTGTTGTTGCCATACTGTACGATCTTTGGAAAACAGAGATAATGTTTCATTTTGGTGAGTGTGCAGATAACCCGCTTTAAGCAATGTCTGTAATGGATATGGATGTGGAAATGTCAATTGTCCCAAAATCGACCCCACAAAATCACCTCATAGCACCCCCTGAAAATTTAGAAAAATATTTTCCCCCTGACAGCCTGAATCTTAAACAAGCTCACTGAGGTTATGGCGCCTTTATTGTTGTCTCAGCAATAATTTCTAATTATTTAAATGCTGCAAATGTTCTGTGTAGCAGATTTGATAAAAAAGAAGATACGCTTTTAGCGGATTCTTTATTGAGACAACTTGCACTCATATTTAAAATGTGTTATCTACTGGGGAGCAGTTGTTATATAATGGGCCAAACTGTTAATGGCAAACAAGAGAAGCTGTAAAAAAAAAAAAAAAAAAAAAATCAAATGGCTCAGATTGTTCTTCCTTCTCTGTGTAGCTGTCTGGTCGTAATTACCAGTCCAATTATTATTGAGTGCTAATTTATTGTCTAGCTGGAAGCTATGTGTTAAATAAACCCAGTGGAGTAAATAATGAGAAGAGGAGAACTGGGAAAGAGGCGAACAGACTGCTGGTTTTATCAGATGGTATTAACACGCACACGCACGCGCACGCTGCCCACTGAGAAGCAGTGAGTCGATAGTCATATATCCTTTGACTAATATCGCAATGCAAGTTCTGTATTATTTGGCCGTGTGCTGTGGATGGTCCATTAGACCAATGATCTTCATATTTTCTAGACTCTGTGCTGTATCCTTACACGGCTTTTGCATCGACTTACTGTTAAGATTATGGAAATAAGTAGAAACTGACACTGTTGAACAACACTGAATATTTTTGCCTGGAAAGTATGAATTTTGAACTACATGACCTTAGCAGCCTACTTTTTTTTTTTAGAGGGCCGAGACATCACACCATACACATTACCATGTTAGCATTCAGCGTATAGGTTAACCTGCATTTGGCTATGCCATCGTAGTTTTAGTGGTATTCAAGATCACAATCAAGTCATCCCCCGATGATGTTTATCTAGATTCTTTTCGTCTCCTTAAGACAAAATGGGTCACTATTTGTGTGTGTGCCCGCGCACGTGTGTCTGTAGTTTGGCTCGTGTGGGCTGCGGTGTGTGCCGAGTCTTGCCTGGCTGCTTCTTATCTAGCGTAGACTTGCAGACCCCTGCAGGGACAACAGGGGAGTTGTATGATTCACTCTCATTTTCCTCTCTGGCTGCAAATTAAATCTGGAACAACACAGTAGGCATACAGATAGGAAGAGTGTGCTTACTTTCATTTGAAGGCGCTCGCTTGTAACTCAAACTTTCCAAGCATAAACCCCATCTTTAATATCAAACAGACAGGTGAACTCATTTAGGCCCTATTTTTCATGGGTACTCGTCCCATCTTGGCTGTGGAAGCATAAACCACATCTGAATCTTTTTTTTTTTTTTTGCCTCGGTTTGTTTATACTCCACCTCTGATTTGATTTGGTGTTCAGCGGCCGTGATAATTATGATGAATCTTCTTCCTAGTGTGTACATGTGTGTCTCTGTTATTGCTCTGATGTTTACACTGTGCCCAAAGTCTCCTACCTTAAGTAATCAGGACATTCTTGTGGATGTTGTGATATAGTTTAGAAAGTTTTGATAAAATATTATTTCATTATTTTTCTTTCCAGGGATAGAACTTTAGGTTATTGTTTTTGCGCAAAATATGGAAGGTGTGGTGTGGTGTCTTGAAACTTCTAAATGTCCCATTTCAATCTGAAATATGTTTATTTGAATTCATTTTGATGCAGTGGTTACTTGCCTACGGTGGCTTCTTCTAATGGTTATTTTAATAATAAATTAATTTATCCATTATTTTGTCAATTAATCAGAAAATTCCTTTTTTTTTTTAATTTTCAACGTTTTTTCCAAGAACAGAGTAATATTTCAAATTGCCAGTAAGGAAAATGCACAAACAAATTGATTGATTCCTATACTGATTTGTAGCATTTTAGAAAATGGGCACAAATCTCAATCATTATTTTTCAAAATAAAAGCATTTAGTTGTAACTTGTAAATGTTTTCTTTTGATTAAATGCAAATATAATCAGTCTCTTTCATAGAGGACTGCTAAAATTTAAGAATATTTAATGTTGACAACTACTATTCTGAAGAGTTGGACAATTTTAGGTAAACAATGTCCCTAAATGATTAATCTATTGTCAAAATAATTTTTGATTCATTTCATAGTTGATTAGTTGTCGATTAATTGTCACACCTCTTACCCACTCCAAACAAGTAATAACGCATCATAAGTATTAAATTTACATCAGTGATGATTTGTGTTATTGATTATATGTACAGTATAATATGCACAGTGCTGGTAAATTCAAGAGGAAACGCTGAGATCTCGGAGATTATTTGGACATCCCAAATTTTAAATTTATCGTTAGGCAGGGTAGGCACTATCTTTCACTAGCGCTTCCAATTCCATCATTTCAAACTTTATTTGCCTGCAGAGTTTTCCCAAATGTCCCACAGTGAAAACCATCAGCACTACCTGAAATGTTAAAACCCTCTTTTACGCCTGTTGCCAACCGCGTACACAATCTGACTGAACACAAACTGAGTGAACACGCAATTTAGCAATGGGTATTTGGCGAACTTTGTAAATCTTTGCAATCTCAGTACATTACAAGCAGCACCCCTACCAACAGTGCTTTTAGAGTAAGCATTCAATTTAGTGTTATGCTTTAGTGATATTTTGGTCTCTGACAATTTGACTACAAAGTGTGAGACTCAGCGGTGTTTCTCTGTTTTGTTATTGTTAGGTAGCATAATAGCTGCAGCGCAATAATTACAGCAACTGGTTACAATGCACAATACAAGCATCATTACAGGGGCATTTTTTTTTGCCAATAAATTGAAATCACAGTGTTTCATCATGTTTTTTCAGTTTTCACAATGTCATACTGCGTTTCATATTTAATCAAAGAGTTTTCTGTTGAAGGAAGTTTTTCATGTTGAGACTTTTGGTTTTGGTCAAACTGCCTTATTACTGCTTCTGTAGACCTGACTAATCCACCATATAGCATTTTGTGTTTAATCCACCTTCATATTTGTGTGTGTGTGCTGCATGCGTGTCCTCATGCAGGCTCAAGAGCTCCAAAAGAAAGAGTTACGACTGAAGGCACTGGACGCATTCTACAAGCAGCAAGTAGCTCTCCTGGAAAAGAGGGTACGCTACATAAACATGAACACATCAATACACTTTCAGAGGCGTCACTTTTACACAAACTAAAAACAGACAAAACTAGAAACTGGTATATTTCGCAAAATCACTTAAGCAAACATACACAACGGATTCTTCAAACAGAAAAGATCAGTGATTTTTAGTAACCGTGGTCCACTGCAGGGAGCCATTTTATTTGTTTTCATTCCCTTTCAACTGTTTGACATTTGCCGGACGGAAAAACGGTGTATTCTCATTGAAGTCTCAGTCTCACTGGGTGCCAACCAATAAGAACCTTTGCATGGCCTTTTGTTGGCAAGCAGTTCCTCCATGTCCTACACGGAAAGGTCCTCTTAAAACATAAACAGTAAAAGTCTACACACCCCTGTTCAAATGCCACATATTTGTGATGTACGTAAAACATGAGACCAATAGATTTATTAAGTTTTATTTATTAAGATAAAGTAAATTTGTGTTGCCCATCATTAATGCTACCTGTAAGCTGAACAACTCAACTGAAAACCAAGCTGAACTCTTTTAAGGGGACCAATTAAAACTGTACAATAACACCATTGCATAAATATACCCTCAAACTAATACTTTCTTGCAGGTTTGACTTTTATTACAGCACCGTTTTTTTTGGGGAAGGACCCCATTAATGTATTTTTGTCCACTCTTCTTTGCAAACATGCCCCTTTCTAATAGAAGCTTGAATGTTTTGTGCTAACATTGACTGGTATTTGGAACCGTACTGTAGGTATGGCGTTGTTCTGGCCATGAGCGGTGTTGGGTTTCACCCAAACGTATAACATGTATGGCACTGTTAATGTTGCTCTTGCTACACCACAAAATTCTGATCTTCAAATTATTCCTCTTTTTGGTGGCAAAACTCACCCCATAAATCTGAGAAAACGCTGATGAGGGTCTAGTCGATTTATTTGGTTGATTCTAAAGTTGTCTTGCACATTTCAAGTCTTTGGCACGCTATCCCAGTGTCAGACGTGCGACTATTTATGAAAGTCTCATTAGCAACAGGTTTGGTATACAGAGGGCCTAGAAGACTGGCAAGCTGGCATACGGACTGTGCAAGCTGTGTTTGCTCTTGGGCCTTGGATGTTTGCTGATATACCTCTCCGCGAGTGCGCCTGTGAAGGACAGAAAGATGTAGAGAATGAGCCCCGTCTGCATTTTTCCATGCATTGTATAATCAGGTGCGCTGCCTGCGTACTGTACAAATGTGTGAATTTCTCTGCTTGTATGCGGGGCTCAGTGTGCTTGCTTTACTGTGCTGTGGTTTAGTCTGTTTGACTTTGCAAAATGTTTTCATTACAGGAGTTTGGCTGCACTGAATCAAAAATGATGTGAGCCTATTGCAGCTTTTCTTATATTAACATTGTCTTACTACTTGATTATTCAGGTATTGCACAGTTTGCCATCAATTTCTAAATATTAAAGGTTGTATGAAATGTTAGCTTTTTTTTTTTAGCTTTTCCTTTTTCATACAATAATTTCAGGAGTTTTCTCTCATTTTCTTCTGCCATCCTTCATTCTCAGCTGGTATAGTTTATTGGTTAAATATTTGGAGAGAATGCTGCGTGTGTGCAGGGTTATGCTAGAAAGCACAGCAGAAGAGAGGTTGCAGTTGTTATGGATTGGCACTGTTTATTTAGTTTTTCCTTAGGAACACTGTCCAATTCTCCATTATTTAACAAAAAGAATGGTGGGAGGGAAAATCATTTGTCTCTTCCACGCAGCTTATATTTACGTTTGGACTTATAATAAAACTTACAATAACTTTCAATCGCAAAATAGTTTACCTGACCTTGTCAAATGTTTTCTGTGCTTTTCGGTGTGTAGAATTTGGAAATATATGAACAGAGCAAGGAGCAGTTCCACCAAGCTGCATCCAAGACAGAATCAATTGTGAGGTAAGATATACACGCGCACACACACATAGATGCACCCACACGCATACACACACAATTTCCCTTTCTGTATTAGCCCCTCAGGGCTTTGACACACACATACACACAATCTGCATGTACCCCACACAGCAGACTAATAAGTAGTAATAGATAAGGATCTCTTCTTTTCCTCATTTTGTAACCAGTTAAATGCTTGCATTCTCCAGAGCAAACCTGACTAATATGATAAGTGTTTTAATTGGTAACTTTAATTAAGTTGAGTTAAACAATACGCACACTCCCTGTGGTCAGTGTGTCTCACAGCGAACCTTTAATGAGCCACACTTGGGAAACGTGCTTCAATTTGAAATACTTGCAGTCAAAGTAAAGACCAAAATTGTGCTTGCAGTGAACGTTTCTGGCAGTGCTTTCTATTACTGAATCACTGTGACTACCAAATAACTTATAAACAAAATTACCGTATTTTCCGCCCTAAAAGGCGCACCGGGTTATAAGGCGCACCTTCAATGAACGGCCCATTTTAAAACTTTGTCCATATATAAGGCGCACCGGATTATAAGGCGCATAAAATAGAAGCTATACTGCAACAAACTGAGGTTGACTAGGGTTGCGGTATGCATCCACTAGCCAATAACCAACGAGCCCTCTGTAAACAATCGCGTTTCTCAAACGATCTCCTATAAAATGATCGGAACTGACTAAAGTTCGATCTAACGCATTGGTACTACTTACCTATGTTTCCCTTCCATATCGATCCGTAGATTTACTCGAAACATTAACAGAGCAGCCTATTTTGACATGAAATAGCCTGGTACGTATAGCAGCTATCGTTATAGCATTAGCCATCCGCAAAGTCCCACGAACCTCAGCTCGCAATCTCCCATGAGCCTCAGCAAAGTGTAAACAATCGCGTTTCTCAAACGATCTCCTATAAAATGATCGGAACTGACTAAAGTTCGATCTAACGCATTGGTACTACTTACCTATGTTTCCCTTCCATATCGATCCGTAGATTTACTCGAAACATTAACAGAGCAGCCTATTTTGACATGAAATAGCCTGGTACGTATAGCAGCTATCGTTATAGCATTAGCCATCCGCAAAATCCCACGAGCCTCAGCTCGCAATCTCCCATGAGCCTCAGCAAAGTGTAAACAATCGCGTTTCTCAAACGATCTCCTATAAAATGATCGGAACTGACTAAAGTTCGATCTAACGCATTGGTACTACTTACCTATGTTTCCCTTCCATATCGATCCGTAGATTTACTCGAAACATTAACAGAGCAGCCTATTTTTAAATGAAATAGCCTCGCGGGTACAACAGCTATTCGGTGACGCCCCCTGACTACAGTTACCGTAATGTTGGGAAGCGATGCGACCTTGTAATTTACTAGTCGTACTAAAACGTACTGAAACATTTTGGCAGAGCACTGTGTACAACCAGTATGGATCAACAAATTCATCAATTGGTCCATATATAAGGCGCACTGGCCTATAAGGCGCACTGTCGACTTTTGAGAAAATTTTAGGTTTTTAGGTGCGCCTTTTAGGGCGGAAAATACGGTAAATGTGACTCCAATAAAGCCCTCATCCAGATTGTCTTGATCATTGGGAACCTTTCATGCCATCTCCATTTTACTTGTGCTCACCATGGTCGGTGTACACCATAGACCGGTTGGCAGCCAATTAAAGGACTCGTGATGCTGGTGTAGGGCAGAATCCTAAATGATGCATGGATATCAAACAATGTATTTCCCTAAACATAGAAATATATACATCTTTTTAAACACACATCTCAAGTTCATACTTTAAAACAAAGAACACAACTTCAAACAGTTTCACGGTTTATATTTCGATATCTGGGCTGTGAAACAATTCAAAGTTAAACAGCACAAGCATTGCAGAGTAAAATTTAAGTAACACTAAAGTGATGTCAGAACCACAGTAGCAATTATGCTGGCTGAAACACAACATTTAAATAGACATTAAAAAAAATCATCTCTAGGAAATAAAACTGTGTCTGACAGAGTTATTTTTGCCTATTAAACAATTATTTATAAACAGTCTGACGACGGTCCGTATTATGGGCCATTTGTTTAGCAGCAAGCTGTAAGCTACTTGCGGCTACACTGCCAACAGGTGCTGTATTAGACAATGTCAGTGCCATCAATTAATTAATTTATTTATTCATTTTCTTCAAATGGCGTCCTTGTTTTCCATTTGAACATCATTTCAGGATGACATAATGTTGATGTTGGTGGCAATAATAATAGCAATCGTAATAGCAATCGTAATTTGAACTGGGCCCCAACTATCAGATTTCCAGGCAGGAAGACAGGTCAAGTGAGCTACCGCCCCATCACGTGCTTCAAGGAGCAACTTTAAAATATCAGCATACCGAAGCAATGATACCTGTAACTTACTGTATTTGGAAATATTTTATTTTGAATTTGAGATTCTCACCACATTTGCGGCAGCGTAGCATGCTGTAGCTGATTGACACCAATTAAAAGAGTGCCGGAGGCTGATTTTATTTTATTTTTTAATCAAAGTACTCGAATTACTTGCGAACTAGTTTCACCCCTTGGGCACATATAGTCAAACAATCATTGCCCATGGATAATCTCGAGTGCGCAATTAACCCTCCATGCATGTTGAACCGCTCAAGTGTTTGGGCAGATGTGCTAAATGCCATTGCACCGTGCTACCGCATTCTCATGTTGTCTTATGTTAACTTCTCTTCCAACCAATATCTTAACTTGACATTTCCCTTGGACACATTTGTTGTCGACGCGGCATTTAACAAAGAAAGTTTCTGTTCAAAGTAATCAAATTAAAGTGTGTTATGGTTGGTGAGGAATGCTGTTTGGGGCTGATAAGAGTATATTATTAATCACACACAAAGCTATAGATATATATTTATGTATAAAAAGAAAAAACAGCTTTTGTGTAGCTGCGATATTTTGTATCTCACCATTTTTTAATTTGCAGCTCTTTTCATTATTTGTTCTCATTTCTCTTTGTGCCGCTTAAGCTCCTCTGTGTGGTCCACAAGTCTGAGGCCTCTGTGTTGTCCGCCTCCACATTACGGGCAGAAATTAAAAATAACAGGCAGCACTGTTAATTAAGTATCTAATCTTACTGTTTATATTTTCGTAGATCAGTCACAGAGAACATCGAATACATACACACAGCAAAACACCACTTTCAGGGCTTGTCAGTGAATGTACTTATTTTAGGTCTCCTCTTTGTCATCTGAAGTACATGGAATTATTGCTTGTACGCATTGGCACCCCTTTATTAATAAAAGAAAAACCCACGGTGGTCACAGAAATAATGTGAATTTGAATCGACTCGCTGTTTTTTAGTAAATCTCCTCTGGTGGAAAGCACTGGCATGTAAACAGAAGATCATCCGGCCATGTGTGCATTCAAAGGTTATAATAATAATAATAATAATAATAATAATAATAATAATAATAACAACAACAACAATAATGATAATAATGCAATTTCATTAATGGAATGCTTTGTTACTAGATAATAATAATGCAATTTCATTAATGGAACGCTTTGTTACTTGATAACCCAAGATGCAGAATTGTTATTGTTTTTTTTTTGTATTCAACACACCTACTATGTCATCAATAAATTTACACGTCAAAATAACATCAGCAGCATTTGGCTTGAAAAGCCTCGAATAAAATGAAGCCCTTGGACAGCCTTCAGGTTGTTGTGGCTTGTAGGCAAAGCTTTACCGGCTCTTTACTCTCTCAGTTTATCTTCAGGCGCCATTATTAATAAGCTCCCTCTGCTATCAGGAGGCTTTGGGTCCACAAATAAAGCCCATTTATTTCAAATTAAAAGACGGCTACTTATCTTTGGCAGCTTCATCACTTGCAAGAGATAAAGATAGCGCTTTGGTGTCTCCTTTGTGTTGCAAATATGATGTGAGAGGAAAGTAAGAAAAATGAGTAAACTCAAAAAGCAAAAGATTAAACAGAACAAAAACTCAGATACGCCATAATCTTTAAAAATGTGTAGAATAACACCAATAGATCCATCCTTTGTGACTTCTCATCTTTTATCGCACTTCTGTCTGTTTTTATTTTCCTCTTTCCTTGTGATATCATTAGCACATTGATGAACTCAACTGTTGTTTGTCAGATGATAATGTGCATTGCACACATGGACATGGATGTACTGCAATTAAAATGTTGAGGTCAGCCTCCTCTGGGTATGAAATCTAAAAGAAACCTTTAATTTGTTTTCCAATTAAATTTGTTAACTACTCTTCACAGAGTAGCGGCATGTGTGCGCTAATTGGATGTCTTGGCATGCTGGATGTGTGTGTGCGTGTCTGCGATGTACTTTCACAGGATGTGTGCGTGCTGTGTAGCTACTGTAGGCGTATGTAACTTGTTGGTCGCCGCTTCAGTCAGTCAGACGGATGCACCCAGACATCAAACCTGTCATAGTTAACAATCACAGATAGACGGACGGGCCAATTATTATACAACCCACATAGCTAATTAAGCATGGCTAATTCAATATCTCAACATAGACTTTTCGGTTGTATTCGATCAGAATGAGCCTTTCCTCGCAATTAAATGTTATTTAGCACTAATTGGGGGATTTGCAGCGAAGCATATAGTGTGCCGTCCACACCGTCAGTTGCTAAAGTGGGTTGCCGTGGGTGTAACTGATATATTTCTTTTCATCTTTCTGTGACCTCGATTTACGATGTACTCGCCTCAGTACAAATGTTTTTTTTCCCTCACGACTTTCTGCCTAGAAAACACAAAAGAAGCTCAGATTGTATTATTGTGAGCTGAATGAAACTTTGAAATTGAAAACTGGGCTCAGATATATTTTGTTCCTAATAGGTGTTTGAAAAAAATAATGGAAGAACACCACTAAATAAAAATAAAATATCCCCTATTTCCACGTAACAATTCATAAAGCAACAGGTCACCAATTATTTCTGAACATTTTGAATTAAAACAACATTTTGCGCATCTTCATTTTTGCGTGTCTGTTGCAGTTCTCGGAACACCGACGGCGTATGTCCCGGCCTGCAGGCTCAGCTTTTATCATGCTACAAGGTGAACGGAAAACAAACTTTAAGATGTTCCGACCTGGCCAAAGAATACATGCAATGCATCAATGCCGCAAAAAGGGTAAGCACATCCTTCAATTTAGTCTTTAGAATGAAATACCTCAGTTTTCTGATTAAACTTTCAGCCAACACTCCTCTGACAATCTGATGATCTAAAGAAAACTATTTAATTAATTTAAAGTTACAGAATAATGATATTAATTCTCAAGAATATATAATACCGTAATTTTCGGACTATAAGTCGCGGTTTTTTTTCATAGTTTGGGTGGGGGGGCGACTTATACTCAGGAGCGACTTATATACATATATATGGGTTTTTTTCACTTTTTTGGGCATTTTATGGCTGGTGCGACTTATACTCCGGTGCGACTTATAGTCCGAAAATTACGGTAATGTTTTATCACATTGAAATGTGCCATTCTGACATGTATTTTTTTTAATTCATATCTGTGGAAATTCAAGAAAAAAACCTTTAGTTGGGATTGGACTCTGAAATGAAGTGTAGAAAACTGTGTCTCAAATGGAAAAGTTAAAGCAACAAACCGTGTTTCTGAGTTTTGTGAAATATATTTTTTTCTTTAGAATCTTTCTCTCGACACAAGCAAAATAATGGACTGTAAATGAAGACTAAAGTGCATTTTGAAAATTAGCAGCTCAAGTTAAATGTAGCATTTGTACGTAAGTTTGATACTACTTACTTGAAATTCATAAAATGTTAAGTGTGAATATGTTGAGACAAAAACCGAGAATACTGGATAGTTGCTTCCACTTGCTGTCACTTCAGAATTATGTTTCACCAAAAGCTGTCATAAGCCTGAGCTACGGTAGTCCAAAAACAATTTAAAAACAAGAAAAGACCAAAACAAGCATGCTGTCTTTTGAGCCGTTGGTCACTGCATAATTTTAGTATGTCTAAATTTGTTGCGTGTTCCAAATGCAAGCCAAATATGAGGAGTTGTCTTCATCATTTTCTTCTCATGTTTGAAAGTCCAATACAAAAGCATACTTTTTATGATCAGCTTCACAGCACGTTAGGGATCAAGACTGCATGTCAGAGTGGTCTTACTGCGGCATGACACTTCCACCTGTTCAAAGTGTTTTGTTATGCATACTATGCTGTAGACCAAATGACAGAGACCCTGCAGAGCTGAATGAGACCGACCGAGTCTGACATGAAATGGTGATATAACTCAAGCGCACTGTCCAGACACTCAGCAGGATTCTCCTGGCATTTATCTGCAGCCTTACATGCAAACGAATGCACCACCCTTTGAGCTGTACAGTCTGATGCTGTCCTCGAGTCATTTGGGGACAATCTCATTATGTCAGTGGCCTGGCTCTCACAGAGGAAGCGAGAAAGAACAGACAGACCAATGGCTTAAAGAAGATCAGGGGAGATGTTAAAAATAAGATTTTAGTTTAAGAAATTAGTTTAAGAAAAGGCAAGGAAATATCTGGCCTGAGCACAAAAAGACAAATGATATTGAGTGCAAAACTGTAGCAGTTAAAATGTCAGCTTCTATTTTTACAGAAAAAGAATACAATATTGTTTATCAATCACAATTCCTGCCATCTTGCACATTGCTATTTTCTGCTTAGTAAGGTGAAAGTTAGTTTGTTAGATAGCAACCAGGATTATGCAAAAACTACACAAATCCAAAGAATGTGTTTCATCATCCTAAAATGAGGAATACTGTTTGTAATCTCATCTCGGATTGTAAACATAAACTAATTTTCTGGTTTATGTCAAATTTCTCTTAAATTTGATTCTCCCACTTTGTGAAAAGGACACCCTTTTGCTTTTGTTTTAGTGTTACCAAATGATTTTGGTCTTTTAAGTCTGTTATTGCTCCATCCAGCAATGACTCCCCATTAGTCAAATACTAAGTTTTAATTGGAATGAAATTCTATTTAAGGATGCCGAGGGAGTATGTAAAGAGATACTGTTAAAACGGTCTTCTCTTTTTGAGATGCAGTTTGTGTAAAACTTTGATTTCTTGCTGTGTCCAAACCAGAGGATACCATCAAGCTAGAATGCTTATAACAAGCACAAACAGAAACACTTTCAAAGCAGACTCCAACTGTTTTTACTGATATTGATTTTATATTTCTTAATATCCTGAAGTATTAAAGGGCATGCTGACTTTTACCAAACAGCCACTACAATAATTGAGTATTTTACAAAAAAAATAGTTTAAAAAGTACATTTTTCCCCCTTCCTTTTAAGAGCCGTGCTGTTACTGAGACCACATGAGCATGGCTAGTGTGCTTGTCAATAATGAGGCAATCAAATGAGAATATTAAGAAGACAAAATGGGACTGAGATAGTGGACAAACGTGTTTAAAATATAATTGAAACTGGTTGGGCAAAAGAACTCAATGATTGCACCGAGAGAAAAATAAGTACATGTGTACGTGACATGTCAAAAGTATGATCTATTGAAATGTGCAAACAAGGAATCAGAAAAAACAACAGGGAGGAAATAGTGCAAACTTGAGAAAATTATAAAAGGGTAGGCGGTTAACAGTTGGGGAGCAGAAAAAGAAAGCTCAATATTGACTTCACATTTGACAAAATTTGCAAATAAATGGTCCGGTACAAAAGTCACGTCATCAATCATAGAAGGAGCATAAAAACGTTACATTGGCAAACTTGGTCATATCACATGCTTGATCAGTCGTAGTTTGTCACAGTCACTGAAATAACCTGTGGCGAAAGCTAAACTGTGACAGGGTTGTTACCTTCTGGACCTCGATTTGAGAACTTTGAATCCAAAAACCTTATTGATGCTGGAAAATAACAATTAGGGCATTGCATGACGCCTTTACTTCGACAACTAATCATGTAAATATGCTCTGACGTGCCACAACGTGCATGTACCCTTCTTTCAAATCTGAGTAAAATACCCTGCCT
The DNA here is from genome assembly GCF_901709675.1 of Syngnathus acus. NCBI lineage: Eukaryota > Metazoa > Chordata > Actinopteri > Syngnathiformes > Syngnathidae > Syngnathus > Syngnathus acus. Next base: position 8,784,632 of record NC_051088.1, on the reverse strand, counting down.
ACCTTAATCATTCTAAGCTTGTGTTGTGACACGTGCAGTCTTCATTCTTTTTCATTTTCCATTCCCTTTATCAGCCAACCATCTTTCTGTCCCCATCCACCATTATCACTTCACTTTTCTTCCTCTTTCAGTCCGGCCTTTTGTTGCTCTGCCATGTACTATCAAGCAGTCAAATCTCGAGCCTCTTTTATCTAGGTTGTGGCCTTCAGACACAGTTTCCAACGAAGAAAAAAAAAAGTTTGCAGGTGCAGAGACATACTAGAAGGAAGCTTCTCAAAATTACCTTGGTTGTGAGGCATTTTTGTACACCTCACAGAGTGAACCCTGACCTTTCCAGCAGTCGGCTTGACCTCCTTCAACACACTCTGATAGGGGGCCCTGATAATAATTCGACATCTGCTTGTATTGTGTTCAATAGAAAGCCTCATCACCCCTTAACCTAGCACTCATTTCAGTCTGGATTTTGCCGCTTCCACCTTCACACACGGGAAGCGGTATTGTGGAACTCAAGGCCCCCCAGCTGGGATAAAAGAGGCCAACAGGGGGGGTGTTCACTGTTCTTTGTTGCATCCAAGTCACTGTATTATCAAAGCAGTCCATTTTATACCCGCCATCCATTTTCAAGTCCTTTTGTCACACATTCCATCTGTCTCTTTTGTGATCGCCCCCAGATTCAAACCTGTATTCCCAGAGAGATCAATTTTCTTTTCTTCTCTTGTCTTTTGTCAATAAATAAACAAATACCATTGCAGTATTCTTGCCTTTCATAGCTGTTTTGAAGACCCGCATCTGGAACTTTAAAATTGCTCATTTGCTGCTTTCCAATAGTTTGCCTACAAAGGCTCACTCAGATTTAGATTGTCCTCTCATTTTTCTCATTGATTTTTTTTCGTGTTTTGCCAAGTGAAATTGTCATCATCGAACAGATTAAAAAAAAGTTTTTGATTTGGTTGTACATACAAGTTTTTTTGTTTTTTTTATCTGACAATTAAACTGACCCTGTGTGTACCAACCTGAGATTTTCAAGTACCTGTCAGCAAGATGTGTGTTTTTTCTATTCTGGCTTTTTTTTTTTCGCCAATAATTAAGCCACGTGCAATAGAGTTTACGTGTAAGCAAAATGGGATTTTTCTCAAGCATGCAACCTGTATAATGCATGGCCGCTTGACAACATTGAGTCATAGAGCTCTATTTTCATGACCGCCGCAAATCCTATGCGTAGTAATTTTGCAGGTGCCCGCAAACTTGCACATTAAAAAAAAAAGGCAGGAGGGGATCGTGCCATTGTGGGCGTGAACACAACCAATCAAAACTTGTATTTCACTTGAAGACATCTGTGGAAAAAAGCCGCAGTTATCTGTGACCGGAGCATAGTCACTGCTCTTGGCAAGCAGACAGTGAAAGCAGTCACAAATCCAGAATGAGCTCGTCATCACCGTTGATGACAAACCTTGTGTATCCATCCCTTTTACTGTTTGCATGCTGGCCACAAGGGTGACGTAAAAACTGTTATAATAATGAAAATAAAAATGTATGCCGCTTTCATCTTTTATTCATAAGATTTTTTTATTTTTTTAATTCTTATTCTCAATAAAGTTTTCATTTTTCTTCTTTTAGAACTACTTGGTCAACCATGGATGAAGATGGAGAATTTCTGACAATGGCTTTTGCTATACCGCTAAGAGCATCACCCTCCATCACGATTTTGTGTTGAATTATGGCAGATTCGAGTTGCTTATCTGTTATCATGCCTCGTTGCTCAAATGTCCTTGTATGCTATTTATCGGCAGTAATAGAAATTCTGCTATTATTATGCACTGCTACATTTTACACAGTACAAAAAAAAAAGTCAATAGTGGCGGGTTCGAGGTCTGACTCAATACAATTTGGAATCAATCTGTTACAAGACCATTAGAGGCCGTTTGCCCGATTTAAACAGTAAAGATTCATTCAAGGCTCTTTTATGCGCACATGAACTTCAACTTCACTTTGCGTCCAGATTTCTGCTGCTTGTGCTGTGATAAAAAAGATGAATGTATGGGGACTGTGCTCGGCATTATTATTTATGTAGATGGACCGCTTTGAAAATGTTGTGGTTTTCTATTTCACACAGGAAGTTTTGTTCCGCATCACCACAAATTGAGTACAACTGGGCTGTACAGTATCATTTGATTTTATTAAACTATTTATAGTTTATTTTTCCTTGTCTGTATTCAATTACTTAACAGAATCCAACTAAAAAGTTGAAGCAGGACAATGAGATGAAGCTTTCAGTTCAATATCACATATGAAATATATCCTACAAATTAGAACGCGAGAAAAATAATTGAGTTTTAGCTGGAGAAGTGAAAATGTATCATGAGGGGAACATGCAAATTCCAAACAGTAAGGCCAGAGCTGAGAGTGAAACTCACAACTGTAAGGCAGACACCTGACCACTAGTCCAACGTACTGCCCTGCAAGAGAACCCATAGGCGGGAAATGTGTATTTATGTAGTCAATAAAAACCAAACCATAGCTTTCAGCAGTAAGGCAACTCTCCCCTTCTTCCGTCTTCTCAGAAATCTGGACCTCTATTAGCATCCTGATCCTCTGCACTACTGCTCCGCAGCCAGTCATGCTTGTGTGTGTGTGTGCGCTCTCTGTGGAAGCCACACACATTCCATTCTGTAACCCTTATTGAAGACTTCCACCTCTCTAATGCCATTAGATGGGATGAGAAAAAGAAAGGTGTTTTAGGGAATGGACAGCCTGCTTAACCCCCACCGTTGTGCAGCAAGAGAACAGTTTAATCTTTTTGTCGTAGGCCGGATTAGTGCTGCGTTTTATCACCACTGGCTCTTTTCGCTGGACCTTGCTGTCATTTTTCCCCCCTCCCTTCTCATCCCTCCTTTCACCATCCACTCTTCTTTCTGTAATGCTTGTTCTGGTACTCAGTGGCCTAATGCATTATAATGCCACGGCTTCCCTTTATCTGTCTATTGTCATTACTCTTTCTTCAGGGTAATACGTTCTTATTGTGAAGACTCTGTCAAGTTGAAATTGTGCTGCTGTGCGTGCAAACTGGGGTGGGACATAAATTTTCCACGTCCACATATTGTCGATGATGAAGCAGAATTGGATTTAATAATATATAATAACATAGTGGATGTTTGGGGATATTTTATGAGCATCTACTGTTTAAGTTCACGAAACATTTCAGATTCAAGCAGGTGAGTTCATTTGTTCTTTATACAATAACGTAATAGCAAAGATGTCATGCTCTGGGAGTTTTGTATTGTTTGAATACATTTGGGTTTGTTTCATTCATCAACATATCAGTGTTCAAAACATTAATCAAAATTCTAAAACCAAATGATCAGACTAGCAAAACATGCTCATCAATTCGATACTGCAGTGATTTATGCCTGCTTGGATGATGCTATTATCTTTGTAAAACCTTCAAAAGAACGCGCTGGCCACTAAGTTGGTGAATATTTCTTCTTTTGGTGATCTTTTTTAGAGCCAAACTCCTTTTCATGGAAAATGCGTAGAGGCGGCTTTTGAGTGTTTCTGGAAAGAATTTGGAGTATGTTTTTATGTTCTTATTTTTTTTTTATGCATTTCCATTGTCATCAATTATTCGTGGATAATCATTACTCACGGGCCAGCCTGTTTCCTATACTTCGCGAACAGCATCAACTGTACACTTTTGCTTAAAAGTTGATATGCCCTGGCAGACTTTATGAAATATTTTTAAATCTTTAAAAATAGGACTGTTTACCAAACGTGGACGTACTATATTCTTTATTGCTTTGTTGAAAAATCCTGCTATATCATAAAACCTTGAAGTTTCATTTGAAAACAAAAAATACGATAACTGTGTTTTGCCCAATCACTCTTTTTTTTTTTAAGCATAATATACAGTGCACATCTTACTAAATAAAGGGTAAATAAACTGTTGAGCACAATTGCACTAAATGAAGTGCTGCTGTCTCTGTCTGGCCGTCCGGCAGATATGCCTCAGAAGTTCCTCCTTTTCATTTTGATATTTTATGATACTACTGGAGATTTCATATTTTTCAAGGCGACACCATTCATGTCTGACGCCTGCTGTCGAAGCTTACAAATGCTTTACGTCAACAGCTCTTTTGAAATGACCGTCATCATGTGTCTGGCTCTTGTGGGCATGGCCACATCCTTGACTCGTGAGAGAGTAACCCAGCGTGCACTGTCTCCTTGTGAGCAGCACTCTGCTAAAGGTGTCCTGACATTGCCCCCGTCATGTATTCACAGGACTGTGTTCGGAAACACACGGCATGGGTTTTATGTTGAAGATATTTACGAGCTCCGAGGGGCTGTCGGCTCTCTTCGACAATTATCTTGAGTCTACGGGACGAACGTGTGAGCACTGTGGTGGCAGGGTTTTGGTGAACTCGGCGTCTTACTGCTGGGTTTGAAAAATAGCTACCAAAATAACTCATTGCATAAGAAATTAAATCACCATTGTGCAAAAGATCATATAATATACACTTATGTAATCCATAATAGCAATAAACTATAACTATGGTTAGCTTAAATTTGCCCGATACAGAGCCTTTAATGGCCTAACAAACAGTTTTGGGATGATGCTTTTGGAGATAGGGGCATTCCGCTTCAAGCCAACTAACCATTCCAGCGACGTGTCTCCTTTAGCTTGGTACCCACCCCAGAGTGGATCGATGCAGCTCTGATTTGCTCAGGGTCAAATCCATCCACTCGTAGGCATACAGGGTACATTGGCTGATTTACTGATGCAGTTTGCCCATCAGTTTGCCCTTTCCAAACACAGCCATAATGCTAAAAGGAGCCTATGAGGTCTGACGTCTGGTCAGCATAGTGTTGACCAATGTGAGCTGTCAAGCGGTGCCAATTTTTTTTTTCTCTGTGGCTACAATTCGCTTTTTTTTGGACATGTCGACTAAGAAATATGATATCAGGTGAACAGAAGGTATGTTCTGCACTTTTAGATATGATGCATCCATCGTATCTAAATGTTAGGACATCTGTGTCACAGTTGGAAGGTCTGGGGTTTGAAACTCCACTCAGGGGCTTCCTGTGTTGTTAGCATATCCTTCCCGTGCTTGTGTCGAATTTCTCCTTTGAAGATCCCAAATTGTCCATGGCTGTGAGTGTGCCTTGTGATCTGCTGTCATCCCACGACACTAATGAAGACATGTGCAATATAAAGTGAATGTATAGAAATAGAATCGCACCTTCCTGGAGTCCAGTTGGGGCACTGTGGAATATAATGATGCTTGCACTTTAATGCTGTAATGATTGCAACATCAGCTTTAATTTTTGTGCTGGTGAGCATGCACGGCGGTTTGTTTGATGCTGAAGATTACAAAGTATGTTTTGAAGTACAGTGACAAATCACCTCTGCAATGCTATTGCAACACAACACATTGAGAGTATTTATTACACCCCAGTAAAAATGCCCCTTTTTTAAATCCAATTTTATTGTACTGTGTTTTCTTTGAATGGATGGGCCAATGTGCATTTTACGTCTATAGAAAGAGAAAACGGATCCATGAAATAACTAGTAACATAACTAAATGAATCAACTTTAGCGTGTCATGTGCAAGATGTAAAATCACATATTTTATACATTTAGCATTCCAACAAGTCAACCAGGTCAAATTATTTGAGGATTAGTAGAATATAGCCACTGCTCGCCTGCAAGTAAAAATGCATTATTTACAATGAGCCAGGGGCAAAACATCAAATTATTTTCGAGCAGCCAGTCTGAGGCTGAAACTGCCCCGTGGACATCATTATTTACCCAACCATAGCAACACTGCATTTTTTATATGGCTCCATCCACAGGTTTGACGCCAAACTCACCTTAATGATGCATGGCACAAATCCTAGTTTGCTTTCCCCTCTGGTCCAGGGATTGACGCACAGGCACTTGACACCAAAAGGAAGAACCCTCGTGTATGTCATCCTCCCACTTTGCAGAGGCTGCATGCAAATCAGCAAGTGTGCACATTTTAAAAAGTATACTATATTCTCTTACTATTTGTATTATCTGCTTCGAAGCAGCTGCAAATTGTGTGACTGCTATAAACATACATGGACAGATAAACAATAATGTGATAATGATAATTATCATAACGTGGCACGTTAGGTCGAACATAATCGATTCCAGCTGGACTTTGGAGTACGTTCCTGGATCACCATTTTAAGTGTTTCATGCATCGTTTTAACATTCTCCCATACAACGGTTAAAATGACTAACGGTAAATGAATGCGCTGCGCAAAAAGAGATGAATGACTTACGTTGTGACACATAAAAAAACAGTTGCAATAACAACAAAACACAACATACTTTTGTGTTTGAGTATGTCAGAGTGTGAGGCCAACCGTTAACTGAGCGTCACGCAAATGCAACAGATTTTCATGAGTTGCTCTTTTCTGTCTTTGTAATCTCCACTGACAAACAAACATACAAGCTTGAGCTGCCACGACAATCCACTTTTCCTTCACAATTGTGCCATAGTTTTTTGCGATTCAATCAAATAATGGTGGCACTTCAAAACTATGCTAGACTCCCCGGGGTCTCATTTTTTTGTTGCAATGATTTGGTAGGTCTGCAAGGGTCAGTCGGCAACTGAAATTGGTTTGCGATTATCCGGTTCTGTCAAGTTGCTCTTGTGTGCGCCTGGCTTTATTATGAAACTCCACCAATTTGTAGTACCGTATTTTCCGCACTATAAGGCGCACCTTCATTGAATGGCCTATTTTAGGAATATTTTCATATATAGGGCGCACCGTAATATAAAGCGCATAGAGTAGAAACTACTACAGTCAAACGTTTGACTGGGGTTGCGTTATTTATCCAATAGATGAAGTAGTGCTAAATAGAATGGCAACAAAACAATCAAATAGGTCATTCAGTCTAACTTCATTAATACAATATGATATACAATACAATAACTGGAGTCTATTAAATTTAAGTTTAAATCACACGTTAGTGCATTCATAATACGCATTTAGGCAATACATCTAGAATATAATAACTCTCAAAATTGTTCAACTTGCGTTTAAAAGTTAGTGCTTTCACAATAACTGAACGTTGTTCAAACGTTAATATTCACAATATCGAACAGTTGGACGAGTATGGCATCCAATATGCCCGGCTCCCCCTTGTCATGTGTTTACCACTGTTAGTACTTTGGGGACGCCCCTGACCACGGTAGCCGTAATGCTCCAAGCGTATTCTACCAGTTGTACTGAAACATTTTGCTAGAGTGCTGTGTACAACAAGTATGGATCAACCAATTCACCAATTGAGCCATATATAAAGTGCTCCAGATTATAAGGCACACTGTTGTTTTCTTGAGTAAATTAAAGGCTTTTAAGTACGCCTTATAGTGCAGAAAATATGGTACAACATTCACCTTTTTTTCAAACTGGCCACCATAGATTTTGCACCTATCCAGATATTTTTTGTGCTTTTTCTGTCACCTTAAAATGCCACAATATACTGCCAAAGCAAACTGCTCCTTATAAGCACACATACAATGCTATAGTTGTTGTGACTTGGCTTGTTCTGGAGTAGGGTGTAACAGATTATTGGCGTTTGAATTAATTTCTATAGGAAGTATTGATTTGATGTACAATATATTTGAATTGACTTGGTCACAGAACAAATCAAACTCACAAGTCAAGAACTTGCTGTATTTGGAAAAATGAGTGTCTTCTGTATTCCTGAGTGAAAAACAGAAAAGAATGGCTAACAAAATTGACAATCAATGTCACTGCACAAGCCTTTATTTCGTCTTCTTTTTTTTTATAATGCTATGAAATGTCTTTGAAATTATACTTAAGTGTTTTACGATCATAGTTTGCGGTAAATTATCTCGTTTAAACTATAGGCAATTTCTGTCTCAACATCCTTCAAACTGCCACAAATAGGTTGACTGTGTGTAAGTGTGAATGTAGCAATATGGATTGAAGTTAGAGAAATTTTGACTGCATTTCAGCTCACAAGCATGCCAGGTTTTTGTGGAGGACAAAAGAGGGCAGCCTTGCACTCACTTTCACTTCTTACATGGTCACACTTTGCGGAGCAAATGTGCATTCAAAACAACAGCATTGCTGCAGCACACTGATTCCCAATGTGACAAAAACACACCAACCACTTAAGTGTGTACGTGTATACAACACGATACACACATGGATGGTTGTATGGAAGACTGCTGTCAACTCCCATCCGGCTATTAAAAAGGACCCTCAGCCCCCTAGGCACGTAACTACTAATGGAGCCTTGATTGGCAGGTAGAGACATGGAGGGCATAACTGTGAATCACTCAACCTGTGTGTACGTGAATGTGTGTGTGTGTGTGTTTTTTTGTGTGTGTATATTACACAATCTCTACTTATCAGTGTCCGTGACAACAGGTGGAGAGGGAACAAAATGGCAACTGGCAGACAAACTGAAGAAAGAGGGTTATGCAGGAGAGCAACTCTACGGTGCAACACATTTTTGTGATAATGTCATTCTAAAAACATATTTATACTTTAGCTACATCTACATATGTTACAGACACACACACACACGCGTATCATATTTATATTTGTATTATTTATACATTATTTCCTGTATGTCATTTATACTATCAATATAGTATTTACATGTTTGAAATTATTATTTATTTCCTGTATGTCATTTATACTATCAATATTGTATTTACATGTTTGAAATTATTATTTAATGTTCTAATGATAACATATGCACTTATATGGTTTAATATACATTTATAGATACACAAAAAATGTATGTATGTTAAAAATGAGAGGGTGACTACTTTGCGGATTTTCACATATCGCTGGTGGTCTTAGAACCAATTATCCGCCATGTAATTTTCTGGATTTATTTTAAATCTCTGATTCAATAGCCCACATATATTCATCATGAAAAAATAAAAAGAATTTCAGCTTTAAGGCCACTTAAGGCCACTCAAAATCTCCGCCCCTAATTGATGATGTCACAACAGGTGGAAGGAGGGAAAAAGTTTTTAGCCACAGGAAACAGGCCGGCTGCCTTTTGGATCACTGCTGATTCACCAGGTGACATTTAAACCAAAGTTGACTGGAAGGAACACATGGAGATTCGTCATGCATTCAACACAAGAAAGGTCAGAAAAAAAAGTGCTGTGCTGCTCATGTTGAAGAGGCGATCTTGTAATGGTTCACGTCATTTCTCACCAAAGATGACCATTGATATGTTCTGTTGAATGTCTGATAGAGAGGTGGTGGTTTGTTTGGAGTTTGGTGGACTGTTGAAGCACAGTACAAGTTTCCCCTGTTTTGCTGGCACATTTCTGTGACAATACAAAGAAAAAAACAATACAAAACAGAAAAAGCAAAGGACAAAGCGACATGAGATTTGCCAATGTCTTGTGCTTTCTTTTGCTGGCTATTTTTTTTGCCCTTCCCTGCTTCTGGTTTCCTGCACAAGGTTGAACATCACTCTGGTACAAAATGAAGGCATTGTTCCAGAAAGAGAAAGCTGGCTTTGCGAAGAGGATTACATCTCAGTGTTGAGCGGTGGGATTCCGTTCCTTCTGGCTTATGGGCTGCATCACTACGCTTTTATGATTGTTTCCGGCGCAGGACTTCTGAGGGGGAAAAGTAAGCTAAATAGAAGGAAGTAGGAATAAAAAATTTCACAGAAATGAAGTCGAACTTTAACTAAAATAACTCGGAAGCAAATGATGCTGTGATTATTTAGTACTGCAAATATAATTCAATACATTTCTTTATTGCCAATAATTGCATTAATTATTTAAAGATATGATTAATCACAATAAATTCCACACCTTTAACCAATTTCTGAATGATATATTAATCCATTATAATGCCCATCCCCGATTTAAAGTAGCAGTCATTATTTAACGATGTTAAAAAAGAATAAAAAAAATATACATATGCGTGAAAATAAAATAAAAATGTGATTGGTGCAACAACACCGACAAATAAATAAAACAATATACTGGTAGTTTTATTTCTGTACTTTTGTTGCTTTTGCAATCGTCACGTTTTCAAAATTGCATACCTATTTATTTTTGCTAGCTTTCTGACAAACCTGCCGAAATTCAAGCAGATCTGGACAATAACTCACCTTTTAGAACATCACAAGCATAGTAAATCAGAAAATGCTTGGGGAATACAATAATAGGCACAGCAGCTTGGGTCAGACTCACATTGACTCAATGTGAGCAGTAGAGTGGGCAGAGCTCCCAAAATATTTGATGAAATGTTAAATTATCACGCTGCAAAATGATACTGAGGTAAATGATGTGCATTTGACCGTCAGAGCGGTTGGCCGGTGGACTCGAGTGCTGCTTTATTCATCCTATTCCCGCTCCAACCTGTCAACGGTTTGACTGGGCCTGCTTCAGGTACTGTACTGTGCTGACACTGATGGCTGCGACATGCACCTCCCATCCACTCAGGCTGAAAACACAACCTGGCATTTTCCTGGAGCTGATGGGAGACAAGGAAGACAGAGCTCTTACCTATTTTGACAGGGGGCCTCACTGCCTTACTTAGCAGTGGCAGTAGAAATTGTGAGGGACTCAGTGCTTGGGAAGTTACAGCAACATTTTCATACGTGTGTTGCCCTCAATGTCCCTAGCGTCGGAGAGTGGCTTGGTTTTAATTCCCGGTTGGCATTTTGCTAACCCCTGCTCGCTTCAGTTACTGTTTCTAAGTCCAACTTTCGGAACGAGCGCTTTCATTGTCCACTCTTTAAAAACTTGAAGAACTGTAGTAAACAAGAATCAAAGAAAGAAGTGACTCGAGTAGGGCTGTCACTATCGAATACTTTTGGACTCTATTAGTCCATCAATTATTCCACCGATTACCTAATCAAATAATTGGATACAATTTGTTTGCATTAAAGTGTAGTAAAAAACACTCCCATGATTGAGCAATTGATCACTAGATGTTAGTCGATTACATTCCCTTGAAATTAGAAAATGTTTATGCGCAACTCATTGCATGATGTGGATCTAAATTTCAGGAGCGTCATACTTGATGCAGTTTGCTGTAAGTAAAGTTCAGTAATGATTTTTTTCAGGATCAAAGCAAAAGAGGAAAAGGCCACATATCTCCCCCAGGGCAATCGCCAGCCACATCGAACAAGGTTTAAGATAAAGTTATGAGCGATCTGCTGTAGTGCACTGGAAAAACCTTAAGCCCCGATACTGACCCTGATTCTTTGTCCGTGAAAGAGTTTGATTAAAAAAAAGATCAATGTCAGAATGCTTGTATCGTTCAACTTCTGGACTGGACTCAATCTTCAAACAAGTTATATAGTAGCTTCCCACCGACCCCCTCTTTTTTGCGTCTTTCATGTTCAACACCTCTACAACCAAATGTCCTCACCTCACCTTCAGGTTTTCTCTATCTTTCCACTTCCTGTCATCTCTCCTACAATCTTGCTCTTGGAGCACACTCTCTCTCTTGTGTTAATCGTGGCTTTTCCTTCTCGCCATGGGGGAAATGTCCATACTGTAACTCATCTGGAATTAATGTGGAGTGTCGCTGAAGGATCGGGGGCGTCTAAGAATGGTTATTATAGTTGATGCAATACAAGGGAGGCCCAATTCTACCTGTGTCCTGGATTCCTGGAACTACAATATTGTTGGGGCTTCACTCTTCGATGTGGCAAAGTCTTACATAAAAATCTTCCATGATTGACTGAAGTGGGTGTAATATTTTCAGAGGAGCCATATCATACCAAATCAACTTTTTGGAACTTTTACACAAGTTTAAAAACATTTATGTTTTTAAAGGCACAAACTGTAGGCAATCACACCCAGAAAGTATTTTGCCATCTCTACTTATGCCTCCTTCAATCTCTAAAAATATCAGACAGATCTCCCTTATAGTTAGGATATTATAGACAAAACGTTTTCCTCATTCACTTAACATTCACAAAATCAAGAATATTGGGGCAATCGTTCTAATATTTTTAAAGGTTGACGCAAGATAAATGGACATGTCAATATGAATTTTGGTGACGATTGGTAACAGTAATTGCACATTAGGTGACATGTTTTAATTACGATAAGTGTTTTAAGACGGTCCCTGGCATTATCACGTGAGTAGGTAAATGAGTAGTTTACACTAAAAAGCCAATTGAACCCATCCCGTGAAAAAAACAGCAGGTGCTTTTACAAACCCTTTTGACATCTAAATTGCAGAATATAATTATTTTCCTTTTTTCTTGTTTTTATCGCTGCGGCAGACCCAACATCACCCAACACGCCGCCTGGGTTTTCCGGGCAACATGTTATTGTGTATGCCATATTGGATGTGTCCTTCATATTATCCATAAAATTTGTAAATTTTATTCATAAAATTAAGTCATTCATTACAAACTCGGATGGCGAGTCTGGACATGACGTGAGGACATTTTATTTGTTCTTCCTCTCCTCTGCTAGTTGAGGCTGATCTTCCTTCTTTGTGTGACATTAGGAGTAGTAGTGGTTTAAACACGCAGGCCAATTTTTTTCGGAGAATACAACTTGTACAACTTGAGACAATCCACGGTACTACTTGCTTCATTTCCTAAGGTCCCAATCGTCATTTGCGTCCGTCATACTCCTTCCCCATCCACCACCTATGCCATCCTCCCCTCATCTTCCTCATGTGTAAAAAGGGCAAGCCTGTCACAATGCTTTAGCCACAATGCATTGTTTTCTCTAAGGCACAGACTGGGTCAGCTGATCTTGACGCTGCACTCACTGTCAGGCGGAAAAGTCCTGAAACAAAGATCCAACAGTGGGCGACATGAAAGTGGTGAAAAGTTCTGAATGCTTGTTTGAATCTTTTCATGCTTAAACTACAATCAGGAACAATAGAGCGACCAAAAGAAATGAAAAGAAAGCATTCTCAAGAAAGGTTTGAGGAACAAGAGGCAAGGCAGCAAATGTAAGACTTTTAGAGAATAAAATATTTTAAGATGTTTAAAAGCAATGTAAAGAAATAGAGTAGAATAGATTATTAAAAAAATGTATAATGCAAGAATATAATTTGGGAAAACATTAATAATACAGATGGGAAATAAAAAAAACATACTTTTTTTACACAAACCTCACTTGTGTTGGAAGCTTATTTGATATTTGTGCAGCAGAACAGCTAAATGCTGCTTCACCAAATTTTCTTCGAACTCTGTGCTCTACTAATTGACCCTCTGCACCTTACTGGGTTTACAGTGTATTCTATAATCATTATTTTAATGTCTTCAGGACCTAAGCCATTAAGTGATTTTATGGACCAGTAGCCTAATTTCAAAATACATTCTACAGCGGACTGAGAACCAGCGTGAAGTCTTTTGGACTGGACTAATATGTTCTAATGTCTTTGTTCTGGTAAGAAGCCCAGCTACAGTGTTCTGAATGAGCTGCAGCTGTTTGACGCTCTTCCGAGGCAGCCCGATCAGAAGACCACGACAAAAATTAAGTCTAAAAGCATGAATATGCTTCTCCTGGTCTGCTAGGAGCATGCAAGTTTTCAGTCTGGATAAAAGTTTCAGCTGGTAAAAGGCTGTTCCAGTGATTGATTGTGACTGCTGAAAGACAGATCCAAATAAACCAGCACACCAAAGTTTGGGACTTGGTCTTTAGTGTTTACTAACAGCAGTCCTCTTTTCTTTTTTGCTAAAAACAATTACCTTAGTTTTGTTTTGGTTTAGTCACCTTGGAGTTCACCTTGGCTTGTTTCTGTCCAAGGCTTGGACATCTTAATTAAACTGTTGTCATTGTTAGCAAGATATAAATCAAGTTTATCTGTCAAGGTTATCTTATCTTCTTATGTTCATGAATTTTTGTGAGTAGTGAAAACATCTTGAAAAATTTATCTGTAATGAGAAGAAGCAAGAGTGTAAGTGTAACTCTGTTCAGTTTGCAACTGATTCAGTGCACTGGGCCGCACTATGGCCTGTGCCAGAGCTCAAATCAAGCTTGTCCTTGTTAAATTGCATAAGAGGCTGAACTGCTTTTTGGCTAAATTAAGTCCCTCTGTTGCGCTGCAGTTGACTGACCCAATCCTTTGCCGCCTTGTTCACACTCAATCCTATGATTCTCTTTCCTTAAGGCACTCTCTAGCCGAAATGCCGTTTTTTCCCCTCCCTTCTGGAACAATATGTACTCGCGACGAGCCAAGCAGGGGCTGTCTTGGCCCACCTGCTTGCTGTGATAGTAAGGGCTTTAATGAAAACACAGTTTGAGGAATGTGAATTGAATTTCATACTTGGACGCTTCAACACTACATGTGGTTCTCTTTAATAAAGACAGGAGAGTGAGTGAGAGAGAGTGAGAGAGAGAGCGCAGAGCCACTCGGGCAAGGGAAGATATGCTGAGGCTTTTCTCATTGCTGCTCCCATTCCTGCATCCTTAAGCTCGGCTGTGTGCTTGTTGTTGCATGGACGTAGGCGGGGCTTGTCAATGAGGGGCAATTCTACACCTTTTCAAGATAACACTGACTGTTCATCCGATTCCAAACATTCCTCTCTCATTTATTTCCTCTGTCCCTGTCTGATACCCTTGGAGTCATCTTAAAATGACTAGAGCTTTTACAATCACACTTTGCAAAGTTTGTTCTGTTTTAGAGTGATGCAAAGCTTTAGTACGGTTTACTGGGTCTACAACCCAGGCAAAATTGACTCAGCCCAATTCCTTTAGGGCTTATTTGTGTTGTCATGTTACTAGTAATTTTTTGTAATGAACGGAATAGATTTTGTTGTACCAGTAAACAAAAAACTGAATTTACCTTATTGTCAGCTGCATGATAAAAACAGAAAATCCCTCTCTCAACCATGTCTGTCTGGGATAACTGCATGTCAAATGTGCTCCTGCTCCTCGCAGCATGACATTTCTTGGAATGATTGAGGTGGTGGTGGTTCTGGTGAGGTGTTGGAGTGGGATAGATTTGTTTTTGAAAATACAGTTAAAAAAAAAAAAAAAACCTTCACTCTTATTCACCCCGGTTCGAGTTTTCAAAAATTTATAAATTCCAGCTTGCATGTCCAGAGAAGGGTAAATTATTTCAAAACAAATAAAATACCTTGAGATTACTTCTTATGATTTAGAGCTGTATAAAGAAATGATGGATTTTAATTTCAGCACACATTGTTTTTTCTTTTTTTATTTAGTAGTTGTCTTTGGTCATCCAAAAAAAGTGAATGAATAAAAGTATATAAAAAATTCAACAGTTAAAAAAAATCAAAAGAAACAAACCCAATACATAGCTGTATTTTTCTTTCTACCTCAAAATCATTTTTCTTCATCTGAACTTCCCCATACACATTTGTGAAGAAAGTTCATCCCATATTTGAAAAGATATCATTTTGATCTAGTTGATTAATCACCACTTGTGAAGGACACAGGAAGCGATTCAATGGATATTTATGAAATAGGGAGTGAATGTAGTCAAAGGGGGCGGCTCGGTGGGGCACTGGTTAGCACGTCCACTTCACAGTTAAGAGGGTGCGGGTTCGATTCCACCTCCGCCTGTGAAGTTTGCATGTTCTCCCCGTGTCTGCGTGATTTTTTGCCGGGCACTCCGGTTTCCTCCCACATCCCAAAAACATGCTTGGTAGGCCGATTGAGCGCGCTAAATTGCCCCTAGGTGTGAGTGCGAGTGCGGATGGTTGTTTGTCTCTGTGTGCCCTGCGATTGGCTGGCAACCAGTTCAGGGTGTCCTCCGCCTACTGCCTGATGACAGCTGGGATAGGCTCCAGCACGCCCAAAGCGGTACAGAAAATGGATGGATGGATGTAGCCAAAGGAACTTGAGCATTTTCCATATTTCATGACAGAGGCAGACAAAAAGAGATTTTGAAGAAAAAAAAATGCGGCAAAAGAGGTCGGTGTCGACAAATTGCAAATGTTCCCTCGCAGCTCTGACTGACAGAGCAATCATCTTGCCGGCGCATCTTGAGGCAACGCCTGGCTGACTGTTGTTAATTGAAATGTAATTGGAGAAGAGTGTGTTGGTGGGATGGCCGTGATCCGCACATCTTATCCACGTCAGAGCAATTAATAACACATTCACTCCTCTACTTGTCTCGCCACTTCCATCTGCATTGATATTTCCAGTGGGCATGAGGAATTAGAATGGAGGAAGAACTAATGGGAAAGGGATTATTCCAAAAAAGGAAGCTAGGGGCAAAGCCTGGAATTGGGCAAAATACCTGTGAGAGGATTTGGTTTAATTGTCTTGGTAGAACTTTGTCTTTACTAGTTTTGTGCACAGGGAAGCATTCTGTTTTCAAAAGTAAGAATATAATACACAATAATTGGCTAAAAACATTGCAGGAGGATGTCACATGATATTTTGTGCCAAATTTGCATCAATTATAGATAGATGGATGGATAGATAGATGTAATTCTGCTGCTCTGTAATGAAAGACATACATTGTTTATTTCAAACCACCACTGTCAAGTGTCAGGATAATCATCCAGCATCATTAGTTGTCAATGTCGCATAGTGAAGCATTGCTGCAAGCGTAAAGTTGCAATTAAGAATGCACAGCAGGGTGAATAAGTGACTGAAGCAAATCAATGACTGAGTCTCGGCCCAAGCACACACACACGCATACACGCGCACGCACGCACACACACTATTGAGTACAACATATCTTAACGTTCCTCAAAGTGGCATTTTACTGAAGTAAGGAAACTAACCTGAGTGAGAGCTCAACTCGGTGATAAATGTTTGGGTTGAAGTCAGGGAGGGGATCTGCCTCTAAAATATATGGCTAAACATATACTGTATGGAAGTGACCCCTAAACATTTTATAGAACACAAATAGACGAGTGACTATTAGCTTTAAAGGACACTTAAATGTATTGGAGAATAGCTTGTACTTTTATTGTGCATTTTACATTTTTTCTTTTTATAAAAAATGTATTATGCAGACAAAAAATGATACTGGACCTAAGATAACGTTTTATCATGGCAAATGTGAGCCTCCAAATTATGTATTGCAATGACGGTAACATTTTTCTACACAGTTGACGAGACTGAGAACTCTGTTCCTTCTGGTACTTTGTCATCACTGGATAAATGAGGGTAGCGTTCAAGTGCTTTTGGTACCTTGGGAATACAGAAGTGCTTTTCAAGTGAAAACCCATTTTCCATTTCTATAGAGGAATAATTGTTAGGATAATACTTGTTTAAAAACAAGATAAGACATGTTTTCATTTGTTCATTTGCTACATAATCTTTACAGGACATGCCACATTATTTCATAAGTGGATTTGTGTCATCAGATAGCAATGGTTGCTTTCTTAGCTAAATAAAAGCACTAAACTAATTTCCACAAGACTGGTTTCTCACAGATGAGTCACTTAAATATGTTGATTTTAGGGGCTTTAAATACATACAAAAAACAAAAAAGGATGGGAGGAGCTCTATACGGTATACCTACACTATAATGGTACCAGTGGTTTTAACTGCACATTTGTTTGAATTCACTTTCTATGATTTCCCCAGCGAACCAGTTAATTTCTTACGCTCTATCCTTTCCTTTTGTCCCCCTGTCTCTCTTAAAGTCTTTGTCCCCACCTCCATCACTTCTCCTGTCTTCTACCCATCTTCTATTCCGTTTACCTGCCATTTTGCTTTCATTCCTTTTCCTCCCTCCCCCTCCCTTTCTTTCTCTCTTTCGCTCATTTTTGCTTTTCAAAAAAGCCCAATCTTCTTTCTCAGTATGTACATGCATCCCATTTCCATCTCCAGAGACCCCTCCTACCTCCGAATCACCCTTCATCCGCCCCTCCATCTCCGGGTCTTGCCAGGCATTTATGCCTCTTTGGTGCATGCTATTACAGCATCCCTATTACAGCATCACTTTGCATTTAGATAACCATCGCCTCGCCACCCTAAATTGGTCCAGAGCAGGGGGGGTGGGGTTAGATTAAGAAAGGAGGATGGAGACAACGAGGTAGAGGAAAAGGAAGAGTAGGATTTGATATCAAAGTTTACCCGAATCCTTTCCAGAGAGATAATTGCAGATGCTGAGCCTTGACACCTAAGGAAATTTCAGATGAAATACACACCGGCAATTTCACCACAAGCAATCATGATCAGCAGTGTATTTTTTATTTATTTTTTTTGCATTCACATTTTCATTCAACTCATCCACACCCACGCCACCACCAGCTGTGCCAACAACATCTCGAGCGCCACGGTGATGCATTCATTAGTAAACGAGTTGTATCCCAGACCATAGACGTAATTGCGTTCTTAAAATAGTAGTCTTAACTCAAGTAAAAACTCTGGTTCGATCGGGTGCCAGTTGGGTCGTTGACTTGAATAAATGATGCTACTGGCTAGCTGGATTGTGTTTACTGTAGCCATGTCTCCACATCACAGGGTTTTTTTTTTTGGTACGCTGGAGTGTTAATGTTTGCATTTAAGCGAAAGAACAGTCAACAGTTGCAAAAGTAAGAGGATATTCTTGAAAAACAGCAGGTTTATGTGCATAATATAGCCGATTTCAAATATTTTACTAGTTATTTTTTAACTATAAGCCGCACCAGCTAAAATCGTTTAAAAGTGTTTTGTTCATATATAAACCGCACTGGACTATAAGCCGCAGGTTTTTTAAATGAAATATCTTCATTTCTGGCGGCTCGGTAGCGCACTGGGTAGCACGTCCGCCTCACAGTTAGGAGGGTGCGGGTTCGATTCCACTTCCGGCCCTCCCTGTGTGGAGTTTGCATGTTCTCCCCGGGCCCACGTGGGTTTTCTCCGGGCACTCCGGTTTCCTCCCACATCCCAAAAACATGCTTGGTAGGCCGATTGAAGACTCCAAATTGTCCCTAGGATTGAGTGCGAGTGCAAATGGTTGTTTGTCTCTGTGTGCCCTGCGATTGGCTGCCAACCGGTTCAGGGTGTCCCCCGCCTACTGCCCGATGACGGCTGGGATAGGCTCCAGCACTCCCGCGACCCCCGTGGGGACTAAGCGGTTCAGAAAATGGATGGATGGATATCTTCATTTCTATTACCTGTATTACCAAAACAAATCCTCTTACAATATCACAAAAATTATACTAGACCATAAGCCGCAGGCTTGTGTAAAAAGTAGCGGCTTATATTTCTATGCACTACTTGACATAGTGGCACAATTAATTCTTTGGTTGCTTGTCCAGTTGAATCAACAAACACTGGTCCTCAAATATGTAGATGCCTCATTTAATTATACTGAAATCCAGAGACATTACCATGTGTCTTTTTTGGGGGGAGGGTGGCTGTCAATCAATTTATTTGAAATATAAAATATGTAAAATGTATTTTGAGACTTTTGGACATTTTGCCAGAGGTAACAGTATAGTTTTTTTTATGTACTCAGTAGTTGTTGTTTTTTTGTCAGCATAAAATCCTCACTACATGCGCGCACACACACACACACACACACACATGTACACACACACACACACACACACGCACACACACACACACACACACACATACGCTTGCACATTCAAAGGCCAAAAGCCCACAGCATGCTATAAAATTAGGAGCTTCCCCCTGTGGATCATTAAGGGCCGAGCTGTAATTACGGATGCATCCAGAGGAGACGCAAGCGGAGATCTTAAAAGAAGACAGGCCTTTCATCCCTGTGTGTGTGTGTGTGTTTGTTGCACCTTTTGTTAGATGTGTGACAGAAAACAAGCAGGGACAAAACGAGTTCAGATGACTGGATGTCCCTTTTAAGCTGCAAAATACAAAAGAAGAAACACATAGTTGGCTTTCTTGGTTCTCTTCCAATCATCCGCTCCTGCTTTTTTTCCTCTCTTCCCAGCATCACTGCTTGTATCAGTAATGGTGGGTTGGGGCAGTTGCTGTCAGTTTGCTTCAAAAACGCAAAGAACCCTCTGATTTTGTCATTGAGCCCCCCAAAAAGCTAGTTGTCGCCTTCCTTTAGGGTTTTTTACAAATGCATAATATTGTTTTAAGACCAACATTAGAATTAATTGAGTTTTGAATATAATCAAAATAAATAAATGAATTACCTTTTGGAGTGTTGGGAATTTGCAATTATGATTTGGTATCATCAGGTGTTTGTGAGATGGAATGAATGCTGTTGGTTAATATTCTGTCCACTGTCATTTTGGCTAACTCCCAACCACACATATATGTACACTATAGGAATGACTGGTTCATGTTTTAGCCAATCAGATTGTAGATTCACCTCCGGAAGGTCATCCCATGCTCACCATTTTGCCTCCTGTGTGTGTAAATGATCCTCTGCGAGGTGACTATATATCTATATATTCAAGGGCAGCTTGTAAAAAAACATGTTATGACATGTTAATCAAAAAGGGACTGAATTGTTTTAATTGGTATTAAAGTGTGATGGGGAGACTTAGTAAGTGGAGAGCTGTCCCTGCAATCATTACCCTAGCAACGCTCAAACTCTCTCTTTCTCACATTACATTTTTTTCCTCGCTCATCCCCTCAATGCGACAGTGTGAAAGTGGCCAGACTCTGCGACGCACACAACTATTATGAAAATATAAAATGAATATTAGTAGTAATATTTAGGCACGGTAGTTTGATCTCCTATTCAGTGACAGTGTGGATTTGGGTGAGAATTGTTTGTGCTGTGTGATTGACTGGCGACAAGACCATAGTGTCGTTGACCTTTCACTTGTCGGCTGTCAACATGGGGCACAATATCAATATCACAATACACAATATCGCTTAATAATGGCCTCCAACCCCCTTATTCAAAGAAGAAAACTCATTATACACTAGCAGGCTTGACTTAGCATTCATCCACAAATAACAATAGCAACCTAAAGCATATGTATGTTTAACTGTACATGTAAAACTATATGACAAAAGGACATGTACATTACATTAATGATTTGATGCATTACAAGTATGATTTGGTTCCTAATAAAGAAAAAAAGGAAAATGATGTCTATTGAAAAGCTTGTCTTATGATGCCCACAGTTGATATGACAACACAATGTTGTACCGTATTGCCTGTCTGTAGAACGGTACAGTATTAACAAGATGTTATTGTGCTGGGACTTCCCTTAAGGAATGTGCATGATAGAGAGTGAGCAGCAAGGCTCTGAGACTCTGATTTACTGGAACAAGCTCTTTTCTGTGTTTTATTCTTTATTATTTTTAGAGCTGGAAAGGTTGGTAGATGCTATGAGATATTACCTGCAGCGTCAAGTGACTGTCACATGGAAAAAATCTCCATCTACCATTCAGTAAATGATTAAGCTGATGCGAGAGCAGATAACCCATTTCTCATGCTGAACAACTGAATGAATTATTCGTACGATTGTAGCTTCAAGGTGCAGATTGGAGTTAATAAAACAGAACACTTCGACTGAAGATGTTCTCGAATAAGACACACAGGTCACACGCTCAGTAATGTAAGCAGTAGGGTATCACCCGCTTACCACATCCTCTCTCTTCTTCCCAAAGAGGAGGAAAACTGTAGAGTCATCACTCTACATCGGGCTTGGATATCAAGATGATATCCACATGGCGGCCTCAAAGGTCATTGCAGGATCACATGATGGGTGAATCTTTGATCAATTCAACACAGTATGCAATTTATGTAATTGTTTGAATAATGTATCACAGCACATTATTATGGGTTTAATTCTTTCAGTGAACACGCAAAGAAAGCAAAACACTTCAGTCTCAAATTGTCTTTACCCATTGAATGAATGACAATGCCATTACTCTGTTCCTCGGTTGCGCCCTGGGATTGACGTGTTGGGACCTGCAGTTACGCCTGTACTGAGTACTTCTCACGTCTGTGGTGTGAGTCTGACGTAGTTTGTGATGCACTTAATACCACTTCAATTCAAAATGCTCACGGGGCCTGGATTTTCTGAACATAGGAGTATTTATCCCACCCGATGCATGCAGCAAGATCTCTTCTTGCTGCCTTGAGTCCTGATGCTTCGTATGCCCTTCACCTCTACATTCAGCCAGGCCTACTGGTTCTGGTGGATGCTAATGATCTTGGTGTGGGGCCATCATCAGCACATATTGGGTTGAAGCTCAGGACGGAGGAGGCATATTCTTCTATGTCCACTTCTACTTTCTGAGGAGCTGCTTCCCTGAAGATTTGCCAGTTTGTGCAGTTGAAGCAGCCACAAAGCACAGAGGCAGCATGACTGAGCCACACCTTGAGACTACCTGACTGTGAGCTTGGACCATTTCCGAATTGGTTTATTGGCTGGGCCCACTAGTATTGAGATGTGATCAGAGAAGCCGAGGTGGGGGTGGGGTGTGTTACTATCTCCCGCGTTGGTATAGCAACACGCTGGTGAGAACTTGGGGGAGTGTCCATCAATTCGATGTAGTTAAAATCACAAATGAAGAATTCCTGCCTTTTTAGGACCAACACATTTCAGGATAGTTCTTGCATTTCACTCTGCGGAAAGGGGTTACCACAATCTTGTTTCTTTTTGTGTTACAAAGGAGTGGCCAGACTGTGAGAATAATATTTGAAACAGCTCCTATTATGATGAAGTGCAGTTGTACACCTCTGCAAACTACAACTACAAAAAATGAACATAGCCTTACATTAATATTTTACGTCTGCTTGGTTTCTTTTTCACATAACCTGAGGCAGAGTCTTTTGTATAATATCTCATGGGAATGTGTGGATATAAAAGTGAAGTGAAGTAAAGCAGTCTTATAACAAGTCTATGGTAGGAGTCAATCAATGTATTTTCTGTTGGGCTTGTCCATGTTAAGGTTGAAAGTGAATTGGAGGCTTTATAAATCTGGACTGGTTGCCGGCGAATCAGTGGGCACACACTTATTGACAAAAACAATCATGCTCACATTCCCCCATATGTAAAATGTTGTCTTAAATGATGCAGGTTTTGATATAATATGGGAACAAAGCATTCTGTGGAGCATCCTTATTACAGAATGGGTGTTGGAGGGGATTTTATATTTTCATACTTTACTGTTTGTATGATCATAAATGATTTTTATTAAAGCGGAATGTCAATTTCATTTTTGATCAGGTCATAATTTAGTTTTCCCCCAAACCGTTGTGATGATTTTGAAGAATATTTTGAAGAACAAGCACATTTTAAATAACCTTATCATAAGGTGAGTTATACACATATGCACAATTAATTGGATTGTTGTACTGTATTCAAATGTAATATATTTAAAGATGAAATCAGAAGTCAAAGGAAAATAGTTCCAACCAAATTTATATAAAGAAAGGATTTGTTCATAAAGTGTTTGTAATGTCTGGTAATTAAACTTTGCTACAGATTTTCTCCAAACTGGAGAAAACGCTTCGAGTCTGAATTTGCCTGTATTGGCTCCATTCTACCTGCTACCCAAACGAGGACAACCACTGTAGAAAGTAAATAGCTGGGTGAATTATACTAAAATCATACAATTTAATATGCAATTTAAATATAAAGCAGACAAATGTAGCAAATTGATTCCATGGGTCCAATGCTGCCACTTTCAGGCCTAATCGAGAGGCGCGCCTGGCAATGCGCTGTAACACAATTTTGACGCCTGGGGGCGCCCTTCTCTCTCGCTTTCTCCCTCTTGTTTCTCTCTCTCTCTCTGGATTATTGGATGTCTGAGCCGAACAGCCTCGCTCTCATTCATGTTGACTGCTGCTCTCCTGTGCGCAGGAAGCCGCGGAGCTGAGCTTTAGGACGGGTGCTGATTCTGCTGCCGCCTGACATCTCGGCCGGGAATTTAAACGACGGCACCACCGCTGCCTTCTTGACACCTTTTAAAGAGTTTTGTCTAGGCAGAAATGATAAGGACTGTGTTAACCAGTAAGTACGAAACTTTTCCCCCGTGCTTGTTCCATCCATAAACCCATCCATGCATTTAAAGTGTGCACGATGGTCATTCAAAATTTCCCGAACCTCTTCTCACATTGTCCGGTTTACACAAATGTCGGGTCGGCGGATGAGCCATCCCTTCTCTTTTCATCCTCCGCATCAAAATCTGTTTGTGTGTGCGCACATGAGAACGCAAAGGCTTATGCATCGACTGACACTCCGTGTTTCTGCACAAGTTCTTTTAAAGCGGGAGTTGGCTTCAACGCACCAGCGCAAAGGCGGTGTGTTGCGTCTCGTACATTGCACTTAGAAATATAAGAATGTGGAATTATTTCATGCACTCCTGCAACGATTTCCACAAAGGTTGCACTGCAAAGTCCCATCTCTCTACGCACCCACCCACTGGCCACGGTATTAGGTACACCTGCACTGTCTCGTGTCATCCAATGCAAGTTATGAACAATAAAATATATACGTATATTATTCATAACTTGTAATAATATAATAATAATAATAATAATAATAACACTCTAATATTAATGCTCACTTCTGAATGACACTGCAAAGAGGTAAATTATTTAACAAGCTACTAATGGTGGCCAAAATGCATAGTGACACGTCTGAGTGTGATGCAGTGCAGCAACTTTAACTGGTGGATGTGGTTATTAGGGTTCACTTGCTCATAGGTGTCTAACTCAAGGCTTACGGGCTGGATCTGTCCTGACATATCGTTTTATATGGCCCCTAAAAGCTTTCCACAGTCTTACTTTGACTTAGAAATTTGAAACTC
Source organism: Syngnathus acus (assembly GCF_901709675.1). Lineage (NCBI taxonomy): Eukaryota > Metazoa > Chordata > Actinopteri > Syngnathiformes > Syngnathidae > Syngnathus > Syngnathus acus. The sequence goes on along the minus strand of NC_051088.1, from coordinate 8,759,985 downwards.
ACCATAAAAAATTGGACTAACAAAATGCAGGGTCAATTATGAAATATGGGGTTAGTATTTGGGTTTGTGGGTGGGCATTTTGGGCCTCTTAAAACAAGTTTGACAACAAAAACACTGGGGTCTCTAATGCTATGGCCACTGTGCATATGTAAAGCTTGTTCACGTGAAGAAAAAAACTATAAGTGTTTCCATCACACAGTCACAATTTTTTAAACTTGGAAAGTGAAAATGAGGCAAGTTGGTTGATCACTTTTCATGTGCCAAGCCTGCTCGAAGGTAAGAATGTGTGTGTAAGTTTGTGCTTCGGGAGCTCATTTCGTTCTTTGTGTCTTGTGAGGATGTGTGATATCAGACTGTGGCTTCAATGAGTACAAGCACTTGCAAATGTACACAGAACGCCACCTTGGCATGCAAACTAGTGTTGCATAGTGACGTAGTGATGCTGATACGCCGCTGTTAGACTTGCAGTTGTGCGCGCAAAGTGAGTCAGGATCTGACTCTGATGTTGCGTCTGCTTCTGGCAGCCTGTAACCTAATTACCTAATTTAGTCCCGCAGTCTTTATTATTAATTTGATCCCACTCCTTTCTAGTAGTGTGTGTGTGTTTGGTGCCATCACAGTTCAGCCTTTAGTTAAAAAACGGGGCTTTGAGGATCTTGTCGGTGGTCAAAGCCTTAAAAAGACTTTATTTTGCCCTGGTTACACCAAGCAGGCAGTGTTTCCAATCGTATGAGTTTGTTAACAGGATTTTCCCAAGAAAATTTTTTTTTTTCAAAAACGTTTATTGATCTCCCACTCCTTTACGCATACATCAAATGCACTTCACTTTCTTGCTAATTGCTTTTACTGTTAGAATTCTGTGATTTCTTTAATTCTTTATTTTTAGTACTGTATTTCATTACATACTTAGTCCCAATAAGCTATGTACACGACTGCCTCCTACAGGACAGGAAAGGAAGTGTATGGCCCCTAGCCCTCATGGTCACAGATGATCATTTGTTAATACAGTTTGTGACAAATGTTTACGCTTTGGTCTTCTTGTAAAAGAAGACTGGTCAAAAGCTATTACCCCCTTAGAATACCCAAACATAATATCTTTGTACTTATGGCATACTGTATTTGTGGCCAAATGTGACTGCTTCGGTGTGGCATGTGGGGAAATTGAATCAGTGAGTCAGTTATTTGGAACGGGCTCGGAAAACCTCTGAAGGTACTGAATGCTGTATAGAATTGCATCTTTGCCAATGTCATTGGATGAGTTTAATTCAGTGTGGATAAAGATAGACTTCCCACAGCTGACGTCACGTTGTTCATCTTCAGAATGCAAAGTAATTGAGACTGAATTGATTCCTTTCTGGCACAGGTTATGGGCAACAACTGTTTGGCTTTGTGACGTTAATGTTTATGGTTTGAGTATTTTGGAATATCATTAACAGTTTCCTTGAATTCCATTGACAATGACTGAACAACCACACGGTTCAATGTTGGCTCCTCACCACCTTGCTTAGCAGGAACGTGCCTTGTTTTGACCAAATCACCAACTGCTTCAGCTTTGGTGTGTCTGCTGAAGGAGGAGGGGGGTCGGCACTCTCTGCTGACAGTCGACCACGCACCCTGCGGTGTGTGTGTGTGCAGAGCGGCTTCATACTTGAAGGGCCTGCAGCGTGTTGGACGGCAATGTCGCTGCTCGATAAAGCCGTGGCGGCGTGTGCTCCTTGTAACACGTCGCAGGATGTCATAGATGGAACGTTTTCAGATTTGACATTTAAATGCAGTGTGGGTCGCCGCAGTGGCAGCTTGCTCACCATGTGCTTCTACTCTTCAGCTGAGATGTGAACCCACATGGCCCTACAAAACACCAGTTAAGGTCAGAATTGGAACAAGATGTTTGGAGGACATTGTTTCAATCAGAACTTTTATCACCCAGTCTGGGTTGGCCTACACATTCCGTTTAAATGTAGGCTAAGGAGGTTAAGAGATGGCCTTTGATTGAGATGTCAGTGGTGGAGTAAAAATGAAGTAATTGCTTCAGACCCATCATTTTCAGGCCCAATTACACAACGTGGTTTTCAACTAAAAACAAAATGAATGTGTTTTTGTGGACTGAAGTCTTGTATATATTTTTTTTCTACATTTTAAAACCATTTTTTTCCGAGGTAATGCAACCTAAAATACTTTGTTTGAGATAAAAGAACCAGTGAAGTATTTTTTTCTACATTTTAAAACGGGTCTAAAAAGTGGAGGTCTGCCATTCCTGCATTTATTACCAATTTTTGTTGTTGTGAAAACTGTGACTTTTACTTGGTTGTTATCATGTTAACGTAAGCTGTGGATGGTTAACATAAAAAAACTTGAATTTATTCCGTTTTGTTTAAAGTAGGGTCTGTCTGATAAAGATCTTTTGAAACAGATTCCAATATTTGGCAGGAAAAAAGTCCCATGATTATTTACCAAAATTTAGTTCTGGTCCCTTAATACCTAAAACAAAGGCATGTATTAGGCGGAACCTTTAGTATTTTAGCTTGATATTTGTGCCATAAATGTATGCAGCACATAAGCAACATCAGTGATGTCATTGCAAAACGTGATTTCTGCCTGAAGCCCTTTAATGTTAAATCCCATTCTTTGAACTCCATCTTTGGCAAAATATAATAATTTCAAACTAAAAACCAGATGAACCTTTGTCACATGCCATCTTTGAGAAAGTTGCATCTGAAATGCATGATGTACACAGAAATCAACTTAAGCGAGAGCCAATTTTATCATTAATAATGCACACCAAGCATGAATATATTATAAACCTTATCAACATGTATACTTACAGACTTTGCATCTTAATGGGCATGTGGAGATTGGAGAAGGATGTTTGGTCCAGTTTTTACTGGATGGGAAATGATGAGTTTTCAAGGAATGCTGTAGATGTAATCTTTTGAAAATTTGAATACTGGCAGAGATGCATAAAGATAATGACATTTGTTGATCATTTTCTTTTTCCTCATTCATGAGAACTCATTAAGATGATTGGTGTCATCTCATAAATTAATTCATTATTCACAATAACATTTAATCATATCATCAAAAGGTAATTTGAGTCAATTCATTTCAGAAAGGTGTATCAAATTGCATGGTAGCACTTCACATGAATTTGTGCCCAAGAAGTAGCTGTCACTTTCAAAAATGATAGTGACCCTGCATGGACCCTCCCTTCCTTGGTCTTTTTTTCTTTTTTCGTTTCTCCAACTTTTCCGATCATGACAGTAAGTACAACACTCTACTTTAATATGAAATAAACAGGAGACAAGGTCGAGGATAAAATGAAGTAAAAAGAGCTTTTTAAGTTCTTGCTATCATTTTGCTGAAAGGTCGTGCACATCAAACAGAGCGGCCAGATTGAAATAGTTCCTCTTGTAAGAGTAGACGCGTGCTCTGATGTGACGGCTCAGTGCAAGACCCTTTTACTCACTTCCAAAACGCAAACACTTCCCAAGATGAAACTATCAACTTGTAAGGGAACTTTATGACATTAACACCTGCTCTGTAGTCAGATGAATGGTGCCTAAACTCTTGTCCTTGTGTTTGAGTCTGTTTCGACAGTTCCGCTGTTGTTTAGTCAGCGATTAAAATAATTTTAGCTTCTTTTTTTTCATCTGCTGAGCATACAGCTTGTGCTGTGAAGTCCCGGAGGACCAATTTAGGCCTTATGCTCTGCGCAGTCTGAACAGTTGAGGCAGCAGAATAATCAGTGCAGCGAGGGTATCTATGCATGTGTGTGTGTCAACGCTTGCATAGACAACAGTATAGTGTACCAGTGGTCCCCAACCATTTTTCATGGTAATACAGATTTTTGTGCAAACTGGCAAGCATATTACAGAGTAGAAATGAATTAATTGGCAAAGGTGATATTGGAAAAAAAACATTTCCTCCCCCAATATATCGATACTGCTTGGTACCAAATGGCTCGAGGAATATACAATAAAAGCCACACATGCGTGTGTTTGGTTCGCAGGGGTGATACGGGGTGGCTCCTCACTTTGTCATGTCACAAAGTGAGAACCTGGTTGGAATGAGCAGGAATACTCCAAGATGAGTGGATGGATGAAAACACCACTCTGAGGGGAGTTTTAGTTAACATTTTAACATGGCTGAAAACTTGATGTAGCATGATATGCCTCCTTTAATGATGTTAATTTTGTTTGACACCGAGGTATTAAAATATGTTCATCATCATGGTGGTTATAGTTTGTAGCACTGTACTGCAGTCTTCTGAGAGCTGCGTCTCCTTCGTTGCAGCCAAAAAGTTGTGGCTTTTACAATTTTCTGTCGAGGCCTATTAATATGAGGTTAGGTAGAGATTTTAATGATCTAGCAGGAAATTCTGTAGTCTTTAATGACATATATCTGGCATCACATATGATCCAAGATAAGGTCACTAGAGCTTATTTATCCGTTTCAGAGGGAGAGCCCAACTTATTCTAAAAGATAGCTGATCCAGGATTTGCGGTAGCTGAGGTCATACAGTTAACATTTTTGTTGGAGCTCTAGAGGCGTACTTTTTCAACACATACTTCGTCTTAATTCCTCAGCGCTTCCTCTGGTAAGGAGAGAAGCGACGGTAATAATTTTGTCTTGCAAAAATATTAGGTGGAATGTTTTTGAAAACATCCACTTGTGCAACTTAAGAATTCTTGGGAAACATGTTCAGTGTAATAATGCGCACACATCTAATTACACAAATGCATGACCTCTAGAAATTATGCCGGTCATGTATTGCTTGTGTCGGTTCTTTCTTCTTCTCCTTCAAGTGCAGGCGTTCAAATAAGTGGCTGGAGAAGTATGATTTCGTCAAACGAGCAACGTCCTTGAGGAAAACAAATGAGGCGGGAGATGAGGAAAAATGTGAGAAAGTGAAGGAAATGACATAGGAGGAGGGGGGAAAAGCATCCGTAAGCAGTGAGGCAAAAATGAGTGCGTTAAGATGAGTGAATGGGAGCACGGTGACAGTGAGTTTTGTTGATTTAGTCCTGCACAAGCCCGTTATTGTTCCTGTTCTAGTTGTGATGGGGGGGCTCTCGGAAGTGAGGACAAGAAGGTGCGATGCAATGCAAACATCAACATTGGATTGCATGCGCGATGACATCATGTCAGTCAAGACTCAAGAGAAACATTTCAGGATTTAGATTGGAGATTTATGATGTGGTGTGCATTAAACATTGGCAATATTAAGCTGCTAATATAATTTAACATTCATACCAATTATCAACTTTCTACCAACATTCAAACCAACTTTCAACTTTTAGTCGTCCAAATCTTCGACCATCTGATTGGTCGCTGGGAGAATAAGATAAAAAGTTATCTCAACATGAATTAAATCAGCTCCAGTGCACTGCATGCTCTCTGCTTGACTGGTCCTTAACACAATGTTAAATTAGACCAAACATTGAAATGTGGCAACAAGGTTGATGGAGCAAAATAAGTTCTTTTCCTCATGTTGAAAGCCGACAGAAGCTCACTTTGCAGTCAATGTTGTGTTTTAAACATCTGCGAAAAGCCTCCTGGCACTGGCCCACTTGGCTCAGTGTTGAGGATGAAATAAATGAAGGTGCTATCATAACTGCTGAGTCAGAGAGAACAGTGACCCGCCCTCTGATCATCTCACACACAAATTGAGGCTCACCTCATTTTGTTGAGTGCTCACTCAAACAAACGTGTGTGTGTGTGTGTGTGTATGTGTGTGAGTGAGAGAGGGAGAGAGAGAGCGAGAGAGAGCGAGAGAGAGCGAGAGAGAGCGAGAGAGAGGTGACTGTAAGGTTGTGTCTGACTTTGAGGAACAGGATTAGTGAACCGTGGGGTGCATCCTCTCATCGCTCATGAAAAGTGGAGCGTGTGGGTTCAGCGTATTACACAAGGACAGGCAAGAAGGTATGCTCTCGAACTCCCTGAAGCCGCTGACTGCAGCATGCGGCTTAGGTTCTCTGGTCTGTTGTCAGAGATGGTGATGACTTATGAACTGATTTATTCGTTGGAACATTTTGTCAAAACCAGTAGTTTTATCTTGGCAATCCTTCTTCAGCACATTTGACTTGTACATGTACAAAAGTTGCTCAACTCTGTGCACCACCACAGTAGTTGTAGAACACATTGATGACATGAGACCAAGCAAGCCTCGTGATGAAAATAAGTTCATAATGAGCAGGAACTAATGTATGGCCCAGCAGCACTGTGGACAATTGCTTAGCACAGCTGCCTCAAAGTTCTGAAGTTCAGGGTTCAAGTCTTGACCCCATATGTACACACGCACGAATGCACACACACACGCACACGCACACACACATATATATACATACGTATATATCATAAATATTTGTCTATATAGCCTCATCCAAATTCCTGTTCCTTTTCCTCTTTTGCCATTGTGTGCGATTCTGTCACCTTCAAATTCCCCAGCACGCAAGGATAAAGGCAAGGATATGGATGATGGAGCACATAAGCGTTGTGCTGTTGATAGTAAATGCTTCCATTTCTACCCCTGAAGCAAAGTGGAACAGTGCAGGGTCAGAAAAATGATGAAACGTATCCAATGCACCTTGAGGTTTTCAGCTTGAAAGTATTGCGACTTGGACGTTGAAATTGGCCCATGAATCACTAACTTTACAAGCCGGTGACGCATGGGGAACCATTGTGAGGTGAGACGGACATGGCGCTTGCAAATGGATCAGAAATTGGAGTGAATGTGTCGAGTTTTGTGGAAGTGGTAGCAAAAGCTTTTTTTTTTTTCCCCAAGTGCAACGAAAGCCTTCAATGAAGTCTGCCTAATGGGGCTTACTGTGATTCCCTTTTTTCTTGTCCCGATTTGTCTTTCTTCTTCCTTTCTCCACACTTGGAATTGAGTGCCATTATTTGGTGTGGGTTTTCCTCCCTTGTCTCTGTATTCTCTGTCATACTCTCTGTTATATTTGTCCCTTAGTCTCTATATCCAAAAGAATGAAAGGAACAGCCGTTTAAAGTTTTACTTTGATTTTATTGGTCTCGCTCTTCCCCTCAAGAATGCAATATCAGGGACATTTATGAGACTAATATTTCATGGTAACATATGTTAAGTGATGGGCCTCCACAGGATTTGGGTCTGGGCTGCCACGTCAGATTATTGTTCCGGGTTCAAGCAACTGAGAATCAATTCATATCCATTATTGCTCTACCAATCATTTTGAATCCTATTGTTGTTGAAATACAAAGAAAACCTTCCCCCCTGAATGAAATCAAGGAAATAGAATAAACATTTTGCAAACTTTATTACTGTATATAATATTCAAAATGATGTTTTAGTGTCTTTACACTTGAATCCACTCATCCATTTTCTTTAGCGCTTATCCAGTTCAGGTTTGTGGGGAGCTGGATTCTGTCCCACCATGCGCCTTTGGAAAAAGACAGATACACGCTGGGCTGCTAGCCAGTCAATGGCACAGCACATATAGATGAGGACAAACATTTACTTTCACATCCTCACTGTCATTGAATGGGAACGGAATCCACGCTGCTTACACCAAAAACAGGCAAGTGAACTATGACACCAAACTTAACCACTGTCAATGAGCACAAATGCCTTTGTTTTAACTTTTAAAGCATAATGAAATATCCGTGTAATTTATCCAACTCTCGGAATGGTCAAAGTATGAAAATAAGTTAACCATTTAATTAGTAGTAACAACACTTTTGCTTCACAACATCTTTCACTACGTATTTCTAAATGTCAGACCGAGAAGCTTCTCAGTTTGAATGTGTGACTGACACAGCTCGGACTACTTTACATCGTGTGTTTATTTGTCTATGTGGACTGTTTGTGTGTGTGTGCAGAATAGCATGCCCGTGCGTGTGTATATAACTGTGAAATTGTTGATGTGACTATAACGTGTTTGAGTCAGCGTGTTTGTGTGTGTAGCCATTGGGGCCACTGGCTTGCTTTAAGCACATTCTTTCTTCTGAGTAAATAGCAGAAAGGGAATTGTTTCAACGTATTTCATTTTTCCTTGTGGACTTGACTGGCTCCTGCAGGAGTTCAAGCCATGTTTTTCTTCAGTAGCATAGATTTACTGTGGAATATCAAACATTCCAGTCATATATTTAAAAAGGGTCAATTTTACTGCCATGAGAGGAATCTGGGTTTGGTTCCGGCGTGATTGTAAGTGGGAATGGTGCATTAGGATGAAAAAAAATATCTGGCCATGATGCCAACAGTGAAAATGAAAAATATTTCCTCAGCGTGGATCTGAATTTTCTAAAATTCATAGAAGTCAGTAGTTAGGACTTTCCTGGTGAGTTGGACACATTGCAGCAGCTAGTGCTACCTTCAGGTCCAACAGTGTTGTTTTGGTTGTGACATATGGAATTGTTAATATTATCACATTGAGAAATATTAGAAATGTGTTTTAATGTAATGAGAATGAAGTTGAAATATTTTGATTAAAAAGTTGCATTTTGTTAGAAAAATGTCTCTCCAGAGACTGCCAGGTAGTGATCTAGTAATAGGATCATTTGGTAAAAAAAAAAACATGTTTATTTAATGATTGAACAAACACAACAAGCGAGATTTCAGTCACTTTACTGTAATTCTTTTTCAGCACTCGCCTCAAATGTAAATAAAATAAAATAACGACACCCGATGTCAAGCGTGTCGTTTTTTTATTGTTTGTCAGACTCATGCTAAAATGTAACTTAAGTATGGCATACTCAGCAGTCCTCATCTTAAAGCAGTCGTACATTTATTAGCGTAATGATGCACCTTGCAAATGACATTTTTTGTCATGACAATTTTTGTAAGACTTTGACTTCAATACTGTAAGACAAATGCAGCTTTACACTTGTGGCGATAAGGGAGCTTTGTTGAAGAGGTTCACCTGTAGGGAACGATAGTGGAGCTACATGATGTACATTTACCTTGACCTATACATCAAACACATTGTTGTGCGTGTCGACATGAGCACCTTTAATCCTGGGGATGCGTATTCTGCATGTTATTGTGTATGTGAGTGACCTATAACTACCATGGGGGTGGGAGAGGAGGCAGTCGATGAGATTCTGGCTGCATGCTGATGCTCCAAAGTATGACAGGAAACATTGCAGAGGGTGGAAATGACCGTCTAGATAGGATGGCAATGCAAACATGGAAAAGTGATGAAGTGCCACTCATTCTGTGATTTAAGAGGGACTAATTGGCAGCACTCTGTGGATGAAACATCATCTGTGACTTTGTGACATTAACATTTTATGCAGTGCGTATAAAGAAAATAAACCAAGTGTACTGTTTGTTTATAGCAAGCCTTGGCTTTCACTTTTATAGTGACCATTTATATTCCCAACTTCCTGACAGAAAAACAGGAGTGTGATTTTTATCTTTTCATCAACATCACAGAGTCATTTTTTTAGGCAGCCCTGTCTTTATCAGTGGCTCATAACTTGGGACCCACATTTTCTGATTGTTGCGGAGTAGTGACCCATTTTGTTAAGAACAATTACGCATTTTCTTTGTTTAAAAATAACATCTGAAAAGACATCTACAGTATGTTACATTTATAAACACAGTTCGAACTGAGATTAACACACTGTCAAATGCATATAGCTAGCTATGACATCTGTTAACCAAAGGCTGAGATGCCCCATAGTATTTGTTTATGGAGTAGCTAGAGCACATTTGTAAAATGGGTCTCCAACCCGCTTTTGGGTCTTGATCCACCAGTGGAGAATCACTGGTCTAAAAAATAACCAAGATCGAAAATGATCTGTCCATCTAGCCCTCCATCTATCCGTATTGATCATCTCTTATTCACTCTCCACTAGTCTGTATTGTAGCAACATCGAGATTTGGATTTCACACCGTTCACTCCGTATTCTGTTTGTTCAAAATGAAGTTTCACCAAGCTTGTTGAATTTCTGTTTCAATTTCAAGTAGTCAGGCCTGAATTCGTTTAGTAAGCATCAACATGGTGTCTCCATTAGATTGTCTAAGCTGGAGTTTTGACACAGACAGCCTGTGGAACTTCCAAACAATCTTGTTTCTTGAGCGCCATTCGTTCCCCTCCATTCATTCTCAGCGACCCTGTTTGGGTTCTGGAAACGATTACTGTGCCAGACGGCCCAATCAGATAAGGCAGCAGCAACTGCAATGGGTCATGGGCAAGGGTTATGGGTCGAATTCCTCGCTCCCTGATTAAAACCACCCTTTGCTGTGTTACATGCTAAACTGTCGCTGCTGTGTGGGAGCGCACAAAACCGAAGTGTTGCACTTGGAGGATGATGTCACATTGACTCATTCACTGTGTTGTCTGTCCTTCACTTTTGTTCAACAGAAACAAGAAGGGATGTTTTGGGTGTTTTTACTGAACCACAGAAAATTGCAATTTTTTTTCCCACATTTTCAGGGTTGAGTGATTCTTAATGTACTGCGCCCTGTTGACATCAGTTATTAAAAAAAGAAATCTCTAGGCTGTAAATGTGTGCCAAAGCAACAGGTGTTGCTAAAACTCTAACCAAAAAGGCTATTTTAGCCCACCAGGATACTGCAGAAAGTCATTTAAGAGAAAAAGTGTTATTGCTTGAAGCAGAAAGTCACTTTCATAAAGACTGTGAATTCAAAATCAAGTTCATAAAACAGTAAAAATATGTTTTAACAAAGGGGGAAATGATGACAAAGAAGGCATGCTCTTCAGAACAGTTTTTGTTATGCATAATTTTTAAATATCAGTCTTTGTGTAGCCATCCTGACTTTGCCTCGTATGTAGCTGCTTTCCTCTCAATGTCAAAACTGCCCTGGGGCAGTTGTAGGCCAAGCCCGAACATTGGTGATGCCTATTTATATAATTCCTGTTTCAATATTTATGGCACTATCTTATACACTGGGATCCACAGCTCTGTTTTTTTTTCCATATTTTGTGGCTAGGTAAGAGCAGCTCAAGAGAGCCGGGACAAGGAGCACATGCCTCATTCATGTCTGGGCCTCAGGTTGACGGTGTTATCTTAAACTGTATCACCTTAAGTGTTCACACACGCAAAACCATTTGTATGTTGATGATGTGTGGACTTTTAAGTCCTGTTTAAAAGAAGCATGCCTGTGGTGAAATCTTATATGGGCTACATTGAAGGGGATTACTTCTCAACTGCAATGAGTATATCAACTCTGCTCAAACATCTGCGCGTGTGTGTGCGCTACCCTACTCCAGAAGTCCTTTGGGGAAATGAATTGGGCTGATGCTGAGAGGGGCCAGATTAACTGATTTTATCACCACAAATGGGACTTGTTTTCACAATCTTAGGAGATTTCCTTCTCATTTCACTCACTCGCTCTCAAACACATACACACAAACACATGCACAAACACACACGCCATTATCATGCATGAGTGTGATTCTACCTGTTTACATTCTGTCACTGTTTAAGGATGCACCTTTTCAGTTAGATGTTACGAAAACTGTATGTAACATTTGTCCTAGGCAATGGGAGTCTCTTGTCCATTTTCCCGTCATGAGCAGGCATGCATCTGTTCTAGGTGGTAGGCGATCAATGAGTAGTGACATTGGATATCATTCTTCAGCTCCTAAAGGAAAGAATAGTCAGTGAAGAGATATACAAAATTGCCAGGTTGACCAGAAATTGAAAACTTGACCTATGACTCAAACTGAGATCTGTAAAACTTGCAAGAATACAGGTATGCAATCTCACAAATCCTTCTTGCACACTTGGGACTACTACAATTGCAAGCTTTCATAGGTAATAATGATAGATGGGTAAAATAAGGGATGAGTGTGTGTTTGTGTGTGTGTGTGTGTGTGTGTGTGTGCGTGCGTGAAATACTCAACCAAAGTAACTGGTCAAGATGGAGCTTGATGGAGCTGTTGAGCGCTGTCAATCTTCCCATGTGAAGTGAAGAGTTCAGCATCCCGTGGGGTTTTGTCTCCCGGTTTGAAGTTGACATCATGTTTACAGTATTAGATTGCTGCCTCCGAGCAGACATGCTGAGAGACATTCTCAGTCTTTCTCTTGGCGCGAGGCCTTTGGATGATCTCACGGCCCCGCTGACCTTCAGGCCCACGGGTGCTCTCTCCAAATGCCTGAAGGAAAACCATTTAATGGCAGAACTTTTACAAAGACTGAAGCCTTGTGTGACTAAATATTTCTTCAGCGGCAGCAGCAGCAGCAGCAGAAGGTTTTCAACTGTGAATGAATGATATGACATGATGATGATTCACGGTGGGGCGGTATTTATTTGTTTTCTCGCTTGCCCTTGGCAGGAACCACAGAAGCCGGGAAACATCAGCAGCACCTTGGGTGTGTTGATTTTCCCCATCTGTTCATCATCAATATGTTCCAAAATACAGATTTATGCTGAATTCCTGCTGCTCACCTCATTAGACCTGTTATTGCTTTTCTGTACTAAGAAAGTACTGAGACTAGTCTTCATCGTACCAATTGTGTACTTCCTGCTTTCATTACAGCATGACTATGATCAAATGCAAAAAGAAGGTCCATAAAGGTGTGCTTGGGAGAGTTTGGTGTGGAAGCACTTGTGAGCCCCGACCTAAATCGTATCAATCACATCAATAAATATTATGCCGACTGACTGTATTGTCAAAATTTGTACAGACACACTCTAAACTGTTGGTGAGTCTTCTTAGAAAAGAGTGGAAAGGTGAAGTTTGACTTTTTTTTCCACTTCCCCAAGCTGGAATGACCAGATGTCCAAATGCTTTTGTGTCCAAAATGATTAACATTTTCTGAGAGATCTCCTATATTTACCGGGACAGCTAAATCACTGAGGTCATAATTTCAGAAACTCTTATAGCCTGCCAAATTCTGGACCACGTTCTTGCCCCCACTCAGCTGAATTATTGCTTGCAAGCATTTGCCTCAAGGTTTACAACAGCAGTGAATGAATATCTGTTACATAAAAAAGATGAGAGGAATAAATTCAATAAGTAACATAACAGAAGGAACTGTTTCATAATATACTGTAATAATTGTCTCCTTTTCTTATTATTAAACATTGATGGGCTTCAGAAATGAAAGTCACACTTTTAGTTTACTTTTACCTTAGTTGACTTATCTATGTATGTATGTGTTAGGAAAGGCAACTCAGAGAAGGGAACGATGACTAAAGAAAGCAATGTTTTTACAGGGATAAAGGTACAGGGATAAGAATGTGCTGCATTTGTGGACCAAAGTTGAACTTGTCAAGATTTATTCCCTCTACCCCCTCCCTGCTATCTTTATTCCTAACCTCACCTTGAATGTCCATCTTACAAGGATGTTTCATCACACATAACACATCACATTACAGTGGTGGATGACAGCCATCAATCAATGATGTGGAATTTTAATAGATTGTTGTAAAACAAAGTACATTATTAATACAAGTTTAATTTCCATTAAAAATAAAATTCAGCTCTGGTACTAGAAACAGCGCCACCCCTGGTCATCAGTTTAACGCAAGCGGTACACATGTTGGCACACACTGCAGGAAACAGTCAAAGAAATTTCACTTTGTTGATTACACTGTGGTGACACTCTTGTAATAGTTTGCCATTCCTCAGAGGGAAATTGTCTTTGCATTTTTGCTGGCCTACAGGGAGGTCAGAAGTTAGGTTCAACTGCAGGCCGCCTGCACACATAAGAGGCGGGTTAGACCTTCTTCCCCCGCCCACCACCCTCCAAGGCTGGGGCCTTGTATGCTGTCAGTGCTAACGCTTGTTAATCACAACCAGAGTCAGCAAGCTGCATCATCCCATCCAACTGCAAATGGTAGGGCCATAACAATCTTCCCTGTTCCTCTGTGACCAACCTTGTTTTCACATTGGGTCCAGCTTTTATTAGCTGTGGAGTTACAGCATAGAACCAAAGCATGTTGTTCATTTAGTATCATGTAGCAATTCTAAGTGTCTGTAATGTGTAGAGGAGAGGTTATTGGTGGTATGACGTATGGTGAGAGACAACCGCTTCAGAAACATTACAACCGGCTTGCATTATGATGAATGACGTGTTTTTTTTAAATGTACTGCCAAGTCATCAAAAGGTCATTTATTTTTTGACCACAGATACATACAAAGCAGTCATTGTTAGTTAACGAGATCATTTTTTGTCCACAGGGATTTTTTTGGAACTATGTATAAGACATAAATTCTGTGAGGAGATACCAACAGTTCAGCTTTTATTTCATGACACATATTAGTAGGAATCCTTATGCGCAGATCCAGGAAAAGCAAAGGTGGTTGGTTTTAAAAGCAGCCAAGGAGAGGAGGTGTGATAGGTTAAACACTTTGGATTTAGTCAATCTGATCTTAACATCGGCATGAACTTTAATAAGCACTTTCATTTATATTAAAGATGCAAATGTAGCCTTTGCAAGGAGATTGATATGCATGAAGGAAAGTGTGTGTGTGTGTTCCTGTGTGTGTGTGTCAGGGTCCTCTGTTCATTAGCCCAGTGTAATTGTGTTAGCAGTGTTGCTTGCAGGCCGGGAAGAAAATATCTGTGTTTAAAGGTCACATCAGAGTAGCTATGACATACGAATAGATGACACATGCATTCAAACCCGGAGACATTGTGGCACATGAGCGTGCACGGGCATACACACACTCGCACGCACATGCACTAACACTGTCCCTCCCTGTGATGCACATGAAGACACATTTCACCAAATTTGTGAGGGTGAGTGTGTTGCATATGCCCCATCTTGCCTTAAGGTATGCATATGTATTTGTGTGCATGTGTAGGTGTGCGAGGGCCCGATTGGAGCGACACTGTTTAATCAAGTGTAATATGGCTTGGCATCTGTGTTAAGGCCGCTGAAAGAGCAGTTGCATTATCTTCTGTGTACGTGTGTGTGTATGTGTGTGTGTGTGTGTGTGTGTGTGTTGACGTTATTGCTGTGCATGTGCTTTGCAGCACTTGATCTTATAACGAGATGAATGCAGGATATGCCAAAGAAAGCTCTCTGACATACAGGCTTTGAAGAGAGATTAGAAATAAATAGCAACATAAAGCACTGCAAAGGTACATAAATACCTAAACTGCAGTTCAACGTCTGCCACACTGGAGGCATGTGAACCGCTTGCTCCTCATTGACAACCAATTTAACATTCTGGTTTGAAAAACTGTTGACTTGTTGCGGTCCTGTCAACCTGTGCTTGTTGTTTTGGGTTAACGTAGGGTACTCGTGATGAGAGCTGCTAATTATAGCCCCCTACTATTTTATTGTTAGAAATTATTGCATCAATAATCTGATGCTTTATTCATCGTTGCCTCGCAGGCAAATGAACTTTTCCGGGCAGAGTTTGTGGTCAGCTACAGAGTAGGTGCTGAAGGAAGTTCAATTTCCTGCTGCAATAGAGTTCTTTGTGGCTGTAGTTATGTGGTTGAGAATTCATGATCAAAACAATGAGGCCAGGAAACATCAATCCATTTATTTTCTATAGTGCTTGTCTTCATTTGAGTCGCAGTTGAGCTTGAGCCTAGTCCAGCTGACTTTGGGTGAGAGGCAACCACTCATAAATAAATTGACACTTTACCTGCATCAGGAGAGCATGCAAAATTCTCATAGGAATGTCGGAGCAGAGATCTGAGGCCCAAACGGCCGGACTGTCAGGAAGACATGTTGCCACTAAGTCTTTGTGGTACTGTATTGTCAAATATGAAATTAAAAGGTAATGTAAATAAAATATAAAATAATTTTAAAAATATATAGAATAGGGTAATTAAACTGAACGTCACACTGCCTTTAAAGTGTGCGGTCTAGTGAGTGATCCCCGTTTGCCGCAGAACAAATACAGTGATGGAATCGCTCCATGTTTCTCTCGTCATTTTGTATTTGTGTTTGACTGTCCCATTATAAACAGCTAAAAGTGCATTGGTGAGTGGGCCGCATATTAGGAGCTTGCTTGTAAGTCAAATTTTACCTCACGACACAAAGCTATAAACTCACAAAAAACTTGCAAACAAATAGAGAATGTTCATGTGTGTGGCAAGATGGCTGAAGGAGCTCTGGGGTCAAAATGGGGTCAAGAATAGCTTCTTGTTTTATTAAAGGCTTTATCCAAGCAGCAACAATAAGTCTCCTGTAGAGGTGATCACTAAAAAAAGCTCTGCTACTTGTATCGTGTACATATCAGTACATCATCCATTTTATATCTGCAAGATTTTTATTGCTATTTATGTCGCAATATAGCTTGTCCTCATCCGGCTCACGTGATTTAATCTGATGTCGTAAAATGAGAAGGATATTGGTCGTTAAAGGCGGCTTGGCTCCAATGTCTCGCAGATCAGCCGTTGTCAAATTAGTGTGTTTACGTCTTCGCCTTCCTAATGGTGGCTGAACATTTGTACTGACAGCTCACTTTACAGCCAGCGCCGCAGCCGCCACAATAAAACAGGCATCTAATGCAACTCCACTATAAAGATGGATGGGATGGATCGCTAAAGCCTCCAAATAGGTGGCCCTTGATTTTCACGCCGTTTCGGAATTTTATTCATCAATTTTGTCATTGTGTGTTCTGGTATTGTTATTATTTTTCTGCATTTACAAACATACAAACAAAAACACTGTGGAGTTTTTTTTTTTTAATGCAGATTTAGAATAATGGACTGTGCCATTTTTTCCCCCACATCATCATCCCCCAATGCCCCCTCTATCTCCCTCCTAGTACATCCTTCATTGTTCCCTCTCATTTTCTTAAACTGCGAAATTGCTGTTCTGTGGTTAGCAGCCAGCTTCGATTATCTCCGCCAAATTCCCTGATAAAGAAGTGTGGTTTTGGCCTATTCAAGCACTTAAAGCCCCGCTAAATGGCTTTAGCTCCAGGGTCCCTGCTTTGGAGACTCTACACACACACACACACACACACTCACTCACACGTATCCACACACACACACGCACGCACACTATCATGACTGTGGTTATGCACACATAGACGCACACAAACTCATTTCGACACTCCTCATGGGAGCTATTGCTGTGTTGATGATTTGTCAGCACATATTTAATATACAGTAGTGTCAGTTTTACATGTGCAATGTGTCTAAAAAGCAACAATAACAAAATATATCTTGGTCTGCCCCAGGACAGCTTCAATGTTTAATTTACTTTTAGAACAATGACAAAGGTGCACTTGGTTTCAGAATTTGAAGCTTACCTGAACGAAATGTGCAAGCCCAAATATCAAGTGGCTAGGAAGCACTCTCTAGAACCACAACTGTTTATCCTAACAAAGGGGAGGATGCACTAACGTGGACAAAAGTTGCTATTGACATTTAGATAAAGGACGCAAACAACACCATCAGCCACTCAACACCACTCGTGAATTTAAGGTCTGAGGCAGTTATTAGACATGTTGTTTTAGCACTGCTGTAATGACTGTAAGCAGTTTATTCCAGAGTGATTCATTCCCTGGCCAAATATTTCACGAAAGTGAGCTAAAAATCATATAAGAAAGCTGCGAAGGACCTGACAAACAAGGACATGTCAAAATCATTCATGTCAAAGCTTGACACATTGTTTTGTTCCAGTGCTTATTGAGAAGCGCATTTTACATGTTTAGGTTGCTGAAACAAGAAACATAGTTAACCCTTTATCTTCTCCTTGATAATTCCAAACCTCTACACAACAATATCAATTGGAGCAGTTCTTGATCGGTATTAATATAAAATGACAAAAGCCTGAAAACTTCAAATGCAATACATCATACTCACCAGAGATTATTTATAGACACTTTATTTCATTGTCCCTCCCTTTGAGCAAGCTGTCTACTCTGAAGTGTCAAATAAATCCTTTTCTGATTGAAACAAGCCTGCCAGCAAGTGTTGGCTGACCTATGCTCACAATGGCCACGGAAATGAGTTTTTAATAAAAGTCTGGCTTACATGTTAAGAGCTCTTACACATATAATTGCTGTCAGGATTGAACTGTATCTATTAAATCCTTAAATCCCTTTCCTGATGGAGGTCTCTGAGACGGAATGAGTATATTGTTGAGAAGACTCGCTCAGATTACAAATGATTAGGACTCAACTACACAGCTCTCTGTGAGTTAATGATGAGTTCACCTATCCTCGTGGGCGTGCGTGAACATTATTGGTCTGGAAACGTTATTACTACTGTGTAGGTATGTCATCTAACTAGAGAATACAGGATCTAATATGAAGGTCTAAAGAGCAGGTGTCCAACTGAAGGCCACAATGTCACAATGTCATGTAATGTCACATGGCTAGCAAATGCTTGCGACTTCCTTTGACTTCTGTTAAAAAACTACAAGTAGAAATCATAAAAATGATATTTATCAAATGCAAGGCCAACAAAACTAGCATTGTAGACAAAGTCAGAGCAGCTTTGCTTCTGGCTAGTGAACATACAGAAATGGGTGTATAGAAAATGAGATTTTTGTTTGGATTTTGTTCACTTTCTGCACTGATTTTTGGGGTCTTCTTACACTGCAAGCAATTTTACATTTTTACTGTTACAACAGGTCGTCTGAGGGCCGCCGTAACTACGATATAGCCGATGAAAACAAGTTTGACAGCCCTGTTTTGACAGCTGCTCTGTCATCACTTCTCCTCTTTAGCCAATACAATGAGTTGCAATAAAAGTGTGGGCGAGTGTGCAGTAAATGTAAAAAGTTTAAATCTGTGTGTTTGTGGGTCGAATGTTAAACTGCTGATGTATTCATATGGTGGAATATGACCGTAAAGGCACCACTATTTTTCAGCCGCGTGGTACAGAAGCCCACGCCAACTCAAACACTCCATACCACATTCCCTTTATTACATTGGACAATGGAGGAGTTATTATTGCTAGTATCGTATGATTACTTTGTCTGTAGCATGGAGGTGAAGTAAAAAGTTGTGAATGTACTGATGGAATTTGCTGTACAATTTTGGTATGACACAGGGATGATTAATTCACTTTTAAGACAGGTCTACCTCTAGAATGCGCTGATCCAATTTAGGATATGTTTTTCCAATGGAAAAGGTCTGCATTCTCCTCAGTGCCATTGCAGTTTATTAAGCTTTCTTTCTAAGTGATGAAATTACGAAACAACATAATTTCATCAGTTTTGAGTCAACATAATTTCATCAGCCACAGAGACGTTTTCACTTCACAAGATCACAAAACGGCTGTAGTCATTGCTGCTGAAAAAGAAAGGACTATTGCAAAGAAGATGCATAGCATTATTTCTGATAAAGACAATTTAAATTTACTTTCTCCTCTTGTCCATTATCCTTCCTGCTTTCAGCAATCAACTGTGGGCCGCTAGCCACACACAAATGACTCAATTTTTGTAGGCAGCGCAGTGCACTCTGGCTTTAAAAGCTGCTGCATTTTGATTTTTGGACAGGTGCAAGTTTCCTTTAGCATATTTGAGAATTTGTCCCCATGCCAGAGTAAGCGTTTTTGTGGGCCGAGGGTGTTTTCTATGACTGACACCAGCTAAAGGCAGGTCTATGCTGTGGCGCAAGCATTGTAGCATGATTTTGGTGGATTTTATTGAGACGCAGACATCTTCTGACGTGTGGTGGATGTCATTGAATTTCATTTGATTCACAAATATGACAATAGTATTCGTCAAAACCCTCTGATTGAGGATCCGCTTCCATTGACCTGGAAGCAAGTCGACTGTGTTCACTCCCACCATGGTGCAAACACCCGTTTCTACCTGCACTCTAACTCCACCCATGTCCATCCACCCCTGTAAAGTAGTTGTTTGGGAGATGCAACAATTTCTCCCGACAGGACCATTATTCGTGTAATCAGTCACATGGCTGATTTTGATGTCAGCTCTCAGCGTTTATAGCCAATGTAGCTAGTGTAGGCTTGATTCGTGGTCAAGACCCCAATACTTTTGTGACTCACTGCCGACAAGTCAACTTGTGCAAGTTAACGTAAGTGAGCTGGGTCTTCATCAACCCTCTCCATGACTCTCAACATTATAAACAGTCAAGAAAACGGACGGCTATACAGACAGACAATGCCTAAATTCTCAGGAGAACACACTTGTTCATGAAATCATTTTTATTTATTGAACATACATAGAACATTAAATATTACGGTAAAGTGTGCAGGAGGAAGTGAGGCCCTTCATTTTGTCCTGTGTATGCGTTCATGACAGGCAATCCAACATTATTTCATCATAAGACACTGTTGCATTGTTTCACATCGGTTAAGGTTGTCTATGTCCAGAAAAATAGCAGCTTATGGTCACTGGTGGAGTGGTGGTTCATTCATCTGACTTCCATTCAGGCAGCATGATTCAGTTCTCACTCAGTGATAGCACTGATGTGAGTGTTAATGGTTGTCTGTCTCTATATGTTCCTTGTGATCGACTGCAACCTGTCTAATGTGTCGTCCACATTTTTCCCCACAGTCAGCGAGGTAAGGCTTCACCTCCCATGTGGCACTGAACAGTATAAGTGGTACAGAAAATGGCTGGATGGCTGGATAGATGTATCAGTATATCTAATCATGTTGGACAAATGTTCAAATGATGTTTTTGCTGGCAGCTTGTGTGACTATGGAGCTATTCAACAAATTCCCCATCCATTCCGTCTCTCATCCAGAGAACCAGAAGTGGAGGCTGTGAGTGGACTCCATCTAGCCGTATTAGCAGCTAGTCAAAATGTCTTTTCAAAAATGGATTCCAAATCAAAATCTCCTCACGTTCAAGAGTCTGTACGCTTCCAGTGCCTCTTTGCAATCCTCTCCTGACCTGTGCTGTGACTTTAACTTTGATACCATCTGTTACACGGTGCATGATGTTAAATAAAACAGATCAGACTCAGATATTGAGTGGCAGTGCATGTACATTTTTTTTTAAAGTGATAAACCTTTGCAAGTGCCCCAAAATGCATAAAATGAGCAGCATGTTTCAGAACAAGCGCATCAAGCAAGCATTGAGTCCCACTTGTCAACTATTTCTTATGCTGCTGATCATGTGTTGCAAGCTTAAGGGTAACTTCACGTGATTCACATTCCGAATGACCCACGACAGAGCAGTTGCTAAGAGGTAAATACGGTTCAATCCGTGTAGGAATTTCACATTTAAGCCGCAACATCAGAAAAAAAATTGCAATGCATAACATACTTCATTTGGTCTTGTTTCGATGTTTTTACAGTTCAATTTGTCAAGACAAAGTGGAAATGTTTGCAATGTAAACTTTTATGCATCATGTGATATTGTTACTTTAAAAATTCTGCTTTGTGTTGATCAATATCTATGCATGGACTGATATTGAGATGCGCACAGTATAGTAAACAAGATGGTGTGTAACAAAAATTTATTTTGAGTCAAATTGTAACATTTATGATTCACCTCCTTGAATCGTATCGCACCCCGTGTATCGAGATACGTATCAAATCGTAATTTACGAGAATTGCGTTCCAGATATAAATCTTATAAATCTGTTTGACGGTGATAATTTGTAGTTTCCTTGAACTGAACTTGGACAGACTGGATTTCGAGACCTTTTACAT
This sequence comes from Syngnathus acus, assembly GCF_901709675.1. Taxonomy (NCBI): domain Eukaryota; kingdom Metazoa; phylum Chordata; class Actinopteri; order Syngnathiformes; family Syngnathidae; genus Syngnathus; species Syngnathus acus. Next base: position 8,738,484 of record NC_051088.1, on the reverse strand, counting down.
ATTGCTGCATATTAATAACCATGACAAAAGCTACAGCCGTACCATATTGAATCCAATCTTAATCCCACTGAATCAAACCGAATCAAATGGTTCCATTTTAAAATCTTTCTATCCTTGGATTATGTGGTACCCCATGTATCGAGAATCATATTGAATCATCTAATGTGGAGAGATGCACAACTCCTAATAAACAAGATTAGATAGAGGCAGGGTGTGCACTCACATGTTCGCTATGATTTTTGGAGGTAATGGATGTTGGCTTCATGCTCAAGAAGTGCTTTGTATAAATTAGTTTAAGTGTTTGGCTAAGGTCAGACACTCGCTGGCAGCTATTAATCAACATTGAACAGACTTGAAGTGTTCCGCAGCTGTATTGAATGTGTCAGATGAGTTGCGGCATGTCCTCGCATGCGCAGAAACAATATTTCAAGGTGGAGATCACGTCATTTCAAATTTGATTAATAATGACTTTAAGAAATGTTAGCTTCAGGTTCAAGAAAAACTCTAAAACAGATTTTTTTCTCTTTCTCCATTTTTGAGTCAAACTCAGAACGCCTGTGCATGGCAATAATTCTCTCACTTGAAATGTCATATAGCTCTGCAAAATAAATTCTTGTTGAAATTGTAAGATTAATGCTATGGCTAACAAACATGAGGGAAATCCACAAATATTCTCTTTTATGAAGTCAATGACCGGGGGTTACCATGGCTAGCGCAGGTATTTTATTCTCCTTATCACATGGCCATACTACTATTTCATTTCAAAGCTAGTGCTGAAATGACGCTGAACTGATTTAAACTAAGATAAAGAGCAAATGCAAGTTTTGCAATCAGTGTATAATGTATCTTCTTAAATCACATACAACACACTATTAAGAAATATTCTTTATTATTGACACAAATGAAGACATGCAATTGCCGTCACTCATCTAAAAATAATGTTTTTTTTCTTTTTTTTAATCTGGAAATCTTGTCCCATTTTCTCTGCAGCAGTGTTCATATAGTAACTACATCTGTAAACTCTGTAAAACCTCGGTCTAATTTGGTCATTAAAGAACAACTTTCAAATTAAAAACTTCTTTTGTTCTACTTCATAGACATTTCAGTTTTCTCTTCATCTTCTTGTCCCACTTTTGTCAAACGTTTTACTCACATCTTTTCCTGTACGTGTGCTCCATTTTCATTTATTTATAGAATTTGTTGAGGACAAGATGATGAAAATAGCTATCCTGTCAAATAATTCTTAAACCTGCTATTTGTTTTTAGTTTTTGTGAACGTGCAGGGGACTTGTAAGCAATAATGACGCATGAGTGAGTGCGCGTGTGTGTGCATGCGTGAGTGTGTGTGCGCGTATGTGGGCCGTGTCGTAATGTCACATGTGCATATGATTGAGTTAGTTCGTGTCAGAGGATTGTGAAGTCAGTGGGATGGGTGCGCGTGATTGTGAAAAGACGCTCCCGACCGACCACATACTTACAGTACGTGTTGTCTGCTCGCATTTTGTCTGTGTGTTTGCCAGGGACTCTAAACAGGGTCTGTATTGTCCTGATAGGGTTGGCAACAGCGCGGTGATCTGGACCACTGTAATCACGGCTGGGCCCGGGATGAAAGACACTATTGACAGAGTGAAGTGTCTGAAGGGAAGCGAGAGAAAGGAATGTGTTGAATTAGAGAATGGGAAGCACCGAGTGAGAGAAGAGACATTAGTGCACTTTATGAAATTAATTTTGGCTAGCAGGTTTGAAATGATTTTCAGCCAGGTTTCCATCATGTGTTACAAATCTATAAAGATTAGTGTGCAACAGTTTGGAATAGTAAAATTTGATTTACTAGCATTATAGCTATTTAATTAGTTTAACATCATAGCGACCTAACAGTGTAATCAATGGATAGTAGTAAAAACATTTTTTGTTTGTCACCTTCCTGGCAGAATCGAAATAAGCATGCTGTTTGTTCTTTACATTCTGCTGCAATTTCTTATCCGTATGCCTCTGCACACATCGATTCATTTTATATACACACACAACTAATCACAGAGTACAATATTGAGCAACAGCCTAAACATTTAGACAGCCTGTGAATATGCAGAATTTCAGATGATTTAAGTGAAGGGGATGAAAAGTTTCTTGACCTATTGCGGTGGGGACAAAGCAGGTTGTTGAGGTGGAGGGAGATCTGTATATGCAGCAGTTGAAAGGTATGCTGATCTGGGTGGGTGGAGTCAGATAAGTTAGTTTATTAATACAAGTGTTTGTCCTCTGGGGATCCGATAATGATTCGTCAAAGTCCTTTTTTAGTTCTTGGTGGTCAGAAAGGTTATATCAGATGGTTATGGAGAGAGTGTAATAGTGTTTCTTTAATGTAGAGAGGAGGAGACACATTTTTATAAAGGATAGTTTGAAGATTTCTTGGCTGTTTTGGAGATGATATTTGTGTTAGCGGAACGATTGAGTATCCATTCCCGGCAAGAATAAAATCCTTCGTGCCAAATGAGATAACTATGCTCTGTCAATCTATCAATGGGCGGAAATGTTTATAGTGACATCCCATTAGCTCAAATAACTGCATTATAATTTGGTTGCTACTCAAATGAAAGAAACATAAAAACTGGGTTATAATATGGTATGGATTGTTGGTGAAAAGTATGGTTACTTTGAGTGGCAACTGGAATTCATCAATCACAATTCATTATGTTCTCTTCTTTAACCCAAGAAATGTATCCGTTTACCAAGAAAAGTGTGTGAAAAGTGCATCTCATGATATTTTTGATAATAGTGGTGTTTCTTTCTTTTTCACAGACCTCGAGGCGGTTGAAGTCAAAGAACAGGCCATGAAGTTGTAAAAAGCGACCCATATAAGAAGAGCAGCCACCTCCGGTTCTATAACGCCTGGAAGAGGCACGAGGAGACTCAAGGCCTCCTTTCCCATTACAGTCATGCCCTCACCTCTCATCTTCCCCATTTGCCTCATGCTCCTCGCCTTGTCCATGAGCTCCTCCTCTTCGCCCTTATCGCTTCTCCAATCTTTCTCCCCACCAGAAGGTGGGCTTACACATTTAGTAGTTCATAATAAATCAGGCGAGATTTACCTGGGCGCAGTCAACTGGATCTACAAGCTGTCGAGCAACCTCACCAAGCTACGGAGCCACGTGACCGGCCCAGTGACGGACAATCCTCGCTGTTACCCTCCGCCAGGTGTCCAGTCGTGCCCTCATGAGCTCGTGCAAACTCCCAATATCAATAAACTTCTGCTGCTTGATGATGCCCACAACCGCCTAATTGCCTGTGGGAGTACTTCGCAGGGAATTTGCCAGTTCCTCCGTCTGGATGATTTGTTCAAACTGGGCGAACCCCACCACCGAAAGGAGCATTATCTATCCAGTGTTGCTGAGGCAAGCACAATGTCCGGGGTAGTGATCTCCCCAGATGCTTTTGGCGGGGGTGGGAAACTTTTCGTTGGGACTCCCATTGATGGCAAGTCAGAGTACTTTCCAACACTGTCCAGCCGCAAATTAATGTCCAACGAGGAGAATGCGGACATGTTCAGCTTTGTCTACCAGGATGAGTTTGTATCGTCACAGCTGAAGATTCCATCAGACACACTCTCCAAATTCCCGGCATTTGACATCTACTACATCTATGGCTTCAACAGTGAGCAGTTTGTCTATTATTTCACTTTACAGCTGGACACAAAACTCACTTCGCCCGATGCCGGCAGCGAGCAGTTTTTCACCTCCAAGATCGTACGGCTTTGCGTGGACGATCCCAAGTTCTACTCCTACATTGAGTTCCCTATTGGCTGCACCAAGAATGGCGTGGAATATCGCTTGATCCAGGACGCTTATTTGGCTCGACCGGGGTCCCGTTTGGCTCAATCGCTTGGTATTCAAGAGCATGAGGAGGTTCTTTTTGCTGTATTTGCCCAGGGCCAAAAGAACAGAGCCAAGCCACCCAAGGAGACGGCTTTGTGTCTCTTCACAATGAGACAGATAAAGGAGAAGATTAAACTAAGGATTCAGTCGTGCTACAGTGGAGTGGGCATACTCTCCCTGCCCTGGTTGCTCAACAAGGAGCTGTCCTGCATCAACTCGGTAAGTGTGTAATCCTGACTGTTTCAGCGCTGCCTGTTTGCAGCTGTGTCCACATGTGTCTGTTTAATCAAGCTGCTTCTTAGTTCCCGTATCAGCTTAATGGAGGTTCTACAACACCGTTGAAGTGGTCACATGTCCAAGCATAGTGTTTGAAATACTCGAACAATATAATTGGGCATCTTAAGTGGACGACAAATCATGGGAAACTTACTATAAAGTAAAGTGGGTATAGCAAGTATACCACCTAGATCCCTTCGTCTTTCACCAATGTTTTTCCAAGTACTAGTAGCTATCTTTAATCTTCTCTAAAATAACTGATGTCAACAACTTCAGTGCTACTTTGTTTACAATTTATCGTTTGTCCAGAACCAGAAAGCCAAGTCCGACTCAACAAAAATAAGTTGTACTTTTACTTCTGGATTGAACTATCAAATGGAATTGTGGCTATGATTGTGAAATTTGACCACTGTTCCATTCCAGTGGTCTAATTTAACAACCATAGCCACAATTCTGTGTAATAGTTCAACCACAAGCCAACAAATGCCTTACATTCCCCATAATATGCTTCAAATAGAAGTAAACATGCAATACAATGTAATATGCAGCAAATATGCTATTAGGGATCATTTCATATATATATTTTGAATGTTTTTTTAGTAGTGTCTGTAGTCTCCCTGACTCTTGTATAATTCATGCAGTAACTTGCACGGGACCTGCAAAAAAAAAAAACCCTAATAGTTGTAATAGAGTATATTACGGAGAAGAAATTTGGGCCGCTGTAATCCCTACTAGGAATATTTCACACAATCCACAATGTCTTGTCTTGCCCTTTCCTCATAGATGAGCATTATGAGTGCCCTGTATCCTCATGAATAATTCAACTGGTTTCACCTCCTGTTATTCAGTCGATTCTCCGTAACAGCCTGCGATAAATCTCTGAACTATTCTCCACCTCTCTGTCCCCATCATATCTTTCCTCCTGTGCTCTTTTTGCCCTCCCATTCTCTTTAGTGTCTTCCAATCCAGCCTCATTATTTGCATGAAGATTTCATTCATTTAACCAGTCTCATTCAACACTTGCCTGTTTTTGACCTCCCCAATTCATCCTTTGACTTCCTCCATCTTGAATATAGCAAACTTAAACATCATTCATAGCGCCTTTTACTCCTTTTGTGCCTGTCTTTGTCGTGCTGCTACCACCGCATCCCCTCGTTTTATCACCAACTCGCTCTGACCTCGTCTTGACTTTCCGCTGAGTGATGAGGTAAAGAGTGACTTAGTGTGTAAGCCGGCGTGCGAATGTGATCTGAAAACACAATGCAGGGAGAACAGCTGATGCAATGAAAGAGGGGAGTGGGTTGATAGAGACTGATGGAGACTGAAAAGAAGTTGATAGAGAGGGATATCGAAGGGGAAGAGGCTACAACTGCTGAATTATTATTGAGATGGTGCGTGGAGAACAGAGTGAAGGATTGAATGTTAAATAGGTGCATGAGCATGTAAAGACTTTAAAAGACCAGAAAGGACTCATATTATGCCATTTCTTTAAACGAATTAAAACTGTTCCCAGATGTCTCTCGAGGGGCTCTCCTGTCATGCAAATGAGCCACTGCTTACTCCGCCCTCTTCTACTGCGAGGTGTGCCAGTGCTACTGTAGCTTTTTCTTACTGTAACTACTACAGGAATCCTAGGAAAAACACAAAAGAGTGTCACATACACAAGAATGTTAGTGAATGTTCAATTACTTTGAACTTTGTCATTTTCCAATTGCTTTTTTGTTGGACGTAGGTAAAATAGTCACGCTTTTCTGAGAAAGAAAACACATTACAGCCATAATATATTTGTAATGTTGCAACTGCAAGCTACGGTATAATATATTCATAATATACGTATACATAGCTTGTGTTGGGTGGAATCCTCGTACACTAAAAAGGAGACCCCGAAAATGGCATGTTTGTTAAACTATCAATATTGTCACATCGAAGAGAGCAGGTACATTTTTTAATACATACAATACAATACAATATACCGTTATTTATGCAGTGCTTTCACACCAACTTTGACTGTAACAAAGCACTTTACAAAAACATAAAATAACAATGCAACCTAAAAATCCCATAGTGCTTAATTTCTGTTTTATTTGCTGCAAAGTCTTCCACTATACCCAACAGGTCACATTTGTGTTATGTGTTCAGAATATTCCTGCTTATTTAATTTACATTTGAAGAGCGTCATGGCTGACACAGGGCAATAAATGCTTTACATCTCTGTCACAAGCTCATTGGTGATGTGCAAGCTCCATGTGGCCTTGTAGTCTGAAGCGTACTTGTATGCTTGCAATTATGCAAATAAGCTTACAGTTACATGATTGTCCTTTATGGCCATCTGTCGTTTTGCCTGCAATCGATCAAGGTCGTGTCAGACGCACTCGCTCGGGGACACGGCGGTGACAAATTTATCATCTTAAAGGCATGTTCAGACATTCCTGAAGAGAGATGCTAGCCTGACAGCTCGTTGCCTCTGTCGTCATGCCAGGTGGAAACTTTCAAGTGGGCCTGTTTCAAGAGACAAGGTCGTGCTCAGTCAGACAAAACTCCTCCCTCTTCACAAACTGGTCCCCATCAAATGCAATCAAGATTATACATACTGTAAGACATTTTCTACACAACTCATTTTATTAGTACCATTTATCTGTTGGCATGAGTATTGGTGTTCTCAATAAGTTTTATAGTCCCTCAGCGAAGCAAAACAACAATAAAAACAACAAAACCAACAAAATAATAAAGATATAATGTAATTTTAACAATTTATTGAGCAGATCTCCAAACCTAAAATTGAAATTCGACACTCTTTGGTGTCAAACATAGTTTTGTGATGGGCCACTTAATAGTTATGGCCTCCCTCATTGAGCCCTCATCATGGTGAAACCAAATAAATGTTTAATCATCTCATCCTATTATTACATCTACACAACAAATTGATCGCCTAGTTGTTTTGAAATCAGAAGTCAAGAATAATAGTTTGTTTGATTATTGTACAAGTTACTCTAAAAAGGCTAAGAAAAAGTTTTTGCAAAATCACAATATCGTTATTTATTACATACATATGAGAGTTCAATATTTTGAGAAAGATTTTAACGCGAGTCATGGAAGTTGACACACAATTTGCTTTTGCTGCCCACATAAAACGATGTGGTGGGCTAGATCTGGCCCCTGAGCCTCGAGTTTGACACCTGCCTCCAAGAACATGTCAACATGTCAAACTTCTTTGATAGACACATATTGTAAATTACATTTTTCCGCTCACTATCCAACTTTTCTTTTTTTTTTTTTTAAATCGAAAGCCAGTCCAAATCACTGATGCAGCAGCTGCTGGCAGCCACTCCAGTTCCATGGTCATATGTGCTTCGAGCCATTTTCACACTGAGGCAGAGACGAAACACGTCATCAATAAGCATGGTCGCAATTGAAAAGGCAATATCAGCTATCCCTTTATTTGTCTCTGAAATTCCAGAATCTAGTGTCAGTACATAAATTGAGTACTGTTGCGTACATGCATTTGAAAGATAAATTGTCCTGATGATATAACAATATGATTTGTGGATTTAGATTTTACTGGATGGAGACAAAAGTGAGTTCAGCAAATTCAACACAGTTTTTGTCCCACAGTCTGGCAAAATTAAGAATGGCTTGGTCATATTTTTGGAAATAGCTCACAGAAGATTTATTTGGTTCTAATCGGTGATTGGTTCTAATTGGTTCTAATTCTACTTGGTCTAATTTCACACTTGATAGGCAGGCAGGCAGGCAGGCAGGCACACCAGAGACCCAATATTTTTTATACCATCCAATCAATTAAAAAATAAATTAAGATCGTCTACTAAGGGACTTTGGATATAAATTAGAAGCCCTACAGAAAAATATATACAAAATTGGAGACTGGAGAGCCTCTACATTACTATTGTTGTCCCACCTACACTTAACCGTACAGAACACACAGTCAAACATGTATGATCTTTAATACTGTTTGTGTTTATCGCATACTCAACTTTTTTAACCTTAAAATTAATTACATTTCACAACCTAGGAGGAGCCAACCCACAAAACAACCCATTGTCTGTTGCCCTTTCCCGAGGTCTCAACGGACGTATTTTTGTAAAAGCTATTTCACAAAGCTATAGGGTTGTGTCTTTCATTTTTCAAGGACAAATAAAGCCATTCACATCACAACGGTGTGAGAAGTAATGATGCTTGTGATGCATTCGTATTACGCTTCTCAGATTGAAACCTCTCAGTGTAGCATTATCTTCATTTTGAAGGGCAGCCTGCTCTTGGAACTACTTGCTGACTGTTCACTGAACTTGTTTTTGAATAGCGGCTCATCTATTGTTTTGTTTTAGTGATGAGTTCCCCATACATGTTCTCTAGTGAGCTGTAACACCTTGATTACACACGGGGGGGGGTCCATTTAATTAATTGCATCCATTCCATGTTGGTGACCTCACAAATTTAATTAGTGTTAGTGGTTATCAATTACCGTATGTTACTCTCGCTTACAATAGGCTGATTTGTTTTTGTGCTTTTTTTTTTATATGATGTCATTTACACCACATTGTCACATAATTATTGTTAAGTGATAGATACTTTACTTACACTTTATTAATCATTTGTCTGTTATGTTCCATAGGAACGTTTGCGTAACAATGGCTCAGTAAATTGTGCTCAACATCAATGAGTTAACCCAAACAAATTTGTTGGAAAATTTTGAGTTTTCTTTTAAAATCACGAGATACTATATTACAAAATACTCTTGCAAACTCCACTAATTGAAATTGGCTACGAGATTTTTTTAATGATAAAAATAATTCACAAAGATTTTCATAAAAAAATTAAAATTTGTTATAAAATTTTGAAAAGAAGAATGTGCACTCATGTATGTTGAGTTGTTAAAAACATGCTGCAAAAAAAATGCAAGCTTACCCCCTAAACATGGTTCCAAATTTGATACAGAAAAATTGAGAATTTTATTTTAACCAGATTCTTCTTCTTCCAATACTCTACACAATGCATTACGATTACTCTTGAAAGTATCTCTTGTTTGTCAAGATATACAAACAACAATGATCTGAATGATGTACTAACTACAGTTGTAAGGGCATTGAACTTTAGAGTTTCAGTGAAGTTGGTGCCCTAATGGGTGTGGCTCAAAAGGCAGGTCTGTCCCTTTTGCCTCCTCGTGTTGCCTCGTTATTGAAAAGAGGCCAGTGTTGCTCTGCTGGGAGTTAAAGTGCCGGGTGACCTTCTCCGGCTGTGGGCCGCCATCCAGCTCTACAGCTCTTTAAGCGGGCAGACGCGGCTGCAGCGAAACCCACTCAGAATGTCAAATGAGCCGTATTCAGAAATGGCGATGTTATCTTTTTTCTACGTATTTGCTAACGGTTGCCTGTACCTCCTATTTTGTGTGCCTTCAAAGAGGCCATGTGCAAGACAAGCAAGAAAACTATTATTGGTTGCTTTCTTATTAGCTCTGGATTAGTTTCCTTCTCTTCTACTCCTTCTATTAATATTTATCAGTGTTGATTACTGTTGTTCAAGATTACCGTCTATTTTAATGGCATTTTTGTATATGCCGCCTTCCTGGCAGCTGACAAGTGTTTATGTGTACAAGAGTGCACGTCAGTGTTTGTTTCCATCTGTTTCATGCTTCGTTCTTCCCATGTAGTTCCTACTTTATCTTCGGTCTCATTAGAGTTGTCTTGTGCCGCAAAGGATGGATCACCCACATTGCATCATGCTTTGGGCCTCCTGGGGAGGGAATATCATGTCTCCAATGGCTGAGTTTACATCATGCGGGCTAATTTTAATTGTGATATCTCCCACTGCGATATTGTGTTTATGAGTTAAGTTACAGTCCAGCTTGTGAAAAAAATAAACATAACAGTGGAACACCTTCGAAAGTGACATGTTTTCCGGTCGGCATTGTTTTCCCATCATCAGCAGACGGAAGTCAGTAGTCCGTGGGCAAGATGGGGAAAAATGCCCAATGGAAATAATGCAGTGCAGACATAAAAAACAAAATGAGGGAAAATAAATGTTTACCTAATTTTTAAACGTATTGTTATAATTTAACGGAAATTACAAAAAAGTGTGCAGTCTTCGTTGGGTGAGAGATTGAAATCACCTTTTTGTGCTTCCCATGTGGCACTTCACGCATTTAGATAAAGATTTCAGACAAGATTCCAATTAATTTTCATTGGTCCCATATAATCTAATCCAGAATTTGTCTTGCGTCAGAGTAGGGTTAGATAAATTGTCAAAACATTTCTATAGCGATATACGTTTTAATGAGATGTTGTTTACTCTTCATTGTCTTGAGGGATATCGCAGCATGACACAGCAAAATGTTACACAATGTGAGGCATTCTAATGATGTCCGCTGTGACATGTGTTTCTCTTGTGATTTGTGTATTTTGTGTGAAATCGCCCCCATTTGTTGGTGATTCTCAATTGGACCATTTATGAGTAGCGCCTGTGAAGCAAATGTTTGGCACACTGTTGTTTTTTTGTTAACTCAAGCACATGACAGCATGGATTAATGGCCACTGTTGGTTTACAAAAATCTCAGCTTGTTGTGGATTTTGAGTATTTCAGCACTTAGAAACTTAATTACACACAAAAAATATTTCTCTCTCGAGATTGGTAACTCTGTAAACATAACATTGACCTTTTCTAAACTTCCTAAATTATCGAATAATGTGTGATGACTAATACAGTGCATAAACATTTATTGACAACTAACAGTATAAAGTGCATTTCATATACAAGCTTACAAACAACATTAAAGGCCATATACAACATTGAAAGGCAAAATAATATAAGATATTTAAAAACCAGAAAGACTTAAGACATTTAAAAGCAAAGTAGAGGACTACTGTGACTAAAAGACCATACAGCGCAAGAACAGGATTTTGGAAAAATAGATTAGAGATGTAGCCTATATCATTCAAGGAAATGGCACCTTTTAAGGACTGGCAAGTTCATTCATGTGTATGTAAAATGACAATACTTCTTGCATCATACCATGTCAAACTCAGCCATACCATATCAAATTGAATTTAATCCCACTGAATCGATCAGAATCGAGTCATTCCATTTTAAAATCGAACCGTCCTTGAATCGATCACATTCCGTGTATTGAAATACGTAGCAAATAAGCTTATATTGGTGAGATGCACAGATGCTCTGCTCTGATGTATTACTCAAGAATTAAGCTTTTGATATTCTGTAATTGAATCACACTTAATCATCTTTTAAGACTGGTGCAGACGAGGCGTTGTCATCAGCCCTCGTCACCATTGGCCAAACGATGTTCTACAAGGCCCTTCTTATACTGCCTGCAGCCCCTAGGGGGCGTTTTTCGCGACTAACTTGTCATTCTGCTGTGTTGAGGGAAATGCATTTGTGATTTAAAAAAATAAGGCATTTGCCTTTATAAACATAATAAATCCGCTAATCCTTTTTCATCTTAATCAAGTGTGGTCCCAATATAAGAAATAAATAGACTTTCATTCATTAAACATTTTGTGGTTATAGGTGCAAATGTACCAAGCTGCAGAGTTGTATGTACCTGCGTGTTAAGATTTGCTGTGGAAACTCTTCTGTGATTGCAGATTTGAGGCTCACACTTTTGGGTGAGCTCCCGTAGTGGTCTGTTGTAGTTGTAATTGGATTATGGCTGTCAGGAATGGCTTTAGTTGCGATTACACAGATTACGCTCTGCTGTGCTCGGATGGGCAGCACAACTTAAAGAGCATCATCTGGTTTGTGTTACAGTGCATAGAAAGAGCAATTTGGCTTAAGGGAAGCTGTAATGCAAGATGGTATGGAGTGTCATTTCTGTTTCTACTCTTTGCATGAGAGAGCGTCTGGCTCAGTTTCTGTTGTTGAATTTATCCCAAAGGAGTTAGATAGGATGGAGGTCAATTTCTTTGACACCAAATTCATTCAAGCATGCCTTTAACGTTCTTGATTTGGGCGCGGGATCACAGTCATGCTGGAACAGAAAAAAGACCTTCCATACCTGTTTTTTACAGTTGGAAACTGGTTTAAAATATTATAATGGTATCAAAATATACAGAATAATTATTGATTGTGATCTAGTGTATAGTTTCCCATTACTTTTGTCCATATGAATCCATTGTTGCAACTCCAAAGATGATGGCCACGCCTGTTTCTAGGCAAGAGAAAGAAGGAATTGAAACAGATTCAAGGAATTGAAGCGAATAGAAAGATTGTGAAACAATGAAATAGATAAAATATGTAAACACTTACAACATCATGGCTTGAAAACAGTGGAATACATCAAGCTGCAAAGTAAATGCTGAAATGCTCTCTCGCACTTTTGCCTGCAGCTTTTTATTTCCTACCATAACTCTCCCGATTTGACTCAAAACAAATCAACCAAAACAACTTGCTGAAATGTCATTGTGCCTTCCTTTTAGTCTTGAGCTATAATACATAAATAAATATGTTCTTTCCCAAATTGGATGGCACCACTGAAGTACCTACCTTATTTCACATTTGTCAGCCTCCATGAACCAGGAATTAGCCACCATTTGAGAAAATAAAATAACGTAAATAAAAATTCTCCAGTTGTTTTTCCACTTATCTTCTGTTTGACGAGCACTGCATATTTTGAAAGTCAACCAGTAGACTTTTAAAATATGCAAGGTATTTTTATGCAACACACCAAGTGAGGGCCCAAGGATTTTGCACAGTACTGTATGTTATGTTGCATGCTTAGTAAATATACTTCTGCTAATCATGTGCTTTGGTTGCCCCAATAGCATTAAAAAGTCAGTCAATTCACTTAATTTGCACAGACCAATGTTTCGCTAATATTAGTTAATTAATACATATCACTGTTGATGTGCGTTATCCGCTGCTTGTATTCAATATACGAGATGTGCATGTACCGTAATTTTCGGACTATAAGTCGCACCGGAGTATAAGTCGCACCAGCCATAAAATGCCCAAAAATGTGAAAAAAAACATATATAAGTCGCTCCGGAGTATAAGTCGCATTTTGGGGGGCAATTTATTCGACAAAATCCAACACCAAGAACAGACATGAACGAGCAACAACAGGCTAAACGATACGGTATGCTAACGTGACAAACACAAACGAGGAGCTGAGAACGGGCCTGACGTAACATTCAGTTATTTAAAAAAAACTATTACATAAATAACACGTTTATAAAACCATCTGTGTCACTCCAATTCATTAAATCCATCGATCGTCCTTTGTCAACAATGCCGTGTGCCGCGCCGCAGTTCAAATTATTCCACAGGCCCATACAACGATATATAAACTATATTTTAAATAACTATCACATAAACAACAATATTATCAAACCATTTGTGTCACTCCAAATCATTAAATCCATCGATCAAATTTCTCGTCTTTTATGTCATCCTGGTGACAGAGGACATGTCCAGAGAATATGGCGCTTTAAATTACTTTATTTGATTTTTTCTCTCTATTTTTCATGTTTTGAATATGTTCAAGATAAAGATATCAAAGCATGTGAAGTGATCAACTATACTAAAAATAACATGTGAAGTGGTCAACTATACTTGTAAGTGATGTGTTAATGATCAAGTAAAAAGTTGTGAAAAAAAACATATATAAGTCGCTCCTGAGTATAAGTCGCCCCCCCACCCAAACTATGAAAAAAACCGCGACTTATAGTCCGAAAATTACGGTAATGTGTAACGTAGCCTAGTTTTAAGATGCAGACAAATGTTATGTAGATGTGGATATTAAGTGGAAGCAATACACCTTTGTCTATTTAATTCGACACACTTCTCTTGGCCATACTCACAGACTCGCACGTACGTACGTACGCACGCACGCACGCACGCACGCACACACGCACACACACACACACACACACACACACACACACACACACACACACACACACACACGCGCATACATTTTAAAACGCGTGTGTGTGTTGGGAGCTCAAAGCCTCAAGTGCCCCCCATCTGTTAGACAGATGTTTAACATCCCTGCTGCACCTCCTGCCCTGTCACACATGTGCAAACATAGACTTCCTTTACACCGCACACGCACGCACGCGTGCACGCACGCACGCACGCATGCACGCACACACTTTCTTCATCAGTAACCAATTAAAGAGTAGATCTTGGCTCATTGGGGCGAACCGAAGACCAGCACTTCAGTTGTGTTCTCCACCTGCAGTGCCAGGTCACAACAAATAGCTGGACAAAAGTATTTTGTGTGTTTGCCCGTGTGTGTGCGTGTGTGTGCACGTTTGTGTGCATGTGCATACTCATGCATGTGTGTGAGTGTGCGTGTAAGTGTATTTGTTGTTGATGTATTTATCCAGTTTGTCAGTACACCCTCTTCTATATTAGAAAGGAGGAATCAACATATACTGAAATGCATAATTCAAAATATAAGTCCCATTAAATATGCCATAGTCTTGATTTTTTTTTTTCTGAAAATAATATTCAAATTCTGATTTGTGTAAATGCTGGTAAATTTGATCAGTTCCGGCCCTCAAGGGCGGCCGTCCTGGATTTCTTTTATGTTCCCTCCTCTAATACAACTGATTCAAATTATTAGCGCATCAGCAAGCTCTGGAAAGATCTCATAAAGCTCTCATAAAGATCCTGATCATTTGAATCAGGTGTGTTGGCGGGAGAGACATCTAAAACCTGCGTGACAGTGGTCCTCGAGGATGGAGTTTGGACACCCCTGCTTTTGAGGGTCTTCTGTACATTAGCCAGATATTTTATGTAATACATTATTTGTTTACTGACGCTCTGCTTTACAAATGACACAATTTCCAAATCCTCTATGGTTGGATTGTGCAAATATGATTGTGCACAGTAATGGCCATAATAGATCTGATGTGTTTTGTGCAGAAAACTATAGCAAGGTCAGTGCTGCAGGCAACTCTTAGGACTAAATCGAAACTCTCTTTCTTCATTGAATCTAATTAGCGACGACAAGTGCACTGTTGGCCCTTCGTCTTATTCCAGGTTTCCCCTCCTTGTTTCCCGTCTTCACCCACTCTCAGTCTATATCGCAACACACATTCATCATTCAAGACTTTGGTAAAGGGTCTGCGCATGTGTGTGTTTGAGTTTGTGTGCGTACGAACCACATGTGTGTGAGAGAGATGCCCGGGGCTACGCTGTGGCTACATACAGCAGCGGTCTTGGGCAAGGACAACACGAGGGACTCTGTCGTTGTGTCACCAAAGGTGTTCTTGGTTGTAATGATGCTGTGTATGGCTAAAGCTAGAACTAATAATAGCACCATCAGCCCATGGGGACAAGTGACATAACATAGGTGGACACTACAGTTTTTAATGCGTAACGTCCTTCCACTGGGCGAGGTTGGTGGTCAATTCAGTTTGCATGTGAGTGAATGTGAACATCGATGTTTGCCCAAAGAAAGATCACCTCAAATCTGTCAGCATCTAGACTGTTTACAGCAAGGGTTCTCAACCTGATCTTGGGAGTCTGAAAAATGAGTAAATAATGAATAATTATGTAATATTAGTTAAATAGGCAGAAACAATCAGAAAACAAACCTTACTCCTCCCTACCTTAGCTTTTGGCCAATTATAGGCTGATATGTATTAGAGATGCACCGATCCGATATCTGGATCGGATATCGGTCCCGATATCAACAAAATTGATGGATCGGGTATCGGAAAATGCAGCCGATCTGTGAGCCGATCCTTTCCTTAATCTATTGGGACGCGGGCTACGTCATACGTCAGCAGCACGTGTGCCGCGGGACGCGGCTACGTCATACGTCAGCAGCACGTGTGCCGCATCCACGAGAGTTTTCTAAACAAACGCAAACATGGAGCGAACGAAAGAGTCAGCTGTGTGGAGGTACTTTAAACTGAACACGCCAACTAGCTCGACGGCAGTTTGTAATGTCCGCAAAGCTAATGTTGCCAGGGGTGGTGGTAGTACTGCCAGTTATAGTACTAGTACTAAGCGGAGCTTGTTTACAGGGAGCACTTCTCATTGCTGCTTAAATGAGCATTTAGCATCAACAGGTCATGAGTGATGTGGAACGGCACCTAATGTTTACATGTTTACTATTTATTTTAATATTTGGTTACTGTGTGCTTGATCACCCTTTCTATATTTGCCCAGTGCAGTTTCAGCTGCAACATTTGTATATTTTTTTTTAAGAAGTTTGTATCCTAATTTACTTGAATTTAAATGCTGATACACTTTATTGCTGCTGTTGCACAATTTATGTTACAAATAAATAGTTCATTGCATGAATCTGCTTTATCTTGTTACATTTTGTCTTAGGAATGAACTGTGTAGTCATGCCTGATGCCATTGCCTTTAGTCTTTTCTGTTCCACATGTAGAGGTATGTAGCTTGTTAAGTCAACCATAATATCGGATCGGTATCGGGTATCGACCGATACGCAAAACCACGGCATCGGTATCGGTATCGAAACTGAAAAAGTCGGATCGGTGCATCTCTAATATGTATATAATGTCTCATCACATAAATCTAACATCCCTGCATGTACAAAACATTTTTAACTCGTAATGATGAACAAATATTTCATAAAATTCAAATGAATTTGAATTCCCTTTCTATTAAACCGATAATAAATATTGAGGATGAATTAAATAATTCAAATTCATTTCAGGGGAGGCTCGGTATGGCACTGGTTAGCACGTCCGCCTCACAGTTCGGAGGGTGCGGGTTCGATTCCACCTCCGGCCCTCCCTGTGTGGACTTTGCATGTTCTCCTCGTGCCTGCGTGGGTTTCCTCCGGGAACTCCAGTTTCCTCCCACATTCCAAAAACATGCTTGGTAGGCCAATTGAGCACTCCAAATTGCCCAGAGATGCGGATAGTTGTTCTTCTCTGTGTGCCCTGCGATTGGCTGGCAACCAGTTCAGGGTGTCCACTGCCTACTGCCCGTAGACTGCTGGGATAGGCTCCAGCACGCCCGCGACCCCCGTGGGGACAAGCGTTACAGAAGATGGATGGATGGATAGAAATTCATTGCATTCATTAGTCATTTTCCAAGAGTGAAAAGAAAATGTATAGTATTAATATAAAGTGCTTTTGGGGGCATTTAACAAGAGGTGCATTATTACGTAAGTTCATTTTTGGTGGGGGGAAACAAAAGGTGCTTCTTTGTTTGTTTGTTTTGTTTGATAAGAATATACACTGTAGTAATTTTTGGAGGCTAACAATGTCCTTTTCAGAAGAATGTATTGTAATTTTATTTTTTTTCTTGAAAATTGGCAACTTGGTTGTAGAATGTTTTTAGCCTTTTTTTTGCTTATTCGCATGAGAAATATTCAGTTTGGCTCGGAAATATTGGTTAACTTCTATTAATTTTTTCCTAGTCATCTCCGGATGTTTTTGTTTTTCTTGCTCGACTCCAGTCTCATGACCAAGCCCGCTTGATTACCATGAAATTCTGACAATGGCCTGCTGAGTTCACACATGGGCTTATAGATGTTGAATTATGAAGCTGGCAGGGTAAAGTTTGTTTTATGTCTGATCTTCCCGGTTCTCTTTACTGCCTCAAAGTACAGGCGGATTCTTATCCATCATCTCATCTCACAACATCAGGGAGACGTTTTACCATGCCAAATTCATTCTGGAGCATGACAATCACACTCCAACAATGCTGCCAGAGTCCTACAGTACGATAATCGGTGAGAAAGAGAGCAAAGGGTCCTGCAGCAGATGGTGGAAACCCCCCCCTGAGCCTTGATCTCAACATTGTCCTGCCTGGCAGATTATAGGAGCACTTTTTGGCAAATGGATGTTTTTGTAGGCTTTTTGCACTCTAGAACAAGCATAACTAATATTTCACACATCCATACTTTATTCTACTGATTCAAAAGGTTCATGCAAATGTCTTCCAAAATGTTTAAATCGATTCCTGTTAGAGGTTCAAGCAAAAAGAAAACCTGTATTCTCAAAGCGTGCCTCAGTAGAAACTGTTAGCAAGGATTGATCACAAGGTTGTGCATTGCCTAATTCTATAGATACCTACTAACTGTGTCTTTGTTACCACTATCATATCCCTCATGAAATACCATAAAAACAAACAAATTAAAATAATGATTATAATATAATTATTGATCATTTTATTTCACGCGTAGAGTTGAATGATTGGTTTAACGAAGGGGTAGATGGTTTTAGCAGCAAAAATGTGAAAATGTATGACTTACGCCATTACTTTAGGAGGGTGACAATGTTTACATTGTGGTCATATTTTAACAGTTTATACTCAAAAGTTGAGTACATGCAGGGGATCTGAAAAGATTTGTGGGGGCTTCTTTCACTGTCTGTTGTTCAAATATTACCTGAGGAGTCAAGTAAGGGTTGCTGCTGTTCGCCATTAGCGTCATTAGCGAAACTGCATTTGGTGTTTTTCCTGTATGTTTTCCCCACTTTTGTTTGTTTTGTGAATAAAATGAGAGAGTGGAATTCCGATTTTCACTTTATTCTCAACAATGAAAACTTCTAATTTCTGCGTAATTGAAAATCTTTTATATTGGAGAGACTAACACACTGAATATTATTATTTTTTTATCAGCTTGAACTTAATATTACTCCTGACCAAGGTTAAAGCAAATGGAAGACAGTAAAGAGAAACAAAACAAAACAAAACAATAAAAGAGAAGCTCGGGAGCAAATGAACAGATATTATTTTAGTAATGCAAGGTGTACACCAAGATCCTTCCATTTAATTTCTTTTCCACTCAAATGCTTTTTAAAGCTTGTATCTCACTGAACTGTGGATCTTTGCGCACGTAACAAATGTTGATATTCCCTCAGGGTTCCTAAAAGGTTGATAACAGTTGCAAACAGATTTTGTTGAACTTGCATAAAGATTTTACCAGAATAGTTGGCATCACCATTCAAAATCAATCATTTTGTTTTTGAAATTCTAAAACAAAAAGGCAGTCATTTGTTTGAATCTACAATCTCTATCCCCAAACAATTACAATAATCAAAGAAATATGACATTTTAATGCACATCATGATACACACAATGATAATTGGTAAAGTGACAGTGGTCTCATGGATTGTTGTGACACATGACATGCATCACATGTAGGTTTTGATTTAAAATAATGAAATTGACCCTGGTGGCTGAAAGTGTTGCAGTATGTCCTCTGTGAGTTAGTGAAGGGCTAATGATAGAGCGGGTTGGCTACAGGAATTACACGTCTACACGGCCCACAACTGTGAGCAGATGTCAGGTCTGTGTGAGGCCACATTTGTCTGCAGACACGATGCCTGAATGCTCCGCTGTGCCTCGGTCTGAGCTGTTGACTCTATGGTAATGATGCAAGTCAGTCTAAACATAACAAACCATTAGCATCCTCAGCATGCCGGCCAAAGTGCTGTGAAGATGGCGATCGCACTCCTGTGTGTGTGTGCGCGCCGTTGTGTGAGTGAGCACGACAGACACCGGGAATGCAGATTAGTTTACATGTCTGGCTCCCTGCAGTTCATTAAAGTGATTTTATATATGCACATACATAAATAGTTTGGAAAAAAGGTTTGGAAAAAGGAGGCCTGTGTTTAGAGCTGCAGACTCTTTATTTCAATACATATTTGTGTGCATGTAGAGACAAGCTCTCAACATTCAGATATACATCCAACAATGTTAGTCTTGTTGCTGGGATTGTAGGGCACACTAGAACCAGCACCTTGAAGAGCCCTCTGCAATTTCGTTGTACCTCCAGTTTGTTGTTGTACAATGACGATCGACTTTTTGCTGGCCCGTGAAGAGTGCAAATCCTCATATAAATGAAGTGCATTGAAATGCATTTGAGGAACTGAAAATAACGGGAAAATTGGGATGAATTTAGAACTTAGAAAACCTTACCCTAAATAATAATAATAATAATAAACAAATAAAAATTTTGAAAAGTGATAACGCTGAATCCTGCGGGCTATAGGGAGTAGGAGACATGACAGCCGTGTGGAGAATACTTTAAGCCATGTATGGGAATTATAATTGCCAATTATGTTCCCAAAATGGATTATATACTCTGGCTGCTACGGAAGCTGCGGGCCTACGAGTTGTGCTGGAGGGGGCAACCTGCAAGTTTCTTGAGGCCTGTTGCTGGTGACATCACTGCTCGGCTTCGTCTCAGCCAACGGCACTCCCGTCAGGAAGTCGCTACAGCGTAGGACGTTGAGTAAAGTTTTATTTCACAACTTTCCATACTTATTTTTCTTTTTACTCACTTTATTTTGTAGTTTAGACACGGAGATCAACCATCCAAAGGAAAAAGTCAAATATAAGTAGTTAGAATGAAGAAAAAAAAGCAGTAGTGTGAATGTGAATACACACAGTATCCATCCTACTATACCAGTTTAAACTCAGTATTCAATTTTAGATCCTCCTTCAGTAGTTAAATCTGTTGGAGACAGCCAGTCAAAATAGCACCCATCTATCCATTTTCTTTACTGCTTGTCTTTATTTGTAGCGTGGGTAAGGTCAAAACTACAGGGTCCGGCAAAATGATTTGACACATTTGTAGGTTTAATAAAATGCAAATAAATTAAATAAAAAAGTTTTTTTTTTTTTTAAGTTAATTTATTTTCATTTTATTAAACCTACAAATGTGTCAGATCATTTTGCCGGGCCCTGTATATCAGTGACTGTTTGTAAGTCAATCACATATTGACAAATAACGATTCACATTTGTGCGTATAGGCAATTTGGACTCTTCAAAAAACCTAACGTGCATGTTTTAGGAATATGGGAGGAAGACTCAGACTTGAACAAAACCAACACAACCACAGCAGTGAACATACAAATGCCACACAAGAAGGCCGGAAATGAGCTTCAAGCCTTGGAGTGCTCATCTGCGAGACAGCTGTGCTAACAATTACCTCAACGTGCTGTTGATGGTCAATGGACAATGTTTTTCCTTTTGGGAAATGTTACTTATTCATGTCTTGCTATTTATACTTTCACTGTGCATGATGTACGTGCGCGCATGCCATGTGTGTGTCCACTATAACTACCAGAATAAATCCAATTACCATTGTATCACTGTTACATTTGTCATTTGTCCCCACGAAAACACCGATACAGTTGATTGTCAATTACTCATGTTGGAGTCAAGCAAACATCAAGCTATCACCTTCTTTAAATGATATGCCTATTATACACATGCCCACATGCCAAGGTATACACACACGCACACACACACACACACACGCACACACACACGCTCTTTCAAGTAAATCAACTGTGACATAGCATCAAACCTCCCCGTCAATGGACATATACATGTCACACTGTGATTATAATATGCTAATTTGACCTACAATTTTACTTCCTGTCATTTGCACCTCTCTTGATTGTGTGTTCACAGTTGCCCTTTTATTTCATGCACTACCAGATTGGCTTGTTTCTTACCGAGAACTACATTGCCAATCCAGGGTACAAAGAAATCAATACAACATAAGAAAGTAATTTCTTGCTAATGGCACTTTAGTTGTTTTGACATGTTCATATCACTGACTGCTAAAATACTCAAAAGAAAGCAGGCTAGACTCCCCCCCCCCCCCCCCCATCAATAAATAATCACAAAATTAATTTTCTTCATAATTTTCTTTGTCAATACAAGAAAAAAAAAAGTTAATTTTACTAACAATGATTTTTAAATTCACATTGCTCCTCATTAAATTTGCCATGTTTTGCCTTTGCTCAAGTTCTATAAAATGCCTTGTAGGTGCTGGCCAGACTGAAAGGCTCCTGCATCGTTCACAAAATGTGTCATTTTAGTGAGACAATGGCGTTAAACGCATTAGTTGTTCATGGGTCTGTGTCTTTCTGTCCCACCTAGCCGTTGCAGATTGACGATAATTTCTGCGGCCATGACTTCAACCAGCCTCTAGGGGGCACCACCACCATCGAGGGCGTCCCACTGTACGTGGATAAGGATGATGGCATGACTTCAGTGGCAGCCTACGACTACCGTGGACACACCGTCGCGTTCATGGGCACTCGTAGCGGGCGTATAAAAAAGGTAGGCCAGTAGGTAGGATACAGTACATGTAATCATCATTTCCAAAAAAGAAAAACTTTGGGTTAGTACCCAAAATGTGATGTTATATTGGATTCTTGACTGTCGTATGCATGACACTATTTTTATAATAATAACGTTACATGCTGGAGATGCACCAAATTGGTTATTACCATTTTGGCACAGTGTGTGGAACAAGCGATAAGAAGTTTTGTGTGAAGTAACATTATGTTGGGAAAATTGTGGCACGTTGCCAGGTGAGAATGTAAGCACTTTTTGGTATTTTTGTAAGAGTGTTATCATGAAGAGTTTTTGGAGCACTGCAGGTAAGTAGACCTATTTAATGTGTTTGTGCATGTGTGCGATTTGTGCCTCTAAATCTCTCCTCGGTCCCAGGCAAGCAATGACTTTTCATAATAATGCGCACAGTGTGGTACCTTGAAGTTTGTGTAAATCTTGCTCAAATAGCTTTGTTGAGTAGATGTCACGTTGTGAGTGCCAATCAGCATTTTATTTTTTCATCTTATATCCAGCTGAGCTGCCGCTGTAATGTCACATTCCTTGGCAGGGCTCATCTATTTTGGTGTCAAGACTGGAAAATTTGTGGGTTAAAATTCCAAAATGTAGCTGCTGTTATTTGTGAATATGCATTCTTCTGAAAATCTTGAAGGAATTATATGAAAAGTTAAGTCAAGTGCTTTGTGTATAGCTGGGCTGTTTTTGAGAGTGATTCACACCCTTCGCTTGCTGCAATGCGCTGGACAAATAATTGCTAGTCATGCCACAATGATTGCTATGTTGAAAACATTTGCCCATAAGAGCGTCAACATCTCTATAAGTGCAGGTGTGAAACCTATTGATGGTAAAGTCACTAGGTTCCCAGAATGCACTTGGCGTAATCCTTGTGAAGGAACACATTCTAAAAAATGTGTCACTTCCCATCTAGCAGTTGGACATGTCATATTTAACTGTCACATTTGTTTTTGAACTGTTTTTATTTTTTTATTTGTAAATAAACCATGTGATAAGCGTGTGTGAAAATCCTGACATCCAGGTTAATTCCTACTAAGCATGATACTTAACAGAAATTGCATCAATTGGTGCGATGCCCTGGTCTCATTACTGTGTGGCTGGTTGTTTGTCTATGAGTACCCTGCCCTCTGCTCGAAATCAAAACAGGATGTAAGTAATGAAATCAGGAGTGTAAAGATCTGATTGCAAAATAACCTGCACTTTTCACAAAATCTTGCTAATCTAATGACACACATTCTGTTTGGTTCATAATTTAATAAATCTAACCGTCAGTGCCTCAACAGCCATGAACCTAACCAAACGTCACCGGACATAACATAGAAAACTAAGTAGACCAAAATATGCCAATTTACTGTTACATGTTATTGTTTTAATTCGTTATTCAGAGACACCTGACAATTTAGTGGTTTGGTTGGTTAATTTTTAGCCCTATGTGAACTACGGCCTAACTTATTAGCATTTTTATCAGCATTGAACACTGAATTGCCCCCCTGGCCGCACGCACACACACACACACACACACACACACACACACACACACACACACACACACACACACACACACACACACACACACACACACACACACACACACACACACACACACACACACACACACACATTAACACTAACACAAACATGCCTCCTTACAGTGTTTCCTGTCTCTCTGGGTTTTGCTAAGTCGACTGAAACCTTGCCCACGAGTCCTTGTGCTTGACCCTTTGGTCTGCGTCTTTGTGTCTCTGTGTACGCACATAAACACACATAAACACACATAGATAGACACACACACACAGACATGTGTATGTATATATATATATATATATATATATATATATATATATATATATGATGTGCGTCTGTGTGTGTCTGTGTGTGTGTGTCTATCTATAAGTGTGTTTGTGTGTTTATGTGCGTACACAGAGACATTATCTATCTATCTATCTATCTATCTATCTATCTATCTATCTATCTATCTATCTATCTATCTATCTATCTATCTATCTATCTATCTATCTATCTATCTATCTATCTATCTATCTATCTATCTATCTATCTATCTATCGCTCGCTTTCTCTCTCTCTCTCTCTCTCTCTCTCTCTCTCTTTCTCTCTCTCTCTGTATATACATGCATGTATATATGTGCATGTATTTTTGTATGCAGACAGATGATCTATTTCTCTCTGAAGAGTGAGAGGGGCCAATAGCATGATATCCCATTCAATGGAATCCTATTTCCTCTCATTTGGTGCACGTCTTTGCTTGGTGCTAGAGGGATGCAGGATGTGGTTGCTGCCAATGTCTTGACGCACATCAATGCAACTGGATGCGCTCACGTGCTGTCATCTATAAAAGAGAACAGAGCTGGCAAGATGGGACACCAAGTACAACAAATCAACAGGGATTCAACCAATATAAGATCACTAAGCATAACAATAGATAAAGAAAAATAGCCCTTACGTATGAGAAATTAATAACCTTGACTTAATTTTAAAGAAAATAAGTGTATTGCCATCAAATGTAGAACTAGGAAATAAAAGTAAGATGCAATATGTGGGAGACTCGCTGGGATCACAAAGGAAGTGAGCTCTGCAAAGGCGTAGACAGATTGCATTAGTTGAGTAGTGTACGTTATAATTGCCATTCATTGGGGGTTAACCTGTGCTGCTAGGCTCATATATGCAGCTCTGCAGTGTATCAATGTCTACACGTACACTAGAATTCATGGTGTGACGGACTGTGCGTTTGACTCCATTTATTGATCAATCTGTGAATACATAATCACGAGTTAATCTTAAACTAGACAGTCCCTTAGAGGCAGGAGGTGTAAGCTGCTTAGTGAGGGTGTTTGCGTGTGAGGAAAAGATTCACTGATGCCATAGGAAAATCTCGCAACGTTACATTCTACAACTGGTCGAATCAGAATTCCAAGACTTCAAAAATTGTATGGATATTAATTATTTATAAAACAATTATGGGCATTTCGTTTCATGTGCCGTTCCATTTGATACATTTTTCTAACAATTTTCCAACAACATAGCACGTCACTTAGCATAGAAACTAGATTTTGCTAGTGTTCCAATCGTATAAAATTACCCAATTTGTTGACTTCCGAGCCATTTGCCAGAAACATCCTTCGGGGCGAAAAGCCCTCAGATCTTAGTAAAACCCTGAAAATTCTATCATTCGCTTCATTTCATCTACTCTTTGGTCTACCTGGGAGAGCAGGACACTCATGGCACATCAAGCAAGATGAAATGGACCACCCACCAACCAACGGCAGTATTTGAGACATTTGGAAAAAAAACAAGGCTGCAAGTAAGAAAGACCAAAACTGATGAACGTGTGCACTTAAGGTGTGTAATGGGTGATGTGAATGGTTTCACACCATTTCATCATTTTCCTGTGAACAGGAACTGAAGTTACTTGGGCTTTTTTTCTTTCTATTTTCGAAGATAGTCTGAGCGTAATGATTGGCTGGATTACACTGATGGTGAGGTAACCATGGCAATCAGATGATTGACTCCATGCTGGCACTACAATACTCAGCAGCAGGGGCACTATTCAGAGCTCCAGGGCATCAAAGGTGGATGTTCTCCCGTTAGGACCATGACATGTATACCCTTGCTTGACTATTCTGGATCAGGTTAAAACTTTATCAAGGATATTCTCTTCCTTTTGTAATCTTGTTCGTTTTTCAAGGTACAATGTCTTATTCATCATGTGAACATTTTTGCAATATTCCTCTCATCTTCTCAAAGTGTCAGTTTCCCATTTCAAATCTTTCTCTTTCTAATCGCCTTTGATAGACTCTGAGCTAGTGGGCAATCGTAGCTATAAAACTGGCTGTCAAAATGATTAAGCCTAATCAGGGAACACGGGATGGGAGGTAATTTAGCATGGGAATGCTAATTAGCACTAGCATTTAGAATGGCAGATGATGATTGAAGCAGTGTAACGGCAGCTCAGTCTGCTTAAATGGCAAAAACGCCAGCCGGGCAAAGATGATTGATTATTCTGAGTTGAAACTCTGCTGTTTTCCATGTTGGTATCTTGAGTGGAAGCGACCCATAGTGTCTCTTCCATGTGCAAACTTGTAATGAGCAGATGTGCGCAACACCTGAGCACACTAATTCTACCTTGATTGAAATAACTGATTAGTGGGATGATGTCCTATTACTTTCATGTTTTCAGTATCCCTGTCTCCGCCATTTTCATCAGTAATCACATGATTGGTAGGTATTCTCTCAAGGAGGTTCCCAATAAATGTTTCCATCATGCCATTTAAATACAAGAGTTAATACAAAATGATATGAAGTAGTATTTTTATGGCATAAATATTCTTGAGCCCCGATACAGTGATTCCAGTTTCAGAAGCAGGAAACCTCAGGACGGAGGTTAATTGGATGCAGCTACTGTGCCATTGCGGTTGTGGGTTTAACTCCCAAGTGGGCTATCACTTCTTATGTATTACCCCCTGTGTCCTTGAACGAGGCATTATCTCAGATGTCCCAGTGGAAGAATATGGAGCAGTGTTAATGGGGGGTACTGATGTGCATGGAGAACTGGATGGATGTGTTAGGGAACTAATGAATCTTTGATAAGTTGGAAGGCATCCTGGTGTGATGGGAGGCAAAAGGAGCCATCACAGTTTAACCTATCCACTGTTAGGTGGTGGTAATTCACATGATACACATGAGATTTTCCACAGCCTTCTTCACACTATTCGTTTACTGTTTCATCGTGAGTCCCAAATCAACATACACATTTATTTGCTTTTGTCAATTAACCAAAGAAGCCGTGCAGGGTGCCATATTTGATTGAATAGTTACGTAAGTAATCATAATTTATAAATGACACACTTCTCTTTCAAATAAACTTAGCAAGAGAAACAAAAGAAATACTGTTACTCTTTTAATTTCGTATCATGAGGATATATTATTTACATTATGCATACAAACATTTGCAAGATGTGTAATGGTTGTGGTTTTCCACAGCCCTGCTGTTCTTTTTAAGCAACTCATATCAACTTCATCATTGTTACTGCAACCAAACAACCATTTGAGACCATGAGACAAAACAACCTGTATAAGAACAAAACAATATTGTTAGGAACCCGTCCGAATAACTGAAGGAAAACTTCACTGGGGCATTGTCAGGAAGAGCTTTGTTTCATTGTACATTGGATAACCCTCAATCACAGGTTCCTGTTTTGTGGGCCCGGTCTTTCTAAAATGATACATGTTGAAAAGTGTTTATCATTTTTACATGTGTTAAAATACCCTTTTTTTTTTTATAAGTTAATGCTGTATTAACATACCTAGGGTGTATATTGTGGATTTCACTTATTGCAGGGCTGTTCTGGAGGGACTGGGATTTACCAGTACTGTAGTTTATTATTGGTTAATTAGTTTTACTATGCAATCTACATTATTCAGTTGTTTTTCCACCCCAGGGAATACGTAAAGCAAAGACCTGCAGCTTATTGTATTATTACAAGACATAAAATGCATGTGTGCAAGCATGTTAGAATAATCAAAGTTCCCAGATTTCTATTCCTGCTCATGCTTTCCATGCTACAACTCACAAAACCAACACAATTTTTTTTTTTTGGGGGGGTGGGCGAAGGAGTAAAAAATTAAAATACCTTCTGGTGGTTTAAACCATCAACCACATTGACAAACTGGAATTGTTTCTGAGGCTGTGCATGTGTGCGTGTGCGCGTGTGCGTGTGTGTGCGTGTTTCTTAAATAGTACTGAGGGGTCTTGTGGGATTAACTCACATGACTCTAACTAGCATTCAAGATTAGATTACTGTCAAAACAAACTCGCTCTGTCCCTTGGGTTTTTTATCAGTTAACAGTTAATTCTTTGCCATTGTTGTCCTGGATGCGCTATCATATTTTTATTGGGTTTTGGAGACCAACATTACTGTTCTCTATATTAGTTCAAAAATGTCCAAAAAAGGTAATGTAAAAAATAAAAAATAAATCTCCTAAAACATGGTGACCATGATAGAAATAAAGATTGTACACTATATGTTGCCAAACAAAAGGCGTCAAGCATCCAGGAAAACTGCAGTTAATTTTGTTTGTATGGAATCTCATTGAACCAATGGGAGCAGATGTGTGCAGCATAGCTGTGTGTGTTTTTAAAATCCACACGTGGATTGACAGGCTCGGTTTACAAATAAACATGGTGCCAATATAGGTTTTGGTGTGTCTTATTTTGATTGCTGCAGAGGGGAAAAGAAAGGGGCAGCTGCAGTCTAAAGCCTTCCTCAACTGTTCCTCGAGACTGCCCCATCTGTCTCCCCATTTATTCCTACACATACACATGGTCCGTCTGTTAAACACACATGGGGTGCTTCAGTCTTTTAGAACAAGTGCGTGGTGTCATTTATTTCTCATCAAGGCTACAGCCTTCACACAATAGTAATAATTATACATGATAAAAATGTTAAAGACAGAGAAACTATATTAAGTTTATGTCAAGGTGTTTGTCAGGCAGATAGATTCAATTGATTCTACAACTTTGCATTTGCGTTGTCATGTTAATGACACAAAGACACTGGTAATAATGAATGTTCATTCAGATATAATAAAATATACAAAGGGTCAGTGCAATGCCCTTGGTTATGTTTATACGTAGTATTGATTGGTTCATCCCCAGAAGAGATCTACTGTGGACACTAGCAAGAATTGTGATTGCACCAAAGAAGATCTAATGTCTTGAGTGGCCTCTGCAATCAAGGACAACAACACTCAGCGGCACTGTATTGCACAGGCTTCCACTTTCACACACATTTAGTTGTTGGTGTAAAATTGTGGTCTGCAGGATCTAGCATTTAAAAGACAACATGACCATGACCCATCTTGACGTGCTTCAATTCGGGTGATGAAAAATGAGAAGAGAACTACAAGATGAGGGGCACCCCAAAGATTAATTATTATCTCTTCCCGGACAATAATTAACCGTTTGTTTGGATTTGGATATATTTTTCCCAACAACAAAAAAACATTCAAGGATCAAAAGTTTGTATCACAAAACCTTTAATAACTTTACAAGTGTATTTCAATTTTCAACTTCAAAGCATTTGAATATTCTTATCTATAATATGACTGTAAAAATATGTTAAGCATGGTAACTGGTAAATTGAAATAAGACAGTCGCACTTTAACTACAGTGATGTAAAGGGAACTCTAGTCCACAGATACACGTCAGACATTTTTCTTTCTAGCATTTTAATGTCACAAGTGTAAATGGGAGGTCAACCACTGTTAATACTAGGTGAGTGTTAAATAATAGTACACTTCAGGGGTCACGAAACCTTTAGAAAATCTATCTATGAAGCAGGCCTATGTTACTTAGGTCCTATGTTAATGAACCTTGCTTTACATTGTATGGTGCCTTTATGCTGTTTCTTCTTTTTTGTTTCTTCTTCTCTTTTCCTCCTTGTTACTTCTCTTCACCGCTGCTATTCTCACCCCTCATTTTCCTTCCCTTCTTTTGCTGTCCCCAAATCGCAGTACATCAGTTTTTGTCTCTTCAGGCTGTAACTGTCACATCGTCCTTGATATTAGGTGTTCCACGTCTACTAATTTTGTTTACTTACTCCTGTCGCTTTTAAACTATTCAACTCTTTCTTTCCTCAGGGTCTGCTTTCCCCCAACTTTAACTGATTGGGAACACCAGAAAAATCCTGATTATTGTTTGAGAAATTGCTCGGCTGCATGCCTGGCGGGCAGCTAGCTATCACAGTAAAAAGTCTGACGTTTTGAAAGTGACTTTTTCAGTACTACAACAAACACAACAACTCTATACACACACTCTCACATACACTCACAAACACACACACACACACACACACACACACACACACACACACACACACACACACGCACGCACGCACACACACACACACGCGCACACAAACTACATGAAGACAGACGGACAAGTGAATACAATGAATGGGGCCAAGCACCCTACTGCAGCTGGCACGTCTGTTGTATGTGAAAGACTTAGCTCACCGAGCCTTATATCAAAGTTTTAGTTAAGGACAGGCTCCATTCTCAGGCTTGCACACATATGAGTATGGTTTTAAACATGAAGCCCATGGACAGGCAAATGTGTGTGTTGAGCTAATGTAATTCTAATTGTAATTGACGCATGCGCCCAATTGGCAGGGTGGCTGATCTTTAGAATCACACAAGGGGGAGAATGTAAGACATTAAGGAGAAATGGGCATACCAAGGTAGAGCTGAATGACTTGCAGAAGCTTATGATGATGGAACTGTGGAGAGAAAAGAAATATGATGATGGAACTGTGCAGAAAAAGGAAATGTTAATGTGGGTTATGTGTAGATCTTTGGGAGATGGAGGAGAAAGTGAATAAACTAGTGATGGACAGAAATTAGTAAATTGAGTTAACCATCGTGCTAATGATACATAAGGGGGCCCAATTACATTTTTTAATATGTCGGAATATTATCGTTGAAAATGGCTCAGACATATGTTGGATGTTTTAATTCCTTCAATCATTGTGTCTCAGTTGCTTTTCTGGCCACAATCGAACATTCTAGCAGGATGGCGAAGAAGTAGGTTCCTGCATTAAGAATGCTGAGCTGTATAAGATGTGCACCATGTGGTGGGATACATTGACCTTACAACTGAAAGAGCCTGTGATGAAAGCCATGAATGTTAACTGATGATGTACTAAATGGGTCACATGCTAGATACGGTCATGTATGAAAGTAAGGAATTCACAACAAAACATTTTTGTTTTCAGTTTTTGTCACTTCTGTTCCAATACATTTGCTGTTCGCTGTGATAAGACTACGTATGTTGATTTAGGACAGAAGTGTCAAACTAATTTTTGTTGCGGGCCACATCGTCGTTATGGTTTCCCTCATGGAGCCAATAATGACTTCTATGATCGCATACACATAATAAAATTCAATAAAAAGTTCACCAATTTTGTAATTTACTTTGAAAGTGTGGTTTTAACAAAAGCTCATTGCAATATCTCACAGTTATTAAAAGAGAAGACAATTTACAGTTTTGGTATTTTAACAAGAAACAACTTAAGTTGACACATTTGTTGCTTTTGCGGGCCACATAAAATAATGTGGCGGGCCGGATCTGTCCCCCGGGCCTTGACTTTGACACCTGTGATTTAAGAGAAGCCTTCGATTGATAATAACACCCATTTAAAACAGATTTACTCTTTTTTTTTACTGGGTTGATTTGCTAAATTCATAGTTGTCATAATTGTAAGGAGATAAATGAGGTTCTGTTGACCTTTATTTGTCAACAAACAATTTTTGCTAATATACAGTGTTTATGCACAGAAAATTGAGACATGACTTAGGAAAAATACTACTAATAATGAGAAGTGTATAATGAAATATATCAGTCTTTAATTAATGCCCAATAAAGGCCAGTTCTTGCAGACAGTCGTAATCCTGATAACCTTCTTTGCCAAGCAGGAGTTATTCAGCTGCCAGAGTGAACATGATCTTAATGGCAAGAAACTAAAGGGCTAATTGCACTGCAGAGGGCAGGTGGGCTGACTTCCAATGAGCCCAGCAGAGGAGCGCTAACAAAATTAGCAGGGCAAACAGAACACCAATATCTAAAGACCACAAAGATGACTTCATAAGTAAAGAATCCAATAAAAATGCCTGATGACCATCTTTCCATTCATTCATGGTCAATTTAATGTTGACCCTCTAAAAAATGTTCAAGTCATCATTTTGCTAGGACAAAAAACTCTTGGAAAGACTGGGACACCAAAAAATAATATAAACTTAACAAATGTTCTTTTTGCTCAATTGTGACGGACCTTGTAAATGAATACGTTTGAACAGTATGAACAGACAGATTCTGTGACTGTGGGGATAGGAGATTAGAGATGTGAGGGCTGCCCACAACCCCCTGCATCGGCCCAAACACCCTATGCACGGCCGCCAAGAGTCTAAAATTCTCTCCTTTTCCATCTCCTGCCTTCTCTCCCTTTGTCTGACTCTGCCAGACAGATGACAGAATGTGGAGAGAGGGATTATGGAGGAGAGTGAGAGACAGAAGGACAACAGATTCTTGGACAGCATGCATTCCTACTTGTGCCTACGAGCTGGTGCACTTTAGAACCGAAACTCTGTGGACACCCAAACATAACCGCCCACATTCAGTGTATAAAATTTAATTTTAGACCTGGGGACTTTATTATACACAAGTGAGAGCTGATGAAGTTTGGATCGCAGTCCACATTCCAGTTTTTCCCCAAAGGTTCTGCTTAGGGCTGAGGTCAGCGCTCTTTGCTGCAAGCAAGTACTGCAAGAACCTGATGAATCATTTGTTTTGGGGCTTTGTGCAAAGATCTTAAGAGTACTTTTCAGCGTGTTGTTTATGACTTTGACTTACAATAAGCCTTAATTATGTTCCCATCAAAAGGTGTAGTTGTTAGGAAACACCTTGGCAAACTCATCTGCTTAAGTCAGCGAGTGCGCAGCGAAGTGCTTTTTTGGCTGTGCAGGTCATCACCAAATGATTCCCGAGCGCGGCACCACTGCTGCTCACTGCTCCCCTCTCCCCCAGGGGATGGATCAAAATCACACGGGGATGGGTTAAATGCAGAGGACAAATTTCACCACACCCAGATGTGTGTGTCATTGGGACTTTATTATTATTATTTTATTTATCCATCGACTTAAATACCAATGTATCGTATCGACATTTGCACCTTAATGAAATGAGGGAATTCCTTGTCAAATTTGGTGAAGCGTGCAGTCTCTCAGCGATCCAAGAAGTTTTAATAGTGGCGATGATGATTTATATTTTGAATTTTTTTTTTTAATTTGATCTATTCAGGTCAGGGATGGCGCGGCAACCGGGCTAAAGCGCTGTCAAGCCCGACGAGAATCATCTTCAATCATCAATTTTGAAAAAAAAAAATATACTGAATATAATTCTAAATACGGCATGGTGAGGCACTGGTTAGCACATCCACCTCACAGTTCTGAGGGTGCTGGTTCGATTCCACCATCAGCCCTCCCCATGTTCTCCCCGTGCCTGAGTGGGTTATCTCCGGGTTTTCTCCCACATCCCAAAAACATGCATGGTAGGCCGTTTGAGCACTTCAAATTGCCCGTGAGTGTGAGTACGGATGGTTGTTCATCTCTGTGTGCCCTGCGATTGGCTGGCAACCACTTCAGGGTGTCCCCTGCCTACTGCCCAATGAGTGCTGGGACAGGCTCCAGCACACCCGCGACCCCCGTGGGGACAAGCGGTACAGAAGATGGATGGATGGATGGATGGATGGATGGATGGATGGATGGATGGATGGATGGATGGATGGATGGATGGATGGATGGATGGATGGATGGATGGATGATTCTGAAGACTGAATGGCGCACCACTACGTTTCCCCCTTGTAGTTGCTAAGTTAATTCTTGGTGTTTGTACATCAACTTACTATATGTTGTTACACTGCAGCACCATTATAATTCCAGTTTGCTTAAGGGGAACACATTTTATACCAAAGCGCAAATTGGCCGGCAAATCACGGAGTGGAGGAAATGTGACTTCGACTACTTGGCATCAAGCTCTATTAAAGCCCGTAGGGGACAGCAGTGTGTTTGTATGTATAGCTCCCCCGTCTGATTGTTTATTCGGATTGAACTTGCAATTTGCTGTGTCGCTCCCAGGTCGGTCATCATGAGTTGTTTGCCTCTGCAAAGAATGGAAAAAAAAAACGTTATATTTTTTTACATTGTCAGTTAGCCTTAGGGAAAAAAAACTTTGACTCTGGGTTGAAAAGGGAAAACAAAATCAGCTTTCTCCATTCTTAAGCTCCCGTAGAGCTGGGAAAAACGAGGTCAAAGGGCAACAAAGAGGAAGTTTAATAAAGCAAGAAAGGGAGGGAAGAGGGGTCGAGTTTGATTGATTGCTTCCTGTCTTTTCCTTCCTTGCCAACTCACTCCATTCGCTCATAACAGACTGCACCGCTCACTTAACTTGTATTTTTGCCTTATTTATTACAAGCCAGATTGTCAGACAGCAAATAAAAAGCAATTGCAACATTTGTCATTCATCACGTTCTAGATGTGGATTTCAGGTTGATTGCCATACAAAGAGTTGGGCAAATACTCTTTCATGTCATTTTTCTTTTTTCTTTAGTCAGACTTTATTATGCACCGTTGCTGAGTGAAATGATGACAGCTTATCGGATTTTGGATCACTGGGTAATAAATAACCTTGTTTGATTTCTACACTCATAGTCCTTAAGTTGATTACTGCTCACCAATGGTGTCAAAGCGTCACATTACAGCACATTGCATCGCTCTGCAGTTATTTGTATAGTAATGGTTGCCAAGGGGACAGATACAGAGATGCATTAGCATGTCACTGTCTTGCTAATGAAAACATAACATTGTGTTTTATTCTTATACTTAATTGATTCAAAAAGTCATTTTCCCAGTGCTGTATTTGTTATATTCATTCAATGCCACATCCGTGTGTGTGTCCACAGTATGTATTGAATGTCATTGTTGCACCGTTCCAGCCAAAGGGGAAGTGGTGACCCGCATGAATAAACGACATCATCCCCACTACGACCTAAAAACACATTCTGTGTGTTTGCATGGCTGTGATATGCACTATCATTGTTTCTCTGACCACGGTGACACTGACCAGATGCTACGACTATCTGTTTGTGTGTGTGTGTGTGTGTGTGTGTGTGTGTGTGTGTGTGTGTGTGTGTGTGTGTGTGTGTGTGTGTGTGTGTGTGTGTGTGTGTGTGTGTGTGTGTGTGTGTGTGTGTGTGTGTGTGTGTGTGTGTGTGTGTGTGTGTGTGTGTGTGTGTGTGTGTGTGTGTGTGTGTGTGTGTGTTAACGTGTGCAGCAAGTAAAGTTTATGTATAGTATCAGTGTGTGATTGTACTGCATATATAAGTAAAGAACATAGGGGTGGCAGGCACTTTCTGAACTCCTGACCTTGTGGTGAACTTAGGCCCATTGCCATTCAGCAAGCATCACTGTGAGCCTGCTAGCAATGTTGGCTAATTACAACTGTGATGCTTGTTGCGCCCTGCACCCCCTCCTCCTGCCCCCGATCTCCTCAGAGCCCTTGTGCAAATGCATGAGTGTGCGCCTGATGCCTTTAGCACGACTCAAAGGAAACAAGGTCTAGACAGACACCATCTCGGATAATCTCATGCACAAACTCTTTCTCAACGGAGAACTAAAACCTTGTCTGGCAAGCACATGTTTCATGCTCGTCTAACTCCAAAATTTTCACGTTTAGTTTTTAATCATGCTCGTTCCAGTTCAAGGGAATATGCGTATAATGAGTGTAAATGGTGTCAAGGGGTTGTCCTGTCCGGGAAGAACTTCTTTTGTGTGGCCAATAAATACTGTATGGAAACAATTATTTTAACACATAACATGAAAGAAGAGATTAGCATCTACTCTTCTGGTAAGATTTTGAAGATTCTCTGATTTTCTTTTTTTATTTAGTTTTTTGTTCGTTCATCCAGACAAATAGCAATAAGGCACTACACTCTGTTGTACAGGACATAGTTGAGGTCAGGGTCTCCACCTGTGATCTTGTCCAATATAATACAATGTTGTCAAGGTATTTTCTTGTATCGACTGTCTTTGGCCCCCTGAAGTATAAATATAGTGATAAATGTTTTTTGCGTCATTGCACTGGCGAACTGAGTTCAGTTGATGAATTTTAATTCGCTATGCTGAAAGCACGCTGAGAGCATCAGAAGTATGGTAAACAACCTTGTTGGATGGGGCTGCAAAGCTAACTATGAAAAAGAAAGCTCCTTGTTGCAGTCCGAATGACCACCATTAAAATAAATAAATACATTTGGTTCATGTGTTCATCATATTCCCTTATGCTAATATTTTGCAAGAGGTTATGTTTTTTTAAGGACACTTCTCGCTGTGTCCTATTCTTAAACCTGGCACAAAAACTGTTCATGCATATTGTTTCATTTTTAATCATACATTTTTTCTTTGTGTCACAACCTTTACTTAGAAGCTACTTATATATTACATATGTCCAAAATAGTTTTGTGTTTTGGTATGTTTGATGTATTTGAACCTATCAACCCGTCTGCTAACATGATTACCCCCAAGCCTTTATATACACACACATGCCTGGCTCCACTGGCTGGGTGTCCCAATTGGAAGGCCCAACAGGAACAGACAACACCAGAACATCACTGCAGGGTCCCCATGTCAACACTAGCAGATGCAGCATTAATTCAATAAGCCATGCAAAGTCACTAAGCGGAATGGCTGCGAGATGACCAACATAGCAGAGCTGCAGTGACACTTTTTAGGACACTTGAGGCTCTGAAATTTTTTTTTGGGGCAGTAGCCTAAAAAGGGCAGTCATTTTAATAAAAGCAACCAGATACTATGACCAGCATGCGGATTGTTTCGCAGCCCAAACAGTAGTGATGACGTTGCAACATTTTATGTTTGCATTGTCTTCCACAGTGTCTAACTTGAATCATTTTATTACACTGTGATCTGTGAAATATGATCATATTGTGAGATTTATGATCGCAAGGGAAGAGCACTTGACAGAAGATCAAAACTTGTTTTTTGCGGAAATTAATATTGCTACAGAATTTTCGGGCATAGTTTTATTCAATGAAGAAATAATATTCCAGCAGTCCTTTTCATACAGCACACTTAGAATTTAAACATTAAGAAATAAAACTGCTGCAAATGATGTAACATTATAAGATGGGTCAGAGGTAACTCTCATAGTCAACAAATGCAAAAAGATATATACATATACTTTAGCCTTGTGATTGTCCAGTGGATAATAATCCTTTCTCTGAACTTACTAAGATTTCCATCTTATTGTTCTGATACCTGAACAGCTATCTTGATTTTCTTGCTTCTGCTCTATTCAAAGAATCGCAATAGTTACAACAGTTTATTGTTGATCAAATCAAAATGGCCCCAGAGCAAACATAGCCAAACGTAGACATCTCTGTTAGATTTATTTCTACATTAGGCCAATTATTGAACAGACATCTGGACCTTAATTTAACTGACAGGGTGGTGCCACGTTGCGGAATCTATTCATGCCTACATTGTTTTATTTTACTGATCAAATAAAATCAAATAAAAAATAAAAATAAATTGTCCTGTCTGCCTTATACCAGATGTGCCAGTAAAATATTAGTACTCGTAGATTAGAGGGAAAAAAGTAGTTACTGAGCTGACACCAAAACATGTCTCCTGTTTCTCCACCAATTCTTACCCGTTATCTTGCCTTCTCTCAGTGAGTCAAGGGATTCTAAACCGGCTTTAATACTTGCACAGGGAGTATTTGATGACCCGTGACATAGAAACAGGTTGTTCTGTGTTTGTCCAGCTAATATGTGGAATGGAGACCAATCTAGAAGCAGACTAAACAAAGTGCACAGGCTCTACTCTGCTTTATTTTTAATGTATGAAATGTGCATTGTTGTTTTGTAAAGCTAATGAAAGAACAGGTTCAACTATTGTACGCTTAGCCATTTTATTTCTATTTTATACTACAACCCATCTTGAAAAGTGCTTTACTTGCTCCAAGTATAAAGAAACAAACAATATACAGCTAATAGAAAAGAAACCCAAACAATGACCTCTTCCTGGATGCCTGCCTAAGCAAAATGCCAGCAAGATAGCTCTTAGTTAAAATGGAGGCAAATTCCCAGGCTCCTTCACCTTTCAATTTTGATTTTGTATGAGATTGTAAAATTCAGCCCCTAAACCACCATGATCCAAATAACTTTGTAAAGGATATTTTTTGAATAAAAGCATTCATTTTAGAACAAAAACCACCACTAACTGCCGGTATCTCTTAAGCATACAGCATACTGTATTTTGTAATCCCCTTTCATCCTTATGGTGCCATTTACATAGAACCAGTAGTGCTGTATACTGAAATTGAACTGACTTCAGCATATGCTGCCATCTAAGTCCTCTTCTTTACCTCATAGCTCACGACACTGACATGGAATGAACCACTGACATTAGATTTAGTAGCTTTACAAATGTAAACAGAATGGTGTCTTTGCCATTAAATTAGCAGGCTGACATAAAAAAAAACTGGCAAATTGGTATTCCCTCATTAATCAGTTAGGATTAATAGTCCAGTGTTAGAAACTTTGAAAATTTGATACAATACCTCTCATGTCTGGCTTTCATTAGAGCAACAATTTAAAATCAACAGACTGCAGCTGCGGCTTCATTTACGTATCAAAATCATTTCAGATAAAAATGGGGCCTTGTAGAGAGGTGACAAGGAACGTACACTAATTTGAGTGTTGACATGTACCTCAGCTACGTTGTGTTGAATATCCCACAAAACTAATCGAGAACATCAGCAAGGAGAATGTTGTATTTAACCTCTGCTTTATCAATCTGAGGTTAGATGTTCCCTTCAAAAACCCATAGAGCCCTTGCCTTGACATTGAGAAATAATCCTTGAGACTTTATAATGTTCTAAACTTCATAAAATATCACTTCAATCTATGATTAAATATCCCTACAGTTGAGTAGCCGGTTTTGATCACTACTTGGTCAGTAGTTAGTTTTCTGGAATGTGTGACACGCACTCTGCTAGCACAGTGGACAATGAAACGTTGCTGATTATCACCGAGCTTCACTCCTCCCAGGGAGAAGGTTGTAATTCCAAGCTGCTGAGCTAAATGCCTACAACGTACAAGGTTGTGATAAGGATAAGTGTAAGAGGATGAGGTCAGAGGGATGAATGGTAAAGTGGAGTGAGAACGAGGAATTGAGTGGCAGTAAAAAAGCTCGAGGGAAGATCGGGGGATAAAGGCACAGATTGAGAGATGAAGGGGGTGAAAGAGGCTGAGGGGAAAGGGGCATGAGGAGGCGAATGGACCACTAAGCTGCAGTGGGATAAGGAGATGGGGGACCAAGAGAGATTCCTGGAAGAAAAAAAAAACCTGATTATACAAATCCTCCAGGACCCCCTCATCGTAGATTTGTGCCGGCACAAATGGTCACGCACACACCTTCTGTTGCCCCAACACATGTTGATTTGCCCTGCTCTTTGGCACCCCATGGCCAAAACCAAATCCCACACAGATTGGTCAAATTCACAGCCAAGACGGGAGAAGATTCTGAAGTCACTTTTCTGTTCAAACACAGCTTATTCCGTGATGCAATTTGTCAAAATCTAGTTTTGTTTTTAAATTATATTGGTCATTGCTGCTATAAAAATCATTGCATGCATTGATACCATAATAGTGCTACTGTCAATGAATATACTGTCGTTGCTTGTCATTGCCATGAGCCACAATATTCTCCACTGATCAGATTCAAAACCATCAACATGAAAAAACGTTTGACTTTGAACACATTTGGATGAAATTTGGTGTGTAGCTCCATGATATCCAATCACCTGATTTGATCATGATTTTGATGATGTCACCTGGCACTGCTTAGTGACTGGACTGTACATAGGTGTGATTCATAGCTAGCCAATCCTGGATTATTATTATTATCTTTCTGGAAATATACTTTCTCATCACGGTTGTGACCCAGAACAGGATAAACAGTAGAAAATTGATGAGTGGAGGATTTGGCTCAGAATACAATATCTGGAGCCAAAATATTTCTGCAACTACGCATACTAAAATTTGAGAATTAATTTGCACAAAACTTCCAGTGTCAGATGAATTAAATGCACTTTTGATCATGATCTGAATCTGAGTAGTTTTATGATCTGGAAATTATACACTTCTCAAGATAAAAAATGTAGTGTGTAACCTTTGGAATATAAATAGAGGGCACTGCAAGTCATGGTCCCAGCATGAGAATAAAAGTGTAAAAAACGTTTAACCCTATGTTACATTTCAAGATGGTAAACTTTCCAGTGCTGTGACGCTAAAAATGATCTCACCGCAATACACTTCATTAACTCGGCAGGCATTCTGTGCAGAAAATGTCTGCGTTCACCTCCAAAACACTTTTTGTTAAAAAGATTAAAAAAAAAACATGATCCAGGAATTCATATGGAGGTGAATTCATTTAAGGAGGCATTTGTTCAGTTTGGTACTCTCCTGTGTTCCTTTCCCAATCTATGCAGTATATCTTTTAAAATGATCCAATATATCCCACCCACTCATCCATGCATCTTACTCCCTCTGTCATCCACGTCATTACTTCAGACCCTGGGCCTGACACTATAACTCACCTGAAACCTTTTTAAATGCAATCACAGACTGGCTGTTTTGCTACATTAAAAGTGAGGCCACCCCAAAAAACGTCTCCCACCTTAAGAAAAGGAAGCACAGACCATATAGCTACACTCATACATACATATGATGCTTACAAGACACATTGAAGGATGGAAATTGTGTATTTATTAATGTATTTATTGTTTGTTTGTGTATGTATTTATTCATTTATTTCAATTA
This sequence comes from Syngnathus acus, assembly GCF_901709675.1. Taxonomy (NCBI): domain Eukaryota; kingdom Metazoa; phylum Chordata; class Actinopteri; order Syngnathiformes; family Syngnathidae; genus Syngnathus; species Syngnathus acus. The sequence continues at coordinate 8,697,791 of NC_051088.1, read as the reverse complement.
TTCATTCATTCATATAATTTGGGTGATTATTTGGAATCTGTTTTGCTTAATGTGAGGCGATTAAGAGAAACTAGAGTGCACCCCTTGGCTGTAACCAGCAGAGGCATTGGTCATCCATCCATCCATTTTCTGTACCGCTTAGTCCCCACGGGGGTCGCGGGCGCGCTGGAGCCTATCCCAGCCGTCATCGGGCAGTAGGCGGGGGACACCCTGAACCGGTTGCCAGCCAATCGCAGGGCACACAGAGACAAACAACCATACGCACCCGCACTCACACCTAGGGACAATTTGGAGTGCTCAATCGGCCTACCAAGCATGTTTTTGGGATGTGGGAGGAAACCGGAGTGCCCGGAGAAAACCCACGCGGGTCCAGGGAGAACATGCAAACTCCACACAGGGAGGGCCGGAGGTGGAATCGAACCCGCACCCTCCTAACTGTGAGGCGGACGTGCTAGGCATTGGTCATTTAGTCAAAAATACAAGTACTAGTTGTGACAAAGAGAAACATGACATGTCAACTCAGAACAACACTCTTTCTGAAGTGTCTTTTCTTATTTAATATGAAATGTTTAGGTTACATTCACTTGGAAAATTGTACCGGGAACCTTAAAAAACAAGAATGAACAATTAACCAAGTAATGGATTACTAATTCTTCCAGTAGTCAACCAAGAAATGTAGTCTGGTGCTCGTCCCTACAACCGACCTAAACTGCCAAATTTGTTCTATATCCCTCTCTCACTAAATGGCACAGAGCTGGCGTTGTCTCCTATCCAATACACCCCTCCCACTTGCACACTTGAAGGGAGAATAACGATACATTCCTTGAAAATGTAGGTAAAGGGAGTTTATGGAAATGGATGAAGAGGAGGAGGCAATGATAAAAGGAATGACAGCTCGTCCAAAAATAGCAACAGAATATGTTAAGAGAAAGAAAGGGATGTTAAACCTTCTTTTTTCATCTTACTCTTCTGTTTAGATTTTGGAAGAAAAGATTCGAGGCACAGTGAGAACTCATGATAAATAAAGTTACGTATGAATTCACAGAAGTTTACTTAATTTTCTTCATTTTTTATGAGGTGAAAATATATAATCTCACCAAATTTACTGGAAGTGACCAATGAACAATGTTTGAGCATTGTGCAAATCTATGCGTGTGTATGTGTGTGTGTGTTTTGTTGTGAGGGTCAAAGCACTGAATGTGTGTGTTTGAAGCCTTGGTGTTTTTCACATGCAGATCAGCCACATAAGCCTCTTCACACAAGCATTCATGAGGACCTTCTATAGTCTTCAGTGGCTCAACACAAGCCATTGGCCCAGTACAGCTGGCTGACTGGCCACCAGTTCCTTTCAGTGAAAGCAATGCTAGCGGGTGTGCTTGTTGACTCACCCGATAGCATTGTGTGTGTGAAGCTTCAAACATGTATTCACACTTTTCAAAAAGCCTGTTTGCTTCACGTATACCCTCATTTCTGGAGTATAAGCCAAACCCGAATAAAATCCTGTTTTCTTCATATTTAAGCTGCACTGGACCATAAACTGCAGGTGTGTTAATGTTTAATTTCCATATTTAGGAGAATATGCACAAATCATACAATATGATAAAACTCTTGAAAAATCCATGGATAAACCGCACTGGACTATAAACCGCAGGGTTCAAAGCTTGTGCAAAAAGTAGCAGTTTATAGTCCGGAAAACACGGTATATTTACCTCATGCAGTTTTTTTCACCACTGATTTCTTGATTTTAAAGCAAGTCCACAAAGTTTGAAATTTTTTTTCATGTTATAACTAATGAAATGGAACAAAATTAAGTCATTTACTTACAGTTTAGTATCCAATTAAATTTGCACTTTAAAAATATGACGCATACTGTACAGGTATATGAATAGTATATCGGATGGCCGCAAATTCTCTCTTCCACAGCCGACTTACGTTTAGTGAGTTTCCATTCAGTGACAATGTATGAATTGTGAATGGTCCGTTGTCTCTGTATGTGCCCTGTGATTGACCGGCCAGCATCATGCCTTTTGCCTGTTGTCAGCTGGGAAAAGGCTCCAGCTTCCCGTGACACTGAGGAGGATAAGGGGTGTTCAAAGTAAACAAATGGCTCATTTTAAATTGATGTTATCATTCTTTTCACGTCATCTCTTATGTACTTTTTGTAGCCGTCATTCATATTGGATAGATTGTACTGTCTGTCCCCTCAAGCCACAGGCTGCAAGTAGGGCTTGTGACATTCCGCTGGTGAGTTTGTTTTGGTTGGACCACATGACTAGGCTTTAGTTAAAGTAAGCTTTTGCGCTGACTTTGGCTTGATAAAATCCTTGGAAATTTAAATAAACTTTGAAGTAACCCAGAAGAATAATGGCTTTTAATTTTTGGGTTTATTTTTTTTCTCATATTTTCAGCATGTTGAAAAGCCAATAGTTTACTGCCCATAATTGTACTGGTGACCAAGCAAGATTATTCATCATTAGCTCACTTCATAAATGTGCTTATTTTATTGTTGCCAGTTGATCTGAGCCTCATTAAATTCCTTTACAGGGTCATGCTGGATGTGTTGGCAAGAAGAAAAGTATATTACAGCCTAATATGACGACTCCAGTCTTTTTCAACTGGAAACTAAACTTTCAGCTAGACTCCTGTGGACTCCTTAGATTGAGGTCTCCCTCCTCTTCCTCTCATCTCATTAAGTTGCTGTGCCCGAGCTGTCCTTCCAGAAGTATAATTGAAAGCAGGGAGAAAGGCAAATGTTGCTTTAATCTCATTTGCAGGGGAACAATGGGCCGGGGACTATGCGAGATTCATAAAAGTGGCTTTAATGCAGTGGAATTTAATGAGGTAATTTGCGACAGAGCGAGGTGGTGTCCTGCTGCTTGGGAAGGCATACACAAACATATACACACACACATGCGCGCACACACGAACGCACACAGATACACACAACCACGCGTAAATATCTGGTGTAGAGGAACATTATTACACCCGAAAGAAATAATATTTAGTGGGTTAATCGTATAAATTTCAAGGGCAGACTTGTTTGTTATTCACGTCACAATGGTGTCATGGCATGTCTTTATTATAAGCTTAATACATTCAATCCACTTGATTACTGAAACCTATCGCAAATAAAATGTGGATTCAGTATTTAAGCACTTCACTGCATGTCATTACTCCATTTTCTGTACAGCTTAATCTTACTCTGGAGTATTTAGGAAAAGAAGTCTGTATCCTAAAGGCAAACTACCAACTAGACAGTTCGCTAGGCAATCACAGGGCTATCAGTGACTCATCTTTCCTATGTCGTGGCTACCAAAATATATGGTTTTATGACACACTCAAAGCAATTTAATTTGGATGGAGAGATATTAATTCATCAAAATGCTTGTTGTGAATTTAGTCTGCAGTGGTGTAAAATCGCACTACATCATACTGTGAGCTGATTATACAGTAAGTGTGTTTGTTATGATGATGACACAATTCATCCTCTTTAACTGAATGAATGGTTTTATTTAACTTCTGTGTCAGTGTTTATAGCCAAAATCCCTGGCGCACTCCTATAATAAATGCTGAAATCTTAACAACCGCATTAGCCAATGGCGGCCTCCGTCGGTAGAGTCATATGACTTAATTGTGATTGACTTTGTAGAACAGCAAGACAATGGGTCTCCTGTGTGGAACATGTGCCCACGTCCATGAGGGGTAGGTCTAGCGACAAAGAATGGAGTTACTACAGTTGTGTTTGCAATCTGGCTTCTATGTGTCATGGTTAGATTCTTCAACCCGTAAATAAAGGCTTTAAATTGAGGTTATGGGTTCTCCTCTCTAGACTTTTGTGGCACAATCACCAGCAGAAACTGCTTTACAGAGGCGGTGCTGCTTCGCTTCCTGTGCAGAAGCCAATAAGAGTTTAACTGTGCTGTCACTCAGCCTTGGCCAGCTGGAGGGAGGGATAAAAGTGAACACTGACTGTGAGAGAACACAAGGAAAAGAGGGAGAGATTAAAAGCAGACGGATGGATGAGACAGCGAGGAGAGGCATGGGAATGAAGTAGATGAGAATGCCGGAAGAGAGACAGGTGTGTGTGTGTGTTTGTGTTTGAGAGAGAGAGAGACCTCTAGCTATGTAGCAGTGCAGCTTTACATTAACAGGTTTAGTTAGCTCTTGAAGTGTGGCAGTTATCCTTGCATTGCAAGACACCGCTGGCTAAAAGTACCTTCCATGAGGTTCAGCTAACTCCCAAAATCCACTTGGATGGTAGAAACTTATTGATGTCAGGTCTTATATGCATCTTCCTCAAGTATGACCAATCATTATTATAAGTACGTTTTTATTGAGCTAGAATTCAAGTAGGTCATCTGATAAAGAGGGATTTTTATTCCTCAGATTTAATATCCAGTCGTGCATCAAGCGGGCGGGGCCTCACGGTTTTATTAGCTCAGAGATGAGCTGACATTAGCTTGACGGAGGTGACTCACACTTCCTGCCAGATCCATGGGGTTAACGATACTCCCGTCTTTCCAATAGCATGATGTACATCATCTGAGCACACAGATATGATATTTGTGTGTTCATGCATGGCGCGCCATCAGTTGGAGTCACTCTGGGGAGCAACCGAGCAGTAATTGAAACCCCGTGCGGTAAATTGATATTGCGCAGTGGGGCGTCGTGTCAGTTTCATAAATGAGGATTTGATTTTGTGTGATACATGCAATCAGTCTGTTCATGTTATTGTAAGATTTTCCAATCGATCACTTTTGTGGAGAGATAATTGACAATTACAAGAATATGATTAGGTTGATATAATTACTTAATTAAACAAAAGAAAACTCAGAAAACATATGCTTCTGTTAATAATTAGCTGTTAATAACTTATATTACAGTTCCCATTTAATTAACAAAATTAAGTGTGGTCATGAATAGTGTCTGAAAGAAAATAGACCAAAAGCGTTACTTGGATGGGTGTAAATTTGGCCTAACTGTCAAGAGGTTACCGAACATTTAGCACAGTTGATTGTCATGTATGTACTGTAAGTGCAAACGTTTTTACCCAATCATTTCAAAATTAGAACCAATCTAATCTTTACTGACTACTGATTCTTTGATCAGTTCCTTTATTGAGTCTAATAGTAGTCCAAAACATGTTTGTATAAATATATAACCTTGGTCTTTCACTGTAAACTTGACTACCTGACAAAAAGTTGCCTGCACTTCCCTCTTCAACATCCCCAGTCGAAATCCTTGCAGTCCTGCTCTGCCATCAGCGCTGAGGCCCGGGTTGTTCCAGACACCTTTTTCCCATTTAACTGACTCTGCCGCTGATCTCACCCACTGATATAAAGTGAAGCTAATGGAGCGTTCCATAATCTGCTCCATCCATCTATCTATAGGTAATAAGATGTGCTATCAATCCAGAGCAGTTGAGAGGAAGTGATGGGAGAGAAGAGGGTGGGGCCGATGAGAGCACCTCAAGTCATTTTCCCCGCTCACAATTCCTCATAAGGATTGGTAATAACCATTGGCATGAGTGTAATCTTTGCCGTGATGAGACAGCCTGCAGCCAGCCTTGACCCCTGCGACCCTGCCGCTGCCACTGCTGATGATGTCATTTCCTCAAATAGGCCTTTTGTCTTTAAGTGGATGTGTGGGTTTGGTGAGTTGGAGGTCAGAGCTCGGATCTCATCTGTCTCTCAGTACACTGATTGAATCCAATGAACGAAGTGTGTTACAAGCAGTCTTCAAAGTTGGGTGAGCCTTCAGCGTGCGTGTGTGCGTGCGTGTGTGTGAGTGTGTGTGTGTGTGTGTGTGTGTGTTAGCAGGAGATTTCATCTCCTTCCAGGTTTTTGGTATTAATGAGCAGGCTCCCGCGGGGAGTGCCAGCAGTGTTGGCCAGCTCGTTTTTGACTGTAGTATTTTATCATCTCAATAATGCAGACGGCATCCCTTCATCGCTCAGTACACAAGCTTTTGTCTGCTTGCTTCATTGGATAATATGTGCCTCAAGAAACTCTGAGTAAAGAAATAAAAGATGACATCCTTGAACTTTGCCTTTTTTTCCTCTGCATATATGAGGAACCACAAACTATGTTCCCTAAACACATTAGTGCTGGATGTATAATCTCCCACTGTCCTTTCTAATATATTTACCAACATGAGTAGAGCAAATATTTGAAGCAACAGTCAGTGTGATGTAGTGGCGGTGTTCAGCCTTGTTTAAGGATGATACTGCAGATATGTCTGAAAGTAAACATTGCTCAAGCGCTGTTATGGTTGGAAAGTGATGAGATGGTGGAGATATTCCTGGAAGTTAAAATTAAACAACTCCTTTTTTTTTTAAGTATGAGTCACTGTGAGCTCTCAGTTTAACATTCAGTCATGTTAAATCAGTTATAAAGTTGTTGACTGAAAGATGATATATAATGACAGTGTTAATGTGCTCACTCTAGCTTTAAAGGATTTTCCGCCTTCTGCGCAGTTTATAGATTGAATGCAATCCAAAGTCTAAATACACTTGAGATGTGTTAAATAATGATGATATTTTTGTTTAACATGCAGTGCTTTTCAACTTTTTGGTCTTTAGTTTTGCCCAATTTCACAACCTTGGGGTCATTTGAATTTTTCGACTCCACTACACGGTATATTTATGTTCTGCAATTTTGGACACACACTCATAGTGGAGGCAACGAGTGACAATAAACACAATGTTCCCTGCAGCAGCGGTGATTATTTATTTAAAGTAGAGAAAGGGCTTTTTTGCGTGTGTGCGTGCTCACCGCTGGCGTCTGCATGGTGCCAGTGAGAGTGCTGGATGGTCGCACCTCACTAATCATGACATCATGGTTTCCACTAGGTCGTTTCCATCTTATCCTTGTTCAAGCTTTTGTCCTCCTCCCCCTGTCTCCATATTGCTCCGCTTGATTTCTGGTGACTCTAGAGTCAGATGGGGAAAAAGTAGCTGCACACTTTTTTCTTGCTTAATTAGGTTTTTTTGTCACAACAAAACAAGGAGAAAAGGGAGGGTCGAAGTGAAAAAAACAAAAGGATGATGGAGAGATTAGAGCAAAGTCCTGAGAGCAGGATCGGTGTCTGCTGATGCCAGGCACAGCACATGCTATGAGGCCCACCCACAGCAAAACATACCCACATTCCTTCCAAGCTTACTAAACAAATTAAAGCTGTCGTGTTATTGCGGTGTTTACCAATATGTGTGCACACATGTACATTTTAACAAGCATATTTGTTTCTGAGAAACTCAAAACATTAAGGCGTATGACACAAAACTCATGAATTAACCGACGGGACAAAAACAGCTGCAGTTAATTGTTGAGACTGGTCATGTGTAAGTCTTCAAGTGGTTTGCTACCAACCCCTCATTTGCAAGTTCAATCCCCAGACTTTGTTTCCTGTTTGTTTCATCCTCTTACCGACTTTGCATTCCACCCACTAAATATCCTTTTCTGTTTTCTGCTAGCTCACGATCTGGCACATTAAACGCTGCAGCTTTAAGACTCTTAGTGCAGCTTGTCTTTTAAAGCAACCAAATGTATCTGTTTCAAAGCTTTCCATCCAAATTTAACATTGAATTAGAAATGTGAAGGAGAGAGTTTTTGGAAGTCACACTCGGGTGACATTCATTTCATTTCATTTCATTTCATTTGAGTTGGACTATTTGACAAGAAATATTGCAGTGATTTTTTTTCCCCTCCTTTTCATAGTTCTTTATTCCTTCACTCAGTCAGTCTTCTTGTTGGCATTTTCTCTGGTAACTTGCAGTAATAGGGTCCTATCTGGGACTACATTCTGTTTAGATTTTCCCATCAAGTGTTATAGGAGTCAGAATGTTCTATGAAAACATCATGTCGAAGCTAAAACTGTTTTGCCATTATGGGGTTTATGATGCTTTTATTGTGTGTGAAGCCGATTAACAGTGCTGAGAACACATTTAACTGCACTGAAAGCGAGTGGCGGTGAACATTCTGCAGAGCCGCACATGGCATAGGCAGCGACCAATAAAAAGCTGTCAAAAATGAGCAATGGTTTGTACTCGTTTCAGACAACCGCACTGCATCTGGTATTTGTGCACGATCAACAACAGAGTGCGGCAACAGTTTACTGTATCTCATTTATAGAGCACATATTCACTCCTTTATTTGGAATGGGTCTATAATTTCAGTTGTTTGCCTCCAACATGCATTTATTCTCATGTTTCATGAGTGCATGATGGCAAATTCAACTAATAAATAAACCACCACTATCTTTAAAGTCATATTTAGAGACAAATTCAAGAGCTTATTTGTCTCGCTTAATTCCATTGATTAAAACAAAACTCTCGGTTTGGTTTCCTCAAGGTTTGTTTATTTGCTCACGGCTAACAGGGCGCAGCCAGTATTGCGTCTGCTAAATAAAATGGTGCATAGCTTATTTTGCGCATCTCTGGTGAGTAAATGATGGACTCTATTAGAACAATAATGCTAAAATATAGAACATAAAATGAGACTGATCAAATCTGAGATGAATTACAATGATTTTGCATCTTTAAATTGTGAATATGAAAGTCACATTCAGACTAGCATAGTGAAGCTGTAGGTAGAATGAATGTTTTCTGCTCATGTGCACATTTTTAAAATGCCACAAACAAAAATTATATCTTGAGAGCCGACTTAGTCACTTGCTCAAGCACTTGCGGGCTCAAACTTAACACTTGCATGAGGCTCATTTTCATCTGAAATTTTTTTGAAACAAGACAAAACTCACCTTTATTCCAAATCCCACCAGAGTGTGAGCAGTAATAGTCCAAAATAGTTACACAAATCTATGAAGGAAAATCAATGCATGGTATCCATAAATAGCATTACAGTGTCACAATGATGGCCCACCTTTAATAGTATCACTTTATGTCCATTCCTGAGGTTTATCTGCAACGATGTTGCAGTGAATAAAAAAAGATAAACTATTGCAGATGGCTGCACTATAAACAGAAATCAATTTTCACAGAAACATAGATTTTATTTTGCCTATAAACATATTTGTCCTCAAATAGCTTGCGTCAGCTTCTGCTTGAATTTTGTTTTTTGTTGTTGATTTTTAGGTTGCTAAAGGTTGCTAACACCCATGTGTGCATTAGGAAAATTTAAAAAAAAAAGGAGAAGAAGAACAAGAAGTGGGCGCTTTGTTTGATAGGGTTAATGCTGTAGGAAACATTGTTGTGGCTAGAGTCTCTGGGACCATAAAACTTTACAACAGAGTTGGAAAGTATTCTGGCAGTATTCACTATTGCTTAAGTGGAAAGTTTTGAACGTGGGTGGGAACGCAATGCTTTGTGAAAGCTAACAGTCGAGCGTTCGTAGTACGGTGATGTGCCAATATTGTCATTTTCTTCTAGTTTTGTCTTTGGGTACTTATTTTCTTACAGTAAGAATTACTATGATATGTTGTAAAGTGTCCCATACCTTTCTGCCAAAAAAAGAAATGATCTCCTGGGACCTAATAAATAAACTTTCATAATTTGTGGCTTAACTGGACATTAGGGTTAAATATCATAATTACATTCATTACAACAAATATGAAGTCTTTAATCAGTTACATGAATTTTGATCATCAGTTTCATCAGAAAGTTACATTTCTTATTTAACAAGGTTGTTTGTTGCATTCGGGGCTGAATTCACACTGACAACATAATTTCTATGCTTGCTGTTCTCAGTCATGCAATTTTCCCAGCATGCAAATGGTTGTGTTCTGAGTGCTACCTGCTGTTGGTTACAGATACAACTGGTGGCCTGTTACCTCCCCCGTTACACACTTTACATTGATGGACCGGGGTCCATCCCACACTTGCCCACATTCATGTCTATCTCTTCATCCATCCATACATCCATTCATTATCTGAACCGCTTATCTGATCCATGATTGTGCTTAATTAACAAAAGTTCCGGGTTATGTATACCCAGAGGGAGCCTTTTCAAGGAACAGACTCAAAGTTGGGGGCAGAGGAAGGATAACAAACACGCACGCGCGCGCGCACACACGCACGCACGCACGCACACACTCGGAAGCAGTTACGAGGAAAAAGGGCGCAAGTGAAACAATGGTATTTTGAGAGCATTTACTATTTACTTGGTGATTTTGAATAACAAATTTCTAATTGCGTGAAGGCCCAAGGAAGTGCACAAGAACTGACTCTACACCTAAAGTCGTGCTGTGATGGAGATGATTTTAACATACTGTCTGTACAATTTTCTAAAAACATAACACTCCATTTTACAGCATAAGTGTCTCATGGCAAGCCATCTTTGTTTTAGGGGAAAAGAGAGGACAATGAGCCCCCTCGGTGTGTTTAAAGTTTAATTCCTGTGTGTGTTGGCAGCAACCCTTCTGTCAAAGCACATTCCACCACAGGCCACAAAATCGCTTCTTGTCCTTTCTCTAGCCTTTCCTTGGACTTTCTCTCATCATATTCTTTTGCCTTTATGAACATTTCTCTTTTATAACCAGCCAGTCTCCACTTCCCAGCATCAACCTTCTTAAACACAGTCTCTCAGCCTTCACATTGCCTTCTGTTTTAAAAGTAGAAAATGTATCTGACTGACTTGCAATAATTGTGTTTGCTTTAAGAATGAAAATGGGGGTTTCAAAAACGTTTTGATGTATGTTTATTTAAATTTAACATTGAGGCTGCCTTTCTTCTCTGAGCTTTTTTCATAAGGGTATTTGGGTTGCCAGGTAAATAAAAGCACTGCTACTTGTGGAAACTGATTAACCTCAACAGTGTACTATTAATATGACTCACATGAACAACATAGTACATATAACTCAACAAAAAGCAATGTCAGTGAAATCAGTTATCTTAGTCAATCAAATGGATGGATGGATGGATGGATGGATGGATGGATGGATGGATGGATGGATGGATGGATGGATGGATGGATGGATGGATGGATGGATGTTTTAGAAGCAGACACACATGCAAATGTTGTGTTTCCTGTACTGTGAGACTTCTTTGCGGTCACACTTTCTGCACAGCAATGACACACCACCAAGGGAGTTTGTTATTGTCTTCCACCGTATGGCTGTTTAAATGGCAATTTGAAGCTCGGCTGACTCTATAATTAGCTGTGAGCTCCCACAGGATAAGAGTATAAAAAAAAGTCTTATCATATACCCCTTGTAATTACATATCCACAGTAGGATGGCAGACTGCACAGACAAACTGTAGGATGGTTGTTAATGCCTTGGCATCTACGTGTACTGCTGTAGTTACACACCACCTGTGACTCCTCAGACAACGTCAAAGATAAATAACAGCGCAGCAGAAAAGAAAGTCCAAAATATGAGTTCTCTAATTTGTTCTCTCTCCGTGATTCATCTCACACTGCTGACATGAAGCTCCAATAAAGCAGCAGACTGATGTTCAGAGGGAAGCGGTGTGCGTTCGAGGGTGAGCGAGATCATAAATCTAACTGGCCGTCCTTTGTTCTCTTTGCACCAGACACAGCAGAATGTTGAGAGGGAGCTGCTGTCCCAGAGAGACCCTCTTGTACTTATCAATGGATGGCTTTCTTAAAAAAGGTTTCTTGATTCAAGTTGTTTTGGTCTTGTGCAGCATTTGTCAGGCTTATTAACAACACACTTTCCATGATCTTTAAAGGTAGTGCTAACAAAAAAAAAAAACATTAAACTCTTATTAAAATGAGCTTTAGGGAGAAAAAACCCCACCCCTCATTGGCCTCACCTCATGCAATTTAGTTTGATAAATCGTCACAGTGTGACAAAACTATCCAAGAAGAGACTGAAGGGACAGGGGTCGTGACCCAAGAGTCGTGACCCAAGAGTGTGTCTATCATTGCTTCCCGTGTGTGCACAAGAAGTCATGCTGTCTGCTAGCTTCTGCCGCAAAGCGCCGTCGTGCAGATTGTTCTTTTGGCTGAATTTGTTTAATCCCTTGTTAGCAGCTATTAGTTAGCTGTTAGTTAAAAAGAAAAAATTGTACAATGTATGTGGACATGTTTGTCAGGGGTGAGTTTTAAACCTTGCTAGGATCTTGCGCAATCCATCAGTCATTGCAAAGTATTGACTGCATTCTAATTTCAATTGTGATTTTACTGCAAGCTTGCAAAATATGATGCTATCACGTCATTTGGAAGTCATAGGATCTCTGTTCTCCAAACAGGTCATTTGGTGTTTTTCCGTTCCCTCTCTTTCATAAGGCCAAATGGAGCAACATGATTATTTGATGCCTTCACTCATACAGCTATTGTTAGCAGATGAATGAATAGAGCGTGAGTGATGTCCCGGCATAAATATCGCGTGTGTGTTGTTGTCTTACGCTTGTGGCCTTTGACGCGAGGCTGTCCAAAATGTGTCCCGCTCATCAGTCTCTTGCCCTCTCCTCTGCAGCCAAGAATTAATAAACAGCGGCAATTCGCCACAGAAGGAGAGCGAAAGGCAGAGACATTTATCATTCACTCAATAAACGTTCAAACCGTCGGACGCGCCAAGACATTGTTTTCTTGATCTGGCTCGTCCGGGTCAGGTTGCGATCATTCTGAGGCAGAGCATCTTTATTAATGACTCGTCGTCCAGTGGGGCGGTGCCCTTGTTTACTGACACACACATTAATTGCTGAGTCAACACAGAGGTCTTGACTGCACTTTATCAACACTCACACACACTGAAGGAGCATCATTCCATTCTCATATTTGCTTTAATCAACTGCATAATGGGACAGTATTGACCGAGTGTGTGTATGTGTGCGTGTGAATTCCCCTTCTTTTCCTTTTAAACCTTCTCTTGTCGCCTTGTCGACAGCTGTCCGTGAGCCCTCGAGGGCCGCACCTTTCCGCTCTTGACAAATTGAACTCGTTGAGTTGTACTTTCACCACTCACTGCAGGGCAAAGGAAGGAAAACACACACAAACGTACTGGGGGAGTACACGAGCTGCAACGCTGAACTATACACAGCCAGTGTGTTCTGCTTGGCTGCTCATGTGTGTTAGCTGTGGTGGTGCATCAAGGAATGCAAAAGAGCAAGTGACAAGTAGAGATGGATAAAGGAGTACAAGAAGAGAGAAAGAGAAAGGAAATAGATTTACACAAAAGGAATTAGAGAGATGACCATTTTCTTCGAATAGTCCTCATTCATCTCAGCTCTGTCAGCATAAAGCCGTTATGGCGGCACTTTGAAAACAATAGCTCAGGGCTTTGGGTCCAAGTGCCTATCATGTCATTCACTTTGCGTTACCCTTGAACTTTTCAGCCCGACACACTGCAGTGTATGATTTCCTACATTGTCGAGAGTATTTGGTGCCGTATTGCATGCCTCATATGTAAGAGTGTCACTGTGGAATATTTTTAAAGCTATTATTCTATTAATTATTTCATTGATTAATCAAATAGTTTGATACGATTTTGATTGCATTAGTCTATTTAAAAAATCAGATTACTGATTATTAACAATATTTTGTTTATTTGGTATTATTTGTGATTAAGAAAAAAAACCAACTAACCAGTAGATAAGCAATATCACACTCACAAAAAGTATAGACGGTCATTTTTTTTCAAAGTAGATGTTTGCAAATGCCACACAAAAGATAAATCAGTCTTCTATCACAAAGGATCTGAGAAATCCGCAAATTATTACTTTTGAGAACCAAGAATCAGAAAACTTTGGACAACTTTTAGTTAAGAAAAATATATACTGTTGTGTTTAATAAAGGGGCATTATTATTGTTGAGATGATTGCTCTTGACAAATGCAAAGAGTACCCTGTAATGTACACACAGAAAGATGTTTTTCTGAGACGCAGGCTACCTTTTCCCAGAAACTTTTTCACCAACTTCCAAACAATTACATGAAATTCTGCAGCAAGTGTGTGGATTTCATTATGGCCATACTGCAGATTCTGTCTGTGGGAAGAATATAGAGCTGCTGTTTTAGCGCTGTCTGCCTTAGTTGTATCTCCACACTGAGGGGTGGAAGGAAGAGGAGCCTTAAAAAAAGACTTAATTGAATTTGGTCTCAACCCTAACGTGACAGTTCCACTTGATTTAAATTCAAATCTACCATATCAAGACGTGAGTGATTTTTCTGTTTTGTCACTTAATTAAGTAGCACATTATGCAAATGTGGTCCCTATGTAGGAGCCCCCAAAGATCCCACTACTCAATTGTAAATGATTAAAACTTGTGAAATGATAATAACTGATTAACATACAGCACAAAAATTGGCAAGTTTTAGGAACAATTAATTGTAGGAAATGAAGGCGTCGCTATACTTTCGTAGTCTTTTACACAAACAGATATCAAAGCAACGTTTAAATGTTTTAACCAATTGCAAACATAACCCAGATTCTTACAGCACATTTGAATGTGCAAGACAAGGAGAAAAGAAAACAAACATCTCATTAATCCCAGTCTCGAAATTTCCATCTACGGTAAATTGTTTTCCTCAAGCATGAGTGACAATACTGGAGTTGTCTGTCATATTGCTTCATTTGAAAATCCTAAAAGAAACTTCTGTCACTGTGCCTCTGAGTTAAATACAAATGCATCTTTCCCATTAATCGACTCTGTTGGGAAAGTGTCATCCCGTGCATGATAGTTAAGGGAATATGTAAAGGGATAATGACTTAAGCTCCCATAAGTTTAAGTGACAAACTTTAACAGCGCTAATAGTCTTGAGTGAGGCATGCAACAAAAGGATAAAAAAATCCTGCCAGTGTAATTGTATCACCTTGAAACTGAAGCAAAACATTTTTCCTCATTAATAAAATTAATCAGTGAGTATTTACAGTTTGTTTTGATGCTACGGTTTTGATGTTTTTAATTGTTTTCCCAAAAATATTCTTGCCCAAAATCATAAAGATTTGTTTCAGCAAAGCAGATTATTTATTAACTGTTGTCACGGGCCAGCTGTTTGCTTGTCACTCTTTTGACTAGAAAAAATGTGTGCACATTTGTGTGCGTGCAAGTGTGTGTCTCACCGTCGGCTATCTTCTTGTGAGAGCGGTGGTGCGGCAGAGGAACAATGATTAATTTCACTACAAGTCACCTGTGTGGCCAGTGCATGTGTGTGTGTGTGGGAGAGAGAGGGGTGTGCAGACATGTAGTCAGCAGGTATGCTGTGATACTTTGGATGCCCTCCAGTCAGGGTTAGACACATGCGTACTTGCACACACACTTGAGCATTCAGACAGATCTCTGGCTTTTGATTCCAACTTTCTTCATCCAGCCATTTTCAATAGTGCTCACCATGGTTGGACTAGAGCCTATTCCAGCTAATGGACGAGTGGCAGGTTATACCCTGGACTGGTCACCATTCAAATGCAGTTCACATACAGGCAACCATTTTCATTTGCACACTGACAATTTAGAGCAGTGTGTAAAACTCATTTTTGTTGCAGGCCACACTGTAGTTACGGTTTCCCTCTGTGGAATGATATGTCTGTGAAATCATATAAACGTTTGATTGCTATTTCATGACAATTGGAATTGCGGTAGATTTTAGCAAAAAATGTGGAAGTTGATGCACAAGATTTCACAGCACTTACCCATAGAATGGTGTGGCAGGTGCGATCTGGCCTGTGATTTAGTCTTCGATTCTTCAAACTGTCTTCAAACAACATGCATGTTTTTGAAATTCGGTTTGGTTGTAGTATTCTCATAGATCACCATTGTGTGTGTGTGTGTGTGTGTGTGCGTGTGTGTTTGTGTGTGTGTGTTTGTGTGTGTGTGTGTGTGTGTGTGCAGACATGAGCATTTACCAAAACCCTCATCAATGGATGAGCGCAAAATCAATTTTAATAGAGCTCACGCATGCATGCACGCGCACACACACACACACACACACACACACACACACACACACACACACACACACACACACACACACACACACACACAAACAGCAAATTTCATTAAGCAAGTGCCTCCTTTTGTTCATTCCATCATCAAAGAGCTACTTGAATATTTTGGACTCTGCATCATTACTCTTCTTCACTGGCCAGTTTAAACATTGGTTTCCATGAGAAACGCTAATAAGGTTAACAAATACTGCGGCTCCTATATTACCTTCCCCACTTTTCCCTATTCGCCATCACAATCCCTTCACTGCCCTTTTCTACCCTCTACTTGTCCAGTCACGTAATTAAGTGCATAGTTCGCTGATAAGGTCACTAACATATAAGTGGGACAAAGAAGTGTATGACTAACGGGGGGAAAAAACAGATGAGGAGATATTGAAAATGAGGCGTCAGTGACGCCACAAAATGGGCTATGAAGCGTGGGCTATTGATTGATAATGTTGAACATGAATAGGTAAATTATGAAATATTTATTTGGCTTCAAAACCTTTTATTAGTTTCAAAAATGAAATAAATGAAATCATCATGTTTTGATGATTTACAGAGGGGAAGTTCAGGTGTTTGGAAGTCGCAAAAGCAGAAACAGCAGATTGCTTAAAATAATGATTAAAATAATGGAACAGAATAAAACTACATTGTAAAAAAAGTGGTATATGCAGTGAATCACTTCAATGTTTTGAGGTTGGTGGTTCGAATCTGGGCATCGATTTCCCTGTTTGAATTTTCTATGTCCTCTTTATGCTCTGGCTTCCTGCTGCATTTAAAAAACATGCATGATTAAATTTCTAAAATTAAATTTAAGATTGTAAAATTGAGAATGAATGTGAATGCGGCTAGTTGCTTGTCTTGCCTCTCTGGGCCTTGTACGTTGTACCTTGTTATGCCCAAAATCATTTGGGCTGGGCTCCAGCACACCCTAAAATGGATAGAGGAAGTCGTGCTGTAACACAATTTCAGGCACAAACAAACGCAGATTGCTGATCATAATGTCGTGTTTCTTTTTCATAATTTTTCATCCCACATTTTCACTGTTATTTAATGAACATTAATGAAACTCCTGCAGGTATTGCTACCAGATTTAAAAGTATGCCAACCCTGTCAGGCTGGATTTGGTTGCCTTTGATAATGGCCCTCAAAATAGAATGCTCGAAAGAACCACATATCATTTGTAGTCTCTTTTTGGCTGCAAGCAGAAAAATAGGCTCTCTTGATGACACGCAGCATGGCTCGTACATGAGTGGTGAGACGCTTCTCACGCGGCTGCGTCACTATGTTAAGGTGAACGAAAAAAAAATCATTTTGCACATGTGTCTCAAGCGTTTCTACAGAGGTTGTCAAGACTTCTTACATGTTCTCTAATAATTTACTTACCATAGCTAATTTCCCCAG
Source organism: Syngnathus acus (assembly GCF_901709675.1). NCBI lineage: Eukaryota > Metazoa > Chordata > Actinopteri > Syngnathiformes > Syngnathidae > Syngnathus > Syngnathus acus. Next base: position 8,680,546 of record NC_051088.1, on the reverse strand, counting down.
ACCTGTGAAGGTCTGGAAGCATCTCGGGAGACGTGGTTGTGGAGTTTTTGACCAGAGTCCAAAATAGAATTCTACAGGGTGAGAAGCCTGATGAATATAAGAAAGGTGTACTGGTGCCCATTTACAAGAACATGGGTAAGATGCAGAGTTGTTGGAACTACGGAGGAATTAAAGGCATGAGCCACACAATAATATTATGAGAAAGAGTAGTGTAAGCTAGACTCAGAACAGAAGTGAGTATTTGTCAACAACAATAAGGTTCCATGCTTATAGGAAGAGTACTACAGATGCAGATTTTGTCAGCTGGAACTGCATCATATCTGTCTATCTAGAGAAAGCCACCAAGAGTGTTCAAGGAGGCAGAGAAGTGTTAAAATAGTCCAGGACATGTGTGACGATAGTATAGCAGTCATGCGGCCTACTCTAGGTGTGACTGAGGAGTTTAAGGTGGATGTGGGACTGCATCAGGGATCAACTCTAAGCCCCTTCTGCTTTGCAATGGTGATGGATAGGCTGACAGATGAGGTTAGACTGGAATCTCCATGGACCATGTTTGTAGATGACCTTGTGATCTGCAGTGAAAGCAGGGAGCAGGTGGAAGAATGTTTAGATAGGTGGAAGCATGCAATGGAAAGGAGTGGAATGAAAACGAGCAGAAGTACTGCGCGGGTTTTCTCCAGGTGCTGCGGCTGGTACATCCCACACCCCACATGTTAGATTTGATGAGGATCCTATATCTTCCCTAAATGTGCTCTCTGGGTGACCAGTCCCAGATGAACATTATCTCTTGCCCAATGTCAGCTGTGCTTCAGCTCATCCACAACCCTAAGAAAGTAAAAGCATTATCGCAAATTGTCGGACCTAAATTCATCAAAAACTGAGAAAGAAAGATGAATAAAATAAAGAGTATTACAGTTTGATGGAAATGGAGCTTAACTAGATTTCACAGGTCGCAAGATGAGAGCAGAAACCTGCAGGCTATTGGAAGAGATGAGAGCGTACGCTCACCTGTGCCCCTCTGCGTCCCTTCTGTGCCAGCTGACCTAAATCCCCCTCCAACTGCCCTCTGCCCGGAGCTGTAGGGCAATTTGCCTGTCGGTGATCATCGTTCCCACATAACTTCACTTCACATAACTTTGTTTTACCTTTTTTGTTCATTGCACGTCTCTCTAGAATGTTTGAGTATTCCTTCCAAAAACATTCCAAATCACCTTCAACACAATAGGCAGTTTAGTCTTCAATGAACCTGCGAATTTCCATAATGGCCATCTTAAAAATGTCTGAAAGTAAGGTCAACTTCTCTGCCCCTCCCCCCGTTCTTTCAAACCGATTTATTTAAAGAACAAAAGTGAAGTGAGTAGCTGTCCTTGTTCAAGCTTTTCTTCACACAAGGCATTTGATTTCATTTTGTTGTAAACTCAGAGCCAAGACATTTTCCTTTATAGAGCAAATCCTGAAATTATTTTGATAAAACATCCCGCTGAGAATCTTCTCAAGGCTGATTCATCATCAATGCAGTTCTTACCTTTTATACAAAAGTGGATTTCAGCTCTCAAGAAAGATGCTCACCGACTGTGTTGACAGGCCAAAGCTTCTGTTGAAAAATATAAAGGCAATGCTGTTGTTGATTTGACAGATAAAAACTACCCAGAGAGGGAAATACTGAAATATTTGAATGTGGTAAAAAGTTTTGAAACGCCTTGGGAAAGGTTTACGTGATAGATCAATTTCACATTCTTTGGAGCTCTGCTTTCACCTCTATCAAGTTAAATAAAATGTAGCTCACTTCAAACATGAATATGTATGACACACATTTTTTGGTTGAAAGTAATTAAATAAATAAAAAAATCCAACTGTATTGGTAGAGAAATCTTTGAATTTACCATAAGATATTTTGTGCATCACTGTTTTTGATTGAATTTTGGTTCATTTGTTGTTTATTGTTGACTCACAATTGGGTGTCTAAATTCCGTGATTGGGGACAGTGACACATTTTTGCCAGGGTCAAATACTAGTTGTATTGTGGCAATCATGCCTGATGGAAATGTTTTCTGAGTGCTTGTTGAACATTGAGATGGCATTTCAAATTATAAAATACATTGTCTTTTTCTGCTTAACCCCTCCTAGATCCTTGTCAACTCAGTTTCCCAACCGGCTTTGCTGTATGAAAGCGTCCTCGTGAACGAAGGCAGCCCCATCCTGAAAGATTTGCTCTTCAGCCCAGATCACCAATACTTGTACACTCTCACTGATCAACAGGTAAAGTGTGAACATACTCTCAAACATTTAACAGCTTTTTAAGTAGCTTATCGACATTAGAATACAGTTGCCACTGACAACACACAAGTCATGAATAAATATCAATATCGGCCGGTGATACATATGATACAAGGATCCGCCTGTTTGTAAACAGTGCCAAATACATGCAACATACACATTTTCAGAAAGAATGACGCAAAGCAAATAGGAGGAAACGCACAAAAAATAGGAATATATTTGACCTTTTGAGCATGAACATGAATATATTGCACCTACGTACATATTTTCATCGGAACATTAATATCATTAAAAATACCTGCCTCAAATGTCTTCAAAGACCACCCCTACCCTAAAGAACTTCAAAAGAGAACGATGCATGTCTGTACGCACTCAAACAAGACTGTTGTAATCATTTCAAAAACAATGTGAAAAAGATTCTGCTCAAAGTGTCTGCTTTGTAGAGGATTTAAAACTCCTACACACATTCCTACATGTCTTTAAAGACACAGAATGTCACCATATTTCACCCCCAACATTAAAAAACAGAGCAATCATTGATTGAAACACTTGATTTTTCCTATCTGACTTGTGAACAAAGGACTGATGTCAAAGCACACAATTGCTCGAGTGTATCAGAGCATAATCATCACTACGTATCACATAACATATGACCCTTTGCGTTGCTCTACTTTTTGTCCTCTTCTCATTTCTTACCTGCAAGACTCTTATCTCATAGCAGCTAATGACCACACTGTGATAACCTTCAGTGAGATGTTCCCGGCGCATAGACAGAACTGCCTTGTGAGTGCTGTGTAATTTACCAAAGATTAGACATAATTGACTTCCATGTGTCTGGATGAGCACAGTGAAGAAGTCTCGTGTAATTGATATAAATGGACAGTGTTGGCCTGACTGGGGAATTAAGCTTGTCCATCAAGGACGGCAGTGCCAAAAAAGAGGCTTAGACTATACCAAAGAGGAGATCCATGAATACAAAGTCAGTGCAAAGGGAAGGCTACACGAGGAGGTATTGCATAAAAATGACCTTCAACTGATCAAAAGCACATCTCCAAAGATGTCTCATATGAAACATATCAACGAAAAAGCTATTTTTAATTAATAGCCACACAGCACAAACTTTTTTCTCACTCAAATTTCCATAAGCAAGAAAAACACAGATGAGCTAAAAACAGTTTATAAAAACAGTTATTAGAGATTCTAAGGCTCACCATTATCATTCCTTTTGTTTCCAAGAAGCATCCTGTAATGCAAAGCTAGTATTGCTCAGCACTTTTCTCAGCAATGTTAAAAGCTGACAAGTCATTCATGTTTCAAGTGTTCCCATAGGTTCCCTCTCATTTGCTGTTATCTACATTAAAGAGATTCGTTCTTGGCACCAGAAAAGTCGTTCTCAATTATTCAAGCCAAGTGTTTTATTTTTTGATGAGCACCAATATGTCTGTGAGGGTTAGCGCCGCGACTGTAGGGAAGACAGGATAAAAGCCTTGTAAAAACCACAATGATGGGCCGCAGTGATACTCTCATGTAAGGGTCAATATGCTTAAGTAGGAAGTACATGTATGATCCTATTCATCGCGTCCTAGAAGAGACAGAGTAAAAGGATTTTGTTTGGGAAGCACGTAATTGCAGTTCCCCTCTAAAGCTGGAACACTGACGATTTTCACAACCATTCTCAGAATCTGTCCGAAATCGAGGTGTGAGTACGTGTGCCAGAAAGGTGGAACACTATAATTGCTTTGTTGGATTTACCCTGTTTCCTTTTGTCAATCATCTTGTGGCATTTCTTCATTTCGTTTTGAATCTACACGAGAGTACAAGAACAAGTGCTCTCATGGAAGGGGCTTCAGATAGCAGAAGATCTCACTCTCCTACTTAATGCATTCATCATGAAAGGGCACCAGAAGCCTCTCTGGAGCATTGTCTGAACCCGAGGCTTTTGGATTATAGTGTTAAATAATTTGTCCTAGTTTGACAGTGGTGACCAAGCCTATTGGTGATGACAATATTTCAGTTTCTGAAGCCGTACACATCTGAACTTTGCAAAAAGCAATTTCCTTCTGCAGTCCGTGTTTAGCTTAAGTAGCAGAATGACCTGACTGTATTCAGCTTACTTTAGCATTTAGAGTATTTGATGTTTTTATTTAAATCAATCTACCCAATACTTGATATCGAACTCAGAGTATGCATGATTTAGCACAAATTTTGAAAATTGACATTCAGCCAGCATTTTTCAAGTTTATCCCACGTCTTTGAGCGAGAGGTGGGGAACAACCTGGACTAGTTGCCAATTAAATGCAGAGCACATGAAGACAACCCAACAGAGGCATTGGAATGACATCCAAATCCTATACAGGAAGGCAATAGCCCAGATTCAAACCCCCAACCTCCAAACTGTGAGTTGGATGTGCCAACTACTCTGCCATTCAATTAAAATTAAAATTTAGCATTCCCATTCCTATCTGATACTTTATTGTACACAAACATGCATTTATTACATTTTAAAAAAGCTAAACTAAACATCCATCACTGAATGGACATTTAATAACATTGTATTGCCACCTTGACAGCTATCTTTGCCTATATGGAATACATAAAAAAATAGATGAAACAGTGACTTTTGACTTCAATGTTTCTCATCATTACATATGAAAACATTTGGCTGTATTAAAATGCAGATTTCAATCATTCATAGTCCATTGCAAAATTTGTATCTGGTCTGAAATCAAATAAATAGAACTGAGCCGGATTTGCAAAGCCACTGGTACAGATAGTGATTTTGACTTTATTCAAGCACCAAAAGACTCTTTGATATCTGTCACTCTTATCTCTCGCAACAATCATACACATGGACCATGCAAGTGTTTGCCAAAGACATTTACTTCTCCCTTCTTATCCCACTTTTGTATTCTAACAAAAACCAACCATGTTCTACTTTGGAGGTAGTTAAATAATTTATAATGACCTCAATTTCCTTGTGTTAAATTAATAAATCAGTGTTATTTCAGACCATGTGCCATTTTTCATGATTAGTTGGTCAAATTTGATTGGACTCATGTCCCTAGTATAGACCTACCGGACAACACTGTAGAAATAGGCAAACCTACTGCTAAAAATCAAACTACACTTACAACAAGTTCATTGCTGGTCATTCTAAGACTAGAGGTCAGTTGAGAGGAATTTTGTCAGCTCAGCCAAAGAGTCCTAGCAGCTGCTTTTACGTTGTTTATTCAGCACTTCTTTTATTATTGTACATTGTACTGAATGGGGGGTTTGCATGTTCTCCCCGTGCCCGCGTGGGTTTTCTTTAGGCACTCCGGTTTCCTCCAACATCCCAAAAACATGCATGGTGGGCTGATTGAGCACTCCAAATTGCCCCTAGGTGTGAGTGCGAGTGCGGATGGTTTTTCGTCTCTGTGTGCCCTGCGATTGGCTGGTAACCGGTTCAGGGTGTCCCCCTCCTACTGCCCGTTGACAGCTGGGATAGGCTCCAGCACGCCCGCGACCCCTGTGGGGACAAGAGCTACAGAAAATGGATGGATGGATGGATGGATGGATGGATGGATGGATGGATGGATGGATGGATGGATGGATGGATGGATGGATGGATGGACTGAACAGCCAAAACAGACGCATACACAGAAGTTCCATTCTTGCTGCTAGCGTAATAATCACTTGTGATCATCTTTTGCAAGCTCGCTCACACGAAATGTCACAAAACAGCAACTCAAAGTCTCTATTTTTTTGTGACTTTAAGGATCTTTTTGACCTTAAAATGTTGGTAGTGTTGTATTATAGGAGTTCTTCTGTGCTTCGTTGTAGTGACAATATATTGAAAGGGGTCCTTTCAATCCCGCCACAAGAGTGAATCTTTAGTGTCTCAACATGCACTTGCCAAAGTCCTGTACATACAATCATCTTTTTTTTCTCCTCCGCCCTCCTTCTCCTCCCCATTCTAGCCTTCCTCTCTCCGTGTTGAATAATAGAAATGCCAAGTGAGGAGAGCTCAAACATAAAAAAAACCCATTTCCCAGCTTGACAGAGCAATTTACCTTTCCCCATATTCACTCACTCTCGTAATTAAAAGTGTTGGATTGCACTATCTTTGTCCCAGAGGTGACTCTCCTATCCTACACAGGCACCCATGCAGACACACATCGACACACAGACACACAAACACACACATTCACGCAACGCACACATACACAATGAGATAATGTAAGAGTGTCTGCTTTGTGATGAGAAGTGCATTTTTGATTAGCTAATGCAAGATTTACATATGGCTATCTTTGTCTGATACATATGTATACTGTGCTGTCTACACACACAAGCGCGCACGCACACGCACACGCACACACACACGCAAACACACACACACACACACACACACACACACAATGCTCAAACAATGTTTATTGGTCACTTCCAGTAAATTCAGTGAGATCACATATTTTTCACCTCATAAAATATGAACAAATGCCTAAGTCAATTTTGCCACTCTAGTCATTTTACCATTACATGTTTCAGTTGTCCCTAACAAAATACATTTTTCATCATGTCATCATGACCCTCTGTAGTTAATGTTGCTGATGTAGCAGTTTACTCAGACTCTGAATGCTCCCATGAATGACATCATGCAATTTGTCATGAACCAGGAATATTGCTATGTATTGATTTCAGGTGTAAAATACCCTCGTCTCATATAATCGCTGGTCATGATGCCACTCTTACTTGATGTGTTTTCATGAAAAAAATGGAAAATGTTACAAAATATAAACAAAAAAAGAAGGCAATTTTCCATCAATGAGAGTGCTGCTCTCCTTGCATGAGCACAAGTGTGGCATCACTCTCCAATGAAAATACAGATACAAAATACACAGTCACAGATATATCATGTGTAAGGAAGACATTATCGGGATATTTTTTTATTTTTTACAATTATTCTCCTCAAAATTACAATATGCAAATGCTTTAATTTTTTTTATTTCTATTTTAATGTAATAGATTCAAGATTCAAAGCGGTTGTTGTCATATGTACAATGAAAGCACTTTCTTTGTACAATGAAACTATTTCGCTGTCCATTAGGATGCCAGTGAAAAAGATAGAATTGAAGAATAAATAATTAAATAAAATAGAATAAAACAAAGTAAAATAAAATAGGGGCAATAATCTGTGCAAAAAAAAATCTAAACACAAAAAAAATAAAAATAGGTTTAAAACTGTAAATAAACTCTCCATATTATATTCAGTTTCTAAAAAAAGACTATACAGCCATCGTTAACTAATTAACACAAAGGGAAAGGTCATGCTTCTTTTCTTGTAAAACAGATTCATGAGGCAACCTCTTGGCAGCTAATGGCTTCACCTCTTCCTCCATGGAGATGCTCAGACAGTGACATAACGGGCTGATGATGCACCTCTGTCTATCGATTCGACTAGCCTTCAGAAACATGTGGCAATACTGCACAATGGAGAAATGGCAAGCCTGGCACCACATTAGAGGGTCTTCGTATTCAATTAACTCAGCATTTACTGCCCTTAGAGATCAGTGGGAAAAACTACACTATATTTCTTAATAAAATCATCTTTGGTATTTTGTCAACTTTGAAGTTGTTTTTAAAAAGCTGACAAAGGCAGTATACAAGTGGAAAGATGTGAGGATATTGAATTTTGTCCCCCTGGTCCTCCTGGCTAATTAGTGTTTTGAGTTTTGAAAATACCATCTCAGACAGTGTGGGCAAGCAGAATTCTATACTGCAGTGGTCGTCAACTGTTGGCCCGTGGGCCGAACCCGGCTCACAGAACTCTTCAGTCCGGTCTGCGACTGGATTCTATAATTATGAGGATTAAAGAGAAAATATCTGTTTCAAGAAAAGCTTGACTTATAAAGGCCAAAAATGCCTTCAGTTTTAATGAAATGCAGAAAAATAAACATCAAAAAATAATTTTGCTGCCAAATTTTGATTTTTTTTTTTTTTTTCAGGGTTCGGTCCCCAAGGCGACTCTCCGGTAAAATTCTGTTCCTCTGACAAATCGTATATTTGGTTACCCCTGGTGTAGCAACAACCCGCCTAAAGATATTACCGTTGAAGCTGATAGTAACATAATTTAGTGTCTTCTCACAGCAGTCATACAGTCCCATCAAGGCTTCTTCTTGTTGTGACTATTCTATGCAAAGCTGATTTTCAACTTGCTGCATGAAACAACATGAATGGTGTCCAGGAGATGAAAACAAAAGAGTCAGTGCAAAACAGTTAGGAAGGAGTGTCAAAGATACCAGCATTTAAACCAAGGGTGAGAAAAAGTCAGTCCAAGTCAACTAAATATTTAATATTGCAGCCTTTTATTATTTGTTATTGAGCTCTTCTGTTTGATTGTGTCAACAGTTATGCACATGCAGGTTTTAGTGTTTATAATAGGTAAACTTTAATCATTTTAATAACGTCTATAGCACGTATCATAGTGCACACTTCACTTCCGGGCAAATGGCTCTGTGGTTGCTGTACGTCTGATAAAGTACAGAGAGAATTATGAGAGTTGATCAGAATTTGATTTGTGAGACAGTCAAAGAAACAGACTGAGAGAACAAGATGGCTTCATAGTGTTGAGAGTAATGACGTGACTAGGATAGGAAAAAGAAAACGTGCTCAAGTGTGTGAATGGAACAAGCAGAGAAAGAACACAGAGATCGAGTAATTGCATTGCTTTTATATACTTAATAATACAGTAGAATTGATGTTATTTCTGCCAAGCAAAGGGTGTTTATTGGATTTGGTCACAATCTGCTAAGTCTGTAGAGGATTTGTTTTCAAAAGCTTGTCAGGTGGCAATTTTTCTTCAATATTTCTACTACTGTAAGGATCAGAACACATTAGCATCTTAGAAGCCCAGTTCTGCCTCATTTATGGGAAAAATAAAACTCCCAAACTTTCCCTGCTGTGGGTTTAATGGGCAGACATAACTAATACCTGATTAGATGTCGGCCTTGGGTGGAATAATGATTGAGAGATCCTCTCGTTATGTGGCAGCCATTTCTTGTTTGTCTACCTCCACCAAGGTTGACTCTGCCTGTGTCTACCTTTGATCTATGGCTTCATTTGCAGTGTTATTCTGTGTAACCAGACACATTTAAGACAGATGGTCACAGAACATAAACACAAACAAAGAGGCGATGAAAAGACATTGTATTGAATGAAGGAAATATTAACAATTTGGAAAAACTCAACCAGATCTATTTTGTTGTCTATTATATTTATGAGGCATCCTTGGTTCAGTAAGTTATGTGGATGCTCAAAATAGATCCAACACATGTAAGGCCAAAGGTCAACATTGTGTTAATCAGACAGTTTGTGAAGACAGTTTAATGACACAGACATATTACGTATGATCCCCCTCACCTTTACGAGGTGCCTTGTCACATACAGTTGACTAAATGAACATGCTGGCCTCTATTTGGAAAATGCACTATACAATACATTGCTAAATAAAAACAATCCTTTAATGGCATTTCTTGTGGAGAGTTGCTTCTCTACATTAGAAAAAACAGTCCAACCAGTCTGTTTTTTTTGGGGGGGGGATGAAAGTCTTGATTTTGGTGTTACCTCACAGAAGCCATTCATCGGTTTGTTGTGGGGCAGATGATGAAGTTATTTTTTTGGCCAATAATGGTACAACACCGAACATGGCACATTCATGTAGAGTGAGTCATTCAACGCAATCTCTCATGTGTTCTCCATCCGTCTACTGCTGCATTCGTTCATCACTCCTCCCCTTTTTCTTCCCATCTACCACTGCAACACTTACCCACCTCTTATATCGCAAACAAAAAAAGGCTCATTTGAAGCTGTTTTGTATTTCAAATACCTAATTATCACAGATCTCAAGCTGTTCCTGGACGTGTCTCGCACCGGTGGTGTCATTCCCTGTATCCACGGCTACCTGATCTTCTAATCCTCATTTTCTTTCCACTCCCCTTCTTCCGCTATCCACAAATGAATGTCTTTGCTGTGGCAAATAGACCTGGGATGGAAATGCCATATTTGATTCAACAATGGTGGTTCATATTTACTCTGTAAGACACAAGGCTCGTGCTTTCCCATCCTATTATGTGTTTTCTCAAACTCAATGAAAGAACCATTTCATCATCCACCACCCGGTCACTAAATCTCATTGTATTCCATTCTCTTTCTTTTGCTGTTGTGCTTCAGTGTGACATGTTTTTTTCCTCCTCCCATCCTTTTATCAGACTGTAATACTAACATGGTATTTGTCCAGGCGCCAAATAATGACAGTAATCTGGTGCTATTTGGTGTGCTGTGAAAAGGGACATGTTGGTAATGGTTGTATTATAATAGTTATCAGGCAAGGGTCACTATGAATCTGCTGTAAACTAGTGAGTTCACACTGTTCAGTCTGAGAATGAAGAGAAAGATGCATTAGTGGCATTTAGTTGAGATATGTGTTGTTTGTGTGAAAGCCATGTGAAATAGCATAATGCAGTATTTGGAAAATACCATTCTAGGCACATATTGCAACCTGAAATTTCAGATTTATATATATGCGTTGAAAATTACGGACACAAACATTAACTGGACAATTTATTAGATTAACGTTCACAAACTAATCAGATTACAAATTATCCAAATATGTACACTTTTGTGGCAACGGTGTAGAAATGCAGTGCATCTTCCAGACAGCTATTTGTTTTATGTTTTTTTTTTTCATATGTATGTGCAAATAAAAATGGCTGCTTATTTACAAGAAACAGGTCTAAGTATATACACTATTTGATTATTTTCTGACTTCTGTTTTTGCTTGTTTTTTTTTTAATCTTTTTTGATACAGCTCTAGTGTGGTGGCAACTAGTAGTAACATATCACCACCAATATTATCAATAGGTAAAGTGCGAGAAATGTCGACTGAGATTTTCAAATAAAGGTTTTTTCAATACATAACTTAAGTTCTCTACGTATTTTGTCTGTTTTTATCCTTTTTATTTATTTTTCAAATAGGGCTCGAATGTTTGATCATTGTCATAGTCGTGCACAATGCTAACCTTCATGCAGCAGATTCCTTGACGATGTCAGTGATATATTTTTAATCACACTTTGCTCATAAAACCACAAGTTAACCAACAAAAGGATGTAGACAATTGAAAGCTCATAGAATTAAAGAAGAGCTGTTGTAAAATTTGCTGTATAAATAATGTTGTATTGTATTGTATCAAGATGAAGACTACATGAAGAAACAGACTCCGCTCAAAGCATAGTCTTTTATTGTTTCTCCCTTAGGGCACATTTATTTGGCTGCTGTTTGAGAAGCAAGTCTATTTGCACAGCTTTATATGATGTCCTTGTTAATATCCAAGATCAGGGCTCCTCGCAGAAATCGTTCAAGCTTCATCTTATCGTAGACTCGCAGACACACAGATGCCAGACAGTCGAGATCTGCTTGACAAAATGAGTAATCTGAGATGTCTATCTGAATGGAGCATTGTTTTGTATGGCATCCATGTATGTTGAGTAAACATTTTCTTCTTGCTGTGCTTGTGTTCAGATGATGGCCTTATCGAAGTGTAGGATTCATTTAAATAACTGGCTGCAGGGCAAATGCTTGCCCGTACTGCATTTATATGTTGTAAATGGTGTTCAAGGTTTACTAGGCTAATGACATCTTGACCTCTGACCCATAGTTAAATTCAGCCGGACTAACAGGAGTAAAGAGGATTACTTCTACGAAAAATACTGCCACTGTGACCTCAGTAGACAGATTTCATGGCCAACCAATTCTAGTAATAATTCGGTTCTGTAAACGTTCCCAGTGCAAGTCTGGCGTGAAGTGCGCACTAACTGTGTGCAGGGGTGAGCTGCACCAACTGTCGGTATTTTCGCTAACGCACACAGCTTGGCGCAGTTAGAAATAGGAATTTTGCACCACTGTGGACGTGAAAGCAACCGACTTGATTCGCAGCCAGATGAAGCAGTTCGTCTACTCTTTTTAAAATCAGCGCTTGTGAGGCTCACAGTCCTTAGTATAGTCGAAACAGAAGCTGAGTTGTTGGAGTTCACGCGGGAGGTTGAAGCGCCAAAGTCCTGCCAGCAGACTTCCAGGGACAGATGATGTAAAGTTGGCCAGATCACTGCCATGAAGAGGGCATTTGAAAACAGCCCTCCACCCTGATGGCCAAATTCTGTGTTTGCATCCTGAATTTTGATGGTGATTTAAGTAAAAACTGTTGGACCTCAGTCGAGGTCTGCACTTTACCAAGTTTGTTATCAGCTTCACTGGTGTAACAGTCTAGCACTTCTGAAAGCCAAATGTCTTCCTGGATCTTTAAAATGAGTTATTAGTTGCAGAATACGACAGAGAGATATCCGTGTAAGCATATGATTTTAATCAGTGTGTGTGTGTTTACATAAGTTGGAGTCAGCAGGTCTCCCCCTCTAGCTTACATTACAAATATGCAGTGGTAAGACATTGCAAGCAGCCGCCTCCACAACCATTTAACTCGTATAGTCACAGTGGACTTGTTCCTTTAATCTCAGTTTTCAGGCACAGACCCCTGGTGGGCATATCCTTTCCCACTTAATATTAACAACTCTAAGTTTGGATTTTACATCAGGAATTGTTAACCATGTATGTATCTTACTCCTAGGTTACTCGAGTACCAGTCGAGAGCTGTGAGCAGTACACTTCCTGCGGAGCTTGTTTGGGATCAGGAGACCCTCACTGTGGCTGGTGTGTGCTGCACAATATGTAAGTGTATGCAGCCACAATTTTTCGTAATGGAATCTGCCAATTGAGCTATCCTATTTTTTTTTTTATGAAGGTGACACATGCATTTCATTCTGCTTTGATAGATGTTCAAGGAAGGATCGCTGCGAGCGGGCAGAGGAACCGCAGCGTTTCACCAATCGAGTGGATCAGTGTGTCCGACTCTCTGTCCAGCCTGACACCATCTCGGTCACTGTGTCAGAAGTGCAGGTATAATGTTGTGTTGCAGTAACTGTGGGGTTTTGAAAGCTGGGGTGAGGACATATATATACGTATGTATATACATATATTGTTGCCGCAGAAACGCTTTTATTTGACGTGTAAGAAAACATACAAGCAAAGCACAATATTGCATGCAAGAAAACAGCATTGTAGTCCAGACGAGCCAATAGGACAAATTCAAAATCAACTGTCAACAAAAAAAACTAACTAACTAACTAACTAACCCTAACACCATCAAGCTGAAAAATATCTTATGTCTTCCTGCAGACTGTTCTGTGTTTATTATTGTTTTAACAAACCAGCATTGCAGACAATGGTTAGGATCACAAGGCTAGGTCTGTAAAGTAACAAAAAGGCTCTAATCTGTCCGGAGGAATCTGGAACTCTTCCATCTTCAAAGGTGATGTTGCTCTATGGTTGTTTAATTGTATTTAATTACCCTAACCTCTCCTCCTCCCAGTTGATACTTCAGACCCAGAATGTGCCCAGTCTGTCTGCTGGGGTGAACTGCTCTTTTGGAGACTACGTAGAAACGGAAGGGCGCATCTACGGTGGTCGGATCTTCTGCTTGTCCCCCACTGCGAAAGAAGTGGCTCCCATCACGCACAACCAAGGTAAGACAGTATTCTATTGATAGTGGTACGAGGAAAGTTTCTAGGGCCATGCCTGTGGAATAGGTTTTAAGAAACATTGTTTTTATAAGTATTTTTGTATAAGGAGAGATAATATGTCAGGTTTCTTGCTTCACCTTCTTTTGTTTTGTAGAAAACTAATCACTAACCATAGAAATATAGACAGGTAACCTGGAAGCCTGCTGATTCAGTTGAAATCTTTGGAGCAGAAATATTCTGTATGTGAAAATGTCAACTGTACAAAAGTGGACACATACTGTGCAATGAGGCAGTTAACATTTCAGAATATATTGACTCGGATTTGACATTAATGAAAGGTTCATGAAACAAATCGCGCATGCTTACTGAACTGCAAATGTCAAATGTAACAAAGGAAAACTGTTGATTAAACATGTCATAAAACGCACGGATGTTTCTCAAACTTTGACCCATAGGTGACCAGCGTGTGATAAAACTGTATCTGAGGTCAAAGGAGACTGGGAAGACGTTTGCTAGTGTGGACTTCATCTTTTACAATTGCAGTGTGCACCGATCGTAAGTTGACTATTTATTGTTTGTTTTTTTTACTCAATTTGTTCGGGTATGAACAAAGTAAACCAACCTTGATCAGCTCCAAATGACAAACAAATCAATCAAGTTAGACTATAAATGAACAGTGGTACTCGTCTGATGAAACTGTTTCCCTTCCCCTACATGTCTTTGATTTAACGAAGCAGCACGTTTTAATTGGGCCAAGATTACTAAAATACATGCTGATTTAGAAAATGAAATATTAACGTGAAAAACCCTCAGTGAAAAAATCCAACCCTAATGACACATTTCAGGAATTTGCTGGAGGTAGGTAACCATGAAGGTGCACAATGACTCAAATTAGGATTATTGGCCTTTGTGGCGATCTGGCAAGAAGGTGAGTTGGGAAAGACATTGATCCAAGTCCATTGAAAATCTTTATTAGAGCCTGCAAATCATGGAGTATGATAACAAGTGAATGGAACAGTTTGTGTGTGACCTTTGCTTATTCATTATCGGTATTCGGGTCATTTCGACAAATCAATGAGTTAATTACATTTCATGCAATGATAAGATTACTAATGGGTGAAGTGATAAATCAATTGCAGAAACATGCAAAACTAAGATGTGTAATTAAGCTAGGGTAACACATTATTTGGCAATAAATGCACCCTAATCTGAATGCCATCTAAATCTGAATGCATTATTTTGTTTACTGCTATTTGAGAGTGCCAGACATTAGTGTAGTGTTATTTTAGGTCTCTTTGCATACATAAGGATTTCTACTTGCTATGGCCTTAATTATCAATGGCAGTCTTGGCACATTTACAAGTTGATCCCAGTTAAGACTAACAGTCACATGACTTAGGCAGAGTCACTCCACTGTCACGGCGGGGCTAAGATTGTATTGACTTTCTTCCACATCGATCAAAAACAGCTTCATGGCTGTGTACTTCATTTTTTGGTATTATTTAAATAGCTCATGTGGACCCAAGCATTCTAAGCCTGAATGCCAACTAAATAAATTTGCTCGCAAGTTTACTTCATATAAACTAATAAAAAACATCTGAAGTGACTTATTTTTGTGTTTGAGAAACCCTGAAGTGAATAGTAGATGAGGAAAGACAGTTAGATCATAAATGTTCATGGTCTTAATTGAACTGACCTGCTAGGTAAAGGGTAAATAAATATGAATAACAATTCATGAAGCATTGCCTCCAGGCTGCCCCCATGTGTGACTTTCACTGTGGTGTAGTTATTGCATCCTTCAATGCGTAATGAATCAATGCTTGAATTAGTATGTGCAGCTCATTTTTGTTTCCCAACAATGGAAAAGATACATCATTCATCTGACAACGTGGGGTGAGCGAATTTTGTCTTTGACAGCGCTCACACACACACATTTGCTAGGCATGAATATTATTAGCATGATTATTATATATCCTTCAAATCCGGGGGTGTGGGGGGGGGGGGGGGGTCTTGGATTTGGGGATCAGACAAGAACACAAATGGTGGATGAAAGGCAGTCCCCAAGTACCCACTTCCCAGATCTGTCATCTCCCCAGCCAAATTTACATTAGCAGCCTGTAAAGGTCTCTTTGCAGTTTCTTGTACACATACTTGAGCGTCTCAACCTTCCCCAGTGGAGTGTGTTCATGCCCACAAAGGCACAAAACACCCTTTTATAAATTGGCCACGCTTCACCCACTTAAATGTGTCTGTGAAAATACCAACATTTCCAACCTGCCTGTGTGCAGAATTAGACCGTACGAAAGTAGAGACTTATATTATAATCACACTGATAGACTTGCACAACAAATCAAACAACAACAAACAATCAAAACAAAAGAAAAGCAAAAAAAACTAATTGTTAATAGCACTCCCCACAAAAATGAACACACATATACTGTATATAGTCTTTGTATGTATATTTTGGAAGTCATTTCTAGTTATTAAATTGCATAGGTATATTAATCTTGTGACAGGCAGTATCCTACCCATCCACAATAGCACACTTCTTCTCTTGTCCAGCTCCAGGACAGCAAGTGCAAAGCGCCCTGTTCTCCTTCTTCTCCATCCCACCATTCCCTTCCAGACACCCATTATTTCCTTCCTGCCTTTTCCACCTTTCCCTCATCTCACCCCTCCTTTTCCTGACCACGACCCCTCTTAGCCATCCCCTCTATCCTCCCCACACTTCATTTTTTGTGTCCCTCTCTCGTTCATCAAGCCTATTTCATTGCCTGCACTCTGCTCTTGGCCCTGCATATATCTGCATAGTAATTGCCCGTTAATTAGCTCTAGCTGGTCTGTCTTTGCAGCATAATGGAGTGAGCTTGGTGAGAGGGCTCACCTGGGCCTCTCGTCGGGGCTTCTTGGCCAAGCTGAATCTTTGATCCATTATGTCAATGTGTAGTGTTTTGTTGTTTGTTGCAGCTAAACTGTATGCTGCTTTTTTCCCCTCCTTTGACGCTGCTCCCCTGAGGACTCCCATGACATTGTTAACCTACAGTGAAGTCACTACCACAGCAGCTGTAACATAAAACCACATATTATACACCCCCACAGCCACTCCCCTCCCTCTAGTATCATCTTGCTACTTTTAATCTTTGACCTCGCCTGTAGGAAGCCTGGCACAGAGGCCACAGCTCTCAGTGGTAGATAATGGAGTTGCCCCCCATGGGCATGTTGGAGGATGAGAGCGCACAGGCTCACAAAAGCAGACACACAACAGCTGACGCGCAACGGCAGGCGCGCGCGTGCGCGCGGCAGGCTCAGATGCGGAGCAGCCCGCAGGCAAGCAACCTGGTGGGGCTCGTGCGTGGACTCACACAAGGCAAAGCACACACTCGCCAGTGTGTGATGCATTTCACATTGCGCACAAACAGGTGCGCTCTCAGTCAGAAGGCCCTCAAAGAGACAGAAGGCACAAAGTTGGCACAGCAAAGGAGGCTGCTGGCTATTTACACAGTCTTTTACCATATTAGACATTTGTATTAACAAGAGGCTTTGTGTAGTTTAATTTAGCATGCAGGAGGAAGAATATTGCATGTTTAAAAAGGAAGAGGAAAAAACAATAACGAGTCCTGAAGGAGAAAGACTGGAGCGAGCAGGAAATTACCCTTTTGAGAATCAGACAGTTTGCGTTGAATGATTCTAGTCCTTTGGCTTTGGGAAGGCTATGTCTAAAAACCTTCGACAAGAAAATTCAATATCAATTCAAATTCAAAAAGCTTTATTGTCTGTTAAAAGAAACATTCATTTTTCTTTGGCGTGCTCCATAAAGCATTACTGTCACAATCACACACATACTATAAAAGAACAACAACATATGTCTAAAAATCTCAATAAATAAGTAGCTAAAATTGAGTTTGTTGAAACAATTAAAGCAGAAGGAACAAAATAATTTTTGTAGACGGTTTTCCTGGCACGAGGGTCCCTGTAGCGAATAGTACATAGTTGGTAAAATGCTTGTCTGCTTATTGTCAGGGTGGCTTTGAGCAAGGCACCAAACCACCCTTATGTTATGTCAAGGAGCCTTCACACTGGCAACTCATGGATGCCTGCTTGCATGTAATCTGCTTCTGGCGCTGTGCAACAAAATTATGCATCCATATATTCATCCATGCCTGATACAAGGGTTTCTAATTAGGGTCATCGGTGAGCTGTAACTCACACCAGATGAGTTAAATATGACTCATCATTTTTTTTATTCAGAATTAAAAGGGGAAACAAATCCGAATGGAATCCGTCAGGGTCAAACTATCATTAAATATATACGTATTTAGCCAACAGGCATTAAGAATAAAAAATACATTAAAGCATTTTTAATGGTCATAAAACTGTAAAGTGTATCACTATTAATATTACAGTGTAACGTGCTAAACTTCAATGCTGAATTTAAAAAGAGAAGATCCAATACTGTTTTTTACATTTTTTAATGTCAGAAAAGTATAAAAAGATGTTATGCATTAAAGCACACAAGTTTGACAACCAGTCAGGCAGTGATGTACTTTGAATATGAGTTTGCTCAACACTTCTTGTTCAAATTCCTTCTTCATTTGAAATTTATAGTACAAAATAGCACCCCCTCAAATGTTTGGTTCAACTGTATTAGAATATGAAAAAGCTGAAAAGTGAAAAGGATCACTGAAGAGGGGGCCCCACACTCACGCCACCCAACTTGGGCTCGTATGTGAAGAATAGCCCAATGTTGGGAGGATGCCCCTTAGAACGATACAAGTGTTTACATCATTGGAAACTGTTTATGGAGTTTCCTGTATAGCCATCAAGTCATTTTTGTTTGCTAGCGCTCCAGTTTCCAATATCTGTGACCTGGCTTAATTAAACTGGGGTTTGAGACCTTCATACTCACTGGTTTTGGACTTCACTGTGACAAGATGCAATAATATCTTCTAATGAGTCTCAGTCTCCTGCTGAGAATCTTCTCATTTTCTTCTATAGCTGAAGAGCTGAGAGCCCAATGCACCATTTCATGACCGCTTTGGATCCTCATTAGACAATGTCAAGTTTTACTGTGTATTACACCGATTTGCCTGTCTTTCTCAGGAGACTTTTGTAGAGTTTCCTTCATAAAGAAAAGAGCTCAACGCAATGGCACTTTTGACCTTTACCAAGAAAGTCACAGTTTAACACTTACTATTGACTGGAAGAAGTCATCATTTACATACAGTGCTTAATTTACTGCAGTGACTCATGATAAGGAATTACATCTTCATAACTCTATTCATAATCTAACTTCATAATTAAAAAATGCAATTAGCTCAGAGAGGATGGAAATGTGTTTGACTTGACTCTGTTGCTGAGGCCTTGTAAAGAGCGCTGGTAATATTGGCCCGGTGTGTGTGTGTGTGTGTGTGTGTGTGTGTGTGTCTCTGTGTGTGTGTGTGTGTGTGTGTGTGTGTGTGTGTGCATGTGTGTGTGTGTGTGTGTGTGTGTGTGTGTGTGTGTGTGTGTGTGTGTGTGTGTGTATTGAAGGGGCGGGTGGTATTGACTCTAGTAGTTTAGCAGCGCACTTATCCAGGCCAGTTGTCCAAATCATTGACAGCTCCACTCTCGGATGCCAATATCCCGGTGACCCAGAGGAATACAGCTATGCCAATGCAGGTGCATTCGTGTCTCTGTGTTCTGTGTATTTGTCGCTTGCCACACACACTGCGTACAAGCAGACGAACAGCGATGCAAGGAGAAATCGATACAGCCTGTGGTTAATAGTGAGGAGCTTCTGAGTCACCAGCTCAACTATAACAAACCTCCGAATGTTAGCATAACCTCGGTGCACCTCTCACCCACCCTATGGTAATCCGCGACAATCGATTGTGCATCTCAAGCAGCAGCTCAGTCGGGCCTCAAGAACTTATTGCTGCTTGTGTCTGTCCTGCGATAGCTACAGTTTCTTTAAATCAACTAGGTATTTTTTAATCCTCCAAAATAAGATGAGTTAAAAACTCAATATTGTTCTTAGGTGCCAATGTGAGTATGAATAGTTCTTTGTCTATATACGTATGCCCCGCTATTGGCTTGTACCCACCTTTAGCCCAAAGTCAACTGGGATATAAAAACATATTCAACAATGGAATAGTTTGCTATCATTTCACTTTGCTTTCACCTCATAGCATTTAGTACATCAAATTGTTTAGAATCCTTGTTTACAACACCACTTTAATAGTTTTGCACAGATTTCGCTCACATTATCAAGCAGTGGGAGCCATGATGTTGTTGTTTTTTTGTCAACTAATCAGCTTCTGAATACTGTATGTATTTTTATGCACTTTCCTTACTGATTTTTTGCAAAAGAAGGACAAGAGGCATTCTGCAGAAAACGGCTTATCTTCGACTGCCAGCTTATTGCACTTAAAGCCTCCAAGAATGGAGCATAAGGAGAGAAGAGTGGATTCCTCTGGTTTTTCTCTCCCTGTGATGTTTTCATCCTCCACTCTGGTCTTGCTGACAGCCTGGATAAAGTCTTAATACGCAAGACCACAGTCACACTTGTCATTTCAATGTCATCGCTACTTCTGCAGTGATGCACATCCACACATTCATCACTAAATGATTATTTTTTGAGGCTCAAACTTGAATCATTGTAGAAATCAATTGTTATTATTATTAATTATTTTTAATTTTCTTATGAATAGGGCCGCAAAGTTTGGTACTGTTTCTGTTGCGGTTCAATTGGTATAAAATGGGAAGACAAGGAAGCTGCTGCACTAAACAGAGAGACTTTGAGAAAGAATGCTGCCTCATGCATCAGAACACGTGACAAAGACTTAGTCTGAGTCTGATAGTGGTTAGCACATCCGCATCACAGTTCAGAGGTGCATGTTCAATTGTGGCTCCCGCCTTCTTGTGTGGAGTTGTCTCCGTGTCTGCGTGGGTTTCCTCCGGGTACTCCAGTTTCCACCCACATTCCAAAAACATGGATGATAGGCCGATTGACCACTCCAAATTGCCCGTAGGTGTGTGTATGTTTGTTTATCTATGTGTGCTCTGCGATTAGCTGGCAACCAGTTTGCGGTGTTCCCCGCCATCCACCCAATGACTGCTGGGATGAGCGGTTTGGAAGATCAATGGGCGAATTTTTTTAAATCAAATCTTCAGTTTCTTGCACTGGGCACAAAAATAGAGGCCAAAAAGTCAACCCTTTATAGAGCACTTGTTAAAAAAAGTTTATTTTGCAAAATTGTTCAGTGTTTATCATCAGATGACAATACATTTCATGATAATTGTTTGAGAAAGATCCTTCTGCTTTCCACAAATATAAAATATGAGCCAAACAATATGACAGTCTGTACTTAACAGAATTATTTGATGGATATTGTTTTGTTCTGAAATGTGCTCTTATGTGTTGGCTTTATTTGTTTATTCCATCAAGACTGCCCTCTTTGTGTCACACATGCAGGTGCCTCTCCTGTGTGGATGGAAAGTTCCCCTGTCACTGGTGCAAATATCGCCACATGTGCACACAGGATGCCAGCGACTGCTCCTTCCAGGAGGGACGCGTCAACACCTCACAGGTTGGTAGTCTCCTTTTTCACATGCAAACAAGAACCAAATAGGTCTATCATCATGTTGTATGTATTCTAATCCAAATGCAAAAATATTCAAGTAGCTTACCGTCTGTCCATGTGAATGATTCCTCCGTTTTTTCTGGATTTGCCATTGATGTTGCTGTGCCTTTTCTTGACAGACTGATTGGCCAAATTGTTGAGGGGTTATAAGGACACCTGTTGCTTGTCTTGATGCAAATGTTGCCATGGCTACAAAGACACTTGGACTATCACTTGATACACATAACCTATAATCTACAGCTGCGTATTGTTGCTGCAATTCTACTTGAAAACTTGACATAGAAGGAAAGAGGAAAATGCAGTATGTATGAAAAAGATGACGCGTTCTTTTATGCATGTATGTGTTGAAGGCAAAGCACACACTAGTGCGGCAACAAGAATACTACTTCTGCAGCGTGGGCTTTTTAGAATTAAGTGGTTAAAGAAAGATGTAAAAAATAAACGACTTTTTGCACAAAATCCATAAGCACCACATTGTTAGCTCCCACGATGTTGTGCACATGTGCCATTGTGTGGCCATTAATAAATGTCACATACAGTACACACATAATGCCTGGAAAGGTTTCCCCATATGTCATTAGTCGTCACATGCCAGGGTGATTGAAGTCACACTACACTGCTTGTCCTCCCAAAGACATCTGTTGATGTTTCTCAGACTGACTTCAAATCATACCCTTGTTGAAAGAGAAAGAAATGCATTTATCTAAGCCACAGGAAATTAGCAATTGTACTAATACGCTAACCTCACAGATGCGCTTGGCCCCTGAAATTTAATTCTTTCCTGTCTCTTCCTGGATCTGTAAATGTATATAAATCCACAATGTTGTGACAGCCGATAAAGAGCGAAGCACATGAGAGGCGACCAGGCAGAAAATTGCTAGTTGGAGAAACACTCGAGCAGGCCATCAACAACAAATGTGCATAAACACAAACAGCGAGAGAAACAAACACCAGAAGGACAAACAAACACAGAAACAAACAAATTGTCTTTGCTCCACTGATTCCAACATTTAGTTGGTGGATCCGACTGGCCCTGGGGTTGCTCGCTATGACTGCATTCCCATTCTGAGATATTAGCGCAATAGGGAAATCATATGAACAAAACCATACATAACATTTCCTTTCTTGGTGAGGTCGGGCCGGGTGGATGCGGCGATGCTTCCATCATGGCTCCACAGGCAAATGAAAAATAAATCCCTCTATTAGCATTTTTATCCTTACAGGTTCTCATCAAATGTAGTTTATGCTGAAATCTGCTCACAAAAATAATTAAACAACCTACAAACCTTATGCTTGGCAAGGAAAATTATTACTCAATGGGGTGCACATTGAGCCTGTTAAAATGTGAGATGCACCACACGTGTGAACTTGGGCTTCCCTAAAGTGACCAGCATGCGCAGAAGAAATTTGAAGACTCAAGATAAAACAAACCCTAAAGTGAGATTCTGAGTGGTTGTTCGTTTCTTTGATTGAATGGTGACCAGTTTAATGTGTCTTTTCTTGCCTTAGTCAGTCAGCTAGGATTCCCTCTGTCACTCCTGTGACCGTAATGAGGATGAACACTATAGAAAACAGGTGGATGAGTTTTCACTGTCATACCATTGAAAAATGTGTTAAACCATAAAATATACGAATCACTCGTGCAATAATGTCTTGTCACATAAGTAAATGGCAACAACTGGGGAAAAGCACACAGTTAATCCTTTATTCATACTGACTGAGGTAATCGTACAGAACGCTGAAGTTTGACAGCAATATTTTTAAGGAAATTTTGGTTTAATGTAATATTACTGGGAAATTCAATTTTCAATGTTTCTCTGTAATTTGTGTAAAATACTGACATAACTGTCCTTTTTTAAAATTAAATTTTTATCAACGACAGGCATTGAGGCACATTCCAAGAGCCTGACCTAATTCCAAATTATAAATAGACTACAAATCAGTCTATAATGCATACTGCACAGTGGCTGCTCCATGGGGAGTTGAACCTGCGGCCTCATTGATAATCAAAAGAAGGCCATGTTGGGCTCCAGACGAACAGCAGGTGAACACGAGATATGTGCGCCAGTGCTCCTCTCCGTCTTAATTACAGAATATATCAGTATGATGAGTGAGCTGGCTCTGCGTTCATATGTTTACGTCACCTTACTGCTGCAGTCGACACAAAAGTATGCGTGCGTGCGTGTGTGTGTGTGTGCCTGCATGTGTGTATGTACCATGAATGTGCACATGTGTGCATCACAGCTCATGTGCGCCATGCCAGCACCCGGTTTTGATCCCTAGCAACCCCTTTCGCCTCTATCCTCTTGTTCCCGCCATTAGCGGCAACATGTCAATTAGAAAGAGGCAGGCATCCTCTTTTTTGTCTATTTGCTTCACAGCTTTTTATTATTATTATTGTGTGTGTCTGCTGCTGCTCAGGCTGCCACACAGCATTGGGCAGCCTGACTCAGAGGCTGTGTGTCTGAGGCTGGCACCGGGTGAGCTTCCCTTCTCCCCCTGGGTCCGTCTGCCACTGATAGACTCACTCTGTGTGCGTCCCGTGTGTGTATGTGTGTGTCTGTTAATTATTCAAAGTATATTAAAGCTTAAAGATGCATCTCCAGATGCTTCTCTGATCGTCGTCGTGTTAAATGGAGAGAGACAGATGAGATGAGAAGCGAAAGGTGGAGCATCCGCCGTAAAACATACGGGGGAGGAGTTGCAACGGTGGCCTAGTTGCAAACTCATACAAACCGCCAGGGGACTTTATATAAATGTGCAAGAATTATTTCTGCAAATTAATAAAAACAAGACAATGATAACCCTAACAATTTCTAGTTGTCCAGCACACCTTTAGAATGGCTATGGTCAGTTTTCTCTCTGCATGGTAAATTAATTTGGAGTTAATGGTAGTCTTAATGGTAATCTCAAACATGACATATTTTTCAAACTTATTGTCATACTTTCACATTTATTTTCCATAAATCAAACTAAAAATTCACAAAATCCAGCTTTGAATTTCTATACTAATTATGTTCAGAGTCACGGCAAACTGGAGCCTATCCCGGTGGACTTTGGGCTAATTTAGCAGACGATATTCTGAACTCGCCAGCAGGGTTATACTAATTTTTATTTTTTTTTATTATTGGCTATTTTATTTTAATTTTCATTAACTATAATAACCTTGTAACCCAGTCAACCACATGGGACATTTTAAGACAGACAATGATTCACACATATACATACGTACACTGTCACTGAACAAAGTCGGGCGAGCGAACCACCAAAGTGTCACAAATCACAATAATGTACTGAAAGGAACGTTTTGATCCTCAAAATAGTCTCATAAACAATATCATTACCTAAATTACCATAGATACTGTGTAGATATTTCAGGTTTTGAAAGAATATAATAAGCAGCGTGGAAGTCACAACATTTGGTGGAAGACAGGTGTGACAGAGGACTCAACAAGTTCAAACAAATATCAGAAGAAATACCTCAAAATGGCAAGAACAAGATTGATGTTGAGGAGATTGTGAGATAGATGAGTGGGAGGCAGATGTGAGGCATGTTTAAGATTTCAGGAGTTGAAACCTGACTTTATGGTCATGACAAAACCTGTGCCTTCGATTCCTCAATAACCGCTTAATAATTCTGTTATTTACCTGGCTTACTTTCTTCCTTCTCGGCGAATGCTGATGATTTGATTCAGAGTACTGTATCTGCTGAGACAGAAATTATTCATTTCTACATTCATACTGATCATATAAGTAAATTGCTTTTTTTGTTAAGTGTTTTCAGGAAGTTTGTTGGAATCGCTGGATCCTTTCATGACTTCTAATTAGCCACGCATTTTAAGTGTCAGCCTCTCAGCCTCAGATGGTGTGAACTTTTTATGTTTTATCTTGACTGCTTTACTGCCTTTTCCACCTCACTCTCTATCCCCCATCGTCAGGGACCGAGATGAGTGGGTGGACTGTGTAAAAGAGTTCTTACAGTTCAAAGTGTCTTTCATTGAATGCAAGTGCTCCTCGTCTGGTGCGATGGGGCCTGGCCTCCTTACACCTGACACCAGTCGAGGGAATCGCTTCATTTGAGCAAAGTAGATGAAAACTTTTCTTATTGAAATGGAGCACAGGGGGAAGTCTCAGAGCTAGAATGAAAGGGAACCAATAACTTTGTTACATTCCCTGGTAGATATTCCTATTAGATACAACCGTTCCACTCTGGCCGCTGCTGCATAGTATGTATTAAGAATCTGGTTGTGATCTGCACAACCAAAAGGTTAGAGGCTAAAGTTCACATTGACTAATATTATACTCACTAAATTATGGCAATCATTGATGGAGGTCATTGTTTACAGTAAAAATGTGAATAGGTCAGTTTTGTTAGCACATGTTCTTGTTAACCCACTGCATATTTTGAGTGGCTCCTATTGATCCACTAGCTGATGGCAATCACCAACATCCTATTCTTTGACTATCTGAGCTTTGATAGCATCCAGATAGACATGCAATCACACTTGGTCATCAGAGATACCACACAGAACTGCAGCATTCTAATGGAGATGTGTGTGAAGAGGTCTGTACAATCAGCACTGTAGAGGTCAGATGCATTATCTTTTCTCCAGCCTTGGTGTGAACCACCTCATCCAGAGACCACTATGCAAAAGATAATGGTCTTGGATCAGGATCTTTGAACCCAGAACATCCCAATATTTCAGCAGCCATTTCACAGTAGTAATTAACATGTGGCGTTACATGCAAATAATAATATTAATACTACTAATGATAATAATTTGGATGGTGTCCAGAAAACATTAATCAATCGGCAGGCATAGTTGTGTTGTTAGCACCAACCCAACTCTGGGGTCTGACTGTGTGAGGTTTGCGTTTTCTCTACGGGTTTTCCCCCCACAGATAAATGCACGTACTGGACATACAGCTCTATACTATATATGTCCACTGTTCATCCAGTAAAGCTGCAGGTCAGATTAAAAATCACATGTGCTGAGTGAAAGATCTATATAGGTAGAATGTTTAAGGGGCTTTGTGGGAATACAACCCAGAACTGCTCTATGTACTGTATTAAATGGATTCATCTGTTGGGATTAGAAACGCGCATTGTCGCAGTTCCTTGAGATATTATGTGTTGAGCATATCGTTACTTTCAGTTCCACCTTGTCTCTAATGATGTCTGGTTCTCCCTCTCTCTTGGGAGATGTGGTCATCATATTGCTACCTTTTCCTTTCCGTGTGTGTGTAAAATAAAGGAACTGGTCGATGGGGTCTTGTCCCCTCCTTTCTGAAACAGTTCATTGGACTGTAACGCTAATCCATGGGGACCCTCTTCACTATGGTGACCCGGTGACACACACGTGCACGCACGCATGCACACACACATACACAGAGATACATCCTCATCTATCATACTCACAGAGTGTCAGTGCTGCTGGAAGGTGGCCCCCTGGGTGATGGCCAGGAGCCAATCAGTGCTCTTGCCTCATCTCTGACATCATCATGGTCAGGACATCTCCTTGCTTATAGTAAATGTAAATTGGGAAGACAGCAAGTAGATGATCTAATAGTTTTAGATTTGTCAATTACATGAAAATGAAGTAACTGTTGTTTTTTTCCTGCTCCACATTCTCCCACTTACTATTTTCTTGTGTGCTGGGAAGAAAGTCCACTGTTTGATTCATATGTTTATAAAGCTGTATATATGTTTTATATTATACAGTATACGGTGATAGGACACTACACAGCTCCTCTAAGAGGATACCGGCCAATGCAGAAACAGTTGGCAGGATTCTCACTTCTATATCTGAATTCTGAGTTTGCAGTGAGAACTTTAATCCTCTTCTGTAGCTCTTAAATATTAGAAGAAAAATTACCAAAATAATGATTCCGTTAAAATACAGCTATTATACATAAAACTTTGATACACATTGATTTTTGAACTTCATAAAGATCAAATGCAAATGCTTTTTCAAAACTTAAATTAAACTTAAATAAAAACATAAAATTAAGCTGTTATATATATAATATATGTTGTTGTAAATATTGTACATAATGTAAATAATGTACCGTACATGAAAACTAAAAAAAAGTTCTGTACTGATTTAAAATAACGTTTTCAACTGGCTGAATTTATCATTAAAACGCTTCCTTTGAATATGTATTTTATCTTGCGACACAAACGTGAGTCTGGTTTTCAATGTGCAGTGGTAGACAAACTCAATTCTGCTGAGGTCTCACCTTCACAACTTTGATCAGAGTGTCAGTAGTTTGCCCTGTGGCTAATGTAAAACATTCCCCACAACTAAGAGTGTGTTCACTGACTTCACAGTGCCAGAGGGCAAGATT
The DNA here is from genome assembly GCF_901709675.1 of Syngnathus acus. Lineage (NCBI taxonomy): Eukaryota > Metazoa > Chordata > Actinopteri > Syngnathiformes > Syngnathidae > Syngnathus > Syngnathus acus. The sequence continues at coordinate 8,652,692 of NC_051088.1, read as the reverse complement.
AACTTTAGCGTGAGATGAATATGTGTGTGCAGGTAGTAAATGTGGTTGTACGAGTTGACCATGTGAGAATTAGTTTAGCTCAAAGCAATGTGGTTGACTGCCATGTAGCAGCGCTCCAACGTGCCCTCTTCAGGTCTCATCTCCCACTTTAATAAATGAGTCAATTGCTCCCATGAAGACAACCTTGCTTTTTTCCCCCCTCTTCTTCCCTCTTGCTTCACCTCTCCTCACATTTTGCTCACCCACTGGTTTAGTTATACTATCCCACAGTTGATCTTTTACTATAATTAAATCTGGAATTATTTGATGATTTTGGTACGATTTTCCAGGTTTTTCGAGTCGTCCAGGACCGTGTTTGTTTCACCTGTGACTGACCGAAATGTCTGTCAAGGCTAAACACAGGGGAATCTGTTGCACTTTTTGGGAGCAGTAAGGCAAAGGTCATCACCATCATCCAAAAGTAAAAAGGATTGAGATTACTTTAAGGGCAAGAGTGAAAAGAACAAGTGGGGGGGACATCCACAGAACTGAGAATTGCCCCATGAGGAATCCCCCAGTCAGAGGAGAATTCTGTGTGTCTTTGCGTGCTCCACTATGCTCGGACACCTGTCACCACTCCTAATGAAAAAGGCCCCCACAATCCTCTGCTGCCAGCACTTTTTTGTTTTGTGTATGAATGTGTTTGCGTGTGTGTGTGTGTCTACCGTGCAGGATTTCCGTGTTGTAATTGGAACAGATGTTTGAACATGCTCCTTCAACGTTAACAATAGCTTCTACTTCAGAAGAGACACTTCACGGTCGAACCCACGTATTTGGTCATGTGCATTCACACCAACCAAACACAAACACACACACACACACAATCCTTTTTTTTTTTTATTCCATTAGAGCCTTGAGGCAGAGCGGCAGTCCATTCCTGTTCTATCACCACCTGTGAATACTTCAGACCCGAACAGTCGGCCATTCTTGTTGACAATCTGCTTCACTTCAGCTACCGCATCGATTTGTTCTCCTTTCTCTTTTTTCTCAACTTCCTCTACTCTCCATCAAATACAGGTTATCAATCAGTTGGGCTAAACCTAAAAAAAAAGTTACAAGGAGCAATTGAAGCAGTTAAACATACGCATTTGAAGGTAAAACACGTGTCTAGTAATTTTGAAGACAATTGTTATGTAGCAGAGTGGAAGAATCAGTTTATTATCCATTTAAGATGGTATCTCACTCAGTAAATAAAGCAAAGTTTTGATTGTTATATCAACAATTTCTCCTAAAAAAGGTCGAGATCAACAAACTAAACGCACATCTGCACCTTTCTCCAGTATAATGGTGGTCTCTTCTACCTCAACTATGTTGAAGGGCTGGTAAAGCTCTAAGTAACTACTCTAAGGACTCAACTTGTCCTTTTATCTACTTATATGTAGGAATGTATAGGGTGACCATTGGGCCACATTAAATGTTGATTTACAGCAATGTTTTCTTTCATTTAGGCCTATTCTTTTAGCGGAAATACCATTATATATGCAATGCAATACAAGATAGCAAATGTATTTATTTATTTATTCATTCATTCATGATTAAGGGCTGTATAAAAAATTTTACTGTTGGCAAAAAGATGTTTGAATGAATGAACGGTCTCAGAAAACATGACAGACTTCCCGTTTTAAGTGATGCATGAATGTCCTCAGAAAGTACATTTTGCGACTATCAGCTCTGCATTTGAATGTAGCACCATTACTTAGCATTATGTTCAGAACACTTTGTCCATCCAGATTTGTATCTTCACTGAGAGTGCTTCCTACTTTTCCGGTCACATCTCAACCTCTTTCTTCTCGATTTTCTTATCTGCAGGAGTGTCCTCAAATCCTGCCCTCCACTCAGATCTATATCCCTGCTGGAGTTATGAGGCCAATCACGCTGCTGGCACAGAACCTACCCCAGCCACAGTCCGGACAGAGGAACTACGAGTGTATTTTTCACATTCAAGGCAACACGCTCAGTGTCCCGGCCCTGAGGTTCAACAGCACAAGCATCCAGTGTCAGAAGAGCACAGTAAGGCACCACACACCATTTTATGTGGACATGCCAAAATCCACAAATCTATTCTATTTAATAGAGACAGCTTCCAAAGTATGTTGAACTGATTAATGGCAGCTTCTTTATTGGCTGTGGAGTTTGGGGATGGTGTTTTTCAGGCGACTGAGTGATCATTTTTCCAAATCAAGGTCATAGCTGGTTTAGTTTTTCGTGTCCTTGAGAAAGTTACTAAAACCACAGTTGCCTTTGATGGTGTGGATGATGTATTATACGTAGAATCCCTTAGATTTTATATATGAATGGATAGTCGTCAATTTTGCCGTGTTTGATAGACCAGTGTTTCCCAACCAATGTGCCGCGGCACACTGGTGTGCCGTGAGAGATGTTCAGTTGTGCCGTGGGATTGTCCACTATTAATTACGGAGCGCATTGTAAACAGGATCGCCAAACCACTGGTCAGTTCGCGCAAGGCCTGGTCAGCCACTTGCTAATCGTGCATGCATGGAGAATCGGAGAATCTTGAAATGTTATGCTCTGTCGGTCTGATTGTGCTGCATTGGCACATATTCAGTTTATGTGTGTGTTGCTGTGTGATTTTGCTAACAGTGACAGACACTATGACGGTTGTGGTGCGTTTGTCGTCCAATGGAAATCAGAGCATGCAGTTCAACCGGAGAACCTGGATTGGTTATTTTTCACATACATAAAATAAACAGTCAAGTCGAGACACCTCGACTGTGATAGCCACTCAGCTGCTGTCAGAACAGCAGAGCGTCATTAAAAGTGACTTTGTTCTTATTGTTGCAATATTTATAGACCTAGTCTAAAACAGTAAACAAAATCACGTTGATTCTTTTATTTTAATCACAATCACTTTAAATAGTTTATTTCTTACACCGTCTAAAACCTTTTTAAAAAACAGTCACTTTTATTTAAAAAAAAGGAATACAATTTAAAGAATATTTAGTATTTATTTCTATTAAATTATTCGACTCTCCATACACATATATATAGGAATAGGACTTTACGTCTTTCGTTGTAATATAACTGATTTTAATATAGGAGCATAACAGATTTTTGTTGGCGGTGTGCCGCGAGATTTTTTCCAATGAAAAGGTGTGCCGTGAATGAAAAAAGGTTGGGAAACACTGTGATAGACGTTTGTTTATGGACCACATCTGGAGCATTTTTGTTTAGTTGTAACTGTGTGAATGTTTATCATTGATAGATACTATTTCTACCAAATCTTATCAAGGTTAAACATATTTGTGAATTCTGGTAGGCTGATCAAACAAACATTTTAAAACAGTCTATCTGAAGCTGATCAAGTCATTTGACAGCAGGAACTTCTTTATCCACTTTGCAGTGTTACAGCTGTGAGTTGCGTGCGTGTGTGAAGTCGCGTGTGTTTATGTGTGGCCACAGGGATTTCATGTTTCAAATGCCACTCTTTCTTTTCATTCCCACTTCTCCATCTTTGCTTTCAGTCAAACTGTCAGGGGGTAGCAAGCAATAGGCGCAAACGCTTTAAGTTTCAAGTTGATTTCCTGTGCTCTAATCGGGGTGTGAAGCAGACGCCACACCAATTATGACATATTAACGCCAAGGCACTGAATAGCAGATAGTGAGTACTTTAAGCCCTGAATGTGGCAGATGTCTTTTCTTGTGCTTGTCACACTTTTCCCCAGCTAACTGTACTCCCACCGCATTCTTTTGCATGTGCTTGATTTACAGACACTTCTTTTCCTTACTTTTTGTCACCTATAATCTTACTTTATCACAAGAATATTTATTTATTTTTCTTATCAGACAAATGGAATCATGCCCCCAGGTCTTTTTAGCCTACAAGAATTTTTAAAAATTAAAAAAATTAAGAAACAGAAGAGGAAGCCTGTAATGTTTTGCGCCTGCAGAATAAAACCAGCAGGTCAATGACAACATGGACAGAATGCAAATTGCATTTTGTCTGACCCCCTCAGACCTGTTGGAGTTCTGTATTCCTCGCTGTAGAAGTGTGCATATTCAAAAGGAGCAGGGAGCAAGCGATTCCAGATTCTATAGCGCTAAAGATGTAAGTTGGCAGAACTCAAATTGTTTTTGAGGAATGAACAGATGTCTGGATTTGACAAATTTGGGTGAATCCATCTTTCAAACCTGTTTGTACAACATAATCAAATATATAACGGCAAAGACAGTTGCATATTTATTTCATTCATTCAAGATTTACCAGACTGTGGGACCCAATATTATCACTTTAGTAATTAATTTTATTTTGCTTCTTTTAATAGTTTGTTTGATTCTCCAGCACCTGGTTTAGACAGCAAAATAGTCATTTGTAGCCCTTTACAAGTTACTACCAATATGTGACATCCTTTAAGCTTTGCCCAATGTTGTAAATCAAAGTTTTTATTTATCTCTCAATCTCATCTGATTTTACAATAGAAATGATTTCATAAATACAAAAAAAGTCTGAACACAGGGTATCAAATAATGTTTTATTGATGGGCTTATCTATTTTTATGTACATGCGCGTGTGTGCATAGACCACATGAGAACAGCAATGTGGTTTTATGAGCCTCCTCGTCAGGTGGGACTGTGATAGTATTCAATTAAGGGAGCTGTAGATGAAATGATGATGAATTGCGGCACTGTTGTCGACTGACGGAAGCACACACGCATACACATAGGACAGAAAAGCAGCGAGATGGAGCAAACGATGACAAAGCAACAAGGGCTGTGATGGAGGAGGTTGAATGAGTACAGACAGACAGAATTAAAACAAAATAACCAAAGATTTCACCTCAGCAAGCAGATGTGCAGAAACAAACAAATGAGGCAGGAACGTTTTGGATGATTGGGCAGATATGTCTTCAAATGAAAGATGTGCACGCTTGAGAAAGTCATGCTGAAGGAATAAGGAGTCATGAACGGTGGAAAAGATGAATGAGCTTTATTTGCTGTATTCATACAAATATTGAGGAATGGCATGTTGTCCCACCATTAAAGGCATATTTTCGTCTTGGTTTTTAAGCTATAGGGCGGCACGGTGGGGCACTGGTTAGCACGTCCGCCTCACAGTTAGGAGGGTGTGGGTTCAATTCCACCTCCAGCCCTTCCTGTGTGGAGTTTGTATGTTCTCCCCATGCCCGCGTGGGTTTTTTCCGAGCACTCCGGTTTCCTCCCACATCCCAGAAACATGCTTGGTAGGCTGACTGAGTGCGGATGGTTGTTTGTCTCTGTGTGCCCTGCGATTGGCTGGCAACCGGTTCAGGGTGTCCCCCACCTACTGCCCGATGAGTGTTGGGAGAGGTCCGCAACCCCCGTGGGGACAAGCGGTATACAGTAGAAGATGGATGGATCGGTGGATGGATGCAAATGAAACTAATGCGGGTGCTGTGGGAGTTGGTGTGTCTTCCACTTTCTAATTCCAGTTTTTTTAATGTGTGTGTGCATATTAAAAGGCAAAATGAAAGTGAAATATTTGTTATGCAGAGCACTAAACAGGCGGTATATAATATCCATTATGATTGATAACCTGCTCACTTTTACCATTGTGTTTAGTATTCTCGTGAGGAAAGTGTATGTATATGTATGGCAGCAGGCTGTGTCTGGGGGAGTCACGTGCAATAAATCATTGCAAAAATTAGCTGGCAGTGGATGTTCCCCTGTCCATTCAATCTTTCTGTCTCATTGTGCATTACTTAACCCCTTGCCAACACTCAGGCGTCCAATCTACATGTACACTGGGGATCCAGACGATGCTTGCATGCACACAAACAGGGAAATCATGTGCACACGGAGAGATAGGGTGCACACTTGCTGTTTAGGTATTTCAGAGGCCAACCTAGCACATGGCTGATTCGCCACATGACCCCCCCCCCCCTAATTATGCAGAATCGATCGAGACTGTACTATCAGTAATGACCAGTGACCTGCTTTACATGATTTATTATACATACACCTACTCTGTGCATGTATGTGCATGCGGGCTTATATGCGTGTGTTTGTATTTCAATTTTGGCTTTGTTAAATGGAGGCTGAAGCAGTGGCTGTTCCAGAGTTAATATTTATGCTTATATTTCATAATTTTCATCATATTATATGCATAGTTGAATGTTGTCAAGAATATTATGTCCACTCCATCATAAAGAAATCCAGTTCCAGTCACGGAAATCTTTCTGAAATTTGAAATATTTTTGTGAAACAGTCCACAGTCAGCATTCTAACTTAATCGTGTTGTGAAGTGAAGGTCCACTGTGTGCTCATAAAATGCAAACTTTGTCCAAGAAGATTCCTCCTCAGTTGCTGTTTTGCTGTTATAATGCACATTGTCTGCTTGCAGTTCATTTATCAAAAACATTTATGGAAGCCTGAGCAATATGCATTTCTAAGAGCATAACATCTACTTCATGCAATGGATACGGAGAACAATGAGAAATCACAGATTTTTTTTCGGGTGAAATGAGGAACTAGACGATGCATTACGGTGACACTTATACTGAATGTATACAGTGTGTGTTTAGACACGGATTGATTTCGTGGATCTGTTAGTGTCAAACTGTCACCATCATGAAGCCTTTATTAATTGTAGAGATTTTTTTGAAGTAATATTTTAACATCCTCAACCACCATACAAGTGCAAAAAACAGTTATCTACTGTTATTTGTAAAAACTATGAAATTAAAAAAAAGAAATGTATCTTAACCTGTTTACAGTCTATACTCATGGTGCAAAAATAATAATTAAATAAACAAACACAAAAAGGACCCATTCTCTAAAATAAATTAAAAGCCAAACTCACTAAGAATTGATCATTTCAAATTCGCATTGTAACTCTTTGAACTTGAAAATAAATAAATAAATAGAATAATCTTCCAATATAATATACTAATCTACTAATCATGTCATCATAATCTGTCATTGCATTAAATGACCTACAGGGATATTATGCAAAGCTAAATCATGAACAAATGTTATGATTGCAGGTACAAAATGCCATATTTATAACAAAATCTCAGTAAGTTTTAACTGTCAAATTAAAGAGGCAAAAAGTCCCTGTGAAGTAAAGAGACACAAACACTACTTGAAGTCTATTTCGAACATACTCTCTAGGTATCTGCCAAGATGACTAATTACATGAGGGCAACCTGAGCATGCACACAAACTCAGCTTTTTTTCTTTTACCCTCCTCATCACACAGGTAGCCTTGGTAAAAATCTGCAGTTCTTCGTAATCTACCAGATATACACACACATGCACGCACACAGAAATACACACAATATCTATCCCCACATTCTGCAGAGACATGCAATCCATAGAGACGATTCATGTCGCGGGAAAGTAAACGAGTGCAGGAGCAGATAACGAATGAACCCGAGCCAACTTGCAGTGTTACTGTAATGAGGCCGGCGAATGCTTTCTGCTCACCTCGTACTTTGGGTGCCCCAACGTAACATCTCCTGCCTCCTCCTTCCCAGTCCTCCTGTCACCTCTAAATGACTACTCGCCTCTCTACTATACTTTGCTTCCTCTGCCTTTAAACACTTCATACTTTTTGGGACAGTCCCAGTGGTCGTTGTTCACTTTGTACCCGTTTTCCATGTTTTTGTCCTTTGTTGCCGTCCTCATCGTTTTAATGTCCTCTCTGCCTAATTCGTATTCCGCAATAATTTGCTCTGGAGCCGTCCCTAAGCTTGCCTCACCATTTCGCCACATTTCTTTCCCACCAACCCGCTCTCCTCGAGTCTTTTCCCTCAGGAGCCTGGCTACTGTATATGTTGGCTCAGGTAGATTAATTACATGTAGTGACATGCAGGCGCTGGCCAGAGGCTCCGGTAATGAGTTTGATTACTCATCTCCAGCAGCACTGGGGACTCAGGGGAGTGAAGGAAGGACATATTGCCAGGCAGAGGGGGCTCTCATTTGGGAGGGACGGGGTTCAGAACTGCAACTTTTGCCTCGCTGGGTTCCGCCACTCGAAAACTTTTAACAGAATTGACACCGGCACTCGAGATCAAAGCTTAACCACGTCAAGTCAGTGACCTGCTGATAGCCGATAGCGGCGTACGAGGCTAAGTTGATAAGTGGTTTTATAGCGATGACTGACTACAAATGGAAACAATAATGTCAAAACAACTGTAACATGAGTGCGAGTGTGACTATATATATATAGTCACACTCATATAAATGAGATAACAGCCATCCCTTCTTGTTCAAACAAGAATGCAAAGAAAATCCCCTTTTAAAATGAAACATGCTTTTTCTATCAATATTTTCTAAAAGTGAGCAAGTCCAATTTTAGTAAGTAGAGCAGCAGCATTGAGCATTTATTGGGTACATCAAGAAGACTTATCTTTGTTATAAATATTGAAAAATATCGCATTTTGAATAATGTGTTTTTAAGATGTGAAATTAAATAAGACAAACGCATGCATCAGCTTGCAACCTGTTTTACAAGTACATTAACAGTGGCATCTCACAGTTTACAACATTTTAGCTGTCTCTTCTCTTACATGACAATTACATATGCTAAGTGCATAATACACAAGTGCCATTACAAACTTTTCCCCCACTTTATTTCAACGTATTGAAAAAGTTCAGTTACAACCAGGCATGAATTAATGAATATTAATAAGATGGAATGAATGAAACTGGAATGAAGGGTGAAGAGCCACTTTGAACAGATTGTGTTCAAGTTGTGCCAATCCATTGTACTTCCACATTAATTATTATCATCAGCTTTAATGCAAACCTGCACATCATAAATTTGCTTTTACTTCCTTGTATGCCTATTTTTATCTTCATAAGTACCCTCGAGAAAGCCGATTAGACCTTGGGTGATTGCGGCCGTGTGAGAGGGTGTCACGGTGTGGTCTGTGTTGGCATTTTAAAGCATGTGACCGTATGAATAAAGCATGATGTGGCGGGCCGCCGGGGTGGGCAGGAGCCGACTGGAGAACAAGTCCACCCAGTGTTTTGGTGACAGCAGACAAGTGAAACCCCTTAAAGTTTAATGGGGGCCTGGCCTCAGAGGGTCCTATTGTTTCACTGCTGGCTGTCAGTATTTAGGCAAGTATTTAACTAGTGGGACATTGTGGCAATGCTAATAAAAGCATCCCGCCTCGTGTGAGTGTCCTGGATGAGGGTCTCCACTGGATAAGGTTAAAGAGGATATGGGCACAAAGGCAGATAGTGTGTGCTGGAGGAGAGACACTTTTAGTCTGCATCATAAATGTGCTACAAGCCCCACCGCACGCACGCACATTTGAGGTGGTCAAGTTCGGTCTACCAAATCAAGTGTGTCAGTGAGCAAATGGAAAATGCCAATTTCACTTTGCAATTTCCCTCCCTATCGCATCTCTCACTCCTCTCTCATGCGGCCGCTGTATAGTGTGAGTGAATATATCTCACACGTTTACCACTGTTTGAGTCTTGTCTTCACCTTCTTTTTCCTCTTCTATCATTTTGCTGTTGTCGATGGCCCTTTCCTCCAATTCCCATGACAGTCGCACATGCCCATCCAGCTAAACCCCTTCTGTCATTTCCTTGTATGTATGTGTGTGTGTGTGTGTGTGTGTGTGTGTGTGTGTGTGTGTGTGTGTGTGTGTGTGTGTGTGTGTGTGTGTGTGTGTGTGTGCGTGCGTGCGTGCGTGCGTGCGTGCGTGCGTGCGTGCGTGCGTGCGTGCGTGCGTGCGTGCGTGCGTGCGTGCGTGCGTGCGTGCGTGCGTGCGTGCGTGAGAGTGAGAGTGTGTACTATTTTGGTCACTCTGCATGGTCATGCTGGATGACTCGCGCTCTGCCACAACAAGCCAGGATGAATCACAATGGAATTTGTTTTTTTATTCACCTGTTTAGGTGACTCACTCTGTCTATCTTTTCTGTTTCTTAGTATGACTACGAAGGCGGTGATATCAGTGACCTCCCAGTTGACCTTTCTGTGCTTTGGAATGGAAATTTTGTCATCGACAATCCTTTCAATATCCAAGGTAGAACGGCAATTTTTTTCTTGAAATTTGTGTGATTTGTTATTTGGTGAGAAACAATGGCAGGTAAGTGACTCTTAAATTGATGTTGAATTGTTCTTTGCAAATTTCCATGGTAGTCATTTTGTTTTATAATGGTTAGGTAATCCACAGATATTCACTTTATATAATACAGCGTGATTAAAAAAAGAATTCCCTATTTGTATGTTCATATTTTAACATTCTCACAAGAAATTGAAATGATGAAGTGTGGTGCATGAAGTTTTTTTGATTCTGTATTCATCAGCTTTTCAAGTATTGACTCACAAGGAACTCTCGCAGAATGGAAATTAACTTTTTGTAGTTACTCTTCAAGATCTTGTTAAGTTGTTGGTATGGTATCTTACTCAACCAACTCCAAAGAAAAGGAAATGGTTGTTTAGTCAGGACTTTTGACTAGCCCCTCATGGAGTTTGCATGTTCTCTCCGTGCCTGCGTGGGTTTCCTCCGCGTACCTGTTTCCTCACAGATTCGTGTGATTGTGAGAGTGAATGAATATGATAATGATGACAATCAGTTCAGGGTGTGCCTTGCTTACTGCCCCAAGACCACTAGGCTAGCGCACTCTCGTGAGGATAAGCGGTTTGGAAGAAGACAAAGAACAACAACAAATTTAACCAGATATATGTGACATAGACAGATCTACAAATGAAGAAACCTGTGAAAAGTAGAACAAACAATGGGTGAGCATGATGGGTGGACAGCAACTTAATGAATATGCTGTGCAATGGCAGACGGGGAAGATGAGGATAAAGGAGTTGAGAAAGGAAAAGGAAAAGTAACACAAAGATGACATTTATTATTTTAATGACTCTGCGCATGGAGTGGAAAACAATTATGCATTCAGAATTTTTTCTCAAGTGTAATATATTGAGCTGGGGAGACTAATGAATTCCGACGTCCCATTACACAAGATAACATAAGTCGACCTCTCAAGTGTGTCCCACGGAAATTTGCTTAAAATTTGCATACAGATTCAGGTTTACAAACATTTCTGTTGCTTCTTTCTGTCATTTCCTTCTTCTAGTCACTTTTCATTTTCTATTTTTAGATGAAAAAGTGCCCACTATGCGTTGTGTCTGACCCACTTCTGAGAGAAGTCAAACATGCAGTTCGTCTTCCAGATAATTTGCAAATGAGTTGCTTAGAGGTTACAACCTAATTATTCTGCTTGCACAATTTCATTGAAAACATGCTCCTCCGAGGTTTGCTACTGTTGTCAAATCTTAATTGGTTTAAAGTCTTGAATTGGACATGTGCTCGTCAATAATTCCATCCATCCATCTATTTTCTGAAACCGTTTCTTCTGACGAGGTTCGCAGGCGTGCTGGAGCCTACCCCAGCCGACTACGGGCGGTAGGAGATAGACACCCTGAACTGGTTGCCAGCCAATCGCAGAGCACACAGAGAGCAACAACCATTCGCACTCACAATCACACAAACGGACAATTTGGAGTGGCCCAACCAGCCTACCATGCATGTCTTTGGACTGCCACGCAAGCACGGGGAGAACATGCAAATTCCACACAGGAAGGGTGGAGCCAAAACTGAACCCCACATCTCTGAACTGTGAAGTGGCATGCTAACCAGAGCTCCACCGTGCCACTGTAACTAAATAAATTGTGACAATTTCTACACTATCAGCCACATGTTAAACTTCACAAAGCTGTTTTGCCAAGACTTTTGTAGGACTCTAATGCCTATGACATGTACAAAATTGTCATACAGTACTTATGTAGTTGGGCATCTTGAAAATCAAATTCCCTCATTATCATTACATAAACCTGTAGAAAGAAAACATTAAATAATTGTCCTTGCTCGCACAAAGCTTGCATAAAGACTTTCTCCTCCTTGTCTCCTCCTTTTTTCTACCCATCCTCCATTAATCCCTCACCACTCCATTCCCTCTCTTTCTCTTTCAACATCCAACCCGCATTATTGTATTATCCATTTAAGGAGGAGCATTATGGCGCTTGCCCAGCTTTGCCCTAGTGTGAAGTGAAGATGTTAATTAAATCATTCATTTGCTTCAGATTAATTAGTGTTATGCCACTTTTAAGATAAACCATTGCTAATCAGATTAGGGTGTGCTAAGGCCAAGGCTGAGGCAGATGGATTCAAAAAGAGCTCACTTTGAAGTCTTGCACTGTTTGCGAGGAACAGACGGGGAAGGAAGGATGACTTTCTTCTATGCTCAGGGCCACTTTTTCGTTCCTTTTTCAATGCGTTTTTTAAAACACCACAAAATGTTCAATTTAATAGTGTTTGTATCCAATATAACCAGCTCACTCACACACGTACGCACACACACACACGCACACACGCACGCACACATACACACAAAGGAGTTAATGGAATAAATTTTTACACAATAAATGATCAATTTACTTTCTCGTTAAAAGCAATTAATTTACTTTCATCATCACAACTGCTTTAGGCGTGATTAACATTAAATTTATATAAATAAGCATTAAATATATTTATTCACACTATCTCGGATAATTCAGAAATGTTCTTACCACTGAATGTTTTAAACTAATCATTCAACAACACTAAATTAATTTAAAATAAACCCTACAACAACCAGTACTTTACTGATGAAACAAGGATTGGAAACGTCTTGTGATGAGACGTTGCCTAATAGTAACTGAATGACTGATGGATGTAACAAACCAATGCAATTGAGAGTCCAATTATCTGTTTCAATTAATGATCAATCACAAATAATTTTCTGTCATCACTTATCAATGAAGTTATGTTTTTTTTTTTGTCAAATTGAAAAATGTTCTTTCATTGAACAAATCTATTTGCAATGTTCTATGTGACCAAACTGGAAGTACGTCATTGTTTTAGATGCCAGGGATTAACAAATCCATTTTACTCGTCAATAACTGTAATCTAGTTGTCCTGCTCATCAAAAACCAGATATACATAAAAAATATATATTATTAGCCTTATGATGATTATTTTCATTATTTATTTTGTGTGCCTTCAAGCAACACCCTCCTGCCCTCTATCGACAAGCAAATTCCTTGGATAATTGACTTTTACTAACTCTAAGTTACCAAAGTAAAACTTCAAAGTGACTAAAAGTGAATTTGAAACAGACAGAACAGTCTTGTATGAAAGCAGGCACAAGAAACATCTGACAACATCTGTTTGCTGAGTTAGACTATTAGGCAAGATACTTTACTAATGACCAACGATCTGAAGGAGTATTTTCTATTGAATCAGATGAATGTAACGATTTTTTTAAAGCATGATTTACAGCACACGACGAAATAGAAATGTATCTCTTAATAACTGTTATTTGTAATGTTTGTCTTTCACTCTGTTTTGCTATCCAGCCCACCTGTATAAGTGCAGGGCACTGCGAGACAGCTGTGGCATGTGTCTGAAGGCAGACCCCCGGTTCGAGTGTGGCTGGTGTGTCCAGGAAAAGAAGTGCTCTCTACGGCAGGAATGTACTATTGGCTTCAATTCCCACCTCCCCCTGCAGTTGGTTGATGGAGGAGGCTGGATGCACGCTGCATCTGGAAACAGCCGGTGCACCCACCCCAAGATCACGAAGGTAAAATATAAATATGCAAAGGATATGACTACAAATTCAAAACCTTGAAAAAAAGTCACGCACTTTTTTTGCATTTCTTACTTACTAAATCCTCTTGAGACCTATACAGACTACAGCATTTTGAATTGCCTAAACTTGTGTGGCCCTTCATTCAGTATATACATAATAGGAATAAAAAAAACTAATTGAAAGACATAAAAGCCAGGCTCATTCAGTGCCACATCTTAATCCCATCTCCATCGTTTGAAGGGTGTATGGTTACCTGCAGAGATCCAAGGCTGGGCAACATTGATAGGCCATTGCATCATCTCTCTTTGGTGAAGCCCTTAGGTTACAAAAACTCCTCTTGGTGTCCTTCACAGAAGAATGAAAACTGTTCTGTTTTAACTTGTTGCTATTCAAACAAGTGCATGTTAGCTCCTTGGCTTTGCCCTTGGAACAGAAGCTGTATCATTACTCAGTGTTACGTCAAAATGGCACTGCCAAGGGAAAGACCGGTTGATGTTTCTTTGATTGTGATTTTTGTTAACAATATTCTTCCTTTTTGGAATGGTATGGAATTTTTTGTCTATTTACTTGGCATTCCAGTCACAGTACAGCAATAAGGAGGAGCTAAAAACACCCCTGTCTGTTGATTGGTTGAATCATCTGTGTTTGAATAGAATTGAAGAACAGAATCAGAAGAAAAGTACAATGGGTTGCGACAGAGAGGATAGAGAGGTATCTGTCCTAGATGTAAAGAAAAAGCACACGGCAATGATCTATCGTAGTGTCCACTTGCTAAAATTACAATTGAATTATACTGTGCATTGTACCCAATATAGAATGTACTGATAAGATCTAAATCCCTTTTAACAAGCTCAGGGCACCCAAGGGATGGAAATGACAATAGGCTTATTTTTTTTAGAATTTATTTTAGGTAGGTACACTGGTGGCGTAGGTATAGGTAAGGTACAGTGTATGGGTACAGAAGTGTAGGTGTCCTACCCGGCTTTGTTTTGGGGCTTGCTGTCTTGCCATTCCTCCACCGCCTTCACCTCTTTTTTGCACCGTCAGGATGCTTTTATGTTCTGGTTATTGAGCATAGACTGCATCCTCAGCATACAAGCTGCATATGATGACGGCTTTGGCTGAAGAGTACGCGTGATTCCATGAAGCAAGAGTAATGTGTTTTTATTTGCTCGTAATAGTGCAAGTAGAGTGAAACTAGGGGCGATAAATGCCTTGAAGAGTTATGACAGCAAAAAGTAACAGACCTTTTGCTAAGGGAGTAGTAAATATTTTCTTGATGTATTGTTTCTTATGAAAACCTTTGTTCAAGAAGTAGTGCTGTAAAATACTGTCAATGTTTTATATTATCTCATGTGATTTTTATGTCTACAATGAATGACAGACAGTCATCTAATGATGACAGGTATATGTTCTGATTGTTTACATATAATGTAAGACTCAAATATGCAAATCAAGCAATGAGTCGTGTGCTTGTCCTATACATGTTCTTTTTCATGGTGGTCAATTCCTCTGGAAATGTCACTTTGACCTCGGCTGTAAGCTTTTATCACCGATCTATAGTGCATATAGTAATAATGTGATTATTCCGTTTATTTCTTAAAACTGGTAGCATTTTAAAAGGATACATTATAAACGTGATGTTGTTTGAGACAGAGCAGATTCATATTTAATTTCACTTCCGCTACGTCTTCTGCCATTTGTCTGTGCCAAAATTAGCATCGCCAGTTTGCAGTCTGTTCTGCCAAGCAAGAGTGGCATACAAGACAATGTACAGATAACACATAATTACCTTTTGATGCTTGTTAAGGATGAGGCATGTGTAAACATGTTCCTGGTTTAGAGTGTGTATGTGTTGGCGATAACCACCATGCATCCGTCACTCTATTTGTTTTGTCACGCCACACCTGTCCCCGTTACGCATCATAATCTGGCGTGATAAATCACATTATGGTTTCAGGAAGCATCTCCGAGTGTTATCCCACTACAGCCCGACCATGTAGACTGAGGCTTCCTAATAACTTTCACTGAAGCCCTGAGATGTCACTTTGGTTTTGTTTTGCGTTGTATGCCATAGACTTGTTTTGTCTCTCTCTATTATAAATTGAGAGTTTTATTAATAGCATCTTCTTTTTTTTTGCAAGATTTAGTTCTAGTTTTCAATTAACATATATGAATAATACACACAAATAAACAGTATAAAACAACAACACATCGAAACTGACTTAGATAATCAATACAGAGACCTAAAAAAAATCAAAACATAAACAAGGTGCACCTAATGGCGATTGTAAAGATAATCAAAGGACAGGTGACAATTCCATTTCACAGTTCCAGACCAGGTTAATTGTCCATATAGTATGTTATTAGAGAGTCCCAGGTTTCATGGAATTTGTTGATGGATCTAATAATGGTGCATCTGATCTTTTTCAATTTGCGATTGTACATAACATCCCTAATCCAGTAATGATGAGAAGGTGGGGTGGCAGCCTTCCAGATGAGCAAAATTAAACGTCTGGCTAATAAAGAGCAAAAGGCAACAACCTTCTGCAAATGAGCAGGGGGAGCTGATTCCCTAGTGTCAGAAAATCACCCAAATACAGCAACTAATGGAGATGGTGAAATGTGACAAGCATAGACATTGGAAATCACTTTGGAAAAGAAGGACCAAAAAGGAACCAGATCGCATTCTCATTGTTCACGAATATGCACGATGGAATAGGCACGGCAGATATAATAAATTATATCCAGCCTTTTGTCTTTTTATTTAACAAATAGCATCTTCTATCAGGTATTTCCAATCATTTATGGTGTGTGTGCTTGGGATCGATGGGTCAGAGTGTGCTTAATATGTGTGGCCGTGGGTGAATTACTTGAAAGGTTATCTTACAGGCATAATTGGAGACTAAATTGGAGTATTTTAACTCTGAATTAAGAGATGAGAATGAAATACAATGAGTTAATCTCTCTCTCTCTCTCTCTCTCTCTCTCTCTCTCTCTCTCTCTCTCTCTCTCGCTCTCTCTCTCTCTCTCTCTCTCTCTCTCGCTCTCTCTCTTTCTGCAGTTGTTTCCTGACACAGGACCCCGCCAAGGGGGAACCAGGGTGACCATCCTCGGAGAAAACCTGGGTCTACACTTCAGAGACATACAGATGGGTGTCAGGTTAGGCAAGGTGCCTTGTGTCCCCATCGAGACAGAATACCTGAGTGCCGAGAGGTAAATTGGAGGATAGATCCCGACAATGTATGTATTCAGGTACAATCTTGAAGGTGTATTTGGCGAGGCTTCATTTTGAATTTGTCATAAGTCATTGCATTTTCCTAATGGATTCATCTGTATAGATAGACCTGCAGGGCTGGAGCGCTATCCTAAACTACTATACGTAGATCTGGTCTCCAAGCAATCAGAGGATACAAATACACAAACAACCGTTCATACTCACATTTGCTCCTATTAGCAATTAGGGGTTTTCAGCATGTTTTGCGAATGTGTTCCAAACAACCATGAGCCGGATGCAGACTCCACATTGGAAGGCCTTGAACCCAGACACCACAAGGCAGATGTGCTAAACATTTCTGTATCTAACTGTGCTTCCCTGATCCTTGATTTAGAATGATCTATGTTTTTAAAAGCTGCATAATGTAAAATTGGACAATATAAATCCCGCAATTCCCCCTTCAATTCATAACAATTTATTAGTTGACCAGACCGGGATATATGCTATGTGATACATCCGATTTTTCTGTGTGACGATAATAGGAGTCCATCTGTTGTTTCCCTCCATTACTCCCTACATATGTGCTTCCCCTTACTTTGCCATCCTTTTATCCTGACATTTACTCCTCTGCAGGGTCCTGCACGGTTGAGGAATTGAGTTCAGGCAAATCAAACCATCTCTCGCTGGTACAGTTAGTCGAGAAAGGAAGCATGTGGAGATAGCAGAGCGCGTTTCAATTCGAATAGAACACACACTTGAGTTAATCTCCATATCTTGACATTCTGCCACCTCTTCGCATACACAGTATGTTTTTGTCTTATTGTCCCTTCAGTCACACAGTTTGATTTTCTTTGTGCACACATGCTCAAACATTGCAGAAGTAATTTACTATAGCAAGTGTTTTAGTACAGTGATATAATGCGATCAGCTCTTTATCGTGTATACAAATGTGTAAATCTTGATTCTTAATTTCACTGTGAGCTCTTTCTCCCTCTTGCTGTCATCCCTCCACCAACAGAATCGTGTGTCTGCTGAATGATGCAACAGGATACAGAGTACAAGAGGCTCAGGTGGAAGTGTGTGTGAGAAACTGTGTAAATGACTACAGGGCCCTTTCCCCGAGGCCATTCACGTTTGTGGTAAGGACCGCACAATAGACATTGAGACGGCTTTACCATGAACACCTTTATTAATTGTCATTAAACCTTAACCCTTTAAACCTTCATTAATCTTCTTATGTTTCAGCCTGTTCCTCTTTTTGAAGAAGCTCTCCAAACTCATTTGTTTTGTCTCTCTTTTTGTAGGTGTATATGTGTACTTTTTCCACATTGAGCATTTCAATAGAAGCACAAGTGGCAGTAGCTTTTTAGGTTGTTTTTCTTTTTTGGTTACTCTTTACATCTATGCACCAAATAACCTACAGTGTCATACCAGTCCACAGTCTGATGGTGGGGCACACCTGATCAATGCAGAGGAGGGATGATGTGTTGATTTTTTTATTGTTTTATTTTCTTGTTAAAATAAATTTTTTAGATCTAAAAAAAAAAAAATCTGTGTTTGTTTGTTACGTGTCTCTTCTCCAGACACCATTCTTTACCGGCATCCAGCCTTCTCAGGGCCCGATATCTGGGGGCACCCGTGTTACCATAGAGGGGAGCTACCTCAATGCAGGCAGCTCTGTCTCTGTCAGCATTGGACCACAACCCTGCCACTTTAAAAAGTAAGATTATATCTGTCACTCACAACGATACAGACATTTCTGCTTTCTTGCAACAAATGTTTCCCTGTTTGATGTTCAATAAAAGTCCTTTTGACATTTGTTGACCCAAGAAAAGCTCACTGGAGATGATACATTTGGAAAGCCTGGGAAGAGAGCAGAAAGAATGTAACAGGCAACACATCTGTTTAAGTAGTTGTTCATGTGTGAAAAACAGCAGTATCAGCACCATGAAGGATGAGCCATGCCTGTGTACCTTTGCTGTCAGTTCTTTCAGGTGTATGTCATATGTGCATGCACAAGTATTCTTCACAGGCACACAGCAGCACTTGCCCTGAACTCACGTAGGTTTTTTCTTAATCTCAGGCAAGAAGAACATTCCTGGCTATCACAACAGTGGCATGTATGTCAAACGTGGGGATTAGCCCCTGGCTGCTAATCTGTGTTGAAGCAACTACTGTGTGTTAGCTTTGATGTTACTGCAGTCATTTCTGTCGCAGCCCCCTCACGGTAAATCCAGTTGATTCCACTTCACTGCAACTCCGTCTTTATCTGTCAGACCTGAACTGTGCCACTGAGTTTGTAGCATCTTGTCAAGGTTGCTGATGTACGCTTTTAAAAGGGGTTGCTATGGTGACAAGACGACAAGGACATTATATATTATTTTGCCACAAAGGTAAATGGGGAGCGGGAGGGTCTTAGAGTTAGAAAAACAGGAATACATATTCCACAACTTGCCTCACCAAGGTATGTACACCAGCCTCATTTCAATGACGGTGACTGAGAGTCAACTCACTGAAATTGAAAACATACATAGACAGATGCATGTCCATACCGCATTACTGTTGTGTAGTCATGTCCTAGAAAAGCAGCCTAGACGTAGCTGTACCAAATATATATTTGATTATGTTAGCTTGACAGAACTCAGCACTCATGTTAACAACATAAATAGTTATTAACCATCCACAGTCCACACACGGTATTCACACTCGCACACACTTAACACTTTAGCCGTCTGCATCATTCAGGTATAGCTGCAGCAATTCAATATGGACCCATAGTAGAACGGATATACTCTGTTCTGCGCTCATTAGTACATTTTAGCTTATTATGTTCACATATTTCCAATACTTTTTGAAGGCATTGACATTGAATATTTTTACCTCAATTTAACATGCTCTTCACTTACTGATGACAAAACTGAATGCAGTTTGACCCACATAGAACCCCCTGGGAAGGAACTAAGAGTTTGGCGTTGCTTATGACCTCCAAGCTAAAAATGACTTTTACTTTTAAGTATTACAATTAATGATTATACTTTAAGGACAGTCATGTAAATTGTTCGGTATTTGATTAAGTCCTAGAATGTAAATTGTACTTTTTTGGTGTGAATTGTCCATCAACTTTTGTACATAACAGTCCAAACAGAAAATGTTGTTTGTCCATCCAGGAGGAACGCCCATGAGATAGTATGCATAACACCAGCTGGCCTGGCTTCAGGAAGTACACCTGTCTTGGTAGACATAGATGACGCTGAGCTCAGAAATCCAGAGGTCAAGTTTAATTATACCGAAGACCCCACTGTGCTGAGGATTGAACCGGACTGGAGCATTGCCAGGTAAACTTTTGTTTCATGAAATCAATTGACTACATTTTATTCAGCTACAGTTTGCTACAGCTATCACACAAAGCAACAAGGCAAGCAAAGACTGCCGGGAAAAAGCATTACGCACTAGATTGTTTGTCATTTCATCCAATTGTTGCAATAGCTCGACAACACAATTATAAAGAAAAACATGTAGTTAGGCTTTGACAGTTTTTACCCTTTCCCACCAAGATGGCAGTGATACAGTGATAGTGTGAGCACTTGAACAAATTGAATGGTTAAGTTGCTTAGAGACAGAGAGCTATTCAAACTTGTATTCACACCTAGAAGCAGTAAATGGTCTCAAATTAGCTTAACGAACAGCAAATCGTATCTCTTAATTCAATCATTGCCATTAATATTGACTACAGGTTAAATTATCACTTTGGTAGAGTGTTAAAATTAGATTTTTTTTAGTTTTGTATTGACTAAGTAGCTACATAAATTTTCAAAGTCAGGGAATCTTTCTGCCTGTTATATCTGGACAGGGCCAGATGTAAATTCCAAATCAGAGCTGACACTGGCTTCAGACAGAGATAAATTGCTGGTGCCTTCAGAGATTTTTCATCAGGGTGAAGTCAGTTTTTACTCTGAAAGAGATCAATGTTAGAGAGTGGGGTTGTCATAGTCAATTGGCCATTCATGCTTTGACTCTGAGTGTTAATTAATAAAGAGTCGACTAACGACAATCAAGTTTCTACGTTTACCTCAGCAAAGTCTTATTGCACAACTTTATATAATGGACTGCTGCAGTGCATGTCCACTAGTAATTAAATCAAGATATACTCAATACGCCACATTGAACATGAGTAAAACATTACCTGAAGAGCACAGTAAAAAACCTAGCCCTAGTTTGAAACCCTAACCCTAATTTGAAACCCTAGTTTGAAACCCTAACCCTGGTTTTAAACCCGTTTGAAACCCTAACTCTAGTTTTGAACCCTAGTTTGAATCCCTAACCCTAGTTTGAAACCCTAACTCTAGTTTTAAACCCTAGTTTGAAACCCTAACCCAAGTTTGAAACCCTAGTTTAAACCCTAACGCTAGTTTGAAACCCGAGTTTGAGACCCTAACCCTAGGTTGAAACCCTAACCCTAGTTTGAATCCCTAGTTCAAAACCTTAGATTGAAACCCTAACCCGAGTTTGAAACCCTCACCCCAGTTTGAAACCCTAACCCTAGTTTGAAACCTTAGTTTGAAACCCTTACCCTAATTTGAAATCCTCACCCTAGTTTGAAACCCTAGTTTGAAAGTCTAACCCTAGTTGTAAACCCGAGTTTGAAACCCTGACTCAAGTTTTAACCCTGAGATGCATACGTGGGTAAAACAAAACGAAGTGCGTAGGGTACAGTCACTTGAGCATCTAAGGGTTAAGACAAGGGCTGGGTTAACATGCACATCATATTATATAGATTATTATTATATAAGAATAAGAAAATTTGTGTCATTATATAAGTATTATTAAATGAAGAGAATAAAGGTGTAATCTTATTGAGGCTCTCTTTCTCTATGAGCCGGCACATTTATTGGGTAATATCATTAAACGTAGTATTTATTAAGCTTCTTGTTGCTTCGCCATATTAATTGTGTAATATGAACTTCTTGTTGCTTCGTATTTGAAAATATCCAACGGGAGAGTGTAATTTAGCTTGTTTTTATTTTTGGAAGAGATACAAATATTGATAAAATTATATTAAACTACTCATGGAGAAAATCAGGAAAAACATTAAAACAAAATGTTTAATTGTCTGTGAAACTGAAGACAGCGCAAGAAAAAAAAACACCTACATTAACCTGAAGGTAGAAAATTACAGAACACTTTCATTTATCTGGCATGTTACTGACAATGTCACCGTCACACCTCAGCTCAAACAGAAAGTATGACGAGATGATTAGACGTGAAATCTCATTTGATCATCTCGGCCTCATTGTCTGCCTTTGCGTGCCATCAGAGAATTGGCACTTTAACTCAAGCGGTGGTAAGTGAGGGAAGGCATTTAAAGGGAGTATTAGGGCATCATCAATGTACAAGTCCGATGACGATCAATTTGGATGAAGGCAAAGCACTTAAAATGAGTCAATGACAAGTGCTCATCTGGGATCCAAAAAAGAGACCAAGCTAATGGTGGAGGTTAGAAAAGTCTTCTCAAAAATGTAGTTGGGGGAGCGGTTACATATAGTCTCATATCAGAGAAACTCATGGAATGTGTTGGTGCTATCAGGAAGTGTCCATTTACTTTCTACACTTGAACTAAATGCAACGTCAGTAGCTTCTATTTGATCGAGTCATCCGTAGTGGCATTGCCAATGGAGCAGCTGAATGCATTATCAATTATAATTGAGTGTAGAGACATAAGTGATGGATGCAAGTGAGTGTATAGTTTGTAAAGCAGATGAATTACAGCCAAGGCAACCGCCGGTGGAGGACTGGATCATTTAGCAAACTCAATCAATAATGGGACATGCTCCATGATTTTTACTCCAAAACAATCTTAGTGGAAACAGTTTAAAATGTATGGAAATACATCACACCTAGTATGCAACAATATAGACAACAATATTCTCAATTATGATTTATTCTTCACATATATACACATAGCTACAGTATACGCACACATAAACGTAATGAGGAGGAGTAGAGGAAGGAAATTACAGCAGTGTGAGATCTCATAGTGCTAAACTGAAAACGTGGAATCTGTTATATGTAACTAAAAAGGGGGAAGAACTCGAAAGCCTAATTTCTTTTCAGCGTAATAATCCGTTGTATTTGAGGTTGTTCTTGCTGCTGAAGTATAATTGACGTTTTTCTTCTCTGCAGTGGTGGAACTCTTCTGACAGTGAGTGGGACCAACCTTGCGACAATCCAGGAACCAAAGATAAGGGCCAAGTATGGGCAGGCAGAGTCTTTTCATGTAAGTATTATTTGGACACACACAAACTCACTCTTTAGAGTTGACCATTTTAATATTTTTCTTTTTAATATAGATATTTATTTAAAAGATTAGCAGCAATGGGATGGTTACTGTTTTGCTGCATAACAAGGGAAGCTACTTTGAATATACTGTAAATGTTGAATATGAACAAGTCTATGTGGCTGCAATTATTGACTTTATCCTACATTCTAACAAAAGTTTGAATCCTGAATTACAATTGAAACGTACACAATCCGTAAGATTCCCATAGCACAAACATCATTCTCCAACGTCTTCTGCTTAAAGTGACAGAAAGTGTGTTGATTGCTTGTCCACTTCTGTCTAAACCTCTGACCAAATTTCAAAGGTCAGTGAGCCACGCGACTGTCACAGAGAAATGGACAGAACAGCAATGTTATCATGGTTCGACTCACTTAACCTTTCGTATCCTCATGCTCTCATTTACAGAACTGCACAGTATACAACAACTCAATCATGGTCTGCCTCGCTCCATCTGTGGCAGACACTGAGCTGGGCTTTTCCGAAACCGGCACCGGTCCCGATGAGATTGGATTTTACATGGACAATGTGAACTCCTTGGTAGTGGTCAATGAGACTTTCAGCTATTATCCGGACCCCGTGTTTGAACCCCTCAGTTCATCTGGCATAATGGAGCTTAAACCGACATCGCCGCTGATACTTAAGGTCAGGAATATACAGTGCTTATGTTTGCCCGTTTTGCTTATCGTTTTTTTTTTTTCAGTCACATGCACTCAGCCGTTGTAATTAATTTGACTTTAATTTGGTTGTCTTTGTTTTTGATGCACATATTTAAATGTGCATGTCATTTTGCATTGCAGAGTAGTAGATAGATCTAGGTTGTTTTTTTATGATGCATGTGCGTGCATAAGTGTGTGCATGTGAGTGTTTTCCTGGATGTTTACAAAGTTGTGAAGTGGGTTATGGTCTCCTGCAGGGACAATGGAATTACAAACGGGGGGTAGTATCTTTGTGTCGCACTGCCAACGCAACAAGAGACATAGAAGCCATCACCTCTCACTCACTTCTCTTAACTCCCACATATTTCTTTTATAGACTCTCTTCACTTACTTTCCTGAAGTTGCCAAGTTTCATGTTGTTTTGCAATCATCTTCCTCCAGTTTGTCTGTTTCACATAGCTCACTTCCCTCCTTCCATCAGAGTGCAAATTTTAAACAAGAAATAAGTGAGACTTCTCAGCCCACTGGTGTTGTGTTCATAGAAGTGGTGTGAAACTAAAGCCCTAATGTTTCATTTGTATGTGCTGTGATGGGAACACGAAAATAGTGGATAGTCCTTGTTAGGTTCATTGAAGACCTCAAATCGTGCTCACTGTTTGTGCGTTTCAATTGGTTTATATGTTGCCTGTGATTAGTCAAATGGTCTGACTGATGTTCATGACTGCAATTGGCTGTTTTTTATCCTCAATGTAGTTGTCCTTGCCTTCGTTTAGGGTCGCAACCTGATCCCAGCAGCCCCGGGTAACAGTCGTCTGAACTATACGGTGCTCATCGGAGAAACCCCCTGCGTTCTCACCTTGTCTGAGAGCCAATTACTGTGCGAGTGGCCCAACCTCACTGGACAACATAAAGTCACGGTCAGTGCAACTTTCGAGAATACCATATGTATTTTTGTGTGGCCAAAGAAAAAATATAGAATGTTGAAAAACAGGGTTTTCGTGTCTTCCGTTCACTTTCCTGGAACCTTTGGGTTTGATTTTAAAACAATTACAGTACTGTAATTTTCTTTTATTTTGTATGGTGAAATATTAATGATCTTGAGTCAATATAATCACAAAATGATTTAGCATTAAATCTGGATCTGTTTAGCGGAACAAAGAGCGGATATACTCGAAGGAACTCATGGCTGGTTCTGTTTTTTGAATGTCGCAGTTTGCAGGATTCCTTTATTTATTTATTTATTTATTTATTTATTTATTTTTACTTGTAAATATCGACTATTCTAATGATTTACGTCAGATGGGGCTCGTATCAGAGGCAACAAGTTCACTACATTTTGTGCAAAATCTCTACATTGCACCATGCTTTAGTGTCATTACTTCATCGCTGTTCTTCTCTGTGACACCTGCTTGAGGTAAGGTATGTTAAAAGTGACCTCATTCATGTTTATGCGTTTGGAAATATTCCCATCTGACAATCTCAGCAAATAATTTGACTCTAACCTTCCTTGCTGTTGAATTATGGGACTAAACCCTTGTGGCTTTCCTATGACAGATCCAGGTTACGCTTCATTGAGCTTGCACACCAAGGTGGCTGTTAATGCTTAATTAATATGTTTAACTTCACAGGTTCTCTCCTCGCCTGTTGATGAGCATCACATCGGCCTTGTGGAAGTCTTGTGTTTTCACAGACAAAATAACTTTTCACTTGGTCTTGAAAGGAGAAAAGTGCCACGGTGCCGCTGTACACATTTAATGTTGAGTTTAATCTGTTAGGGCTGAAGTATATGATGTCTCATTGAATGAACCTTTCTTCACGCAGGTGAAGAATTTTTTTTTTTTTTCTTTTCAGTGAAGCGTACTCACATCATCAACAGTGCACGCATCAGCAATTCTTTGCTGCAGGTGCTGCTTGTTGTTGTCCCTCGCTGCGCTCTGCTATTACAACATTTGTATTAGTTTTAGTCCGTGTTAAATAGTATGGTAGATGGAATAAAATGGGCATAACCCTGAAGAAGTTTTTTTTTAATTTCTATTCAAATTGCTCCGACACATTCTGTAGCTTTGCTTTGTACCCAGACTGCCGTTTTATCACTTTGATAGATTCCAGCAAACTGGCCCTTTAAGATCCTTGCCCCACACAGTACTTTGAAACCCTACTTTGAAACCTTAACCCTAATATGAAACCCTACTTTGAAACCCTATCCTGAGTTCGAAACCCTATCCCGAGTTTAAAACTCTTTTGTGAAACCATAACCGTAGTTTGAAACATGCAGTAAATGTATAACCCTACCAATACTTTTAAACCCCAGTTTGAATCGTTGAACCTAGTTTGAAACCCTAACCCCGAATGCAATTTGAAACCTTACTGTGAAACCCTAACTTCAGTTTGAAACCCTACTTTTTATTTTAAACCCAAATTCCAAATCCTAACCCTAGTTTGAAGCCCTAATTTGAAACCCTATACCTAATTTCAAATCCTAACCCTGGTTTGAAACAGTGACTAAGCCAGTCAAGGGTGTGGAGAAATTCTGCTGCAGTGGTACAAGACAGATTGTCCACATGAATAAGGTTGTTTTATAAACGGTTGACAGAAGACAACTTAGCAACATCTTTTGTATATTGTCATTTTGTTCTCTTAGCATCCCTTAAGGTTGGCCTTGCTTGTAGAGTTTGTTTTTTAAAAAGTTGGAAAAAGGGACTCAGAAATGTACAAAAACAATTTCACTAGATGCTATAGTCTATCCTACTGGAAAGGTAACCTGGTGCTGTGGGTCATTTCAGTGATAATGAATGACATACTGCGTAGAATAATTAATACAAGCACTGGTAAGTACCCACGACTGGGTGATGGAATTGACTATCAGGTTGCTGTCACTATTGATTGATATGTAGTTCGGCCAATGGCTTGAGCAGTGAGTGAGATGCCAATCAATGATGGTATATAGACTCTTCCATACTATAGAGTTTTTACATTCAGACACTACAAGTGGCCTGGAAGTCTGAGTCATAGCATAGCGTAGCATAGCATAGTATGAATGACATATTTGTAGAAAATGAATAAATGCTTTGGGGGGGATCCTAACTGACATGATGTGATGGAGGAATTATCAATCAACATGTCATCATGTTCACACATTCATGTTGAATCTGAACAGTTATTTCTGTGTCAAAAACCAATGCACCATTTTTTCCCCAAGCATTCAACGGTGTGAATGATGTCAATGCCACTTTCGTCATGTTAGTATCAGAAAGCCAACATAAACAAGCTTAGTAAGTGCAGCCCACAGCAAGCTTTGAGCGCTACTTGTTTCAAACTGTCACCAGACTGCAGAGGGACATCTCTGATTCGCTCTGACTGCAGCAGACTTTTAAAATCACCACATCTCGCAGTGGAGAAGGTCAACCTCAGGCAGACGACACAGCTCTCGCTCTGAATATATTTGGATGTATGTCTGAATAT
This sequence comes from Syngnathus acus, assembly GCF_901709675.1. NCBI lineage: Eukaryota > Metazoa > Chordata > Actinopteri > Syngnathiformes > Syngnathidae > Syngnathus > Syngnathus acus. The sequence goes on along the minus strand of NC_051088.1, from coordinate 8,625,385 downwards.
TTGTTCCAGTGCACCCACTCAAAATCCTCTTTAAACTTATAGCCAATGTCCTCTCACGATGGCCTTGCTTTATCTTTTTGACATTTGTTCCCTGGCAGCGACAGCCAATATGCCTCCAAATTCAATGACAGCACATCCGTTTAATTCAGCATGATAGCTCTCAATGGCATCAACCAGCCAGCTTCAAGGTGGAACAACTTATTAAAACCCTTACATGGCACACCATTGCATTAAACCAGAAAATGTCATGCTGAATAGTATAAATTATGCAATATGTTGTGGTTTGAGTTGAGTTTGACAGTTTCTGACAGTGCCCAAACCCCGAAAAAAGCTGCTCCTTCACTTATTTGCATATAAGCATCAACGTTTCAGGTGCTTATGTGCACTCATCAGTACTTATGTATATGTATTATAAGTGCATATTTATATCCATGTGTTGCATGTGATACTTCAGAGAGGGACGCAGCTGTTGATGTTCCCCATGTAGAATGACCTACATACAGGGGACCCCAATGGGTGTCCAGAAAATACACAGTTTGTGTGGGTGTTGAGAGGGCCCTACAGTGTGTGTGTGTGGAGGGGGGGGGATGTCAGCCAGCCTTTGCGTGTCCCCTCTGACGCTCAGCTGCGTGTTGGCAGCTGCACGCCTCCCTCGAGTTTTTCGAAGAAACTCGTTTGTTGTTTTGGCCTACAGCTTTTTAGTTCTTCCATCAGTCCTTCAGTCTGTCACAAGGGTAAAAATAGACGCTCACTTTGAAAATGTGTCACCAACTTCTTTGAGATGCCGGCGCTCACACAGTACTTGTATCTTCTGAGCATGGACAGTATTGTCAACCACTTTTAATCGTGAAACGATAAAACGCTACTTTAACGTTTCTTTGTGAGAAGACACTTCACTTGCTTCAACTCCCATTGCATTGTCTTCTCTTTCCACTTCCCTCTAACACCCCTTGTCGCTCCCTTATTTGGCATACGTGTAGAAAAAAGGACAACAAACACTTAATTGCTCACTCAACTGTAGTCTCTGAAAATTGAGCTCAACATTTGATACAGCGACAACATTCTAGATTGCCCATTGTGTGATGTGAAGATTAGTTTTATTGGGTGGTCATCATTTGTTGATATTATTCTATTTTAAATCAGTTGTGCTCATCTAAGATCTCAAATGTGTTCTCTTGGAAACTTTGCATCCCTTAAATGCTTCCAAGAGCTCTAAAAGGATTTCATTGTGTGCACATTTGGAGCTTAATTTTCCCATAGTAATGAATATTGCTCAAGAATGGGCCTTCGTCCTGCAATCAGTCCACTTTTTTTTTTCACCGCAGGACTTGAACCCTGGCCTACATTCTTACAGTGACTACTTCCACTCAACATTTATATTTATATATTTTTATTTATTCATTGTGTAATTCTACATCAAAGTTCACTTCAAAGTGTGTAATCATTATTCATTTGAGTCGGGTAGCAACCCCCCTGGTGCATCGCTTGATGTGATGGATTCCCACGCTGTGTGTCTTTATTTACTGAGATAAACTTCCTATGCAAATGTATTTACTGAGTGCTAAAACAAATACATGTGTTTCACTTTTCTTAATTGCCACGGCTGCTTGGGGAGATTTGTAGAAATGTAGCTAATTACTCTGCTTTATGCAGCATATGGGTGTGCTTTTTTTTTTTTTACAACTCCATACTTAACATCTAAATCATTGCTAATGACAGAGAGGAGTGTCAGGTTGAAATTTAACATTATCCATGGAATACATGGCTGCAATATCTTTTGTACTTTTTGCAGCCATATGTGTAAAACACATCAATAGCATTGTTTATTTATTAATTGTGTTTGCAACATTGATCATTCTTCCAAAGCCGGCTGCTGGAGGACTTAGCTCATCCTTCAACAGCTCAGATGATAGAAAAGGGAGAGATGTTTCTGCAACTAATAAACTACATTATCTGGATCATTATCATTTTGGTTTTTACATATGGTCCAATGTATAAGCAGTGGTATATTCCGTCTTCAATAGCGTAACAGTTCACGATGGGCTTTTCAATCAATATATCTCCAGACAAGAGATCATAAACAAAGCAGCGAAAGTCATCTTCGAGGTCTTCATCTACCACAGCCTGAAGCATCTACCTTGCAGGCAAAACAAAAAAATCAAAACCTTCCTGGGAAAAAAGAGTTCTCAGTAATTAAGGTGATGTAAGGCTCCCCAAGTGCAGCTGTCAACGATGACTATAGAGGAGATCAAAATTTCATGATTCTTGAGATAGAAATGGGTCAAACAACTTCACTTTCATCAGACCACCAAGTTTCGATCTCCTAAGACCAACATTTTTTCTCCTTCAACCATCTGCTGCTGTCAGATGAACTAGTGCCTGGCACTGTTTATTTCAATCTCGATTAATTCGAATCCCAAGAGAAACATAAAATACACCCATGGAAAAGTAAATATTGAGCAATATGCTTTCTCCTAATCATGCTTTGAGCATTACCCTGAAAATTCAGCTCTGAGAAGTTAGCATAACATGGAAATGTGGCTAGACTTCTGCGAACATTTCAATCATTAAAAATGCTTTCTGTGTGTTTTCAGATCCGAGCCGGTGGGTTTGAGTACTCCCCAGGTACTCTTCAAATCTACTCGGATAGTTTGCTGACACTGCCTGCCATCATCGGGATTGGAGGTGGCGGTGGTATGCTGTTATTAGTCATCATCGCTGTGCTCATAGCCTATAAGAGAAAGTCAAGAGACGCTGACCGAACCCTCAAACGTCTTCAGCTACAGATGGACAATTTGGAGTCCAGAGTGGCCCTGGAATGTAAAGAAGGTATAGGCAGCACACAATACAGCTTTGCTTAAAGTGGAATTGTCTTCATTTGCAGTTTCAATCAATTCATTATACCGAGGTTCGCTTTAGATTTCAGGGGGAAAAAAAAATACCCATAGAAAATAATGGAAAAAGAAAATGCTGATAAAAGTAAAGATTATGGAAAACTAAACTCGAACTAAAGTTATTGATTACAAGTAATAAACAGCATGGAGTTGCTGTAGTCTTACAGCTATAACTGTGGGTCTACTTATTGTACATACATATATTCTTTATTTCCAGTCATTCCTCTCTGAAAAATCTCGTTTAACCTTCTTCTTGAATAAGTGTTCCAAAAAAGACAAAACATTTGCGGCAATGGGAAAACAAATGTCGGTGCACTTATTCCCACATCCTAAAGAACCCATGCTGCCTTCTGCTCTCCCAGCTGTCCTTTAGAAATGTAAGAGTATGTGTGGGCGAAGCATATAAAGAGGTGACATGGGTTCTGAGGGGGCGGGGCAAACAGGGTGTGTAGTTCAATCATCAGCCAGCCATTATTAGAGGCAGACATCACAACATTGACCATGTACAAGTAGCATATGAATAGACATGAATAAATAGTTACACATACGAAATGACAAAGGCAGACCATAAATTACCATATTCAAGCAAAGGTAATGCAGATGGCTGTTTAAATTCGTTCATCATCCAGCAGATGTAACAAACTACTGTCAATGCATAACACATGAAATGACGACAAAACCACTTCAGAGACAAAATACTTATGCATTACACTTGTTCATTAATCATTGATTGAATTTACCATTTATGACATTTAAAATGCATACAACCCACTGCAACAATTTACTGACAATGTTTTCCTTTTTTTTCTTTTTTACCCTGAAGCTTTTGCCGAACTCCAGACAGATATTCATGAGCTAACCCAAGAACTGGATGGAGCCGGAATTCCCTTCTTGGACTATCGGACGTACGCCATGAGGGTGTTGTTCCCGGGTATTGAGGACCACCCTGTGCTTAAGGAGATGGAGGTACGGGTCAGTACACCACCATCTGATCTTCAAATAAAACCATACTAACATGGGGTGGAAACAAATTATTGGCTGCTGCACAGATTAACTAACTAACTGATTAGCATCATTTAGCAATATGCTCGCTGCATGCATAATAAAATACACTTTTTTCGAAAGATGATGTGCATAGTAGCAATTATCCAATAAGTATATAGCAGAGAAGGGCAAATCGGAGCTTTGATGCAAGATGAAAAGTCACAATTTGTTCATCTTAATCACATATCGTCTACTTCATCTTAATGTATTCAGTTTCCTCTGTGAATGCAAATATGTAATCTCATCATTAGTAGGATCTCATGGGACAGACGCACACCATATACTGCCGCCAGCAAGGGTTGCCAGCATCTGACAGAAAAGAAAAATCAATAAAAGTATTGGGGGAAAAAAATAGAGTATACACTTTAAAATTCGAGGTGTAATGTGCATGATAAATCACACTGTCATTATTAATCAAGTCATTATGTACACTCTAACTAGCTCACTGAACATAGAACGGTGCATGCTGTCCCATCCACGTATTACTTCATTTACGGAATGCTTTGTGGATAGACCCAAGAGTTTGTAATCAGTGGCATGATGAAGATATAAAATCTTGTACTGCTTCATCAACACTGCCACATGTTGCAATTTTCCAATCAACTGTGAATGAAACCGCTTTTTTTGTTTGTTGGTTCGGCGGTGATAATAGAGGAAAATGTTTCACTATGCAAGGCAAATCTACAAACATATGTGGAAGCACAGATAATGTACGCAAGTAGGCCTACCATGACCTCGAGCTGAAGCCTGACACGGCTGTTGAAAGACTTAATGACTTGATTTATTAATGTATTTGTGTCAATCATGTAAAGCACTAAAGCTCTTGGCGAAATTAATTTTCTCAAAGCTGCTCTCAGAGTGAAAAGGTTTTAGAACTCTGGTTGCATTCAGTGGGCTTCTTAATTATTCAATGAGACATAAATATGGAGTAAAAAGCATTGTGCCTCATTGGATTGTTTTCACTTTGAAGAGGCCAGGAAAAAAATAATTGCTAACGAAGCAGCTTTATCTTTAGCTGCTTAGCACCAAATACGGTATCTATCCATCATCCAACTATAATAATCACAGATCACTTTGGAAATAGTGGCTCGAGTGGGTGTTTAGCCAATATTGTAATATGCATTTCTAAGAGAAACGGCGCCAGAAACAGACCATTTGGCAACTTGCTTGTCTGTTTAAAAATGTTGTCTGGTTGTAAAATTGAACGGTGGTTCATTGTAATTTATAGTCTTCCACTCCAATGCTGTAGCTGTCCACATATTGTGTATTAATGAGTACATTTGAATTGACAACTGAAAGAAAAGGCCTGCTAAACTAAACTTGTAAGCTTTTATCTCCTAATTATGTGTTGGTACGTCTCAAATAGCATCCTGGTTTTCAAATGGAAAAAAATCCAATAAAAAAAAAATCTAATAAGTAAAAAAATCTGGCAACAGTTACAAAAAAGATAAATGTTTTACATCTGTCTAAATATAATTTCAGTGATAGAGCTGTGGTGAATTTAATACGGTTAGTAATACGGCTACAATTTCAATTCCCAGTCATGCTCAAATCTTAAACATTCCGCTTATCTTTTTGTTTTACTTCCTCCAAAATGTATACGAGACCACCACACTTGTACTAATCTCCGCCCAAATAACAACTGTCGGCACAGATACCAATTTTAAGTAACGTCAAATACGAGCCACGTGCCCGAGGTGACGGCTGCTAGAAGTGAAAGCTACAATTACTGAATTGATAAGAAATACAACAAAACATTTTGCACACGCAGAGCCCGGAATGGTCCGAAGTAAACAACCATCAGCATTTTTGTACACAGCTTGACAGGCGCTAAATCCCTCGATTCAAACGTGAAAGTAGACAAGTAGCTATTAAGTTGAGGTATATAGGAATGCTACATGCTTTCCACTTATGTCTAGACTTGCTTTCCTGTGTATTTCCCAATGGGTTACGTGCGTAATCCAGTGGCCTGTGGAAACCAATGCCACCGGCTTTATTGCTGTGTGACGTACTCCTCCACAAAGACACACCAGCTACCTACATTACACCCATACGCAGATAAACACAAACCTTTTCATGCTCAAGTTAATTTCCTTTTGTTGCTAAAACACACCTCACTTCTCAGTCAATACTTACTATACATACCGTCGAGGGCCAGAAATCTCATTTAGCACTTTGGAGACAGCCCTCGACACTTCATTATCGCACATCGCGGGAGAGAATGCGACGCCAACAGGATGGCGATAAAGGTTGAAAGAGTGAAAAATGCACAATAAGTGAGAAATTGAAACCGATGACCAAAGAGACCAGCAGTGAGAGAGGAGGAGCCGGTGGTTGACAGACAGGCGTCTTTGGGGTGTTTAGTGTGTTGTGCCTGAGTGGTGACAGGTGCAGGCCAGAGGGACGATTGAGCGTGTCACCATCTCTGACACAAACACGTACAATCACGTTACGCCTCAATGCCTTTTCACTCCTTTTTGCTTTCCTTCATAGGAAGCTGGTGGGACTGTTGATGCGTTATCAAAATTCAACAGTTTTTTTCAGTCATGCCATTTCAGAAAAAAAGATTGCTCATTCCTCGCTTATATTTTTCAGCACATTAGAGTTGCCCGGCAGTCTTTTTTCTCTATTTTCTTGACCCTACTGTATTTACCACGGTGATTTACTCTCTCCCATCTCCCGTTTTCTGCATCTTCTGCTTCAACTCCAGCTACAGTATCTGCACATCTTACCCGCCTCAAAATATTCATAAATCTCTTCTTTGGTCTTTGCCTACTACCTGACAGCTCCATTTCCAGCATCCTTCCACCGATAAATCCAGTGTCCTTCCTCTGTAGAAACATGTCCTTCCTCTCTGTCCAAACCATCTCAATCTGACCTCTCTCGCTTTGTCTCCAAACTTTCCAGTCAGTGCTAACCCTCTGATGAGCTCATTCCCGATCCTGTCCATTCTCATCCCAAGAGAATCTCCGCATCCTCACTTCTGCCACCTCCGGCTCTGGCTCCCGTCTTCTGCCCATTGCTACTCTTTCCAGACCATGCGACATGGCTGGTCTCACTGCCATCCTTTAAAACCTTTCCTTTCACTTTAGCTGGTGCTCTTCTGTCACGCTTGACACTTTCCTCCACCCGCTCCCTTCTGCCTATACTCTCGTCTTTGCCTGTCTTCCACACTGTAATTTACTTTGAAACGATGATCCCAATTATATATTTTATATGATAGTGCTCTAGAGCCCAAGAGTGTTCAGGAATAAAAAAATGTCCACAGAAACGGACACAGTCTTTTGCAAGCTTGCATTTTTTTCAAATTTTGAAAAATCATCTTTGAGACTTTCCAAATGGTTGTTTTACATTTGCAAGCCCTTGACATTTATTCTGTCTTGTTTCTATGATGTCATTGTGTACAATCTTACCTTTTAACAGGGAATTTTACAAATAGGTTTTGTTATATCGTTTATTAAAATGCGATATGAGTCTGCTATAAAAACAGTTACTATATTTCTGAGTCCCCTCTATCTTGATTCTCTGTTGCTGTAATCAATACGTTTCCAAAAGTGACTGTCGGCAGGCTTCTGGTTTAATTGATTAGCTGCTTGTTTGTTGCTTTGGCATGCGCCCGGCACCTTGTGAGTGCATTTCTCTGTGTTTTGAATTATCTGTGTGGTCAAAATTGTGCAGGTACAGATATAGCTCGGTTTCTACATGCATACATACTACATATATGATCAGGACACCAGCAGTGTTTCAAAGTCGAAAGTCAGTCTGCTTTATTCCCACTCTATTTAACATCTACAAAATCTCACGGCACACCACCAATAAAAGCTCACAAGATTTCTGAAATCTGTTCCTGTTTAGTTGAACTCAAAGCTTTTCTGTTGGCTGAATGCCAATAGGTGGTTAATTGCATCTTCTGCTATCTAGTAGAAGAGAATGTAATTGTTCTCAATAAATGAACAATGATACATTAGTTGGACCACAGAGTATATTGACACTAATTTTCAGACCAAATGACTGAAATGAGATGTTTGGACATCACTACCCTACAGAAAATTCATTGATGCAGGGGATGTTGAAGTTGGGTTGCTCAAGGCCGCTGAGCAGGTAAATTGGCATTTCTCCAGCAACTAGTCTTGAGTTGAAGCTTACTGTCAGCGTGTGTTCAGGTTTCTCGACACTGGTGACAACCATTCTTTTCTTGACAATTTTCTAACAGGAGCCATCCACCCTGTGATGCCAGAAAGGCAATTATGTCAAATTGTCTGCTAAAATCATTTATCTGGTAGAGAAAAAAAACCAGCAGCACAGCAAGAGATTCACCATCACTGTGTTTGGGGAAAAAAATCAAAAGTGGTTTCTCTCTGTTCATTGCTCATTGCTCTTCTTCTTTTGAATTGTCTTTGCACGCGTTTATGCATAATGTTATTCATTGACTGACACAAGTCAAACATTTAGATTTTATTACTTAATGAGTTAACAGTCAAACATTTAATTTGGTTTGTTTGTTGTTTTCAAAAGTCTTTGAGAAAGGACAGAAATGACAGAAAGGTCTGTGTGGTCTGGTTGCTCATCTCTTCAATGATTCCTGTAATGAATCAGCTTCTCTCTCTTTTTTTTCTTCAGGTCCAGGCAAATGTTGAAAAGGCTCTGACTTTATTTGGCCAGCTGCTCACAAAGAAGCACTTCCTGTTGACATTCATAAGAACGCTGGAAGCACAGAGGTCTGTTTACTTGTTTTACTTGTTATTCATCCAGTATTTTAGTTGAGTGTAATGGTGAGTTAAATAGAAGATTGTTGAGGATGTTGTACTAGCATGACAGCCAAAATCTAAATATTTGTATATTAAATTATCAACACTCACACTGTATTTCCAGGTCGTTTTCGATGCGGGACCGAGGGAATGTGGCGTCCTTGATCATGACTGCCCTGCAGGGCGAAATGGAGTACGCCACAGGAGTCCTGAAGCAGCTTTTGTCTGACCTGATTGACAGAAACCTGGAGAGTAAAAACCATCCCAAGCTGCTTCTCAGGAGGTGAGCAAAAAGACAAACAGAAGCTCCATCAACTGGATAGATCGTGAAGCTGGAAGATTGTGAGAATAAAGGAGAAAATTGAAAATGTCCCTGAGTAAGGTTCAGCCAAGCAAAAAAACGGATTTCCTGATTACAGAAGATCTACATCAGATCTAGATGTAGATGTAGATCTATTTCTACATCTACATCTAGCTATATGAGCTATATCTTGATGTAGATCTATATCTACACCTAGATATACGTAGATCTATCTATAGATATAGATCTAACTATAGCTATGGATCTAGATATACATAGAGTGTTTGTATCTAGATGTATGTAGATCTATATCTACATCTAGACATAGATCTATCTGTAGATGTAGATATAGATAGAGCGTTTGTCATGGCAGTAAACTTCATTTCTTCTTTTCACAGCCCTCCAAAAATAATATAGAAACGTCTTGTGTAATGCAAACATGCTTACTGTTAGTGACAGCTGAGGTATTTATTTTTACTTTGTCTAATATGTTTGTTTTGTTTGCCAGAACGGAGTCTGTTGCCGAAAAAATGCTGACCAACTGGTTTACATTCCTTCTGTATAAATTCCTCAAGGTAAGGCCAACAACTTTTTACTTTTTTTGCAGGATTACAGATTGAAATTGTTGTACTTTCACTTTATTTTCACTCTAATTTCACTCCTATAGCTTAAAGGCCACCATCTGTTGCCGACATATTTTGGTCCTTAAAACATTCTCAAATAATTTCTGTTATGTTGTGCCCAGCGTCAGATGTGGCTCGATGATTCTACAGTGCCAATCAATATGTTCACACTAAGCTTTTCAGTCTCTATTTTAGTAGGAATTTAAGTGTCTTCATGTTTTACTTTAATCCTATCACATTATTATGCATAGATGCCTATTCAGCAAAAACAAGTCTGTGTCTTTTATGTGGGGAAAAACACATCAAATTGCCTCAAGTTGAATGAGATAGATTATTAAAAAATTTTTTTAATGTACGTAAACTGTGAAGTGTGACCAAAATGATATAAATCGGTGATGGTATTGCTGCCGCTGGTTGTTAGCAACATGAGGGAACTTCTTTCATGCTCGCATTTGATAGAGCTGCCACCATCATTATACCACTAAATTGTAAATGTCAGCGTACAACGTAATGAGGGCAGTATGTGCAGCAAAGGCAAATCATGTGGCGAGTCATGGAAGTGTAGGGAGGCAAAAGCTGAAAGGACAACATAACAGTGATATGTGGTTCTTCTTGTTACCAGCTGCAGTCATAATTAGCTCAGATGCTAATGAGGTTCTTTAAGCACATGACAGGAGGTAGTTTGGGAGATGAAAGATTATTGGCCAAAGAGCAAGAAAGGAAGAGACAGACAGGTTTTCATGTCCATCGTAGCTGGAGAACAGAAGGAGGCTTGACAATTAGGATGTCTTTTTGAAACTTGCTTTTGCACTAGGGCACAGTCACAAAGCTATACTCATAAAATTGTTCAAAGGGCCTTAGAAGAATGAAATATTAAGAGTTAGATCAATCAAATTTTGATTGTTTGCCACTAGCTGTAACTTAATTTCTATAGAGGTTTTCTTCTTCTTTATCAATGTACCAGCACTTGGAACTTTCTTTGACCCCATGATGGCATACGTAACGGTTGCACTCATTAAACAAGCATGCAACACTTCCATAACACTTCCCATGAATGCGGAAGAGACGCTGACTTCACAAAACACTCAATAAACCTGTGTATGTGTATGGAACAATTTGTGTGGTGCTAATCTCCAGGTGGCCAAATCAGACAGGTAGGCCACGAAATTTGTTACGGACCATTTTCAACTGTACAGAAGCTGGGTCGAAATGTTGTTATAGAAAATACACAGAGTATATAAACTGAGGCAATCAATATTGGAAAGTTATCCAGAATGTATGTTAGGATTCTAGGTCAGAACTGTCAAGAGGATTCGTTACATATAAAATAAGGTTCATGCTGTGACCATGAATGATCATGACATGTCCTCTCCTTTCATGTCCTTCCTGCATGTTTTAATAATGACAGAGTCGATGCGCAATTTTCTATCATTAAAAGAAAGTGTGACTCACCTCAGATATTGAAATGATGGGGAAAAACAATGTTTTCTCTTTAAGATCATGCTTACTGTATACTATATCTTTAGTTGTACAAATCTGGTACTTAAAATCATGTCAGCGCAAGTAATGATGGATAGCAAGCATCACAGTTAATTGCTGTTGAAATGAGTATAGTGTATAGTTTTTTTGCTAACTTCATTTGCTTTGTTCTTGCAAGTTAAAAGTTTGATTGAGCCTAGGTGAGAACAAAAGGAAGACAGGAAAATAGAGCACTTTTGTTCACAGTGCACACAGATGAGATGCGAAAAACGCTGTTTTGTTTGGATGTCACAGGCTTTTTCAAAGGCTCTTTAAATAGTCTCATCACTCATAACTGCACACTAATAAAATGTAAAACAAATTCTAATGTGTGCCTTCACAGAATGGTCACACATTTAGACCCTAATTAAAATGACAAATCTGACTGTGGCGTTATTCACAGCCATTAGGTCTTAACCAATGTCATGCTAATAGAGCTTCAATAGGCAGTGTGAAATAGAAAGAGGTTTGATGTAACTTCAAGTCTTGGAAGGTTAAAACTCCTTTAAGTCACGTAATGCTTCCACAAGACCGTTTTGTACTACACATGTAAAAAATTAAGTTTCGAGCTTCTGTAAACAGTTCGTGGTAATTGAAAGCAGATTTTTATTACGCTAGCAATGTAAAAGTCAAAGGTCAAATAATTTATAATTCAATGTGAAGTGAACTGAAGGTTGCTTTCCTTGCAAACTGTCTTTTTTCCTGACTATTGCTTTTGCAAGTTTAATTACGCTGTATATTCTCTTTATCTGTGTTCTCCCCTTGACCAGGAGTGTGCAGGCGAGCCTCTTTTCATGCTTCACTGTGCCATCAAGCAACAGATGGAGAAAGGACCGATAGACGCCATCACAGGAGAGGCTCGTTATTCTCTTAGCGAGGACAAGCTCATCAGGCAACAGATTGACTACAAAACGTTGGTCAGTAAACTTAATGTGCCTGTGTATTTTGGGCTTGAAACACCACCATTGCGGTTTCATCGGCGTAAAAGTTAACAAATCAACAAACATGGGAAGAATAATTTCTTTATTTCACCAGTCATACATTACATCATTACAGTGGGATCATTTGTCTCGTGTAATCTTGAGGGGTTCGTATGGTCCGAAAATGTTATCAAATGCTAAATTATGTGATTTATGGTTGCCTTGGCAACCAAAACGTTATCTGTCTCCCCCTCAAATCAAACTAACATTTACATGATTTTGAAGCTATTATTTTATGCATCTTGTGACTGTTTCCCCCTTCCTTTGTTTCATCTGCCAGACGTTGCACTGTGTAAACCCAGAGAACGAGAACGCTTCTGAGGTGACCGTTAAGTGTTTAAATTGTGACACGGTCACTCAGGTCAAAGAGAAGCTGCTCGATGCCGTCTATAAGGGCAGCCCCTACTCTCTCAGGCCCAAGGCTTCGGATATGGACTTGGGTAAGACAAAAGAGCAAATTATGTACCTATTAAATACACAAGATGTCCAGTGCTGATTGTTTTTATCAAAAGGTTCCCAAAGGTGAGGCTCCGGATTTGCAATAATGTGAAATCCAAGCAAGAAAATTGTTTTCTCTCTAATCTAATATCGTAGCTTGGCCAAAGTGTTTTGATAATGCTTACTTACAGGGACACACGTTTCCCTTTGGATATAATAATGTAATAATTGAAATATTGCAGCCGTCAGAACCAATATAAAGTGTTATATTATATCTTTCCATTGCACAGCCTTTGTATATTTTTTGTGTATACCGGAAATGTTTAGTCGTCTGTTGATATGCTTTAATGTACTTAAGAAAGCAGTCATTCATTACATTTTAAATTTGAAGGGAACTTTAAATGATGTCCCCCATGCGCCATTATGACATCATCGGCCTTGCAATGCAACCCACACTCTCTGTAATTGTTTTGCAAGAGTAGATTTGAAAGTCGTTGTCACAAAACTTGACAAAGAAACCTTGTTCTAACTCCATATTTTCTTCCATTTCTATTGAAAAATCTGAAGAATGGCGTCAAGGCCGCATGGCCCGAATTATTCTACAGGATGAGGACGTCACAACAAAAATAGACAATGACTGGAAAAGACTCAACACTCTGGCTCACTATCAGGTACATAAGCATAAAAATTGGCACAAAATGCAGCTTTGCTCATGGAGGAGTAATAACATTTTGGTGGTTCCATTTAATGTGTAGGTTACAGATGGCTCAGTGATCGCACTGGTGCCAAAGCAGAACTCAGCCTATAACATCTCCAACTCATCCACCTTCAGCAAGAGCCTCAGCAGATACGGTACTCGCCTTCTTATTGACTTGATCCCCATCTCTGCCTCCAACTCATCTCTCTTGGGCTGCCTCTATTTATGATGGCTGCAATCATAGCCTCCATTCTTCTTTTTCCTCTCAATGGCAATCCTTTTCATCCAGCGCCATCACCTCAGGCCAAGGCTGTTTAATGGCTATTTCCAAGCAGTCTGTAATGAAAGGCATAAAAGAAGACAGCTGACAAAAAAAGTGAGGGCGAGTGGGGATGAGTGGCAGTGATGGACAGAAGCTCCACATCAGAATGGTGTAAAAATGAAAAGACAGATAAAGGGAGTGATTACTCTTACGATAAAATACAAGGATAGTTAAGTGTAGTAGCTATTAGAACCTGGTCTCACGCCCAAATTCCTGCTGATGTTCATGTTGAAATTGACAATATCCGAAACAATTCATATTGTTTGCACGCACACACACCCCCACAGAGAAAGCATCCTATAGATAAATAGAGTATATACTAGCACATGATACGGTGAGTGCCCACTTATCACAATCAGTCTACTGAGCTCAAAAGTACGACGGCAGGCAGCTACCAATGATCAGTAAGCTGGTGGCTAGCTCCTGCTCGTTTAAAATGTCAAAACCTTGTACTTTTTATTTTGAACTGGCTTACTTTAGCCAGAATCCCGCTGCGTAACGGGGACCAAAGACTGCAGATCTGTTACTGAGCTTACTAGTGTCGTTCAAAATAAATCCTTTGCACTGGCGGGAATCAGCGGCATCCTAAAGCTAAGCTAACTAGTTGATGAGCCCTTCTGTCTGAGGCAAATGCTTTTCATTTTTTTGCTGTGTGTGACAACATGAGACAGGCTAACGACGGAGGCGTTGCTACACTGCTGAGGGCTTCATTGAGCTTACTGCTGAAGAGTTGATTTAAAGCTCATTTGTTGGTTAACAAACTATTCACATACACGTGCATCCACTTCCGGGTGAAGGGCATGAATTCATGCTCAGCCTTATGATCCTTTATGCTCCAACACGTTGCTGTGCCTTACATTTTTTACCGCGCCTATGTAAATACTCATCATTGTGCCAAGCAGTTAAATTTGAAGCACTTTAAATCCACTGAAAGCAAATTTTGGGGACAGTTGTGATAGCATGACTGAGAGCTCCACTTTGTGCTGTAATCATTTTAGAAAGCTGTGAGAAAAATAGGTCATTATCCATTTTCATAATTTAATATTTTATCTCATTAGGGGTGAGGTCGATGATGGTGTGTGAATAAGGGCAAGATTGTTTTTCTCATCTACCAACCAACTCATCAGAATGACCTCCATAGTAGAAGTATGAACCATTCATGCAAATAATCAAGATCAATATGTCCTACTATTTGGACTTTTTTAATTACTCCTGTATTTCAGAATGTGGTAACCAAGAGTTCACTTTGAGTCACAAATTAAATAATAACTATAAGACAAAACTGTTGGAAATATTTCCTCAAGAGTAGGGTTATAATTTGCTTATGTCTTACTATTTCATGGTGATGCTGTGGAATGGTTTACTTCATGTTCTGAGTGTGCATGACAGATAAATATGATGGCTTTGGAATTAAAGTCAGAAAGAACAACAGACACCACTCCAGCAAGCATCTATCTCTTTTTGAGCTTGTGCCCTATTACACCCCACCCGCATCCCTCTAACATACATTACTCTCTCATCTCCAGCATCCCCATTCATCTATCCCCATCCTTTTTGTCCGATATAGGATCAGCAGCATCCTCTGCAGATCGTCATCTCTCCCGTGTGCACTTCACCTCTCCATTTCCGTCTCCCTCGCTATCTTTCTAAACAGAACAGTCGCAGATGCACATCTCCTTGCTTAGCACTAATCAACTTTGACACTCTTACCATGAATAATAAAACACACACAGAGGACAGACAATGAAGGAGGGAGAGTGCCATACTATAAAAAGAAGATGAAATGAAACCACTATGCTTTCTGGGTGGAGTTCAAGATACCCATCAGGGAATGGTTATCTATTCTCTTTAAAACCTTTATGCATAATGTGCAAAGTAGAAGATTGAACTGGAATGAATGAAAGGTCCCTTTGTACTTGCATGTGTGGTTCTAGAGAGCATGTTGAGAACAGCTAGTAGTCCAGACAGCCTTCGATCCCGAACACCCATGATCACCCCTGACCTGGAGAGTGGAACTAAATTGTGGCATCTGGTAAAGAACCACGACCATTCGGACCAAAGGGAGGGCGACCGGGGAAGCAAGATGGTGTCTGAGATCTACCTGACCAGGCTCTTGGCTACTAAAGTAAGCGACAGCAGAGCAAATGCAAAGTACACTTGGTTTTGGTTCTGTTAAAACCTCTGGTGCAGTTCATTAGCTCAAATGTAAGTATGGGATTTGGCATAGCTGTGGAAAAGGGAGCCTTATGATGATGCGATGCACAGTCATTGATCTGTAATCTTAAAGTTCATTCAAATCAACACATATCCTATTCGTATCTGGTTGTCATCCACAAATACATACAGCTTGATCTGAGAATATCCAATTACCATAACCGATTGGGAACAAATTGGGCACCACGTGATTAAAAATGGACTCTGGAACCATGTTAAGCAAAAAAAATAATAATCAACCCAAGACAACACCAGAATGGTATCATGACCTGCCTCAGCTAGTTAACTGTTGAGGAAACATGTCTCTGAAGTCAGCAGGGAGCATAAAGCAGCTGTAATATCACATCCTCAAAATTATCGTCTTCTTGAAAGCATCATTTGCCAATGTCTTTTTGCTTGACTTTGTTTAATGCTCAGATCAAAGAGGGTGCAAAGAGGATGCTGCTTCCCAAAATTTCAGGAGATGTTATTTGTTGTAAAACAGATGATTTGATCATGCATGCAGGGCAATAAAAGTGGATGACATAGGCTCATCTCAGCTTAGTGCATTTTTTGGTTTTCATAGCTTATCAGCGTATTGACCTTCTTCTTCAGGGCACATTACAGAAGTTTGTAGATGACCTCTTTGAGACCATCTTCAGCACAGCCCACAGAGGCAGTGCTCTGCCGCTGGCCATCAAGTACATGTTTGACTTTTTGGATGAGCAGGCAGACAAACACTCCATCACAGACTACGATGTACGACACACCTGGAAAAGCAATTGGTAATTGTCAATTATTGTTTTGCTTTTTTGCATGTCCTATTTCTAATCTAATAGCTATCATGGATGTCAAGTGAAAGAATGTGGTACGAAAACAAAAGGAAATATTTTCTATAAATATCCAACACCAATAAATAGGAACGGCAATGAAAATTGCCATAAATGTGTTTTTGTTAGAGAATATTACGCATATGTTCGAGTGGAACTCTTCCAATATTTATTTGTTTCTTAAACATGTCTCGTTATGCACATTAGCTACAATACAGTCATATTAATCAACTTAATGATTACATGATGGTAAAAAAATATTCCCAACGGAATTAAATGTTGATTAATGAAGGCGAGGTATAGGACTACTTGGCAGGCGGCAGTAGAGGCGCTGTTGTTTCTGTCTCAACTTGTAGTTCAGTAATTCTCCACTTTTATCCACCAAGCACCACTTAAAACAATACTGAACTCTCCAAGTGCCACCATCATGATCAGCATTAAGTGGCCGAAAGTGTTGTTACAGACCTGAAAAGTATTGAATATTTTTGTAAGCCACTGGAATATTTATGCGCAGAACATGAACACTGCATAAATATAGGATCATATACAAAATAATTAAATAATAATTTCTTTAAAATGTATTGAACATGAAAGTTAAATTTAAAAAAAACTTTCCTCAACACTTTGGGACGATGACATAAAAGCCAATAGATTGGGTCATTATTTCCATGTTAATGTTTCTTTGTTTGTCTTTCTCTTGCTTACGCAGCCTCCCTCTGAGGTTCTGGGTGAATGTGATCAAGAACCCCCAATTTGTGTTTGACATCCAAAAGAACAGCATCACGGACGCCTGTCTGTCTGTGGTGGCCCAGACCTTCATGGACTCCTGTTCAACATCTGAACACAAATTGGGAAAAGATTCACCATCCAACAAGCTCCTCTACGCTAAAGACATCCCCAACTACAAGAATTGGGTAGAGAGGTAAATCTTTAGTTGCATTCAGTCCAAGTGAGTATGAAAGCTGCAATATAAATTCATATGCCTCCTGGTGATCAAATGCTGTCTTAAATTTTGAGTGAAAGGTTGTTTGTGAGCTGTTGGGTGAGAGAAAAAATGGTCCTCAAAGAGATTGAAATTGTTTGTTTGTGGAAGTGCAAACAGGTAGCTTGAAGTCAGAGTACAAAGTCGGCGAGAATAGATGGCGAAAACATTTTCTGCTTTCTTGCATCTTTTCAAATCAGCATCTTGCCTCCCAGCTCATTAATATACAATATGCAAAAGGCCAATTCCCTCTGATTTTTTTTGTGATCCTCTTCATCAAGAGATGGAAACGACAAAGGTGATAGGATGATTTGAGGCAACCGTGACATTATTTACTGCTCACTGAAAACAGCCCCTGGTTCACCCTTCATCTTTTATTCAGCACCGAAATGTTACTCGGCGTCAGATAAGTTATGCACCACCGATGCTCGCTGTAGTTGCCTTTCATGGGTGAGTCTATTAATCTCTAAGTAGCTTTTCAAGGCTGCTTCCTCCTTAACTCCAGGCGAGACAGTGTGAAGTATTGTGCGGTTAAATTTTTTTTAGCACAACCAAGTCAATCTATGGCAGCTCAGTTAGCATGGTAACATTGATACTGTTCATAGTTAATAGGCAAATTACAAGACCATAAACACACAGCCAAGGCCTTTAGAGATGAGGTAAGACGTACTGGAGAGGGTTAATTCAGCTGCACTGTAGTTGAACTGCATTTCTATTGCTGCAGTTAACCTTCTACAATGTTGAAACGGTGATCCTGAAAACAGTTATTAGTTCCAACTCAATGTCTGAATGTTCAAATAAATGTATTTGTCATATTGACATGGAATTATTTCAAGCTCCCCATGACACTGAACAAGGTTGGATGGATGTTGCGCATGTGTTTAAAGCAAACCCACTTTGAGAAAGTGCAAGCAGTCACAGTTGAAGCAACTCATTTCCGTCAATTTACCAGTGAATAACAGGTCTTGTTAACAACAGGACTACACTGTCTTGTTATGAGGATAACATACTATGTGTGCTCGAGTTACAAAGAACTTGAGTTTGAGTACACAATGGTAGACACATTAATGGCCTGCCAATAATTTTTGGATTACCTGCAGCTTTAGGTTTTTCCCCCCATTGTATATTAGAAAACATGCACTAATAAAGCCTGAGAAAGTTACACTGGAGTCTCTGATTTCAATCTAACACAACTTCTTTGCCTCTTTTGCAACTTCAGCTCAAAATTTGGCCAGGGTTCCAATACCTTTAGACTTAATCTGATGTAAAATCCAATTAAGTTTGATAATTCCTTTTTGCCGTTGAAGCAGCCAAATTTGGGTTAGTGGTTTTGAAAACAATATTTTCCCCTATTGATCTGAAGATAATTTGTTGTTAATTTTCTTCCTTTCTTTTCTCTCAAGCAAAGTGAAACCAGATGACAATAATGACTGTGCTGATCCCATCCTCCAGGTATTACTCGGATATCTCTCGTATGCCAGCCATCAGCGATCAGGACATGAGTGCCTACCTAGCAGAGCAGTCCCGCCTGCACCTCAGCCAGTTCAACAGCATGTCTGCACTACACGAAATCTACTCTTACATCATCAAATACAAAGACGAGGTGAGGTTCCACTCTAGTATATTTGCAATTCATTCAACTACACGGGCAAACTCTCTTCATCACGACAGCCTTGGTAGCCTGTTAAAACAGCACTTCATTAAACCCGCACAGCTTCACATCACACATTTATCAGGTGAACAGTGTAATATGAAAACCCCCAAGGCTACATCTCACAATATTGTTTTGCAATCACAGATGGTCAAAATCATTTTTCCATGGTATATATATTTTTTAAAATGTTTCTCTCTTGTCCTCTGCTGATTATCACTGTGTCGTTTCTTCCCTCTCGCATGAGTCACCGCGATTCAAGCACTCGACTTTTACTTGCCTCTCGTGGCTCGTGACGGACAGCTATTTATATTCTCATCAACCTTTGATTTCCTCCACTTTATCACAGTTTTATGATGAGAAGTCTCCTTCCTTCCTTCCTCTCCATCCCCCTATTGAAATTACTGTAGCTGTGTTGGCTGCTTGCAGCTGGCTGCATTCAAACATTTGCTCCCCTTCATTACGGTCTATTATCAAGGCGAAGGTGGCTGTGCAAGTCCCACTTAAGATGCATTTTAAGAGCATGTTCCACACAATAACATGAATGTAGATGCAGAATGACGCATATGCATCCCAAATCACCCTTATTCATTACACAAGTTGTTAACATCAGTTTCCAAACATAATCATTCGCAGGGAGCTTTTTATAAGCATGAGCTCATGCCTGGGTTAAGGAAGATCAGTATGTTTTCTATATCTCTGGGCAAGTAGTGTTTATAAATGAAATTTAAAATGTGTCTAAAAATAAGTAGCCTTCTCACATGACGGACCCTTCTTCTGAGTCCAGTTCGGTAACGCTAAACTTGTATGTTTTCAGGACAAGCGTGCAGCAGGCAATAACAACAATAATATTTACTCTCTTCATCAGATCCTGTCAGCGTTACAGAAAGACGAGCAGTCGCGAAGACAGCGGCTACGTGGCAAGTTGGAGCAGGTCATCGACACCATGGCATTGGCTAGCTGAGGGTTAAAACGCTCACTCGGCCAGGCAAGAAGCCTTCCCGTAGACAGCTTTGCGCTCCCAGACATGTGAAAACTGAGCTTGGCAACATTTTGAACAACAAAAGACAGGCAAAGGAAACTACAAGCTCATGAAGAGACAGCAAAGGCTGGAATCATTTTGTTTCTTTTTTACTGAGCTGCAAACCAAGCCTGGAACAACCAAATTGAGCAGTTACTCGTAGAGGGCAGTGGTTGACTTCTCTAGACGCAATCAGGACTACGACCGAGGTGCAAATTCAACAGGCTCAAACTTGAAGACAAAAGGAACCAGGATACCTGATCCCAATTGGGGATTTTCCTTTCCTGTTGCCATTTTCCAGTGGGAGGTCATGCAGATCCAGTGTGACTCCTCATCAGGGTGGAGACTGAGGAGCTTTTGCTGTGGGAAAACTCTTCCTCTGGCAAACTCCAATACCTACCGACAAGGAGTCATTATAGTCAAACAGTTTTATTTTTAAATTTTAAAACTCTGCTTTTTGTCCAATGCCGCATTTGATTCCATCCCCACCAAACTGCCTCCTCTCCTTAGTGCTGTACGCCACTCGTGTTTCTGCTGAATTTGCACAACAAAGCTAAATCAAAAGAGAGCAAACGATATATGAACACATTTATAGCTATATAAATACAGACCTTGTTGTTTGAATTGACAGAGTTGTTTTGCATTTAATGTACAAATGATAGGTTTGACAGGATTTGATATTTCCAAGTGAACAAAAAAATAGCAAGGAAAAGTCGTTACGTGCCATGTTTTACTTTGAATGTTGTTCAGTGCAAAGAGACTTCTTTTCTTTAGATGAAATGTGTTATGAAATGTTGTCATGATAGTGAGACTTATAAAAATAGGTACTTGGAAAAATAGATATATAACTTGCAGAAACGTTCTATATTTCATCAGGTTTCCATCGAAATGCCAAACTTGGTATTTTTAGGATCCAATTTGTTTTACACATCCTGCATACGAGTCGACTCGCAGAAGGCCCCTCCCTTCCCCAGTCAGAATGTTGGCGGAATGACTTGGTTTCCCATTCTGCGACCGTCTAAACAAAATAGTGGTACGGCAAAAGGTGGATAAAACTCGCCTTGAACAGGCTGTGTCAAAGAGCTTTTTCATTTTGGTGCGCTTGTTTTCATAAAGCGGATTAGTGACAGGAATTTGGAGGGAATCCTGGCGGTCTTGGCCAAATCCTCCAAAACATTAGTGGTACATTTCAGTTCAGTTCCTTACATGCCTTTTATTGTGTTTCCATTGTAACCACCCGAAATTTCAGATCGTTTTAGTGGGCTGGGTGGAGCTATAAACGCTAAAACTGTGACTTGCAACAGACGCTGGAGTCCCAGTCGCATTTTAAAGTGTTGCACACTGTACTGTAAACCTTCCATGTTGCTAGTGTTGGATTTATTTATGTTTTTGTTCAATTAAAAGTTCATTTATTAACAGAAGCTGACGCCCAGTGTTGGAAACGCAAGCCTCATCAAAGTTTACTGAATCTGAACTGTACCGTGTTGGACTGAACTCAAGTGTACCACTTGGTAGACGTCTTATGGACCTCCCCTTTCTTTTATAACATTTGACCAAGTTTCATTGAAAAACAGACCTGTTTTGATGAGCTGAAAAGGTTAGAGAGCTGTGTAGTTTTTGTACTTTTATTCCAATCTGCAGTCAAAAAAAGGAACACTATGATTCCATTCTTAAAATGTGAATGTGCTTCGTGCTTTCTAAATTGTATTTGATTTTATTTATTTTTGTGAGGTTTGTTTTCAATGTACTGAAGGCCTTTCTTGCTTCATTTTGTGGTTTTATGAGGGTTAAAAAGAAAATGTCCTAATGAATTTTCTGCATGGGGCCACTTCTCTGTGGAATTTAGTGGGATTTAATTTGAGAGAAAAAAAAGAGAATTGTAATGATTAGA
The DNA here is from genome assembly GCF_901709675.1 of Syngnathus acus. Classification (NCBI taxonomy): domain Eukaryota; kingdom Metazoa; phylum Chordata; class Actinopteri; order Syngnathiformes; family Syngnathidae; genus Syngnathus; species Syngnathus acus. The sequence goes on along the minus strand of NC_051088.1, from coordinate 8,603,252 downwards.
AACCTGTTACTTTAAAACCACTGTTACTTAAGATATCATATCAATTTCAAATCAAAATCTAGTGTTTTCAGTGCAGCATGTTCTTCATGACAATCATGTTGCTAACAATTGTCCAGTTCAAACTTTTGTCCTACTAAATTTTGCTGAGAACACAGCTGGTTGGTCTGGTTATGGAGGGGACGAGGCTACAAAAAAGATAAACGTGAAATAATTTATGTAAAAAAGGCCAATGTAAATCCTATGATTGTTTTGCTGAATAGAGCACAAGACCAGACTGCATAAACAACCACGTCTGATGAATTTTTGAACCAATGGAGAAATCCTCAGAATGTTTAACTTGATCAAAGGCACAGTTCTTAAAATGACTTTGAAGAAAATGAGAAATGCTGCAGTGGATTCTTGTTCTTATTTTATAATGTGTCTTTTTCCATCACAATGGCAAAGCAAAATAGAAGTTCTATAGAAAACAACTTTGTCAGATGTATCGGGAACCTTGAGCAAAGCGCTAGCCCAAAATGTGGCTTTTATTGTTCAAAATGTGTTTTTTAATAAGTATCAGAGTGACCTTGTCTCCTATTCAAGACACAACACTCTCAGAAGCTGAGGGGGAGGCGATATCTTGGCAAAAGTGCATTATTGGGAGATAGCTGCCTTTGAATTACATTGGTGATAATGCTTTAGCTATTCCGATACACAGTTACACATTAGGGTTACTGAAAACACAAACCGCTCCAAACTCAGTTCAATTATCACATGTTTCAAAATTAGACAAGCGATAGGCGGGAGCTCAAGCTTAAGTCAGAAATTTTAGTCCTTATTATAACTTTGGTGAAAATAATGAAAAAATGAGCTCAGTTTATTGGGATGAAAGTTCCATGTTTTTTTGCCTCCTTTGCCAAATACACTTAAGCGATTTAATCCATAAAAGTTAAATTAAGGCAGCCGGGTCTCTTCTTGGTTGTTAAAAACGTGAACAGTTGAATTTCAAGTTCCCCAATTTCCGGCTCCAATAGATGTGTCTCATGGGGGTGGTTATGTGTGAGGTTGTTGTTGAGTCCAGATGTGGCTGTTGAATGACTGTTTTTCCATAATGATAAAACATGATGGACATTGTTGTCCTCACAGAATGGTAATGTGTGTGTGCGTGCGTGCGTGCGTGCGTGCGTGCATGCGTGCGTGCGTGTGTGTGTATGTATGTCATTTCCTCAAAAGGTTGCCTCAACCCTAGTAGACCCCATACCTCAATGAAACACGGGATGCATCGTTCATATGAACGAGCACAGCACAGATATGCTGCAAAGCTGGACTTCCCAGTGGAGTTTAAAGATAAAGGGCTCTATTTTCATGCCCATTGTAAGTCCAGCTGTCTAACTGCATGAAGGAGCACTCAACAAAGTTTTGATGTGTTTGCAGACGTGCGGAGCTTGTCACTGTTGGAAACGGGCTGTTTGCGTTGTTGTGGGCGTAAAGACAACCAACTTGATTCACCATCAATCAAAGCTGCTCCTTTAAACCCTTTAAAATCAGCATGCGAGAGCCATAGCCCTTGACATGGTAGAAGGAGAAACTGATTTGCTGGAGCCTATGCAAGAAGTCAGGGAGCACAAGCAGGAACTACAAGCAGTTTTCCACAGGCGGATGATGTAAAGTTGAGCACGGCGATCACAAATGTGTAAAATGGGCACTTGTAAACCGCCTTTAACCCCAATCGCATGCTTATCAACTTATGATCTTAGCCATCCGTAAAAATGTCATATAAATCATTAATTGGATTTTGGGTTTTTTACGCGATACACAAATGATTCCTCTAAACTAAATGTGAATTCTCACCATATCCAAATGCCCATCTCAGATGCTCTCTATTACCAGCTGGAAAATGTAACATTCAAAAACCCTCAACCTTTTGGGAACAAGTTTATTTGACAGGCAAGCCATCAATCAAAATTAAAAATCCCATCATGAAAATATTAAGGAAAAGAAGGACAGATTCAGACCTCCGGAGAGAATTTGGCCTGGATATCATAGACTGTATTCTCAATCGAAATGACCTGTCTTCACAATCATCTATGCTTGTCTTTAAGAACCAGTTGAGATTCACTCTACCATTTTTACAATCTTTTCTACAAAATTTCTTTGAGATTATCAAATATACAGAAATGATCATAGCCAATTGTGGCTCCTCTCCCTTAAGTGTGGGTGAGTGAGTGAGTGAGTGAGTGAGTGAGTGAGTGAGTGAGTGAGTGAGTGAGTGAGTGAGTGAGTGAGTGAGTGAGAGTGAGTGAGTGAGTGAGTGAGTGAGTGAGTGAGTGAGTGAGTGAGTGAGTGAGTGAGTGAGTGGTTTATTGATTGATTGATTGATTGATTGATTGATTCTTAACTTTAAACATCTCAAAAAGATAAAGAGATCAAGCAAACAGAAAAACAGACAAATAAAAATAACGTACAAATTAAGTTAGATTAAGAAATGAGAAGGAGTAAGTTGAAGTAAAAACAGATTCACTCCTGGCCTCTCTCTGCTGAGCATATTTCTTAAGAGTCAGCTTGAGAATACCAAGCTGTATATTTCATTCTCAGACAGAAGTGTCTGTGTGGTCCAGTAAAGTTCAGATGTCCTTATCTACCTTATAAACAGACCCCTAGATATAACCTTTCACACTTCTTTGGGCTGAAAGCAGCTTGAAGTCTTCCTTTTTTCCACAACTATTCTATGCTAAAAGGTCAGGTTTTGAGAAGTTTTCTTTCTATTTGGTGGACAAATGATGGGGGACCGTACACAGGAGTATGAAATATTAAGAATATAAGCATTTCACTCACCTTTTGTGCTTTTAATGACCTGCCATTATTATTTACATAGGGTCACCCTTCTTTGTCTTCATTCGAATGACTTTTTGCTTATTATTTGTCTGCTAGTTGAAGCGCAGCAGCTTTACGCTGTCTCCCATCGCTTGGAGCGTTGGCTAGGCCTTCAAATATCTCAAGGCATCAGATTACCCCGTTCATCTTGCACTTGTGAAAAATCACTCTCTCTCTCTTTTATTTTCCTCTTTGCTTTTCTGCGCCTGAGGGCTTTTCTGGCAGTTCAATCAACCTGATCGCGCTCAACACAAACACTCACTCTGTCCTCCGCTATGCCCTGACTTAGAATAAACGACAAAGTCTGGATTTGGCTCCGGTGCGGCAAGCTCTCAGCTGGAGATTAAACTGTGCTAAGACTCCCTCTGTTACTCCGGAGACGAGAAGCGGATGACATGGGGGAAGAGGAGAGAAAAGATGAGAGATAATGAGAGAAAAGAGGGAGAGGCTGTCGGTGAGATAAGCCAAATGCAGGAAAGCAAGTTGGCCATTGGCCGAGATCTTGCTCATTCTGTCTTCGTGCAGCTTCAATAAATGATGGCCAGCAGGGGAAATAAGATGGCACTCACTTTCAGCCTGCCTGGTTTCTCACCGTCAGCTGCATCAGGTGCTGCAGTGCTAAATTGCTGCTGATAAAAACTGCTGGTGTCCAGGAGGTCTTTCACACTCAAAGGAAGTTGTACAATAATCAGTGATTAAAATACATTTACATGGATTTCAGAGGCATTCATCTTTTATTTATTTCCTTCAAGAACTGGCCTAATTTGAGGTAAATTTATTTTCATTTGTTACGTAGGTATCTTTTAGCTGGAAATTGAACTTGAGACAACCATGAACAAGAGCAGTGGTGTCCAAAGTTTGACCCGGGGGTCATTTGTGACCTGCCATCAATTTTTAGCAGCCACAGCATATACTACTTTGGATAAATTGCAATTGGCACGACCCATATCGTTTTCCTGGATTGAACTATGTAATGTGACTCAGTGGCAAAGCAGGAGAAGAGAAAATAAAACTGAAAAAAAATCATTCTCGTCTTTTACTTTCTTATTTAAAACACAACACTAAATAGTGTTTGTAACAATGGGCTGGTTTTATCAAGTGAAATTAATTAAAGGTAAAGAATGTCAATGTGACCCTTGCATCCTTTCATTTTTCTGTATGCGGCACTTGGAAGAAAGTTTTGGACATCCAGCTCTTTAGCAATAATGTTTCTGTAACTGTTAAAGCACTAAAAATTAAATGTGTCATTTTTAACAAATTACCAATTTAAAAACCATGTCAAATTGCTAAAATCCAACAAAAGGTAGTAAATACTTTTGTCATTTTTTGCTTTGAATTAGTTTGATTTACAAGACTTTCACAAAGCATGCACCTGTTGCCTAGCAACCTCATTAGTTGCAATTGCTTTATGAGAAGTGAGAATGCAGTCTTTCTGTTACCGTTTCTCTCCTTAGCTAGTTGATTCAGACGAATGCTTACATTTAAATGTATGCTTCACGGGCTCGATAGCAAATCCTCTAGTTTTTTTGGGGGGGGTCATCAGGGCTAGTGGTAAGCCCCCCTTGCTTCACTGTTCTGAGGTTTGTGGTCCTAATCTTGGCTCCAGCTTTCCTGTGTGGAGTTTGCTTGTTCTCAGCATGCTTGCCTAGGTCTTCTCAGGGTATTTTGACTTCCTACCACTTTGTTCAACTGAAAACTCTAAACCCTTGAATCAGGACAGATTCTACATATTTTATCTGGCAGATCTTGTTATATGTCTACAATTGTATTATGAACTCAGTGTTGCCACAGTCACCTTAATAAAGTAACTTACTTTACTGACTACTTGCTGTTAAAAGTAACTTTACTGCTTATGTAATTTTAAAAGTAAGTTAGATATCCAGTTACATTAATATTTACGTTCAGTATCTGTTGACAACACCGCTCAAAATAAAAATAGCTCTTGGTTTGGCCACTTTACTTACCGTACGTGGAAGTGCATTAGCAGTCATGTTTAAGAATAAATTGTGTTTTTCTGTTTTTATTATATAAAATAATGGTGGCTGTCTTTCTAGACATCATTTCACCAAATACAGAGCTGTTTTCAGGGACCTCCTTGAGAACTTAAGTAGAGACCATAAGGGAGTTTTTGAAATTCATATAAATTGGCTTATAAAGAGTCATATGAAATACGTAACTGTCGAGTCAGCGAGAAGCAAATCGGTCATTAGAAATTCCGCTTTGGGACCATCTGAGGCAATTTTCACCAACTCAATCCGGGGTAGCTGCTCTGCTTCTCACTGCCTCAACAGGACCTCACCTCACCTTTGCCTGCACTGTCGCCGCACTTTCATCTCTCCCTATGGCTCAGCAGGTGGAGAGATGCACTGGAAAGCTGGAAGATGAGAACAAACCTGAGGAGATATAATATACAATGCTAGTCATCTTTGAGATGTAAATGTTCAACACACACACACTGACGCACGCACACATCCATCCCCATCTTTTGCTACTCTGCTCCACCTGTCATCCTCTTATCTCTTCCGACCTCACATGGTCACCCTTCCTCTCGCCTAGTCTTCCCGCTCCCCTTGCTCCTACTCGCTCTCTGTATTACTTTTGGCTTAGCTCCAGGCAGCGCTGACGTATTGAAATCAGCATGGGGCTAGAAGAGTCATCTGGTGCTAAGCGGAAGATGCTCCGAGCTTTGGAAAAGCGTCTTAACATTTGGTCTGGAGAGGCTGACAAAGACGATCAGGCGATAGAGCAGTCAAGCTGAGCACTGGGCCTCGATTGCCTCTCGGTCAAATACGGTGAGATAACGAAGCAAACTTGAATCCAATGCCAGCCGTTTGATCTTAAGTTAAAAAACTATTTTCTTCCGGAACCTCAATGAAACCTGCCGCTGTACCGCTGTAGTACAGTTTGGAATTCAACCACGTTTCTCAGTATGATTATGCCATTAAAGCGAACATAAACCTCTGCAACATCATGCCAACACAAGATGTTAACCCAGAAATTTAGCTTCTTACTGTAGGTAATTTATTGTTTCTCAGCTTGACAGCAGAAGCACAAGACCCTCCAACTAAAGTTTTACAGACTGAAGGTTTTCTGCAGAAATAATATTGGGAGAAAAGTTAATGTGGTGCCCTGTACTTTCACTTGCCACCATTTGCATTTAAAAAGCATTTGATTTCAGACTGGAAGGCTGCGTCCTATCTGTTAGAAAAGTTTTCAATAGGATGTCCACTCACAATTTCATCTAGTGAAACATTTAACATTTTTAAAACCAAATACTCCTAAAATGACAAGAAGGTTAATACAAAAATATACCCACATGGAATCCACTGAAAGTTTAGCCTGCCCAAATAGCTTGTTTCTACCCAGTTTAAGGAGTTAAAACATTTACATACGTACGTATATACATAGTTTCGTATACAGCTCACAATGACAATGCATATTTGTGCATATCTGATTCGTATCTGAATTTTATCCATACGTCAAAGATACCCAAATCTGAGCTAAGGATGTCAAATCGTATGCACTCTCTTTCCACAGTCATGACCTAGTATATTGTAATTGGGCCAGGTAGAAGGAAAGAAATGAATTGTGTCAGTTGAACCATGTAATAATGTAAATCCTGTCAATGAACAGGAAAGATTTGGGACTTTGGGACCTCAAAATAGACTATGTAGGTCAAAGATTGGTTTTAGCTAGTCTTATGCAATTTTAAAAAGAAATCAGACAAATCTGTGTCTTAGAGTCTTCAAACATAATTTTTCATGAGGGAGTAATATTTCTAAAATATGTTTATAATAACATCATGGAGAACTGAGTGATATGTTGAAACATAAAATTTACAGTTCTGAAGTTCAAATCTCGGATCTGGTGTATGTGTTTTCTTGTTTCAGTAGGTTAATACCAGTCCGTGTATTTAAAAAATAAAGAAATATAGAACCTATAAATGGAAAAGCTGAGGACAGACACTGCAATTCTTGCTGAACAATCAAATTCTGTTTTGATTATTTTTGACATAGTATCTGACAAAATGTCTTACACAGCCTAATTATTTCCGGAGTGCTTTTATCATTGAGCATGTTCACATTAGAAGCCAGAGTGGGGAAAGCAGGACAAAATCTTGTTGGAGATGACTTTAGTGCAGCAGACAAGGTCAAGGCTTTGAGGGCCTGCATGTGTCATGATGATTATCAGTCAGCAGATGCAGATACGGCATCATGGCTGACAAGAACACCAACCAGCGGACAACCTACATGTATGGACAGGAACTTAGTCCATACCAATGGTGTTTTTCCGTGGTGTGTCTCGCTCCCTCTTTGTTTTTCATCCTGAAAATACATTCACTGAGTATCAAGCACATGTCAATGCAACTGGTAGCACTTTAACCAACAGCCAAAAAAGAGCCCACCCAAAATGGCCCTGTTAAAATGATGCACATCAAAGAAAAGAGTCATTAAATCAATTTGGATCACATTCTTGAAACTAAAAATTCAGTATCGGTAAATAGAAAAACAACACTCTAAACATCTAAATGAAGCCAACAAGAAGATCAAATTGTGTCAATATAATCCTTTGTTCGATATCAATACATGTTCTTGTAAATGTACTTACCTTCATAATACAGGGCAAAGTTAAGTTATTTTTTGTTATAATTGGATTTACTAAATTTGGATAAGTGGAGGCATACATTTCCATTCCAAAGACTTGTCTTTCATCTAATAACTATAACAGTACAGTTTGCATAACAGTGTGCCAAAAAGAGGTATTTTTGTAGCGCCAACCCCTCAGTGACACCTAAAAGGAATATCAAGTAGAAGAAGATGTTCCCTTGGAGCAATTTGCAATCAAATTGTCAGAACAAATGTACAGGTTTTGGCATCAAAGTACATACAGTTTGGGATACGGACAGCCAGATTAATAAAGTTAGCTGCATCTGTAGAAAAGGCAGCAGCTGGTTGGGTGAGTGAGGGTGCAGACAGCGAGTGCTCCGAAAAACCTCGTCTGTGCTCTTTTGCTGCAGCAAACTGACACCACAACCTCCATGCATTTTTCATGAATCATGTTGGCTGACAAGGCTCTCCCGCATTCTCTTTGCCTTCAATAACACGCACGGACACACGCATGTACGCACGCACACGCACACACACACACACACACACACACACACACACACACACACACACACACACACGCACACACACACACACACACACACAAAAAAACATGCAAGCATCCTCTCCACATTCTCCCACTCTCCATGTAGCTTTCTACCAAAATTTAATAGTCCTCTTCAACATTCTCTCTAATTTCCTCACTAATACAAAATTACTTTTCATAATGAATATACAGAGAGGTCAGATGACCCACTGAATTAAAAGTTAATACTGGAGAGGCATTAACTAGTAATATATTCATGCTTTGCATAATAATAATAATCGATGTTAGGATACTATTTGAGATGACTAACACTATAATTGAGGTTACAATCATACGAGTTTTCAAGTTTTCAAAGATATATATATATATTAAAAAAAGAATAAATAAATAAAGGGTTAATTGCACAATAAGAGCACATTCAAGCATTTTCTCGCACCTGGGATCGAACCAAGATCTTACCGAGCAAGAGCCCGTGTCACTAACCAGTCGGCTGTTTCGACATGACAGGCTATGGTCGTATGCACTGTTTTGTACTAGTGATGTGCATCACAGGCCAATAGGGAAAAAGCTTAAGTGAGAGTGAAAAGTGCCACACCCCCCCTCACCCCCACCTCCTGATTGGCTGTTTGAGCTGTGACGTCACTTGGACACTCCATTAGGTACACCGCCATTTTCAAGTGTACCTCATAACAGGCCACTTTATTAGGGAAATATCATGGTCAAAGGTCACAGGTGTCAAGCTCTAGTCCTCGGGGCCGCGTTCCAACATGTTTTCCAAGTGACCCTCGTTAAGCGCACCTGCGTGAAAAGTTTTTGGTCACTTTCACGTTCCGCAGGAGCTAAAACTTTTCACGCAGGTGCACTTAACGAGGGAATCACAAGGACACTCTATTAGGTACACCGCCATTTTCAAGTGTACCTAATAACAGGCCACTTTATTAGGGGAATATCATGGTCAAAGGTCACAGGTGTCAAGCTCTAGTCCTCGGGGCCGCGTTCCAACATGTTTTCCAAGTGACCCTCGTTAAGCGCACCTGCGTGAAAAGTTTTTGGTCACTTTCACGTTCCGCAGGAGCTAAAACTTTTCACGCAGGTGCACTTAACAAGGGAATCACACGGACACTCCATTAGGTACACCGCCATTTTCAAGTGTACCTAATAACAGGCCACTTTATTAGGGAAATATCATGGTCAAAGGTCACGTGTCAAGCTCTAAGTCCTCGGGGCCGCATTCCAACATGTTTTCCAACATGCCCTCGTTAACGCACCTGCGTGAAAAGTTTTAGCCACTTTCACGTTCTGCAGGAGCTAAAACTTTTCACGCAGGTGCGCTTAACGAGGGAATCTCACGGACACTCCATTAGGTACACCGCCATTTTCAAGTGTACCCAATAACAGGCCACTTTATTAGGGAAATATCATGGTCAAAGGTCACAGGTGTCAAGCTCTAGTCCTCGGGGCCGCGTTCCAACATGTTTTCCAAGTGACCCTCGTTAAGCGCACCTGCGTGAAAAGTTTTTGGTCACTTTCACGTTCCACAGGAGCTAAAACTTTTCACGCAGGTGCACTTAACGAGGGAATCACATGGACACTCTATTAGGTACACCGCCATTTTCAAGTGTACCTAATAACAGGCCACTTTATTAGGGAAATACACGAGGTGAATCTTGGAAAATATGTTGGAATGCGGCCCCGAGGACAAGAGCTTGACACCTGTGACCTTTGACCATGATATTTCCCTAATAAAGTGGCCTGTTATTAGGTACACTTGAAAATGGCGGTGTACCTAATGGAGTGTCCATGTGATTCCCTCGTTAAGTGCACCTGCGTGAAAAGTTTTAGCTCCTGTGGAACGTGAAAGTGACCAAAAACTTTTCACGCAGGTGCGCTTAACGAGGGTCACTTGGAAAACATGTTGGAACGCGGCCCCGAGGACTAGAGCTTGACACCTGTGACCTTTGACCATGATATTTCCCTAATAAAGTGGCCTGTTATTAGGTACACTTGAAAATGGCGGTGTACCTAATAGAGTGTCCTTGTGATTCCCTCGTTAAGTGCACCTGCGTGAAAAGTTTTAGCTCCTGCGGAACGTGAAAGTGACCAAAAACTTTTCACGCAGGTGCGCTTAACGAGGGTCACTTGGAAAACATGTTGGAACGCGGCCCTGAGTACTAGAGCTTGACACCTGTGACCTTTGACCATGATATTTCCCTAATAAAGTGGCCTGTTATTAGGTACACTTGAAAATGGAGGCGTACCTAATGGAGTGTCCAAGCGACGTCACAGCTCAAACAGCCAATCAGAAAGTGGGGGTGAGGGTGGGTGTGGCACTTTTCACTTTCATTTAAGCTTTGACCATGATTTTTCCCTAATGAAATGGCCTGTTATTAGGAACACCTGAAAATGGCGGTGTACCTAATGGAGTGTCCGAGTGATGTCACAGATCAAACAGCCAATCAGAAAGTTGGGGTGAGGGCGGTTGTGGCACTTTTCACTTTCCGTGAAGGTTTGACCATGATTTCTCCCTAATGAAGTGGGTTTAAGGTTATTGTTTCAAAGTAGGTTTAGGGATTAAGGGTTAAGGTTAGATTTAGGGTGGGCGTGATTTATTGGTTTGCTCCGCCAACTTGGGAGGGGGGCCACCTGATGTATTTACACATAAATACTTTGCTTTGCATATGCATACAAAGCGAGGTTCCAATTCTAAAAGCACATTCAGGTATATGCTCACACCTGGGATCGAACCAAGTTCTTTCCGAGCAATAGCCCGTGTCACTACCCAGTCGGCTATTTCGACATGGCAGCCCTCGGCCGTCTGCGCTCTTTTGTACTAGTGATGTGCATTCCAGTTAAATGAAATGAATCTTTAGAATCGGTTCACTCAAAAGATTTGTTCAAAAGAATCATTCATCGAATCGTTCGCTACACTTTCTTATTTATTTATTCTTTTTTTTTTTTTACCTCGTGTAGTGTACCTATTTAAGTGTCCATGAAGTGTTCCTAATCACAGGCCACTTCATTAGGGAACAAGTTTAAGTGAAAGTGAAAAGTGCCACACCCGCCCTCACCCCCACCTCCTAATTGGCTGTTTGATCTGTGACATCATTCGGACACTCTATTAGGTACACCGCCATTTTTAGGTGTGCCTAATCACAGGCCACTTCATTAGGGAAAGATCATGGTCAAAGCTTAACTGAAAGTGAAAAGTGCCACACCCACCCTCACCCCCACTTTCTGATTGGCTGTTTGATCTGTGACGTCATTCGGACACTCTCTTAGGTACAACACCATTTTCAGGTGTTCCTAATAACAGGCCAATTCATTAGGGAAAAATCATGGTCAAAGCTTCACGGAAAGTGAAAAGTGCCACACCCGCCCTCACCCCCACTTTCTGATTGGTTGTTTGATATGTGACGTCATTCGGACACTCTATTAGGTACACCACCATTTTCAGGTTCGTTCGCGAAGATTCACGAGTGAGTGACAGACAGCGTTGCTGCTATGCCAGCCGACACACGTTATGCCGACATTGATGTTTTAATTTTGTATTTGTTGGATTGTAGTTGAGGGTGTTATTATACCGAATGTGTTTGTCTTTGACTAAAAGGTTGGCAAAAAAATCCGTTATGCCGACATTTGTTATTTTGGGGGACACCAACTCATATAACAACGTAAAACACATATTGTCATATAAAGCAGTTCACAAAATGTCTGATTTTTATGTTTTAATTGGCGAATATAAAAACAAGGAATAAAACACCAGACAAGTTTTAACATAAATGTTTATTAATAATAATAATAATAATAATATTAAAAGTAAATTTCAAACCAGCAATCTAATGTGAAATTGCAGTAGATATATTGGATAACAATATTTAGGCGTATATATGCATACACGTTATTGAAAAACTACTATAAGCAGTGCCGGCTCTACGCAGGGGCAAGAGGGGGCGTTGCCCCCTCAAACAGATGTCCTGCCCCCTCGAATCAAACTTTTAGAAGTGAAAAATCCGCTGATAGAAACACACGTTAATCAGCCCCCTCTCTTCTCTCATGTCGGTGCAGTGTGTGTCCTCACACAGCCTGCTGCCAGGACTCCGCTCCCCTCCGTAAACATCCAATCACTGTGAGTATGCAGCCAGAGAGTGTCAAGTTACAGTCAGCGCGGTAGGAGTTGGAAGAAGCAGTAAAAACTCCACCAAACTCGTCGTAATGACCCGTGATTTAACTAATGATTAACGACAACTCAAATAATAGTTACTATAACATTCATATTATATGTTCCCCCCCCCTGAGAGATTGCCACCTTATTGTGGTCAGGGGGTTTGCGTGCCTCAGTGACCCTAAGAGCAATACCAGCAGAAGCTTTAATCTTCAGGTGGGACACCCAAGCTGGACAGGTCTTAGTGTAGAGGCCTGACAGAGTGCAATCCACTTCTCCAGGTTGAGATCTGGACACACAGCTAACAACTGCCGTGAAGAAAACACTAACAGTGTTAAAAATGTGTAAAAAAAAAAAAAAAAGAACATGCCCCCTTCACATTTCTGACTGCCCCCTCTTATGTGCATTCCTAGAACCGGCCCTGACTATAAGTATTATAAAATCAAGATTACCCAAAGAGAAGCATAATCTCCCCGTTGTTGCATAACGGCGCATCCCTTCATGCAATAAAGTTAGCCGTTAGCTTGGAGAAAACGTGCATAAAAGAAGTGGTGTTTCAGTGAGTGGTTCTTTCTTTCCTTGGCAAATCGTAAATCTGCATTCTGGCTTACATAGTTCACGCCAGGAGGGAGACGCAACACGTTCACTGACTGATCCGTTGATACACGGGAAGGCAGTTCAGCCATTAACTCGTTCGCGAACGGGAAAGTCAGGATTCGTTCCCTCACTGATCCGTTCTCGCGATGAACTGGAAATGCAAATCACTCACTGACTCGTTCACTCACAGATCCGTTCAGTTGGTGAACGGGAAATGCAATCCACGACTCGTTCGTGAACGGGAAGTTACATCATTTTCTTCTTCGTTTTGTTTTACGGCGAGGTGGCACCAGCTTCAATACGCATCACCTACTGGTTGAAGTAATATGAACTGAAAAAAGAACCAATCACTTTCGGGAGTGATTCGTTCACTCTCGTTCACTGAAGAAAATCGTTCTTTTGAACGAATCATTCACTCACGAGCCAACACTATTTTGTACTTACCCAACGCACTGGTACTTGTATTGTTTGATGTACATGGTGTTCCCACGGGATGTCGTAATATACAGAAAAATGTGTGCGTTGCCGTTGTCGACATTACCGTGTTTACTTGATTGTTTTTTGTCTGGTGTATTGTTTAGTTGTGTGTGTTATTGAAGTTAAAAAACAAAAAAACCGGATCAGTGTGTGTGTGTGTGGGGGGGACGATTCCTTGAACATTTCGTTTGAACGAAACTTTTGAGTGAACTGATTCTAAAGATTCAGTTCACTGAAAAGAACTGGAATGCACATCACTAGCCTCCCCAGTCATGAACCTCACCGCACGTCACTGCTTTGAAAACTTGAAGTCACGTCTCACTATGTCCCAGCTCCCATTTCTGATCCAGGGTCAGCATAGTGCCCAGCAGCCATTTCCCCTCCCTTGTGCAGTGTAGTCAAGTTAGACATTTACTGCTTGTGGCGTCGAGGTCATAATTATGTTTATGCCAAAGATGTGAGTCCTATATATATATATATATATAAAGGAAATTGAATTGATGATATATATATATCATCAATTCAATTTTTTTTTCATGTTTTCAAAAAAAGACCACAAGAATTGAAAATTGGGGTAGTGGAAGATGGATGCAAGACAAGAAGGATCAGGCAGAAAAAACAAATGAAATTCTCATCCAAAATTTAATTCCAAACTCCTTGGCAGGAAAGGGATAAAAACAAAGACCAGACTCCCCCAGGAAGAGGGCAGGGTGGATTACACCGAGTGAAACAACCAACCAGACAAGAGTGTGCAAATAGAACTTGGAACAAATTCCACAACAGGGATCTCTGAAAAGAATGGCACCAACATCATTAGAAAAAAAATCAAATATGTAAAATGAATATAACAACTTTCCACTTTGAAATATCAAATCATCTTTTACTGGAGATATATCTTTGAAGCAAATGCCACATTTAAACTACTGACAAGTTCATTTATCTGAATGTAAAATGATAACACGAAAGTCACCAAATACCATATCAAATGAATGTACATGTTCAAAATAATGATAATTAATAATACAAAGGACCTGTGTGTGAACGTGACCTGCGATTGGGCACGCATAACCCTAACCCCTTACCCTACACTAACCCCTAACTTACATTACCTTAAATTTTAAACCCTACTTTGAAACGCAAACCCTAGTTTTAAACCCTACCTTGAAACCCTAACCCTACGTTGAAAAGCTAGAAAAGTAGGAATGTAACCATTACCCTCAGCCTAAACCCAACCCTAGCCCAAATTGAAACCATAACCCTACTTTTAAACCAGTGAAACCCAAACCTTAGTTTAAAACCCAACTTCTAACCCTAGTTTGAAAAGCTAACTTACTATACATATTATGACATTTAACCAATAACCCTAACTTCTTGCCCTAACCCATTATCGTAACCCTAACCTAACCCAACTTAAAAACCTAACTTTAATTTGAAACCCTACTTTGAAATCCTAACCCTAAATTTGAACATTAACCCTAGTTTTAAAAGGTCATTTAGTTTATTTCAATGCAATTCACTTTGCTAAAAGGTTGGAATTGAAGAGAAGGAGCAAATGGAAAACATAAATGCTGCAGTGGACTCTCACTCTAGTTGCACATATACAATCATACATCTAGGGCTACCATGCATGAAACCTACGCAGGCACGGAGAGAACATACGAACTCCACACAGGAAGGGCGGAGCCGAAATGAAATCCTCACATCTCTGAACTGTGAGGTGACGTGCTTCCAGAGGCGTAGCCAAGCCGGGGCGAGCCGGGGCGGCGCCCCGGTTAGGACTCCCTGCGCCCCGGTTGAAAAAAATCGAGCTTTTTCGATTCTTCATTTTCATGCCGTTTTTTTCTTTCGGTCTTGCGCGAATGTGCTTGCGCTATTCTATGTGCGCGATGTTATCCATTCACCGTTTGCCTCCCGGACCCGGATGTTGTTTTAGCGATCAGCGAATGGCGTGGGTGATGTTCGATTTTTTTTTCCTGTGGGCGTGCGCCCCTACTGGAAAAATTCCTGGCTACGCCTCTGCGTGCTTCACTGTTTTGTTGTAACTAACTAAATAAGGACAATTATCTTAAGATTGGCCAAAAATTTGTAGTTATTATTTTGGGGCCTGACCAAGAATAAATATTGAATTGACCACATTTGGACAAACAGTAGAAGATTGTCCAAATTGTCTATGCTGGTTGTCCATGATGCTATAGAATTTGTGAATGCTTCTTTCCATCACGACTCAGTTTCAATCAGGAAAGGTATTAGCAATATTTCATTATCATGCTGAAAGCATGTTTTGCTACCGGGCATTTGCATTATGACAACACTGCACCGCTTTGTCGTAGTGTATCAAACTGTACCAATTTCGACTTGAATGACTCTCAAAAATTACTTGTGGACACTCATTAAACATTAGAGATCGTTCAACAATTGTGTCTTTTACTGATGGGTGCACAGATGTTTGTTTGATTGGTGTTTTGTGGTCTAGCCCGCCTGCACACATTGTCATCTGCAAATGCTTTGTGTCTGGCTTTCACAGACTTAATTATGATAATCTTTGTATTAACCGCCTCCTCCTGATAGCACCTGAGGTGTTTTGTTAATTGGGTAAACACAATTTGCTAGCACCAACCACTACATATCACATTTCTCTTTTTTTTTTTTTTTTTTCTTTTCAAATCAAATTTTGGAATGTGCCGCATCTTCATCCAGAGTGGGCTTTGTTGAAGCCTTCTCACGTGCTGTGTAGCCCACAAGGCACATCAAAGTTAATCTATTTAGGCATCTGGAGCTAACACCGAGTGCTTTCAGTTTTCCGACTCCAATCAATAGCACAACCTTGGTTTATTTGAATCATTCATAGTCTAATCTAGAAAGTAATGGTTGCTTCAGGGCATGATATGCCGTTCACACTTTGTCTATAAATGATGGTGCGGCATTCATGAGTGACAGGGAATCAATGCAGAGGCCGCCGTCTTAAATGAAATAGGATATTTGACCGCTTCACTTTAAATTAATGAGAATGTTAACGCTCATGATGACATGACACATGATTTACGAAGTTCCACTAATTAAGTAGGAAATAGATGTAATATTATAAAGTACATTGACAAGCTTGGACAAACCACTGGATACAAATGTGACATTGTGGTGAATGCTTCACATATGTAACATTCTAATCTAAAAACAGGAACATTTTGCGTTTTTTGGTACAGTGTTGAATTAATAAATACATAAAATAGTGTAGAGGATTCAAGTATATTATTTTCTAAGTACTGTATGTTTAAAACCCTAACCCTAATTTGAAACCCTAAGATGAAACCCTAAACCCGAGTTTAAAACCCTAGCTTGAAATCCTAACCCTAGTTTGAAAGCCTAACCCTAGTTTGAAACCCTAGTTTGAAAGCCTCACCCTAGTTTGAAACCCTAACCTTAATTTGAAATTATAGTTTGAAACCGTAACCCTAGTTTCAAACCCCAATCCTAGTTTGAAACCCTTACCCTAGTTTAAAAAAATTGTTTGAAACCCGAGTTTGAAACCCTGACCCTAGTTTTAAGCAAATCATGAAAACTTGTTTTGTCCAATGCATAATGTGTTTTTCTCATTTAAACACATTTTTGGGGTTTGAAAAAATACAGCAAAGACCTTAATCATTGGTATCAAAATGCATAGGAGGAGAATTATTTTTCCTTGTATAGTCAGGTGAGTGGCATCTATTCTGAACATTGATTAGTCAAATCAAAGGATTATTGCCCAATAACGTATTCAATAGGTACTATGTATTAATAGAAAAAATGAGGTTGCTAAACATTTGTACCATGTACAAAAAACAAATGTTTACTTTTTTTACAAAATCATTCTAAAGTGTTGCAAGAAAAGCACCCGCACAGTACATATACAGAAAGAACTTCTATCATATAGATGAGTAGAAGTGAAGCAGACACATTCACTTCCAAAGTTCCGCCTTGGAATAATCCTTCATCAGCTATTCTCCTCCTCTGTAATGTATAGTGCATGGGGAGAGAAGCCATGAAAGAGTTTCCATGTATTATTGAACAAATCAGCTGCCACTGTGTGGATATGCTACAATTCAGTGGGAGAGCGTGTGTGTGTGTGTGTGTGTGTGTGTGTGTGTGTGTGTGTGTGTGTGTGTGTGTGTGTGTGTGTGTGTGTGTGTGTGTGTGTGTGTGTGTGTGTGTGTGTGTGCGCCCCCACTTGCGTTAACCTACTGGACGACCAGCGCTTCTGTCAGCTTGCGATGCCCTGTTTTTTGCCTGAGAGCAAAGAGTGGGTTATTAAATACGACTCCCAAGCAAACTCACACATTCACACACACACACATGCACGCACGCACACACACAGAAACACACACACACACACACGCATACACTTTTTGGACAGCTCATCTCGGTAATTAGTCTCCGGATAGGTCCATGGTGCACAAAGAAAAAAATTCAAAGAGATAAATCAGTTTCACAGGGAAAGGTGGGCAATGTTTGGATGTTGGACTCTCTGTTTTGTGTTTTTGTTCTATTGATGCAGTAAAAATTTGTTTTAAATATCCAACCAAATCAATTTTCAAAAGAGAATCTCAAAAATGATTGTCCACAAACATCAATGTTTCACAAAAGTGGAAGCAAAGACAAGGTAAAATATTGAAAATGTCTCTTCCCATCCCTATGTTTAAGGTCTTTTAAAGCAGTTCTATCATTTTTTTTTCCAAATCATGTTCTAGTTCTGCACAGATTTTGTAATTTTTTTAACTTATTTTTTGTTTTGCTTTACTTTGATTAGAAATGTCTTAAATTCTTCTTTTGTAAAATTTTGTATTTTTAACTGTGTGAACCCCGTTGTGTTTGTTTAGATTTTTAGACCTATTGTTTCTTTATGTAGCGCTGGCCAGCCCAGAGAATGAATGGGCCCGGGGTACACCACAACAATGCAATGATGGATGAGGGCAGCCATTGTAATTATATGAGGACCAACAGGTAACGCAGAAAAGAGACAGAGAGCCCTAGCCTGCCAGGGTATGATAGCACATATAGGCTCTGCTCTGTTTTTTTTCTTTTGTCGTATTTAAAGAGCAGCTTGGCTTTAGATAAAAATGCATTGCCATGCAAAATAGGCCATTTTTTTTAATGAGTATCAAACTATCCATTTTGGTTTTAGATCTCTGTAAACTTTTTGAAGGTGAAAAACAATGGGTGAAGGTTCCTACAAAGTGTTTTGCAAAAGCGTGGGTTCCATACTTGGGCACATTTTTATTTGTTTTTTGTTTTCTTTTGTATCTCCACAAAAGGTTAAAGGTGTTTGATGAGACATCTTGATTGCTGTTTGTTGGTTGGTTGGTTGGTTGGTTGGTTGGTTGGTTGGTTGGTTTGACTGAAATCGTTGCAAGACTTTGTAAATTGCGTATTGACTTGAGCACGCTCTTGGTGATCTATTAAAACTAAGAATTCAATCTTTTACTAAAATCTCAAATCGTGGACACAAAATTTTGTGTTCACTCACTGACAGATTGTGTGTGCTGTTAGAAACCGGTGGAAAAGTGGTGGAGGCCACCATATTAAAAGGAGCAATGCTAGACCACTGTTAAATTGTTACTTTGGATTACAAGGTGAGAGAAACAGAGTGTGGAGTATGGAAAAAAACGTCTTTTTAATACTGACCTGTGCGACTGTCCGATTCCACCAAACAAGGTTGTCTCTTGACAGAGTGCAGTTTATCATCACGCTTATAATCTACAAATCAAGCAGTAACATAATAAATGAGCTGGATAGCCTCACCTTGTATCTGGTTGTGTGTTTAAAAACGAATTAGGGAAAGACAGAAATGGCAACGGGAAAAGGTGTATAAAGGGGAACCGACTCCTCATGCATCATACGGTAGCATGTGGGTACACCCACCGTTTCCCGCACAATAACACCACCCATTGGGGAAGCAGTAAGAGGTCAGCCACCACAACCCATCCTCCCTCAAACACCCAAGAGTCAGCGGGACTCACATACATACGCACACATAAGCACAAGTACACGTTGGAGGACGACAACCCCTGGAGCATGCGACCTACATTGTGTGTCCTCCTGCCGCAGATCAATTCATCACCACATGGCAGAGGCCCCCTCCGTGGTAAGGATGTGGGGGAGCATTGGCTTGAGAAACCCTGCGGGTCCTATACACCTGGGAGAACAATACTAGCTCACTCAATGTTACAATTACAGGTTTTGTACACTAGCGAAATGAAAAGTTATTCAAAAAGGGCTAAGTAAAGCATACGGTGTAATGTTGCGCACCTCATTTCAAATACAGGTTATGTTTAGCCAGTAGATTTTTTAGATCTTAGATCTATTTTCTTAGATTTTTTTTGTTATTAATTTGGAATTTTATATTATTTTTCTTTTTTTACGTGGCACATTGCTCCACTCTCAACACGTAACCGGTACAGGAAATTGAAGTTTCATTCTTCCAAGGTGCTACGAAGAACGTCTGAACATGTAACACACAACAAATTAAATAACAAAAGAGGATCCTGGTTGTACATTAAAATGCTTGCTAAAATGATTGAATGAATGAATTTCCAGTCTACAACCAAAACGAAAGAAATGGCTTCACTGTTCAAATACTTTTGGAGCGGAGTGTGTTATTTCTCTTTTGGTGCCAGACGCAATCCCTCTCCTCCTGCTCCCTCTGGATGTGAAGAGGAAAAAGGAGAACAGAAAAGATTTTAATTGCTCTCCTCTCATCCACATCTGCCCCAGCTCATTCATCAGTTCAGCTCACCCCGTACAGAAAAGGGCTTGGGATATATAGATATTTTTCTCTATTTTCAGGGGGGACTCTCTCATGGGATGGGGGACGCGGCTGCTGAATAAAGGGTTGAGGTAGAGCTATCGCCATCGTGTCTGTGTTTGAGCTTGCGTATCCTCATGAGGGCATGAATGGCCTCAAAGCCTTTGGGAGTCTGTGATTGGGAGGGAAATGGGAAATTGGGACTCAAGGAATAAGAAGAAAAGGATGGGTGAAGGTGGGACAGCTGTGAGGCATAAAAACCTACAGAAGGACAAAAAAGGAGAGAACTGGACCAAGTTATTTTGCAAAGTTGGAGGAAACAAACGGGTAGCTGAATGTTCTAAAAAGTACGGCAAAGTTAGTCAAATTAACTTTCAGACTCTTTGAGCAATACTTAACAAAATCATTTCTTGGACCACTTTTAAGCAAGCAAAATGATACGGTGAAACCTCTGAAGTTGAATGTTCCTGCCATCAGACAAGTTGGAAAAAAAATATAATGTTTTTTTTTTTATAAACAAACGGATGCCTCTGAAGACTTTGGCGTTGTCAAATTGTTTGACATGCAGCACCTGCACCGTCACATAATTTCTTTGTTTTGTTTTTCACTTTGTGCGAGGCCTTTGTCACTGTATTTTCATTAACAGTGTAGTGCAACTAAGATGAAAACTGAATAATGACATAAAATTGTTTGAAACAGTTCACACAGGTGCATGAAAGTCTGACAAATATTCCAAATCAAAAGTCTCTTTCAACTTTCAATGCTCGACTTAACAATTTACCTGTTAGAATATGAACTATTATTTGTTTGTAAAATTGCAGGGTGAGCCACATCAAATTTGAATGATAAATGCAGTATGTTTTCCACCACTGCTTTGACCAAAGCGGATTTAATTTGCACCTCAAAAGTATAACAGTTAGGACAACCGCGAAAACCATGTATTCGGATACAGTACTATACTATATGATACAGTTCGGAATCATCCAATATGTGGATCCACCTGACACTAATATGAATTTTAAGGTCAAGTGCTTCCAACAACTGTTCAATGACAAGGGATACATTATATATGATGTATGGTATAATATACAAAAGAGGTCCATTGTATATACCAGGAGGAGGAGAGGAATGAGAGAAGAGGGAAAGAAAAGGAGCCAAGGTCCCAGAGGTGGAGTCCCGGATGCTGAGAGGCCTCAGAGGGACCGTGGGATGATTGTCTGTGACCTCCCACCAACCTAAGCACTGTTCAATGTCACAGTCTGTGTGTGATTGTGTGTGGTTTAAACCACTTCATTGTTTCAATTCCCCATGTATCTGTATTTGTTGGGAGGGTTCACTCCTTCATTTTTATTCTTTCATCTTACAACTAGCAACAGTGGGTTTTATAACTTTGAGAGCCACCCTGATATGTTTACATGTTTAAACATTGCCTGCTCAATATATAACAGTTATCTGCAAATAGAAATTTCAAGATCCAGATTAAAACATTGATGGCGATGGGCAGAAACCTTCCTTCAAACTAAAAAAAAAGCGTCATTTCCAATCCGGCTCCAGCCAGTCTGAATGGCTCCCGCCTCTGGTGGGAATTTACCCCATCCAATTTGGCTGCCATGTAGCTGTTGCTTCATCCATCCATCCATTTTCTGTACCGCTTAGTCCCCACGGGGGTCGCGGGCATTCTGGAGCCTATCCCAGCTGTCATTGGGCAGTAGGCGGGGGACACCCTGAACCGGTTGCCAGCCAATCGCAGGGCACACAGAGACAAACAACCATTCGCACTCGCACTCACACCTAGGGACAATTTGGAGTGCTCAATCGGCCTACCAAGCATGTTTTTGGGATGTGGGGGGAAACCGGAGTGCCCGGAGAAAACCCACGCGGGCCCGGGGAGAACATGCAAACTCCACACAGGGAGAGCCGGAGGTGGAATCGAACCCGCACCCTCCTAACTGTGAGGCGGACGTGCTACCCAGTGCGCCACCGAGCCGCTGCTGTTGCTTCATTTTCATTTATTGTTTTTTTGTATCACACACACACACACGCACGCACGCACACACACACGCACACGCACACTGACACCGTCATATGCGGGAATCGAACTCACGGTGTCGGCACACAAGACAGGCAAGTGTACCCCTACACCATCAGCGACTCCTGTAGCTGTTGCTTGTTATCTAGTCTTTCTTTTCATTCTCAACTTATATTTTGAAAGGAGAGCTAGGAGCATTGATGATACGAAAAAAGCCACTTTATTTAGCCAAATTATTATACATTGGTCATTAGCTAATTTTAATCGGAGATGGCTTTAACCCTATGCTTGACACTCATTTACCTTTTTCAGATTTTTGAGATATTTTTATTTTTCATTATTACAATTCATAATTAAATCCAATGCAAATTTTTCAATTATTGTTTTTTAATCAATTATTATACCATTCAAATTCGTTTTCATTCCTTCCTTAGTATATACCCTTCTTATAAATTTTATGTATAGGTACAACATTTTGCGTGTCTTGGGAAAGATAGCATTAAAGACAAATCAAAACTTTAAAACCTTCCTCTGCTGTTCAAGGCTCAAAGCACTGCTATATTGCTCATCAGCACAGCCTCCATATTTGTGAGCACTTCACTTCGTCAGCCCAAGGTCCATGTAAAAGTGCAGTAGTAGTTATCAGTGTCCAACACCTTACTAAAACCTTGTTTTTGTCAAACATGTGTATGTGTGTGTGCGTGCGTGTGCACGTGTGTATATAAAATGTGCCTGTAAATGCTAATAATTTGTCCGCGTCCGGATTTCTCGTCCCGCTCAATTTTTTCTTAATTTCATTGAACCAACATCTCATAAATACTTTTGCAGCTGCACCTTGAGGCAGATGAGTCATCCAGCAATGGATGGAAAATCTTCCCCTAATTTTTGCTCATGCGACTTATAATCAGGTGTGTCTTGTAGTCCAGAAATGATGGTATTTCTCATTATGAAGCATTCATTTTCTTTAATCTGTTGTTAATCCAATATCTTTACCAAACCTCAATAACAGGCAAAATGTCAGGGCTGGATTAGTGTGCAAATTCTGGTAGCAAGTCACTGAGGGGAAAAAAGAAATGGGTGCTAAAAATCACAAGTAAACATACATGTCATCTCCTTCTTTTGACAGTTTTTTATTTTAAGGTTTGTCTTTCTCCAAATTGTGACAAACAAGAATCTTTGTATGTCATCAAAAATAATCCTATTGTACCAAATGTACCAAATTAAAATATATGTACCGTAATTTTCGGACTATAAGTCGCGGTTTTTTTTCATAGTTTGGGTGGGGGGGCGACTTATACTCAGGAGCGACTTATATACATATATATGTTTTTTTTTCACTTTTTTGGGCATTTTATGGCTGGTGCGACTTATACTCCGGTGCGACTTATAGTCCGAAAATTACGGTAATTGCGTTGAAGGGCTTGATTAATTACATCGGCTCAATCTTCTATGAAGTGATGAAAATTGCAGACTAAATGAAATATTTAATTTACAGACTCTGTAACCTCTTCCATCACAAAGTGCATTGATGATGTGACCCACACGAAATACATCATCACTCGGGCGAACTGGAAGCCATGGCTGACAGGCGATGTCCTCAGGCTGCTGAGGGCCAGAGACAAAGCCTACAGAACTGGGGATGAAGCTGGCATGAGAACAGCGAGGGCCAACCTGTCCCGTAGCATCAAGGAAGCGAAAAAGGCATTCACTTGCAAGATTACCGCCCACTTCAAAGACAGCAGGAACGCACGAAGCCTATGGCAGGGCATTCAGACCATCACGGACTACAAGCCCGCGCCGCAGATCTGTGAGGGCAACATCCCTCTGCTCAACGATCTGAACCACTTCTTTGCTCGCTTTGACGCTCAGAACAGCACTTGCCCACTGAAGACCCCTCCCCCTCCACACGAGCAGCCCCTGTGCCTCTCTGCCGATAGCGTGAGGAGGACACTTGCTGCTATCAACATCCGTAAGGCGGCAGGCCCAGACAACATCCCAGGTCGAGCGGTGAAGGACTGCGCTGAGGAGCTTAAGGGTGTCTTCACAGACATCTTTAACACTTCCCTGCAGCAAGCCATCGTCCCATCATGTTTCAAGGCTGCCACCATCATACCTGTGTCGAAGAAAACTGCTCCATCCTGCTTCAATGACTACCGCCCCGTGGCACTGACACCCATCATCATGAAGTGCTTTGAGCGGCTTGTCATGACACACATCAGATCCATTCTCCCCCCCCACCCTTGACCCCTCCCAGTTTGCATACCGAGCCAAATGGTCCTCTGAGGATACAATCTGCTCTGCCCTCCACTGAGCCCTCACCCACCTGGAAAAAAGAGACTTGTATGTGAGATTGCTGTTTGTGGACTTCAGTTCTGCATTCAACACCATTGTACCACAGCGACTCATCTGCAAATTCGACAAACTGGGACTCAGTACCTACGTACCTCTGCAACTGGCTACTGGACTTCCTCTGTCAGAGGCCTCAAGTAGTACGTGTTGGCGACAATATCTCAACTAGCATCACGCTGAGCACGGGGGCCCCCCAAGGCTGCGTGCTCAGTCCGCTGCTCTTCACCCTGCTGACGCATGACTGCACTGCAACCTACAGCAACAACCGCATAGTGAAATTTGCTGACGACACGAGTCTGGTGGGTCTCATCACCGAGGGCGACGAGACTCAATACAGGTCGGCGCTTGACCTTCTGACCATGTGGTGCAGGGACAACAACCTCCTGCTGAACGTCAGCAAGACCAAGGAGATTGTTGTTGACTTCTGGAAGGGTCACACCCAACACCTGCCACTGACCATTGACGGTGCTGTGGTGGAGAGAATGAGCAGCACCAGATTCCTGGGGGTGCAAATCAGTGAAGACCTCTCCTGGACCACCAACACTGCATCACTGGTGAAGAAAGCTCAGCGCCGCCTATACTTCCTGCGGAAACTCAGGCGAGCGAGTGCTCCACCAGCCATCATGACCACATCCTACCGTGGCACCATTGAGAGCGTCCTCTCCAGTTGTATCGCTGTGTGGGGTGGAAGCTGCACTGAATACAACATGAAGGCCCTGCAGCGCATAGTGAACACAGCTGGTAGGATTATTGGTGCTTCACTCCCCTCCCTGAAGGACTTTTACACCTCCCATCTCACCCGCAAGGTGACCACGATTGTGAGTGATGTGAGTCACCCCGCTCACACTTTTTTTGATCTACTGCCCTCTGGGAAGAGGTACAGAAGCCTGCGCTCCTGCACCACCAGACTCACCAACAGCTTCATACTCCAGGCTGTTAGGATCCTGAACTCTCTCCCCCCTCTACTCTCGGGTGCATAACGTCCTGGCCTTTTGGGCCACGTTGGCTGCCTTGCACTACTCCTCCTGTACTTTTGCGCTATATACTGACTGTCTGCTGTATGCACCATTGCTCCATTTCAACCATGTTGCTCTTATTTATTTATTTATTCATTGCTCTTATTTATTCATTGTATGTGCCTTCTTGTTTTTACTTTTTGTATTGTTTACTTGAATGTTTATTTGTCCGTGGACCAATATAATATAATATATATATATAATATGTAATATGTCTTGTCACCGTGGGAGAGTAGGAAACGCAATTTCGATCTCTTTGTGTGTCTTGACGTGAAGAAATTGACGATAAAGCAGACTTTGACTTTGACTTTAATTCTCCTTACCCATGATACCACTTTTACAGAACTGTAATCTGTCTAATTTCAGAGTGAGATAATTGCTTTTATAGTATTACATAAATCAGTGAGGTCAGGAAACCAAATACACTCAGAAACAATGAATGACAGTTGACATTCATAATGTCTGCTCAATGTTTTGTGGTTCCTGTTTTATTTACTTACTCTACTTTCTCATGTGTGTTTCCTGCTAGTTTCATCGTGTGTGTGTGTCTGTGTGTCTGTGTGTGTGTGTGTGTGTGTGTGTGTGTGTGTGTGTGTGTGTGTGTGTGTGTGTGTGTGTGTGTGTGTGTGTGTGTGTGTGTGTGCGTGCGCACATACAGACCTTTGCAAAAAAAACTGTGCAACTGGCTGTGGTTAAATGCCAATTTGCACATGCTAATGCTCCCCTGTCTTTAGCCACATTTGAACCTCCTCCAGGCAATGAATGTGACTGCTGGCACTATTAGTGTTGTTTACCATAAAGTCTTTAATGATATTAAATCAACTCGGATTCTCTAACATAATAAAAAAACATACTGAAGTACGTGCACGGAATTTTAAAAAAGTATAACCATAACAATCAGGATGTATAGGAATAAGCAAAAAAAAAACAGACGTCATTAAAACACCATCCATACACACCTTTAGGAAACGGCATCAAGTGATTGGAACCTGAAGGTGTTGCCATGGCAACCTTGTTGTTGAGGAAGAAAAGTCCTGCAAAGCCTCCATAATCAAGACTGGAAAGTCAGTTAGACTAGGACTTTTATGCTTCTTGAAATTCAGTGACAGCATTTGTGAAGGGAAAAAAGGGGGGGTCCATAAATTATTCTGTGATTTCGGAAAAATAATTGGGACTGAGATTTCCTTTTCTTTGCGTGTGCTCCAAGAGCGAGTGAAAAAGTGAGCCAACATACTCTTTATGCACTAAGAACAAAGATGCACAAAGAATAGGCCACTCAATAAATTAAGCGGTTGACTGGATTTCTTTCTTTGTTATTTCCTCATGCTACCAAGGTATTTTGTATGCTTCCAACTTTTTGTTAACAGTTTGGGGAAGGCCATCTCCGTGCCAGCATGACCACAAAGAAAACTCAATATATTGCGGAGCTGTAAAAAAAAAAAGAATTATGCCTGGATTTTTCAAAAAAGAAAACAATCATTGGTGGGCATTGTTTTTAAATGAGCTCACAGTTATCCATCCATCCATTTTCATCACCACTTATTCATTTAAACCCTTTTCAACCCTATCCGAGCTGACTTTGAGCAGATAAATTTTTGTATCCTTCAAAATACTGTAACTTCACATAATACATCGGGATTTGTACTGACTGATATGCCGTTATACAGATGCATAAAGATATTTAGTGAAATGTAGCATATGCTTTGAGATTTGTAAATTAATGAAGGTTATGAAGGTTTGCTGGAGGTCCACACGTGTTGTGCTAAACGAGAACAACATACAAAAATCAATTAGAATCAGCCATCTTTTCTGTTTACATTAGTCTCAAACGCTTTGAGTTTGAAACTGGTAAAATCCAAGTGGGATCAATTCTACTTCCCACCTTACTGGAATGCAACATGAGAAAGGCATTGGCTTGGTATTGTGTATACCATGATTGTAAAGCGGATTGACTAATTCCCATGGCTTTATTAGTGAATTAGTCGGTGATGATTTCACTGAGTCGAGTCCCAGCTAGAGTAACGTGTGTCTGTTTTTGGCTTTAAAAAAATAATCTTTCTTAAATTGAGTGCCCTGTAATAATTTAGGTAAAACTCAATTTTTATTTATGTAACGACGGCTGTAAGAAAGTGGTGCACATAAATGATTAGAGACAATAATTAAAATTAAAATATAATCATAAGTAACTAATTAAAATGCTATCTTCTATTTAAAATATACAGTAGCTCCCTAAAGCATTAACTCTCATTGTATACCAGCATGTTATATATTTTTCACACTTGTTAGTAAATCTGTATGTAAATGTGAATGCAAAATGAGGTGAGAGTGATTTTACAAACTGCAACAAGCTTATAAAATGTGCTTCTTTCCCAACCTGCACTTTGGAAGGAGCAACCCATTGGTGCATTTTCATCGATGCAATGTCCTCTGTACCTACCGCGAGTTTCACAGTGTTGAGTGTGGGTGTCAAAGAGGTGGCAATTTAGCAGAACCAAAGCAGAAAACGAAGAGGCTGCATAAAGGTTGTGTGTAAAGACATTTAAAAAAAAAAATCTCATTGTGGCCACAGCAGTGCGCCAGCAATAAGCAGGTTTTAACTCAAAGATGAAGATAAGAGGAGCAGGCAGGGAGGAGAGCAGCCAGAGATGCATGCTTTTGACAAGGCAACCAAGGGACAGAGTGAGTCTTAAACTGTGATAAACTGCACACTGTCATAACATTAGCATAGTACGGAGACTTAATGTTTGCTCAATTAACATGAGAACGATGAAAAATGGCGATGGATTAATGTAAATATTGGAATTGCATGCATCCCAAAATTTGGCACCCTGATATTTAGAAGGTGCATTCAGTGGCTGCATAGTTGTTTGAATTTGTAAAAATGCCAGGGATCGTCATTTACAATTCGGGGTAGCAAGGGATTTCTCAGGGCAAAAGTCTGGACCTCAAAACGATTCATAATTTGCATAGCCAACTGATCCAGCCATCCTCCGTACCGTTTATGCTCATTAGGGTCTTGGGTTTGCTACAGCCAATCCCAGCTGACTTTGCAGGAGAGGCGGGGTGCAGTCTGAACTGCATGACACATATAGACCGACCAGTCACACGTACATCCACGCCAAGGGACAATTTTGTGTGTCCAATTAACATGTTTTCAGAATGTACAAGGAAAGAAAAGTACCTGAAGAAAGCCCACTCGAGCATATAGAATCTCCACATAGGAAGGCCGGTGTTATGACTATCATGGGGTCCCTCATGTTGTCAGATGCTATGGTCCTTTCACAGAGCTGTGCATGGCCTGGTTTAAGCTCTGGTTGCTCAATCACACGTTGCCATATCTTGTATCATCTCATCCCTCTCCTTCGGGCGCTCTATACTGCCACATCCAAGCCTGTTCTTTGTTACTTTGGTTGTGCTGAATAGGTAGCACTCACTGAAAAAGATAAAACAACTCTAAGCATGAGTGTTAAAAAGTATGTCGATGATTTAGGTTGTTGCACCATTTTTCCATCCATGCATCCATCCATCCATCCATCATCTGGACCACAAAACATCCCCAAAAGCAAAATTCTACAAAGCCTCAAACGTCATGCTTTATTTTGTTTTGTATGCCTGGCCTTTAACAAGCCAATTAATTGCAGCACATATGTAACTGGAATGTCAAAATGGAGACATGTCCACCAGAGAGCTGAAGATCATAAAAAAAACCTAACCACGTAGAGTTTATGCTGAAGCTTATTTTCTTAACCGCTCAAAAGATGACATAGAGAGCCTACTTAGGAGGGAACTGCTAAGAGTTCACAGACAGCAGATCGAGAGGAGGCGCAAGGTCTTCGCTTTTGTTGGGAAAGTTATCAGGGGTCTAAGCTAGAGAGGAAGAGAATGAGGCTGCTTTGACTTTGGAGGACAATGGCGTTGGCCTTGATTATTCTTTGGAAATTTTCCCTTTTTGGGAGAAATGTGATCACAAGTGTTTTTTTTTTTTTGTGCCCTGCTAACTAAGAGGGGCCAGTCTCGTCATAAAATGCCATGGCTATTTATTTGTTCAAGTTCGGCCTTGCCTACAAGGATGGTCGGAACGAACTTTTACTCAGACACATTTCTCACACACATGATTTATTAGAGCAATTTAACTCCAAGCACAATAATGAACTTTGTTAAATGTTATGCCACTGTCGAGCAAAACCATCACATCTTGTCTTTTCGCGCAATACAATTGAGAAATCTCCACTGCAGATGGCATTGATCACCTCTTTCAATTCCCAAAAACACTGTTTGTGAGTGGGGCTGGGATGCGTTGGTGCTGCATCCTTTGAAGGACTGTGACAAGATATCATGGCCACCAGTCTGTCCGTCTGGCACCCCACCTGCTTTGTCCAAGTGTCCATCTGCACATCACACATGAACCATCCAGCAACACTCCTTTTACAGTAAAGGACACTCACTCCATTAGTGATTTGCATGGTGAAATGACAAAGTAAGAATGACTGCGCTAGTTTGAGTACTGCTCATATTGCTTCAGGCATATCGTCAAAAAAAATTAATTAATAAATAATAAATAAAAAATAAAAAATAAATAAATAAAAATAATAAAATAAATAAATTTGCTCTACACATCTCATCCATAACAAATATTTAATACTGTTGAATACTTGCAGACACCAAACTGCCACTTTCAATACTTTCTGATTCAACTCTTTGATGCCTGTAGACACTTTGGGGATCACAATGTCAATTCCAAGTATTGATTAGGTTCTCAGGGCCGTAGAGTCTAAGAGGTTACATTCAACTATTTTTGTCTAATTTACTTCTACGCTACATCCAGCTTGAATGCACTGACCTAGTCTTCCCACAATCTCAGTGGGTGGATGCACCCACGGTCACGTTTGCAGCGCTGACATGACCTTGGTGTTGTCTCCATTCAGATACTGTCAAAGCATAGAAAGTCTCGAGGCAATTGGAGCCGCCACACCTCATAAAATATGATGGGGAATGAAAGGGCCAAGCAAGAAAATGAGTTACTCTCTGCAAGAAGTCTATACGCTGACTTATGTCAACTATTGATTGAGTTTACTTTTTCACTAAGCAAACTAAATCATACACTAAACTGTCTGCCAGTGTTACTGAGGATTGTGTTCTCACTGCAACTAAATCTTAATTTACAAAAATTTCAAAGCACTTCTGGCAATGTGGGTGGAACCATTTTAAAAACTAAATGCTAATGTTTTAGTTTTAAATCAATACAGAATTAAATGGAAAATCATATTTTTAAATTACAGTATGCTCTAGGTGACTTTGTCACGTGGCACAAAAAATAATAATCAGTTAGCTCAATTTTGCTTGCTGGCTTGTGGCCATTTTTCTTTTGTATCACTTTTCAGTAGGGATCAGATCTGGAAGATAGGATAGGCTGGCTTTGCTGTCCGACATCCACGTCTTCATTTGGCTATTGTCCTGCTGGAAAAAAACATACTCAGACTTAGGGAATACTGTCAAAACTGAAGGAAGCCAGATGTCTTCCAGGACAACTTGACATGTACATATATGGGTGGAGTTGTGCATTCTTCACAAGACGCTTTGCTGAAGGACTCCTGGAACATCTGTACAGCATATAAATTCAGGCAAAGATCTAACGTATATGTATACGGTACATAGTTTAAAAGGCATAACTATCAAATAGTTCAGTGTGCTGCATTATCCTTATTATGTTTGTCATCTTGTAGTTAGCCATTTTGAAAAAAATATATTTCCTACCAAATCCCTCCATAAATGAAGGGAGGTCTCTTGTTTTCTTTTCTCAGCTAGTGACACTCCTTTCTGAGCAGATTGCAACGGTTCATTCTCCAGGATGGGAATCAGATGGGAAGGGATACATGTCAAACAACTATAATCTGTCTCTATTTGCATCTTCAGCTTCCATCCTGCTCACTGTGTGTTTACCTTGGCATGGGCTGTTTTGGATCAGATTTGTGTTGGCTTGGCCTCTGCCCCTTCCTCAACTCTGCCCACTCAGGTTGTTTTCCAGCTTGTCAGCCACAGAGAAAAAAAACAAAAAGGGATAAATGGAAGCAGGAGCCCAGAAACGCCTTGAGATCCAACTAGCATGAAGTACCTTGATAGCAGTACTGAAATGATACCCCTGCAAAAGTATGAAACAGCAGCAGTGAAATGAAAAATCGGAAAAAAATAAGCTAAAAGTAGACTTGTATCTACCGTAATTTTCGGACTATAAGTCGCACCGGAGTATAAATCGCACCAGCCATAAAATGCCCAAAAATGTGAAAAAAAACATATATAAGTCGCTCCGGAGTATAAGTCGCATTTTGGGGGGCAATTTATTCGACAAAATCCAACACCAAGAACAGACATGAACGAGCAACAACAGGCTAAACGATACGGTATGCTAACGTGACAAACACAAACGAGGAGCTGAGAACGGGCCTGACGTAACATTCAGTTATTTAAAAAAAACTATTACATAAATAACACGTTTATAAAACCATCTGTGTCACTCCAATTCATTAAATCCATCGATCGTCCTTTGTCAACAATGCCGTGTGCCGCGCCGCAGTTCAAATTATTCCACAGGCCCATACAACGATATATAAACTATATTTTAAATAACTATCACATAAACAACAATATTATCATACCATTTGTGTCACTCCAAATCATTAAATCCATCGATCAAATTTCTCGTCCTTTATGTCATCCTGGTGACAGAGGACATGTCCAGAGGATATGGCGCTTTAAAGTGTTAATTACTTTATTTGATTTTTTCCCTCTATTTTTCATGTTTTGAATATGTTCAAGATAAAGATATCAAAGCATGTGAAGTGATCAACTATACTAAAAATAACATGTGAAGTGGTCAACTATACTTGTAAGTAAGTGATGTGTTAATGATCAAGTAAACATTTGTGAAAAAAAACATATATAAGTCGCTCCTGAGTATAAGTCGCCCCCCCACCCAAACTATGAAAAAAAACGCGACTTATAGTCCGAAAATTACGGTATTCATTCAATTGATGATATCTTTGCTTTAACATTATCTCAGTTAATTACTTTTTTCCCCATCTCTAAAATATTATTTTTTCCAATTTGAATTGTACAGGTTATGTTACGTTAATGGTAGAAAGTGTATTAAAATAATAGATCTCGTTTTTTCAATACCTAAAGAAATAGTGATATTTGAAGAGGCTGTGTGTAGGCTTTTAAATCCACTATATATATATATATATATATATATATATACATATATATATATATATATATATATACCGTATATATATATATATATATATACCGTATATATATATATAGAGAGAGAGAGAGAGAGAGAGAGAGAGAGAGAGAGAGAGAGAGAGAGAGAGAGAGAGAGAGTAAGTACATACACAAACACACAGACACACAAACACACTGACAAATATCACGTTGCTCACTTTACCCCAAAACTAAACTTTGTTGCGGCAGTGAAACAGCAACGCTGTCAAATGCTTGTCAAGTGTAAGTAAGTACACATTTGCATTTGTTTGTATCTGCATGCATGCTGTTACAGCAGGTTTAACATTCAACACATGCCTGCCATCTTCATCACAGAAGCTCTCAGCCACATCCCGTTTCCATACAAGGCTGAAAATTGACTCGACTCCAGCCGAGTTCCTTTGAGAGTACACTCCGCAGGAGGTATATTTCAACACTCCACATGAATGATAGCACCACTTTGTACACCACTGAGGGAAATATTTTTCTCACCCTTTATGATGGGCTCTCCAAAGTTGCTGGCTTGGTCATAACAGGACAACTTTTCTTTAAAGTAAACACTCTGATCCTACCTCGACAGTGCTTTGAGTGACTCATTGGGTTATCAAGGATTTCTCATCATCTTTGGCACTAGCATTTCCCACAAGAAACAGTACCGGTATATACTATTTTACTTTTGTGTGAAAACATTTATTTGATGCCTGCTTATACAAAAAGGCATTGCTTAAACAGAAAATGTTTTAACTGTTATTTTTAAACTTGCTAAACTTATGTCTGTTGGTATGATATGCATGTCAAGGTGTAAAAAAAAAAAAAAAAAGTTCAAACATTCTGGGAGACTGTAGCCAGTCATTTGTTAAATGCTCGCATTATTACACTGACAATAACTAGTATACAGTTAAACTGTATATTCTCAGTTGAACTATTTAATGGATGCCAGAAAAATCTGAATACAGTTTATTCTGCAAGATACAGAATGAAATATATTCCCAGAGTGGTTATCACTCTTACAGTGTATTTATTGGCTGGCCCCTCACAGGAGGGTAACTTTGCTTGGCCCATGTGACTTTGTGGGACTCGATGGTCTTAACTGGATTTCGATGTGTGCCACAGAGTGCCATAGTTAAGAAAGCCAAGCGAGAGAGACAGAGACAGAGAGAGCGAGAGTGAAAGAGAGAGAGAGAGAGAGAGAGAGAGAGAGAGAGAGAGAGAGAGAGAGAGAGAGAGAGAGAGAGAGAGAGAGAGGTCAGAGCGATACAACGGCCTCGCTCAAGTCACCTATCTTCACCTATCTAATCCAACACGCTATTGAATTGAACACAATTACCTGACTAAAAAACCAGGACCAAAGATACTTAAGGGGACACAGGATGATACAACTGCAAGAATTAAAAGCAGATAAAAGTGTTTATACAATGTTGGCTCAACAACCGTTCCTTAATACAGCAAGAATATAAAAGAGAAATCATCAGAAGCATCATCATTATCTGATTTTGGAAGTAATTTGGCAAGTGATAATGGAAAACAGCAATCATCTGTGTTGTTTTCAAATGTTGTGGATACACTACGTCCGTCTTCTATTATTATTCCACTTTCATGCACTTTAATTTCCTCACCTCGCTGGCCGTGCTGTAACAGTTAAAAGGGGCAATGGTTGAAAAGGACTACACGAATACAGACACCTTCCGAGACATTGTAAACGATGACATATAGCAGTAAAACTGACACAAAATGCCTCCTTTCTATCTCAATCGACACGCTATACTGTAAGACCACATCTATCACAATATCTGACAGTTCTGTGATCTCTTGTATACTACCAAAGCTGTCATCCTTATATGATGGATTTTAATGAAATGTCTCCCACATCAGGAAGATAGGAAAGCTGTCAAACATCTTAGATTGATGATGTCAATGCGAATTAGTGGTCACATTCACCCCGCCCCCTTTGGCATAAAAACAAATTCAAGTTCATGTTGATGAATCTTGACATGACCATAACACATACACTTAAGTCACTCAACTTTGCCTCTAAAACTGCAATGTGGTGTAACTTTTAACTTCCTCAGAGAAGGGCAGCTGAGGTACACTTGGTGTTGGGGAGAGTCACCTCACCCCAGGGCCAATCTTGGGGTTAGTGTGAGGACCCCTGCTACTGACAGGGTGTCAATACAAAGCAATTTACAAGACCTCGATGAAGAATCGACCCCACAGCTAACAGGCAATTTCTCTGCTCTGCTGGCCACTGCAACCTGCTGACGACCAAATCAGAGCACAGAAGTAAACAGAGACTGAGAGATTAGAGGACAGAAGAGAAGACTTTAGGCTCTGGACTGCATGTTGTGTAACAACAGCACATGCCTCCAAATGCTTTGAAAGAAAACGGTTCCATGCAAATGCCGGTGCATTACGCATGAGACCCACAGACGCACTAGCTGGAGACCAACAGAGAATCATTCATCATTCTTTTGATACTGCTGATGTAAAAAGGACAAAATAAGTTGGGAATTCAACAATACAACATTCAAGATGATGAGGAATCAAGAAAAGCTAAATTAAAACTGCCACTTATCAGGAAAAAGATGCTAAATGGAAAAAAAGGCAACGAGAAAACTGATTGGCTATGACCTAGACAAGAGAAAGACTATCTGACAAGATTAGAAAAAAACTACTAAATGCCAACCAACTTGACAAAGGAAAAATAAAAATCCTGGAGTACCAAAATACACCCTAACACCTCTGAAAATGCTTAAATAAATAAATAAATAAATAAATAAATCCTTATTGTACTTGCTAATTTTCAAAATGAAAGACTCACTTTACAATGTTATTTTCAATGCTCTAAGTGCAAAGGGTTTTACCAATATAATTAAATATAATTAAGTGTCCATTCTAAATAATTTCATATCAAATTAATTTACATCCTGCAGCGGTCAACGTGATGGTAACACAATCTCTCTGCTACACAATGTCATTCCCAGTAAGTCCTTGGTGGCACAATGGATAGTGTCGATCAGTGGTCCCCAACCTTTTTGGCGCCACGGACCGGTTACGTGTCAGAAATATTTTCGCGGACCGGCCTTTATATGAATAAATAATACATTTATATAAATAAATAATACATTTATAACAAATGTATAAATATGATGAAATAAAATGATACGACTGGCATAAAAACAAGTATAAACGACATCGTTTTTTATTATTTATTTATTTATTTATTCATTAGTAATTTTTTTTATTTATTTATTAAATTTTATTACTAAAACTCACCATTACGTTGAATTAGTGGGAGCACTGAGGTTGTTTCACAGAAACGAGCCAGTCCCATCTAGGCGTAATCGGAAACAATGACACCCAAAGTGGTTAAGGTTTGTCTTTTAATGCAGGATGCTTGGTCTCCATGTGCCGAAGCAGTTTTGAATTTTATTTTGAATTTTTTAAATCCATATTTTAAGTGGGACTCCAGAAATGTTCTTTTTTTTATATTTTTCAAAAATAAATTCTTACTCATTTTTGCTAGCTTTGCGGGCTCGATTGGGGAAACTTGTCACGTGACCGGGACGAGCGTCTTGACCTGATTTAATTGATCGTCGATAAAAAAATAAAAATAATAATAATTTCGGTGCGGCTTGGCGGCCCGGTACCAAGTGACCCACGGACCGGTACCGGTCCGCGGACTGGGGGTTGGGGACCCCTGGTGTAGATAAACTGTACTTGAAAGATGCTGGTTTGATTCCTGCCTCGGACAGATATCAGTCCATTATTATTACAATTTAAAAGTTTGAACACAAAAGCTAAGGTGTCATTAATACAAAATAATGCCACGCCTACTTTTTTATCACAGCATTGTTGGATTGCGTATTTCCTAACCCTGCAAAACCGAACCTAACTATGGAAAACTTGCTAAAAATAAAGGTTTACTTGCAGAAACTGACAAGTGTCATACACATTATTCTGCTGTTACTGTCATCTCTATTATTGAAGCCAATCATGTGCACCTACATCACGTCATCACAAATTCACATCAATCGTCATATACGTCTTTAAAGGTATCTGTGCCTGTTATTTCCCATTTATTAGCCTCCCCAAGCTATGTGCACGGATTGCCTTAGATGGTAACATTGCCATTGCCAACATGGCCGCCACATTGATGCGTGTTTTAAGCTGCGAAGTATGATTTTCTATGATACAATTGGGCACCATGGCGGGAGCCTCACTTATAATTAATTCCCATTTTCCCCTAGAATCTGATTGCAGGAAAAGAGGGATACGATGCAGGCTGCCCTCTTCCAAAAATCCAAATGAGCTTAATCGACCGCACTGCACAATCTCATTTAAGCCTCTCCTTGCTCATGAATTAAACTATTGCAGAAACCTGCTACAGTCCAACTGCCGCCTACTAAATCACAGCAAATCGCTCTAATCCCTGTACGTAAGAGGGGTCTTGCAAATGCTCCCCCCAGCCTGATCCTAAATCAACGCATGGCTTAACATTGTGTTTAGTGCTGCGTGATCATTGCAAATAAAAGGAGGTTCAACTTCCATCTTCCAGATTGCATTGCTTTTACCTTTGGGGGGTACACAGTGTTTCACTCTAATGTTCACATCACTCCGTTCACCTGCTTCCCTTCTGACGCCCCCAGCCAGCTTTGTCTCAAACAAAGCCTTCTTGGCTCATTATACAATTTTCTGCTTTGCTCTTCACTGAAGGAAATATTGAACATCCCCGACGAATGTGGATCCAAATAGTTTGGTGTTGAAAACTTTTTAAAAGTAAAGTGAAAGTTGGTTTAAAGGGTCAAGGAATTTACTGAATGCGTTTTTATGAGTGCTTGTGCCGACTTTTCATAAGAGGCTGATGATGAATCTCCACTTCCTTCCAACAAACAAAACGTAAGGCCAAATTCGATTACAGTATATGTGGTAAATTATACCGAAGTTGGGTGCATAGTTAAGATCCGTCTAATTCACTTGCTAGTTGATCTGCTCATTGCATTACTTCTCCATGATATGGACATAATTTCCACCCAGGCAGTGCGTGTGTGTGCGTGCGTGCGTGTTTGTGTGCATGTGTTTGTGTGCATGTGCGTGCATGTATGTTTGTGTGTGAGCGTGTGCGTGCGTGGTTAATTACAATACAGTTTCATTTCCCCCACTCCCTTCATCTTGCATTCGTCCCACCCTTTTTTACATTTGACCTCATCTCTTCATCACCTTCATTTCCAAGTTGACTTTTCTTGTACGACATTCCTCCTTTACCCTTCCCTTCTTTACATTCCTAACTACATCCCAGGTCCACTGAAGCCCGGTTCCCCAAGCTCCTTGTTAGGACGGGCTCAGGTGGCTGCAAATAAGTTGAGATGAATGAGGTGTCATTGCAACGTGTGCCCTACATGGCATCATCAAGGACCAGAGCCTGAGGCCAACCTCCCATCGGTTTTTCAGGTCAGACCAAGACCACAACAGTGCCATCCCATTGCTTGGCTTTGAGTCATTTATTTTTTATTTGACTTTTTAAAAGACAGTTTTTATCCAAATTTTAATTGCCTGTGACCTGACATGGGAAGAGCAACTAGCCTCAAAATATTCACCCTTTGTAGATAATATTAGAGTCACGTCAGAACCACAACAAAGGCAGAATACCGATGCTATTTTGCAGTATCAATCATAACACCACTGCTGGAGTGGCTTCATTCTGTTTTAGTTATGGGCTTTAGCAATAGTTAAATCACTGCTTATAAGGTTGGATGAGTCCAGCATCTAACAATAAAGCTGTGTTATTATAGAATAACCTTGATTTTCCATTATGATACTGGAGTAGAGTCAGCACAGTGCAGTGCAGTGGAAAAGGGGCCAAAACTTTACTGTTTAGTATAAATTCGGGTTAAGGAACAAATAAAAGTGACAGATAACCCCCCCCAAAAAAACTGTTCGAGCTTCAAAAGTTGATCCCATAATTCTTCTACTGTTTGCTTGAATAATTACTGTACTTTTACCCACCTGGATATTTTAAACAAGTGCCCTGATACAAACAAAATCAATGTTCCATTTTCCACTGCAGTGCTTTTGAAAGCATGGTTGAATTGTATTGGTAATTAGCATGAGCAAAAAAGAAAGAAGAAAGAACAGAACGGAAAAAAAGTTCGATACTTGTGCTAAGAATATAGTAGAAACAATGCCAACCTCACTTGGAAAATAATGACGTTTAACCTCCCAAGAAACCACCAGCTCTAAACAGCTATCGATTGGCTAATCGCGTTCGTTTTTGATTCTATTGTTGCCTAAAGTAGTATTTAACCCCTGTGACATGGTGTATTAAGAGGGAAATCAAAGATGACTGTCGGCTGGAGTCAAAGCCAGACTGATTGGAGAGGAAATAAGAACATATACTTTATGTTGATTTCCTGTAAACAGTACAACTGTAAAGTATTCTTTATTTCTCGGTTGTTAACTTATCTAAAAAATGCTGAATCGTTTTTGCAAAACCACAGTACCAGTGAACAAAGCGAAATCATTTGTGTTTCTACTACAAGCTATCGAAGCAATGTCGACGTAAATATGATTTAACCAAGGGCAGGCTCCAACACCTAGTAAAGCAGATTTATGGAGATTAATGGTGTCTTGAATTCACCTTTTTGACCTTCATGTAATTACACCTTTAAATGACTTGTTAAGGTTAGAGTATACAGATTAAACGGTTTTTCTTGTTTTCTTTTTAGATGGGCAACCTTCAACTCTCCTGATCAAATAATTTGAGCAGCATTAGCTCACAGAGATGCTGAAGCAGGGGGAAAGGTGTCTCCCTGAACACATTAAGATGAATGCTATTACAACAACTCATTTAAAGGCTAAGAGCTAATCAATAATCACTCTTTAGTACGAGGCTTTATTCACCTGCAGGTAATTCAAGTCTTTGTATAACATTATGTTTGATTGGCAAATCCTAACTTTACTCTTAGGTCGCATTTAAAATCATTAAGAGAGGAATGCGGGGGCGGAATATATAAATACATAATTTGGAAATTGCCATCTTCTCACTGAGAATAAATTCAAAACACACAAGCCTGTAGAGACTCATTTTGAACCACAAATTAGGCGTGATATTGTAATAATAATTTTTTGGAGCATACTTTTTATGTCGCACTCACAAAGGTAGTTTGCTGAACTCTAAAATGCTCACAGTGTGTTGACTTTGATGTCTTAATGTTTGCTTTTTGGACCCCCCATTGTGGTTGAGCATAAAAATAAACCGAAACATTGACTTTGATAAACACAACCGGCAATAGACTAGTTTTTATGATTCACATAATGATTATTCTTTATTTTTGGCAAAACGTAAAGTGAAATGTCACTCAAGTAGTTTAGTTTGTAATTTGAGCACAATTTTCTGAAAAACTACATTTCAAATGTTGGACATAACTGCAACCTAATGTAGGGCACCAACATTTTGTGCTTGGAGCACTGTAGCCCCTAACCTTAAAGATTTAGGAGGGCTGGAAGAATAGTTAGAGGGACATATGATAAATTTAATTGCAAAGTAAATATTTTCACCGTATGACTGATAGTAAGTGCTGCAATGTTTTCAATTGACATATTGGTGACCAATACATAGGGAGGCTGAGAAAATAATTCATAAATGTATTTTAGAATATCAGATAAAGGGTTGGAGGGTCTAAACTGGGGCTAAAAAGATTTCTGACGTACATAGCCCCCCCTCAGCCCCAATGTAGCGCCACCCCTGGTCCCGACTTTGCCCCTCCCTGACCAAGGACGTCAAACACCCAGTTATCTTCTGTCTCATCAGATTGACTAACATTATCCTTCTCTCTGAGGTGTGTTAATAGTTCTCAGAATAAAAGGCTATCTTGTCTACTACTAGACAAAGTTGAATGTTTTTGGCAAAGTGTGTCTACATATTGCAATGTCATCTGCTCAAAACAATCCTGGTGCATATTTACCCACACAAACACCAACAAAATCTCAACTTTAACATGCTTCATTCTTAGTTTAACATTTCATTATAACTTAGATCAGATTGGACTGCAACTTGGAGCTCATTGATCCCGAACAACGTAGAGGCCACCCAGAGGCTACTGTACCAATATGGGACTTTTCTCTCCCCACACTGCAGTTGAAATCAGTGTCCCTCGGTGTTGATACCTCGAGCATGAACCTCAGAGTGACCCATCTCTGCAAGCAGCTGAGGTTATCGCTCACAGCCCCCACCGAGAGACACTGTGGGCATGCGTTGGTAGGTTCAAGTATGCTCTGATCCTGCAGGCTTGAGATGGATCCAGAGCCTTATACCAGGGCTGGTGCAGATGTTAGCTGGCTATCAAAAGTATGTGGATGTTATCACTGTGAATACACAGTGAGACCAAATCATCAGAGCCACTATAAGCACATCAAATGACTGAGGTCTGGCCATGTAGTAAGTGAAAACAACACCATGGAACAGCAGTCAATCAAATCACCTCTTGATGTGATCCTTATTACCCATAATAATCATATGCACAACGGGCTTTTGTAGTGAAAGTGAAGAGTAATATTTTGTCTCCACCTAATAAATGATAGAACAGTTTTGGTCCTCAATCACACCTATGATGAACATTTTACAGTAAAATAAAAATGAGTTAGGAGACACTTTGTGAAAAGCAGAGGTGCGACCAAAATCTATTGCAAAATATTAATTATGTTATAAAGTAGCCAGTTCTCTTCCTGTGAAAGGTCCTTTTTTTTAATCTTTGAACATCAAACAGTTTTTATTTCTGTCATAAAACCAAGTGTGAGACTTTAGAAGAGAGCTACAGCAGGTTGCTCTGATGTCTCAAAAATGTAAAACTGTTTTAATGATCAACATAAGATCATTTATGTGTTGGACATCATTCAAAATCATTACATAACTTATGTGTTGGACATCATTCAAAATCATTAACTTTCTTACATCTATTAATTCAATCCTGAAAATGTGAAGGAAGAGTAATTCACGTTTGTCATTGCGAGGTGTCAAAAAGTAAGTAAGGCAACTTTAGGGGTGAGTTTAGCCCAATAAGCAGGATACTGTTCCAGGCAGGACGGTTGGTCTACAAACAACACATTATAATTGTAGGATTATATTCGAACGAGTCCCAGATTTAAGCCAGTGACTTGCACAGTCATACACGAAAACAAAAGCAGATGCACACCATTACAGTTTTGACTTTGTTTGTCAAATTCAGTTGGTTTATTTAGTTATTAGTTTTAGTATATACACAGTATATGGCGTATATTAGCATTGTATAATAAGGAAACTATGATTTGCAAATAACTCCTTGACCTTCTTTCTTCTGTACAAATGCACAGCAATACCAAAATAAATACATTTAAAATGAGACCTGAAAAGCTCACGTATGATATTAGTGACAAAGACAAAAACGGACATTTTTGCTTGAAAGTTCTAGTTAATTTAGTAAATGTAACATGAAGTTTCAGTTTTCATTTTTAAGTTACGAAAATGTTTTTTCAATTGTAGTTTTCGTTATTTTGTGAGTTTTCAATGACTATAATAACCTGTATGCACACGCCAGTAAATCCCATTCATTCAAGCATGTGAC
The DNA here is from genome assembly GCF_901709675.1 of Syngnathus acus. Lineage (NCBI taxonomy): Eukaryota > Metazoa > Chordata > Actinopteri > Syngnathiformes > Syngnathidae > Syngnathus > Syngnathus acus. The sequence continues at coordinate 8,560,981 of NC_051088.1, read as the reverse complement.
TGTGCACACGCTGCTTCTGTATTTGTGAACATACAAATGCAGCATGTGCAAAGCGTAATGGAATGCTAATGAATGCAAAGCGCTTGATGTTGTGGCCAGCAGACGGCCAGAGGAGGACCGCCACAGGGCTGACAGGTACATGCACACACACCTTCTCAACATACCTTGTAAAGTGCATTCCGTCTTTTATATTCTGTGCTTTTTTTTATTTTATTTATTTATTTACACATTTCCATTCATGTTTTGCTCTTTTAGAAGTTTAAATGTCTTCCCTCCCTTTCCCTGGTTGAATCTCACCATTTCCCACTCTTTCATCACCATGCCTTTTTGCTTTATTTTCCTTTTTTTCTCCATTCTTGAATTTATAAACCATCAACACCATGTATGGTTCTAAGAAGCGAACAGCGTGAACTCAACGGATTTGACGGGAGGGGGATAAAAGGGGCAACCTCAAGGCAATAGCTGCAATGAATAAGACTCGTTTTGTTTTTGCCTGAAAACAACTTCTTCAATCAATGCACATGTTTTTCAAACAAGGTAGCAACACATTTACTTTGCAATCTTGACAATGCATGGCATGATTCTTCTCAAAACTGATCAATACAGAGTGACTCAACTAAATAGCTGATACAGTGTAATGACTGTATAGCATTGCATCAAACCAGAGACAAGGCAAGAAGGAGGGATCTAGATACACAATCTAAAAACCAAAGTAACAATAGGAAATCTCATGCAGAATCATTCCAATTATAAAAAAAAGAGGCAAGGGCACATACGGACCCTTCTGAGTTTCTGCTCCTTAACTTTACATGCGTGTGTATGTGACATTTTCATGGTCGTACTTTATGATCCCATCTGAATGATAGACTATAGCATATCTCGGCGCCCTATAAGCAGAAGGAATGTGCTCTTCACCATGATACGGAGTGGAATGCACGTTTAACAAAAGATATTAACATCACTTCAAGCAAATACGTCACTAGTATCGACTCTTAAATTTTCATCAGATTTGATACAAATCCATTACAAGCTTTTTGACTTTTATCGCCACATTTTGCATTAAAGAATTATTATCTAGGCAATGATGCCTTATCTTATAAAATGGAGTATGTCATTGCATGGAACACCAGCCATGAAACAGTGGTGACAGGTGAGTCAAATGTGTCGCTGGAAACTGATTATCAACCGATTATAAACAAATCAAATTAAAGCACACTACACAAGTAAGCCTGGTCATTAAACATTAACATCATGGGGAAATATAATTTGCATCTCTCATATACCCCATAGAACGTGCCAGATTATGATATCAACCATACAGGTGGGAAGAGCGTTGCCAAAAGAAAAGCCTTATTTGTTATTTGGTAGGCAGGAACCGTCTTCATTAAATGTCCAGGATATGGTATTAAAAAAAGAATAATAATGAATAATTAAATAGAGGTAGTAGTGATTCAGGGCGGCACGGTGATGCACTGGTTAGCATGTCGCCTCACGGTTCAGAGGTGGTGGTTTTGATTCTAGCACCGGCCTTTCTGTGAGAGTACTCCGGTTTCCTCCCACATTCCAAAAACATTCACTCAGCTGGGATCACATTCACACTAACAGTAGGAACATTTTACAGTCTTTGGTGAACCCAACATGAATGTTTTCTACCCCGAACTGGTCGCCAATCAATTGTAAATGAATGAGATATAGATTATAATACATTTTTCTATGTTTAGGGAGACTGAGCTGACTTGAGTGAGATGTAGATTTTCTGTATGACAGTAAATCTAACCTTTCTTCGTCAAATAAGGCCAAAACCTACAATAATGTTGCTGTAGCAGCAAGTCAGATATGCACAGAGCATGCATAAAAATATGATTGATATGTTATACTTATCACCCTTATAGCTTTCTGCTGCATTGCAATTTTCATATTTCCCCATGTGAGCAGAGGTTTCCTCATAGACTTAAGCTACATCATGACATTTCCATTTAAGCGCCAGTCTCGTTACCACAGCGGTTAAGTATCTAATGCGTTGCGTAATTGCAGAAAATAGCATAAGAGTAGCAATGAGGTGTCTCGGTGGTTAATTCGCTTTTATCGACTGTTATAGGGGCATAGCTCCTTCTCCATAGGCTCATTAATAGGCAGCCACATTTAGATGTTCAGCCTAACCAGTCAACTTGAAGACCTGAGATGATGATGATTATGACTATTGATGAATATTATTATTGTTATGATTAATTTCATTAGTTGGGGAAGCATTAAATAAACAATCCAAAAAGCCATTTGTTGGTTGTATTTCGTCCTGCAAAAGTACAAACGACAGTTCTACCTGTGTCCATGAAGGAAAATACTAAAAGAAAGAAAACTCCACCCACGAGCACAATTAGACTGCACTTTATGCTGGAGTGGCACTGGACACAAAACAGGGTCTTTTTGTGTCACTTTAAAGCTTTTACTTAGTATTAAATCAATCAGCTGTGTGCATTTCTTTCTATCTATGCTGCCTCTTAATATGAGGTTGAGTCACAAGGCGCTCTGCAGGTATATATGGTAATGTCAGAGCTCGTCTGTGTAGGCAAGGTAAGGTGTGCCGTTGTGACGAAGCTTACTGCCGAGCACCATTGCAAATGCACATCAAAAAGACATTAGAATGACCTAGGAATGTTTGCACATCAAGTAAACCCTCCAAATGTATACAAAATCTGTAGCCAGGTGTTTAATCAAACTTTATTATTAAAAGTGGTGATCATGCATCCAAGCAATAAAATGCACAATTCTATTTTTTTTTCATTAGGGACAACTGGATCAGTGTTCCACGAGATGTAACAGGTGGCGCTGTAATTCCAAAATGGTTTGTACATTTAGTTCTGAAAATTGCGTCATATGTCTCATAATTCTCATTGTGCTGTTACTATTATCTAATCTAATGTCATTATTTTCTAGTTTTTATTTTTCATTTTCTTTTTTTTAATAATTGCCCCTTCCTTGGTTATTGATAAATAAAGCTTTACTTGACCCACCGGACATTGTCATCCATTATCTTAACAGAATCCTATTTGGCTGGTGTTAATTAAACAGCGGTGGCTGACTAAAGAGCCGAAACGGCATTCAGCGTAATTTGACTAGGGCACATTCACTTAAGCGCTGGTAACTTTTAATCATTCACAGGACAATAGAGTCAACCTCAGCCGGTTAATTATCATTTGGTTCACAAGATTAGCTCTTTCTTAGGGTTACAAATGAAAGAAAACAGCCAATTAAATCTAACCAAACAAAACTGACTTCAATTCACTTGCAAGCCACTAAGATACACACCAAGTTGTGCAGAAAATGGATGACTGCATGAATGGTAACAAAAATTAACATGATTCTCTTAAATAAAAGACATTAAAAATCAGATTGATATCAAATTAAAATAAATTGGATATCAATTATCAGGAGTAGGTCACTATCAGGCATGTTATTTATTATTACGGCGGACCGGCAACTGATTGTTTTCCTTTTTAAAATATTCACTTAATATTTTCTAACAAATATTTTGTTTTGTTTATAAAATGATTTTGTTTAATTGAACCAGGCCATTAGTTTAAAAAACAAATGGTGATATTGTCCTCATTTTGGTTAAGTTGGGTATACCTGCAACGGAAAACAATTCTTCCAAGTCCACAGGAGTCTGAGACTTTGATATTTCAAAGCACATTTTGGAGAATGACTGAATGCCACTCAACTGCTAAACATTCTGATCCAGCTTTAAAAGGTTATCAGATATTGATTACCATGGGAGCCGACATTTCCTGGGTGAACCAGTACCTACATGTGATGCGACTATTTGCGTCAGTGGTGTATTTATGATGTAAATTCCATGTTTATTGTGTGAAGACTCCTCATAGAGGGACAGGTGGTATAGTTGAGCTTCACTTTTTGTGCCTTGGGCCTTAGCATTGCAGTTAAAAGGGTAAACTGCTTTTTTAAGATCTCGATATTTTGAAGAATTTTGCTGTTGCTAGGTAACAGAGACACGAGTGGATCTGACTGAGTTAGTAAGTAAAGAATATCTGATGTCAATTATGTGAATTATGAAAGTAAATAAAAAAGCTTACTATATACTTTAAGAGAGATGCTTTAGTTATTCTGTAGCTTTTGTTTAATTTCTATTGTGTCTATGAAAACAAAACTCTCAAAAGTCTCAAGTAAATGACCTTGACATGAGCTCCTCACTACTTGAGATAGAGAGGAATTCAATAGAGAACACTTTAGAACCATCAGTCATTAAACATTTGACTTTGCCATTCAGGGGAAACAAGCGTGTAATCAAAATATAGTTCAGCAACACCATAGTCAAGCTTGTCAAATTGTCATTATTTCCAAAGTGACACATGACACAAGAGCCATCTCAGAATGTAGAGTGCTTCACATCATCTCAAATTTGCCAACAACTACTGCCCTTTGTCTGTTTCTTGAAAGCAACATTTGGAGATGAGTCAATGCAGTGGCCAGAATTTAAAAACAGTAAAATAAGCACAATTATGATTGTTTCACTGAACATTCGAAACCTTTCGACTGATACAGAGAAAAGAAAATATGAAGAATTACCATCTGGTCATCAGTCACACTTGCATAATTTGGCAATTTAGAGTCTTTGATGAACATACAATGTGTCATGTTTTGAGATTAAAAAGAAAGCTAGAGAACCCACACAAAAGCCTCCAGAACCAAGGTGTGAACCAAATTCACCTGAGGTAAGATTTGAACTGAGAAATTCTCTGATGTGAGGCAGACAAACGTCAAACCACCGTGCTGCCTTAAAAATCCTTGTGGCAGAATCTGTTGCAAGTGCAGTCAAAGTCTGAAGTCACACTGCAACCACTGCCAAATCATAGCAGAATACATTTATGGCAAAAGGATCATGTTCATTTGAAATATACAGTGCTTTGCTTTTCACATAATTTAGTAAATTCTTAATTCTTAAATTCTTACAATGGGCGGCTCGGTGACGCACTGGTTAGCACGTCCGCCTCTCAGTTAGGAGGGTGCGGATTCGATTCCACCTCCGGCCCTCCCTGTGTGGAGTTTGCATGTTTTCCCCGTGTCCGCGTGGGTTTTCTCTGGGCACTCCGGTTTCCTCCCATATCCCCAAAACATGCTTGGTAGGCCAATTGAGCGCTCCAAATTGCCCCTAGGTGTGAGTGCGAGTGCGAATGGTTGTTGGTCTCTGTGTGCCCTGCGATTGGCTGGCAACCAGTTCAGGGTGTCCCCTGCCTACTGCCCAATGACAGATGGGATAGGCTCCAGCACGCCCGCGACCCCCATGGGGACAAAGCGGTACAGAAAATGGATGGATGGATGGATGGATGGATGGATGGATGGATGGATGGATGGATGGATGGATGGATGGATGGATGGATGGATGGATGGATGGATGGATGGATTCTTACAATGATGTTTGCATTCCATTGAATGAATTAATTTTGTCCATGTCGCTTATCAGTTGGAGCTTACGCGACGCGGGAAATGTGGCAGTAAAGTTTACAAACTGCAACGGTTTTGACATCTGACAATGAGCTCTGTCAGTTTTAATACCAATCGTACGTGTTTGCTCTTGCTTAAATGGTCATTAGATTTGATTTGGAAGCGAGAAGCCCTTGGCTGCACCTGACCTCATGCATGAGATTGACTGTGCAAAGGAAGCCAAGATGATTGTGTCTTCCTTTTAGCCAGCTCTAATGAGAAGCTTTTAAGAAGGATGAGACATTGATTAGTGAAGGGCTGAGGTTGAGCAGTGAGATGAAGATGGGCATACAGATGATGGGAAGGGAAGGAATTGAGAGGAGGAACAAATACGTTTAAGCGGAAAGAGGCAGAGAAACAAGAAGGCTTTAAAGACGATGTGTGGGTTGAAGTGGAGATGTGAGGTGAAATCAAATCAGAATGAAGAGCAGATATGAGGAGGAGGAGATGGAGGAAGGATTTAGAGTGGTCTGGATGGACAAAAAAACAAAAGCAAAGATTGATGAAGCATGTATGTGATTACTAAGTTTAAACAAATATCCAGGTGGTCACTAATTTAATTTATAATAGACTTTTAGCGGTTTATTGTGCGAAGGAAAACAGGATTACAGGAAGTGGATTGAAATCATTTAGGTAGGCTACACAACTTTGCAATTACACAGTTTATGTTTACAATTGCACAATCCAGTCATAAGTCCCTGTTTAAAAGATGGTACAATGGCTTGTGGACTCGATCTTACCATTAATCTATGGAATGCACAAGTATTTTCCATTTGTGGTACCTCAGCTTGACATGTGGATAGTGTTTACTTTGGCGTTTGTTTATTTCAGAGCTCCTTCATATATTTTTTTTGTTCCTGGATAGAGTTTTTAGAGTTTGTTTCAAACTATAATTTGCCAAGGCTTTGTGTTAACATGCAGACAAAACTTGGTGGTGTGCCTTTCGAGTTAGATATTTGAGTTGTCCAGGTAACAACAGCAAAAAAGAATTCTGGCAGCAGATCAACCGAATTGCCTGGATTTATTTTACTTTCTTGATTCTGACATTTTTTAGACCACCTGTTGCTTGGCAGAGCAAGTAAGTTAAGGTACGTAAGTGCTAACATAACATCATTTAACAAATGGGGACAAAAGCCTTATATCACAATGGAAACAAAAATATTAAAAACAAATTCAGCTTTATCTGACTCCGCAGCTGCTATGGCATTTTTTGTGTTGCATTAGTAGTTTTTGTGTACTCCTGCTAACTATCAACAATCATAACATAGTGAAAACATGCTCCTTAGCAAATGTTATTAATGCTATCCATGTACAGAAACGGGTTTTCTCAAGTACTGTGCTGTGTTTAATTACTCCACTGCCAGGCATACTGAGCATCTTATCTGACGATGGTGACTATTTGATTTATTCATTCATGTAAACGTCACAAATGCGATTAATTGATGGGCTCTAAATTAGAGGAAGGTAGTTTTTGACAACACACAGTGAATAACAAGGTAACAAGGCAAGTGTAGAATACTAATTTCATTAAGTTGAACGGCAGTAGAAAAGATGAAGTTAACTAAATATGTAAGTAAATCAATGATAAAGATCGTCCTTATTAATTAGAAAATTGAAGTCGAGTGCAGAAAAATTCCCACGTTTCAATATGGTAATAATTTGCATATCTTGCCAGCCAACCACATGCATATTTGCATCCAGAACATGCACAGCAGCATATTATTATCATCTCCAAGGCAACACATTCAATGGACAATGCAAGTTCTACCTTGACCTTCTGGAGCGCCTCCCTCTTCTTCTCTACCTACCTGGCTGTGTCAAGCTGTCACTCATAAACCAATCATAAGCTAACATCTCCCTTCTCGAGTCGTCGCTCACCTTTGACCCAGCTCTTGAACCCGGGACCAGTCCAATAAGGCTCCATGTCACACCGAGGCACTCGCCCGTGGCACGCAGAAAGAGCCGCCAATCATCCAGGACAATCCAGGAAATGGGCTGGCCCGTCCTTGCGGAGGCACGGACAGGATGAGGGGCGATGGAGTGGAATTTACGGGCTATTGTCATGCTGTCGCAAACACACACAGACACTTTTATAGTGAGAGCATATTAGAGTGTGAAAATACTTGTAAAACTTTTTTAAGCAGATAGCAATGGGTAGTTATCACCAATAGTAGTTTAACTCTGAAGAGTTTATCTCAGGGGTGTCACAGTGTTTACAAAGTGGCTTACTCAGTATTTTTTTATTTGCACTCCGCAGTTGAAGTGTTTCTTGTGATCAGTTTGCCCTTGAGAAACAGCAAGCACTGTGATGATGAGATTGTTTTTTTTTTATATGATGTGCAACAGTGGAGCCATTGGCTTGCTCCATTAACCTTTAACATGCTGCCGCGTGCATCATTCAGTCATGCCACCGGAGGCTACTTGGAAGAAATAAGTAAGAGGCAATACAATAGAAAATAGGGTACTCTCTTAGTATTTGCAAATCACCGATGGAAAACTCACATTACATCTAAGCTGTTTCAATCTTTCAGAACAGCTGCTCCTCCATGCGATGAAATATAAGTGGAAGTTGAATGGGACCTGAGCATTTTCTATTGTGATTTCAAACATGTGGAACGAAATTTGCACGTTTGTTTTTTTATTTAAATAACACTTACACTTACTAGATTGGCTCATGGGGAATGTAGTCTGATTATAGGTGCTATTTGTAACATTCATTAATCATTTCACAATGTAAAGAGAGGCTTGATCAGTAAGCTCATCCCTGGAACCAGCGCACTGTTAAAGGTCATTTACAATCTTTTTGAAATAATATCCCTTTGACTATGATCGCATCCCTTTTGTCTCTGAACTAATACTGGAAGGTTTGTTAAGGATTAGTGTAACCTTTTATGAATGTAACAAATATGCTTTCTCTCCACTCGCATAACCAGACAATAACACTCATTTTCTGACAGTAAATAGACTTTCTAGTGATTTTCGTACACAAGATAACTCAATGTGCATTACATAGAAGTACCACATTTAAAAGCAGTAAAAATAAAAGAACTAACGACATTTTAAAATGAAGTGCAGAAATCAAATAAGGTTTACTAAGACTTCTAAATGAACACAGTGCCAGAAAAGGGTTTTCAATAAAGCTTCAAAAGTTCTCAATCATAGGCATGGGAAAAAAAAGCATAGTTATTAACCTGGACTTCTGACTGCAGCATAGCAGCAAAATGTTGCTTCACCATCTGTGCTTTGAACTCAGAGCTCCACTAATTGACCCAGGTCTACAGACCTCAGGGCCATACTGGGCTTAAATGACATTAGCGTTTCTTTTTGTATCCAGGACCTAAACTATTCAGTGTATAGTCCAGTAGCAACTATTTTTGCCATACTGAAACTGGCTACCTAGTAACTGTCCTGCTAGTTCAATTAGAAGATGGACTCGCGATGTATTTTTTCTTTGCCACACTAGCAGGATGAATTACAAGTTGCAAAGAGTACAAGAGTCGCTGCTAATAACAAGTATCCCATCCTCTTTGTTTTGAATGCTGCATTAGCAAAAATGAAAATTAAATTATTCATCCCGCAGAAATAATAAACAACCATTGCGATCCTAATGGGAATGTCTTCCATCTATATTTCATAAGCGAGCAAAAGATTTAAAACAAACTGCTTCATTATAAAAACACACGCACTGTAATTGGTATGATTGCCTCCCCAAACACCCTCAGTCAAAATCTTCAAACAGAAGTCCATGAAGTGTCTTATCCTAACAAATATATTCCAGCTACACAAATGATGCTGTTGTCTTCCTCCCTTTCTGTCTGCTGAAGTGATGCTATGCATATTCGCAAAGGCTAATTTTCTGGCATTCCCTTCCAAGTCACCCTTGTGTGATGTCTGTTCACTGCAGGGAGCAACCTGTCTGCATGCCAAGACAAGCACATACACAACAGAAAAGGGTGACAGCAAGCAGCACAGTGGAGCGAGAATCCAACTGTGTTTCAAATGAATCAGAGATGGTGATCAGCGATGAGAAAGTCAAACCAAATTTCAATTATTTTGTTAAAACTAAAGAGACCCGTACTATGGATAAAATGCCGTTTATTCTATCTAGGACTTATTTGAATCATTTCGTCATGTCCTCACTAAGGTTCTGACTCCTAACCCGATCCATCCAAATTGCACCATTGCATCATTGATACCGGACAGACATGTAATGATGGGAAATGACTCTTCAAATTTGCTTCATGAACCAGTTGTATTTTTTGTACGGCACTTTATGTTCAATATTTGGCTGAAAGTACACCGACTTGTCATTTGTTAAACCCCATTCAATCCGAATCAGTCAAAAAATACAATACTGATTCATAAAGCAAGTTTGAAGCAAACAGTTTGACTGATTTGAAAGTTTCTGTCTGCAACCGAATATTTGCATCGTCACATTTCAACATATTACAAAAAACAAAAGCACAATCTGAAGTGGACAAGGAGAGTGTGCCAATTTCATTTTCATCCCCTCCAACAAGAAAAAAAAAGGTTGCATTGACCACGCTTTTGGCTTTGCGAGGATTATATCAATGAAATGAGAACTAATTATACTTTGTGTAGATAGATTAGTATCCATCCATATATCCATCCATCCCTTTATCAAGTTATGCCCTCACCCCCTCATTTCTTCGGCCAATTTTTTTAACTTTTTACTTCTATCTGCATCATCATCTCTCCCTCCATCCAGCAACTTTCACACGCCACCTTTTCCCCCCACTTTCATTTATTTCAGTTTGTCATGCTTTCCTCTCATCCTTGCTTTCGAGCAGCCTGAAAAGGAGCACGCCAATCAGAGCATGCCGATGAAATTTTGGTGTCTTCGGCCTTGCAGTAATGAAACATTTAGATGCAGGCTCAGCGATGACTTTGCATTAATGTCTTGTGATGGTGGAGAAGACGGAAAGAGTGCAGGAGAGAGGGGACACTTCACCTTAATAACCCTTGCAAATCTACGTCACATACCAGGACGCCCAGATAATCAATTTCCTCAATGAGTTGCTATCATGGCTTCAAAAATGTTCAACAGTATGCCCATTGGCATTTGTGTGCATGCGTGTGTCTAGATCATGTGGGCACCAAGAATTCTGATGTCATGTTCTGTATCCAGTATATGAAATGAATGACGACTGACATGTTTCATCTGAAACCAAGAGTGTCAAGGAAGGTTCTTTAGGATTGTTCCATATTTGATGTCATACTAGACATCCAATATATAATGTGGCTAAGACATTATGTGAAAATGATGATTGACTGGCTGAATTAGCCTCCTTGGATTGCCCAGCTTCCATTTTAATGCATTCGCAAGAGAGAGAAAATGGAATCATTGGCGGAATAAAGCAGGCCTTGAGAACTGGAGGCAAAAAGCTTTTGCCCAATGCTTTCTCTTTATTACCTCCACCAAGGTTATATTTTCATTAGCGTAGGTTTGTCAGTTTGTATGCTTTGATTTGTGTGCAACTTTTCACAAACCTTTTTAAAAAAGTGGGAGCCATTTCTACGGTAATAGATCACTATTTTGAATGATACAATGTGAAGGGCTACCAGTTTGATACACATATGAAACAGCAAATGAATCATTTTAATATTATTATAGGTTTTTAAACATTCAAATTTCCCCATAATACTGAATAAGGTCTTCCAAACATTCCAAAATCGTTTTGTTTTTTGCTTTATATAATTCTGATGAGCTACTTTTGTTTTCTCTGGTTTGCTTTTGAACGTCATTAGTGGGTTGTGCTTGTAAATGCTTTTAGGTGCTGTCATTGCTTGTGCGAAGCATATTGAGTTGCCTTGGGTATGAAATGTGCTATTGCTATAAAAAACACAGCTTTGCCTTGCCTATTGCTAAACCTATTTCTACCATTATAGTGTGCAGTTCACGAGCCAGCTATGCTTTCACCCCAGATACGTACTATGAACATCTTGATGCTCTTATTTCAATTCTTAAAGAACGGGGTGACAGAGGAGACATTGTGGTCAAGCCTGCCGTCCATGCGCTGGTCGAGAAGAGTCCCAGAAATCTATTTGCTAATGAGTTAGGTCATGAGCCATCTGATGACTAGGGCGTCTGGATTTGTGGAAAGCACCAATATAACATGGTGGAATACGTTCCCATTTTAAGCAGTTATACTTAAACACAGATTTATGTGTAAGCAGAAGAAAGTTGCTACATAAAGTAACATCTATTTTTAGCAGGGGCGTAGTTTCAAGCAGTCAGCAGACAAATTTGCCAGGATTGTTAAAAGTACTCATCTCTGTGCTGTTTCAATCAGAGGCAAGAATCTGGCAGAATATCACGATTGATTTTCATGATCGTTATATTATTGAATGTAATTTAGCTATATGATATTTCAGTTTATTGGTATCCTCCTATGTAGTATTTCACGAAAGAGAAGTGGCCAAATTTGGTTGTCTGCCCGATGCCGCAGAGAGTCCCAACTTTGGTGTTTTTGCACCTTCTAGGGGTGCGAGATAACATTTCAAGGAGTGTGAAATTGTTCAATTTAATATAAACCTATATTGTTTTCTCATCTCTCATTTGAATTTTCCTATTTGTCTTTGCACACTTCTAAGCTGGGAGCAGGTTTTTGGCACTAGTCTCAAGGCATCCCACAGCCGCATGGAGACGATTTAAGTTAGCACCACTTTTTCACAGCTCAGATGTTGCATATTTTAGGAGGGCTATTGGCATTTACATAGGCCATTTGTTAGCTTTGTTGTCTTTTGAGATGCCTTTGCCTAACTCCTGCTGTCTTTTGTCTGTAAATTTGCAACAATGAGCCCGTTGACTGTCATACAAGTGCACTTACCAGGAATCTGTCTTCAACACTTGTCACTTCACATCAATCGCTTCATGTGTGCTGGTGCCGCTTGGAGGCTGTGCGCTATTATTCATCCCCAGTCAGTAAGTGAGTATGACATGGCGAGATAAAGGCTTATACCCTTATGCAGGTCCGTGCGCAAATGCAGGCACTTGCTTAGCCCGATTACACAAGAACCTAATATAGTCATGGGTTTAAAAATTTAAAAAAACAAAAAAAGAATATCTGTCCAGACCCAAAGTCAGCTGGGATAGGCTCCCTCACACCTACGACATTATAAGGATAAGCAGTACTGGAAATTTCACCAGCAATAAACATATGGTACAGGAGTCCCAACTGACATATGTAATTGAAGGATTTGTTCTTAGAGACTGAACCAAGTAAATCATTTTGTGAAATTGTTGAAATTGCTCCTCAGCTTTTTCATGAACATTTTTGGGGTTTGCAAAAAATATATAATGTATATTTTGTGGACTGCCCCTAAGATAGAAAACCCCCAAGGAATAAAAGTCTAGCACCGCAACTGGAGCCAAGGAAAAGCAACAGGATGATCTTAATGCTCATTATTCATTCGTATTATTATTGTTTCTGGCTACCAATGTCCAGATATTTAAAGAGTAGTGGTAGTAGTGCTAGTAATGGTAGTTAGGGTTTACCTCATTACTGTCTGGTTGCAAATCTTTTCTTATTTGAAATGACCTTGCTTTCTATCTTCTTTTGTTATTGCCTCCATTCAGCCTACTATCTAGAGAATTCAAAGCTAATAGAAATGTTATCATAGTGGCATAGTATTGCTTTCATCATTTCGAATTCAGTACGATATAAGAACATTATACACAGGCACAAAATACTGATTCGTCATAAAAGACAGAGGAAGAAAGACACAAAACTTTTTTGTGACAAGACTCCATTTAGAGTGAAAGCAATGGCCCAAGATGCGCCTGTGTTATGCCTGAAAATGAGCTTTTTCCAAGTAAATGCTGTTTTAACTCATCCCAGTTTTGCCATCTTTTGTCACATGCTAGCTGTAAGCCAGAGCTCAAATGTCTACATAACTCTTCAGCATGAGCCATAATATTGTGCAGGCAAGATCTTATTAATTCCCCATCCCCAAATCAATGCCATACCGTTATATCACTATGAAATTCTTGGACATTGTATTTATTCTCCTTGTAGTATCTCATCATCACTTTCTCTCTCGCTCCATCTATAACTTCGTCATCTTTTCCTGGTCTGTCCTTAGGGAATGCGATGAAGATGAATGACAACAGGGTCATTTTACCACCAGCGGAAAATGTCCCACTGATAATAGAAACAGTCAGCGTGTGTGTGTGTGTGTGTGTGTGTGTGTGTGTGTGTGTGTGTGTGTGTGTGTGTGTGTGTGTGTGTGTGTGTGTGTGTGTGTGTGTGTGTGTGTCTGTGTGTCTGTGTGTGTGTGTGTGTGTGTGCGTGCGTGCGTAATATGCACATTACACAAGAAAAACTAATGCACGTACATATTTTCAACGTCCCCAAGATTATAATATATGAGGAATGTATACAGCCTTCAAGGAATTATTAGAATGTAGGGCAACATCTCCACAAATAGTGGCACAGCCTTCAACCTTGTGCTGGCACTTCGAATTAAAATCACTATTTGCGACATCAGAAAGGAATAGTTCACTGCTGGAATTTCCCAAGACCTTTAGACTAAAATGTTATTTAATCTTACATAATTTGGTGGAAATTACTATTCATATTATTCATACATACCATATTTTCCTGACTATAAGCCGCTACTTTTTGCATTAACTCTGAATCCTGCGGTTTATAGTCCATATTTTAAGGATTTGGGGGAATAACGTGGTATTTGGCTTTGTCAAGCTAACAAAAAAGGCAATTTTCTTGTATGACACTTGATCATGGTTTGTTGTACATTAGTATGTATAATTAGCATGACTATAACGCTACATAACTGCGTTCCACAAAGAATTGCAAAGTGGCACAAATAGAAGCAAGGATATATCCAAGCTGACTTTGGGTGGAGAGGCAGGGTACTCACCAGTCAATCACATGGCAGGTGAGATCAAAAAGGAAAGGCCACGATAAAACTGCCACTTGAAAAAAATCCCCTTAAAAGTGCAGGCGCATTCTCAGGAGAGTTGTCTCTTCAAAAGCAATACGGACAGTAAACACAAAATGATGAAGGAGGTTGGTTATTGCTATCAAAGTGTATTTGGGGATGATAATCTTGTGTGGAGCAATAGCACCTGCAGTTGAACTTTATGGCATGGTTATTAGATCCTCTCCACACGAGAGCGACTTGGAAGTCTGGAGGTTCTTGCTGTCTACTTTCACACATTCATAAATTGCTTTCTCCAATTCTCAAACCATTTTTTAAGCTTGAGTCCAGTCTTGAAAGGGACATACAGTTGTATCAGATAGAAAAAAAATGCTTATTTATCTGATTTGGTTTTTTTCACCGCTATGTTATCACTGAAGTCAGTGGGAGGTTTTTAGTGAAAGACAACAGAACCTCTAAAGTTAAATGCCGAATGAAAGGTTAAATAGACAAGACAGGTACTTGCATCTTCCCCAATTCCCTTAAAAGCATTATTTTTGCTTGCTTTGTTTAGTGCTCCTGAATATTCTGCAACTATTACGGTAAGCTAGTATGCATATTAGTCGGCTATATTGTCATATTTTCTGTGGTATGTAAGTGTAAAGTTTAGTTTCTGTTAACTATGCCAAACTCAGCCTCTCTTTTGTAATGAGCAAGTTGGAAAACTTGCTGGGAAACTTGTCAAATCTATGTAACTTTTCCTCATTAAAGTGGTGACTTCTCCAAAACTGCACACACTGTGCCCAACACTGGCAACATTTACTAACTACACAGCACTCCAATTAATATATTTATAGCACTTTATGTGTCATCCATTCAACTGCCTCTTCCTGACTCTGACCTGGTGGCTCACCAACGTCATCGTCATAATTACCATGATCACATCCATCGTTTAATTGGTCTTATCTCCTCGTTTGCTGCTCGTTACCTCATTGACTCACTTCACGCAGTGAAGCAAAAGACAACAGACGAAGATCAAGAGCAGACATGTGCCCCTGTAGAGCAGAGGAAAATAGCGACAGCTCATCTGTCACGGCAACGATTTTCTCAACAACTGTATGAGGGAGAAACCCTTCTGCTGCTTGCAGTGACGTGCAGTCACACACATGGTAGCACACAGACATAAAACAAAAAATATTCTACCGTTCATGCCGCCACAAGGCTTGGCCAAAATCAATGTCATTTAATTTTTAGCACAAAATAACAAAGACATTAGACTTAAACATATGGGCATTTCTTGGAAACTCCACAGGAAAGCACAAAAATCATCATACACATCGTCCATCAATCCATGTTCAAAAAACAGTAAGAGATCATTATTTCTCCATAACAATGCTCATTTCTTTCTTGGTCTGCTATTTTTAATTTCATTGTCTTTACCATAAAATGGTCATTTTTTGTTAGATTTTTTGTATCGACCATTGCTTTTTGTCACTGTATCATTGCTCTAATGCGCTCACTCCGTCTGTCATTTGGCAAGTCGAGCCTAGTGGTGGTGTCACTGGTAATAGGGTCCCATGGGTGCTTGCTGGCTGTGGTCTGAGAACTGACTGCATAATATGTAATGGGGTCTGCTTTTAAAAGGGTCCATGGGTGGGTGCTTTGATGCAACCCTGTGCAAGGGGAAAAATCTTTAAGTGAACACAAAGCCCCCAAGAGACGTTTGCAATTGAAGTTGAATATTGTTACATGGCTGTAAAGGGTCTGAAAATTAAGAGGTCTTAATTAGCCCCTTACCTCTTGGTTAAATGGTTTTAGAAGGGACCAGAACAATTCGTCAGAGCATTTTGTTAGCTTTCACACTGTCAAATTTTACACCTGAGTGAGGATTGATTTGAACACGAGATCTATAAACCTTGGGGCTTACGTGGTTAACCTCAAACAAACGCAAAATTAACAACCATATAATAATAATAATATATATATATAATATATATATATAATAATCCAAAACTCTGCATTTCCAACAAATATTGGAGGTATCCCAAAATTTTTAAATCTGGGGATAAAAAAAAAAAAGGTATGATTGGGGCAAATCAAGTAAATAGTGAGGGTGAAAAAGGATTTGGTGCCCACAGTCACCTGCATTATCATGCAACCACATCTAAGTTTCCTGTGATGGTTAACAGTTCTGACATGTTGATCCCTGGTGATTGAGCAGTACCGTGTTGGTCACGCAAAGCTGGCCGGTCTGGTGGATATAGATAGCAGCGCTCTGTATATTTGTTTTGCAAGGTGAGGTTGGAAACTCAAGCCTTTCCAGGCTATCGGCAAGGGAAATGCGCCTGGCTGGGGGCCGCCATGCCCCGAGGCGTGGGTCACCGCGGCACACTGCACCCGCCAGTTGAATACCCCGTGCGGACTGCGCGCATGCGGTTTCGCGCCGTCGCAGGTCTTGCTACAACATTTCCTGAGATTTTACAGGAAGTGCATTTCACGAGCTGGGATGTTATGACAATGAACGCCTCAAAAGTGAAACATTCTTCAATGGAAACGCCAACTTGTCGCAATAGTACTTAAGTGAAATTCTACAAATATTGCTTTAATTTAGAAAAGTCTGACGTTTATGCTAAATTGAAGCCACTCCTAGTATATCTACAGCATTCACAAAGGACAGAAAACCAAGAGACCACTTTACAAGTGATGACATAAAGATTTCAAAGAGAATTTTCACCCTTTGATAGCCCGAAAAGGATTCATCCAAACTGCCAATATTTGGATGACAGCCCGAAGGTATTTTGATCTACGATACATTTCAGTCAGAATTAATGATGCACCACACAAATTGTGCTTTTGTGAAAATCTGAACATCTTTCTGGATCAATTAAATTCACAATGTATGCAGCTCTTAGGTTGCAAGACAAGGTTGTAATTCATTAGGTTATTGGCTACATCTGACATATCCAAATAAACTTATCACAACTCTCTGTCTATGGTCTACATTTATAATACATTTTGAGTGACCTTTCTGAACACAGCAGCAGTCGCTCTTCAATGGATCAATGTCATGCTTCATAAGGTAAATGGGTAAACTGTGTCACCGCATAACTGTCCCTTGAATGTGCCTTAAACATTTGGTGCAACAGGTATGCCATAGTGATGTTTTTTTTTTTTTAGTAGACTCCCATCCACTGACACTGACAAGTACTGTATTGCAAAGAATCAAAAGGGCCTGCCTTCTTACCAGCAGACCAAAACAGAATAAAATTACCAGCTCTGTGAACAGGAAAACCTCAGGGCTATGCATTAAGCCCCCCAAAGTTAATGTTGGTCAAATTCATGGTTATGACTTCATATATTAAGACTTCAATCATATACTGTATGCATCAATAACTTGAGTTTTTGTCAAGGTTCATGGTTTGCGTGGTGGTGGCAAAAAAGGAGGGCACAACTGTAGGGAAGCAGAGAGGCAAGACCGGTGAGCACGAGTAATTGAAAAAAAAGATAAATTAATTTCAAACAAACAAAAATGCAAACAAGATACTGAGATAAAACAAATAACTAAATTAACAAAGTCCAGGGCAATCAGGGAACAAACTCACAACAAATGGAATCAGGATTATTAATACTCAGGCAATAGCAATATACAACAACAGAAACAATTAACCAATAAAGCCAGAAAGAAAGGGTACTCATTTATTAAAAAGTGTGTAGAGTAGGTATTTTGGATGTGTGTAAAAATTTGCATGGTCAGAGCTGTGACAATTTTACACACATCCTCACACACAAGTTAAAATTCATAGAAAGTTTAAAAAAAAAAGAAACATTTAAAAGAAGAGAAAATACTAAAATAGCCATTATTAAGCACAATTCAAAAGTGTGTGGGAAGGAGTGGCCGTACCCCTTACACTATCAGATTACCCATAAAGTGTATCTTAAATGAAAGAAAAAAAATGTACCCCCACGGATGATCATATTCATATACAGTTTCAACATATAAATTGACACGTATATAATACAATTGCACCAGTGCTTGTGCATACATATGCCGGGAGTCAAGGATATTTACCTTTCAGAATTGAAAAGGATGTTGCAGAATAGTTTGTGCTTAGTTTCATGAAGGGCTACGAGACAATGGAATGGATGTTTTCTCAGTTTGAGTGAAGGTAGGTGAGAACTGTGTGCCTTTAGCAATGTAGAAATGTTATACAATATATGGCATCTGTCATAGGTAAGAGCCTAGAAATATAATTGGAATTGGATTCTATCTCTAACGGCATTTTCCTTCTTCCTCACTCATTCATTCATTCCCACAGGTTCGACTTTTCCGCACATTTATCTTGAAGTTAGTCAGTCAGCCTTGACTTTGGATCTTATCTTCAGGAAAGTTGCCTATGATTGGCAATTTATTTTTTAACACCTGCAACCACATATACACAGATATTGCCATTTGCTTCCTCTCACACTTGTCCTCACACAAACGCAAGCTGTGAACGTGTGTTTGAGAGAGTGTGATTACTGGCGAGTGTGTGCCTGCATCTGAGTCACTCTTTATGCATGCATCGGTACATTTTTGTTTATATCTTGGAAAGCAAATGTGCCTGTATGTGGTGATTCTATGTCTGCCCAGTGCACAAGATGGTAAGCAGTGATTACATAGTAATGCCGGGGTTGTCAGGAAGTCAGCAGGCAGCCAGCTTTCAGCCACAGTGGGAGGTGGTATGATCATCACTATTATTCCAGCCTCACTTTCCTGAAATGCAAACTTGGAAAAGGGGAACGGGTACACTCTACCAGACAATTACTAACAAAGAAAGCAAGCAAGAAAGAAGGCAAGAAAGAAAAAAAGAAGCATAAACAAAAAATCTCAGTAATTCATCTGGCCCCTGTGCATGCATACCTGCTTTAACTGGCACAAATTCAAACTAAAGCTGTTTAAACTGTTTTACTAACGTGAACTCTTGTTATCATTGCACTTGAGAGATGTGGTGGTGCACAAAAATAATGTTACCCGAAGGGAAGGCAGCATTGCGCTAGCTGAGAGATACATTATAGCGCCAAGTAGTGGGCAAATTTAAAATTAAATAGGATGCATGAGTTCATTGCATTCCGAAACATTATCTGTGGCTTTTGTTATCTTCTCACTTCTCACTTCATTCTTACATTCCATAGTGACAGAGAAAGGATAAAAGACAGCAATTCTCCATTTTATTCTTTGAAAGCATCTTTTACCAAGAAAATGAAAAGTTCCCTGTGACTGAGATGACCAGAACAGGTTATAGTCTATTTTTTGTTCAGAGTTAGCTGGGATAAACTCCAGCTTCCCGTGATGCAGGACAGGATGAATGGTTGAGAAAATGGATGAGTAAAATGAAAGCAGCAAGAATAAAAATGGCCAGACAGCTGAGTTGTTCTCTGCTAGGAGTTGAAATTATCAGTGAAGAAAAAGCAGAGGCTACTATAGCAGATCATTAATAGTCAACCAGGATGTACCGCAGGGGGATCGGAGGCAGCTTGATAATTCAATCTGTCAAGTCGCCAGCTACAAGCCAGGCCAATTAACTGCAGAAGAGGCAGACCCGACCCTAACATTCTTTACTTGCCTCATCCTTTCTCAACATTTCTGGCACATGTTATGTTACATGTGCAGTGGGGGGGAAAAGAACTGTTCACCCATGTTCGATTGCCAGTTATATATATATATATAGATAGATAGAGAGAGAGAGAGAGAGAGAGAGAGAGAGAGAGAGAGAGAGAGAGAGAGAGAGAGAGAGAGAGAGAGAGAGAGAGAGAGAGAGAGAGAGAGAGAGAGAGAGAGAGAGAGAGAGAGAGAGAGAGAGAGAGAGAGAGAGATACATTAGACATAGATCCGTACATTATGTTTTAATAGAAGTATTTATTTGTATATATTTATAATTATATATACCATAAAGGGAATGGCTATTGCCTGCATTCAAAAATCCCATGGGGAAAGGAGTCAAGGTTTAGTGGAATGTTTCTGATTTAAGTCAAAGATTTTCTTATTTTTTTTAAGGCTTGTAATGAAAAGTAATGGTTTACAGTTAAGTACAATACTTAAAAAGGTTTTTTTTTCAAGTCAAAATGGTTTTCAAAAAACAAATAAAAAAAATTGCTGTCCCTTGCTTTCATGGCACTACTGGTATGACTTGTAGAAACATTTTATTTTTGGAAAACTGATGTATCCCTTCAAACATATTGGCAAGGCAAGGCAGCTTTGTTTTAAGCACATTTCATACACAAGGCATTTCAATGTGCTTGGGAAAAGAAGTGATGGGAGGCATGACCGTTTTGAAAATGATACAGCAAATCTGCAATTTCTCTTCATATGCTGACAATTTTGATAATCAGCAAGTAATTTCATGTGGGAATTTAACGTGTACCAGCAGTGCTCCCAGTTTGATGGGTAAAGTCAGCAATATCGATAAAGTTCGATAAATGTCCCCATTTTTGTGTCTGGTCTTATAGTGGCCAATATAATCCCCCTGGTTTACGTATATTAATGACGGTGCCATGTTGGGAACGAATGTGACATCAAGTCATTGACCACTTGCTAACGAGTGATACGCCAGATTGCTGGCCTATGGCTGTAAGTCTGTCTCATTTTTTTCTAATTGCGAGGTGACCCTAATAAGCCGCCGTAGGGGAGGAGGGGAAGAAAAAAAGGCAAGCCAAGGACAGCGCATCAGTCTCACCTGCTTCCTAATTTGACAGCTGGAATCTGTTATAACTATTTATTTACCTTCCATCAATATTGATGCTGGAAGTGACTCAGATTTATCAGAATCTGACCAAGAAGATGCCAGGTTGTACTCAGATTGGTCGGAATCAAACCAAGAAAAGCTGTGCTGTTTTGAGGAGGCGGCCAAGCCAAGACGGCTGTCAACGCTGCTGCGTCAAGGCTCTCCTTCAGCTCCCCTTCTTTCAGGCAATATAAGTGTGCCCAAGGCATCACGACAAATAGGCTTGCTTTAATACAACCGGTGTAACCATGAGCGTGTTTGGATACAGGTTTTTTTTAGGGGGCGTGGGGGGTAAACCTGATACCTGTGGGACTCCACAGGTGACATTACAAAACTCAGAGGTTACGTTGCCATTGATTATACACAGTACCAAGACAACGCCAGAGGAGAGCAATATTTCAAATAGATGTGCCTTACGACTAGTTCGGCATGTAGTCTGCTTTCGCCCGATGTCACCTGGTATAGGCTCCAGCAACACCTGCAGCAACTGTACAGAATAAGCGGTGTTGAGAATATCCCAAACGGGTATTTTTTTTTTGCATACCTCAACTTTTCCATTCTTTGATTCCACTTGTCCCAGCCTTTTTGTAACATGTCATAGAATAAATTAATGAACAATAGATATCTTGTAGTGTAATCAACTGATTATAGGAATAGGATTTGCAAATCAATGCATTCTATTTTTGTTTACTTTTTACACAACCTCCCATTTTCATTGGAATTGGGTTTGTCTGGCAGCGCAGGAAATTACCACATTGTGTCGCATCAGCATCTGCCTATACGAGGCGAGAAGATGCTGTTTGTGGACAGATGGTGAAACAACAGCGCTGATAATTGACAGCTAATTGCAAACACTCAACGGCTGTTCAAGCTTTCGAACAAATGAAACCTGAGTGATATTTCACTTTCACTTCTCACTGTGAAGGCGATAAACAAAAGATAAGCAGTCCTGTCTTGTTGCCCCATCCCACACACCCTTTTAATGTTCCGCTGCAAATGAATGCTTTCACCACATTAAAAATCCACTCATCAAAGCATCTGAAGGAAGCCAAAGCAAATGCAAAAACTGTGTGTGCGTTTGTATTCGTGTGCACGTATGTGTGCCGAGCATGATGAAGGCGGCAAATCAATTGCGGTACAATGTTGGAGAAGCAACTCTTCATGCTTGTGAAAATGATAGAAAATGGAAGAGTTTGAAAAGAGTGATTGGAAGGAAGGTCACACTGAATTATAATGAAAAGCATTGCAGCAAGCCACAAAGAAACAGTGAATTATAAAGCGTGAGCCACAAAATCTTTGTCTGGTCTTTGTGCAACATTTATTAGATTTTAATCAGGATTCGGTTACAGTAACAAGCTGAGAGAGCATCTCACCAACTGTCAGCGAGCCAACAAAAGATCAATTTTCACTCACCCGCTAATCCATCAATTTAATCAGCCATCATTTGACATCCATCAGTGTTCTTAAGAATGTTTCTCAATACACCTATTCAACATTCATCCTTCCGCACACCTAAGCATCAATTTGCCATTCATCCATCGATCCATCCAACCAACCACCAATTTCCCATGCATCCATCCGTTCAACCACCCACTGATTATCAACGGGCCCATCAGAAATGTCCTCTTTATTCTCTATGAGACTGTCTTGTTTGAGCACAATGTATGCCGTCTCATCTAAGAGAGGTTTCAAGTTTCTGTATGCGTGTAAATTCTAGCTGTAATCATATATTTATTTGAAACATCTCGCTTTGATAATCCTCCACTGAACAGCCCTCCCCAGTGAGATCTTCACGTAACTCCAGACTACTTCTATGAAAGTTTACTGTAACTCTGTGTGAAGGGAGGGGGAGCTATAAAGGCATCATCTGGCATCATAGAGGCTCCTCGTTTTCCCCCGACCATATGAGAAATTGTGGAAACTCTCTGATGAACATTTCTTCACAGGAATAAAACAAGACCAACATGGTGCGTGAGAGTGAGAGCTGGATGTGTGGAGTGGAGGAGATGGAGAGAAGAGCTAGAGGTGGAGATGGGAAAGAGATGAGATTAAGAGAATGAAGCAAAAGACTGGTGGTGTGGAACCAAATCTGGCTCTTCGTCATTGGGAGAAGCTGCCTTAGTGATGATGACTTTTTGGGGTTAGTACAGAAGGGACCTGTAACTGGTGCACACATGCGCACCGACGTCTGCGCACAACCGCTTACAGCCGAGGGAGGATTAAATTGTAAAGAACATGCACACAAACAAGCTCCCTGAAACACAAGACAAAATATCAAACAGTAATCGCATCAGAAAAGTCTTGAGCCTGCGCCTCCCGGTGAAGACGTGCTTTTTTTCTTTTTAATAAATTGTCAGAGGGCAAAGGGAGCGTTGTTTGATTGTGACGGCTTTACGGCATGTTTGCTTTCTCTCTGACTCCAAACAAGTCGAGAGTGTCAATTAGTGCCAGCAGATCAGGAATGCCTGGCAGTGAGAAAAACAAACGGTTGTCTTTGTGCGAGCAGGATTAAAAAGAATGCGAGGTGGAGACAAAGGGACATGTGTGTTGTATTAACACTGCAAACTCATGATTTGTTTGTTAGCAGCGTCACTGTCAACTGGTTCGGAAAAGTTTTTCTAAAATGTGTCAGTATGTGCTGCATATGTGTGTTTATGCAATCAAGCCCCAAATTATTTGTATCCCAGCACTGTGCATAATTGTGGGTGTCACTCTATTGAGCCTAATTGCAACAGGGAGTGGCCAACAGTCAAAAATATTGAATTTGGATGGATGGATGGATGGATGGATGGATGGATGGATGGATGGATGGATGGATGGATGGACGGACGGACGGACGGACGGACGGACGGACGGACGGACGGACGGACGGGCGGGCGGGCGGGCTGGATAGCGAAGAAATGGCGGACGCAAGAGTTGTCCTCCCAAATTCTTTGGACTTTTAATAGAATAAAACAACAATGTGACGTACTAGGGCTGCAACCACCAGACTCAGACACAGAATTGTCTGCTTATTTATTGGCAAGAGAGCTTGAGTTTAAAATCAAACATGCACACATTGACTAGAACTTCTCTGGAAGACCAGCTGAAGCTGAACACCACAGCGATCTAATTAACAACTGCCTCCTGAGACACGTGGGTGTACTGTTGCGTTGTGCGCGTGTGTCACTGTGGGTGTAGTACATTTTATATATCAATATAAAGACGCAAGAGTGTAGGCATAGACACTACATGTGCGCCCAATCCGTAGCATTTCATTTTACATGTCTTTGAACCCGTTTTCACCAGGATACTTTGTGATCTAATAATGAACCTGTGCACTGCCAAGCACTCATCACGAGTCACACCATGGAGACGTGCCCAGCATCTAACCTCGAACATCAAAACACAAAGGACAGCAAAAGTGTGGTAGCCGAGGAAATGGCATGAAGAAAAACTCTCACTATCTGCCCGCTGACAGCTCACGGGAACGCTGCAGGTAACAAATCAAACAAGGAAGTCAAAGCTCCAAAACATTTAAATGGAAGTGAGGCACAGTCTCACAATGGTCCTCCCCTTATCTCCCCTCAAACACCTGCCATGTCGCCTGCTACTTATCCTCTGATTAGAGCTGTAGTCATTTTACTGTAATTCACACACACACACAAAAATGATTCCTGAAATAAAAATATTTTATGCTGTAAGTGAGTGTGGGAGAGTGTTGAAGCTTGAAGAGAGGAAATGAAACATTCAAGTTGTAGGTGAACATGGTGTTCTGAGATTGGGATAACGAAGTAGACATGCAGCAAAGGGAAGACAAAAACTGGGGGAAGTCCAAAAGGAGGTTGGATGAGATCTCTGCTGCATAGTCGCCTTTGTGACACTGCTGATCTCTACTTCACACACAACTCGGTCTTGAGTCTCTAGACGACACCTCATTGTTTTTGAAATCTGCCAAAACATTGTCAGTGCCTAAATAACCACATGGATTCCACTTCATGACATTATTTGGCTTATACTTTCTTTCTTTGGATCTAATGCATGATAAATGCTGACTCCAAAAGGTTGGCAAGTACATGTGGTGTTACGAGAAGACTTTTTGAGGTTCGTCTAAGAGGTACTGTTCATAATTTTGTGCATCTTTGTCATAATTGTCGTGGTATTAGATTTTGGGCTTCATAGAGAAAAGGGCAATGAAATAATCATTTTCAACAGCATCTATTCAAGTAAAGATTTAGCGCATAACTAAAAGTTCACTATGAGACGAGCGCGCCCATAGCTTTCCTCCTGATGGTTATGACGCACAGATAATGAAACACAGTGACTGTGAATGTAACACAAATTAAATCAGGCATTTCAATTTTAATCTTGTGACTCCCCGAACAGTCGTGAATCACAATGTTGAAGTCTCTCGCCCACCCCCTTCCCATCTGTCAGTCATTTTATTGTCTTTCTTCCGGTTATCCTCCTGTCACTCTTTCTCCTCATTAAGACAGCCCCAGACCCCCCATCTACCCTAACTCTGGGGCTCGGAAGTGCTAAATCACTTTGAGCTCAGACAGTTAGAAATTACGTGAAAGAGAAAGCAATGCTGACCTCTGGTGGCCATTCATATGGGTCAAGGTGTGCTACAGCATCATATGGCGGTGTAAATCCAAGTTAGGGTGTTGTTGAAAAACGTCAATTAAATGGTTTTTTTGACTGCGGCACACAAAAGCATACAGTAATCATTTTTAAGCACTTTAAACAAGAATTGCATTTTGTAGAATGCAAGCCAGTGCTAAGGCCAAAAAATCTCAGCCTCGCTTTCTCTTCGATTTGTTAAAAATGTGAACCATTCATTAAAAATGTTCCTTGCAGCATACATTCAAGCTTGTGTATTACTGAGACTAGTGACTGTGTGATTTGTTCCAAATGTTTCTGTTTATTCTTTAAGCAAGGTTATTCATTATTACTTGGGTGCTTTGGCTATGTGAATTATTTGAATGCCTGGTTATTTTTATTTTGTATTATAGAGGGATTTGGGAATGACAAATTGATGGATTATACAAGATGTCCAGCAGGTTTATAATAGTTTTGGATTTTTTAGTCAGTTTTGACATTTGGTTTTTAAATTCTGCTAGTTTTAACTAGTTTTTCCAAAATGTTTTGTATTATTTTAGTTTTTAATTTGTTTTAGTATTAGTTTTAATATATAGCGAGTATTTGTCGAGTGCAAGATAAAAAAAAAAGGTCAGCAAGTATTGTATAATAATTGTAGCTGTGGATGAACGGCAATACAGAAATAAAAATGTTTAAAATTAACCACGGAAACTTATGTGTTATTCATTGACAAACACTAAGGACATTTTCACATCAATTATATTTAGTGAGCTTTGCAAAGATAAGATGTAGTTTCGGTTATTTTATTGTGTTATTATTTTTTATTTCATTTCATTTATTTATGTTTTTAATTTTCATTAGCTATAATAACCTTGATGTCTGGGCTGGCACTCATGAACAAGCGTAATAAGCCCACCTCTTCCAACTGTGCTGGAGACCGAGAAGTATACGTTGCTTGAGCATGGCCCAGACTGCTCACACGAGCCAAACCAGACTTTGACTGGGTCTCAAATGCGCCCCAAGCAAGGTGCAACTTGCCAAATGTATGCTAGCGCTTAGGGGGCCAAAGTGTTTATTGCGTGGGTGAAGACATCCACAATCACACGAAAGGGCCACAGCTATCCATAGTCTGCCTGAAACTGCACATCAATATTCACATTGCCAATCAGACATAAAGATCTACATGGAATAAAGAATCCACCATAGGAAAAAAAATTCTAGTCAAATCTAAAGAAACTATCACCTGTCTTGATTTTTGACCTGCTGCCATCATCGGGCTCATTTGATATCTCTTTGTGCATCTGTTGCTAATACTTGGAGCACATGGAGGCAGAGTAGCCTTTTGAGAGACCTGTGAAGACAGATGGGTAGAATCTACAAATGAAGGGAGAGCCAGCAGCTGAGTTGGCAGTGGCACACCTCACAGAGATTACCATTCTCTGAGGCCTTCTTGTCTTCATCAAGGTTGGCATCATGGCGTGAGATTGTTGAGAGAGGCAATATTACAGCATCTGCTCTGACTGCAAGCTCTATAGACAGCTATCAACATCAAACCACTATTGATTAGCCAATTCGCAATTTCTTTTTATTTGGTGTATATGGGGCTTTTTTATGCATCAACTTCCACATTAAAATAGATTAACGTTTATGTTGTCCCATCCTTTTCTCCTCTCACGGTGAGAGGCGGGGGTGTTTGTCGAGAGGTAAAAGGCTGTAATTCCACAACTGAATGGCTTCCTAATCACATATTACTGATCTGGCTTCACTCTCCTAACACTCATCCAGCTCGCCCTTTTGTTTGCTAACGCATTAGAGGCCTTGTGGATAATAACGTGGACCATTGCTCCAGTCACAATGAGTAAACGGATCCCAGCTCAAATCTCATAACCTGAACGTAGCAACTCACTATTGATTTCTTTCATAACCCACGCTTGGTATCCCCCTCCCGTCCTTTCCTCGCCGTCGCGACCCGTCAGGCTGTCGTCACCCACAAAACAGCACGCAATGTGCCCCCCCCCCCCTAAAGAGCAATTACTCACTCTTTTATTGTCTCCTACATGGCTCCGTATCAGGCTACTCATCTCTGACAGCGGTGCAGCTCAAATTAAATTCCCCCATCTGATAATGAAAGTCATTAGGTCCCTCTGGAGCCTTTTGGAGGGCCGAACAAAACATGGTGAAGGTCCATGTAATAACCTCAGAACTGAACAAAAAAAAACTTCTCAAAACTAAAATATATATACGTTGGTGGGCAAAGACTTTCTGGTGTTTGTTATTCTCAAACAGTCAGATTTTTCATTAAAGTAGTATTACTTATATTGAGTTGAATTTTCATGACAATTAGATAGAGGAAATTACACACAAAATAGTCAGTACTATATCACAGCACAAATCTTACAGCGTCACTAAAAATGCAACAGAGACATGACGGATATGTTGGAAACATTATAGATTCTCTTGAAATGGTAGACAATGAAAAACCTCTTAAGTGGAATGCAATCAAAATCAAAGTTGCCAAAATCATGTTCTTGTGCTGTCCTGCATGTTTTAGATGTTTTCTTCCTCCAACTGTTTAACCCTGATCATTTGAATCTGGTGTGTTGGAGGAGGGAAACATCTAAAACATGCAAGGTAGCAGCCCTTTAGAACTGGAGGTTCACACCTGTGCTTTATCCCAAGTAAGCTTGTGAATTTTGGTGAGATCATGTATCTCCAACATGTGGCAAGGTAACCACCTGGCACTGTAGCAGAACTGGCATAAGCTTAGTGGGGACATTTTGGGAGCATCTCAAGACCTTAGTATACAGATGTCAAACTCAATGCCTGAGGGCCAGATCTGGTCCGCCACAACATTTAATGTGGCCCGCAAAAAAGAAATTTGACTCCCTGTTTGTTGCTAAAATACCAAATTTGGAAATCGTTTTTACTTTGGAAAACATTTGGATATTGCAAGCATTTATTTTGACCAATCCTACTTTTACAATAAATGTAAGAGTTTTTATATCCTTTGATTGTAAAACTAGCTATGTCAATTTGTTGTGTATATTATGCAGTTGGGTTCATAAACACCATCCAAAGGAAACAACTACAATGTGGCTCCCAACAAAAATGAGTTTGACTCCTCTGCCTTAGTGGTTTGTGGTTGTGTTCACGGGTACAGTATGTTCAGTAATGCTATCTATATCATTAGCTGCTAACGTTGTAAAACATTAATATAAGTAGCACATGAACGTGATGCTTGCCAACTTAGCGGCACTGTGCATGCTTCAGTGAGTGGCAGAAGTAAAATGAGTGCAGGACATAATAGTTTTATAAATGACTTTATTGTGCACAAAATCCCCCAGAGTGCGGGATGAATAATTTAACACATTTCTACTGTTTCACACATTTAACACCTTCCACGCAAGATACGTGTGAAAACCACTTCGGCATACATTTTAATTAGCAGGGTTACATGCTTCAAAGTAACCTTACTGTACTGCGTGTGTTCAGTATGATAAAAGAAGCATTATGCCTATCTTGGTGCACATCTTGAGAGATTCTGTAGATCTGGAGATGGTAGTTTGAAGCTGTAATGAATAAAAACAATGAAAATGGCTGTCAAGCATCTTCACCAGCCCAGGTGGTGGCTTGCGCCGTTACAACACTTAAACTATTATGCTGATTATCCCCACAATTACACATTCATGAATTTGCTGTTAAAATGGCATTTGCTGCCCTGAGTGCACCAGCTCCTGTCAAACTACAGCGCCGGCTAAAACACTTTTAATTGGACGCGGTCTTTCCAGCCTGCTTGATTATTGGGGCTGGTTTACTCTGAGTACAGTTGAAAAGTGGAGGCTAAAAGGCCCCAAGACAGGCAGTGGGTGTGGATGGGGAGGGTGAACGGGAAGGAAATGTCAGAGTAATCACCTCAAAGGTCACCATGGAAATAATTATAGAGAGAATAATTTTCTGAGATTTGTTTACTGCATGTGCGACTGTGTCTGTATGTGGGTCGTACGTGTGACTTGAAATTATTCACTGGTTAAGAAATCAAATTTGTTTGATGCCAATTTTAAATTTTGCCTAACATTTTTGACAATTGTCCACCCAAACTGCTAACAAAAGTGGGGAAAAGAAAGATAGAAGATGATAAACAAATGAGCAGTACCTAATTCTGAGGGGTGATCAGTTCCGTTTTTGTTATAGAAACTCAAAACAAAAGGCACCATTTTTGTAGACAGGTACATGTGCACTCTGTGTCAAAACAGATATTTTATATTAGGGTAACTCGAGTTTACTGTTTTGGGGAATTTGGCAGATCACGTTACGCCTTGCCGGACCAAGGGCGTTCCAGGGGCGTTTTTTATTTAAATCTCCCAGTACACCTGACAATTTGGTGAGAGGAAGTAGACGATAATTTAGAATAGCTAAATGCAGGTCTAAATGGTGGCGCAGGTGGTGCAACGCAATTTTTGTGGGTTTTATCGAGGCACAGGCAGATCGATTCTGAGCGCCGCAGTATTTCATTCATAAATATGACAGCACCTGTCATAGTATTTCATTCATAAATATGACATCAGTGTAGGATAAACCCTCCGAATCATGATAGAAATCAGTTCATTTAT
The DNA here is from genome assembly GCF_901709675.1 of Syngnathus acus. NCBI lineage: Eukaryota > Metazoa > Chordata > Actinopteri > Syngnathiformes > Syngnathidae > Syngnathus > Syngnathus acus. The sequence continues at coordinate 8,530,626 of NC_051088.1, read as the reverse complement.
TTCAGTGCAATTAATGTAAGTAATTCACGTGCAAAATCTGCAAGTCCATCCACAGATACATTAAAATGGGAAATGAAATACAACCAGTGAAACCGAGAAATGCTTGTTTCTGAACCTGGCTCTTGAATACAAGATGAGACCAGCCAGAGAGAAAAACACACGCACAGCTTCCACTCCTTATAACCACTACCTGCAGCATATTGCTGAGTTGCATTTTGAATTGTTCAGTTTTTCTGCCAGTTTGCCAAAATATGTCTTTCAGTAAAACCAGTCAGTGGTGTTAAATAGGTATGGGATCACTGTACTGCGCTGAAAATATGTCAATAATTTCATCTATTAATCATCTCGGACTCATCTTTCATCACATGGAAGTTCATCAACTCTTACAGCGCACATACCACAAGTTTGACTGAATATCAATAATCTGTCCGATTTCAAGAAGTTTTCTTTCCTTCCTATCAAAGGACATTATCTGATGTCTCCATAAAATGATACTGAATGATACTCTTGTTATGTGGCCTATGTTAAGAGTGATTATTTTACTCTTCTCTGAAAACGGTTGTGGTCAACAAGGGTAAATGACCTGTAACATATTTACAATCATAAATGCTTAGTTATGTGGTCACTGGTCAACTTGGCGAGGGCACAAACACCGTGGTTGTGAGAGGTTACAAACAATAACCAATTAGGAAGCAAGCTTTCAATGTTGATGTCACATATAGAGAAGGAACTGGGGGAGTGTTCATTAAATTTGTCAATAATACTGAAAATATGGCAAAGAGATGTGTTTTCAACAATATTTTTGTCAAATAAGCACACTGTTAGTCTTACTTGTTTTTATTCTTTTTGGATTTTTCAGCAATCTGGGTGCCCCTGGGGCACCATGGTGTCTCTCACAGGTCAGTCTTAGCGGTATAACAGATTACCTGCTTTGCGTTAAAAAACACACCATTGTCAGTGGTGATATGAATATAGTATGTGTGTTGTGTCAGATACTACACATTTTATAAGTCACGAGTGACATTTTTTTTCTCATGTGTGGTGTCCCTTACATTTTGAAAACATGGTTAAAATGATAAAAATCTGACACCTACAGCTGGTGCTTTATGTATTAAAACGAATTGGTTCTTATTGGAATTTTAGAGCTGCATCTAAATATACAGCGTGTGCTATGCAAGGGGGCGGCTCGGTGGCGCACTGGGTAGCACGTCCGCCTCACAGTTAGGAGGGTGCGGGTTCGATTCCACCTCCGGCCTTCCCTGTGTGGAGTTTGCATGTTCTCCCCGGGCCCGCGTGGGTTTTCTCCGGGCACTCCGGTTTCCTCCCACATCCCAAAAACATGCTTGGTAGGCCGATTGAAGACTCCAAATTGTCCCTAGGTGTGAGTGCGAGTGCAAATGGTTGTTTGTCTCTGTGTGCCCTGCGATCGGCTGGCAACCGGTTCAGGGTGTCCCCCGCCTACTGCCCGTTGACGGCTGGGATAGGCTCCAGCACTCCCGCGACCCCCGTGGGGACTAAGCGGTTCGAAAATGGATGGATGGATGCTATGCAAGGCTCTTTGGAAGAATGAAACATTTAGTGTACTAAAGAGGACCAATAACACGGTGCCCTAACACCCCCACAATACATGCTACAATAACTAGCTTTATGAGATGGGAATCAGGGGCATGCTAATGGTTGAAGGCAATCAATATCCGTGTGGCATTTAGTCAATTCCAAACAGAGAAGCACACTGAAAACCAAATGCTATAAGGTCACAGTGTTGGAGTTAATTGTTGGATACTTGTGCTAAATTTTGAAGGCCTAATTAGCCCACGATGCCTAGACAGAGATCGGAGGTTGAATCAATATTAACCAATGGAAAGTATGGTGATATACGACATACATACACTGGTTGTTTTCTCCCCTCTGTGAGTGGATATGAATGAATTAGATTTGTCTCCTTTGTAGTTACCAATTATAATAACAGCAACCTAGTGATCAAAAGCCTCTCTATCACGCTCTGATGGGTTCTTTTAAAAGTAAAGTTTATCCTCCAACAGTATTCTGTACACATTAAAAATAAGTATAAGAAGGTTTCTAGCTTGGTATATAGCTATAACATTTCTTCTATCAGGCATGGGGCAATAGTTACTGAAATACAAATAAGTTCTTGTGTTAACTAAAACTAATTATTCATCCAGAATAATTTAATGTTTGAGTCTATTTTTTCTTGTTTATTGTTAAGTCTTGTTGGTACACAAATAATCAGGGATGGGGTAGAGATTGGAAGGAGCCACTTTGATTAGCCATGGTTACATTCGGCCGTGACCACTCCCACAGTGGCGCAATTGTGCCTCTCACAGAACCTGTGCTTGTCTGCGATATTCCAACAACATTGGATCTCAGAAGAGCCTCTGCAATCTGCAAGTCATGGGTCAGTTTCGTGCTCATCTGGTCATTTTTAAGTTCATTCTGCCCTCGGGTGGGGGCTATAACTGCTGTGATTTCTTCTGGCATTTTGCACAGGTTAAAATAAAATAAAGTTAATGTTTGTAGCGCTAAATATATGGACCAGACTATTTATCCACCAGCACTGCAGGACAATTCCCATCTGTTGTCAAAAAGAATGGCACTCACAGATAATGTCTATAATCAGCCTACTTAATGCTCTCAACAGAGCAGCAGATATGAAGCAGATGGTGAATCTGCAGGCACGATGTGCTCCACATTAATTGACTTCGGCTGCTGTTGGAGGACCGCTCCATTGAAACGTTTGTACCCTGGAGGGGCTGTGGATGCCTGCATTGGTTAAGAAGGCCAACTGACATCCTAGGCACTCCAATAAATCATTTTTTCCCTGACATGCGAGGTTACCCAACCATGTCATGTTCTTTCTTACAATCATTCTCAGACATGTGGGCCTTAATATGTAAGAAGCTAGACTGCAAGCTTTGCGGTTCTTTTCAGGCTAGCTGAACAGAAACCTCACACCACCACCACCACCAAGCATGCTGCAGCATAGATTTGATCATCGGCCCCCTGTTGTGAATCATGGTAATAGTCCTGCTGAACACACGGCAAACACAAACACTCCATCGTCTTCAGGGAAGCCGGTGGTTTGGTGAAAAGTCTTTAAAAGCCTAGGACAAAAGTAATAGCAGGAGCTTTAAAAAAAATGGCGCTGGCTACAGACATTTCCGGTGAAAATGCTGCTGTGAGCAGTTTGTCAGTGTAAGTGCACACTAGAGAGCTGACAAACATACAGAAAATGTTCTCCTCGGATGCTCATAGAGAGGTTATAGCTACAATCAGAGCTCCTGGTGGAAATTGAAATAAAGCACCCATTTAGAGCTGTGATCGGTCACAATGCATCCAGGCAGTTTTTGGCCATGATAGCATCTGGAAATGTGTGTAATTCCTTTCCTGGGTGTCATTTCATCAGCTTAAAATGGAACATGGCCACCCTGGATGTTCTTTGATAAATTGCAATCTTATTTCGGGACACCAGTTGACCTTTTTTGTTCAATTTGGAAGCAACTCCAGGGTCGAATCCTTTCAGCGTTTTAACAGTTCTTACAAAGTCATACAAAGGTACGTAGGTTAATTATTGTGATAGAAACGATTGTTAAAGAAATACCAGAAATTGTGTGTGTGTCTTTGTAGAAAATTACAAAGTAACCTCAAATTTATAGGTTAGTTGGAACACACCACAATCTACACACGGCCTGAAATAATGAACTAATGATCATGGACTGGCTGGCCGGGCACTGGGGATTGATAAATGAGGGACCGGCAAAATTTACTGACCGGCCCACTGGCAAACAGTAAGGAAGTAATTGAGGGTGCGGTCTAGTGCTGTGTGATGACTTATTCTTACATCGCTGCACAAACTATGTAGTTCAGTGTTCAGCCACTCGTAACCATGAGACATTGTCTGTCATTGCCATTGTAACCCCAACACCTCCTGTAAAACTCTCAATATTATTGTCATGGACTTAGATGTGTGAGCATGTGACAATCACAATTTCAGATCAGTGCTTGTAGCTAACATTGGTGTTTGACCATTGATATAGTAATAATCCAAAGGTGAGGTGGGTCGCAGATATGTCACAAATACAATACTTTGCAGTACTAGCATGATTTTTAGTTTGACCATTTTCAGAGCATGACGCAGCAGCAAGGGTGTGAGTGAGTGAGTGAGTGAGTGAGTGAGTGAGTGAGTGAGTGAGTGAGTGAGTGAGTGAGTGAGTGAGTGAGTGAGTGAGTGAGTGAGATAGAGACAGACAGACAGAGAAAGACAGACAGACAGACAGACAGACAGACAGACAGACAGACAGACAGACAGACAGACAGAGATTAATAAAACAATTGGCATTGCGTTAATAATACATCCTCAAGCAAACTTCTCAGCCTTTTCAAGTTCAGACAAGCTAAAATCAGAAACTGACTTTGAAAATATGAGACCATGTGACCCCAGAATCATATTGGCCATCTCTGTCCACCAATAACCAAATTGTAATCTACTCACTGAAAAATAAAAGGGCAAATACAAAGCCCTATGAAATTGTTTTCACTGGCTGTTGAAATGTTTTTAACAGTTAAGCCTTGGCAAAGGTCTGTGTTCTTTTTGCTGGCCTTCTATATGTGATGGCATTGCGAAAAAAGATTTCTAGGCAATTTTTACTTGCCACAAAAATGTTCAATGAAATGACAGTAAAATATGTACACAATCACAGTATAGTGTATCGTACACAATAATTGATGCAATTACTTCCTATAGTCAGTCGGCTTTAGGTCATGGTATTTGATCTTCAGAGTTACAGGAAACCTGTCATTGAAAATGTCCTTTAAGGTGACAAGCTGTCATTTATAATAAATGGGATCTGGCCTTGTGGTGGCAATATCTCGGCTCTGCGCACAGCCCAACATGCACAGTGGGGGGGAAGATAAAATACAGGCAAAAAAAAAAAACACTATTGTAATTAACATCCCCAGTGACCCGAAAATAAACATTTATTTTCTCATCTCGTGCACACAGCGACGGATTTTGACGCGGTCCTTTGATAGCTTGATTTCCATTTTCATCTGGGTTTTTCTTCGCCATGCCTCATCTGTAATTTATGCATCAAATTCATGCATAATTAAATTTGAATTTGCCACTGTATAAATATTGAGGCACCCAAACAAATTCTCTAATAATTGAGGTGGTTGAGGTCTCTGCCTTTTTGAATTGATAACTTCCGCTTTACCCATCTCCTCTTTCTTTGACCGCAAACTCACGAAAAGAAAGTTTAAATAATCATATGAGGGCAAGAGTTAGAAAAATATATAGCACCAGTGGCACTCTGAAAAAAAAAAAAAAAAAAACATTGTGGGCTGTCAAAATGTGAAACACTGCAAAAAATGTGAGCACAAGGCCACATGAATGACATTACTGAATATTATATGTTTGCATTTCAGAACATAGTCAGGCTATCAGATGGAGTGTCTTCGAGCTGACTATGGACAAAGAGAAACTACATCTACCCCAAGACTGGTCAGTCGTCAATTACAGGACACTTATGTATGGTGATAACCAGCCATTCACACTCACACTATTGAACCAATGCCAACAGCCCGGAAGTCAGGCAAGTGAATCTACATCATCAGTTACCATTATCTGAACCTTCTCCTCGCGAGTGTCGCGGGCACACCGGAGCCTATCCCAGCAGTCTTCGGGCGGTAGGCAGGGCACAAATAGACGAACAATCATTCACACTCAAAATCACACCTATGGACAAATCAGAGTGGTCAATTGGCCTAACATGCAAGTTTTTGGAATGTGGGAGGAAACCACATGGGGAGACTATCCAAACTCCGCATAGGAAGGCCGGAGCCAGAGTCAAATCCGCACCTCTGTATTGTGAGGTGGACATGCTAACACTGTTACACTGTTCTGCCTACCATCAGTTACTTCAAAATAAAATTGGTAATAATTTGTATTGTGCAAAGATCAGGACATTTTTTTTGTTACCAAACTTTATCATTGTCGTGCGCTTGAATGCTTGAGTGAGGCTGTGTTCACATTTGCAGCAGGGAGGAAAAGCTTGAGTCATGAGTTTCGGCAATATGTTGTATTTCTTTATATGGCAGCTTCCAAAGGGAAGTAATTTGCAAACACGAGCAAAAGCAATTACAAATACAAAGCAAATACATTTTTTAATCATATTCAGATCCCAAATTGGCATCAGGAGTCATTTGAGGTGTTCCTGTTATGGAGGTTGAAACCTTCTATGACCAACTTGTGCTGTTGAAAAAAGTACTGAATAGCACTTCAAGAAAAAAACTCAAAATTATGTCATGTTCCCAAAACGTCTCCATCACAAGGAAAAAGATAATTATAATAAATGAAAAACAATCAAACAGTGAAGCTTATTTTCCGCATGACAACTCTCTTCCGAATGAGCTTTTGGAACACTTCTGAAGGAAAGACACTAAAAAGTACACAGACGGATCATAATTAGGTAGGGGAAAAAGCTTCAAATGTCGGTTCCACTAGCTTAGTCTTCCAGCACATCACGCAATCTGCTTTTGTAATTCCCCAAAGCCCTCCAGGCCAATTTTCTGCAATGCTCGCATTATCCTTCGAAGGAATTGCTTATGTTAATGTGTGGTTGAAAGCAATTAAACAATTAATGTGTCAGACATTTACTGTTGTTGTTTACCACCTTTAAATATTGACATTTTCATGCCTCCTCAACCATGTCAGTGATTACATAAACAATTAAAAAACGATTCTTTTCTGAGAATCACACTCAAGGCAACTGGAGCAGGGGGAAAGGGATGTTTGAGTTCCTCCAAGATTTTGAGCTAACTCGCTAAATCTGTTTTTCTTTTTTTTTATAACGTATGCAAGTGATTGCTGGTGGGGAAAAACATTTTTTTTTTTCTGCTTCAACACTATAACAAGAAAAAAAATCCTGCAGAAATGTTATATGAGCATTTGTTTACATACAACCTCACATTTTGCAGTTATACCCAACAGGTCATTATGATTGGAAGAATTATCAATGAGGTAATGCAGTTACAGGGTGGCCTCTGCTCCTGTTGTATACTGTAAGACATTTTTGGTGAAAGGCGCACACACATCTCAATTGTTCACCCTTGAAAAACATCCAAGAAGCGTTTTTTGAGCGTATTGTGAAATGTGTACCTTTTGTGGCTTTGAATACAGTATTTTATATTATAAGGCAACACCTGTATGCAATTTGTACGCACACATCAATGTTTCTTTCTTGTCCTCAGTGCCGCAGCTGAAAAAGCAAGGATGGCGATAAGGTAGGAGGTGGGGAAGCATATTGAAGATGAAAGACCACCGACTGTAGAATGGGCATGAGAGCGAGAAGGACTATTGCTCATCATAATAAAACCCTTGCAGAGCCGAGGACAGGGCTAGAAAATGACAGAGGCCACTAAGTGCACTTTGTGATGCTGAAAGCAAAAAGGTAAGGCTCTTTGGAATCAGTGTGTGTATGAGGGTTTGTTTTTTTTGCTTTTACAATGCCGCATGCACGATCATGCAGGCATGGGTAAATAAAACCTGCACTACTAATGTACAAAAACTCCTACAGTACATCAGATAGTTGTAATGTTTGTGCTCATTCGATCTCAGAATGTTAAGCTGCTGGAGTTTTACTTTGAGCAAGCAAGTAACAAAGCCTAAAGAGAAATAAAAACTCAGCGTGGAATAATTGTACCCAGAATTAAGCATACATTGTTGAAGGCTGTCAGTTTGTTTTCATGGTTGGTAACTTTCTAATTCTCTACAGGCTTCTCCCGATAACACATACTGTTTCAGTTGAGAATCAGACTGACAAGCTACAACTGGGGTAATTTATGGTCAATAGGCTTTCTCTAAATTACTGGAAAGATTGTTCTTTAAGGGCAAATATGTGTGTATAAAGACTGCTGATGAATTTTATTTTATTTTTTTACCATTTTTTTTTAAAACATCTGGCTGTTAATTTAATGGCACATCCAGTCCGTCACTCTGATTGGCTCATCGATTTTTAAATTTGATTCTCATTTGAACGCCTCGCTAGCCATGAACCATCCTCTCAGTCTTTCATACGCTCTTATGCTTAGAAATTCCTTGAGCTACTCTTTCTTTACTTTCTCTCACATTATCTCTGCGGGTATAATTTTTTCTTTCCACTCCTGCCACGTTACAGCACTCAACATTAACGATCAATTTGACAATGCACTTTACATCCAGCATTATTGCCCAGGAGAGACTAGTAGTCAAACACCATATTGATCCAGAGTGTAATTCTCCTGCTTGCTTTGAGTGTTGGAGCTATCAACACAAAGTGATGAGCAGAAGCGTTACTTTTGTACAAAATGTGGTTCCTGTGGACCAGAATGAGCAAATCACAGGACTGTTGCATGCATGTCTTGTTCATTCACTTGCAGTACATGTCTGAACACTCATTCACCGTACATGTCTATAGGCAAGAATGTATGGGCGTATGCAAAAAGACCAGAACCAGGTTTGACGCAATGCCTCATCAAGGTTTTTTGTTTTCATGACCGTACAATTGGACATTGCGAGCATGTGGGATAACAAGATTCGTCACATAAGGTCTGGAAACTCTCCTGATCGAAAGTTTTTCATCACATGATCAGTATCTGTGTGTGCGTCTTGTTGGAGGGTCAGATTAGGAGGATAAAGACTGAGTCGTGTTTGTCCTCATTTGGTCGTTTTTCTCCTCTATAACACCATTTAATACCAGCTATGGTATAAATTTTCAATCATATATATCAGGGATTGTCAGCCGTTGGTCGGTGCAAATAAATAGCCTGTATAGGTCTAGCCTCCTTCAGTGCTAAATAATATCATATTCCACCAAAGCAGTGGTCTCCGAGTTGCTTCTTGGTCCCTTGGAAAAAACTGTTGAAAACCCCTGATTTAGATACACACATAATGTAAACATCAATGTGTCCAATCACCTACATACTGCAAATACAAGTCTGTCCATGAAAAATTAGAGGTCTGGACCTTGGTAACCACATAGGGCTGACTTTCGTCACTACCACAAACAAACGAACAAACAAACAAACAAACAAGCACAACTGGCAGGGTTCAAAAATCAACTGAGACTCCATGACGGCACTAATGGAGCATGCATCGCATTCATATTTACATTGGGGACTATTTAATTCGTTTATTTCCGTGTAATTGTGTCTCAGAAGAGCTGCGTGTGATGTGGATGCGTGTGCATCTCTGCATGACGGGTTTGTTTGTTCTCTAGTGAATGCAATCACAGAGGACTTGTGTATACAACACACATTGGATATTTTTTGCAATGTTGTTACTCCAGTAGCCAAGCCCCCATTGTGAAGGCATGGCAGGAGTTGTACTGCTCGTCACACGCATGCAATATTTTGATCACAAGATGAGTCAACCGAGACTTGGCATTGAAGCTTGTTGACTAAAAGCAATGTTGAAGGTATTTGTTTATGATTGTTATTTTATTTTTCTTTAAGTATACATCAAAAACCTGAGCTATAGCTTGCAATTTATGGATTTGAGTTGAGCATGTAGTAACTATATTCCACCGACACACTCTTAAAGACACCTGGTTGTCTATTTTTGTACCCATGTCCAAAATGCTTTAATTTTCGTATGTAAATTGATCATTATAAAACACAGAGGCTCAACAAATGCCAATGTCTTGCTCGATTAAACTTAGACATTAAAAAAAATCCATCCATCCATCCATCTTCCGAACCGCTTTGTCCCCACGGGGGTCGCTGGAGCCTATCCCAGCCGTCATCGGGGGACACCCTGAACCGGTTGCCAGCCAATCGCAGGGCACACAGAGACAAACAACCATCTGCACCCGCACTCACACCTAGGGACAATTTGGAGTCTTCAATCGGCCTATCAAACATGTTTTTGGGACGTGGGAGGAAACCAGAGTGCCCGGAGAAAACCCACGCGGGCCCGGGGAGAACATGCAAACTCCACACAGGGAGGGCCGGAGGTGGAATCGAACCCGCACCCTCCTAACTGTGAGGCGGACGTGCTACCCAGCGCCCCACCGAGCCGCCACATTAAGAAAAATGAATATTTTAATATATAAGTGTCATCTCTCTGGCAGAAAAACTGGAGAATCTCTGGAGTATCACCACACTTCCCAGGTGGCTTCACCATTCCCGCCTGCCAAGCTACAAGACCTCGAATCCCAGTTCCTTCACCATAACAGCTTGAATAAACAGTGGCACTGATTCAAAATTATTTTGTATCGAGTGGATTTAGCTTGCATCAACCTCCTTTTTACGTGTTTTATATTTTCATCTTCCTCCTGCTTGCTGTCTTTTACTCTGACTGAAAATACTTTGTTTTTGCACCTTGACAGATTAGCTTCTCGTGTTTGTCTTTCAGAGTGTAGTGACAAAAGGCAATCTGTTTTTGAGGCAAAATGATGCTCAGTTCCAGTAGTTGACCAGTTTGGTTGCTTTGATTCCTACTCACAATAGACATGCTTCACCCAGCACAGTTAGTCATGCACACACAAGCAATATACGTAGACGTGTCATACAATTACTGTAATACGATCATTCCGAGCCATATCAATTCATTTTCTGTATTGCTTTCCTCAACCGGATCACGATTGAGCTGAAGTCAATCATGACATTGTGTGCGTCATCTGGGACGTGAGAGACCTTGATCAGAACGTAAGAAATGTAAGGGACCCCATCAGAATGCAGAGATGGGCATCATCCTCCGTCCCTAAGTTTCTATCACTTTTTCAACCTCACCCAGCCAAATGCAGTCGAGAGCGGACTTACAGGTATTGCATCATACGCAGGTTCTGCTCACCTGACATACAGTAAATAATGAAATAAAGGAGTTGTATACCTTTTGGTTCCACAGTAGGTTGAATGCCAAGAAGACTGCTACACGGCTGTGAATCATTTTCTGCCAGATACGGAAGGTCTGCCTTGCCCAAGATAAGGGCTGACTTTACCCCTAGCCCATGCATCAATTTGCGACTCCAAGGTTTTGACTGGATTCAACTAATAAGCGCGCTAAAGAGCAATAGCAAGAGAGGTCACTGCGATACAATGACCTATCTCAAGTCACCTATCAAATTATGTGCAGCTCAGTGGCCTTGTGGTAGAGTGTCCGCCCTGAGACTGGAAGGTTGTGGGTTCAAACCCCGGCCGGGTCATACCAAAGACTATAAAAATGGGACCCATTACCTCCCTGCTTGGCACTCAGCATTAAGGGTTGGAAGTGGGGGGTTAGATCACCAACTGATTCCCGAGCGCGGCACCGCTGCTGCTCACTGCTCCCCTCTCCCCCAGGGGATGGATTAAAATCACACGGGGATGGGTTAAATGCAGAGGACAAATTTCACCACACCCAGGTGTGTGTGTGACGATCATTGGGACTTTAATCTTAATCTTAATCTTTAATGTGTGCCAGAGAGGCCTAAACTAATATAGTTATGAACCGCAAATACCTCATTGATTTTCCAGCGGTGACGTCCTAACCACAACGTCACCATGCTGTCCAGTAACTACTAATATGTTTATTACATTTTTTTCAGATTATTTTTTTCTTACATGAGTAATCCTTGCGGATAATGCAGCACTTGGAATAGAAATTGAAGCAGTTTCTTCAGACATAGGCGCTCCCCAAAGTATGAATAGCTTTCAAACTGAAACCTCATTCCTTGTTTGCCTTAAGGCTCATGAATAGCCAAGAATTCAATAGCAACCGATTCATTGTCAATGAATCGGTTGCAGAACAACCTTGAGCTATCGCATCACTTCGAAATGTATTGACCTGATACTAAATGGAAAAAAGAAAGGGGAAAAAGACTGTTTAACATGTCCTATGTGTATTTGGTAGTGAAGACAAATGTCAATATCTGAACCTGAGACCTCTTGATTGTCAGGCAGACATAGACACCATGGTACTCATCAAAACTGCAACAGGAGGGGGGAGTGGGGGGGGCAACACAGCGTTGATTTATATAAACCTCAATGTTCCTTCTGCTGCTGAAAGGGGAGTGTTTCAAAAGAGGTCACACTCGGTGCAAGGCAATCAGATAAGAAGAGAGTTTTAAACAAGCTGAAGGTTCCACTTCTTTTGCCAGTATGTCCTTATCTTCATCGCTCTCTCTTCTGGATCTTGTTCATTCCGACAAGTTGAGGCGCCAAGATAGCCTTGTCCATCCTTTCTTTGCACCAATGTGAATTTCAATATGAATCCCCTCATCTTAGGCTCCACGCAGGAAGCCAGGCAAACTTTGTAAATTAAGTACAATGGAACCTGAATGAAAAGTTGAATTTGAGCTACCTTCATGCCCGATGTCAAATGAGATGGCAGCATTTTGCACAAAGATGTCTGCATCTGAAGGCATGAATCGGACATTCATGAATTGTCCCAAATTGACTAGATTCCAGATAAAAAGGTCATCAAATAATTTTGACATGATGCATTTATCACACCAACAGCGGGCTTTTATTGGTTGTTTTGGTTGTAAGCTTATATGATTCTTGTATCTGTTATGCAATTTTTTTGTCCATATTTGAGACACAACTATTTCACTGTAGTCATAGAATGGAAATCAAATGATGATTCAGATCAGCAGCATGGTAAATGGGCAAAAAATGAACCGTTAAAATCTGGAAATTGCTATCCAGTGTTTAATTACGTCACACACATCTCAAAAAATTTGAATGTCGTTGTAAAGTTCATTTAATCCAGTAATTCAATTTAAAAAGTGAGTCTTGTTCATTGCATATGTTCATTGAGCAGACGAGGAAGAAGAATTTGCAACTAATTTCTGTATTAGAACTCAATTACTGTTTCTAAGGTGGTATTCGAATTCCTTCAGATGGTGATATTTGGCTTTTTAAGTGGCATTACGTAATTACTTTTTGAAATAACTTGAAATATTTTTCCCATCATTTTCTAATTAAATGCAGCTGTATGTATTGACATCATTCCATTAGGTTCTTTTCATTTTTTTGGTGAGACACTATGCCCGTCAACTCAATTATATTTGCGAATTGTGACATGTCCATTCTCATGCAGCTCCATCCAATGTTTCCATTACAAAGGAGTGCAGACATGCTTTGATAGTATGTTTTCTCTCTCACTGGCACACTATTAAATCCCAAATAATGATACCCGCTTCCAGAGTCTGTTTCATGCACATCAAACGGCTCAGCTAGTGTCCATGGCACCATGTGATTATGCATGCTGAAGTCTGGTTGGAGGTTAACTCCCAATATTACTAGGCACAAGTCAGAAGAGTGTTTTTTGGGGGGGGGTTTCTGCGCCGAGGTTTGACTTATTGGACTACAGGTGGTTTGCAACACCTGAAGAAATGGCGCCATCATAAGGACATAAGTGGTATAAAGCAGGTCAGGAATATAATTTATCAGCATTAAAAAAAGAAAAAGAAAGGTGATAGCCAGTCAAACAGGCAAAAACAAAGCCATGCATTTGTTGTTATTGTTAAACAATAAAACCTGTAATTGGAGCAATTACAATTACATGCTTCCATCGACAAACAGAACAGTTCAAATAAATGGTCATATATATATATATGCTCAAGTTACTCACACCGATAGTAAAGACAAACGCAATCGCCCGCAAACACTTGAGAAATTGTTGACTTGCCGAGTGCGTCAATAACTTGAGTTTGTGTAAAACTATCGGCTCCGTCCCTGCAGGAAGGCCAAAGTGTTTTATCTGTTGCCAAGCAACCACCTATATATATATATAGTATATATATATTTGCATATTCATTCATATATATTTATTTTTTTTATTATTTTTTTTGCATATGAATATGCAAATATATATATATATATATACATACATACATATATTTGCATATTCATATATATACATACATATATATATATATATATATATATATATATATATATATATATATATATATGAATGAATATGCAAATATATATATGTATATATATAAATACATAAAACTACATTGAACAACATTAAACAGTTTTGTTTATTGTGGACGATGCTGCCCTCAGGCGGTAAAAATGGAGACCTGCGTCTCGGATTATCATCTACCAATACAATGTAAGGTATACTTCATCGACCACAATAAAACAAAAATCTTGTAGCTGTGGCAATATTTTTCTAAAAAAGTTGTATGGTTTCACGTGTACGTAATATCCTAGTTTCCTTCATTTAATAGCCAGCTGTGGTTATAAAGAGTCTTGGTTACCAAAGGTGTTTGTAAAACGTTTTCCGCCTGACCTCATTGATGTAACTTGCATTGTTTGATGAAGACGTGTGAAAAGGTTTAAATCTAGCATCATCGCAACATGAACATGGCTGTAAAAAAGTTGAGGTCATCTTTTAGCACCTTGTTGGAGTGATTCACCAATTCAAGAAGGCTGGCTATTTAAGAAGGCTGGCATAGCATGTCATCACTATTCTAACTATTTTCTGTCATTTATTACGTCAGTCCAACAATACGTTTGCTTGTGTTTGTTAAGCAATATAACACCATGTATAATAAAAATGCAGGCGGTGCAAAAGAAGGTGAACTGTAGCGCAACATCAGTGAATTAAGTGAATTTATATGATTAAATGTTTAGCAGTGTAACAGACTAAAACAGTATTAACAGAATAGAAGAGTCCTAACAATGTGTGTGTCCTTTCTTCTTGCTCTTACTTTGACACGGTCAGGGCAGGGCCATTGTCATTTCTTTTTCAAAGGCCTTTTCTGAAGACTTTTAAAGAAGTTATTATAAAATGCGATGAATCATCTACAAATACAGTTTACTCATTTGAGACCTTTTGATATGATGCAGTCAGTGTATTACAGCCTGGAGTCACAGGCTTGTGATTAAACGCTGAGATTTAAAAATAGTCTTGTTTCATTTACGGGAAAGACTCCCTTCATGTTAGTCAGTATGTTTGAAGGCCCTATCATTGTCCTCCAGCTTTGCCGGTCGCGTCTAAACACTGGGCCAGCCATCTCGGCCCATCCCGGAACCACAAATAGAAAACCATATGAGATCAGAGGGTTGTGCTGGAGTGAACCGCTAACTGCTGCGTACAACCTGTGCATCCCACAGGAGAAACTGCACATTACCAGCCGAAAATTCCATCACTCACAAATGACTTAAAGGCTCCTCATTGCATGTCTTGATACGGAATCACGTCACTAGTATCGGCTTCCTAAGACCCGCCTATGTTTACTTGACTTCTGACCTTATTATAAATAAAATGTAATTCTTTTGATTGTAGAGATGACAAAAAATCTTCTAACAGTCATATAGGGCATACTACCAGTCTGGAATCCTGTCCAAACCACATTTCTATGTCAATGTGTACAATGTTTTTTTTTGTTTTTGTTTGTTTTACATGATCATAGTCTTGGAATTTTCCTCATTATCATTACAAATCAAAATAAACAAAGCGCAAAGACTGGACAAACGATGTCTAACATTTGTAGTGTGGTCACAAAATATTGCTGAGGACAATTGAAGGGCTTAGATTGTTACTTAGGATGCATTTACAGTTATTTAATGAAGTGCTCAGTATGCATCATGCTGGTTAGGTGATGAGATATGAAATGATAGTGACCTTCCTTCTGGAAGTAACTTAAGAACGTGGCTGACGTGCATCTTTCTCTTTCTGTCTATACTACGATTACATCACAGTGTACGTTATGGTTAGGATGGTATTTCTGTTGTGAAATTTATGAATCACAAACGATATGTGGTATTCATAAGATATTTTAATAAACAAAGCATACAGGAGGAGTCGATATACATCGCTTACTGTAGTTGTAAAGTTTCACCAGTACGCCATGTAAAAATAGATTTCTTTTTTCCTGTGCCACAGTTAATAGTACAACTGTGCCTTTCAGACAGAACTCACCAAAGCGGGACATTGCTATGTCTGAAGTGTGCATTCACACAGCTGTTGCGGGTTGCCATATTTACATAATTAGCTGTGGGTCAGGAGAACCACACTTGCTTTCAGCACAAAGGGGACAGTCAGTCTCGTGCGTTTACGCTCACACTCTGGGCGTGCCTGACAGCGTTTCATCTCTATTTGGAAAACAACTGGCAAATTAGACTTCAACATCACAACCTTTAGTGATGTATCCCCCCGCCCCCGATTTTTTCTAAGGTGAGGGCGTGCTTATTTTGGTGGGGGGCACCTCCATTTGCCATGGAACAAATACATTTCAATGGATATCAATTATACATAGATTGTTTTGCTATTCATGGGCCAGCGCTTACAGTATTTTGTCCATATATAGATTGTCCTTTTTGTCATACATCTGGGAAGTGTATTATTGTCAGCATTATTATATTTGGCTATGCTTGAAGTCAACTATGAACACTCCCACAGAGGCGCAGACCTTCCTCTTGCAGATCCCCCTGCATGCTCTTGTCTACGAAATTACCCGACCTCACGCCTCACTTACATTATACCGCCTCTGAGGGCTACGTTGGTCACAAAAATACCACCTCTAGGGTTATCCTGTTATTGTTCTTATTAATATTATTATTATCATTTTTCTTTTTTAACTTTTTCCATATTTTGACAACATTAGTTGGATGTTAAAAAGAAAAAAGTTACTAAACTGCTTGCAAAGTTGATCGAGATTTTATCATGGTCAGTGTGGGACCTTGGAATTTGGTGGATTTTTTTTTTGTCCCCATAAAGTCAAATTAAGTAGCGGTCAACAGAAACTAATTGGGTTCATTCAGCCTCGGGGGTCCTGCCTAATTTCTCTCTGTGATGGTTGTGAAAAACGAAATTACACAACTGTATATAGCCAATATTAGCCAACTTACATTGGCTCCCGGTCCATTTAAGATGTGACTTCAAGGTTCTTCTATTAACCTATAAATCATTGCATGGCTTAGCGCCTTCGTATCTCGTCGACCTAGTTGTTCCTTATGCTCCGTCTCGTAACCTTCGTTCGCAAAACGCTACCCTTTTAGCGACACCGAGGGCCAAGAAAGTGTCTGCAGGGTCTAGAGCATTTTCTATCCGGGCTCCAGAGCTTTGGAATGCCCTCCCAATGGATATTAGGACTGCTACCTCAGTAGAAACATTTAAGACACGTTTAAAGACACATTTCTATGACATGGCCTTTAACTAACTTGGAGTGGCCGATTCGGCCGGAGTTTGTTTTGTTTTCTCTCCCCCCCCCTCTCCCCGGCCGGGGAGGTGGTTAGGTGGCACCCAAGCTGACAGCGGCTATCTGGATTCTTGTGGGCTAATTCAGGTTGGGGGAACTGCAGCTCAACCTCCACAGCCAGGATAGCAGAGGGCTCCTCTGGCAGCCCTTCGCTCTGACTTGGACATCTACTTTTGATTTCATATTATGTATTATTTGTGCCCTCTCTGCATCCATTACAACCTGGTGATCCTGAAAGGGGGATCCTTCCATCTGTGGTCCCTTCTCAAGGTTTCTCATTTTCCCCGGGCAGGGGTTTTGAGTTTTTCCTTGCCCTTTTGGGAGCTTAAGATCAGGGGATGCTTTGAGAATAATTGTCAATTTTTGTCTATGTGAAGCCCTTTGAGACTGCTTGTGATTTAGGGCTATACAAATAAACTTGACTTGACTTGACTTGTATATAATAAAGACACACACTGAATACGGGGGGTGAAATAAGGGTTGTTTGGACACTTGTGTATCAGTAAGCTAATATTATTCACTGCAATGAGACTTGCAAAGAACAGAAAGTTTCCTAAAGGGGCGTTACGCGCAACATTTGCTGTGACGTCAACTCCCAGAGCCCCTCCATCTTTGGTGAAGAAGAAGTTCGTAAAACTTGGACAAACTACTCAAAGTTCTGATTCGGCGTTTGAAATTGTGGATACGAAGAAGGGTTGTGCTTCTAACCATTCGGGTTCGTCACACTAGTAAACCGATGTCTTCTGAAAAGGGGGTTTAGCTTGACGTCTTTGACATCGGCACAGCGTCAGCGGGTGGGTGAGTCACTCATGTCCCACACTGGAGGCTAAACAGTTAAAAAGCGATGCCCACACTTGTCTCGGATGGCCGCTCGTAGACGTTCTTCGCACCATTTCATTCCCCGAAAGGCTGCCGGTTCCTCGGCGAGTTGCGCCCTCTTTTTATGAACGGGGCCAATGCCGGTGGACAGCGGCGAGGGGTCGCGACGAGGAGACCGCCAGCAACTGAGCCGGTCGGGCGTCAGAATGAGGATGCCCCGAGGAGGACGCTTGTTTCTGGCGACGTGCCTGGGATCTCTCCTGGTCCTAGTGCTTTACTTCCAGAGTATCGGCAAGCCTGGTAAGTCAGCCCCAGACACTTTTATTCGGAATAGAACTTTCTTGTCTTATTCTCACACTCAATGCAACTACAACGAATCGTCGCCTTGCGATCGAGTAGGAAAGTAAAAAAAGAAGAAAAGAACGAACGAAGGCTTTTGAGGCCAATCATTTAAGTTAACATCGGATAGTTTACAATTCATGTCAAAGTATTAAAGTTATATTTCCTTAGTAAGATGTTGTATTAGGAGTAAAATATCGGATCTTTTGTCTGCTACTATATGAATTGATTGACAAAAAAGCTGTATCATGAATTATTCATTCTAATATTGAAGTATGACAATATTACTCGTGGTAATAATATAAGTACAGATGGAGTTGCATATGAGCCAGTGCACAAAAGGCATGCATGCATTTGTACGTTGTACATATGCCAAAGTACAAGTCTAAATATTGTACTTAAACTCTTATCTGATAGGAGACCTCTGTCAAGGTTATGCAATCGTAGTTTGGATTTCCTTTATCTTGCATATGACTTCATATTGTACCATTAAGATTTGTGCATTTACCAAGGGAATCGTGTGTGTGTGGGGGATCACTATCTTGTGTCATGGTTTTAAGATAGTGTTGTGGCTGACTTTCAATAGGATGTGGTCAATCTGCAGAGGGCAGTTTAAATGAAGTGTATGTCAAATGGAATGAATATGCATCAAGTATGAATAAGAGCAATGTGGAAAGTGAAAACCTTTGAGACCCCCTGCATTCCTATGTGTCCCCCTCCCCTCTTTTGTTTCATGGGCTTAGGCCATCATAGACTTTAGAAGGCAGATATTACTTCCCTATGGAACAGCAGATTTCTCTGGGAGAGGAATCAGTACCAAAAGACAAAGCCTCAGTAAGTAGGCTCTGATTGATTGGTGCTAAGCAAGCATGTGAGCCTGGACAAAATTTCCCCCCATTGACTGTAGAGCTTGTGGATCTTATAAACCTTGCGCTCCTCAAGCTTCCATCTGAGGGTGCCCGACAGATGCTCTGTAGGGTTTAAGTTTGGTGACAGTGTATGCCAGCTGGCCTTTACCTTCAGTTTTTGTTACCATGTTGGAATACTGTCTTGGTATCATCAGAGCATAAAACATTGTTCCCATAATCCATGTCTTAATCCATGTTTATCTTCAACTATGCTTTCTTGTGCATCATCATTAAAAGAGGCTTCCTTGGGGGACGACAGCCATGCTTGATCAGTTTGATACATTGTATTGTATGGTCTGAGCACAAAGAGGCTGACAAGACCACCTGGATATGATGCTGAGCATGCCTGTTCTGAGCAGAAGCGGTCCTGTTAAACCTACTGTATGTTCTCGGGCCACAATGTTGCAGCTCAGTTTCAGGGTGTGGGCAGGCTTCAATATAGCTACTAAAGCAACTGTTCATTTTCTTTTCCGTTTCTGTTTTGCCACAAGGTGCTACTTTGAACTTCCAGTGAGCAGCATGAGAGAGTGTTAAAAGGATACCATCAAATTTAACACACCATCTCCCCGTAACCCGAGACCTTGTAAAACTAACATGTCACATGAAAATGACACATTTGGACCTATTCACTTTGGCGTGTACACTGACTACTTGTAGCAAAGTGTTATTTTCTTAAAGTTTATCCTATAAAAATTGTTTAAAAAAAAAAGTGACAGTCTACAGTACAGAATATAAAATGTTATAAATAAAATTCCCATTTTAAATGTAATCACAGCCGACATGTTAAGTCAACCGCTGTCACAAAATATGCATTCTGAATTTGAGCAGCAATTCACACATGAAGCAACACACCTGAATAGCCTACAGTGCCCACGCAACATCACGCATGCTGCTTGTCCTGTCTGGGCCTGCTGCACAGGCTCACCAGTAGCCACTTTAGGCCCAGTGAAGTTCATGATGAATGTCAACGCACAAGCTGTCATTTTTTTTCTTGTCCGGATCTGACTGTACAAGGAAAAAACTCGTCTGCTTTCTAAAATTGCAAGCAGGCATGTTTGATGTGTTATAGTCACTGTTGCAAACGTTTTATGAAGAAAGAAATTAATGGGGTAGAAAAATCACTGAGTTACCCTCCGGTTTTAAACATGGACATACGACATACACATTAAAGAAATACACTTTTGCACTTCAGAATGCGCTCGAATCATAACATTGCCTTCACCATGACAACTAACGATTTATCTTAGGAAAGCCAATTATCTGGCTGAGCCATACTGTACATCCTGCATTGCTGTACAGGAAGCTTGTTGCATATTATTGTTTTGGATTCATTGTCTGACTTCCTGTGCCAACACCCTCAGGGTGGCTCTCAGGAAAGAAATACAAGCTTTATCCATTGTGCAAATATAAACTCATCAGTCTTGTCATCGTTATTGCTTTAATGGTTATTTTATCTATAAATGTCAGTATACCAATGTGTCTCGGGTGATGGCTGATCCGCTCAAACAAGAATTTCGTGCGACAGTCAATCAGGAAAAACATAATTGAGCTTGAGAATGAAACTGGTAATAGATGGGGTCATGGGTTTAACTCAAAGGCTACGTTCACGCTGCAATGCATGGTGCCCACTTCGGACTTTTGTTGTTAATTTTTTGCAAAGCCCCTATCCCACTGAGGGGGGAACTATTGCGAGTGTTTTCAAATGCAGCGAATGTTGCAATCTCAGCAAGATTTGAGAGGGTTCATAAAAGGTTGCAAATGTTTGCCAAACTGTTGGCAGACGTTCGCCTGTAAGTTTTCTTGTCACAATTGTGTTGTCACTGTATTTTTTTTTAACATGTTCAACATTTCCTTGCATGAAAACAAAATCACTAAAAAAGTTAGCGAACATCTGGCAAACATTTTGCAAACATTTGTGACCATGTACCAACGAAGGCGTAAGACTATTTTTCACAGCAGTCATTTTTAAATTCATTAATAATACAAATATATTATTGTCCTTGCTGAATTATTATAAAACTATGGATTTTCACAGAACTTTTTGAGGGTGACTGGTGCATATGTTCAGGATCTGGATACGGGTGCAGGTCTAGATGTTTACTCATGTTCATTCAATATGAAATCAATGAAACTTTTGAGAAGCATAATGGCACCACCCTTACCTTTGTCATCCTCTGTGAATCAAAGTAGATCGCAAACTTAAAAGGTTTGACAAATGAACAGTCCAGTCTTGGTGTCTTTGTGCTCCACTGAATGAAACTCTAGTTTAATAATATCTTTATCAAATGCTAAAACAATAAATGAAAAGGTGCAGAAGAAAAAGTGTACCACTCGAGTTTTTTTTTATTTGACTAAACAGAGTCAGCAACTCACTTGTGCAGTGTGTCAATTGAGTTTGCGACCCTGCCAAGTATCATCACAGTGTGAAGCACTGCAATTTACTGTGTATGCACTTGTGGAAAACAAAGCAAAGTCGTGAGTGTTTACTTAAGTCAAACCCATTCCCATGTGCTAATTTGCTAACAGCTCCATCGGAATCACCATAAGTCTACAGTGCATCCCGTTTACAAAAAGTCAGGACCAGACAAGTTTCTCACCACAGTGCCACAGTTGACTCAAAGAGGTAAAGTTGGTTCTCCTGAGTTGTGACAGTGATGGATTCCTCCTCACAGCTTTAAGCTGAAGACATTAAGGCCTTCTGAGTGAGTCAGTCCACCACAGCTAATTTTAGCTCACACTTACTGTAGGCGGTAAAGAGACACACACTTATTTGAAACTGGACACATAACCAGAAATGTGTAAGTCTGTAAGACCTGTGCTCGACCTTTTATCATTCACCTGCTCAATACTGCATTAGGATAGACATCACTTTAATAGGTCAGAACTTATTTTTCTGTTCAATGGTGTTTAACAATGTTTATCTTTGCTTATGTGTTAACAAGTATTGCTTTAAAATGTTATTTTCTGATGAAGCATATTCTAATATTTTGAATTAATAATAATAAAAGAAAATAAAGCTCTTGTCAGTTTTATTCTTGCAATATTTTCAAATTTTTGTCAAAGTACCGTTTTGGTACCAGTATCGAGGTACTCTATGCAAGTTTAGTATCGAAGCCAAAATGTTGGTATCGTGACAACACTATTCCTCCAAATGCTCTCTGAAGCTAAACATAAATACAATTCCACACCATTTCAATTTATTGCACGTCTTTGTGATACACATATTGCACGTGGAAATGTCACAATGATATTCTTTCCTCCTAAATTGTTCCACCCTAGTGTATTGCAGTTTCGAGCCATATGAAAGTCCAGTACTTGTATAATCAAACGGCTTAAGGGCTAACTGACACTAGACAACGCATAAAATTGCTTCATGACACTTGACTAACAAGTGGTTTATATAACCAGTGTGAATTCCACGAGCTTTGTTCAAGCATGCTGAATTTCTTTGGCCCCCAACACAGCTGAAAGACATAGACAGGTGCTCAATATCTAAGCATATCGGACAATGGGTGCAATCGTTCCACTGGCCAGTTACTGCCACCTTACATAATAAAAAACAAAAAGCAGAATGACCAGAAATAAGTGACAAAGTCAAGTGTCCTGTCTCAACGTGATATCCTGTGTAAATGCGGTCAGCCTGCCTCAAGCACAGTCTGAGTACAAACCAGCAGGGAACTTTATTATATAAATATTTCATCCTGGTACTGGACAACTACCCCAGTTTATACCCTATCATTAAAAGGAACATTTAAAAGCAAGTGTCTGCACAACCTTACAAAGGATATCACCTATTGTAAACTCACATCATCTTGCCGGTGTAATTGCAACCATGTGTCGCGCTTAAGCATGCTCATATGTCTGCCCCGTGTAAAGGAGGCTCCTTGTTTTTCTTATTTGGCTTTAGTTTCCTTTTCAGGACCAAAATGTACTTTGCGTGTATACTTGACCTGGATGAAATAATCAACCACAGCTTAGCTGGTCTATTTGGATTCTCAAGAATATTAATGCTTCATTATACCAAGACATTTTAGACAATTAATGTGTTCAAATTTGTGGGGACCTTTCTGTTCTAGCATGACTGTGTCCCATTCTACTGAGCTAAACCCCAAATCTAACAAATACTTTCAGGTTGGTACTCGAATACAAATGTCGAGCTAGCACTGACTTCATACGCTCTTCTACTTTCACTTTTAATATGTCGACTATTACTTTTCTGCTGTACACGGCCTTGCTAAAAAGAGGATTTAGTAAGTGAAAGCTTTTTACTTCTCAAAGTAAATATCTACTCAGTCAATGTCGCATAATGTTCTCAGCTCTTTATCATGATCACTGAGCGGAAGAGCTTTTTAAACAGGGAAGCTAATTTGCTCACAAAGCAGGACCCTGATTTTGTGCTGATTGAAGATTAAAGAACTGGCCCACACATTAACGAACATCCTTCTCCCACCAATTGTTTTAAGCTCGTGCTGTCCTGTTTATAACGTCACGTTGACTGAGTGGACTCGTGTTTATTCGGGAAAAGAATATTAATACCACTGCATAGACTTTAAGCACTTAACAGACACTGAACCCTGACCTGTTTGTGTAGGGGCTCAGCTTCAACCGTCTGCATTGCTTCACTTCCTGGGTTTGAGCGGAAGCTGTGGCTTTCTGGTGTGTCAGAGCGTATGACGCAGAAAAAGATGGTTATACAGAAACAAAATATGAACCTTTTACGTGAATAGGTTGCAGACAAGAGATTATGGTATGGAATTTTCAAATCTACATTGTAGTGACCAAAACAAACATGATGTTGCTTAAATAAAACAAAGGACAGATGCATAAAAGAATGCCAAGAGTATCAATTTATTAGACTCGACACCAAACTTCCCTCTCAGACAGTATCGAGCTGAACAGAGCATTGGTGGAAGAAATCAGACAGACACAGGAATGTCATGCTGCAGATGGAATGTGGTGCACGATCAGTGGAAGAATTTAATTGAAGAGGGAGGGCAAGGCTAAACAAAGTCACCTTCAGATGCACTCCAGTGTAGGCAGAAGGGACATTACAACAAGTCAAGTTTGTTGCGATAGCCCTGCCCCTGAATCACAAAAGTCTCAAAGAACTGGAATTGGAAATGGAAGGGGCAAACCACAGACAACATAAATAGGTGCCAGTCATCCAAAATGAGCTGGTGATTACTACTGACCACTTGAATCTGTCCTTGGACCTCATGTGTCCATCCCCACCACTGATTGTTCCTATGCCCCCTCCATAGCTGCGTTTGTGCCAGTGGGATGATTTAAAAAGTAAAATGATGATGACAATAATGTGCTCAATAAATTGATTTCTAAAAATTTTAGGATGCTCGCTGTTGTCATATTGATGACTGAAATAGGATCACACGATCACACACACGATCACACACACACACACACACACACACACACACACACACACACACACACACACACGCACGTCGGTGTGGCTTAGAATCTGACCTGTGCCCTGATCAAATTCACCATAATTGGGTTGGATCAATGATCTTTCTTTTTTTAACAAGACACTTATCTGCCCCACATTCCGGCAACTTGCACAAGTGACAAAGACAGGTCATTTCTTGAACATACAATAATAAGAAAGCCCATCTATCAATACTTCACATTCTCATCAGCAAGCAGCCTCAGGTAATTATCAGCAGTGTGAAGGAGGATTAAGTCATCTTAAACCACGGCGTTAATCATTTTAACTATGGAGCAAATTCAGTAACCGTGTTCACAACAAAGGCGAGCTGAGGTGCAAGTAGGCATTTCTAATGTGATTATTGCTGAAGGAAGTGCATTGCAAATGAGGTTGCAAGCACTGCCAGCCTAGAAAAAGACACATCTGGTGGACACAGGCTTCTTTCACTCTTATTTACAGGCCTGTTTGGCTTTCAGACTTTCCATCAACCGCTGGTGACCTACCTTGTTCTCTAGCTATTAAATGCATCCTGTGCACTTGAAAAGCAATGAGTTAAGAAAGCTGTAAATCTGAGAACTAAATAATGATTTAAATATGAATTGCTGAGTTACTATGAATTCATGATACATTTGATGCATTGGTTTATTGCACTTATTAATCACAGCACAGTCTTTGTTCAAGAAGCAGTGTACAAGCCAATACACATGGACCATCCCTTTGCTAGTCACATGAGATGGTGTTGCAATTTAAAAATATATATATATATATTTTAGTGTATTCATTGGATTTACTGTCTCAGTTCCTCATAGTCATATCCTGAGTACTGTCACATGGTGACAGGAAAGGTTTGGAACTGCTAAAATGTGAGCTGTAACTTTAAGGTGTAATACATTTATTTTGAGTGTGCCTGTAGTTTTGTTTTATTGTACAAGCAACTTAATTTGTATCATTTTCTCGAGCAATCCTAAAGAATGTGGTGGTAGTGGTGGATTCTGAACCAGCCATGAGCGATGTTGTTCCACTCCAAATATATGGTGGTCAAAGAATAGGTAGATTTAAAAAACAATCATTCGATTTATCTTTTGTGTATAACTAAAATAAGATGCAATGATGTGATTTTACTTTAGATATGCAATGACCATCGATCCTACTTGTGTGATATTGCTTAACTGATTTTTATTCGTTTCTTTTAATCACTAAATAATACCAAATAAACTAAAATAGATTGATGTATAAACAGTAATCGTAGAAAATATCCTTTAAATATACCTTAACGCAAATAAAATTGTATACAGTTATTTGAATGGAATAATCGATAGAATAAATTATTCTAATGAAGATTCAATAGTGACAGCCTAAATGGTATTAAATAAAGTCAAAAGTCAAAGTCAAAGTCTGCTTTATTGTCAATTTCTTCACATGCCAAGACACAAAGAAATCGAAATTACGTTCCCACTATCCCACGGTGACAAGACATAGTACACAATATACATACAAGTAAACAACGCCAAAAAATAAAAACAAGAAGGCACAAACAATGAATAAATAAGAGTGATGAATAAATAATAAATAAACAAATAACAATAAATAAGAGGAGCAAAAATGGAGCAAGTGTGCATACAGCAGACAGTCAGAATATAGCGCAAAAGTACAGGACGCTACGCAGAAGGGGGGAGAGAGTTCAGGATCCTAACAGCCTGGAGAATGAAGCTGTTGGTGAGTCTGGTGGTGCGGGAGCGCAGGCTCCTGTACCTCTTCCCAGAGGGCAGAAGATCGAACAAAGAGTGAGCGGGGTGACTCACATCACTCACAATCGTGGTCGCCATGCGGGAGGTGTAAATGTCCTTCAAGGAGGGGAGTGAAGCACCAATAACCTTACCAGCCGTGTTCACTATGCGCTGCAGTTTTTTTTTATCAACGCCCTTGTGTATGAGACAAGATGTCACTTGTTAAGATAAAGAAATAAAGATATACCGCTAAACTGTAAGTTGAGATTCCCCAGTCTCACAGACACTGTGTCATGTGTATTTACTTTCCACGAGTAGGCTGCATTCTGTGCTGCCACGACATACTATTAAGGCTCTAAATCACATCTTCATTTTGGCTATAGTCAAACTGGTAAAATACTTTTTTTTTGTTTTGTTTTTTTTAACTCAAGCCCTCAACCCAGGCGTTGTCTGTTCCTGCTCAAGGCTCCACACCATAGGGGAGCTTTTTCTGATACTAATTCTCCTTTGGGAAACAAATTGTGGGAATATTCAGTACACTGAAGTAAATTCCAGGTTCTCATATACTGTAAAGACTGCCATCCAATGTAGATTTTACCTTTAATACCTGTAAGAGCTTTTTAGAGAACTTTTCTCGCGTTATAAATCATGAAGTCCATTCTCCTCCTCGTACGAAGGCTTTGTGTGAAGTTGTGAAGCAGACCTATACATTGTTTCAGCCACATGTGCAAAACTAATCACTTCTCAGCTTTTTTAGCCAGACCTCAATACCACAGCCAGTCTTGGATGGATGGGGGATGGGAGTGGGAAAAGGGACAGTGAAAAGAAGAATGCTTTGATGAAAAACAATACAGGACATTTGCAACTTTTCTATCAGTTCTGTAAGGACTGGTCCTACTGGCAAATTTGTTTATGGAATGTAAAAGAAAAGACCCCCTTAAAGGTTAAATAAGTCTACATAATAGGCATTGGATAAGACATGAAGTTCCTATAAAATGATGGAGGAGAAACCAGAGTAGGAGCCAACCCTGGGAGCGGAGCAATGAGGTATTCTGGTCACCCTCTGGCCACCTCACATGGCGAGTAAAATTTTAATACCTGTGACTTTCCTGCCATTTTCACAGTGATAAAAAGAAATTGGACAAACTTAAGATATTGTTTTTATAAAAGCAAGAAAGGATGCCAGCGGGAAGAGTGGAGATGAAGGTGGAACAAAGAATAGACCAACAATTCTGAAAGAGTTGAGCTTATCACCAACAACACTAAAACACACACATACTATGTGTTATCATTGTGTAACCTGCAAGTGTCACCATGTCGTTAAAAGTATAATTCCTTACTTATGTTACTGTGTTGTGTTGTTCGTATGCTGTAGACGTTTTTCATTGCCCCCTAGAGTATGGGAGAATATCGCCTAACTGCAGGAGCAAGCTATACAGAGTATAAAATGCCGTAAAACACGTGCCGGCCAGATTCCCCACGTCTTATATCCACGAGCAGCCTTCACGCATCAGGCATAAACCAAGCTTGAGAATATGACCCAAAAATGTCTGATTACAGAACCCAGTGTTGGGACCAGTAGCACGCCAAAGAAAAGCAGGAGAAGTCCACTGCAGACCCTCTATAGTGGAGACCAGGTAAGAACACACACATCAAATACAGTTTGCTTCTGTTTGGTACAATGTACATTTTGTTGTCCAAATTTGTCAAGCCCACCAAAACCAATCAGTTTATACCTTAACATTTTTTGTCATCCTTCTGCTGCGGTATTAAAATAACGACGTAACGCAACTGATAACTTTGCTGTAAGTTGTTTACTATTGTGGAAAAGAAAATCTTAAAAAAACTACGGCTTGGAGATCATGGCTTTCCTACCAAATTGTATTCTACAGCTGTTCATGTCATCCCGCAACTAGTCGGCACTTTTAGAAGTTGCCCCTGTTTATGTTATTTTAACCCTTGTCCTTCAAGCAGCGGCAGCTGTTGGCTGATCAGAAGTCACTTCAAGGTCGCAGGGAGCTGCTGGAGCAGGCTTGTCTGAGTCATACGAAGAAGCGGCAGGTTCTTTCCCCAGAAGATCTTAAACACCTCATTGTGGATGACAAACACAGCCTCATTTACTGCTATGTACCCAAGGTTGGTAAATACGACCTTTCCGAACACAGTTAATTTGTTCCATGGCCACGCTTATAACGCAGAACACTTGTATGAAAATACAAGCCTCTAATATTGTAACATAAGAAATGCATACAGAAATGAAAACCGTAAAGAATGAACGTTTTGCCACATTTTTTGCTTCATTTCAGTGGACATTGTGCCACTCCTTCGGTGTGTACACTTTGGCCACAGTAATACAGATGTAGAGACACACATGAAGAAGAGTTTTGCAATGGGTGCAGTAAGCTTCATGTTGAAGTCACATATCTCAACACAAGCAAGCTTTTTATTTGAGGGAGTAGATCAGTTTAGTCTGAGGTGTAAGTGGAATTTACGGAGAATTTGGGGTAATTGTGCGTCAACTTTTGCACTCACAGTGGTACAGAAAAGGAATATCTTGTCATATTCAAATCATCTGTAATCCATATATTCTTAATCGTAATGTTCTAAGATGAAGTTAAAATGGCATTAAACAAATTGTTACGCTGGTATGTCTGGGTCATGTAATGCGGCCTCCCTTCCAGGTGGCCTGCACCAACTGGAAGCGCATCCTCATGGTCCTCACCAGCGACGGCCGTTACACCGAACCCCTTGCTATCCCCGCCAATGAGGCCCACGTAGCAGGCAACCTGCGCACACTGTCCGAGTTCTCGGCCCCCGAGATCAACCGCCGCCTCCGCAGTTACCTCAAGTTCATCTTCGTGAGGGAGCCTTTTGAGCGCCTGGTGTCAGCTTACCGCAACAAGTTCACACGTAGCTACAACACAGCTTTCCACAAGCGCTATGGGACGAAGATCATCCGGCGGCACCGGAAAAACCCAGACCCGGAGGCTCTGGAGAATGGGAATGACGCGTCTTTCCACGAGTTTGTCCAGTATCTGGTAGACCCTCGGACCCAACGAGAGGAGCTTTTCAATGAGCATTGGGAGAGGGTGCACTCCCTCTGCCATCCGTGTATGATCCACTACGACGTGGTGGGCAAGTATGAGACGCTGGAGCGAGACGCCCATGCTGTGCTTTCGTTGGCGGGGGTGGAGGACACGGTTGAGTTCCCAACGTCCAGTAAAAGCACCAGGACGGATAGCAACATGGCGGCACGCTTCTTCAAACACATTAGTCCTTTTTACCAGAAGAGACTGTTCAACCTTTATCGTATGGACTTCTTGCTCTTCAACTACTCGACTCCGGAGTATCTGAGAACTTGATGAGAGGGGCTTGATCTTGTAATTTAGATGCAGTTTTCTTTGGGATGGGGAATTTGCACTTTTTCATCACTGTGGACTGATTCCTCCTCCTCCTCCTTGCTGTGTGTTGAGCCTCATATGCAGAGAATTTTTTAATTTTCTGGTGAGATTTACTTGATCAAGAGCTGCACGATATAGCCTTAAAATAAAATCCTGATCGTTTATACGCAAGGGGGAAAAAAAAAAGTCCAATTTCTGATAATAGATTTTTTTCCCAGGTCAATTTAATTCAAAGTACAATGACATAATTAAAAAGTTGGAGAAAATGACTTTTTAAACATACTGTGATGGGAAAATGAATCTTAAATTGGCTTCATGAATCAGTTGTACTTTTTGACTTCTCCAGATGGGACACTCAGTTTGACATTTGGCTGAAAGCACACTCACTTGTCATTTCTTATACCCCTTTATAGAAACCAACAGTGCCATCTAGAGGAGTCAAAAATACAACTGGTTCATAAAGCAAATTTGAAGCTTCATTTTGACATCACCGAATATAACCCTTAGTACATTTTCATAAATAATTAACAAAAATATTACCTTCTGGATTAATATGGTATGCAACAACAAAACTGTCACTAAACACTATGAATTAATGGTGCGGCTTAACAATGAACCTTTTTTCATGAAAATGTTCACAAGATCCCACATACAGTCCATTCTTAGGCAAGGAAAACAAGCCCGTCTACAAAATGAGGCTATAGGCATGACCTGTTACAATGTCACAAATGATCTCTGAGTGGGCGCTTGCGCAATGGAGAGGTATTTCTGGCCTTCATGTAATTATTCAACTGTGGAAAGGTTACTTCATGCTGCTGTAAAGTTTGGTGAACTTCCAGACGCTCTTATTTTGAAGACACACCACCAGAAGTAGTCGGGTAAAAAGTGAAACACTGACTTGATTGGATTTAACCCGGATGAAGTTTGTAATGCTTTTACATGAGCTGTCGTGCATATTGTCTGAAGTTGATCACAAAAGCCACTTCACCGTTGAAGTAGATCAGTGTGTGGCTACATGACTGCTACTTCTGCAACATATAAAGGTGCACTATGTCTTTGACAATGTTCAGTGTGATGAGTGACTACTGGCCAGGCTCCATGTGAAATAATTGTGCTAATGTTGTCTGTTTCTTAGCAGTAGTTCTAACTTTCTTTTAGCCTTTAAATATACTTTGCAGCAGAATGTTTGTCTGACGCCGCATTTCCAAAGTACTGACGAAACAATGTCTCGTGAGTCAACTAGCTCCACTGTGTTTCCGAAAAATGCCACATGGAGTTTGGGGTGGGTGTAACCCCTGAAAAGAATGACGCATCGATATAGTCGATTAAACGACCAGCAAGGAGCTGTATCTTACATGAAACGAGCATGGCTCTTTGAGCCTGGGACCAATGAGTGAAGCCTTATTGTTGTGGAGCTGGTTCTCCTTTTGCAGGTACTAACTGTGAACCTGAAAATTCAGTCCAAAGCTCCTCTGGTATCTGGAAAAATGTTAAATTATACATATCGATGCATTAGATATTTATTGTTGTACAGTGATGTATGTCGTCTTAGTAGCTAGGGGGGACAAATATGCAAGTTGATATCGTTGAGATATTTTGCCACCAAGAGCAACATTACATGGATTATGCAATATCATTGGATGAAAACCACCTTTGATTGATGGCAATATTTATGTAACTGAAAGAGGGAAAAGTGTCATTTTGCATTGTAGAAAAATTGTAAATAAAGAAATTACATTTACATTTCATCTATTAATCAACTAGAGATGAGATCGTTGCAATGTCCATGTTTGTGTATTAATTCTAGTGTACTGCAAGGGTTAATAATGTCTATATTTGCTCCCACCCCTACTATTAATAGACTTTGTATGCTGAGTTTGAGTGACTAGGGATTAGATACAAAGAGTCTGTTACTTGTTTTTTTGCACATAAAGCAATGCCAAATAAAAATCCAAAGTTTATTTGTTACAAACCGACTACTTGTTTCTTTCAGTTCACAGTGTTTTACCAATCTGAATGGTTTTCATTTCAGCTTACAGTCACTGCCCAATTCCAGTAAGCTTGCCATCCCTCCACTATTGCCGCCTGTTTCGCACTGGGCAGCAATACTGTATAAACAACGGCATGACTGTGGTCGAAACTTGAGTGAAGCCCAGCTCGGGTCAGAGCTTCCCTTGTTAGGGCCCACCGGGGACATGAAGTGGTGGAATCCACCAACATCAACATTGCATAGGCTTGCAGTCATGAACAGCAAAAAAAGGATGTTTTATAAAAGGGGCTTGGGTACAGCTTTTCAGGATAAGATTACCAATTCGTATTCATATATGCGGATCCATACAAGTATCGATAAGATTGGTACTAATCAGTATTCCAAACTTTTCCTCTTGTGTTCTCTCTGATTGGCAGTACTAGGCCAACAGTAAGTAAACCAAAGCAATGGTAGATATGGTTGAACTTATCTTCAAATAAAAACAAGCTAGGTGTGTGGATTGAAGGAATTTAAAGGAAAACAACCCTCCTCTGGGCACCGTACTACTGTATCAAAACACTTTCTTTACAAAATTTTGTAGAGTTACAAGCTCCATCAAGAAGGTCGACTGTTGGCCTAGCACTGAATGAGTGGATTTTGATGGTTTTTTTGTTCATTGTTCCACATGCTTCTGTTCACATTGACTCTTTGACGTCAGAATCTTCAGTAATACTGCCTCATGCATAAGCTGGAGGTCCACTCCTCCGTAACCTTTCAAAGTTCCGCTCAAAGCAATCACTCAAATAAGCGTGTCTGACCACGACACAGCCGAGCCTGCCTGAGATATGGTATCAGCACGACTGCTCTACAGGGAGGCCAAGATGCCCCCGCCAGCCACAACCGGCTGCCCTCCCATGGAGCCCACAGGGCGTCAGCTGCAGCAGCCAGCACCCCATCTTAACTGAGGCCTGCTTGGGCCGTGACTGGCCCGCTGGCTACCATCAACGTTACATCAACCAGGCAACAATGGTAACAAAGGTAACAATGCAAAGAAAGCCACAATATATCACTGAAGGAAGTAACTCCAAAAATAGACTTGAACAGGGTTACTTACTGTTCCAGAGAGTTGGTATCAATCCCAGGGAAAGTGAAAGATGGTCTGCTAATCCACAGTTGTATTGTCCCAAACTAAACTGTTTCCGATAAATTAACGTGTTTTAGGAGTTGCATATTTGATGCATAAAGTCCAATCACTAGACTTTCTGTGGCTCAGATGTAGGGAGAAGAAAGACACTATTGTTCTCCTGCCATACCTGTATTAGAGTTCAAACAGGGATGGGTATAAATGGTGAAGCTGGGTTTAACGACGTCTCAAGATGAAAAGGCGGGGTTAGTGACGTCACAAACTAATCTAGAGTCACAAGCCCATTTAGAGTGCTGTTTGTGCTATGTTGAATAGCCATAGGCAAGAGAAACATGGGTCATTCTTCTCACAACTTTGGGGACTTACCTTGGCTGGGGGATGCATATTTATGATTTAAAAAAAAAAAAAAAGTTGAGAATTTCATGTCAGGGTTGCTTTAAGAGAGGCAGTTGCCTAAGGTTATGCAGATTAGTACTACTTGACAAGTTTGAGAAGTGTTATTTTATAGGAAAAGCAATTTAAAATTTTATAATGTTTACCCTAAAAGTATTGGTATTGGGGATACTGGCACCAGTATTTGCTTGGTATCATCAATACCAAATCATGAGGATGCTTCCAACAAGAACTGTGTAGTTTATATTTCAGATGATACTTCTGCAGAGGCTGTGCAGTTAAAGAATGAGATTTATTCAGTGCGATCAGGTCGATCATAAGTTTGACAAAATATGACAGGTGGTCTCAATAAAAATTCCATCGACCCCAGGTGAAACAATTCATTAAACACATGGAAGTGCTTTTGAAAAGGAAGGTTCCGATCATATTTGTATACAAAATTGATTGTGATTTTTTTTTTCCAGAATGCGAACTTTGCGTTCCTACTAGCTGTACACAATTAATCCCCTCAGAAGACAAATATTTCATTGAGTTGTGACTACTATATGTAATGAATTTACTTTTTCAATTAACAAAGTTCTCTACTGTATTTTAAATAATTGATGCACTTGAATCTTGACACACAGTAACCACATTTTTAAGCTTGACTCTTTGGTGCCAGCGTCCAGGTTTAATTTTTTCCAGAGGTGAGTGATTGAATCAAATATAAGATAAAGTTTCTTTATAAGTTTCTGTATTAAGCAGATACGGAATTAATACTGGTACAGTTAGAAAAATAGATTTTATTCACCTGCAAAAATGTACAGTTCACTTTGCTCAGCGATAAAAGATATTCGCACAACACTCAGTACATACAAATCATCCCAGAGCCTTTAAAAGTTTAAAAAGTCTTTTTTTTGCAACAAAAATGTCCAAATAAATTAAGATCGTCATTAATCATTGTAACATGATTAGGCTCCTTCCAAGACATGGTTGCCACTACATTTGTACAGTATGAAAATTGCACCAAAATAACAAACCTCATGGGAATAAACGCACACAGGGACAAGGCTGACACAGTGTTGAATCATTTTTTGTGTGCAATATTGCATTTCTATAATTTCTGTTTAGGCCATCATTCTTTTTCAATGAAACATATAAAACACAACAATTAAGTGCAACAACATTCACAACAGGAAATTCCAAACATGTTGATTTTAAGGTATCTCAGCTTTTGTGTTTTAATCGCTTCAAAGGGAGACAACTCTTGCCAAAATGGGTGCTGAGAGAATACAAAGAGTTCCTTGCACTCAACTTATGTTAGAGCTTGGCAACACTTGACAGACACTACAGGGAAAACACAGAGCAAAGACATACTGATAGTGTTTCTACATTTAAAAATAATATAAAATAGTGGCAAAGCATTGCTGTCTAAATGAAACACCTGTCACTTCGAGTTTCATAGCACCAAAATACCACAAGAGCGCACAAAATAAAATCCTGTACACTTCATTTGTATTAGACAGGGCTTTGTCGTGGGCCTAAAAACAGTGAATAGTTACATTTTTCAAGTGAATTATGGATGACAGAGTCCATAAAAATATCAACAAATCGGTGAATCTGTGAGTATTGTATTGCGGAAAGGCAGGAAAACACCTTTAAGATGCAATATGTAAATTAAGTGTGCACTACAACCAGGGGTGCAACAAAAAAACTGCCATGGTCCTCCAATGAACACCAGACAATATTTGGAGCTGATTTTTTTTTCCGACCCAATGACCTTGTGCATAACTGACAGCACATATGGGCTGTTTGGTGTAAATACTACGTCATTTAAATATAACTGAATCACCCTCTCCCATATTCGTAATTACAAAAAAAACAAATATACCAGGTCTACAAAATGCTATCTAAAACAATGCAATTTACCGTTTTATAAAAGGGCCTTGAATTAATAATTAACACAATTGAGTTGCCTGGCCCGTTCCAAAACCTATTTGAAAACTCTCCTGCATGTATTCAGCCATAGTCAGTCTCATGGCGAACGTAGTCATTAGCGGGTGGCCGGCCGAGTCAAGCCAGCTGCCACAGCGGACATTCATAGGCCACTTTGCAAAGCACCGCAAGAAAATCGAACCAAGTCATGCTGCATGTGAAGATCAATGCCTTATCCAGATTTGAAGTTGGCCCTCGGAAATAACCGAAATGGCTGGCGTCAGACTTGACTGCAAAATTGAGGCTGTTATGACCTATTCTTATAGTGTGCAAAAGAACAGAGACAGATTTGAACTAAAGCGCAATATTCAATTTCCATTTCTTTGCTTGTCTGCATTCAAAATAAACCACAGTAGTGGAAGCCCGCACAAGAGACGACCATGACATTACAACCGGACACTGTAAACTCTAATAAAAAGGTGACGGTCCATAAGGGAGCAATGGTGTCAAAAAAATATATATAATAATAATTCCTGTCACACGTGATAAGGTCCAGTGAACAGCACATTATTGCACATCTCAACAATACATTTCAAGCAAACACTTGTACGCAAAAGACGATTTTCATCCCAATTCCTAAAACAGGAGTCATGTATGGTGTTAGATATTCTTGAGTCTTTCTAACAAAGTAGAGACAACCTCATGGAACAGGGGAATGGGAGAGCCATCGTCCACCATTCGCGTCCAGTTGTAGGACATCCAGAGAGCAGCAAACAGCAGGTTGGTGCTCAGGCTGAAGAATAAAAGCACCATCCAGAGCCGCCGTGTCTTATCTGTGCAAAACCAAGAAAATCAGTCTTTGCCTTTATTAAGCATTGACATTTTTATCAGGTCGCAAGACATTCAAAGTCTTTAACAAGAACAGGAGCTATTTAAATTTGCTTCCTGCAAATGCATCCATCTCAATTGACATTTTTAGCTAAGGGGAAAATGACCAGTGGTTGGAATCTTAATAAATCACAAAAAAAATGATCGACCTCCATCAACTAATCAACATTCAAAGGGCCCACCGTATACTCTATACTGTACATAAAAGAGGCTTACAGAATAGATGCCATTGTGATCAAGTTGGACAGTACTCCAGGAGATCTTGCCAACAGCTTTACAACGATTTGTGACCATTGAAAATGCAGAATGACTGCATCCTGTACACTACTTACACATTAGAATTTCAAGCTAACTCTATAGAAAAACAGCACACTTTTCTTTTTCAACAAATGAAAATAGCTTACAAAAAAATGTATTTATTTGTCACTATGTATAGTTAAGACTAAAGGTTTGTGTGCTTTTCAGTTTTAAACAAGACTCACTTAACTCACTTGTTTTTATTTCATCCTAGAATGGTTTATTTCTACTTGGAAACCTGGTTTCCCGAAGAGACCCTATTCGACCTTTAGAAGGTTCCACTATGAAATAAAAAGTCAATTGAAGACTCAAGCAAAAGCCTCAATTTCAAACTTTCATAAAACCAAAATGTGCAAAAGGTCATCAATTCAAATAAATCAATATCCATATACAGTATAATAAATATAGAAAGATGCTGGATGCTTAAAAGCTTACTTTGTGAGGAGGGGCTGTTTTTTGCTAACCCTGTCGTCGTGCCAACCAGTGAAGTTAAAGACTCAGACGAACTGCTCGCTTTCTCCTTCACACTGTCGTCTTCGTGTATTGAAGTCAAATCTGTCATAGAAAATCACTTGTCTTTAAATGTGAATTTGTTAGCAGGCAAAGTCATTGTCATGAGGTAAATCACAGAAAAAAAAAGAAAAAAACTGCGAAAATGTGCGATGAACATGCCCTCATACCCTCATAGACATTTGTGCCAGTGAAGGCACACCAATGAAGACATTTAGCTGTGTTGCTGCTGCACTCACGACTCACCACTCTGGCTCGAGAAAAGTGGCATGTCTGGTGAGTTGCGACCGCTGTAAAAGGAGGCCTGGTCGGAGTGGAGCATATTTGTCGAGGACACTGGCGGAGACCTGCAAGTGGACTGCGTCTTATTGGAGTACATCTTGAGTTTGGGGCTGCCCAGGTTGAGACGCGCCGGGCTGATCAGAGGACGACTCTGTCTGTCCGAACCAGAGCTGGACGTCGCGGAGCCGTCCACCGAGGGAGTCGGCGAGAGCCCGGGCGATGATGGGCGACTCCATGACTTCATTGAGAAGTAGTCTATGGAAAACAAGAGGTGACAGACAGCCCAAATGAATGCTTACGCTAACACCTGCACCGGTCCAACTGAATGTTTCTTTCTGTCAAATTGACTATTAAGTGGAGTTAATGTGGTGTTAAGCCGATTGCACACAGAGTGATGTGGCCCAACATGACCAAACTGGACAATCGCCAAAAACTTGGTAACCCAGTTACACTCGCACACCTGGCGATTAAGCCCCGCACACATCACTTCACTGAAATAGAAAAACAATGCCCCCTGGTGTTCAAATTGGTCTGTAAAATACTACAGAAAAAATATTCTAAAATAAAACAAGTTGTATGGGAATGTGATTTTTGTTTGTGTTTTTATGTTATTAATTTATTGCTTTAACTGTGCTTTCATGTCTTATTTTTATTCTGTGCAGGATGCAGCAATGGTTGTTTTCAAAGAGCTCTAGAGGAAAAAAATGAGCTGAGATTAAGCACTGCCCTCAAGAAAATAAAGATAAGGCGTTTGTCACTGGCATTTATAAAATGACAGATTTAAGGATTACAGACTGCTTTGAAGGAGACGTACGGGAAATCAAATTCAAGACAGGCCTGTATTATTATCATCAGACAGTCTACATTGCTTAAAAAAATTAATCAAGGCTTGTTTGATTAGGCATAACTAAACTTTGCATTATTTTTAGGGGAACATTTGTTTCAAAAGCGAACTGTGGTCGACCTTTAAGGTTTTTTGCATTTAAATACCTGAAGAAGGGGAATCTTTGTAGACCGAGGCCGGTCTGCTTCCACTGAACAAGTAGCCTGAATCTGGAAAAACGAGAGTGATACATTAGTAATCCCTTATCCCTTTCTGTTACTGTAACAATTTTGTTCCATGGTCAGGACATGGTGGTCAAGCAAAATCTAATCGTTCACGCCCCCTAGTGGCATGAAAATATGAATAGAGCTTTAGGAGCCCCCTCTGAACAAAGCAAATTTCAGTGAGTTATGATTCTAATGCATGTTAATAATCAAGACTTTGATTTCCTGGTACAGACGGACGAGGCGGTGAACCGTTTCAGTTTTTCCATCCCACACATCTACAAATCTGCTGTGGGAATCAAACCCAAAGGAGTCATTAGTGCTACCTGTCGTTGTGAAGGTGGAGATGGTGCCAAGGCAGAGGACGTTCTTGAGTCGGCACGGCAGAGAAGAGAGCGAGCCCTTGGGTTTTGGGGCAGTCTTATGGTGGTTTATAAGCTTGAAGATGTTGGGAGGAGGTGTGGGGATGAAGGAGCGGATCATTTCGGGAGTAAGCAAAGCGGGCTGGTTGCTTAGGGGGCGCATGGAGGAATCCGTGAGGTTTCTGCAAAACAAGAGCAGTGACAGTCTACTAACCTGCAACTGAAAGGGTAAACAAAAAAGAAGACAGAATAACGTGTTGGAACGTCATTAATTTTATTCTGAATGTGCAGTATGCATAACCCTTGCGTGGAAAGCCGTTTGAGTATTTATTCACTACCCGTAATATTGCACATAAAGTCCATGTACTCGTACACTCAGTCTTCACTAGCAAGATATTTTTTAGTAGAATCGTCTTAATAGTCATGTTTTTTGTACTACCGTGTGAAATTGGTGCACACCAGGACTAAGACAACTCTGGCATAGTCCCGAGGATCAGACTGTCCCAGGATATGAACATTAAGTTGGATATAAAAAAATACTAAGAGTCGACACATGGTGCACTGCATAGTAGCACTAATGTTTAGGCCAAGTGTCAGCGCTTTGTGAACAGTGCCAGAGATGCCATGACAGCTGTCAACCAGCAAGCGACAGCTGCCCATGCATGCACTTCAAAACAGCTTGGACACATTGAGGCCGTTTAAACCACGTTTGACGGTTATACAGTGGCGGTTAAGCTTGAGGTCAAGTCAAAAAGTCCAATTGGCGTTTTCGGTGAACAGAGCAACTTTGCATTTACCGTGCATAAAAAAGGACAAATGCTTATTTAAGCTGTTTATTATATATACAGAGCAAAACTATGACAGTCTTAAATAACAGTAGACTGGTGGGTAGTAAAAGTTAGATTTCAGCATGCAGACAGCTTTCAAACAGATGAAAAACAAAAGCCATGGCAAAAGGTTGCACCACATTCAAGCAAGATGTTGAGACCAGGGATCACCAACCAAGAGTGACTTCTGCAAAGGGCGAGTTTCTGGATTAACTACCTTTCATTATGTTATTGTTAATAATTAATGATATTCATCGATGTGAACTCGAATTAATAACAATTTACTCATGTGATTCTTGATGGCACCTGATGCAGGCACTATAGTGATGACTCCTGGTTTAGACTTTGTGGACACCTTTCACTGCTATGCTGTCTATTGACTCCCATTTGAGCTTGTCAATCAACAACAATGCTACGTCATTGCTACTTTAATACTAGTATAAAGCCAACACAGACAAAATAAATACTCTGCAAAAGTTGTAAATTTACACGAATAAATATTACTATTTGTGGATTCAATTGTAATACTACAAGGGATAAAACAAGAATAAGTCAGTTTAGAATATAAAGTCAAAATTATCAATGAATATAATGCAGGCCACGGGAGACAGCAGCCGCAGTATTATCGTACTTCCTTTTCTATGTGGAAGCTTGACACATAATGATAACTTCATTTTCAGCATGTCTAAAAGACTTCACATAATGTTCAGGATTATAAATGCTATTAAAAAAAACTTGTGCATACTAATGCATACGTTTAGCATATGAAACTGTAGCTACATTCGAAATAAGTTGAAACATCAAAAAAGTAGCGCTTTGAAAGACACATGCTTATCACATACAGCATCACAACTAAAAGTGGCGTTAAACCTCAGATCACTGGTTCCCAACCTTCAAGGCACCCATTAAAAAAAGAAAAATCTCACAACACAACACCCCCCCCAGAAAACCACTAAAATGGTTTACTCCCAAACTGATCGACTCTGGGTAAAATCTGGCTCGGTTTAACTGAACACAAAGCTGAAATAGAAATGACTAGTCGGATACACAGGCTAATTGTACCTCATGCCATCCAATGGAATGGCATTTCATTGTTCTGTCTTTCACCATGTCACTGGCACAGCTAATTTATTTTGTCATTTCCTGCGACATCCCTGGTTGGGAATCATTGTATGCACTGGGAAGAGTTGGACACTTGACAGGATAAAATAAAGCAAGAGGACAGTGACAGAGGGCTGAAGTAAAGGCACGCACCAGCCAAGTGAGGCACTGTTGTAAAATGAAATTGTGTACACCGCAAGTTGTAAGAGTTGGTTGAAATTGACACTATATTTCCACAGAACACTTGATTAGGAAAGCTCGCAATATTGGTTTGGGGTTACAGCTCTTTCTGCTCCATTTTGTCAGCCACAATGATGGAACATTCTCGAGATGCTGGTTCATCCTGATTCGCTACATCCCAGTGCTGCAAGTGCATTCATTTTTACATCTACCGTATGAACAGATATGGAAAGAAAAGTGGCGACAACACATTGGCTGGTACGTGGAGGACAAAATGAGCAAGACAGTAATGGTTACATTCAAACATTATATAGTACAGAGAGGAGGAAAAAAAGAAAAGAAAAAGAAACTGCTATTAGAGATGGTAAAATGAAGGTTCAAATTTGAGTCCTAAACCAGTTGTATTTTTTTGGCTCCCCTAGATGGCACTGTTGGTTTAAATAAAGGGGTTTAAGAAA
This sequence comes from Syngnathus acus, assembly GCF_901709675.1. Classification (NCBI taxonomy): domain Eukaryota; kingdom Metazoa; phylum Chordata; class Actinopteri; order Syngnathiformes; family Syngnathidae; genus Syngnathus; species Syngnathus acus. Next base: position 8,489,419 of record NC_051088.1, on the reverse strand, counting down.
TGGAAAGTCAGTGTGCTTTTAGCTAAATGTCAAACAGTGTGCCATCTGGAGGAGCAAAAAAATACAACTGGTTTATGAAGCAAATTTAAGCTTAATTTCCCCATCACTACAGTTTAGGCTGCTGGCTCAAATCACAAAGAAAAGTGTGTGCAGGTGGGTCATTTTTATGCTCAACTTGTGCATTGGCTGTTGTGGACCCAGTTACAGGGTAAACCGGTTTTTGGGTAAACCTTTGATTGTTGGATCAAGTGAGGTGTGTCAATCCAACACAGAGAACCTGGCCTCTGCGTTGGTATCTTGCGTGGCTAGTCCGTGATAGTCATAATACCATTTTTGACGGAGTATGAAATTGTTTTGGACGTCTTAAAATGTTAGGCATTATTCAAATCTCCAGGAATTCCGTTTTTTAACAGTGTATCACATGAGCGGGTAAGTGGCCAGGCGATGACGCAAATCTCCCAGATAGCAACTGACTGGGACGCTGGAACTTTAAGCAGTGGAAGGAAAAAAAAAAAAGCTTTTACTATCACGACAATCATTTTTAGCATTTTACAAATATTGAGGACGGTTAATAATGTGTGGGAGCACATTTAGTGTTTCACACAATTTTGATGAGCAGAAACTCTAACTTCTCTATATTAGCTTGACTAGTGATTTATTGTTGTAATATTACCGATGCTGCTGGTGAAATGTCTTGCTTGAGCGGCGATATAAAAATACACTAAAAGTGTGTCTCAAAACTACACATATTTTTGCATGATTCTGGTTTTGTTAAAAATGAAGAATGAATGGGAAGCAGCAACAACAGCTCAAGTACATCTGTGCTGAGATTCTGACCTTCTATATCTGCCTCTTCGTTGACTCAGAGGGTTGTGCGTCGCTATGGCGGCGGCAAAGCTGACGATGCAACAGAGCACCGTGGTGACGTGTGCGGGGGTCCAGCTGGACGCGTCATCCTCAACATACACTGCCAGCAGGTGCCAACACAAAACCACGAACCACAGCACTGAAGACACTACGTCGATTCTCCTCAACCTGATAATCAGACCAGATGACTTATTGCCTACCCCTCTTCAACCAGACATCCACAGAGAAGCGAGACTTACCTGGCGGCTCCTGCTAATAAGAGACCAACGAGACACGATGACAGGCCGACACAAACGACCGTTATTTGATTAGCTTGTCCAAAGAGCCACAAGAACTTGGCATAGTCTACAAGTATAACTGGAAGGAGCTCCAGCAGGCTCCGCCATGACTGTGCGCCGCCATCGCTGGTGCCATTGTTGGTGGTCGACACATTGCGGGCGTCAGATTGGAGACGATTCTGCTCTTCGTTTGACGCCTGCAGATCGACTGAGAAAGACATGGCGAGCAGGACGGCGCAAATGACGAAGGAGAGGCATCTGAGCAGTACGACCGCCATAGGAAGCGATGCAGAGAGGGAGCCCTGTGGAGAAATAGAACAATGGATTAGAAGCATTTAAGGCTTTAGAAAAGTAGTCAAACAAAGGGACGAAAGTGTCAAAAGCATTTGGAACTTGCCCCTATTTTCCACGATAAGAGAAAACTTTAATTACTTTGAACTAAAATTGAAGGACAATTTTAAAATGACTGTAGCATACTAAGCTTTTGATGGCCACATGGGCCGAATATGACTGACAGATCTTTAATTTGACACATCCTAAATGGGGCTCAACATTAATAAGTGGCCACTATGAACATCGGTGTTATAACTTGGATCACTTGAAATGTGTTGAAATAGAGCCAAAAGAATTGTGTACCGCATAGGCAGTGGACACTTGGATATGGCATGTTAATCCAGCATTATTCACACATTATTTTTTCAAATGACATTTAATGGCGATTCTGCGCATACTGTACCTTTATGAAGCCCCTCAGCGACTCTTTTGTGCGTCTGAGGTTATTGCTCAGCAGCACAGTCCTAAGCTGGCGGTTCTGATACTTGATGTAATAGTCGACAGCTGCCTGACACGGCCTGCACAGCTTGTAGTGCTCCTCCAAGTGACACTTGTAAGCGTCAATCTCGTCATCGTAGTTCCCCTAGAGAATGAAAAAGAAACGATTATTTCCCTCTTCAGGCTTGACAATGGCAAAGCAAGCATTTTAATTAATACACACATCATCCTTTGGTATGAAAGAGGCCAGCAGCTTGATCTTAGTTGACTGGTTGTGATTGCACTTCCTGCAAAGCAGCATCTTCGAGTTCACCCACTGCATGGTACCAAGAGTGACTTGAGTGGGAATGCTGCCAAACACGCCATGGTTCAGGTCTTCTGTGTACTGGGCCGGAATTGGCTTGTTGTAGTCCCCATTCTGATATCAGGACAAACAAATGTTTAGACACACAACAAGGACGTGCACCAGGAGTAATGAACAGTGAGGGGAAACTTACATCCTGAAAACCATTGTACTGGTCACAGCTGGGACAGTCCCAACAGTTCCTGTTGCCATACGGAACGACTGTGTCCTGGTTGCAGAACCAGCAGTTTACAGTCGCATTCAGGGGCTTTTTCCTGTCAATCGATCAAAGTCGTTGTTTTAAATAACTATACTTGAATCATGACTCCACATTTCATTATCAATAATTAAACAGCTTATACTATCCTAATAATAATGTGGGGAATTTTCAATAGATGTAGAATTGACCCACTTTGCAAAGTGCCAATGCAATTGTTATATTATACAGGGACAGATAATGAAAAGAAAGTCCGACCAGAACCTACCACCTGCAGCTCAGTGTGGGCTTCCTGAGCCTGGCCCTAGCTGGTAGGATAACTGCACACCTCAGTCAGGACCGGTGCGAACCAGCCATCCTGCTCATCCAGTCAGCATCATCCGCGACCTACTGCCCGCTGCACACCTCAGTCAGGACTGACTCGACTCAGCTCAGCTGTCCTGCCCACCCAGCCGGTCTCGATCCTACGGCCTGTCCCTGAATGTGTGCTTCCGGCCAGGTACCTATATTGGATGCAGGTAGACGATGTCTGCAATGCTTCATCAGCTCTGCTGCCTGTGTTGGACGCAAGTGACCACCTGGCCGACCACCGGTGTGCTGCACCCTCTTCCTTACAGCTCCGCGCCCATGCCCGCTTTCTAGTCTGACCACCCTGGTTGTGGCCGACCTGTGCCGCACACCATCTGCTGAGTACCCTGGACGCTGTCGACACGTACGCCTGTTTAAGTGAGGCTCGACACTCATCAGCTCGCACCGTTGTCTGTGACTCCCCCGACGAACCGCGCCGATTCGTGGAGGGTTTCATTTTTTTGTGGGTGTGCGTTTTTTGAGTGAGTATCTTTCTGGATGTTTGGAGTGGCCGCGCAATATAGACAGCAGTTTAAGACTCATTATTTAGTTGCAATAACGATACTTCACGCACCCTTAAATCGTTTGATTTGCCGGTTCACCCATGCCATTTTGTTACCTGTTAGCAAGCTTGTAGATGAGCGCACCGCCTGCCACAAACGCTGTAGTGCTGTACAACAACTGAGGATAGAGTCGCAGAAGGTCATTGAACGTCTCCATTGCATGAACCGAAAAGCTGATGGTAGAATAAATTGGAAATGCGTCTTTTTTTTCCTTTTTTTTTTTTTTTTTTAAAGCTTCTGCTTATCCATGTTGCACGCCGAGTTGGAACTAGCTAAAGAGCCTGTCTTTTGTCCAGGCCCATGTGTCGGAAACGGAAACTACGTCAACACTGGATGCCCCGTTAGTGCTGCATTTGGGAAAGATGTGGAGAATTATACAGTATATTGTGGAAAACAAATTACAGGATTACATTGACTTGGAGAAAAAAATATCATTCATTTTTAATTCAAAGACAGAAAAATGTATATCTTTTGCTAAGAAAGTTTCATATCCATAAAAAAGATAGATGAGCAAAGGTATCGCTCTCTCTCTCACCCCCCCCCCCTCTCTCTCTCTCTCTCTCTCTCTCTCTCTCTCTCTCTCTGGTGGGATTAAATAAATTCTATTTACCACTCCTTTTCAGACATGTAAACGTTGCTCATTATGTGCTTTATATTGTAATCTGTTTGTATCTAGCACTCATACAAAGTCATAATTTTCATGACTTTCACTTTATTTATTTATTGATGTATTGTTTACATGTTTGAGACAGTTAAAATTCATTCATTCATTCATTCATTCTGTCTGTCGGTCCGTCCGTCTGTTCGTCCGTCGAGGATTTGAGGATACACGAGTTTTCAGATGTATTTATTACTGACCAGCAGAGGGCAGCAGACTGACAATGATCAGGCTTTCACTGGCCACGCGTCTCACATTGATCTTTAGAACTAAAAATCATCAGAGATAAAGTTAGCTAGTTTTAGACACAAAGCTCTCTCTTTAGTTTATTCATAAAACACAAATATAGTAGGTTAGTGCAATGTTTTGGGCATTTCCCTGATGAATTCATGGCATGCGTTAGTAAACTATTTCAGTTAATCTTTCACTGATTAATTCTCAGGTGGGACTCTGAGTGTTTTTTTTTTTTGGGAGAGTCATTCCCTTTAAGTCATGGGAAAAATAACATGTTCCCTGCGGTGGCTTTATAGTTAAAGTTGGTAAACAACTTCTAAACACTGGCCCCTGTGACTCCACTGTTCATTCTGACATGTCCCATTACTAACTTTGAAGTCCAAAACAAAAAGAGCAAAATGTATCCTGGGGGTCTATAGAATTTGTGTGAGGAGCTGTAAAAACAACACTTCATCAGAGACGCCATTCAAGAATGGTGATCTGCAATATATTCAAATGAGAAGTATTGTGTGAGGGGCAAGCCAAAGAACTTTGTTTTATCCACGGCCCCTTTCCGTCTTTTTGCTGGCCTCTCCTGAGTGACTTGGATGTGCACGAAATGACTGAAAAACAAAGCAGCGTTGATTCCAGCACAAATGGACTGGAGGGATGAGTGTGTGTGTGTGTGCGCACGTGCATGTGTGTGGAGTATGTATTGGTAAGACACAAGAACATTTAGACCGGCGTATCAATCTGCTGAGGAAAAGGAAAGCGAGGTTTTGTGGAGAGAAGGCATGTGAGAAGGCGAAATACACAACATGAACGGGCTGTGAGAAAAGAGAGCTCCAGTTGGTCGCTCTTTGTAAAAGGCCCCTCAACTCTCCTGCTGGGCCTTACTCGGCTCTTGTCCTCCTGCCACAATGCTACGCACCCTTCCCCACATGTGTCCCCCAACTGCCCTCCACATGCCGGAGCTCTGCGCTGACAGGCTGCGGCCCGAACCTCAGCATATGGAGGGCTGCTCTCCAATGTGCTCCACAGCTGGGACCCTGCTGGAAAGGGCACACGGCCTTCACACCAACACATGCTGCCTGCTGGAAGCACGCTTCGAGCACATGGGACGACTTCAAAATGGCAATTGGGCAGGGAAACGACCTGCATCTTACAGTCTTCACGTCAAACTGATCAAGACACATTTCATGCACTTTACAGTCAAATCTTAAAAAGCTACACAGTGTTGGGTTTCAGTTACTTCCATAGTGCAATTAATTAAGTGAGCTCAGTGTTGGGTCAATCCGCTCTTCACTACTGACTACTGAACCAATGTTGACTCACGACCAGAATATTTTGCCATTCTGATGCTAATCAGAGATTTAACCATCTACTTAACCACATCGGCTTTACTCTCTATACATATCCACTCAACCACATCATTTGTGAGAGTGAAAGAAAGAGACAAAGAGAAGGTGAGAAGCAGGGAACATTTTTGTTTCTTTTTTTAACTTTTTCTGTCTTGCAGTTCAAAATAAAACTCAAGAGTCTTTTGTTTGCTAATGACAACCAGAACATGCACCACTACCAAGGTAGACCAAGCCAATTTTGGATAAGCATAAAAGTTTGGTCTTTACGTATGCCCTGAATGTTGAGAGATATGAACATTATTCACTTAGAAAATAAGGAACGCGCTAGAAAGAAAAAACAAACAATGAAAGCAACAATGGAAAATCTGGTGGAGTAACGCATAATCAATCACAACAGAATATGTTTTGGATCATATTGTATTGTTCTTTAGTCCGTTCAAGGTGCTTGCAGGTGGGTTGGAGTTGGGAGGTGCCAAAGCCACCTGTCTGGGTGGTTTTGGCAGTCAGACTTGTCCTGTTGGAGACAGGGGTCAGCAGTTATCATTATGACCTTTTAATACCTAAAAGGTAGCAGCCTTACTGCTTGGCCTGGTACGCCACAATACAGTGCCGGTCCGAAGACAGGTGGTCATTAAAAGGGCCGTAATCCCCTGCCCCCCGCCCTCAATGAATAGCTCATGGCCAGGAGGACGGTCAAAGAAAAAGTGGAATGAGGGAGAGATGGAAAGGGAAAGACAAAAAGGGGGCAGATAGAGCTCCCTCCCGTGGGCTACGTTTTTGGATGCTGGGACGGCGGCGCTCTTTCACTTGAGACTGCAGGCCGCGCTTCAGAGCGGATGTGTTAACAGTTTCAGGCTCAATGGAGGGAGAAATCCTCACAAAGGGAGGTGTACAAATATTGTGGGAATCCGTCTGCTCTTTAATATTTCATGAAGGCTCACAATCTATTCATGGGACTCCATTCCTTTGGAGGGGCCAGCATTCAGGCTCACTCTGCAGGCTCAATGGGTAGCCCTTAATTGAGTGCCCGCTCATTCTTGGTCTCCCTGGTAGATTGTTCCCCCGTGAATGCCCTCGCCTCTTCATCCCCCTCTTCTTCTCCCTGAGAGTGGCCCAAAGAAAATGGGGGCATGCCCTGCTGGTGGTGCTTGTGGGAGAGTGATGAAGGAGATGGAGGTGGTGTTGTGCGTGTGTGTGAGAGGGGGGATGAAATATGATAATGGGGGCAATAGGGGATGGTAGTGCGTACAGATCTTGGGGCAGGGGGCTAATTCTCAGGGCGATGCTGCACTTCCCCTAGATGGCAGGAGCGTGTGGGCTTGCATGTCAGGATGATTCTAAGGAAGGTAGGGGGAGCACTGTGTGAATTTGTTTAATGACCGAGAGTTACTCAAAAGCACCAAAGCTAAGATAAATCACCCGAGAGCATTTTCTTCTTTGGGCATTTTATAGTACATGCGTGTGCAGAGTTCAGGGTGGTCAAATTTTGGAACATATAAGATGGCTACAAGGATAGCTGGCTACAACGAATGGAACACCAGGACATGTTTCATTATTTGTATTCATATTCAAGAGCTACCTGTCAAGAGTCTTTGGCATTATTAATAGCAGCAGTATTAATTCTAATCCTAACCCCAAGAATTATGTGACTTTGTTAACACCTGTAAGGAGACCAAGGAGACATGGTAATACTAATTGAATAATAATAATAACAATAATAATAATAATAAGTGGACTTTAATACAGTACTGAATGTGCTCAAGTGATGCTGCAGGCCTCCAGCTGGAGCCTGCGCTCCTGATCCTGAGATTAAAGGTCATCCTGTGCTTTCTAAGGGCCTGTAAGACCCGGGGAGCCTTACTCAGTCCCACTGACTCGCCTTTAATGCTCCAAACTGTGTCCAACAGGCTTATGTGCCTGCCAGAGAGCCCACAGAGAGGAAAATCTTCCGCATCCAACACTCACAAGTGAATGTACACACACAAATGGCGGATGCATGATTTATCCAGGCCCAAGCACACCCGCTATCCAGCATGGGACCCCCTAGGTGGAGTGTGGCAAAGCCATGCTAAATGGATTTTGCAGAGGAAGAGATTTAAAGCTTTTCATTGGCTTCACTTTGTTTCACTCGAGTGCATCTCGGGTCTTTGATGGATGCTCTCAGGCTCTCTTTCATTCTTTGTCTTTGAACAGTACTGTATAAATAAATACTAAATAAATATATCAGTTTCAAACCTCACATAAACGTAATATGATTGTGCTTTGCTTGGTAAACCATCAAGTTCAGACGAATGTATTCTCTGATTTAATCCCTGGCGAACCACCGGCTCAGGAGGACGAAGTCCAGGAACCGTCTAATCCAAACATCCCCGGATATGGAGCACTCTCACCATGTTGCTCTGCCGGGCTTTTGTGCTATTTGGTATTAACGCCACAAGTGTCGTCTGAGCCTCAGACTGACTCGTGATTAGGTTTTCTTTTAGCTGCTCACAATTTGCTGTAACCGCTCCAAGCACCCGATAAAAATGTAGTTGATTGGAGTCTGTTAATCAATTACAAATGTTTAAAAGGAAATTAATAACATGTCATGTTTTGTGTGAACTTGGGTTCAAGAATATATTTCATCCAAAATGTTTATTCGCCATCAGGCAAATTAACTAAAGTGAAGAATTGTAGGAATACGATTTCAAGATTTGTTTACAATTTTGAAAATCATTGGCCAGAAATTAGGACACTGACAAAAGTTCCGCATTGCCTGGCATGCAGAAGAACAATGCCATTAAATTGTTTTTTTTCTCTTTAATTAATCAAAAATGAACTCTAAGTTTCTCACCATTTAATTAATTTTCAAGGGAGGAGCATCATAAAATCTCCTTATATTGTGAAACGCTGCCTGACTTTAGTAATTCTGCTAAGTGGACACCCAAGCCTCCATATTATTTATATTTTTACTATAGGCAACGGTGTCACTTAGATAAACAGCGCAGAAGTTCATCTCATCGGGCACACAAAAAGCCAGAGTGTGCCGCTTGCAATGGCTCTGCTGAACTTTGACCCGCACGGGTCACAGAGAGCATTTGTCCCTCGATAATTGGACAGAAGGGCCCTTTCGCTCTTCATTTAACCTTTGGGGTTCCAGAGCTTTCTTCCGAGGCTACCATAAAGCCCGCGGTCCCGACTGAGTGTTTTCAGGCCTGTTTTTCCACCCCCATCGCAGGCCTTTGAAAGCCAGAGAAAAGCTGAAGTGTGCTTGCCCTGTTGGACACAATGGTAGAGTTAGTGACCCCTGACCTGACCGTCCCGGGCCTTTCTCCCTGGATCAGGGGCTGCCTTTCGCCACGCTGGGTTATTGCTGCACAGCTTGGCAACGGAGTCAGTGTAAACACTTCTTTACTTCACTTTAGACTCCCCCACAACTTGTTGTCTCTCACGGGCGCACCGCTTTGAGATGTGTCTCTTGTTCGGGGGGTCTGTTTGAGTACTTCCAGCGGCAGCTTTATCATCCATCACTCTGACGGCTCTTTGTCACTGCTCCAATGGGGAGCGCAGTTGCTCAAACAGCTAAAGTCATCAATGTATTGGACATGCACATGCTTTGTTTGGAAGATGTTGCAAACATCACGTGTACCACAAGAAGCTCACTCTGCCATTAGCTTTGTTTCTTACTCAATATTTTTAACCAAAATGCAGAAATTGTCTGTGTTTGGTCCGTTGATTATCACAGGGCATAATTTTTGTAGACAAGGAGGCTCCCTGTTTTTGTAGACAAGGAGGCTCCTTGTCTACAAAAACTATGCCCTGTGAAGTACAATTTTGGTCTTCAGTTAAACGGACTTGCATGTTTTTGGCCTGTGACGGTAAACAAAAACAAAAACTGCAAGCCAAGATTCAAAAAGACCAACACTGACAGTGAGGTAGGCAAATTAGCCAGATGCACCACCATGGTTTGTATCTATAATATACTTCCACATTATCATTTTGGCAGGGCATTCCGAGTGATTTAATCTGATCATTGTCTGATTCCAGTCTGGTATGTTAAGCATCTGTTTTCACAATCCGGTTGTTGTGGCATTTCTGTGACTCTAAATCCCACCTAATTGGGAGCCCACTGCATTTAAAACGACTTCCTTTCCTTAATCTCTCAAGTGCTGCCCTGAATCTTTGTGTATCATTGCGCTGTTGTCACGGCGACTGCCCATCCACGTGGTGCGGCCGGCCAGATGCTGAGCATGCGGCCGCGGTACGTGGAGCATCCTGTGAGGTGGCCACAAACATATGGGCGGAGAAAGGAGAGCTCCCCTGGAGCTGCCTGCCTTTTTCCTCAGGGACACAAGGCTTTTGTCCCGAGCCTGTCCTCCATACCACTTAATGGTCCACAACAGCAGTGTACAGTATTGTCAACTGCGCTCTGCTTCTGTGGTGCCTTCAGCCACTCAATAGCCGGGCCCGCTCCCTTCTTGCCTCTCATTCCCAGTGGGTGTTTTAGTGTCCTCTTCTTTCATCTCTTTCTCCAGTCGCCTTCTCCCTTTGCTACTTTTGCTCACTTGTTCTCCTGAGTGATGGGCTAATTGTCTGAGAACAATTAAGCCATCTGATTTCTCCAATACTCCGTTGTCATGTGTGTTTTGTTTTAAAACAGGGCCACCAAAATGCAGGAGAAGGCCTGGAGGTCACTTTGGTATCTGGATGTGTGAAGCTCTCAGCTAAAAATTGGTTGAGGGCTAAATCTGATGTGTCACTTTCAAATGTGTTCACATAAGTAGAGCTGCATTGATATTGTAAACTTAATTTTACTATTAGGAAAACAATACATTTTTACACCCTTAAAACTGCTAGGTTCAAAATTGGACAAACCCAGGAAGATGTGTTATGTACAAAAAAAATGTTTTTTTTGCAAAACAACCCAGGACAATGGGTCAATTTAACGGTCCAATTTTTTTAAGCCTAATTGGGTTGTTTTTAACGCAGCATTTTCAATGGTGCACTCAACATAAATTTTAAAAGCTAAATGAGGCGACATTGTAGGAGAACCTGGCTGAAACACATGATGAAATTAAAAATCATATAAGAGCATGGGAGTTTTTAAATAAATGTTCAGGTCTGGATTAAGATGACTATGGATAGCCTGCACTCTGATTTTTCTTATTGAGACGTTCGTAAACAATTGTTGTTGCACTGACATGGTTCTATTTTGTGTGTATGTGTGTGTGTACATGGGTTTCTGTCGTTAAGATTGATTGTTTGTTTTATTTTTTTGTTTTTGATTTTATGGACGTTACTGTTTTTGCTTTTTTATCTATGTCAGTTTCCATAAGAAACAAAAAGAAGTCAAAATTGGAATTAATTCCCAGGAATTCAATTATAGAAATGGCAACTTTAAACAATTCTGGTTAGTCTCTAACGAAAAAACTAAAATAGATTTCAATATATAACCTTGAAACAAACGGTAAAAAAAGTGCAGTACTGTGTGGGAATCAACAGGAATATGCATGATTTGATAGGAGTCCATTGAAATAAATGGGAATCTGTAATCTGTAACCAAACTTCCTTAATCAAACTTTCTGGGAAATTCAAGTCAAGTCAAGTTTATTTGTATAGCCCTAAATCACAAGCAGTCTCAAAGGGCTTCACATAGACAAAAAAATTGCCAATTATTCTCAAAGCATCCCCTGATCTTAAGCTCCCAAAAGGGCAAGGAAAAACTGAAAAAAAAAACTACCAGGGGAAAATGAGAAACCTTGAGAAGGGACCACAGATGGAACGATCCCCCTTTCAGGATCACCAGGCTGCAATGGATGCAGAGAGGGCACATAAAGTACCCAGGGAAATCACCTCAACCCATGGTTAGCAAGCATTTTCCAGTCAATAGTTAGCCAAAACAAAAGGAAAAGTGATTTATTAGACCTAGTTAAATAATGAAACTTCTTAAAGGCCTCCCCCTTGTCAGCCCAATAAATGTGTCTGTGCCCTTTTAGGCCTCAAGAAATATGTCCCCTCTTAATAGACAGGTGACCCAAACAGCTGGAAGACTGCTTTGCCCAAGATGTCTGCACATTTTCCCCCCTGCCGCCCCCATTGTTAGCATAATGTCACATCTGTGACCCTGTCTGCTCCCGCTGTCATTAAAGTTGTTCATCCTCTTCTCCGCTCATACCTTCCGCTACATTACATCCTGTCTGCCTTCCTCACCGCGCGTGAGAGTGAAAGCCCTGCGATTTAGTGTTGAAATAAGCCGCTATCCTCCTTGTGTCTAATCCTGTTTTAATTTGACACTCCTCGCTGGACACACGGGGCTAGTTCCCACAAATGAATGACACGGTATGTCATCGAAAGTCTCGCACAATTCCGTTGTGTGGGGGTCAGGAAGTGTTCATGTTTTATTTTTGGCTTTTACCCTTCTTGACTACTTTGGTACCGTTGATTTCCAAGTCATCTCAAAAGTTATCACACATGCACGCACGCGCGCACACACACACACACACACACACACACACACACACACACACACACTCACACACATACACACACATTGAGCGTGGTGTGTGCGATCCAGCCAAGAACACCCAGTTTTCCACATCTCAGCTTGTGGTTAATGATCTGCCTGTGCGGCCTGGCTGTGTGACAGCAGAGGCAAGCTCTGTGGTGTTAATGAGAGAAAAGGACGGACGAGCCTCCTCCTCTCGCACACACAGCCCTTTGTCTCTGGTGCTCCCCCCCCCCATCATTAGTCTAATGTGGCCCTCTCCCGCCACTAAAAAGGCCACTGCCAGTTTGCCAGTAGGTTCACAGATGCAAATGCCAGCCCTGTGCTAATAGAGGTAAATGAAAATTAATTGATTCTCATTCAAAGGTCTTTTCATTTGCCTGTTCTCCCTCTGTGTTTTCTTAATATGCAGACCTTGTCCCCACAACAATACACGCTCTCACTGAACCTTAACTTCTTAAAACTAATGCAATGTGGTGAACATTGCTATGCAGAGTGGATGACTCAAAAGCGAGCACAGGAGAAAGCGTCCTGTAACGTAGCTATGTATGAAATGTGTATCTTTGCTCACTAACCCTGGCCAAAGCGCAGAGGCATGTTCTACTAAAAGTCTACTAAAGACAACTTCAGAGGTCGAAGAATTGTAGCCTCCATACTTGTTGCTAAGTTCAACAAGCTTTTAACCTGACACTTCCATTGTTTTTTTTATTTTGAAAGTTGTTTTCGCCATTAGCTTTTTGAGCAATGAGTTAGCCACTGCATATCATTATCCTGAGGGATTCTTGATCTACACAATTCCAGTCTGTTTGTTGGAATTTCCTTAATAATCTCATGATTAACAATCTATATAGGGGGAAAAAATTCTCTTCTACCGCGTGATGCAGCCATAATAATGACGATGGCCAAGTCACAAATTGAAGATAAGGCTGCGCGGTTCCCTGGCTGCTGTTCTGTTCTACCGCTGCCTGTTTGCTTAGCAATCAATTGATCACCCTCTGTTTGCCTTTTGTCATTAACCAAGACTCCTCGTGCGTTTTTCTCTTTCTAGCCTAACTCCTGTGGGCATGGAAGCAAGGATTGCTGCTTGGTGAAACATTAACCAGAAGAAGGTGTGGTGACAGCGATGAAAAGGGCCTGCGGGGATGATGCTGTTTTTATCTACCAATAGCACGATTGTTCTTGGGCCTGTAAACTGTTACCGAGGGGTCAGCTGAGGGGTCACGTTGGCTTTTCAGCCAGTTTTGATGAGACAGAAGCTCATTATGCTGATATACAAGCACGTGCTACTCTAGCTAACTTTATGGCTACGGGCCTACATATAGTTTGAAGCAGCGTGATGGTCCACTTTGAACAAGCCTTATGAAATCCAGAAGATATTTGTGAAAGTTGCACACAAGGTGTTGATGTCACTCAGTGAAAGCACACTCACCCCCCAGATTGTCTAGAAAAGTGAATCACATTCCCTCCTTTTAGCCAAAGCCGGCTAGCATTACAGCATTCCAAAAACCGTACCGTGAGAGCCAATCAAGACAACGAGCACAAACACGCAAAAATAACCGCCTCTCTATGCTCGCGCACAAAACGCGACACGTTGCGGAATCTCAAACCAATGAAAGCCAATAAACGCAACAAAGCTGAGCGCATTTATGAAAGAAAAAGGAGAGATGGCCCTTCAATGGAAGCTGGTGAAAGGACAGCCATTTGCTAAGCTATCATTCATTGCGCTATGGCTCCCATGCCCGTACAAGCTTGCTCCCAGCTCCATACACTTGTTGTCATTGTGACACGCCGGCAGAGTGAAGCCTCTGTAGTGTCGCGATCAATTGAGGGCCTGACAACACCACACTGAACCGGGGTGCCATTTGTTAGGGACCACCACCCCTAACCCACCCCACATGGAAACCCCCTTCTCTCCCCATCTGTCAGGAGGCCTCCGAGGCACTTTTTGTGTCCTTCGTGGACGTGTGAATGTAAGTGGGTGGGAAAGCGGAGGTTAATCAAGATCTGGATGTGGACGGGGGTGCGGGGGTGCACATATGAGAAATTGAATGTGTGCTAAGTCATTATGTTGATTTCCTCTTTTCTCTCTCGCCACAAGACACTGAAAGAATACTTTCTTCAACGCTCCTTTCTTCTCAGCCGGACAATCTTCTACCTCCTGTGCTGCCCATTTTCGTGCCCAGAGGGACGGATATCTGGGAATCGGGTCAATTAAGGATGACGGCATGCTGATAAGGGAAAGGGGAGAAAAGGTGCTGTTATTACAGAACTCTGCTAGCCATGCATCCACGCATCTATGGTCCTCGCTGTTCTTCCAGACCAACTTCCCACAACCCCAGCATACAGCTACACCATTATGAAAGCCCCTCACAACCAAATGCCGACACCCCATGCCTACAGACTAGGGGCATATTTACAGTCAGTTATTGGAAACACACCTGCCTGTGACTCTGTTGTTCACACTGTTTGCTTGACAGCAATAAAAAAATCACCACAGTAAATGTCATTCTTGCATTGTGAAATTTGATGAGCTTTCCTAAAGCACCACCCATAAGAGGAAATTATTTGCAATAGCGTATTGTGAACAAGTGCTACAAATTTGTGTAATCCTCACACACAGGTAGGTTCCTGGAAAAACAGGCCATCTTGAGGCTCATCAACATCAAGAATTATGCACAATAATTGCTTCAAAGCAATTGTAAAAAAGCTTTGTCTGATTATTTACTTGATGATTGTCCGAAAAGAAGTATTAGTTGATAACTTTATAACAGGAGAGAATTACTGACTCCTTTCATTTCAGTAGAAAGGTTATTGCCACTATCTGGTGCATAGCTCCGTCTGGAACTTTTTTCATCCCTCTTCACGCACCTGCAAAGTCTTAAACCTACAGTGCTCACTTGGAAATGTCTGCACTATTGATGATTCACAAAACACTGAACAACTATTTGTTCTTCTTTTCTCGGGCTCAATTCACGAGTTGGTGGCCTTTAAAACAAAATCTTTCCTGCTGACCGCAGCCTTAGATTGGGGTTCATGTTGGTTCTAGCTCACAATGAAACACGTGGTGACCTTTGAGCCGTGGTACTGACCCCACTTTCTTCCAGGGGTTAGGTGGAGAAACAGATGTGGCTCAACTTCCCCCATGAACAACAGAATGAGGCCCTCTTGTCAAAGAACTGTTTTCTCCTTCGTGTGGGTGAAAATGAAGCTCAAAGTGGATGAAGGTGGGTCTAATTGGGATGCTGCATTCGGCTTGTGTCGCTAATTGCTGCATGCTCGTCCACGCTTTTGTACACAGCCAAACAGAATACAAAGCAGGCATTTCCTTGTGGCTAAAATGTTCAATGCTGATGAAGTCCGCGTTGCACCAGTAGGTGGCACTCCAGGCCTGAAGGCTGACGCTTCTGGTCTGGTCTTCTGCTGTGTGGGAATGTCATACCCACCAGACTCAACCCACTCAATCCCAAAAACCTTTGAGTCATTCATGTCATGGATTGAGGGACACTGATTGAGGGACACTGAGTTCCACTAAACACGATATTTGCTTATTTAATTGAATCATGGAGTTAGTACTGCATTTCATATCTGATGATATTATTTCTCTTTTTGACCTCAATGAATTAAATATCAAATGAAATCAGACACAACTATCCAGAGGAAAACACATCTAGGAGTAAAAACTATTTCTTTGTTTGCGAATAATGTATGAACCATTGTTACACTTATGAGTGCATGTTGACCCACCATCTAAAGTCAAATTTATCTTCTTAGCAAGCTCATTGTTGACATTATACATGTTACTGTTTTAATTGTCTGAATGTCACTTTGATGCAATGCTAAGGCTGAGCATCAGAGCCAATTAACAAACGATCGAGTTTCTAGAACATCAAGAGGGAACCAGGGAAAACTTACAATGAATGCCAGTACATTAAATTAGGATGCAGAAAGATCACTAAAAAAATTACCTTGTATTAAATATTTTTTGTTTTTCTAGCTATTGCATTGTTGAAGAGTGTCAAATTGATTGAAGCATGATTAAAAGATTTGAAACCCATCCATCCGTCATCCGTCCATCCGTCCATCCATCCATCCATCCATCCGTCCGTCCGTCCGTCCGTCCGTCCATCCATCCATCCATCCATCCATCCATCCACTTCATCCCCACACGCATGTTTATTGTATTAACAAGGGAAACAAAACAAAGGTGGCTCTCACTCTGTGTGCGATCACATAGTCGAACGAGTCATTTGATAGAACATAAGGACTGAAAATCAAAATATTTTGTTACATATAATCATCAGATGTTAATGAATTTAGAATTTTATATTTTCTGACAGAAACAATGAAACCACAAAGTTTTAATACTGGTTACCCGGGTTATGGCCGCAAATGTTTAACATGCCATCGAAACACCACGCTTCACTTCCAGTGGCTCATGTCTGATGAGCGCTGGTCCTGCTCATAATTAAAAGCATCACGAGACTGGAAAACCAGTCAAGGGACAATAGCTGGGAAAGGTAATAACAGCCCATTTAAATCACCCCAAATGGGACACATGCTTGGACGTAGGGGAGACCTTTTCTTTTGCCTTTCAGGCGCTGCCCGAAAATGTAAGATCCCGGGGCGGCATCTCTCTCTCCCAGCATGCCGCCGGGGCTATGAGGCCCATGAGCATCCTCAGCGTGAACCCTTTCTATTTTTTTTTCCAAGGCCAGAAGAGTCATAAATGTCTTGTTCCTATTGTGTGGGAACTCATCTTGGACATTGTCCCCGTAACTCTGCCCACCAGTTGCCAATAAGTGGAACATGATCTCCTATCGAGCGGCAGTCTAGCATTCCTGACATTTCCAGTCGGCTGTCTGCCGTAAGGTCGCAAGAGACGGCATCAAACACCGAGACACCTTGTTGTGGTTTCGTTCCCTGGCGAGCTTGTCTCCACGCTGGAATGCTATTGTCTTGAGAGGAGGAGCAACCGACATCTAAATAACTAAACAGTATCTAAACAACAGACTGACATTTGGGATTCATAAGGGCACAAAAGTGGAGTTCCATCATGATGAAAGGCATTTTAAAAATTTTGTTACGCGATTCATCTATGGTAGAGAGACAAAAATACTAGGATTAGCATGGTGAATAATTCACTATATTTCTATTTGTTAAGGCGGCAATTGGATGCATCTTCTCTATTGCTTTGTCCAGATGTGCCTGATGTGATTTCGTCGTTGCATATTCTGAACAGATGAAGCACATTTCCGGGCGATTCCCCTCACGTTAGTTGCTGCGATTCAATCCATTGAGGTCTCCTTCAGTTTCTCTATGCTCTGAGATGAGGAGAAAGTTGATGCGAGAATTTAACTTTTACTTGTGGTCCTACAATAAAGTGTAAAAAAAGGTTAACGGCATGTATTGCAGTCTCATAGCCCCCAGGGTCTGGCGTTTTACCGCTCTGGATTTAAAGTCTCGTTACTGGCAAATTATTAGACTTAATCTAGTCAAGTAGCGTAGCGTTCCAATCACCCTGAAGGCTCCTGGCAGCCTCCTGGAACAGTAGGGGGATTCATCTGAGGCAGCCATATGCTGCCTCCCGCTCTTAGGGGGGCTGGGGGTGACTCATGTGAAATCTATTCAAACATCACTTGAGGCACTTTGCCGGCAGGTAGCGCCTCGGCTAGCAGTTTCATGCGTTGCAAAATGGCTGCGATGTTGGTGATGGAGCACCAACATCCCGCGGTGTGCAGACAGATCAGGGAGGTGACGGTTAAGCTTTGCCTCAGGGCATGTGGTGCCTGGTAAGCCGTGGGGCAGTGAGGTGCGGTGAGAAATCCTCTTTGAACCGTGGGATGCAGGTGGAATGTGCTGAGTCAGCAGGTCACTTTTACGCACATGCTTAAAAGGATGAGCCTGGAGAGTCAAGCTAATGCTAATTATGCTTGATGCGACGTACTGCTCTGTGACCGAGGTTTACCAGTCATCATGACCTATCCATTGTCCACATTCAATGCAACAAAGCTGCATTTTTTTTTGCCTTCAGCTTTTATTTGACCTCAGACTCAAGAGAAGAGGTTGTTTACTTAAAAATGTTTAAGACTTGCTGGGCTGGATACATTGCACTTTAAAGTGGAGCAACATTCGTTCTGTTGTCACCTTTTATTGCGGTATCTGTAATTAACCTGCTAAAAGCATCCGAAAATTAAAAGGTTGCTCTTCAAATGAAGTCATTGATTAGCAAAACTGTTCCGTAATATTATGACATTCTTCATCTTGGTTTGTGAACAAATTCTTGAACAGATTTATTTTGAGTCCCATTAGACTTACATTATTCTTTGTAGTTTATGATCATTATGGATGTATTGCAATTATCATTGTAAATTGCTTTGGGCACCATATGGTGTAGATAAAGCGCTATATAAGTGCAGTCCATCCATCCATCTTGCTTGGCATGTTTTGTTTTTTGACCACCTGGGGCTCCAGACCATCTTTGGCGTGACAGAGACTCTCACAGAGGCACACTCTGACTCATGAATTGTATCCTCCCCTACCCTGGTTCAGGCTTCAATCGTTTACTCGACGGCGCAGATGTGCTTCCACTCTGTCAAGACTTTAGTGTGCAACTAGTACATCACATGTAAATGAACTTAAAAGGTGTCACATGATTAAAGTCAGCTGCGATCACTCGCACGGCGGCGCAGCCCTCCCTCTCGTTGATCCATTACCCGGTACTTGTCTGCATTAGCTCTAACCTGCCTCCGAACAGATTACACCTCAAGCCCAGGATTTACGCTGGGCATGAAGCATGAGCCCTCCGACAGAACTTTATCAACTGCCGTTGCAGTCTACCCCTCAACAAATCAAGGCCCAGCGAATCCCTGTTAGCCCCCAGCCTACCTCCAGGTGGGCACTACTAATGAGCTCTGATCGCTTTGGCGTGGGCCTCTTCTTCCCAGGATTGGAGGGGGCCACAGAAGGGGTGTTGGGGGGGTCTAAGGCTGGGTCAGTACCAGGCAGGGGGCTATGGATGGGACAAGAGCAGGGAAGGGTAGTTGGGACACATACACTGTTCAGACCTTATTAATGGTGAGTTGCTGAACGAGTGTGGGAAGAGCGAGTGTGATTAAAAAAAGGTTGCCACATGGCACATTCTAAGACACAAGTCTGTTTTCTGTCCTTTCTGTTTTCTTGGTTGGAAGTAAGCTTATAGTAGGCCACTTGTTTCCTTGCTTGTTGAATGAGCCAGGCGGTAGGTCCTCTTTTCCCCGCTCTGCTTTTACAGTGGCACATATTCCAAAGTAAATAGATCCACGTGAAAGAGAACGCCAGTGACTAATGAGATTGTTTGTCTGATGCTGCCAGTGTCTGCGGTTATTTCCTGGGCTTTAGAAGGGTTTGATGCACATGCACAAATATCCTCTGTAGTGTTTGGCCCAAAATACGAGTTAGAGGAAGGGAATGCAATGAATCTCCCCAATAGAGGGGAGAGGAAAGGTGGCCCGTTTTGGGTAAAAGGAGGAACTTTGATGATGGGATGATGTTTGCTGGTTTATAAAGTCATTGATTAAAATTTTAATTTGATTGAAAGAAAAGGTTCACTTTATATGCATCTCCAGAAGAGTCCCATTCACGTTTTGTCGGATTTTAAATTCGATGATCAATGATTTGACGTGGTAAAACAGTTGTAAGATTATAAAATAATCATGGCACAAAAGAATAAAAACATGGAATACAATTTTTAACATTTAAGAAAGATCTTCACGCCAAGGATAAAATATTTGAAGCTTTGGTTTGTTATTTTTATGCTGGCGAGCTCTGCATGTGCTGGGTCTCCTGTGGTGCTGGTCACTCGGAGTGGATTGCCCTGCCTCGTGGGTTCAAGGCAATGCCATTAAGACCTTTTTGTCACCCGTGAGTGAGGTCATTTCTCTTCTCCACTGGCCAATGAATGTCTCCTCTTATGATTTTGTTTAGCTCCCGCAAACAAAAGTGCAAAGCTTTGAATTGTTCAGAAAAAGGAATAAAGAATTAATTTGCATTGATTTTTTAGATCAACAACAAAGACTATCTTTTATGTCCCAAAAAATAATAGCATATAATCTCCCCCCCCACAAAAAAAAAGGATAAAACCAACAATGGTACCATTTAAAAGGGCCATCTAAGAGGGAAATTATGAACTTTGCGGTTTTCGTAAATTAACGTAAATTAAGTTAGAGGATTTCTCCCTCAGAGTTAGGGTCAATGCTATTTTTTGTGATTTGTTTGCCCTTATGACAAAACTAATCATGATTGTAAATGTGAATAATTTAGCCTGTGAATCCATCCATCTTCCTAACCCCTTATCCTCATGCTTGCCAAAATGGAAATTGCTTTATTTATTTTTGGAGGCCACAATAATGTAATGTTGATATAAAAAGTCCATGAATCATGCTTTGGGTCTGATTAGCTTCATCTGGAACTTTGGCCTTACTCAAGGTGGAAGGACTTATGATCAGTTTCAAACAGCAGTCAACGTTAGCACAAAACCTTCAGACTTCTGCCAGAGAGCAACGGGGAACCACATAAGTATTGCTAACTGAACAAAATAGCATAGAAGCAAATGCATATAGTATACTGGCCTCAAGACAATTTTCAGATCTATTGTTTTAGTCCAGCACGTTTGATCCTTTGTCTCGTGAGTGCCCACCCTGTGGCTTAAATCCAAGCGCTTATAAGCAAAGGTCTGAGGGTGGGGCGAGGGCAGTGGGGTTGCCCGTCCCATGGAGCGCAACCTTGTTCCAAAGTGGCCAAGAGGGCCATATCTGTCACAGCACATTGCACTGTGCAGCTAGAATATGAATGAATTAAGCAAAGTGGTGAGTCCAAGCTGCAAGCGTGGAGCTCAAAGGGTTGCTGAAATGCTGTAATGTAATTATGTGGACATTCTCTCATGTCCATTTGCTTCAATTGGTCCTGCAGCCCCCATTCAGCCAGTGGGACTGCCGTGTCTTTTCTCAGGGGGGGGCTCTGAAGTAATCTGAAAAGGCCTTCTACTCATTGTGCTCATTGTCTTTGTAAGCCTGTTATTAGAGGGGGCATCACGTTACGGCACACTAACCTCACAGACTTTACGCCGTAAAGTTTACGGTTACATGTGGCATGGACATTCGGTCGATATGGCATTCTCCACTGGACATCTGTGCGTATTAATTAGGTTAATTTTGAGGGGGAAGTCATTACTTTTACTTAACAAAGCATGCTATTTAGATAATTACTTTCACTAAACTTCACATAACTAATTTCAATTTATATAGTTATTCGTTCATTCATCTTCTCAAGGGTCGCAGGTATCCTGAAGTCTATCCCTGAAATGTTAGAACCTGAACTAAGTCGCAAGCCAATCAAAGGGCACACACAGACCAGCAACCATTCCCACTCAACAATCACGCCTAAAGACAGTTTAGAGTGCCCAATTAACAGGGAGAACATGCAAAGGCTGTGTACGTATAATTATCTCTCTCTCTTTCTCTCTCTGTCTCTCTCTCTCTCTCCTGAAAGTTGCAAAACAATGTTACACATTTGATGTTGTATTCTTTGAATTGTACAATCAATTCAAATATAGGGGAAAAAAAGAGAGTTAGTGGATGTACGTATCTGATCTGATAACCCCGTGAGCACAGTGATTTTGGCGGTGGTTTTCCGGACCAAACAATGCAGCCATTCGCCAAGGAAATCACCATTAGCCAATTTAGCCTACATATACAGTATTTGTCTCAAGGGCTGTTCAAATCCTTCTGGATTTCAATAACTTCCCAAGGAAGCTTTTAGCGCTGCAGTGCTGTGTGCTGCAGTCAGACCAGCAGACATGAGCTAAAAATGAAACATAAAATTAATGGCAAAAGATGTGGCCAAAGAGTGGTGATTTTTCAAAAGATTGTTCTAAAAATATTCTACTGTCAAGTCATACAGTTTTAGCATTTAATGACAAAAAGACAAACTCTACTGTTAATTGATGAGCATAGTATGCCGCACAGCCTGAGCAAACTTAATCACATTTTATTTTTATCATAGACTGTACAAAAAAACACACCCACTGGTAGAAAAAAAATAGTGATACATGGAGTGCATGTATATATAGCACTTTATTATTATTATTATGTATTTAATAGAAATAGAATAATAGAATAGATGACAATTACTTTACAATTAAGACCTGAGAGCAAAGACTGCTCTGGTCAGTGTGACAAAAAAGCAAAGTCACCTAAATTGAAATGACAACTTGAATGGGTGTTTAATGATTAAACCAACATGCAAATGCGTATGCTAACAGCAATTAAAAACAACTTAACAAGTTACCCTGGCTCCCAAACAAGCGCACTAACAACGATGCAGATTGCATTAGCTTTGCGCTTTATCAAACAAATCGCCGACGTCCATCTGAGAATCGAGTTAAGGGTTCCAGCAATTTGCCGAATTTGATTTTGTGAGTTCCAGCGCTTTGTGTTGACCTAATCTCCGGCATTCACACAGACAACCAGTGGAAATGTCCAAATGCGTCACTGCACAACTTTAAAGGCTTTTCCCATGTATTGCAGCCTAGTGACCCATTCTAAATAACCTATATCATTGAGGATCTGCGGTTGATAAAGGAGTCTATTGGGGCCCGTGGTGAAAGGTTTTTTCTTTTTTTTTTTCTTTTTGGCGGTTCAGGCTTGGATAAAAAGTGCAAAGAGGAGTATAAAGGAAAAGTATAGGAGACGTCAAGACGGCTTTGGAAGGAAAACAAACTGCAGAAAGCAATGTGAGTTGACTTAATCTGATTAGACTAACCTCATCAACAGCCTACTTAAAAGGGAGAAGAAAGAGTTGAATTGGGGCGAGAAGCAAGAGAAAAGGCTCTCTCGCCGTGTTGAGAAAGCCAAAGGGGCTGTGTGAATACATCACATTGTACTGAGCATGCTGGTCTGCAGATGGCAAAATGACAACAAGCCATTTGAAAAGTAAGGCAAATATAATTGATCACAGGGTTTTTTTTCTTTTACGCCCTCATCTTCATGCAGATATGAAAACAGCTGAGAGAGGAATCAGATTTAAGAATAAAAACGTGTGGAAAAATAACACTTTTACTTCCATTTGTGGTGCCACCCAAATATAGTCCCACATTCTTCAAGACTGATGTTTTAGAAAAAAAAAATCCAACAAGAGAAAACTGCTTTTTTAACACCGATGTTAGCTCACGAGACCAAAAATTAAACAAATTCTTATTGCAGCAACACATATTCTCATGTCATTCCCTTCATCTAATGACTGCTAATGATTGAAAGGCATTAGTGATCCCATGACTTTATTATGATTAACGCATTATGTGTGCCCTCCATTTTCTCTGTACTCCTTCAAATCAAAGCAGTGCTGTGTTGCAGCCTGCTAATTCCTCAAGTGGGACTTCAGCAGCCACAGGTGGCCCCTCACTCCTGTGCACAGATCAGCGACTCTGGGTGCAAATAACCGCTAACGAGACTTTAAGAAGCCGAAAATAACAGAACCTCAACCACAAAATCTTTTACATTGCACAATACCCACCTAGTAATATGCTTTTTACTGACAAAATCAGGCACTACAAGGTACTATTTCTAGTACTAAATCAGGTTTGGCTCCAAATACCAAGATGATGTCCATGTTCCTGCATCTCACACTGGCTGGTGAAGCTAACACACTGCATGTACAGTACTTTGGTAAAGAGTTGTACCGTAATTGTAAACAATGCAGGCTGCATGGCAAGGTGATACTATGGTAACCTGATTTGCTACTTTGAATGAAATGTCCTCACTTTTCAGAGGCAACCAGAGGAACATGTGAAAACTGCATTGGTTGCTGTCAACATCACTGTGCACCTAATTGGGGACTGCCTGCAAAGATTGGCCAGATGATACCGGCTAACACAGACTGAATCCGACCCTCATTCTGCATTCTGCACGTGGATTTCAAGAGGTACATGCGCTCATTGTGCAAGGACAAATTAAGCAGGGGGCAGAAAAAAGGAATTGCCGAGCACAGAGCAGACCACTGAAGTCGGCTAAATCTGCCAACACGATGCGGGGCTTTTCATCTCCCCTGACATCTCTTGTATAGCTTCCAAGACTGAGTCAAAAAGCAAGTACTTTTGGCTTTTTTTTCTGCTGAATGTTGGCGCAATTTCTATTCTCTTTATTCCTCAGCAAAGCCGTGTCTGTATATCAGCTTTCATGATGTTCTAACGACCGAGTCACTCCAAAAGTGTCCTTGTCGTTGAATGAGAAATCCTCTCGGCCTTTGTTGCCTCAGCCGGTGGACCTTTTGATATGCACAAGTGAAGAAGGGGTGGATTTGGTTTGAAATAGTAAGCGTTGCTCGACTTCTTCAGGTTCAACAGATGCGACTTCACCTAGACGAAATTATTCAAGCCTGTTAACGCCAATGTGGCGCTAGACAGTTGTGTAATATTTGCGGAGCGCTGTCGAATGAGATCCGCATCATTTGGGGCCGATCCAAAAGCAAATAAAGCAAACATGAGTCCGAGCACACACAGCTGGCCCTTGAGACTCGGAATCCTGGGTAAACAAGCGCACGGCATGCCTCGGCACAGCTCAGCTTTGGGGGCACATGAACCGCCCAACAATGGCTGATACACTCCACTATAGCGGGGCTTAGCGCAATTTTATTACATTTGGCCCCTTTCAATAGACTGTGGACCAAAAGAGGATCACAGAATTTGTCATCAGTTTTTAGATTACTCCGGCATCTACGCCTTCTCAGACTCAGTAATGCTTCTTTTGTTGGGGAATATCGTCCGATTTAACATAAAAATTTATTCTTTTCTTACTTCAGAGTTAGAGTTGCTAAAGGTGGTCAGCAATGTTATTTCTGCAACTTCAGATATTGTGACTTATTTTGTTGTTTGACCAATTCGTGATTGCTTGAATGTTTCAATTTTAACAAGCATATCCAATTACAGTGGCCCACACGCACGCACACACACACGCGCACACACACGCACACACACACACTCAATGAGCATCAATTCACATCAGCATCAACTTTTTTCTGACTACTGCAACATGTTTCTTTTTTTAAGAATTCAACCCACGGAAAGAAGGGAGCTTAGCTAAATGCTAACACACAATGTAAAAAGCCACACATGAGCTAACATAGTCTGTGTTGCTGTTACAATTCTGAACACAAATGGTGAGGCAACACATAATACATACAATATAATAATACTCATTGGCATGTATTTTTTATCCTCTGCGGAAAATACCTAATATTACTGGAGCTTACTGAGGAGCTGTACTTTGTATCATGTACACTTCATATGCATGTCTGTCGCGTTTTTTTTTTTTCATACTTTGGGTGGGGGGGGCGACTTATACTCAGGAGCGACCTGTATGCGAATTTTTTCACAAATTTTTACTTGATCATTAACACTTTACTTACTAGTATAGTTGATCACTTCACAAGTTATTTTCACTTTAAACCACATGAGGGCGCACTATGGCTGTGGAATAATTGGAGCCTCACGGACAATGAGTTCCATTCACTGACTTCCGAAGTCGGGAGATTTAATGATTTGGAGTGACACAGATTATTCGATAAACTTGTTATTTATGTGATAGTTATTTGATATAAAGTTTATTTAGAGTAGCAACATGTATGTTGTTAGACTTCAGTAGTTTCCGATTTTCTAGGGAGGCCGTGAAGGAAGCGGGGGGGCGGAAAGAGTGATCCAGGGCGCTTGCGTGTGTTGGCTCACATGTTGAGCTCTTGATTTGTGAAATAAAGAGCCGGTTATCAAACCCATGTCTTGCCTGGTACTTTGGTAACGCTACAATATAGTTATATATGTACGTAGATCTGCGGAATATTCAAAGTCAAGTCAAAGTCAGCTTTATTGTCAATTTCTTCACATGCCAAGACAAAGAAATCGAAATTACGTTCCCACTATCCCACTGTGACAAGACATAGTACACAATATACATACAAGTAAACACAAAAAAATAAAACCAAGAAGGCACAAACAATGAATAAATAAGAGTGATGAATAAATAATAAATAAACAAATAACACAATAAATAAGAGGGGCAGAAATGGAGCAAGTGTGCATACAGCAGACAGTCAGAATATAGCGCAAAAGTACAGGACGCTACGCAGAAGGGGGAGAGAGTTCAGGATCCTAACAGCCTGGAGAATGAAGCTGTTGGTGAGTCTGGTGGTGCGGGAGCGCAGGCTCCTGTACCTCTTCCCAGAGGGCAGAAGTTCGAACAAAGAGTGAGCGGGGTGACTCACATCACACACAATCGTGGTCGCCTTGCGGGTGAGATGGGAGGTGTAAATGTCTTTCAAGGAGGGGAGTGAAGCACCAATAACCTTACCAGCCGTGTTCACTATGCGCTGCAGGGCCTTCATGTTGTATTCCAGGGCTGTGGACTCGGTCGGATTTTTGCACCGAGTCCGAGTCCGGCCTCTTGACCTCCGAGTCCGAGTCCGGCTGTCCATTTTTTCTGTTAATTCATGTGACTGCTTAGTCTTTATTCAAGGCTAATTTAGATCAAAATCGAAATAATTACAACAGTTTTGTGATGGCTTTGCAGTGGCGTAGCCAAGCCGGGGCGAGCCGGGGCAGCACCCGGGTTAGGACTCCCTGCGCCCCGGTTGAAAAATATCGAGCTTTTTCGATTCTTCATTTTCATGCCGTTTTTTTCTTTCGGTCTTGCGCGAATGTGCTTGCGCTATTCTATGTGCGCGATGTTATCCATTCACCGTTTGCCTCCCGGACCCGGATGTTGTTTTAGCAATCAGCGAACGGCGTGGGTGATGTTAGATTTTTTTTCCTGTGGGCGCGCGCCCCTACTGGAAAAATTCCTGGCTACGCCACTGTGGCTTTGTCTTTATTAAACATATGAACAAATACAATAAACAGATACTTTCAAGTTTCAATTCAACGACTTGAGTTTGTTCTTAGGAACAAAATCGCCTCAACCAAGTCAGCCTTCATCGCGCCGCGCTGATCAGACATGATAAACTTGAGCCCGGAAAACAGGCGCTCTACGCTGACTTGGCTGATTGGCATTGCTGTCAGTGTCCGAGTCGCTGCCTTGAGGCCGGACGGATAACGATCAGCTGTAACAAATGGGCTCTCTTTCATTCGACCAAGTGCCAACATTGCCCCAATTTCTTCATCTATGTCGGTTGGCGAGGTGGCGGCCGACAAACGCCGGCGGCGCTCAATGCTGTCAAGTTCTTTTTCAAACACAATTTAACCGATAGAAGTGGATACATTGGAACATAACCTACACTCTAATATATTATTTGACATGGTATTAAATGCGTGGCTTTACAAAAATAGTCATTGAAGCCCACCCTTAGCCCTGAGTGCCATTGGCATGAGGCAAAACGCTTGAAAACACACACTCTCGCCCAATTAAATAACCATTCTGAAACACAGGACATGTAAGATAATATTTTTTAATCATTAATTACACCATTATAGCTCAGACATTTATCTAAACACAAATAATTAGTGACGACCCCACAACTATCGAAACACATCAATGATATAAGCTGGGTGACATAATCGTCCTTGACATTGGTACATAATGTAAACATTAGCCGAAGTGCAACTCAACGTGGCCGCATTGATCGTAAGCAGGGCTGTGGACAGTATTCCTACGCGCATTCTCAGCAGCATGATGAAAATAAAATTGAACGTATTTTTTTTATTGTCGGACTCGGTGGACTCGGTCAAAATCAGCACAGAGTCCGAGTCCGGCAAAAAATGACCGAGTCCGAGTCCCCGAGTCCGAGTCCACAGCCCTGTTGTATTCAGTGCAGCTACCACCCCAAACAGTGATACAACTGGAGAGGACGCTCTCAATGGTGCCACGGTAAAATGTAGTCATGACGGCCGGAGGAGCACTTGCTTGCCTGAGTTTCCGCAGGAAGTACAGAATATCAACCAATTGAAAACGAAGCAACAATGCACATCATATTTTCAAACAGACGAGATAAACACATTTTTCACGAGACATACCTTTAAGAGTTGCAAAACTAGTCCAGAGTACTCATTCTTAGAATTTTGTATTGTGCAACATCATGTAACATGGGAATACATATGTGTGCAGTTGGTACACGGCTCATATCTACGGCGTACTGTACATATGTGCATCTCTGTGCATGTGTGTTTGTATCAGTGTTTGGCCCTTTAAAAGGTTCCTGCAGGGCCGAGGGGTTAAGAGAAGATAACGGGAGCAGACATTATTTGCTTCTGTCATGTCGGCTTATCATCAGGTCCCCCACATTGTGGTCGAGTCACACATGGATGCCAAGTGGGTGTACCTAAACACATCTCTCACACACGCACACACACACATATATGTATACAAATGCTCCTCCTTGGAGTTAACATGCAAGCATGCGCGTGTACGCACACAAACACGTCCATGAACATGCATGATTTAAAAGACTGATAGAGTTTTAAAATAAGATCCGACGTCCAACCAAACAGTGGAGTCAACGTGTAAATTAACGGTTACTATGCAATGAGCACTGTCAGTCGTGGTATGTAACGTGCAAAATGGACGCTAGGTGGCGACCTTCTCCCTCCTCAAACCCTGCAGCATTGACAAGTGTGTCAGGGGTTTTCTTCGATGCAATGGCTGGCTGCTTGAATGGTTGGGTGGATGGATGGATGGATGGACGGACATGCGGGCGGACGGACGGATGGATAGACAGACGGGTGGCTGGATAGTTTATTTATACGATGAGGAAAGTGAATATCACAGCAACAATATTCACACGTTTACTATCTCATCATTACGTAGCCTATTTTAAGTACGTATTACAACCACGCAGTAACTGAAAGGGAGTGTGGAGAGAGTTAAAATGAACACATCCTGTTATATATACTGTGCATCAATCTTATGCGCTCTGAGAAGTAACCAAATTTTAATCCGGCACTACTGGCACGCGGACAGATGTGCTCCGCCCCTCCCCTCCCCTCCACTCCAGCCCCCCTTAAACCCGCCTGCCCGAGCTGCTCCCCGAGTCGAAATGATTGACACGGAGCCATTCAGCAGCCAATCGGGGAAAGAAACGCCTTGTTTGCATAAAGCGGGCGCGCGCCATTGGCTGGCTGCGTGCTACTGCGAAAATTCCCTCGCGTGCCATGATCCCGCAGGCGGCGCACGTCCGGAAGCTGACAAAAATAGAAGTTTATTTATCCCTAAACGTCGTTCATGTTTACATCTATTCTGTATTCTAACACCAGGAAGTTGATTATTGCCGAAGAAGAAAAAAGTGAAAACGTCAAAAACAAAATGATATATACTTCGTTTGTGTAAGAGATGTTCGCAGAAAACAGACGACATTTTTCTTTTTTTTTTCACGAGCACCGACTAAAGTTGGAAGCAAACATCCAAACGCATTCCCCCGCGTCTCACCTCCTCCCGACCCAGCCGCCCGCTCGACCGGCTTTGTTGTTCCTCGCTGCGGGTTGATTGAACAGCGCGTGACTGACGGTGCGCGGGGGTGTTGGCCAATCAGTGTCCGGGCTTGCGCTCACTTGGCGAGACGGTTCTGCCATTGGTTGAGGCGAGTGTGGGAAAGAATGCAGAGAAGCTTTCACACGATGTGGGAGCACGCGCGCTGGTATAAATACTGTGGCGCGTGTCGGCCGCAGAAGTCGAGACGCCGCCACTCGTGACTTAGTGGTGATACAATACTGATGACGGGAGTAGTTTTTCTTTTCTTTTTTTAAACAGGGCCGTTCGGTGGACGAACTTTTTTTTTTCTAAAAAAGAATCTTGTCAACATCTATTTTCCCCAAGAAAGGATTTATCGATTTAATTCGTGTGGCCAAAACTGAGTAACGATGCCAGCCGACATCATGGAGAAGCAGACGGGGTCCCCGATGGCTGGTGCCCCTGCAAACGGATCACACACGCCGGACAAGCCCAAAAATGCCAGTGAGCATAGAAAGGTAATTGTCGCCCTGTGCAAGCGAAAGAGTTTTCTGATGCAGGATGCGCCGTGAATTCTGTATCATCGACAATTAACTGAACGGTGTCTCGACTTTTATTCCTTCAGTCATCCAAGCCCATTATGGAAAAAAGACGCAGAGCAAGAATCAACGAAAGTCTCGGCCAACTTAAGACGCTCATCCTGGACGCGCTAAAAAAAGATGTAGGTCAACTTTAGTATTTTCACCTCTATGCTTCTTTTAAGATAAATTACACTTTAAATGGGTGAGATTTCCTTTAAAGTTGAAATACGTTCTTTCTAGAGCTCCAGACACTCCAAGCTGGAGAAGGCAGACATCCTAGAGATGACAGTGAAGCACTTGAGAAACCTGCAGCGAGTGCAGATGAGTGGTAAGTCGAATTCCCGCTCACTTTTATTTAGCAAAGGCGTCTATTTTACATTACATAACAGCCACGGCACACCACCAAACACAAAAGTCTCACAAACATGTATACTGGAAGGATGATGCAGATATTGTGTGATGGTAGTGGAAGAGAATTGTTCTTTTTTTGTAAATCAGCAGCTATTCTTGGCAATAACATTTTAGATAAAAACACAAAGAGATCAACAATTACAATGCTCATTTCATATTGGAATTAACAAGGAATTCATTAAAAACAAGAGTAAGAATAATGCCTGGAAATGAGTGGGAAGAAGAAAATCTTATCGGAACCCCCCCCCCCTTTCTCACCAATATTGTAAACTTTGGCATTTCCAAATGTGGCCTATGCATTGAAAATAATATAGCGATGTCCAAATTTTGTTTGGCTACCTAATGGCAAATGTAGTACACCAATGAAATGGTAGAAAGAAAGTGAAAGAAAAATCCAATCCTCTACCCAAGAAAGCATTTGGTTGGTCTGACTGTCACTGTATGACACTTTATTTAATCTATATTAATAATTCTAACCATTTAAATGAAATTGGATAGTTTCCAGCACAATAACATGGGCATTTGGTCATAACGCAGAGGCATTAAAAGCAAGTGATGAGACACAGGCCAGTGAGAAAGCATCACTAACATCAGTCTGTCTCCTCCTTTTTCTCCAGCGGCCGCTCTCTCCCCTGACGCCGCCGTGCTGAGCAAGTACAGAGCCGGCTTCAACGAGTGCATGAACGAGGTCACGCGCTTCTTGTCCACTTCGGAGGGGGTGAATGTGGAGGTGAGGTCGAGGCTGCTCACCCACCTGTCGGGCTGCATGAGCCAGATGATGGCCATCAACTACTCGCAGCAGGCCGCGTCCCAGCAAGCTCACCTCACTCAGCCCCTGCACGTCCAGCTGCCCTCCACCCTGCCCATCAGCCCCGGCGCCGCCATGGCCTCCAAACTCAGCCCGGCCGAGGTCGCTTCCCCCAAGGTGTTTGGGGGCTTCCAGCTGGTGCCCGCCTCCGATGGACAGTTTGCTTTCTTGATCCCCAACCCGGCCTTTGCAGCAGCCACAGCCCCAGTGATCCCACTTTATGCGAATGCCGGGCTGCCCATGGCGGTCAACGGGCCCTCGGCGGGCACCGCCGCCTCACCCGTACACGGCATGACCTCCTTCTCTGGGGGATCCCAGGCGGTCAGCCCGGTAGGAGTGAGTCCCGGTCCGGACGGCGGCGAGGTTGTGTGGCGGCCTTGGTAGAGCCTCGCCACCAAAAGCCAGCATGGGGAACACAACCATGGAACTGTGGGACTGCCACTACGTTTGAATTCAGACCTGCAGCTGTTACGAGGATCTAACCTGTGACATTTCTGTTACGCCACCCCGAAAATGTTCATGTGGCACTTTTTGTTATGTTTCGTTTTATGGAACAGAAGCCTTTGATGGATCATTATCATTTATGACCAGTTCCAATTGGATCTTGGTGATAAATAACCTGTACATGCAGATGTGTTGATTTATAGGATTTTTGCTATAAAGTACTTTTTATAAAAAGGTTTAGTTTTGTACAGAGTTGTTCTTGATTGTTACACCAAAGCTGTTTTATATTGTTTTGCTGTTTGTTAAAGAAAGAACTGGTATTCTTCCAATGTTTGAATAAATACTGTTGAAAAATACAGTCTCTGTGTTAAGTCAATTTTTGCCTGTCTTTTAAATCCAAATTAGAACCTAGAACGCACACACACACACACGCGCAATCATTGACTTACAAACCTGTCTCCAAGTCAAAATTCCAACATTAATATTTTGTGTGGGGATTTGTCCTTGTGTGCAACTTGAATTGGCAACTTTTCAGTCAAGCTTGGTGAGATTTCTTCACATCTGGCTGTAGGTGGGACAAAGGATTCTATTTTTTCTCTTTCTCACTCACCTGTTTTGAAAAAAATATAAGTTCTATGGGGCATCTCATCCCAAATGCAGCGGGAGCTCGCAAAAGTCTATTCATGAGCTGGGGAAATGTGCTCGGGGGTTAATGTCACAAACAGATTGAATTCAATCAAGAACATGAGAATCCTCTCTTCCTTTTGTCTGCCAAATGTTCAATTCCATCCCCCTCTAGTGGGCTTGTGACGCATCTTGAATGGGGAAAGTGAGGGAATTTGGCCAAGCAGTAGCATGAACTCGTTAAATGTGACTAAAATCTTACGTTTACACTGCACATCCGTTGCATACAGCACTCCATTATGTCAATTCCCATCTCCCTTAGACGTAACCCCTCCCTGCAGTGAAGTGGGCTCCAAATCCGGGGGATGTATTTCTGTATGGTGGCGTGGTGCTTGCCGTGTGTCAGCAACCGGTGACTTGCAGCAGCACCCCCCCCCCCCCCCCCCACACACACACACACACGAGATTAGATTACCGCAGCTCCGTTTTTATAGCCCAGTATGCGTGTCTGTTGCAGAGAATTTAGATTTTATTTTAATATTAATTTTATTCACGTGGAATTTCTGTGCGTGTGTAAATAACTTTTTTTTAATGGTTATATCGTCATTGCGTGCGAGTCTGATTCACCTCATCCGGTGCAATGCCCTGCGGATGACACGGTGTCTAAACGACACACTGAAGTCTCCTTTGCAAAGAGCCGCAGCCAAACAGCAGTTGGCAGCGTGTCTGGCCTCTGCGGTTTTTCTTACTGCCTGCGCGTCTGAGTCAATAGTTCAGCGATGCCTTTGAGGAGTTGAGGTCGTGAGAAGCGAACGAACTAGTCCGCCTGTGGTCGGGCACGGGGCCAGCCATTAAAATCCCCGCCCGCAGGCCGCGAGCGCAGCCGCAAGCGCAAAGGTGTGGAGGCGGACACCCGCGAGTGAGCCTCACGGTCCGGTGGAAATGAATAAATAAAGAGACTCGGGTGGGTCGAAATGTTTATCCAAGAGTCAACGGTTAAAACAAGTCGAGCGAGTCTATTTTGATAGATATTATTGGGAGCACTTAAGCAGTACACGGGCTCGTGTTGCATTTGAATCATTTGACTCACATTCAGATTTGGTTTCACGAGAGGGAATTCGGTTGAACGAAACGGGCGGGAAAACCCCTTCCCCGATAATGAAAAGGATTCCTATGGAAGGTTGAATGTCCCTCGGGGACGTGGCCGTCACATCCCATGGGAGCAGCGGCTTTTGAGGGGGTCGGGGTCGTCCGAGGAGCCACAATCTATCACTCTCATTAGCGACTCAATGGGCTGAACGCGCGCAACACGTTGCTGCCAAACGTTCACCATCAAATCTCCCTCCAAATTTACAATTGCCATTGTGTATAGACGCGGCTGTGTTTACAGCCAGCACTTGAGTGCTTTTCGTATGCAAGTTGATCTGCGACAATGACAAGTGCGTCTCTCTCACGCCCGAATGTTGCGCTTCTTAACGAGAAGCGAGGCATGGCACCCATTTTACATAAGAAACAAATATTCACGGCACACCATTAAACAGCACAAAAACGATGAGTAATGATGAGCCCTATCAATTTTGGCATTCATTTATATCATTTATTTAGCACTTTGAATTTCTCTGAAATGTAAAGTGCATTATGATCACGATTATTATTATTATTATTATTGAATGTGAAATTAATTATTCTGTGTGGCATGAATTCTAACAGATTTAGTTTCCCTTCAGCATGCATGGGTGAAATGTGTGCAAGTGTGTGTTCAGGCTAGATGGTTTTCCACCTGTTTTCCTGAGAAGCAAAGGGGGGGTGGTGACATGTTAAAAAGCTGTTGAAGCTCAGGAAAAGTACAATTTGATTCCTCTCCCCGAGTGTTTGCGGGCAACAACTATGAGGGAACTTAATCTTCCTCACTTCACATTTCCTGTCTATCTTTGTATTTATAGCGTGACAGTGCGGAACGTGGAGGTTATCCCGGGTGGCCTGTGGCATCAAGCCTGATCAAGTATCACAGCGTCCGTGTGCCACTTGGGCTTCGGTCTTTCCCACAAGTTGTTTACAAGGCAAGTGTTTGAGGTTAGGTTTGGCTTTTCAGCGCCTTCTCCGCTTTCACTGCGCGAGGTCTGCAAGCCATTGCAGCTAGTGCAGATTCCAATAAAGAAAGTAGAAAAGTTCCCCTGAGAACGGGCCATTCTGATGACTAGATTTAAGAGCGCATTTGATTTATATACTGTCTTTATCTATCGTGGGGTCATCCCTGGCTATCCTCTGCAATGTGCAGCTGTTATTCTATTTTAGTTCTGGATTGCCGCAGCGATAAATGCTCGACTAATGGCACTCACGTTGGCAATATGATAATTAAATGGCTTTTAATTGTGATGAAGTTAGAACAACTGTGAAATTATTTTTAGTTATAAATGAAAAACCAAGGTAGCATTGCGTTAGGATTTATAACTAAACAACGATGAAATTATTTTTAGTTATAAATGAAAAACCAAGGTAGCGTTGCATTAGGATTTATAACTAAAATGGCTGCCACCTGCATCATAATGGGAAAATCTCTGTCGACGTGGCATATTTGCAACAATCCCAGACTATATTGCAGTTCCTGTTTCGGATTTTTTTGTAAATGTTCTTATATATATATTGCGCTTGTTCCCTCAATATGGTTGAAGGGGTTTGTGTTGTTTTAAAAGTGTGTTTAAAGACCATGAAAAAAGTTCTGCAAATGTCATGGACATATTATAGAAGAAAGGAAATTAAATGCTGGATGTCCTCATGTCATGTCTTTTGTTTACTTTAATGCAATTACTTTAATTTCTTTGCTGAATGGAATGTCTAGTAATCTACTGAACGTCTAAGCAGGATTTACTCTTAGAAACTGTAGCTGGTGATCCGATCTAATGTTTAGTGGCACTTAATTGTTTTGGGTGTGTAGGTGTGTGCACGTTTGTGTGTCCGTGTGTCACATTGTCCGAGCACATGTCTGTACATGTTCCAAGTCTAACAAACATTTCAGGAAAATAAAGATTACTTAATGACTACTGGAAGCTCGCTTGAAACAATATCATTACAAGTTTTACTTTTTACATATACTATGTACTTGAGACATCATTGGGCCTCCACAAGCGGACGGAATAGTAGTAGCAGAAGTTTATTTTTGGGGTGGAAAAATAGGCTGATATTTCAGCATTTTATTTGGTATCAAGTTCCTGATTTGGGGATGGACAAAACATAGCTAATGAATACTGTAGTTATCATACAAAACTGCTACGACACTTTATGTCTAGTAGTGCACGCAATAGTACGAGTTTGAGCACCCCGGTATAGACAATCCAATTCCAGCCTGCCACGCAATTCCTCACCATCCAAATCAGACAATAATGGAGAGTATAAGTGTTTCATTTGGCAGATACAATTCTGGCACTTCAGTGAGGTGTGATAAAACGGTTCTTTCCTGAACAGCCATCCCAGAGCACCGAGGCCTTGCCATGCCGCTTAAATCAGGTGGTGACAGCTGCACTGTCTCTTTAGCACTGTGGTAGGAGGGTGAGTGGGTTGGGAGTGAGCATTGACTCTCAAACAGGATGTCCTGGTGACTCGTCCCATCTCACAGACTGTGCCTTTGTGTGTGCTTTAACATTTGGGAAAATCTTTCAAGCAGATGTGGCCAGGTTTTGTTATGGTTCCATCCGCCTTTTAATCCCTATGCTCTTCCTTCCCTTCGCTTCCACACAACCAACAACTAGCAATTTGACATTGTATTTATTGAACCAAGAGAGCTCTGGGAAGTGAGCATAAACAAAACAAAACAAACAACGACACGAGATAGTGAGTGCAAATGCGAGTAAGCGTGATAGCGAGTACGTGCGCAAACACGCGCTGACGTCAGCACACAATTGCACGAAGGCGTGATTATAAGCACCCATAGCCTCTCTGTACCTAAAAACTCATTGTTTGCCACATAGTTCCATAAAACAAAATTCATACATATGAGCTCAGCTCCACCTGAGACAGATCATCCAACCATCATGCAGAAGCCAAGCATCCGGGCGGGCCCACTGCCCCATACACCTCCAGAGACGCTGAGCATCCGATAGGCGTGATAAAGCAGCCCAGCATTTATGCAATGACTGTCCAGTTTGGTGCAGTGGAACAACCCACTCTATCAAACAGTAGGCACTCAGCGTCTGACTGTATAATAAAATTAAAGTGCTGTGGCGCTGCGACGAAAGAATGACAAGGAAGTTACTTGAGAGAAGTAGCAGATTCGGTACATATTTAGTCAATGAACATTTCAATGTTTTTTTTTATTTGGTGGGTGGGGCATTTTAGGGGAACCTGAGTTTCCCTTGCCGTCTCAGAGCAATCGGCACTGCAGTCCAACCCTGGCTACTACAAACAAACGGAAAAGAATGGCAGCTAACTGCAGTTCGCATACCGAAGGGAGGCTGAAACAACTGCAAAAGGAGCAACGCAAGAAGAAATTGAAACCACTTAGACAAGACGGAGAAGCAAAGAATGGAAAGACCAGAATATTACTCAACAAGATAATCAAGAAGGAAGGAACTGGTGAGAGTAGGATAATAGTCCAAAATCTGTTTCCAGAAACGTAATTGGCCGTTTGATGGCAATGCAGGCAAGGTGCGTACAGGAGGCTCCGCCTTTTCTTGATAGCAACTGAAAAAATACAGACACACCAGATAGGATCATAAACTCATCACAGTTGCTTTAGTGAAAGTAACCAAGACCGTAAAGTAAAAATGGACACTGTACTAATGTGAAGTAAACAACTGCTTGTAATAAAAAGTGCAATGCCTATTGTGAAACTGACCACACTACGCTTACTTATGCAATAAGACCAGCTTTTTGCTGCTACTTTTATCATACCCTGGGAAGGTAAACACTCTTTGTCTGCTCATGTTGTTCTTGTAGCAACTGTTGAACAGTGTGTGCGCCACTTGTGGTTTCATTGCATGGATTGTCATGCAGGAGGCACAGGAGACAAGTGTCAATAAGGCCATGGGCCCTCGCCAAATAAATGTGGCCAAAGAACTGGAAAGAATGCAGCTGGGTACACACGTCGACACACACGCACTCACGTACACACGCACTCGTGCTCACACACTCAGATTGTTGGAATAAAATGAAATAAAACATTAAATAACATAAAATTGAAATCTGTATTAATATAATTTGTTCTCTGTTTCAATACTTCTTAGAATAATGTGGCACAAAATAATAATATAGATTTTTAATAGTTTAGGGGTGCCATAATTACTAATGAATTAATTGACAACTATTTCATCAAATAAATAATTCATGTGTATGTGTGTGTGTGTGTGTGTGTGTGTGTGCACATGTGCGTGTTTTGATCTTTGCAGGGTGGATCACTCTTCCAGAACAACCACTCATCTCTGATCATCGTCTGCCCTTGAGGTTTAAGAGACTGGGCCTCATGATGAATACGTGATAAGATTAGTGATGGGCACACACACACACTCACGCACATGCAGACATGCGCGCATACTAACACACACGCACACACGCACGCACGCACACACACACACACACACGCACGCACGCACGCACGCACGCACGCACGCACGCACACACACACACACACACACACACACACAGTCTTGCGTGTTATTCTCAGCACATTCACAAGGGGAATCCCACCTTGTGTTAATGTCTAGTTGTATGTCTGTACACCTCACCACAATATATGTTTTTATGAATGAATCACTTGTCAAAGTAAAATAAAGTTGTTGTTTTTCACCCGCTTCGTCATAGTGCAGTCAAGGTTTCAACCAGCCGTCAGATCTGTTGGATCTGTACAGTGGTAGTTGGTGACTTGAAAACACTGAGCCATGCATGTTATTAAAGCATTGGAGTAGTCATAAACCTTCAGATTAGAATGAGATTAGAATATGTGTATTTATACTCAAAAATTGGTTTTCGCTGTCAGAAAGTTAGCCATTTTTAATACCGTACGTTTTAGTGGTGTATCTTGGTTGTATAATTATAAACGCTGTTCCTAACATTTTCCCATCAAATTCTACTTATGAATTAGGTAACCAAAACACTCAGTTCTGCAGCTATACAACTCTTTTGATCCTTTAAGATACGTATGTGTAGAGCGGGGAAAGTGTGGCGAAAGCAGTAACAGGTTACTGCTCACGTACAATTCTACATAGTATGTAAAAATACAATTATTTAGTGCGTAAGAGTAAAATTATGTCTAATATAATAAAAAGTTACTTTTTTAATGGGAAGGTCCTGCAAATTGCTGACAAAAATGAGGTACTCAAGCACAGCCTTTAGAAATGAACATAATGCAAGACAACATCAGAATGTCCTCTCAAATGAAATTTTCAACTGTGATCATTGAGGGCAGATTGCAGTAGTATTGTGAAAAATAAGTCTACAATAGGAATATTGCAATAGTTTCCAGGATATTTTTTGATCTGGATGTTTTCCTACTCTATAACAGATTCGATATAAAATGTAGCATCCGGAAACAATACTTAAAATAGAACCCACAAAACAACAGCAAAGTTAAATCAATGACTCACTCCTGCACTCACACTCATATTTGTCCCACTAGCATTTTTTGCAATTGTTTAGGCATTGTTGTGTTCTTAATTTAATATATTAGTCAATATCACATTTTAGAATTCTGTATATTTGTTTTGTGATAAAAGTCAAAATTAATTCACAAGTTTTCCGATGTAGAAAAAGTTTTATTGTAATTTAAACAAATACAGTACCTGGTAATAGATAATAAATTATGTATTTGCAAACAAGCAACTATTCACAAGTGGATTTTAAAGAAAAACTCAAAGGCAGAATATATATGTTGGAAAACAGCATACACCATTACCACTACAAGCAGGACTACAATTTTAACAACAATTCATTTGTGCACTTGCAGCACAAATCCTTCCATCACTATATGAATGAATCTGATCGCTTCATGGTACAAAGTCTGCTGTCGACAATCATTCCAGCCTGGCTCTGTCATCCGTGAATGCGTCTGGGAACGCCTGATGTGTGCGTCACGGTTAACGTTTGTATATTTGTGCGGAGCGTACAGGGTCACGCCCCCCTGCCGTGCGGCCGTGCGCTGACTGACAGCCCCAGTTCGTCTGTACAATAGCTGATCTTTGCTGCGCCTCTGACTGTATCAACACAAAGTGGGATGGCTCCCCCGTGCAGAACTCACAGTATTGATTACTCGGCCAAGACCCCACAGCCGCACTCTTTGTCCCGCGCTCTTTTCTTGGCTGCCAATCAATACCTCTTTGTGTTGATTTATACCCATTGACAAATCACTCTGCCCCATTGCCTTTGTAAGGTTGTCAATCAAGAGGAAGGTGTTGGCTTATTGGTTCCTCCTTTCGTGCAAACTTTCACATTCCAAGCTTCAAGAGTAGCTTGGAATAGCACTACCGGGCAGAATGCACCACAAGGCTTTAATGAATCTGCGTGAATTAGTCGATCAAGAAAATCAAAAAAGTCAAAGCGGCTTTCTCTTCTCCTTTAAGTGTATTATTGTTTTTGTAGACATCAGAATTGCTTTTATTGTCATTATAATTTTCATTACAACAAAATTTGGTTACCTTGCAGGTGCATAAAAATGACAACCAAATAGACCAAATGTAAAATTGTGCAATACAGTAATGATCTAAATAATATAAATAAGAACAAAAATATACGTGAGCAAGGGTTTTATAAACTGGAAAATATATTATTATCATTATTATTATTATTGCATAGGCCTTGGTGTAAAATAGCTAAACAATAGACATTGAAGAACTCAAAAACTGGTGCTGGACTTTTGCACAGTGTCTATGTTTATAACCAATTAGATTCTTATTCAAACCCCAGACACTAATAATCTATGGGTAAACTTGAACCAATTTGAATACATACAGTCACCAGAAAACACCAAAATAATCGCATTCCAAAGTTGTGTACAGCCCATGCTGGAATGCCTTTCTTGACATCACAACTCTTCACACACAAAGCTGATTGCAAATTAATTGCTTGTAGCATTATCTTCATCCTTTGGACCAGACAGTGTTGGCGCCCATCAAGCTTTCAGCTGAGATGTCTTGTGAAGTCATTTAAAGCTCATTCGAGTCCAGGAAGGACGTGACCGCCGTCGTCAGCTGTTCATGAAGCCCAAGGCTTCTGCAGCTGTAAGCAGATGCAAACCGATGTGTTTATCCCACAATTCAGTGCATCCTTTCATTCGTGGCCTGTTGCCATAAGTCAGCGGTGGTGGTCAGAGGTTTCCACCTCTAGACACAACAGTCTGTACGGGAAAAACAATTCTCTGATGCTTCAGTCTTCCTATATTGTCTGGGAGGATTCCTAGTTGCGAGAGCCTCATTGTTCCAGCGTCTTTGTAGTGCAGGTCCATTGCAGTTGAGGGGATTTCCTCTTTCGTGGCTATTTTTAAATCTGTGTGAGAATTCAAGGGAGCTCTATGTATTGCTGCGGCACACGTGTCGGGTCACATGGTCCCAGATGATGCACGCATGTCGGGTAGCCATTCGGTAATATCAAAGGCGGGCTTTGTTGAAATAAGATTCATATGTCATACTCACAGCGTGCTTAATTGAGATGGACGCTAGGCCCGTATCTCAAATTTCACGGCGCGTTTCCGGTTTGACAGCTCCAGTGGGGTCGTTTAAGACAGATCTACATGGAGTGTCGCTCGCTCAAGTGTTTCAGGGAGCTTCAGCAAGCCACCTGGGGGTCTCTGACCTCTCAAGAAAATAGTCTCCTCGGGTCCCTCCCCCTGACAGCATCAATGGAGGCGTCCATGCATCGGACGGGCGGCTGGGTGACCGGGGTGAGATGACAGGTCATATGCAGAAGGGCCTGTCACCTCTGGATCAAATCATCAGTAAAGTCTTCTTCCGGATCACTCCCACCCTGTCACCTTTGCTGACGTCACATGACACTACCCGGTGACCTTTTGTTATGTTTGCTATGTCCAAAGATGTCAGTGTTAGCGTGTGTATTCCCCAAATATAACATTTAGTTTTCAAAAATTAGGTTCAGAACCCAAAACTGGTCCCGATTCTGTTTTTATTGGCTTGCTAGTTGTCTGTAAGCTGTTAGCTCGTTAAGTTATTGTTTTGTATCTTATACACTGACTAGTCACAACATTGGGCACACGATGCTTAAGTCACAATTTCTGCCTCCCATATGGTGCATCACATCCTTCTCGGCATACAAAGGCAGCATGACATCACCACATAGCTTAGTGGTGAGTCATGAAGCAGGTCAACTCTTGAATGTCTTTTTCACACACAACTTAACTTACTAATAGAATCAGACCCTCTCTGGCCCAGAGGGATTTACACTCCAACAATTACATTTCTGTGTTAACTATCTGCATTTTTTTTCTTCATACTGATAATTGCAAGGTCTTTAATGTGCTCCTTTTGGAAACCATCAAGACTCACTGTGACGCACTGTGACACAACTGCCATAAACATCACCATCATCATCACCACATACATCACCATTTATGTTATATTTAAAATAAAAAAAACTTACTAAATACATAAACACAATATATCCTATTCACAAACCATGCTGATGATAAAAAGAAGAGTGCAAATTGTAACTGATGTGTTTTGCTAGACCAAATTGGCCTGCTTTGACCAAGTGGCCTGGAGAAGATGAATTATTTAAAATCTGTTTGTTCAAAGTCACAAAGATGCTCCCATTGCTAATATTAGGTTTTTGTTCTAGATTAGATTGTCACGGCAACACAAAGAGGATAAAATCTGATTGGCCCAAAAGGCTAACATCCACATACAGTACTGAAAGTAGCCCAGTCAACGAAAAAGCAAAGCAAATGAAGACAAAAAAACTGTTGGGAATAAACTAAGGCAATTTCATGGAACAATTATTAGAAATTAGGTCAATGCTTCTAATAGGGTTTGGGGCAGAAGAGAAGTGCATAAAATACAATACAGTTCACTTCCTGCGGAGTCACATGCCTTATCTTTTCTAAAAATGTTCGTTTATCCACTACTAGTTATACACAGTTGTGTGTGTGTGTGTGTGTGTGTGTGTGTGTGTGTGTGTGTGTGTGTGTGTGTGTGTGTGTGTGTGTGTGTGTGTGTGTGTGTGTGTGTGTGTGTGTGTGTGTGTGTGACCGAACCTAAAAGAAATAATATTAATTGGGCCTCAGAATGTTTCATCAGGAGTGCTTTTTCCACCCGCTTCTGGGAATTTGTGATGCATTCCTTCTTTTCCACGCTTCCAACCCAGCACATCAAACAATTCACAAGATGGAATGTGGTGGATTAGCATCATTGCAAATAAAAGCTCTTCTAGGTATTTAAGTTATGTCCTTGTACTCTTTATTTTAAACATGACTCTGATGTGCATATGAATGTAAAAGCAGGTGAAAAGAAAGCCTTTGTTAATGACTTCATGATGAATTCTCCCACTTTACACAGCGGCTTTTTCACCAGCCCTTTACTTCTTGTGCAGGGCAATGGAAACTTGATAAAAAAGTTTATCTTACCATGAAGTGAGTGGGCACAGATAAATGGCTAACGTGGGCCTTTGTCCATCAATGCAGTCAGCCTTTTGGGGGTCCAGCGACTGGGCAGGTTCAGACCATATGTCATCATTCCAAGCCTTTGTGTGGGCGTGTCTCTGTGGCAACCGCATCAGCTGTGGGCATTGTGTGGGACGATTCCATGGCCCATATATTCATTGCGGGGTGAGAGTGGGCCCTGCAACAGAAACAAATTGATACATACAAGGCTTCAGCCCCATTTGGCTCTCATGACGCATTTCAAATGGTTAAAAAAGGACATTTGAGTCTGTTAGAAACGTTAAGAAAGCTCGGTCACCATGGCGACCGAGTCGCCAAAGCAGGCCATGGGCCATTAAACTCCAATCAGATGTAAATTTGGGCTGCTCCTACAGCTGACACAAATTAAACAGTTTGTTTGACAATTCACATGTCATCTTAATGGCTTTTTATTCCCGTGGCCTTTGTTTAAATGAAGAGACTTACAAACCCTCATTGATTTATTATTACAGGTCACTTAGGAAGACGGTGGATTGCTTGTTTATTACTCACTCACTGTCTGATGGATATAAGGATTATAAAGCACACCGGAGCCCCTTATAAGTCAAGGAACCAAGCCTGGTAACTCTAGTTGAAGTAGACTGCACTGTAATAATAATACGTATAACAATAAAATAATATATAAGTATACAAAATAAGACTATGTGAAGGAGACAAGGAATGTTTTGAAAAGAAAAAAGTCAGCAACAAATTGTTGTATATGGTAACTGTTGGTGGTGTTTTGAGTCTAGAGCAGCTCAGTGGCCTAGTGGTAGAGTGTCCGCCCTGAGACTGGAAGGTTGTGGGTTCAAACCCCGGCCGGGTCATACCAAAGACTATAAAAATGGGACCCATTGCCTCCCTGCTTGGCACTCAGCATTAAGGGTTGGAGTTGGGGGGTTAAATCACCAACTGATTCCCGAGCGCGGCACCGCTGCTGCTCACTGCTCCCCTCTCCCCCAGGGGATGGATTAAAATCACACGGGGATGGGTTAAATGCAGAGGACAAATTTCACCGCACCCAGGTGTGTGTGTGACGATCATTGGGACTTTAATCTTTAATCTTTAATCTAGAGCTGTGATGGCTTGTGGGAGGAAGGTGTCTTTGGCTCTTTTGGTTCTGGTCCGGTAGACCTGACAGAAGGCAGAAAGTCAAAGAGGTGGTGGGCATGGTGCGTGTGCCACCTCTGATTGTCTGATCACCTTTGCTGTGTTCTCAAATTTTGGGATGGGTAATTTTTTGTCAATATTTTTTTTTTCATTTCTTTAGAACAATATTGTGCTAAAAGAACAGTTTGGACTTAAGACAAGTCTGTAAATGGTACAAATTGTGTTTGTTCAGAAAACTGGCTTCAAATTGTCATTGAGCAAACATTAATTCTTGCCAGAACATAAAAGTACATAAGCCTTGCAAAATAGTGTGTCCCTCCCTGCCCTAAAAACAAAGAGCTGAAATTAAATTTTGTAAAGAAACCAGCCATATGTTGAAGTTGTGTCTGTCCTAGAAAATAATTTATTTTGAATGGACAGGGAAAATTAATTTGCTTGATTGGAGCGTGCCTGTTCCACAGTTTGCGTTGGATATTTCTGTAAGAGCTGTTGTTAAAGTAAAACAAACAGACCTACTCAATAATTAGCAGCCATTTAGCAACTAAACACACCCCTCAAACATGATCACTCATTAAGAGGGTTGGATTGGGTTTCACAACAGAGAGTCCTACTGGGACAAACAACTGCTGCATTGTTGCACATTTTGTTTGTTGTTGCGCCAAGTGTGTGAGTATGAGAGCAGTCTTGCGA
This sequence comes from Syngnathus acus, assembly GCF_901709675.1. Taxonomy (NCBI): domain Eukaryota; kingdom Metazoa; phylum Chordata; class Actinopteri; order Syngnathiformes; family Syngnathidae; genus Syngnathus; species Syngnathus acus. The sequence goes on along the minus strand of NC_051088.1, from coordinate 8,444,577 downwards.
CAGGACATGTGTGTGCATACCGTCCTCGGGAAGCTACACACATTCTCGGTACAGTAAAAATGTTTCTGTTGTGTGCAGACCAGGCGCAGCGTGAGCTTTGTACTGGCTCAAGCCCAAGATGACCTGCGACCTGACAGTACCAGTAAGCAGCTGCCTCTCTATTGCTAGTTTCTTTTTTTTTTGCACAGTGCAGCTAATCAAGCCAACGCGGCGTGTTCTCTCATGCAGAGCAGTTCAGCTAATTTGACACTGGGGTGATTAACAACCGCAGCCAGAAGAGCAAACTGTCATTTACATGAAGCTTTGTTTTCAGTCCATGGCTCACCCCTCCCAGAAGGATATGACTGCTTAATTAATGTACTGTCACTGTAAAGGGGGGGGGCATCGGTTGTTTGCCCTTGAAATCTATATCCATGTCAACATTTCTGGATGAGTTCATTTTGTAAAGCAGGGGTGAAGAACCTTCCTATCTGAGACCTTTTCAGTTTGTCTCAGAAGACCATGAAAGTAAATATTGAGTATTGGGTATGCATGTATGTTTTTTGACAGTTCCCCTGAGGATTTATCCATTTTTAGAAGTGCGCTGCAGACCGGATCATCAGGTTTCTTGCTCCTTTTGAAAAGATCATTTGTAAATAAGAATGTGGAGCAAAATATAGAATATAGATATTGAAATTTGTATTGGTTTTGGTAAGATATCTGCTTCTTTGGCACTGTTCACGTGCTCTTCAGCAAATCATCAACAATCTGCAGAGCTATGAGCAGCAACATCATTAAGCTGTCCCATCAGCTTTAGGTTTGAAGTCGTGCTGGATGGATGGATGGATGGATGGATGGATGGATGGATGGATGGATGGATGGATGGATGGATGGATGGATGGATGGATGGACGGCTGGATGGATGGATTATAAATTGATGGATAGCTAGATGAATGTTATACTGCTTCACTCCATACCCTACAATACAACAAAACAATATCCGACTGACCATTTTAGCAGCACTGACAAAATCCGGACATAAAATGCACCATATCAATCACCAATATCAACATATTTTGCGGTAGTTAACATTGCAGATAGAAGTGACGTTTTGGAAAAATGGAAATATGCATTTCCAGTAAAAGTCCAGATCCAGTCAAACCTGACAAAGGAACATTTAATGTTTAAATAAAAATGTTGGTGTATTGTACTTTTCCTGACACTTTTGAGTGAAACTAGATTTTATTATTCAAGTGGTTGTTTTATTTTTTAGCCTAGTCGACTAAATTGTCACGCCGCAGTCGTAAATAAGAACATGTTCTTAATTGTTTGCCTGGGTAAATAAAGGTTAAATAAAAAATAAATAAAAATAAAAAATGCTGTCTTGGACTCAGGCCAAATGACAGAGGCCATGAAAAAGAGTGAAAGGAAGGCAGGAGGGAGTGCACACTGTCTGGAGGTCTGGTGTCCGCACAGAGCTGCCGCTTGTCCACTGGTGGCTGTGGAGGATGCATTAAGCTCCACATTGAGCAGCTCGTATGTGAGTGACAGGTCTCTAGAGCCGGTGTCAGCCCTCTCCTAAAAGGCCCCACAGATCATCCCTCTCCTCTTTCGCCCATCTGGCTGCCTGAGCCTAACAAGGCCTGTCCTTTGCCTTCAGGAGGAGCATAAAGGGAAGAAGAGAGGGCGAGAAAAAGTTAAAGACTCAAATATCCCATCAGATTCTCCGTGGTCTTTGGGCTCCAATTATTCACAGCTTATCTTTTCAGCTCGGCTGATCTCCAAATGAATAAAGCGCGGGCCATATTACTGACGGCCGGGTGCACCTCTAAAGAGGCTGAAGGAGGATCAGGGCTGTGGGTTAGGGTGTCAATCTGCTCCTGACCCTCAGGGTTAGGGAGGTGGCGTTATGTAGTGACAGCACCTAGGCGTCCCCTTGTAGCACCTCCATTTACAGGCCATGTGGATAAATGGAAAAGGGCAATCACATTAGAGGAGACTCCTGTCCATAGCAAACCGAAAGAAGAGGGAAAGAAAAAAAAAAATCTCTAATGACCAACTCTTGACTTTCAAGAGAGCTCCAGCAATGGAATGAAGGAAGTCAAACTGTTAAATTAGCACAGTGAGGTGTCCCCCACAGCTGCCTCCTTTCAGTTACCGACACAGTGCAAGCAAGCGAAAGAAAATGCCTCAGTATTTTTAACTAACAGCCGTAAAGTAGCTATAATGAGATCCAAGACAAGATCTGTATAATACGTAATTAAAAGTGTTCAGTTTTCATTGACACTGCTAGAAATACATCCATCCATCCATCCATCCATCCATCCATCCATCCATCCATCCATCCATCCATCCATCCATCCATCCATAATTTTGTCTTTAAAAAAAAAAAAGGAATTTTCTTTCTTGTAATTGTCGCAAAAACTTTTATTTTCAAAGACTAGTATTTACATGGAGGTCATTTTTGTACATTTTTATCTGAAGATTATAGTCTCAGAATCTGACAATTTTTGGAGTTGTACACAAAAGTCAGTAATGCTATTCAACACGCATTCAGTGACAGCCTTGTTCTCCACATATTTAGCCTGTGTCACAGCTGCTAAATAGCAAAGCAGTCACGGCTGACAAGAAAATAGATATTGTTTGAGAAAAGCTGTCTTTCTGCTTTTTCAACACTTGTGACTTCAGCTGTGAAGTATCTCAGAGCGATGAGGCCTTTAGTTTCACCCAAGCTCCCAAAAGGCCTCCCGCTGCTCTTCCAAGGACCCTCGTCTCGAGCAGCACAAAAAAAGCGCCTCAAACATTTGACTTTCTCACAGAAACAGCTCGCTAAATGGTATTTCTCTAATGGACTCCTGCTAGGGTTCATATGCCTTGTATAGCCACATTGCCCAAAGTTGAGTCAACACAATTACCATGAGAATGCTCAAAAAGAAAGGCCCAAAAAGGTTGTTTTTGAATAAAAATCGGAAACTATAGAATTCTTTGTTTTCTGTGGAGAAAAAAAGAAAAAGAAAAAAAAAAAAATCAGACATTGATGGTCATTTTTTTCTATTGGAAACGTGCTGCCGGACGAATGTCTTATTTACATACCAAAGGGAAGGGTGGTGATTTTAAAAGGATGGGAAAGCAGAGCCTCCTTTATGGAGGGGCTGCTCGCTCGCACAGGCCGTAGCTCAGCTCGCATCCTCCCTGCTGGGGCGCAGTTAACAAGGCCTGTGCTGAATTAAAGAATGGCAACGAGTTTCTAATTGGTGACACATTAAATTTATCAAGCTGACAGCAGAGCCGGTGCACAGCAGCCTTTCTTGTTTTGTCCTTGTGGCTCCACTACTTCCCTTTAAGTGTCCCCTGCACGATAGCCACCCACGCCCCCATCTTCTTGAGATCCCTCACGTGTGAAACCAGAAGAAAAACATAATAATCGTGCATGGAGTTGAATGATAACACTGAATTATTCATAAGGCTCTCTCCAAGTGTTGGATAAATCTACCCCCTCCGTCTCCCGTTTCAACAAAAGCTTCTCTTTGTGACTCAGGCCAATCAAGCTTAGCATAAAGACAAATACTTTTCAGATCTTTTTATGCACGGTGACAGAAGTTGTGCCAGAACCTGAAAAGTTATTAAGAAGTGTTTAATATTTAGATGAGAGTGTTTTCTACTTGCCACTTACGTGTGGCCCTCCCATACAAGGGAGCAGCTTGTGGTTTAACACTTCATCATGACACTCAATGTTGCTCATGTGACCTTATGTCATGAATAGATTTGCATTTCAATATAGATTAATACTAACCGGCCACGGCAGCATTAGTACTTGCTCAAGTGTTTTGTCTTTAATTATATAATAATAAATAATAATAATAATGCATCTACACTAGTGGGAAAAACTACAACCACAATACTGAATCATATGTTGCAGGTCAAATGAACTCATTGCAAAGTATTTTTAAATTTGTGAGGGTAATTGTGTTAGAAACTTTAAAATATTGATTGAACTTGACAATTATGGAGTTTAACACACACACACGCTCACACTCAAAATGACAAAGTAACATTATTGCAGTTCTGGTAAAATGGTCACATCTGGCGGGTTAATGCAATTAGAACTGAGTGGATCTCATTAGATTGAACAGACTATTGTCACCAGTCAGCATATAATGTGTCGGATTCAGCTAAATATCATCTACAGGTATGAGCGGTTATCGCTCTGTAAAATAAACGTGTCTCTAAGCATAATGACCAAAAGCATAAGCAGCGATTCTTGCAGAATATAGCAAGTTTCCATTGACTGATTGAATCTTTCCAAGGTATTCTCAAAAGAGGCCTCACGTAATCGACAATTCCCACGACCCATATTCTGTGATAGACATTTAAAGTAGTGCTTGTTTTTGTATAACATCCCGTTATAAACAGTTTAGGAAGAAAGCATCGTTGCCCTTGGGGGCGTCACTTCAAGCAAAGTGGGGGTAAAGTGCACCGCTCTTGAAAATGCCAATGAAAGGAAGGGAGCTCGGCGAAGGAGGTCTAATGAAATATTTAAGATTGAGGCTAAAAAGGGACTCTGAATAAAGTTTGCAACAAAAGGAGTCTGCCGAGGGCCTCCATTGTGTGCGGGGCTGAGCGGAAGCAGGGGCCAAGCTGCTACAGATGTGAGGAGGGCCCATATTGAGGCGAGATGTGTCGGCTCTGCTCACAGCTGTGTTGCCGCCATCCCGCCCCAGCCACCAGCCCCCTGCTTTTGTGCCCCTTTGTGTGGACCACAGAGCGGCGATTTTACACCGAGCTGATTGCACAGCAACGCCTTTGTGTCGCGACAAGAAGGCCCCGCCTATTCTAGACCGTTCCAGGCGCACGCATATGCCTTTACGTCTCGGACACTCAAATGCACAAACCTGCACTTACTACCCATGGCTGGAAATTTTGTTCTCATAGCTTTTTTTTTTTTTTAATAGCACAAAAACGATGAGGCAATGAATCCACTTCCTTTGGGTTGATGGGAACTAATGAAATGCTCGGATGAGGGGGCGGGTCCCTCTCATCCCGAAGCGCCTAACTGCTTTTGATTAATAGCGGGCCCATTCTATGCAACATATGCCGTTTACAAGGCTCAATAAGGGCAGCACATTTGCCCATGTTTTGTGAGTAATGATGTCACAAGGTCAGAGGGGAGCGGTTTTCACACATAATGAGTGAAATGAAGGAAGAAATTGTCTTGCAAAAGAGCAGTCCAACACACATCTGCGAGTAAACGTGTTTAAGACACTGCCTATGTGTTTAAGCTGACGAGATGAGAATGAGAGTCACGTCGAGTTAATCTGTTAAATTACAGGCAAATTAAGGGTTTTCCTCTGCTTTACTTGACCAAGGCTATCCATTCGTAGTGAATGTCCAGCTGTAATCCGAATCTTAGAGTCAAAACAGAAAGCAGATTTTAAGTAGTTGTTGATCAAAGCGCACAGTTTTAGATAGACAAGACAAGGTTGTGAGTTAAAACACTTGCAGAGGACACCTACACTTATTTTATAAATATTCATGTAAAAATCATTCATCCGTTTTCGATGGGGGTCTTAGATGAACAAATACTTATTTTTAAATGTTTTATTTTGAAATTACTTTCAGGCGGAAAAATATATGTCAAGTGATGATACCAGATCAGCATTATTGTTTTTTGCATCACCTTTTATCATGCAGCTTACACTCGATTAAACTTTGTGAAAATTCATATGGAAGATTCTACTTTCCCAACAGATCACATGATGCCACTGATGCAATGTTGTGCCTGTTGCAGGTGTGAACTGCCAGAGTTATGTCTAACAGTATACACAGTCGCCAACGGGACTAAATACCCCTTAATGGCTCTGAGACTATGGCGGCAAGCCCAGCTGCAAGGCGGGCTTGATACAAACCAGACAAATGACCAGCTAACCTGTTCAGTTAACCCCCAGCCTCCCTTTTTTATTTTTGAAGCATGGTTTCGCTGGCTGCACTTTCCTGGGAGCTTGTGTCTGCGTGTGTGTGTTCTTCACAAAGACCTGTCAGCTTTAATGGCCTGTCGGCTGAGTGGGCTGCTGCAGCCCTCTCTAGAAGGGAGCTCCACCAAGAAAAGCTCATGCTCAGATAATGCTGCTTAATGTTCTTTAAAAAAGCTCGGGGGGGACAATTAAGAGAGCGTTTCGCATGGTTCTCCCCCCCCAGCGGTGCGTGGCTGCCTGTGCAGTAGCTCATCTGTTTGATGGACTCTGAATGCGTCTTATTGATGAGGGTCAGAGATTAGAAGCAGCAATGCGGGGGGAGGTGGGTGAAAAGAGAGAGGGTCCTACACGGTGGCCACAATGTGGTCCCGACACATACAAACACGTAGCAAACAGATCCTCTCCTTGGCCTTTCTGTGAATGGAACTCGTTAACGTCCAACGAGTGATTGAGCTGCATAATTCTAAATTTGCAGAGAAAAATCAAAAGACAATTCTCACTTTTCCCGTTTGTTTACTCCACCGATATATTTTTATTTTTAGTTTTGTTCGGGAGTTCCCACCCGTGGAAGTACCTGCCCTTAATTGGATAGGTCATGTCCCTTTGTGACATTGTTTCATTATCTGTGCTTTGTGCTTGGCACATGAAACAGCATTCTTATACACACGAGTGGACAAAATTCTCAATTTTTGCTTTACTGTCATTGAGTATTACACTGGTGTAAAATATGTTGTTTGTACGTACATATCGTAAATAGGAACAAATTGTCAACTGAATTGCATTCACGGTTTACTATGATGCATCATTGTGTTTTTATCGCAGTGGGTCCAAGGATTCTTTGCTATATAGGCTATCCATCTACAGTTGTAAGGTGACCTTCCGAGTGGTTCAGGTCAAGGAGAGAGTGTGGGTTTTGTTTGCTTCCATCATATGATTGAATGGTCGTATATAGGAAGAGGAAAGAAAAGAAGCCAATTAAGTATGGGCTGGTTTTATTTTGTATTTTTGTCCAGTGTTGCAATTAGTACCGGGCTCAAAAAACTTCCTCAAGTACCTTTTGGGTTGTTTTGTTGTCAGGCCATACTATTAGGGCCAAAATGATCTGCCCAGGTGCTTAGCGCCTCAATAGGTTGAGTAGGGATGTAAAATCAGCCAACCACCAGCCTTGTGCTTGTAACACACTGTGTAGATCACTGAGCACCACGAGTGGCTTTAATCAAGCCGCCTCCTACAAGTCCTAATATTTGAGTGATTGAGATGAAAAATAATATATATATATGATATAGACATATATATATATATATATAGACATACACACACCAATGATTGTTAGCAAATGTCTGAGTCATGTGATCCTTTATCAAACTAATTCAGTCCTACAGCCCCTTTTTATTCTGATTTTTTTATCTGAGACAAAATTTACATCATAAAATCATTTATTCTGATATCATTCGTTCTCAATATCATTTGTTCTTTCCATTTGCCATTAATTTTCTACAATGGAAAATGGAAAGAACAAATGAGACACGGATTAACGTGGCTGACAAATTTATCAGTCGGTGACCCCATAAACTCTCCACCCTAACAGTGCAGACAAACACGTGATGGCACACGCCCCAACTCTGGGAATCTGAGAGTGGAGCAGCTGCTGTCAAACTAGTCGGGAGGAGTGATGAGTGGAGCATGGGAAGGACTCAGGTTCACCCCGTTAATAACGCACTTGCGGCCCGGGACTATGCGGTCACTCCGTTATTAATGTGCCAGCGCACACTCCTGGCATCTGACCCCAGGATACATTCTTGGTGTAATGGGAAGCAGCTGAGCCGGGGTTTCCGGCTGGGGTGTGTGCGGGGGACAGCTGACAACAAGCAGACATGCTCCAATGCCATTATCGGTATCAGCCCCCCTGAGAGAAATGACTGCTCACTTCCCTCTTAACTGGTGTTCCCCAACCACGGAATAAGACCATGATGTCTGCCCAATATGATTGCGGGATTGCAACGTGATTGCAACATATCACGCGTGGAATGGCCTCAGGGCGAAATAGCTCTGATTTACTATTGTTTGATGTTTATAGGTTTATTCACGTTTTAAAAATCCCAACATGGACCCAGCACCTTCCACACAATTCTTAATACTGCAATAATATTCTATGATCATCACAAGTGTTTCCGTGATGTAATAATAGAACTGAAGTCAGCAAGCCAATCTCCTTTAATTATGTTGTAGTGGTTGCTCCGCTAAATTAATTCTTTTTTTAAAGCAAAATTGGACAACCCCTCCACCCCTCCCTCCCCCAAGACACTCAGTCTATGTTCTTTTGAGTCAGTTTGGAAAAGCCCACTGAGGTCAACTCTACTGGCAGGAAGAGTTTTTCTTTTTTTTTTTTTAAATTTATTTAAAGCACCCTCTTCACGAGTGCGTATGCACAGCAAAAGTAAGGGCTGACACACAGACCTCAGCCTTGGCAGACGACCAGTGGCTGGAGTGGCGTTGGCAGAAGACCGTGAGAAAACAAGGGGGCGACACCCAAATGTCATCACAGCTGCAAAAAGTGCTGAGCAGAAAAGTCAAATTAGAGAAATATGCACCTCCAGGGCCCCCAACAATGAAAACAGAGCTGCTGTTGACTGGCTGCTGCTTGGGGACTGCAGTGGAAGTTTCTCCAGCTGCTGCCAGACATCATCAGCGTGCACGTGTCTGACTGGGGAGGAAATTATTCTGATTTAGTCTCCGTGCATGGCCATACCCAGTTAATCAGCAAAAAAAGTTGATTTGGGGTGAGTACCCCTCTTTCGTTAAACTAATAGTGCCATCTAGAAAATACAAGTGGTTCACAAATCAAATTTGAAGCTTCATTTCCCATCAATAAAAAAATGTTTATCATTTTTTTCAAAAAAAGGAATGTGGTGAGTACCATCTGTGGTGGGACAGCAAACTGAATGTAACAAAGTATCATCAGAGCATTTCACTCCTTGAAATTACCTAACTGCAACATCCTTTGCAACTCTCAGACATTTTGCCTGTAATCCAAATATTATTATTATTATTTCTTGCTCTTGTCAAGCTCTGTGCAATATTTGCATTGCAACTGCTACGGTTTGCATAAAACTGCTTTCTTGAATGGAACTAAGACATCTGCTATAAAGTGTGTTATGTAGGGTATAGTAGTTCTTTAGAAGCACCAACTCTCTGTGTATTTATGTGCACAGGTGTGCACCTGTTTGTATAAGCACGGCACGAACAAGTCTTGTGCATGAGCGTGACGCTGGGAAAGTTAGAGTGGCAGTCGGATGGCGGGTGGCCACGAGGGAGGTAGTTTGCGGGCTGGGGTGGGTGGAGGGTGTGTGAGCCAGCCGTGTGCGCTTAAGAAGGCAGATGAAGAGAAGGGGTGTGCAAAGAGTGCGAGAGGGCTTGTGCTTGTGCCTTTCAAGGTGTGTTATTTGTTCAAGGCTGTCCAAACATTTACAGAGCGCTGGCAGCCCAGGAATGCAGAGGCAGGGCCGAGGCGGAGAGCAGCAGCCGTGGGAAACTGCTGCTCTCCTCAACCTCTGCACACTCGTTCGCCCTCAGGCAGAGTATCAACACAGACAGCGCCAAAGATGTGTGGGCCTGATAGGGACTGGTCCCGTCAGCAGCTGCACGCACGCATGTACGCACGCACACGCGCACACACACACCACACGTGGTTCCACCCGTCAGGCACACTGCCGGCAGGCTGCCTCGCATGCAGACCGATGCATACTCACAGGGAAGGGCAGCCCGTGTGACACACGCGTGTCCAATTAATCACTCGCATGCAGGTATATATTATTTTTAGACTTTAAATGTATGCAAGCTGAGTCGATTGTGCGGTCAGACATGGTTAAATAATTTGAATACAATATTGTTATGTTTCTAAATGACTTGAGTCGTCAATTCGCCACACAGTCTAAGAGTTCTCGTGTGCAGGTGCACAAGTACGCGCATATCTTGGTCTACCCACCTGTTATCCATTCGGCGATAATGCATGGCTGACTTTTTGAACCTTTCACCTAAAACTGACCTAGCATCTTTCTAAAGGCTAGAAAAAGACGTTTGGCTTTAATGTGGTTGAGTTTGTTCCTAGTCAAATGTAGCCATCGTCGTCCTTTTATTTGATCTTGTACATTTGATTGAGACCTTGAAACTGCTTTAATGTGGCTTTTCTTTCTGAAACTGACACCTCACAGTTAGTAGGATTTGAATGTGGGCTGTATGTGTATGAAAGTGTATGAAAACTTGTACATGATGTTCACATTGCAAATTTATGAGGTCTAAGTCAAGATTTTGTTTCCTTCTGTTATAAGCCCCTGTAGCATTTCAATGTGACTTCTTGGGAACTTGTTGGTGGCTGTACTAACAACCAGAAGAAGTTGTCTCTGTGGATAAGAGAGTGTGGTCTGGACGTGGAGAATTTATGTTGACAATCTTTCCTGCACCTACTCGAGGATAAGGCACACAGAATTTTAGGTACTAGTTAATATAGTGTAGTTTAGGGCAGTATTATTTACTTTAGTTTAGTATTATTTAATATAATTAGTTTTTGTAAGTCTACATGAACAATAATGTTTTATATAATTTACAAATTTAAAGGTAATGCGAAAAAAGTGATCACTGCACACATGAGCCCAAACTATGGATTGGCCATGGGGGTCTGCACACGAGATGTTAGTCACTACTTGCTGTGTTTTAGACATTGCTTCCGTCACCCATCCCGCCGGTTAAATGATTGTTTTCGGAATCCGAAAGAATCATCGATCTTTTTCCCAATTGAGAAGCGTGTTGCAATCACATATGAACACTTACACCCAAGATAGTGAGCGAAAAAACAAACAAACCACAAAGCGGAAGTCTAAAAAAAATGCCCGGTTATGAACACCTGCAGTCAAGTTGGTGGAGCAGCTGCTGAACACTAACAAATGTGTTGAGAACTACACGTCATGTTACACACCTTATGAAGACATGACAAAGCTAAGTCAAACCTGCCCATCAACCCTCCACCTCATCCTCCTTTTGTTTGTCCTCGAGTATAACGGCACATCGTCAGACACGCTCCCCGTGACCTACGGACGAGTGTACCTGCCTAGACGGCTGCAGCAGTGTCGCGTTTCAGCCATGACGCAATGTTCCACCAATCAAGTGCTGTGAGAACGGTTAGGGAGCGTGGTGAGAACTCTCCTGCCTTGTCTGCTCTCTCCCACCTGGGAACCAGTGCTGCCTCAGGGAGGGGCTTGCCACCGCACCGGCCGCTTTCTGAATGAGGGTTAAACAAAAAGCCTTACCACCATGCGAGTTACACGAGTCTCTCTGACTCACAAACACACACACGAGTGCGTGCACATACACGCACACACACACACGCACGCACACACAAGCACACGTCATTCATGGCTTGATTGCCAGCTTTACATTTTGGCAGAGAGAAACAAAACAGACGAGTGTGGGAACGCTTTCCCTGTTCCTTTTTTCTTCTTCAGGAGTCTTTATCAGTATTAACTCTGCTTACATAGGTATTTGTGCACCTGTGGCAATGGATTAGTGGATCACGTTCTTCATTGTGTGCAAGAATAGGCACTATGAGCTATTTTTCCAGTTTATTCTCTATTTCTGACCCTTAACCATATTTAAATGGTCAGTACTGACTTTTTTTTTAAGATAGATCAATGTCATTTTGAAGGCATCTTATCTTTGCTGGGTTACATGACCTCAACATGTACAACAGTGCCTCCTTCAGTACATTTGAGCCCACACAGAATATGACTGACAATGCAGTTTTGAACATTTTAATTTGTTGTATAGGCGGCTCGGTAGCGCACTGGGTAGCACGTCCGCCTCACAGTTAGGAGGGTGCGGGTTCGATTCCACCTCCGGCCCTCCCTGTGTGGAGTTTGCATGTTCTCCCCGGGCCCGCGTGGGTTTTCTCTGGGCACTCCGGTTTCCTCCCACATCCCCAAAACATGCTTGGTAGGCCAATTGAAGACTCCAAATTGTCCCTAGGTGTGAGTGCGAGTGCAAATGGTTGTTTGTCTCTGTGTGCCCTGCGATTGGCTGGCGACCGGTTCAGGGTGTCCCTGCCTACTGCCCGATGACGGGCTGGGATAGGCACCAGCACTCCCGCAACCCCCGTGGGGACTAAGCGGTTCAGAAAATTGATGGATGGATAGTTTGTTGTAGTCATCAAGTTGGCTGCTGGTTAGATGTGTGGCTTGGAAAAAATAACTGTCATCAAATACAGTGGAAATTAAGCAAAGGGCATAATCTTATATGGACATTGCATTTGTGTGATTATTTTTTCACATTATTTAATTTTAGGGGTAATTCTAATGATACATGGCAACATGCATTAGTACCACAGTAAATAAATAAATAAATAAATAAATAAACCGTGGAGAAAATTGTGAATATAGTTTAATGATTTTGTTTGTTTTTTATTTTTGTTATGATTTCCTTTAGTCACTTTGGTTAATTCCTCAGAACAGAATTAAAATGTCTATGTATTTCTCAACATAATTCATAACAATAGCGGAACATCACGGTCCCCCTGCAAAATCCATTTTCTTTCTCAAAACCCATCGTACATCTCTCAAAAGTAAATATTTGTGTCACTGAACATGTCAATGCCATCATGTTGACAAGTCTTTGTGTCATTGTGTACGGATAACACAGTCAAATTGCTTATTCATGTTGTCAAGATAACAGTGAAGTCTGGAGGGATGTTCTGTTCTTCCAAATGGAAAGTTGCACCTTTGTGTATGAAGAAGCTCAATTATAAGAGAGTGGCCATGACTCACATTTCACTTTTACACTTTGCACTGTAATTTGTTGACAAATCATCACATTTTGATGCAGAAAGGAAGGACAGATCTACATAGCACAACGAGGGGTGATTAATTGGGGGGGATAAATTGTGAAACAACCTCAGGAAAATAAGCCATTCATTCACTCGTATTATGTCACAATATGGTATTTTTTTGCATCAAAATACTATTTGGTTAGTTTGTAATATTCTGTCTTTTTCAAATGAATTACATCTTAATCAAAAACCATCATTATTATAGTTTATACAGTATATTTAATTTTGAACACACTTCTGCATTCTCTTTCTCTCATTCTCTTTAGTGATTTTTTTTTCATTTTTGTCAAAACCAATTCTAAGATGGCTTCCTATGGGATTTTGTCAGGAAAAGTATTAGATAAGTTAAAGTTAAAGTCCCAGTGATCGTCACACACACATCTGGGTGTGGTGAAATTTGTCCTCTGCATTTAACCCATCCCCATGTGATTTTGATCCATCCCCTGGGGGAGAGGGGAGCAGTGAGCAGCAGCAGTGCCGCGCTCGGGAATCATTTGGTGATCTAACCCCCCAATTCCAACCCTTAATGCTGAGTGCCAAGCAGGGAGGCAATGGGTCCCATTTTTATAGTCTTTGGTATGACCCGGCCGGGTTTGAACCCACAACCTTCCAGTCTCAGGGTGGACACTCTACCACTAGGCCACTGAGCTGAGCTGAGATGCGTAAAATACTGAGCTGATCATGTTTTGTTTTGTCAAACTGGACGTGGATACTGCACAGTCACATTATTAGTGGGCTCATGACTTGGTGAAATAAAAGCAAAACAACTTTGTTGCCCTGATTAGGATCTTATAGGTCTGTAATCAATCTTTGGTGGCGTGATGGTCACTGAGCATGGAGAATGGGGACAAACTTGCATCAGATGATCATGATCCTTGGCGTTCAAAGAACAGTAGCTTATTGATGTCTCAGCTGATTAGCTGTCCGATGACTGAATGACGTGCACATTTAAAATACGATCGGATTCTTGTGTTTTGCTGATCCAACAATGCAGCAGGTTTGTGTTGTTTCAAACAGTGTCGATGCTAAAAAAAAAACATCCACCAATCTCTCTTCATAAAGAATATAGCTGTCTTCACACCTGCATTTTGTGCTTGTTTCTCCTCTTTTCTGATGGCTTGGCTCTTTTCCTCTCCATGTACAATAAGTTTCACTTTATTTCCCATCAGACCCGCTTGCCCCACCCCAACCCACATCTATTCACCAGACAGCATCAACACAAGGGGTACAAATTCCTCAAACAAACAGCAACGTTTGTCATGTCATGATGTCATGACAGAATAAATACTTACTTCACGTTGTGATTTGTTGTATTTTTTGTATTTTTTGTTTAACTTGAGTTTAGAACCCACACGCGGATCCTCATTAAGCCTAATTAATCTCCATTATTGACGGTCTTGCTAGCCACAACAACAGCACTTACCAAGTCACTCTCTCAGGTGATGCACTTATGGTGTTCAATAGTCACCAAGAAAATATTGCAGTATTTTCTTGAGGACAATTCAAGTTTTCTGTATTGTGAGTCAGCAAATGGCTTTGGACTGCATGCGAAACGCAGACATGCACCGGGTTCCAAACATAGCAAACCCACAAAAGCGAAAAGAACCAAAGCTCCTTTGTCTCTTGTACTTGGCCGTAGAGGAGGAAACAGTAAAACGAAGCTACAGTATGTGACCAAAAAATGTGAACTGGAGAAAGGACGGGGAATTCAGCACAATGGTCCAAAAAATCAGACCTATCGACCAGAAGCATCATCACTACGTTTTGGTTCTTTCGTTTGTTGCACTGACGCATACACTATGGTTCTATATTAAAAGAAAATAACAATTGATACAAATGCAAATAATGCATTTTCATTTACAGGCCTGATTGGCCACTGAGCATGAAAGAACAATCCCTTCACTTTCAACAGCAGCCCCTGCTGAGCTGCACATCCACTTGACTGCCCAATAAAAACAAGTAAAAGGTTGACATTGGACTTCATTTAACCTGGTATTCCTCCTCATACTTAGAGCATTGTCATCTGCCAGGACGTGTCTTTGTTGACAAGTTGATGATGTCCATAAACCAAAACTCCAGACGGCAATGAATGGGCAGCTGGTTCCTTGGCAAACACTTTGTTTTATGTCCTCCATACAGTTGTGTTCTCATAATGTCAACTTGCTGGCTGTTGATGGACACCATGTTGAACGAGTGACAATCTCTGTTGATTTGATCTTTTGGGATTCCTTGTGAATGATCTTTTTGCAAAATGAATATAAATCACCTAACTCAATGGGAACCTTGAGCTTGGTTCGCATCAAAATAACCAATCCTGATAAATGTGTAATTGTATTTGGCTGGCAAAAGCTGAGAAACACAGTTGTCTACTATCCAGTTTTTGTGCACAAAGATCACATTTTCATTTGATACACATTCCAATTCAGTTTGTCTTGAGACTGGATTTTCCTACATTGACCAATCTGGATATGGGTCGAGACAATGTGAGAAAAAACGAAATGTATCTTTCAATCGCAATCTGGCCTTTTCCAAATGTGGATAAAATTGTGTGGCTGTGAGCGGGGGGCAAGGATATCTCAGGGAGTCTGCAAAACAAAAATAATGTTTTTTTACAAACCCAAAAATTCATCAAGAAAGGCTGATAAAGAAAGATTCATTCTAGGTTAACTACGAGGGACGGGCGAAAATGAGAAAAAACAAATCCAAGAAAAATCTGAAAATGCCCCTTAGTCAAATATCTGGCCTGGCACCTGCACTGCCCCCCACCCCCGTCCCATCTAGCCAGTGTCTGTTCATTAAAAGTAAACACAATGGCGTTGGATGTTATTCACTTACTATGCAAATTGACAAGGTGCACTTAGACCCGCAGTCAATTTAACCGCAGTGAGGAGGAAGTGCACGCTGTAAGATTATTCACAGAGAAGTGTCAAGTGTAGTTGAAACCCCAACACGACGGTTTCATTCATTCAACTAGCTGAAGTCTCCAATGACGGAAGGAAGCCCGGGGGGAAAAGCCACAACGAGAAACATTTGGACACCCCTCAGTTAGTCTGGCCAAGTAAGAAGGTCTTTTATTAGCAAGTAATTCCCTGAAGCAGCAACTGATCTTTATGTTGGAGCTATTTTTGAAGCTTGCTTTCACCAGGCTGTTGTACGTAAACACTGTATCCCTAGCAGCTGTAGCCTGGGAGACAAACATGATTTATTACTCCTCACTAAGTGTGATGCTTACAAATGCCACCGTGCCTTTTATTGTGATTTTCCTCTCCTTTTGTGCTTATCCTCAGAGCAGGTACAGAGAGTGGCTCGCTCTCACTACAGTAGGCAAGTCATTATGTTCACCGACCGAAAGGAACTGTGGGGTGGTGTTGGTGTATTGCAGCAACGAATGACACGTTTGGAGCCTGTCGCTACTCATGTGATCCCTTTTCACAACTGTAGTGTTTCTTGAGCATGCAGAACATACGCGCACGTAGGTGGCAGAAGGTTACTCTTTGCGTCAGCTGGAGATTTTTGTCATGGGAATTTTAAGTACATAAAATTCCACTCGGGCACTGCGTCATCGCTACGTCATCAGTCATTCACCATTCTGGGGGCTACGGTGAATGAAAACAAAGCCTTAATGTAGACTAATATAAAAGTTGTGTATTTGTGTGGTTTCTTTGAGAGTCAAAAAAAAAGTTAACATGCAAGAAAGTTGTGAGATTTTAGATTTTCTACCTTGCAAAACAGAAATACCTTATAAATGGTTTGCATTTCAATGAAATTCTAAATACAGAGTGGAGCAGTGACCTGGACCTACTGCCGCTGGTGTGCGCAACGGATATTTTCGCTAACCTCGTGTGGTGTGAGTGCCTACATTTTAAGAATCATAAACCTTTTGCCTCTCTTGTGAAGTGTACCGACAGATGTGTGCAAGACTTCCACATGATGAAACTGGGAAAACAACAAACAACCTTAAATATGACAATACCATTAGCAATATCTTGCAAACTCTCACGCCGATGAGATGTGTGTCACCTTGCAACAATGTGTGACTGACAAGCTTACTTTGTGTTTGAGCTCTTGTGTGCTAAGTAATCCATTAGCAGTGCTATAGCATAACACACCGGGGTCATAAGGGCATTACATTATCCAAGATGTTTTAGGCAACTTAACAAGTCAAAATACAAACATTAATTTCTCACTTCATGAATTGTTTTTCACTGAATGCATCGCAGACTATTTTGTTCCTTTTCATCGCTCTTTCCACGTTCCCTCCCTGAGACTATGTCTGCCTATGAAGGAAATGACATGTGATAGCACAATAACCTTCCCTAATAAAGTTTGGGAGGGCAAACAGGAACAAGAAAGCAGGGATGACCGGAGGAGCAAGCATAGAGGATCAGGATGTAAAAACAGTCAGGGAGAACCACTTTATGGCTTTGTGGTTATTGAGGCCATTTTAGGATCACATATTCCTGAAAGGCTGAAACAGACGGGAAAGCGCAGAAAGCAAAAGGAAGAGGGCTCTACCACTATAAAACAGCAGGTCTTTCTCTGACCTTACCAAAAGACAGTCATAAGTGACTTGATTTGCAAATGCCATTATTTGTGTGTGTGTGTGTGTGTGTGTTCGTGTGTGTGTGTGTGCGTGTGGAGTGGGGTGCTTCAGGTTTGAGAATTTTGTGGAAGTTTTTATATCAGGAAACGTCATACACATGGACCACATAGTAAATAAATAGATGAATAAATACGAATGTGATCATATGCATTATGCAAATACCAGTTTTTGTGTCTATTTGCAATATGTAGTGTATTTTTTTTTAGATTAAAGTTTGCCTCATCTCTACAGCTGGGCTATTCTGAAGCCAGATCAGACCTTATATCTGCGGTCTTTGCCGTGTCAGTGTCCTCCTGGAAGCTGAGCCGTAAGACAAAGCCCTGTTTACACTAATGGCCCACTAGGCTCCGCCCCCCACTTTTTGCCACAGAAACAAATACCAGTGGGAGGACATCAATAGAATTTAACATTTGGACATTTTTCCTCAAGCACTCAAAACCAATATTGACCCAGCACCCCTGCCTGGTTGGCTTTAGAGCAAGACCTTGGCATACAAATCAAGCTGGTGCAACCAGAACCACATGCCGCCAGCTGAAGGGTGAGGCCAACAATAGCCAGCCCAGGATGGGGCTCTCCCACTGGGTAGGCAGTGTGGCCACTGCGCCTGGTTTCAAGCTGGTCCACAGAAGCTTGAGGTATAAAGAGCCCGAGCTCTCCCGCCTGCTTTAATGATTACATCTGAGAGAGCCAATTGTGTGTGTACTCGCGACCCTGCTGCTGAGTGAGGTGGACAAGCACAAGGGACAGTGGGGGCGCTCACATGTGCAGAACAACCCCATAGTGGGCCACTACTTCTCAAAGGCTGGATTACAATCAGTTAGAGCCTAATGAGTGGGAAGTTGGACTTGTAACCTGTTGCAGCAGGGTGGTTGTTTTGAATGCTCGCAGTCAGCACACACATCAATAACCTACAAAATAGCTCGCCACTGAAGCGGCAAACAGCAGGAAGCGGCTGAGTCTCGCGTCTGTCGCCTTGCCACTGTTGTGCCTCAACTCTTGACAGGAATATTAAAGCATATTTCATTCTTGATTATGTGTGTCTCTTATGTCTTGGGAGTTCTTCAGAGCTTGGTGGTTTACTCGGGTCACTAATTTGGTGATCTTAAGATCATAAATGGGACATCTTAGAGATACCAGATGGCATCTCCCTTTTATATTTCTCTTGTATTTTTTTTTCAGTTTTATGGAGCGGTAACTAAATTGCAAAATGCACATTTTATGTTCATCTGATTTCTACTTGGTCATTTAAAAAACATGTATGTTTTATTTCAGGCCCATGGACACTTCCAAGATAAAAAAAGTGGTTTTCTGACCTCCTTCCCTACTTTGCCATTCAACGTAACTCTGCAATATATTAATGGTTGAATTCTTTAGTGAAAAATGAGATGTGTGACATTTTACGCAAAAACACCAATGAGGCTCCCATATTAAAAGCGTTCTTGAGCAGGTTGTGCTCTTTCAAAACGTGTGGGTATGTGCGCATGTGCACGCCTGCGTGTTTGTGTGTTAAGAAGGACGCTTTCTCCACCCACAGAAAGGACAGTGTGCGAGCACGTGCCGCAGCTCTGCAGGAGAGCTGGTCCTCAGGCCGCTCTCACCTGGGAAAGCTGATCTGCAGTGCCGAGGTTCTTTACAAGGCCCCCGGCAGGGGAGCAAGTAGAGAAGGTGAAGCAACAGGAGCAAAAGAAACAAGCTGGCCTGAGGTGAGATCGGGAGGAAGGTGGGGGCCAAGTGAAAGCAGAGGTCTTAACTGTTCCAATTGCCTAGAAGCTGTTAATGATAAAAGGTTTGTGCAAACCCACATATTGTACTTGCAAGTGGTCTGGCAGAACTGCTCCTTTTAACGCCCTAAAAAACGAAAAAACTTTTTTTCTAGTTTTGCAAAATACACATCGCCTGCTCATTTCAAATGTGATCTAAAATCACCAAAGACACAAATTATGAATATTGGTCAGTTAAATCAGTGCTTCACCAATATTTATTGAGCCCAGGTCATGAAAAGTATGCATACTGAAATAATCATGTTCTTGACTCAATTTTATTTGACGTTACATATAAACAAACTGCTATTCACTTCATTTTAAAAAAAATAATAATAATAATCACATTACACGAGGACACAAACTACTATTCACTTCATAAAAAATAAAATAAAATTAAAAAAAATAAAAAAATAACATTAAAGTGAGGACACAAACCAGCTACATCATTATGACCAAGTGAGATACAACGTAGGTTGTATTAAACATCTGGTATAGTTTTTGTTGTTTTGGTATTAAATATTAGATTTGGGCCTCATAACGAGATTGGCCAGTCAGTGTGAGTGCTGCACTTCTAAGGACAGCTAATATTAAAAAGACCTCCAGTGTTTAATTCTACCTCGCCACATGCTCAAGCGGCGCCTCATTTTGTGGTAGTTGTGGGAACACGCTTCAGTCCGAGCTGATGGTTGTAATATATGTTGCTGTTATGCAAGCAGTTGGGTACCACCGCTCACCACTGTGCTGGAACCCTTTTAATCAAGCAGTACCTACTGTGAAATCCCGACTCCCTGCCTACCAAAAGCAAGCATTTCTCCTCAGCAACCCCAAAATGGCAGCTAGTATTTAGTAATATTGCAAGGCCATGCGACATCATCTACTATAGTGTACCCACTGACGGCGCCGGCCTCCGTGCCCTCTTCTCAAGTTATATTGGAGCACAGCAGGAGATATGTGGAGAAGGATGGAGGTTCTCAACACAATCTGGCATTTTCTTTGAGTGGGGGTAGACTTTCCATGCATTCCATGCTCTGTGCCGCTTCATTAAATTGTTATTGACTCAATACATGGTCTGGGCTGACCCTCTAGTCCCAATTTCATCAGTCAAAATATTTGACGTAGCCGTGGTGATCCAAATGTGATCCAAATGTGGAAAATGGACTGATTACCTGTCAGTCACAGAAAACAATAAAACATCGATCCATAACATTCAAATCCAATACCAGTCGTAAGCATAACATGTTTTCAATCAATCAATCAATAAGTTGTGAAATCCAAAGTAAAGCACTGGCATGCACTGCATGGCTTGACTACGCTCATTCTAGCCATTCAAACAGCAGCCCCACTACAAGGGCCGATTATTGTGCTGAGTGAAAAGGTCGGAGCCCTGAGAAGTTTTGGGCGCTGACGACATCGGTAATGACGACCTCTGACCGTTTGCTTTTTGTTTTGCCCCATTAACAAGAGGGAACACATGCTACTTAAAAGCCTTTATGTTATGGCAACCAACAAGTAAATAAGCTCCAGTTTGCTTCCTTTATTTCGCTCTCCATTTGGCCTCTAGCATCACGCAAGTGAAGAGTCTCTTTCCTGGAGTGCTGTGCTCCCCCAAAAGCTAGACAAGCACTTGTGAGGGACCAACAGTATTGTTGTATGAATGGTCCCCCACCCCCCCACACACACAAATTCTTCCATAGTCACAGTGGGCAGAGGCCAGCATTGACTGTGGTCGTGTTAATTTAGTTGCCTTTCAGAGCTTATGGACCTTCACGGAAAAGGAGTTAAAACCATCTGTGTCAGAACAAGAATGTCTCCTTCAGCTTGATAGTGACATGTCATTAGCAAATGTGGCGCCACAATCAACTAATGTGGATTGAACCCGACACATTAAATGGCAATGAAACTCACCTGTTATGGATGCACACTAGAACCTGCTCATCACGCGGGTCGCTCTTTTGTTTCCCTGTCGCTCGAAGGCAAGTCCGTGTGATTTTCCAGAATTTGCCTGCTCTTTTGCTGTTCAAAGTTGCATGCTCACCGCTTGAATGTGGTTTCAACCAAACATCTGTGAAAACAGTGCACGCAATCAACCGAGCACATCATTCCAGTGTTAAACAAGGTAGATGTGTCAATATTAGGTTCGTTTTACAATTAGTATTACTTCATTGTCTTTCCTCGTCATAACTTTGCGAGAAGAATAGTTGTCATAAATTTTGTTTATTTGCGGCCACAGAGGCAACGCTTGGATGCAACTCTGCAAAGTGTTTAGTCGAAGCAGTTGCTAGCGAGCTGGTGTGGCATAAGTCGCACCAAGCTTACAGTTTGCCTCATCTGTCTACTTTCACACGTAGATGAAGTTTAACATGCGTGCTTCCATCCCATTGAAGCTTTTGGCTCAGTTTCAGCGATTGATTCTCAAATTTGCTATTCAATGTGTTATTAAAATGCAAATTTAGCCCCACACATTACAATGCAAAATCACTTATTTGCAGCCATGCAAATGAGTCGATCAGTGTCTGTCTCTTGAATTTACAGAGAATGCCTGTGCCTGCGTACAGTCATTCTAGCCAGTGGTGATGCAGATGACGCCTACACCCACCCAACGGCTGAGTAACATCAAGAGGGCATCTAGGGTACCGCATAGCCATTGAACAGGCACAGAACTCTTCTCACAGACCGTTTGTGACAAAGTTATGGAAAGAAAGAACGGGTCATATCTGGGAAATGATCGTGTTGCAGACACAAGTAAGCTCAGACAACATAAAGGTGGCTTAATAAGATCATGTTGTGTCCATGTATTTTTCTGGTCTAAGTTGGAGCTCAAGAAAGCTCAAAAAGTTAAATTGTCTGAAGCCCATGTAGAAGTTATATAAAAAGATTCATTTGAGAAGGAAACGTGCGTGTGCTGCGAGTGAAACGGTGAGTGTCGCAACGCGATTGGCCAAAGCACTTCCTATTGATCGCTATGTCCCTGATAACCTGGGTGACCCATGCCCATGGAAGGAAGCCCGCCGTTCAGTTTGCCACGAAAGAATCGCCATCCCTTTGTTTGGAGATAACTGATTAACCTGTCAAGTCCATTGAGAGAAGAATGATTTGTCTCATGGCTCAAGGTATGTTTAACCCAGAGTAAACAGGAGTACGTCTGCACAGAAGAATAGCATTCTCAAGGAAGAAAGTTTCATGTAAACATGATTTGGGGAAAAAAGTACAATTTACTGAATTCTCGTGTCAATAAGAATTTGCTGACATAAGTTCGATTTCAGATGAGACCAGATCAGATTAATAAAATAGTTTATTTTGATGTTTCAACCCAACAAATGAAACTCATCAGGGTTCAGCGTGCACCTCAGGTTTAGGCATGTGACAGTGTCATGCATTTGCAAGTTGTGCTGACAATCACTGCAACTGTTCTACTTAAAGGGAGGAAGTGGGCAAAATGGCCTGAATTGTTTTTACTGGTATCAGGAGTCAGGCCAGAGACGGCTGGAAGAATCTCAAGCCGTTGTCTGCCGGGCTAAAAATACCCTGTTAATGTGAAACGATGCAGTTGTATGCCTGATGATGACATAGAAGGAAGCAGCGGAGGCGGACAGACCGGTTGCAGCAGGCGTTAAGCGTGTGATGCACGAGTCTCAACACAATGAAGCAATCTGTTCCTTCCAATAAGTGTCTTCAGTCATAAACATGACTAATTCCACAAAACTCAAGAATTTGTGTTAAAGAAATTAATCTATGTTAGTGGTGGGGCTCAGTGACGAGACCTAATTTAATGCATTTTCGTGTGCAGATTGATTGTTCTCAATTTGAACAACAAAAGTCATCGTCAGGCTACTAAAAGGACTACCACTATTTTTTTTCCCAAGCGCACTTGGGAAAAAATATGCTTTAAAAGACACAGATTAGATTGCAGATTAGATTGGAAGGTGACCAGGTCAAAGATAAATAAGGTTACATTGGGATTAAGTAAAAGCACCCAACTTTATCCATTCCCACGCTTAATAGTCTAAGAAAATTACATTACTAAAAATTACCCTAATGAAAAAAATCCATGGTATTGTTCATTTGCACCCACCAGTTAAAACAATCATCAGAATGAAAAAAAAAAGATATAGACAGAGAATAATAATCCACTATATGGACCAGGCATGGGCAAATGTCCCACCAATGAATTGCATTATGCAGAGTTTATCCAGCTGACTTTAAACTACACAGGTAGAAGAAAAACATGCAAACTCCACACATAAAGGCCGGAGCCCTAATTTAAAACCACCACCTCTGAACTGTGAGGTGGATGCATTGAGAGCTGTTATACTTTTTTTTGCATTCTTTTAGACATTTTTCCTCAATTGACATTTTAACAATTAACAAGATTCAACCCCAAAGCCAGGACGCAGGCAGTTTGTAAAACCAGGCCCACTTCATTAGAGCTCTCAAACAATGGTTGTTATGCGCCATCAAGCGGTTTATTTTAAGTAATGCGCCATGTACATTTAATCTATTAATGAGTAAAACGACGAATAGGAAAATAAACTTCCACGTTAATCACGGTGTCTGTCCGTGCAGGTTAATTGTTAAAGGAGTCAAACATCTTTGTCAGTTGCATTATCAGTGACGGTTGAGACAAAGATGCTTTTGTCAGCGTACACCTGATACAATCTCATTATTATCAAGAAACCCGCAGGCACATTTGGCGGCAGTTCTGTTTAAACTGTTGCGAGGAACCAATTATCAACTATAATGAACCAAACGCCACCATCGAAATTCCCGTGTTATTTTAAACACAAATAGTCCAACCTCTTGGAATTGCGCAATCACCCGCAACGCGCATTAAACTTATTAGAGGGTTTAATAATTGCAGTAGATCTGAATTTTTAAATATATGTGAAGAATATCCAATTTTAGCAATAGGCCACAATTTACTGTCCCGGATAATCAATATTCTGCTTAATTTTGAAATTTTGTGGCAGGTTATATTATTAAGGGTAGATCTGAACGAGAAAAAAAAAAGGAAATCAAAATGTGACGAACAGCTCTCAATATAATTAGTGGGGTCGTGGTACTAACTTGTCCCATGTGATAGTAACAAAATAGTATATAGCTATTTTGTTTTTATATCTATTTGTATAAATTAAACTTCTGACATTTATATTTAATGTTACATAAGACAAATTATGAAATGACCCAGATATTTCAGCTGCGTGTCTGTTCTGTGTCAAGAATTCAACTAGTTGTGATTAGTTTAGGAGCCAAACAGTTGAAGCTTGAGTATATTAATTAGGCAAATAAAGATGACTTATAGCCCTTTAAAGTTTTATGTAGTGTTATGCAAGATAGGGATGGAAAAGGACAAAACGAAATGCTGTAATCCCATTTAATTCTTTTATTTTCTTAAATGCAAGATCAGAATTGACTACAGTATATGAGGTTGTATTTTCTGCCAACTGACCAAGTGACCCAAGAGGAAGAGCCGTGATGAATTGACACATGCTGCTGCAATCAAGGCGCATTAGGCATCAACTAAATACAGTTAAGCAGTTAATAATGAGATCAGCACAGGATAGGTTATCTCTGTA
This sequence comes from Syngnathus acus, assembly GCF_901709675.1. Lineage (NCBI taxonomy): Eukaryota > Metazoa > Chordata > Actinopteri > Syngnathiformes > Syngnathidae > Syngnathus > Syngnathus acus. Next base: position 8,419,813 of record NC_051088.1, on the reverse strand, counting down.
TCTTTTAGTGTCAGTGACATTAAGACAGCAAGGATGGGCCCTGTCATCACATTGTCCTCACTGATAGGTATAAACAAAGGCTCATCCACCCCCATAGAGAAACAAACCTGCCTAAAGGTATATTTTACAAGAGACTAGCAACCCAAATATTGCTTTTAGCATGACAGATTAGATTTAACTGAAAAGTGTCTATTTATGCCCCATCACTGATCAAATAATTTGTAATGATAAAGATTCACGGATTCTTCCGACACAGATCATTACATAGTGGCTGCAAAATTCAAAAAGTATAATTTTTCAGTCAAATATTTCAATGTGTGTATACCTGAGTGCCAACGACGCAAATGAGACGCACTTGTTGCACCTACTGTCAACCCCTCCACATGCATCCCCACCCCTCAGCCCTGACTCCCATTTCAAACACGCGAGTGGATTAGAATCCAGCGCCTCTCCATTGCATCACACCCGTGACAGGTCAGTTGACTGTCACAAATCCCCCATGACTCACAGCCAATGAGCGACGTGATGCTGGTCAAACGCAAGAATGCATGATAGTAATTCTTTTCCTTCAAGTCGTTTCTAAGATCTGTAACAATGTGACTATAAATGTTGTGGGATAAATTCAAATACTGGACAACAAAGTTAAGCAGCTTCCCAGTTTAAAGTAGTGAAATGTTACTTTAAATAGACGCCACGGCTCTGTTGGAGATGCAGGCACGCCGCGCATAACGTGAGCAGAAGCATGGCTCTATATTTATCAAATCATGAGGCTTGTTGTGACGGGTGCAAAAAAAAGGACGCCCACCTCAAGAAGTGCAACATGGTGCCGTACAAACTGCAGACCTGCGGACCTTCAGAACCTCCCAAGGATCCTAGCAAGTCAGGTAGGAAGCAGGCACATATATTTTATTTATTATGCTTTTAATTAACCAGGTTCGACCCATTGAAAGCAAAGATCTCTTTTCCAAGGGAGACTTGACCTACACTGGCTGCAACACTTATTTTCATTGGCTCTCTTCATTTTAGTGGATGCAATCATTGTTCTCCATGTCGCATTGCATGATGTGATGTAGTTGTTGCAAGATAAGAAATTTAATCGACCATTATCTCGGGCAGACCAGCGGTAGAGAAAATGGATGGATGGATTGTCTTTTAATTGCCACCAAGATTCCCCATACTTTCACAATTCTTCGAAATCATGTTTAAAATGCCAATGTGCTGACTGTCATTCTATTGCTGCTAATGTTTTTTATAGTGCTGTTAAATTGTTACACCTGAAATCTCAATTTTCAGGTTGCACTGAGTGCCCCAAGTTTAAATGGAGGACTTGGAGTTCAGCGTGGAAATCTGTGACCGTGACTGGCAATGCTTTTTTGAGATGTGCGAGGAGTGCGACTTGCATCCTCCATCGCTGGCGACAGCGGACGACTCTGGGCTGAGTGATGGCGATCACACAAAGTCAGCACCGCTAGAACGTGCCCCAGAACCCCATCTGACCGGATGCTACTCAGAGGCCGAATGCTCTTTGGACAACATACATGACTGCAAGGGCTTGGACGTGAAGACCCAACGTGGTGAACCGGCCACCAGTGGAATGGAGAGCATCCTGTCGGGAAGTGAGGAAGATATCCACCTGCAGTCCGTCAATATGTTCTTCGAAGGGGTGACAAAGCGGGCAATCGCTGGCAAAAACAAAGCGTCAAAGCAGCAGGAGGATGGACTTTGCAGCAATGGGATGGAAGCCAGCTCCGAGCTGCCCGCCAGGGATGAAACAATAGTTGTCAAAAAGAACGACCTTGACAAAATGGACACTCTAAAAAAAGCCCAGCTTGTTTCTTATACTTTACAAGAGCCTCCATCCTGCAGCTCAGAACTCATGACTGCCAGGTCAAGTCATACTGAGTCTCTTCATAAACCTGAGGCGTCCTTCAGCCTTCATGTGTCACAAATAACCACAGTCAGCACAAAAGAAGTCCTTAGCCCATCATCATCACCGGCCACCATGAAAAGGAAGAGAAGGAAGAAGAGATCGCACAGCATGCCCACATCCCAGAGTAGACTTGAGCGAAGGACAGATGACGAACAGAGTTTTTCTCCATCCTATCGTGACATCAAGGTATTATCCTCAAATGTGTTGCAAAAAACGGATGAGTTAGCCACAACCGCATTCCCGTGTGGAGGTACCTGTCAACATGGAAGTAATCTAGTGAGCTTTATACATCCAAGTTGTGAAGACCAATTCAATCTAGAAGACAGTAGATCAAAAGTCCAAACACCTACTAGGGGAGCACACTTGGATAATGATGGGGATGATGTGGATGGTGGCCAAGGTGACACCCTATCTGCTGCTAAGTCCGTCCTGGCCGTGGAGGCTTTACATTCTGGCAGAGACGAGCACGCATGGTGTCAAAGACAGACTGAGCACCAGCAACAGCTGGAGATGGAAACTCACCATCAGGACCAAAATAGCCATGACGTTTTGTCCGTAGCGCAAACGCAGAAGTCAACCTTTCCCAATCCAGGACTCCAGATGGGCGAAATCACTCGCTCTCCAGTAGATGAGATGGTAACCAAAGTCACCTGTGCTGAATTAACATCTGACTCCATGGAATTATCAGATCATAAAAGGATTTCATCAGAAAGACCTTCCGGTTTAGCTCTCAAGGAAACAGAACATCACGTAGAAAGGAATAAATGCGATAATGAAGACTGTGAGATTAGCTCTTTTGCCGATCATTTTACACATAAGAAAGAAATAACTCCAGAGTTTGAAAACAAAAGGCCCGTACAGTCACCATCCAATACAAATATTGCTGGCCCATGTTCACGTCCCTGTCAAGATCCCGATCCAGTTGATAGATGTGCCTCAGTCATGGTCACACATGAAGAAAGAGCTCACGGCACAGGACAAATGAGAAGAGATTTAAAGGCCGGAGATGAGGCTGTGCTCTCAACGTCGTGTGCGCCTGAAGATACGCCAAATTCCAAACATCCAATTTTTGTCATGTCTTCTTTTTGGAGTGAGATGGAAAAGCTGACAATTAATGACATCATGGGTCTAAGGAAGACGAATGAGGAGACAGACGAGAGCAATTCCGGTCTTTCCTCCCAATGTGTTAAGTCCAAGGCACTGCCAACTGGTGAGAACACTTGTGGCCATCTTGATTCCACTTCTTCAAAGCTGCTGTGGGAGAACGAACCTGTTGACGTGTATACCGACAAAGCGGAGGAGACTTCGTTCATTGGCTCACCCAGACAAGGAAGCCCACCAAAGAACCTCCGAAAGATATCGAAAAACGCAAGCGTGCACAATCTGCGAGCTTTAGATTCTCTGGAACCGCACAACCAAGCAAAGAAAGGACAAACTTTACAAACGTTAAAAGAAGTTGAGATGAAAGAAGTAGACGAACACGATCTAGCTTCGACGCGCAGCTATAGTTTCTCTCTTTCTGATATATTTCAGTTTCTACTTGGTGGAAAACAACAAATCCACAGCGGATCAGTGAAAGATGACGTCAACATGGATGGAAATTCACTCCCAGAAACTTACGATCATTTCTTTGCAGAGTTTGGGATAGAAAACTTCTTCTACCCTTTTGTTACAGAAGAGGCGCTAGAGCTAACGTCCGCACAGACAAATTTACACTTGCCAGACGCCTATGAGTATTTCTTTGCATCCTCTTCTTCCGACGATTCCACAGGCGAGGAGGAGGAGGAGGAGGAGGATGAAAGTTGTGGTCCAGTGAGGGTGGTAAGCAGGTTTAGCCAAAAACTAAACACCACTCAAACCTTGACGGACAATTATGAGAATTTCTTTTGTGACAGTGACATGCGAGAGAATTTCTTTAGGACAGCGACATTCTCCTTCAGGAATTTTCATCTCACTGGAGGTGCGGTACAAAGCAAGAGGTCACTCCCATCATCAATTGTAGACGTGGGACAGAATACGCAAAGGGCGCATCCTTCTCATGATTTAGGGCACATTGACTTTCCTGATTTGCTCATCCAACAAAGAGAAAACATGATCACCACACGGATGTTGCCGCCACAACTACAATATGAAGACATAGGAAGAGCTGTTCCAAATCCAAGTAAGCTCATAAAAAGTTCATTTGGATTTCGCAATAAGAGGATTTAGATATTCAATATTTTCCAGTCTTGCCTCTTTTCTAATGCAATTGGTACCTAACTCGGCTTGAAGTGCTTCTACTCACTGTTGTGTGGATTTTTTTTTTTTTTTTTTTTACTATGCTTGCTTGGGATCTCTCTTCAGCTTCCTTTTGCCAAATTACAAAAACATGCATGCTATCATAATCGAAGACTAAACTGTCAGTAGGTGTCCCGTGTGAATGGTTGTTTTTCTCTATGCGCCCAGTGGCAACAAGTCCACGGTACAACTCCTATATATAATCTAGCTCACAACAAAGCCTTACAGAAACTGACTGAGGTTAAAAACGTCCCACCATGCTGAATGGGAGCCAGTAGGCGCTGACATTCATAGTGAACACATACAGATTTGAAAAACAAAGAAAATTAAAATATTGGAATAATTTGCAGCAGAAAACAATTAGATAAAACTAATGCTTAGCTAACTTGACTTAAAGAGTGTCCCGTGTCAGCGGAAAGGCATTGGTTATTTAGTTTAGGCAGGTGAATAGGGAGACCGACTGTTTTATCCCACCATGGCCAGGGAGGATTGTATTGCAGTTATTTTTGCAGAACATGTTGGAGATGTGTGATTTTAACTGGGTCATTGTGTGACATGACAGGAAGTGCCAACATATTAGAGTGCTCTAATTCTCAGCTGTTGTTGTACATTTGCCACTGATGGTGGCCATGTCCAGCTTCTACTGTGGAAAACTTTTTGACTTTGTTTACAGGGACAGATGTAGCCCTGCTGCCTCTCAGACAATCAGATATGTGTCTGGTCTGTATTGCGTTCGCTTCCTGGGTGCTGAAAACAGCAAATCCGCAAGTTGGAGACATGTGGAAGGCTGGTATGTATGTTAAAACATAAACTCGGTGTTAAGCATGGGAAAAACATAATATTCGCAATCTGCGTTTGGATTTGTCTATTTAGTGTTAACCTTAATTTTTTTTGTTTACTTAAATTTATATTATTTGAAACTGAACACAGCTCAAGAATGTGTGATTATTTTTGAAGTACAGTTTTGATATCAGTCGCGTGCTGACTGGTTTGTCATTTGTCCTTTCCAACAGTTCTGCTGGCTAATGTAAGCGCTTTGTCAGCCATTCGATACCTGCGGAAGAACATCAAGGTGGAGGTGGAAGACGCTCAGAAGATAGAGCATCTTACCACACACGGGGGTACTTGATCACTTTACTAAGTCTTTTCCTTTTGGGAAAAAAGTAAGCAAGTAGAAGTGACAGACTGACACTATGCTTTGAAGTTTGCTTTTACTATATCATACTGACACAAGAAAATACTGCAAAAGTTGATGGAAGGCAATTCATGCAGCAAAAAAGTAAATCGCTTCTCCTGAAGATTGAGAGGACAAAAGGATATGAGGGAGCAACACTGTTCCTGATAAACTGGCTAGTTCTAAATTTGCTAGTTCAATCATTCAAAAGTTGGAAGCAACAATTGCTGTCACCGAGAGCACCTCAATAGCTTAGCTGACTAATATTGCTAGCACCATTGAGAGAAATTAAACTTCATATTAACAGATGTTTGTATTTTTGTGAAGCAGCTAACAAAGGCATGCCAATAGTCTACAGCTCATACAAGTATACATGATTATCTTGGAGCAGAAAAAGATGTACCTGTGTATTTTGAGGAATTCCGCTGATGATGACATACTCCATCCTGCATGTCCTAAGTGCCAACAAGTCCCTGCATGCTGCAAATCTCCATTTGGGCCAGAAAGTCTTTTCCTTTGTATATTGTGTGTCTTCTGGCCCTGGTTAAAAACAGGAGCAGGTGAACAAAATCATCTTTCTCCCTCCCACTTGAACTGTTCCAGGCAAGCATTGCACAGCAAGTCATCATTATTTTATTTGAGGCTGGCTGTCAATCAAATTTCTTTAGTCACCCAAGCATAATGCAACTAACTCCGAGATGGCGACCACTGAGGTGTTTGAAATCATGGTAAAACATCCATTAAATTGGGAAGCCAAGAATGTGGCAGGCAACTTAGGTAGTAAAGTGATTTGCCTCGCTGCATTTGGGGTGTGGCATAACGTGTGGTGAGTTAATTCGATAAATAAATGCCACTTTGCACAAAAAGTAAATGCAGAATTGCAAACTACTTTTGTTGGCTACTGATTTAAATATTTTAATGCACAAACAAAAAGGACCAAACCCAGTTTTTGATACGCGCGTGCGTCTTTTTGCAGTGACTTGTTTTAATTGGTCACTAAACATGCCTGGGAAAAACGCCTATATATTTTGCTCAAATGTTGTAAGGAATGTTGTATACTATTCAAGCGCTAGAGGGCAGCATATGATCACGAGACATGCAGGAAAATGCATACGTTGACAGAAAAATATTGAAAAAGCACCTTATGCTGTCCTTTCGTGATTTAATCCTGCAGGTGAAAATGTAGAAAAATAAAATGTCTTATTTGATTTTTGTTATGAAACTGTTGTATTTGAGTTGTTGTTGTTGACCCCTCTAAATAAATAAATAAATAAATAAATAATGGAAACAGTGCAGAAAGGCCGAAAAAGTTGTTAGTGTGGAATGTGCACTATCCACCCATGTCATATCCATAGTTCAGTGATTCAGTGAATTTTATCGTAAAATTTACAATTAAAAAAAAAAAAAACGTTGACAATGCAAATAGTAGTTTCAGCTGTCAAACTGTGTAAATGGCCAGGGACTTGTTTTGTCCACCACAGGTCAGCAAGCGCTCAGGACAATTCGTTTTTCAAAGTGAAATATTCCATGTTAACTTAAAAGATAACAGGACACAAATAAGACCTTCAAAGTGACTTTGAGAGGCAGACATTTTTTTTAATATATATATAGTGCATCTGCTTGCATTGGATATCACTAGATTGTGGAGATGTCCAGTAAAAAAAAATCCAAACATCCGTGCAGGTATAATAGAATTAGAAAACACAATTTACCAATAACTCATTTTATCAGTTTATTTTTTGAAAATATAAATAAACAAAAATAATAGACACCACACATGTTTCAGAATGAATGATGCAGTAATAATATTACACTTACATCCAAAATAAACCTCTATTTACAATACAAAAAAAATGTACAGTATTTACAAAAATAATACAATAGATTCATTAGGAAGGGCCTGTGGAATGATTTTCTTGTTTGTTTTAATGAAGGCCCCCCCACCCAAAAGAAAAAAAACCTGCTCTTCTGAACCAAACACAGCCCAAGCAAAAAGTACAATCATTTTACATTATTGTCAAACTAGTTTTCAAATTTATTTGGACTTTTGTATGCCTTAGTGTTTTTAGATACCCCCCCCTTCACATGCCTGCCACCACTAATACTTCTTACTCTACTGTACGCTTACTGGACAACACAGCCTTGCGCTTGTTGGCTTTTATGATCCCTCTGATAGAGATCCGTTGTTTGCACACGTCCAGACAAGTGCCGGCCAATTGTTTTGCTTTATGACCATCTCTGGTCCGTTGCCATGGCACCAAGGCCCCTGGCCCCGCTGTTTAATCCACTCCAGTGTGTCGGAATTCCAGACGTTAGCTGATTCCCTCCAGTGTGGCAATCACCCTCCCAAATGTTGTCGTAGTCTATTTCCTGGTCATCTGGTTCTGTGGGTCTAAGGTATGAATGAAGATCTGTCAGAGTGAGAAAGGATAAGATTTTAGAAATTATTCAAACATGAGGCACAAGTCACTCATATCTGGTAAACATTGTCAACTGTTTTCATACTTGACAAACAATCTTTTTTTCAGAAAGCAGAGCATCACAAAAACTTGCAGCCACTTGCTTGAAGTACGTTCTCTTGCAATATATCAACCAAGGACAAAAGCAGTCAAACATAAGTTCCTGTCTTGTCTCACTACAAACTCCAATTTCAATGAAGTTGGGATGTTGCGTGAAATGTGAATAAAAACAGATTATTTAATTATTTGTAAATTATTTCCAAAGAGAAAGCATTTGCAAATATTCACTCATTTTGAATTTGATGCCCTCATGTTCAACACATTCCAACACAAAGCTGGGACAGGGACAAGTAACGTTTACAAGTTACATCACCTTTCCTTTTAACAACACTCAAAAAACTTTTGGGAAGTGAGGACACTAATTGTTGAAGCTTTGTAGGGAGAAATAGGACGCTCTACTACACACTCCTTAACTATGAAGCCATGCTGTTTTAATGTGCAGAATGTTGCTTGTGTCTCCCTTTCTTTTTTTTCTTTTTTTTTTTTTTAACTTGCCCCAAGTGCTGGCAAACCCAAACTGTGCCACAGGCTTAAGGTCAGGCTCTTATTTTCTGAAACACAAAACCCATCTAAACACAGCTTTGTGGACCTTGTTTTATGCACTGAGAAAAGGGAAATCTCCAAAATGTTCCCACAAAGTTAGAAGCAAAATGACAATTTGATTACTTTGTCCATGACATATTGTAACTTTAAACAAAAGAATGTTTTGTCACACTCATGATCGCATTCCATCAGTCCTTACCTGGTGAGTAACGATACATCTGAGCTGCGTTGATCCCACAGTTGGAGCGGAGGTGTGCCTGTCAACAGATGAGAAAACACAAGAATGTCACTTCCCCACTGTCAGCAACAACAAATATTCTCTTTCATCTGCGGCAAACAATAATATAAGACATCCACAAGAAATATATGCACACATTTATCATTAAGCGAGCCTCCCTTGCATGTTGTCCCACAGCATTCCAGAAACCAGAGCGCCCTGGGAGACGAGCGGCGCTTTCTTTCTCACCTGCTCTTGTCCTTTTGATGGTGCAGTCAGAAGCTTGAGCCTCGACACGGCCTCGACTCTCTGCTCCACTTGTCTCCGGGGGCTCTCAATCGCTAGGCCTGGAGTATGCCCCTGCGAGTTGGTCAGCACCAGGCTTCTCTTCTGGCTGTGCCTGCCCATCGGTGGGGTGCGGAGCTTGAAGGAAGAGGGTGGAACCCAAGAGCTTTGCTGCTGCTGCTGCTGCTGCTGCTGGTGGTGGTGGTACAGATGAGTGGGCTCCTGCCAGCTCTCCTGTTGACGGAGATGATTTGGGTTCGATGAGCATGATTGGTCATATCAATAAAAGTTTTACATGCTTTGGAAAAATTGTGCAGCACTCAACAAAATTCAATTCTAGTTGCCTAAAATTAATTTAATGAACAATGACTTTGGTTATAAAAGATTGACCAATTCACTTGCCCGTTGCTAATCGTTTCCAGACATGCACAGTTCACGTCTTGTTTACATTGATGAAGTTGTGTTGCTGTAAATTGAATCATCAATGACCCACTTACCACTGGCCTTGCTTCATCCAAGGTAAAGATTTCGGGGCTACACGGCACATCGTAGAGTGGGGACAGGGGCTGGCGAGGAGCGCACATGTCTGAGTGTCGCTGCGGGACATTCAAGGAGTAGCCCAAAGACGTCTGAGTTGTGTTCCAGCTGTTTGACTGATCAGAAAAGACCCAGGCATTATGTTTAACGCACAAACGTGTTTGTTTTTATTTTCATACATTTTGACACACTCTCTAAGATCCAAAGTATCATGTAACTGTTGTTTTGCTCATTGAGGTTCATAGGGCTAACGGTTAACCGTTTTCTACTCATTCATCTGTTGTCACGTCTAAGCTTTGCTTCCCACTACGACCGAGCTCGACTTCATGCACTGTTTGTACAGTGACATGTAAGATAAGTCGATAGCCTCAAGGGGGAAACACTGTGAGCACTTATCAAGTTTAGAGGCCGGGCTGACTTATTACCTTGACAAGCAGGCCTTTCTCGAGGCGATGTGGACCAGGGTACGGCGTGCTGTACAGCTGAGGCAGGCCTCCAGAGCTCTCCACAGGCTGGAAGTAGGAGCTGCGCAGCGGCAAAGCTCGTGAGTCACGCTCAAGCTTGGTGTGGGAAGAGAAGCTGCTGGTCCTGCTTCCCAGGCGGGTGGTCTCGGTTGAGGAGGGTCGGCTGTACTGTAGGCAATAAGCGGGGTAGTTGTCAGCAGTGTAATGACACCGACTGTCATTTTAATTAGATGCGTGTGTGTGTCAGCGGCTGAGAAACAAGTCTTATGGGCCTTGTCCAGCAAAAGCTAATTGGAAGTTTTCTCTGCACTGCCTTTCTCTTGGAGGAATGTCACAAAACGTTCTGATGTGCTTCATTATTTCGTCAGTGTGCGTGTGTGAGGGAGAGATTTAAAATAAAGCTTCTACTACTGCTGAATAATCAGTTCCTGCATAAATGGGATCTTGTTTAGGAAGAAATTCCATCGTAATGGTGTTTTCTTTCCTCATCGGCCTTGAGGCGTACCACCTGAGACTATAACAGAAACAGGACTCTTGACCTTGCTTAATCATTAACTTGATGAGCGGGAAAAAAGGTGCTGCTTGGCTCCAGTAAAACAACCGAGAGAGTTTTTCTTATTGTTGACAATTTATGTCCTAAAATTCATTCAATGGTGGCAACTTACACAGAGAGGTTCCGAGTATCCTGGTGAGAATGGGTTTTCTTCATGAGTGGGGAACTGACGGCTCTGGGATCCACGTCCGCTCTGACTGAACTTGAGAGACTCGGGGTAGCCTTGACTGTTTCCGCTCCACCTGTCAAACTGTGGTGCCTACATGGGACACAAGTTTCCACACATTAGCAACAAACATTGAATAGCAATTCATACTGGTTGCAGCTAAGTAGTGCACTACGGAAGTGAGGCATGGGCCCTGAAAACAGAACACGAAGACAAACTAAACAGAGCAGAAATGAGGATGATCAGATGGATGTGTGGTGTGTCAATGAGGGAGGAAAAGACCAGTGCAGAGCTGAGAAAGAAGATGGGAGTGGAGGCCATAGTGGATGTGGTGAGGAGAGGCAGACTGCGATGGTACGGACATGTAGTGAGGAAGGACGAGAACGACTGGGTGAAGAAAGTTATGTCGTATAACGTAGAGGGAACAAGACCCAGTGGCCGACCTAAAAAGACCTGGCAGATGACCGTGGCAGCCGACATGAAGGCACTCGGCATCAACCACGAGATGGCCGTGGACCGTTCCCGGTGGAAGAAGGCCATATCGAGAACCCAGTCCAACCCAGCGGCGCCTGGAAAGCGGACTTTAAACCGATGATGATGATGACTGGTTGCAGCTAAGTAGTGCACTGGACTTTGCCTCAATCTCCTCAAGATGGGACAATTGTTTCCACACAATTGACATAATTGTAAAAAATCCATTAAGTCACTATTCAATGAGCTTTCAACCTCCCTAGTGTCTCAAGTGCACATTCAAAAGACGCATCACAAAGTAAGATTTCTCTGAAAACAAGTACAGGTCCTGTCCTAACTCAGTAAAAATAAACAGAATAATCATGCAGTCATTTTCCTCCATTCATTCATTTTCTGGAGTGCTCATCCATATTAGGTTCACATGTGAGCTGGAGCCTATCCCAGCTGACACATTTACACCAGTGGAAATCTAAGAGTCTTCACCGTCCAATTTTAGGATGTGGGAGGAAGCCAAAGTACCCAGAGAAAACCCATGCAAGCACAGGAAGAACATACAAGGAAGGCCGGAGCCAAGAATCAAAACTCAACCCTCAGATCAGTGAGGTTTATTGTTTTGTTTGTTTAGCACATATTATTATAGCAATAACAGTGCAAGGAGGGAGACGAAGCCTAGGGCTTGTAAAAAAGGTCGACCACAAGACTATCATGTTGCTCACAGTTTTATTTTTCCCGGTATGGATTTCATATTTAATAGAGAGCAATTTAATTTATAATCCTTCCAATGGAGCATAATGGCTTGCTGTCTTGATATTAACCAGTTTCAACTGAGCATTTGGAACTCTGCCTAAGTGACAAGTGGTCATAAGAAAATATGACCCATAAACATACCTAAAAAAGTCAAATAAAAATCAGCACAATTGATGAATGTCAAATGGAAGGAAGAAAAAAGATTTACGTCTTTTAGAAGTCGGGTAATTGCTAGTATCATTGATTTAGTCAACCTGGAGACTCGCAAAACAGGTGTAGATAGATCTACTGCTTTGCTCATCAGCAGCTGTGAATAACGTGATTGTTTGGGCCTGTAAAAAAGTCTCACCTCAGTGTGTGTTGGTGTGTAGATGATGTCATAGACCGGGGGCGGTGGGGTGAGAACGGGCACGTCAGCGACTTTAAAATGTTGGATCCAGTCGCAGAACTCTCTTCTATCCAGACAGGTCACCACTATGGGGTTGATGAGCTTCCCTAGCAACAGAAAAAGGAGAAGGGGGGGGACAAAGCGTGTCATTCGATTCAGTCGTTCAGTGGAATGCGCCACGCTCAGATTGTCATTCATTGCGGATCAAACCAATTCATTCATGGAGGGTTGCACTTTGTGACGTTAGCGCATTCCTGCAAAAGTCCACTTGGGCTAAAATATGCATAGCACTTGAGTGGGACACAATCTCAATATGTATATGCAGTTTTGCAGTTAATGAGGAGTTCAACTTTTTAATAAGTTGTGAATCTGGGTATTCTCCTCCATGTGCTGTCAACACCGCACACGAAACAGATAAAAGCCTGTTTTGTTAGGTCGTGTTTTTAACATTAGGCTACTCCCCTACTTTCATTTTGTTTTGACAGAGAGAGAAAATTAAGCAGATCTTTGAAGAAACCAAATGTTTTTCGAAACCAAACTAATTCATGCACATGCTCTTCAGCTATCACAATATCCCAAACATGCTCTTTCCTCAGTTTACTGATCAATCAGTGTATTGAGATGATATTGTTGCCACGGTTCCGCACTTGTGCATCGTACTGACCCAGCTGTGTGTTTATCTACCTTCGATCATAAAGGTGTTGGGCTTCACGTCTTGGCAGGGTGTGGTCACAGTGATCATGTTGAGTGGAAGCTTCCCCTGACAAAGATAACCATGAAACGTTTGATTAAACAAGGCATGCACACAACTCAGGAGATGGATGGATAGTTATTATTATTATTCTTGTGAATACCTTGTAGAAGAGGCCGTGCTCCTCTTCCGATAAGATGATCAATGTTGACGCGTACATAACCAGTAGTCGGTCACTTTGTTGCTGTCAACAAGAATAGCACCATGTTTCCATCAAGTTGCAGAATTTGGTTCATCTCATATTTTTAACAGCAGACTAAACATAGTAGTCAAATGTTCCGCGGACTGAATGTTCTTGACCTACAGTGTATAAACAAGTCTATTTTCCCACAGCTTTGAAGTTGCACAGGGCATAACGGCATTAAATTCTTTTGCTTTAAAGCTAATGAAACCTGATAACATTTTGCAAACAGATAAGACTGAATGAGAAAAAGCACAGAGGTCATCTTGAGATCTAATCCAACCCTTTTGAAAACATTTTAGACACTTTAATGGTGTGCAGTGAGACCTCGTGGTAAATTTGAGGCATTTAAAGGTCCTGAAAGCGTAGGTTATGTTTCCTCAACCTCGCATAGGGTGTGTCCACAGAGACAGCTGAGAGGTGAGTATAGTTGCTTCCCACACCCACAGTGAATGATTCGGAACAATCCTGGCACGTTGTGGCTTGACTACTGGTTTTTTTTTTTTTGCCCCGCCCCCACCTGATACTGTACAACTTGCTACCTACCACCAAACTCCAACGTAGAGCAGTGATTCTTAAACTTGGGCCTGGGGACCTTTAGAGGGCTGAGTCATCAAAATGATTGCGGTATTTTATTTTTATGTGCAAACTTGGAGATGGGGAGTCGTGCGGTGGTAATAAAATAACAGTACTCGACCAGCTACTCTTTCCTACCGCCGCGTTGGGCCAATGAAAGCGCTGATGGGATTGTGACATATTACATAAATCTGACTGCCGTGATATTGTGTGGCGAAAGTAAAACACGTTACACAATTTGAAAAGTGACTCATCTCCTAAATTATTCAAGTCCTGTCAAAAATTCTATGATCCTAAACACACGTGACGCAACCCCTTTGTATTTTCCCAGGAGGTTTGAAAAGAAAGATCGTGTATGCTCTGTTTGTACCTGACAGGGCAGGTGCTGCAAACGGACTTTGGTGACGTAAGTTATGGGGCCCAGGCTGTCCCGCTGCGAGCCCTCCCACTCATAGATGGGCTCCTTATTGATAGAGTTTCTCAGCTCCTCTCTGCCTGCCGGCGTCTTCTCCTCATGGTTTTGCTACCAAAGACACAAAATGCATCAGGGAAGTTAAACAACAAAGAAAACTCAAGCACCAATAAAGTGTGACACACTTGTGAGTGGTTAGGACTTAGATGACTACTATGATGCGGTCAAGAACGTTCCCTGCTATTCAGCCCTGAGGGAGAGCCTGAAATGACCTACTTGAGTCACTACACACACATCCTGTTTCTTTAGTGCTTGGAGAAAGATTTTTTTCCCCACCAGCACAATTAAAAAAAAAAAAGTTTTTTCTATCTAAAACTTGAGAACTTTAGTTAGACTACACACACACCATTCTAAAATACCATTACAATTCCCGTCAGGGGCAAATGTGACAGGCTGTTTGTGAGAACTTACTTTGACTCTGGTGTAGTTTTCCGGTGCGATAGCATTGCCCCCATTGGCTTCAATGTTTTCTTTAAGAAGGCCAAACCATCGGTCCATTTCTTCTTGGTTGGCACAATAGACAATGATGGGGTTCAGGCTGACACCTGTGAGGAACAAATGGGGGTGGGGGTTGTCATTGCCCAGATAGCTTTGCACTCGAGAGGCTCCCACTTTTCTCCACGTGTTGTGTCTACAATGCAATAAGTGTTAACATATGTGCAAGCCCACACGTCACACAATTTTGCTGAAGATCCCCACAAGAATTTCAAATCATAGCGATCTTGTCCTCCCACACACTGAGAGCCCGGAAGGAATGAGAAAAACTTTCCCTCTATCAGTTGAGCACATACCAGAGATAAACAGCAAAGAAGTTTTATTTAATTGTGCTGGAGATGAATCCTTTTGAAAACGATTACATATCTCACTGTGTCAAAACTGAGCATTATTATCTTCTTGATTTGACTCATTAGATTGTGCAAGTTTGGATGGAGCGTGGATTAAAGCGGGCTTTGGGACTAAAAGGCATTGCTAAAGCTAATAAATTACTCTTAAGCATCTTTCGGAACGCTGTTAACAGTTCCTGGAAGTTTTCTCTCACGCGCCGTTTGCTTCGTCATGCTCTTTACCCGCTGCTACTGCCGTTGACATTGATTTGTGTTTTCAGCAGTAGGGAAAGGAAATGTCTCACATTCATCGCTACATCAGCTCTCTCACTTGACTCAGACTTTCGTCACACTTCCTCCACATGTGTGCTGTTGTCGATGCCTCACATGAAGTAAATAAAGTTTCAGAGCGAGTGGGAACAATGACTGAAATTTAGAACCGTAAAATAACAAGCTTAATCTGGGAAGCCAAGGGCAATATGAATGTGAATAGAAATATGCCAAATATGTGAGAGCATTTTTTTTAGTTTCAATGACCCACTGATATGCCCGCAACGGATTAAATTCCCCCGATTTCTAGCATTGCTGTCCCTTTATTCAATTCAGGTTGTAACCTGCGAGCTCATTATCGTTTGGTAGAAGATGCATTCACAGAGATGTAAATCATTAAGATTTGTCTAATTGATTACCCAGTATGGGATTGAATTGTTTATGTTAGAGATGACGTATGCTGTGTAACAGCTGAGTAAGTAGACATGCATGGATTGCATAATAGTGAGAGTGAGACATTATGGAAGTGACACTGACAAATTCATTTCAATACATTAGACTTGCTCTGTACTTTGGAATACATTACAAGTTAACATGTTTGTATACCGTTTCCCAACTAAAGCATTTAACTTCCACACAGTTTTCCCGTGGATCCGCAGTTTAAAAGTCAAGTGGTATTAGTTTGCGGAATGTATGGTAGAGTGGTGCCAGAAGTCAGTGGTAGCTGGGCTTTTCTGTGCGACAGCTGGCCTCTGTGAACTGCACCTGTTGTCTAACAAGTGAGGCAGCTTTAGGCCCCTGACCAAGGTTAAAGGGGACCCAGCTCTAGTTAGTCTGGGGGTTGAGTAGAGGTGATGAGGGTCACGGCACCTTTGAATTACCGGAATGTGACAACAGGAAATCATTCCAGCATGAATTTTGTGAGTGCAAATCCCGCATTCGCAGTAATATAAAAAGTCACTTTGCAATTTGTATTGTATTAAAAAAACTGCAATGCTGTAATACAAAAATGTGACAACAAAACATAGCATGCTCACCATTTATTTGAAAGGCGTATTCAATGGGTTGGCTGTGGTTGCAGTTCTGTTGCAGGTTGCAGATGGTGAGCTCCTTCAGTGGAAGAGTTCCCTGCACACAAAACAGAAAAAAGAGGACTCATCCGTCATTTTCTGTTCCGTTTTTCCTTCAGTTTTACATTTGTTGGTAAAACCAAATATGAATGGTTGTCTGCTTTGTGTTTTAACTTTCGATCAATCAGTCACCCCTTAACATGTTCTGACAAGAAGACTTCCTTTTCCAAACTGAAACGGAGTTTCACCAAGCCCGCCTTGTAAATGCCGTCATGTATGTACGACTAGACGAGCACTTTGACGAAGCGTTCGGATGATTAATGACTGCTCATGCAGGTGAGGAAACATAATCATACTTTCTGTTTACCAACACACCGTCGGTTGATAAGATAAGTACGTCAAGAGCAGTGACGGCATGACTTCGACCTCTGATTCCAGTGAACATGAAACCTCGTAAAAATGCTGACGTAGTCAAGTAAGCATGGATTTGAAGGAATGAATGATGCTGAAGGGAAAACAAAACTTACCTGGTATGTCAATCCAGGAGTGTTGTTGGACACAAAGTGAAGGTGTGTCTGGAAGAGATCCAGGTAGCAATCGTGGATATCCTGCAGAGGCAACATGAGAAGCTTAAAGTCAAGCTGGACTTGTCACTGTCATTGGCCTTTTTGTGATTACGTTACAGGTGGCGAGCCTGCCGAGCAATATGAGACTTTGAAGACATCAAGATTGCATTGAGGAACCACGTCATGCAACGCAAAAAAATATATATCGTTAAAATAATAATCCTGTAAAGATGTTAGACAAACGGTAAAAATATAGTGATAATGATAAAATAGTGAAAGTGCTAAAAAAAAAAAATCCCTTGCAACTTTTTCGTTTTTTCTGAGAAGAATCATATCGCAGTGTCATGCGCTAGACGAAGAAAAACTTATTTTTAAATCTGGCTTGTCGTGTCAGCTGCTTATTCATCGATGGCTTCAGGGAAATTAGGTTGTGTAACGTTTGGCTTCTGAGAAATAGTAGGAATTATTTGAGTCTCACAATGTGATTACAGAAACATTCTTGGATGCTTTCTTCTGGTCTCTTTCAATGCTTCATTGATTGGCCAGAGCGTAAGAAACATGATTACCTTATGTGTTTTTTTGTTTTTTTTTATTATTGCGTCCAGTTTTCCATCCTTTACCTCATTTTTTTGTTGTTGTTCTGCACAGAATTGTGTCACAGTGCTGATAAATTAAACTTTGCACAAGTTGTCCTCTATCAGGATGTGGGATCAGAAGAGCAAGCTTGTACCCTGAGTTTTTTTTTTCTCCCAGAGATGTTTCACAATTATGACTCGGCAAAGCATGTCCAAACATAAGCTGCGGAACCGATTGGATTGTTCACGGCGAACCACCAAGTCAGTTGCATCACCGAGTTTCTGTGTTTTAATGTTCGCCCAGTAACTTCCTGCGAGGCTGCACCTGCACCTTGCTTTTGACACTTTCCTGTTTGCTACAAATGCGTCATCGGAAGCTAGAGCCCTGTTTTAGTCTTCTTTTGAAGCACCTAATTAAAGTGGATAATTTATGATCATAAAGTTTCATAACAAGAGCATTAGCAAAACAACAAGTTATCAGTTCTACTCACCTGGCAGTGCAAGAAGCGGAAACGAACTTTGGAGCTGTGAATCAGCCGCCCATAATTCTTCACGTTGATGCTGCTCTTTTTCCAGCCACTGGCCGGGTCGTAGGGGAAGGGGGGATCCCATTTGATGTTCTCGATGGTCTGCAGGTCTTTAGAGGACATTTCCTGCAACCAGAGCTCTGATTAAAACCGACATTGCATGAGCACACGATAGGGACGGTGGATTGAGTTTTTACCTTCCTCGGGGTGACGGTGCAGAGGATATTGATGATGCTGTTGGACTTCTCCTGACCCTCTTGGGGGTTCTTCTTGCGAAATAGGCGACTGCTGCTCAAGAGGGAGAAATTCTTGTCAGCGCTTTTTCCTCTAGAGTTTATTATTTTGTTTCCCAAGTGCATTTTGCCGAGGCATTTCCTGTTTACAGGCGTTGCCTGTCATCCACTGTTGTCCCCGGGAGATATAGTCAAGATTCTAAGCGTTAATGATCACATTTACACTTGATTTTATGGTTTCAAATTCCAAGTCATGTGCAGACAATGAGAGGTGGGTCGTAACGTGCTATATTTACCCCATTGCATTTTTAAAGCAACTTTTGGAATTTGGATGCACCATACGTTTTTCTTCGACTTGATGTGTTTCTTAAGAATAATTTCTATTTTTACTGTTACACTGAGCAATTCACGGTAGGATTATTGCTCTTGCGTAGTCTATTTGTTTTGATTCGTCAGACTAGGGCGCTGTCACATGACTCATCATGCCAACATAACCATTTGTGACGTTTGACTCCATTTCACCAATCAAACAAAGCCAGCCAGTCACGACAGCGTGAAATTTCACGTGAAATATGGCAGAAACAATGGCGTGTAACTAATAGTTAGAACATCACCGGGCGGACTCCCAGCCAAAAGTACCTAGAGTTGCACAAGGCAACAGGAATGCAAATTTTGGGCTTCTCTACCCACCTCCGCGGACAACACATCCTAATTATACCTCCGTCTTCATTCCATCAATGCCAGACATTTACCTAATTAGAACAATTGACCCCTGGGCTGCTGATATGCAGAAGAAAATCCGCATTCAATGATCCTCTTTGTTTTGCATGACCCTCGCCTGTTACCATTAGTGTCACATCTTCATGAGGAAGCACCCTCACTGCCTGATAAAGCACTCAAGCAGGGCTGGTGCAGTCTCACATTGAGGTTGATCTGCTTATCTGTGCGTATATGTCTATATACAGCTATGCGCAACAATGTGGGCCTTTGTCTGCGTGGTGGGAATCAAGTTCTGTCTAATCAGGAAGTCACTGACCAGCGTCAATCATTTAAGGCCACTGGTGCTTGGTCGCTACGCTTTTTCGCTTTGTTTCAACAAAGACAAAAGTATGTGAATGATACTCCCAGATGCAATTTGTGGGCATGGCATATAAAAAGAATGTGCATACTGTGCTAAGCAAGCAGTGCATTTACACACCTAACATCCTCTAGCCATTGCTGTGGCATTTAACCACCACGGAACAGGAATTTACTGTGCATACTTAAGGCATTGATCCCTCTTGGAAAGTGTGTTGCTGCTCTGTGTGTGCGTGTGCGCCAGCGCAGTTGTTTACAAAGACAAACCACATTAAAAGCTTCTTTGCAAAATGGTGAAAACCAGAACCTGAATCATCACACAATGCAGGCTACAAGAATTGGTGCAAATAGGAATCAGATGTGTGGATCCAACACTGACTACTGGGGCATGTCCAGACATATAATCCATTGGGATTGAGCAGAACTACTAGATAAACCATCGATTAAGGTTAAGATGATGACAAGCTGATTTTGCTCCATTGGGATCACATATTTTTCCTTAATAAGAATAACTGGCCCCATGTCAACGGGACCATAATAAGGGGGTCATGGCCTGATTTTGTTGTTGGGTCACTAGAATCTCTGACAGCTGGCAGATCATCTTCACACTCACAGAGATGTGCGGAGGAAGCAAATAGTAACCGGATCGTTGACATACAGGGCCAGACGGCCACCAATCAGACACGTCTCGGAACTAAAGCCACTGCTGGCACTATCCCGTGTTACTATGTGATCCTGAAAATGAACAAACCCTCATTCTCAAAGCCTGACAAATGCCAAGAATTCTTTCCATTTAAGATCATGGGCAAAAATAAAAACAGAATAAAGGGAATTTGCACAGGGTACCTTGGTTACCTAAAGACTCAAAAAAAAATCCTTGACGATAGTACTCACCTGTTCCTGCGGATGAAACTTTTGCCAGAGAAGGTGAAGTTGTCCTGGGGCACACATGAAATGCTGCTCCCCATGATGCCACTCTTTGTGTGCTCCTGTGAGTGTCCTGGGTGGAAAAAGTGTGTGATGTTCCTAAATAGGCCGGCGGGGCAGCGTAGTGCACGCCGTGCTCAAGTCAGACTAAATAAAAAACTGCGCGTAGGCAGGCTGACTGTATAGTGAGCGTGTCTGCCTAAAGGGGCGGGGCTTGGGGGTGCGTCATGTGTGTGAATAATCAGCTCGGCTCACAGCCTCACACCTTTTGAGACTTGCCTCTGTCTGTTAAATCTATCCTTGCAGCTACAAAGACAAGTCTCGGGGGGTACGACACAAGTGTGCCGTTTCAAACCTCCAAGAAGACAAATGGGGCTCATTGAAGGTCTCCATTGAAAAAATTGGTGGTCACTGCAAACGGGCTGGATAGTTTGTGTGAAGATGGGAGTGATTCTTCAGTGGCATACCCAGACATGAACACAGCCGTCCACTTTGAGAAATCTGCTCTTTATTGGCGCTCATGTTTTCACATTTTTGGAAATGATGTTTTCTAGGAATTCCTATGTGACACAATTCATCTTCACAGTATCAATGGCAGAAAGAGGCAGGTCGTTGGAGCAGGTTATGGGACATGACACCCCTCCTATCATGTTCTACCCTCGGGCAGGCAGTCGTCTGTCTGTTAGTGTGCAATGTGAGGCAAGGATTTTTACTCTTGTGTATTTTAAAGGTTCTATTTGCATATGATGGAAGTTGCGTATGCAAAGAGCTGCTACCCAGTTTGCATATAAGGAGTTCGCACCTGAGAAATAAATACGAAATGAAGACTATAATGGTACATTTAGAGTCTTTTAATAGAATGTCTCAACATTTAATGCAAAATAAGACCACATTTAATTCAGATTCTGGTCAAATGCAGATTGTAAGTGAATTTGTATAACTCCTTGTTGATTTTGGTGGAAAAACTTGAACCCAGTTGGCCAAGTTCTGAATGATTTGGTACTTGGAACAATACAGTGGAACAGAATATAAGCGTTCCTCTCTATTTAATTTTCCTCATGGAACTTTCAAATAAAGTTATAAATGATTCAGCATACGACTAACAATATGTTCCCATGTTCCTTTCCAGAGAAAGACTTGATAAACAGGGTATGTCTCATCTTATCAGTCAGACAGGTATGATACGAGATCCAACTATTTTGTTTGTTTTTAAATCACACACACACCATCATATACGGGAATCGAACTCATGGTACCTGCACACAAGACAGGCGAGTGTAGCACTATACCATCAGCCATCCCCTACGTGATCTTAGTTCTTTTGGTGTTTGCAGCCATCTTAGACATCAAATCAAACACGCGCAGCTCATTGGCAGCTAACCTGTTGAACTGGTTGTAAAACCGATGCACCTGAGGCACCAACAGTCTGAGTAGTTGTTATCACTTTGACATAAATCACAAGTTTATTGTTCCCTGGGCTCCGCAACCGGCTGGTGACAAGGTCAACAAAATTAGATTCAACGAACAAGGTATAGCCGACTGATTGAGCTGTTTGTGTGCTAATATGACATAATATTGGGTTGGATAAGATTAACACGAATCAAGAAGTCTTTAAACTCATCATTAGATAATTAGCACACAGAAGGCTTTGTTATGGATGGAGGTACACATTAATAAATAAGGAACATCTTAGAAAAGCAGCTATTCCAGAAACAGGTCCAAAGAGGTCTTTAAATTAATGGCAACATCTGGATTGTTTTCCTCATAAGTTTCATTTATACATTCAGCAACTATAACAAATATCAGGTGAGATGAATTATAAGAGTATGACGTGAAATGTGACAGTAGGCTTGATAACACATGGAGCCAGCACGGTGACTCATACGTCTCCAACAGTATTCCTCAGGAGCACAAGGAAGTCGACATCTTGCAAAATATTCCCGGGGTTTTCTGCATTATGTCATTTCAGTTTTCCGTCCAAAGTTTCAAGTAGGCTTCATCATCCAGCCAAAAAAGACTCCAGTAAGGGCAAGAAACTTACTCATATCACGTCATCACAATCGATCAGTGATTCTTAAGCAAATGAGTGTGTTGTGTGTGATTTGTTTTGCAAAATGATCCAATTTCACTTATCTGGTCTGAAAATATATTACTACAAGAAAAGGTGGCACAGTAGTTAGCTAATCTGCATCATATTTCAGAGGTTGCAGGTTCGGATCGTGACTCTGGCATTCCAGTGCGGAGTTTCATGCTCTATTCCAAAACATTGAAGGCTCTCCTTTCTTTCTTTCTTTCTTTCTTTCTTTCTTTCTTTCTTTCTTTCTTTCTTTCTTTCTTTTTTCTTTCTTTCTTTCTTTCTTTCTTTCTTTCTTTCTTTCTTTCTTTCTTTCTTTCTTTCCTCACTCACTCACTCACTCACTCACTCACTCACTCACTCACTCACTCACTCACTCACTCACTCACTCACTCACTCACTCACTCACTCACAATTGAGAAAGTGCATTTAAACTACGATACAATTCTTGATTCACAATTGTCGTCTGGAACTCTTCCTGCTATACCAAGAAATACACACGGGATGTTGATATTTTTTTTTCCATTTTCAGAAAGATTTCTCTTTTACAGTTTTGACCAGCAATGAGGAATTTCTATCCAAATTTACATTTTTAAACCCAGAATTGAGCTCGCCTACTGAGAAGTCAATAACAGTCTTGCTCACACATAATGTTAAAAAACATACAGAGCCCATAATGTCACAATCAGGATTTTCTGGTATTCGTTTTCCTTTAAAGGTATAGTAGCTTGGCTGACACTGTGGAGATACACTAAAGTGGCTTTCCAGAAATCATGCCAAGTGTTTTTGACCAAGAGATCTTCATTTATCTTAACTGACTTTGCACTGCATTGCATCACTGATTGTGAGTTGACAAATGTGAAACTGGCAAGACGAAACATGCTTGTTTCATATTGCTCAATAGGGCCGGCAACATGAACAAGGTGTTTTAGTAATATATTCCATGAGTTTGTTGCGTTATGTGTCAAACCCTTTTTATTCATCTTTTCCAATAGAGACCAAGCGATACAATCCTAATCTTCCTCCCTCCATGTGTGGTGGCTTCCACTGAGAACTCACTCCCTGTTATTTATCTAGACTCAGCGGGTGAGAGAGACGGTGCTAAAGTCACACCTTGGCCCACTTAAACGGAGCCTTAGTATGAGAGTCCAAACATCAGGTGTCCAGTAGAAACTGCAACGTGCCAAAGTTCTCACACGGGACCGGCATAAAGGAATCTTAATTGCACCCTGGCCCTCCTTTGAAGGCAAGATCACTCACTGTCAGTTCAAGCACTTCACTCCTTAAATTCTGTTTGTATGTGATAAGCACCAAATTGGAGAATGAACTAAAAGTGCACTAATTTCTCTCAGACAACCATCAATATTCGGACAGGAAGTCGCATATTCCAATAAAAGAGTTGAAATTTTGAATATTCAAGTATATCAGAGAGTGAGTTATACTATAAAGGGCGTAGTCAAGCACCAGCTAAAAAGACAATTATCATACTTTTCCCTCCAAAATAGTATTGCTTAGCCAACACAAATAGCAGCTGGGTATTCTCTGAGTTTAGTGTAAACAAAAATGTCATTTTTAATTACAAATCAGAAATTGTAACCTCTTCAATGGAGGTCAATGAAGTGTATTACATAATATACTTCAATCACCTCAAGAAATGCTTTTATGAGACAAATATACTTTTTTTCCACTCATACTAATTTAAGACTATACATTTTGCTCTTTATTTCTTAAACATGACATTTTCTGTTGCTCTTACAGAAAATTGTGCGTTATTTCCCAAGCTGAACCAAAATATTTTGAGATTCTTTCTCCTATAGTTTACACAGTGTGATAAACTCCGTTAACGTCCATGCACACGCAAACATTTGCTTACACATGTACATAATATACAATGTTACTTGTCTGCAGGCTTATCTTTCTGTGTCTATTTGCTTGAGCAACTATTTGGAGTCTAAACACACCAGGAGCATGCATGAGTCATAAAACACTGGGACGGACGGACAGATGGACGGATGGATAGGTAGATAGATAGCCTACTGTCCAGTGACAGCTGGGATAGGCTCCAGCACGCCCGCGACCCTTGTGAAGATAAGCGGTTCCGAAAATGGATGGATGCCCAAAGTGGAAGCATACAAATGACCAACATGTCTTGATGAAAACTACTTCAACTCCTTTTTAGTTATTGTGTCTGAGTTTGTTGTTGTAAATGGATTGAACATTGAGGTTGTTGTCTGTCTACAGAAAACTCATAGGAACATTCAAAGTTTTGCCATCTCTCTGCAATGCAGTGTCACAAATAGTTTTTCCAATACTGTTTTTCAACTTATTTAGCCATTAACGCAATAATAGAGTTAAATACCTCTTTGACTGTGACATCGGTACCATCTTTCTACAAGCAGAATGTCACACAGCTTTTGCAATGGATATATATATTGTGCAAGTGGTCGTAGTGTTTGTGACGGGCCGGAGTGTGTTGTCACCTCACTATCATCAAAAACTATTCCGTGGGTTGCCCATCTTTTTGTTTATGGCTGATTCATCTTAATAGGGTTAAAATGGTGTGTGCAGAGGAACCGGTGTGGTGGCCATTTGACGTGTGGTTTCAGAAATGGTAAAGTGAGAGTGCTCAGCTGTCTGAATAGCTCACAGTGAAAGGAGAGCATATTGGGACACTACCAAGCAATGCTGTCGCAAATTCGCCTAGCAACACAAGTTACCCTAGCATACATTTGGAACATCTTTATTTCATTTTTTTTGTATTGCTCCATTTGCAATAGTGCAAAATTCAATATTGTAAAGTTCAAATAAATAAACATTCACCACATACAAGCAAAGCACAAACTTTAAAAAAAATGCTACAGTCACATTCACATTGAACAACATGGATTCATTGAGCTTTCTTCCTATTTACAATATATTTTTATCTACATGCCATACGTGGTCCTTGGTTCTTCCCTGATGGATTGGATCTAATAGCATCTCCATTAGATGAGGGCAGGTTGATTCTACTGGGTCCTCTCTGGCAAACAGTGGAAAGTGAAAAATGAGGTAGAAACTGAAAACCTTAAATTCCATCCGGATGATATAAGTTCAGTACTGGCAATAAAAAAGCTCCACACAGAAATGTAGGGCTTATATTTCAGTACTTATTCTTGTTTAGTACCAATAAGTAATAGAAGTAGGGTCGATTCTACCATGACAGAAAATAAGGGGAGAGTAGAATGACCACCATATAGCAGTTGCATTATACTTGAGTGCTGCAATTACTATTTGCATGAATTATGAAGACGTCCTTCATGTGCTCTTGTGGTATTGGAATCACATCATACAAGTTAAAGTGGAGAAACTCTTGGACACTAGACATGGGCCTCATAACCATTTTAATTACTTGAATGCACTAGTTTGCTTTAACTCAAAGAGCCACAGGTGAGTAGATCTAAACTAGTTTGCAGTCTTTAGAAGTTTGATTTCAATTACGGAAAAGTGCGTTACATCAAATCAAGGACAACTCCTCTGAGTATCATTCTGTGCAATGTGACACTAACAAACAGGGCAATACCTTTGGGGGGAAAAACGATATTATTGCTAACTTTAGTAATTGTCTATTAAAGGAAGTAATCAAGTGCCCATCTCTAATGGAAACAAATGGAGTTCTGCATAACAACTATCTAAGATACACTCCAAACGCAACCACACTACCCCTCTCGCACATCATGAAGTCCACTGACAGTATATATTTCACATATAAATAAATAAATTAAAACACTTTTAAATAGGCATCTCATATATTTCTTTCTCAATAGCTTAGAGTTAAACATATTAATATTTAAATAGGCGTCTCTTTTTTCCTTCTCTGAACATCTTACAGTCAAACATATTCATATTTACACATCTTTATAAATACTTCCTCACAATGGGGAATACCGTTGCGTGTTACTGCCACCTAGCGTGACATTAGCAGCACTACCTCATTTTAGCCTCCATGTTTGGGAGTCGATGCCAGCACGCAGCTTGTTCTCACCAGCCAGTGAGCTACTTTCTAATTTCTTTCAGTCTCTCCTGTGAGACTGCACATACTACATTTTGGGGTGGGGGCAATTAAAGTGAGGTTTGAGCAAAGGCTGGCCATCCTTCATTACTACGACTATATGTCGGTACTCTTGAGGAGAGAGAACTTGGATATGAATAGGGCAGCCTAGCTGCACAGAGGTGCAAAATATTCAATTTCATCATACAAAATAGACCTGTGGGATGGCAGTAGCTCAGTTAAATCTAATTCATATAACATTTTTGATGGCCAATCTGTACCAAAAGTGCCAATATTAACGACCAGGAGCCTCATTCACACCCTCACTCCTCATCTTCATCCTACTCCTCAAACCGAACAGTTACGTCTCTTCCCAGAGCCGGTCTGGGGCGCAGCAGAGGAGGCTGAGGTCAGCCAAGAGATGACCCCGTGTCAAAGGCTAGTGGAGGACACAGACAGGGTGGGCGAGGATGGCGGCGGGAAGTTGAGCAGCTCCAGCACAGCCACGCCCACACTGCTGCGGCGCGTGAACATACAGGAGGCCGCCACCCACTTGTTGCTGCGCGGGTTGTACTTCTCGATAGAGTTGAGACTGGAGCTGCCGTCGTTGCCTCCCACGGCGTATAGCCAGCCATCCATGGCCACTAAGTCGTGAGTGCTCCTGTGACGATCAAACAAAATAAACCAAAAGGTAAACCCAGATGATTTGCAGGCGATAGGGATGAAGTCTTGCGTCAGATAGTGAAAATCCAAGATCGACCGATGTCCCAAAATGTTCAGATTTGTCTGTATTAATAGTTTAAACTATGAATATACGACAGACTGTGATCCCAAAACACTTTAAGATTATTTCAAACCCAACTTACTCAAATTACGCTTATAAAATGACTCCTCCCTGACACACAAAGCTTGTCTTTCAGTCAAGCTGTATCACTTCAATACATTTCCTTGACACAAATGTTTATTCTTAAACATTACTAATAAAGATGCTCTTCTAATATAGAGTTGATATAGCCGCTGGTCATTTTCATGTTAAGCAGAGTTGTCGGGAGGGTTGTCATCACAATTTGAAGTTAATAAACTAACTTGTAATTGTTTACTTCGTTCATTCTTTTAAAATCAAGTAATCAGTGTAGTAACTAAGTTATTTTTCAAGGTAACTGGCAACACTGATGTTGGGTAGACAAAGGAAAACACACCCTGCGAATGTCACACAAAACCTGAAAAAACCCTGCCTTTTAGGCATGGTGATGTTTTTTTTTTTTTTTCTTGACACTGGTACATGTTTGGGGCAAGAGACAGATTAGAGGTCAGCACAGGGTGACATTACTTAAACTGTAAATTGAGCCTCCCAGCAACTGGATAATAAAAGCACCGCACACCATGGTTTATTCATGGCGCTGCACTTGCTGCCACCACATTCTGACTCACACAAAGGCAAGTGGGTGTATGTTGTGTGTCTAGGGCATTTGAGCTGACACATTCACGAATCCAAGATGGCTACTATACCTTAAAACCCCGCTGCTGATCTCCTGCAACTGTGGGGATCAGCCCCCATAGAACAAGTGCGGAACAATCCCTTAGGTTCAGAGCTTTAAGTGAAAATCACCAAATAAAATGTCCAAACAATATCGTCATTATATTATATATTTGAATAGTTACAAAAAACTATAATTATTGCTGTAAAATATGAAAATAAAGTTATAATTTAGGAAGAAAAGAGGTAATTTTACAATTCTTCCTAAACTCGCCACACGTAATATTATGAGGAAAAATACTTGACTATGTAGTAAAATAGACAAACCTGCGGATGTTCATGGCAGACACTCCCTCCCACGTGTTGGTCTTGGGGTTGAACCTTTCCACGGAGTTGAGGCAGCTGGTTCCGTCATTGCCTCCTGCTACATACAACATGCCGTCCAGGACGGCCACGCCGGCGCTGCTGCGTCGACTCAGCATATTGGCAATGGGTGTCCACGTGTTGCTCTTTTCATCCAATCCAACAATAAAGAAACGGCAATTACTAAATATTCATCTCATAAAGCAACATTTTACCGTGGTCATGGCAAAAAGCATCTAATGTACCTGAGGATCGTACTTCTCTACTGTTGCAAGATGTGAGGAACTGTCGTAACCACCCACTGCATATAAGTTTCCATCTGGAGGGGGAAACAAAGGGAAAAACAATCAAAACACAGACTTAAGCAGTTGAGCAGCAACCCATCTTGAGGTTATTCTCAGAAACACGAGTTGCTACCTAGTGTTGCGACTCGAACATATCGCCTGCGTGTGCTCATTGCAGCAATTGAGGTCCATGTGCTGGTCAGAGGGTCAAAACGCTCTGCACTATAAAAAGAGCAAAGACATTAATGAATACCATATCTCAAAAACAAATGATCTGTACCACTGTGCATACCTGTTGAGACAGGAAGCTCCATCATAACCCCCAGCCGCATACAACAGTCCGTGCAAGACGGCCACACCTAAACAGCTCCGTCGCGTTCCCATGGAAACCTCAGGCTGCCAGGAGTTACTGATGGGGTCATATGATTCCACAGTTGCCAGGTCCGAGGTCCCATCATACCTGAACGACATGAACAAGTAGACATGAGTCCCTTTTCGTATTGTAGCGCGAGGGTTTCCAAACTTTTAAAATCAAAGGATGCAGGGGCCACTTTGACATTCTTCACCTTGGATTTATTCAACAAACTCATACCACCCACCCCATCATGCAATTACTGTATAAATTGTTTTTGTGTATATTGTAGTTTTTTTTTAGAAAATGTCCATTTTACATACATATTTACTTTTTTTCAGGATTTATGGGTGGCTATAGCCTATTAAACTAAATGATCCATTGATATGAATGCCAAAGTAAATTACTGATTGTCTGTATGTGCCCTGCTACCACAACTCTCGTCCAAAGTCAGTTGATGAATGGATGTTTGAGTGATAAGAGGAGTGGCACCAGCAAAGATTATTGTCGTCACTGACCCGCCAACAGCATACAGTCTGTTCCCAATAGCTGCCACGCCCACCCGGGCCCGCCGAGTGGACATGGACGCCACCATGTGCCAGCGGTCTGTCCTGGTATCGTATGCTTCGCAGTCTCCGTGAATGGCGAATAGGCTGCCCCCACCTGGGAAAAAAGCGCACACACATACCCACAACATTCAAACTGGACCATTTTGGCCATTTTAAATTCACTTAACTGTCCCCAGTTTGTCACTGACCAACAGCGAAGAGCACGGGACTGGCGCCCTCGCAGCGGCGAGGTCGCGTCCTGCTGTTGCTGAGGACGCCTCTCTGCTCAGGCATCAGGTGATACTTGAGCGCTTCGATCAGCAGATCCTTGCACTCAGAGTGGTGACGCACCAGTAGCTCCGTGTCCACATTGCTCATCAGGAAGTCTCGCCTCAGCAGTGGCAGCCGCACGCACTTCATCAACTGACATTGTTTGGAGGAGTTGAGTTTTAAGAGTGTCGTCGTCAATCATCTCGGGTGAGACAAAATGAGGCCTACCCATGGAACATGTGGCCGGCGCCCATCTATGTCATGTTTCACCCAGCTCAGCACAGCCCGGTACACTTCCTCTTCAGATGGTACGTTCAGGTTGTCACTGGAAATCAGATCCAGAACCTGCGAGGACAGTGCCAAATGTAAGGAAACATGAGATCAAACAGAGCTTTATAACTCACCTTATCCAAGACATATACTGTAGTGTGATTGTTATTTCCACAATATTAAAGATAAAAGGTTTTTTTTTAAATTTATTAACTACAGTAACTATATGGAGTACACTGTATATGTGGTCCTCTTTAGTCTATGTCCTGCTCTTCTGCAGAATGAGCTAAAAAATATATTTTGGGTGACAATAAACCCTTCCTTTCTTCTCTCCTGCTAGCTTTGTTTTCTAGCTTCATCCCAATGATGCCTCTCGCTGCTCAACATACATAAATGCCACAATATCAATCCTGGCACCGAGAATATAACATACAGTGTTCACACGTAACTTGCATATTAATTCTAAGGCTTGCTAAGCCATACTAAAATCCAAGGCACATCTGCGGTACACAGAGTGCTGCAGTCTGAGTGGCTGGCTGGCACTGTTCCCACAATGAGATGAGGCTGAGTGGGTTTGTTGGGCCGGCCCAGAGCGGACAGCTGCTTTCTGCTCGGATGAGGGCAGCAGCCTACAGCGAATACTTATTCACTGTATTAGCCGGGCCTAGAGGAAGGCAAACTTAATGGGATATTTTACAATAATACATTTTATCCTTGCCGGTTTCACGAGTCATACAGTGGTTGGTACAGTGTGTCAGCGGTTCCACAGAAACAACTTCAAGGTCACTTTTTTATCCTGCAAAAAGACCACCCGTTGCCATTCTTCTATTGCTATGCATCCTCTTTAACATCCCGGCAGACCCTGATAAAATTAGAATCAAGCATCGCACCCACAAGCTAAGTGTACTGGCTACACCATGGGATCTTAATTCTGATGAATGGCAGTTATGTGTTTGGAAAAACTAATATATTTTTAAAAATGTTCAATTTTGGGATCAATCTTATGTTTTATAGGGGGGGGGGAAAGTTTTATATTTAACATTTGTATTTTGTGAAAGAAAAGGTATAATGAGAAAATCTGGCCACCCCAAGCGACGCTCTACAGATCCCATACATCCATCTCGATTTGCTGCCATTTGCGATAAACACACAGAATGGATAAAGAAGAGAACACATATCTGTTCTTAATCCACCATGCTGCAGTTTAAACTCAATAATTTTCATGAACTTGAGTGACACTTCCACTGCTCTTTAAATGTCATGGGGGCTGGACTGAGAGAAATGGTCACTTCTTACAGAGAAATCCAGTTACAAAAAAAAAAGTTACATAAAATCACACCTTCTTTGGCTTTACATTCTATCGGAACAGTCGCTTTTTCCCTTTTGTGTGCCTGATGTTGACAGTGGGACCTCCATTTCAGATGGACATGACATTATTAAAACCTTCAAAATCTTTAGAATACACCCAAAAAAATGTAAACTCAGGTAATTACCAAACTATTTAGAGCATTTATAGGAAGAAGATGCCAGTATAATATCTGTCATTACAGAAAATGCACAATCAGTGAGGTGAACTTAATTGAAGGCTTAAGTGACCACCACACTGTAGTTGATACTGTCCAATTGGTGAGAGTATTTTAGAAATGAGAACAGCAAAAATCTATTCTTTGCATTTTTCATGTATAAATTAAGGCGACATTAAAGGGTTCTCGTACTGAAACATTGATGCCTTAGCAATGCAATCATTCTGTCAACTAAATAGGAAATTTAGACTAGAACTTTAAAAGCTGGAAACCATCCTGCAGAGAACAGTGGCTGATTAAGCAATAGCTCGGCTGACTTGACGTGCCAGATAAAATAGTGTACGGCAGCTCGGCGGGAGTATAAAACTAATAGGGACTGTGATAGATGAACTGAGCTGATAGATGACAGCCAATGCTCACTTGGAAGCGTTACTGCACCCGCACACACCTGTTTCAACGGCAGCAGCATGAACTCCTCTGTCTTGGACACCTCCACAAAGTGCTGCAGGACGTACTTGTGCGCTGACTTGAGAAGGTCGCTGCAGGAGTGCGTGTCAGCAAAGCCTCGGATACCCAGACAGTTGGAGGGGTCCAGCTGGCTGAGGAGGAACTTGCAGCAGGCGTCTCGCACCCCATTGAGTTGCAGCAGGCTAGCTGCCGGAAGCAATGTCTACGAAAGTATTGCGGGTGGAAGTACCCCGGTTACATTCAATGCAGAGGGATGATGGATGATCTAATCTGTAGCTTACCTGAACGTTACCCTCCCCGACCACGATCTCGGCTGTGTAGGTGTACTGAATGAGCTGCTCCAATGCCTGGGAATCGATGTCATGTAGCGTCACATGGGTCTGACGACTCTCTGACATCTCATCTACATAAGAGTACACAATATGAGTAGTTAACAATCATCCATTTTCTATACCATTTATTCTGGTTAGGTCACAGGAAAGCTGGAGCCAGCTGGCTTGGGATGGTGAGGCTTAGATGATAGTACTCAAGTGTGTGTTGTGAAGCTCATTTGTAGCAATCTTTAGAATACTGTGAAATATACTACAACAATTCTAACCCAATGAGAAAAGTTTGTTATCACTGCTGTATATTTTTTCATGAGACGCATTTGACCACACAAACAACTCACACACATGTAGAGGCGGGGGCCTAATTCAGAATAGTAGGATGACTGAAAAAGGTGACTTGGGTCAATTTGGAGGTGCTCAGCTCATTTGAGGACCACTCTTTCAAATTAGTAATTTAATCAAAAAGTATTTGTTATAATTGTTGATTTTTTTTTTTTTTTTTACCATTATGTCACCTTTTGCAGAAAGCTAAAACAAAAACTAACCAAATACGGAAACTAGAACTAAAATTGAAAAATAATTTTCATTGACAAATAAACTTTTAAAAAGTGCTTTTAAAAACACATTTTAGATTCATAAAACCAATAAATAATTATAGGAAAAATGTCCTTCAATTTTGCCTTTCTCGATTAATTTCACAAATGGGCAGGGACAACTCCAGGATTTTTTTTTTTATCTTCAAGGGCTAAAGGGAAGAATAGACCAATGAATTGGGGGGTTGAAACAAATTGTTTATAACAAATGAATATATTTTGAAATATCAAAAAAAATGCTGGAGGGGCTTCGCTGGAGCTACGCCGATTTCTGACGGGGTTATAGCCCACGCTACCCCTGGAGTAGCACCATCCGTACAGCTTTTAAGGCTCATTTTAAATATATTTGTTACCAAAATACTGTATAGCCATACAGAAAAAGGAAGGTTGAACAGTTTAGGAATTGTAGTTTATTTTTAATTGTTATTTTGCACGTGATTGATATTGGACTCCATTATATATAAAACTAAAACTACAACATAAAAATACTAATAAAACAAACTAAAACAAAGAATGATCATGTCATTGAAAACTAATAAAAACAAAGAACCCCACACATAAAAAATAAATGAAGTCAATAAATAAACAAAAGTCAAAACAATAAAAATGACAAAAAATCCATAACTACGATAATCCTGGCTGCCATCCAAACGTTTCAGACAACAGCTGCACTAGCATAATAAGGCAAAAAGCTAAATAGACTAAAAAAATGGGCTCATTAGCTTGGTGGCTGGAAGTCTGGAGGCGGTTTACAAGCACAATGGTCTGGCATGGAGAGGAAATGTGAGACACACAGCGACACTGACCACCTGTGCCCCAGACAGGAAGAGGCAGAGAAACAATGATGCTGGAAAAGCACAAGGTGCAGTACACTCATGTTGTTTTTGACATTAAACTCCAGAACTTAAAATATCCCGAGGCACACTGAAAAGTCTGTTACAATGGCCTGAAGGGGATTGAAAGCACAAAGAAAAATCGGTGTAGGCTGCTTTTGGGAGATGACGTGCGCTGTGCTGAACTTACTGGTAAACATGGCGTGGAAGTAAGGGCTGCAAGACGCCAGCACGACTTTGTGCGCCTTGATCTCTTTGTTGGAGACGTGGAGCACTATATCGCACAGCAGCCCACGCTGACGCATCCTGTTCATGGACACGAAGGAGTCGTGGTAATGGCGCTTGGAGTTGTGCGAGATGCTGTGGCCATCGCGGTTCAGCAGCTGCATGCCTCCTTCCATCATGGTGCCGGGTGTGGTGGTCGCCGGCTCGTGCCTGTGCCGCACTCTGGGCAACTGAAAGATTGATTGTCATTACCTATAAAACTACAGTATAAAATATTCTTTGTCATCAGTCTTGCGCCTGAAAGAACTTAGTTCATCGGCAGGTGTTATGACAGGTGTCCAGAGCAATCACCCCTCTTTTTGTTACTGCTCTATTTCTCATGGTGACAGCTACGACAGGATGCCTGTCAGCACAACAGAGATCCAAGAAACTGGATTATTTATTGCAGGCTGGCTGGCTGGGCACTTGGCGTCAACACTGATTAAAGCCCAAAGCAACAAAATCTTAAGTCTATAATGCAGTATACAGTATGTACATGATTACTTCACTTATAACTTGACAAGAGAACACACATGAATTAACTAACTAACAACTTGAGATAATTGAACTAACACCATGCATCATTCGGTACATCTGGAAAGCTATGATCTCTTTGCAAAGTGAATAATTTGATTGACACAATCAGATTCACCATGATTATGATTATCTTGATTATTATTAACATTAACATGCGCATCATATTGAGGCAGCTTCTAATATTACGAACCCTCCTATGTGTTTGTGTTCTAAGTCCAGAGCGCATATTATTCTTGTGTAAAAAGTATATTTGGTTTCTTCTGTTTCCCCCCAAATATGACACTGTGTGCTATCATACCACAGTTGTCTGGCGTTTTGGTTTACCTTGTTAAATTTCATAAGCATGATAACGCCGCGCATCACACACTAATCACGCTCTACTGATGGGTACAATCTCGTTTATTTATTCTTATTTAGTTTGTCTCCGAAGCTTTAGCTGACATCCGCGAGCCTGCCCTAAAGCTGGCAATGCTGCTGTGCTACAACACATCTATAATTCTATGAATGTACCATTTTTAGAACCTGATCCCTTATTATCCATTGAGAACATAAGCAGCAACAGAGATAAAAATATTCTCTTTACCGGTAGCTTTGTTGCGGTTATATTTGCAATTCGTGTCCCTCCCGAATTGATGTAAGATGTGCCTGCAGCTGTCGCAGTCAAGATGGTTTGGAAATCGGCTCCTGCGAAGCTATTTGTCCATATTCGTCTCAAGCATAGGACACATTTAAGAAAAAAAAAAAAGAGGCAGGTTTGTGTCTTGTATACGACTGACGTCAGCGCATGCACACACAAAAATCTATGGACGCTGACACGGGACTGTTAGGGTAGAACAGAGACAGTTCCCGTTTCGCGTGAATACGGCTCAAGGAGGCGATAAAAATTGCGTGGAAATTTTGAATAATATTACGGCCAACATAAGATATTTTTGCATCAAATACATATGTAGTCAAACAATCCACGGTGTATGTTGAACTTGATTTCCAAGGCCTGAATATAAGCAATAGGTACATACGACCTTAAGAAGTCCGCCTCTGACTCTGAGTCCGGAAGTAACTTAAAATGATACGAGTGCGCTTGCGCGATAAGTGAAGTGTCGTGATTGGTTGGTCAAGTCCCAATTTTGTTGAGATGACATTAATCAAAATATAGACATTGTACGAGCTGGTGTATGAGAAATTACTTGTAAACAAGGAATACAACCGTTCCGATGCCAGTCTCGTGAATTAAATTAAAAGCTCGAATGCAGCGTCACAACCCAATTCGAGAGATGTTTAGGTTGTCGTGCTCGCCGAATGATATATATTTTTAAATGAACATATTTCACGACTAATACGTGCAATTTGGGGGGGTGGCGGGGGGCTTCAACCACTGCATATATTTGCGGTAATGACATGCACATTTGATAAGATAAACAAAATGCATTGCGCCAGCATCCGCGGTTGTCCGTGAAACACAAAACCAACACCACCCGGAGCATTGTGGGTAGTCGAGCTTTGGCGTCACATGTTGAATCCAGCATGGCAGGGAAACGGTGTGTTCTCTTTCATAATCTTTTTTTTAGTTTGTCTTGTATATCTTTGACACTCTTCACTCGATTGCAATAGCACCTGATTTTATGGTTTGGTAATGTTGGACAGCGAAAATGATTTGTTTAAGGTGATTGGTGTGCGATGTGGTCTGTAATGTGCTAGCTTGAGGGAGTCCTCGCTAGCTGTTGCTAACAACAAACCGTAGGGCATGCTACCTGCACTGCATATGAAATTTGCTGAAATCGTTTCTTTTCGATGTCGATACTTGAAACTATTTTTGTTTGTCGTAGAAAACTAGAGGACCTCACTTTGGATGAGTTCTTGCGGACGGGCTTGGATTCAGATGACGAAGAGGAGCCTGAAGATGAAATCCCCAAACAAAATGGACAGAAGATAGAGGACAAAAAGAAAGATAACAATAAGTAATTATCATGTTTGTTGTTTCAAATACCCAAATTCAAATCTTACAAGTTTAACAATGCGTATTTTCGTCTTTAGGGGTGAAGTGAAGCAGGGTAAAGCGTCTCAACACAAGGAACAGCTGTCCAGATTAAAAAATAAAGATCCAGAGTTTTACCAGTTTCTGCAGGAAAATGACAAAACCCTCCTCAATTTTAATGACACTGATAGCTCAGAGGATGAGGACAAGGATGAGGACCAGTACCACAGATTGCCATCCATGCTGGAGGTGGGACCAACATCATTATTTATATTACACATAAACTATTCTCCAACAACTAAATCATCCTTAACATATAGGAGGCCAGTGATGAGGAGGTGCAAGAGGCTCAGCAAGGTTCTAAGAAATCCAAGAAGACAGACAATACCATTAAAGTAACTGAAAAAATGATCCGGGAATGGAAAGCTTCTGTAAAAACGGAACCTACCCCTCGCCTCATCAGAACGATCACCCAAGCCTTCAAGGCTGCTGTTGCTACGACTAAGGGTGAAGGAGCTATTCAGTGCAAATACACGGTGGATGACAGTTCAGGTAAGATCACCGAATCTTTCTGCTCTTTCTCATGATGTAATATTATTAACACTCTAATTCTAGTTTCTAGAACTAATCTATCTTGTGATTTGTATCCCCTCTAACTTCATGGAAAACGATTCTCAATGAAAGTATTCTTAGGCAGATTACGCAAGACATGGTAGTCACAATACCAAAATTTGAGTACCATACCATACTATACTGCATAAAGTACCTAATTTCTGGTACCGAACCGGGACCTCCCCAAAAATCAAAACATTCAGCAGGAATTGCAAAATTCAAACTGTCAAAATAACTTGTTCAAAATATTAGGATCTACTTTACAAGAAAATAACATTGTAAACATAAAAACTTATTAACTTGAGCACACATTAATATTGTGAAACACTGTTGAACACAAAAATAATGCCTGGGTTATGTGTTCATATAAACGCACTGATTACATGTATGTACATGTATGCAGTTTCTGTGTCAGCTTTTACATTGCATGCCTTATTCTTGACCTGTGCTTTGACGTCATCCATTGTTAATA
Organism: Syngnathus acus; assembly: GCF_901709675.1. Taxonomy (NCBI): domain Eukaryota; kingdom Metazoa; phylum Chordata; class Actinopteri; order Syngnathiformes; family Syngnathidae; genus Syngnathus; species Syngnathus acus. The sequence continues at coordinate 8,382,225 of NC_051088.1, read as the reverse complement.
TTGACAAAACATTTTCACTGTTACTGTCAAGCAAATATTTTAATTTAATTGCCAACGAGCCAGGAGCTAATGTTGCTTTGAGTGTCTGTCCATGCATTTGTAGTCGAATGCCCTGTCAAATTCTACAATTTGGGGACAAAATAATTCACAGCTTCGCTTTTAACGGTGAATGTGGTGCTGCCAACAAAAGAGGGCAGCTCGAACTAATGAAAAAATATATATAAAACCAACCCCAACTACAATGGTCCACCAGATGGCGCCAAAGTTTAACTTTACTATTGGAAATAAAACTAGCCATTATCTTAATCAAATATACGTATATAGCCCATTTCACAACAACTGTAGCTGTAACAAAGCACTTTATATATAAAATAATAGTACAATCAGAAAACGTTCACCCCCCCCAAATAAAAAAAACAACTGTGAATATGTGAGTTTGTGAATGCTGAACAGTCAATTTGTGGGAGTTCACTGTTAGCGTCCGTTCACTGCCTTTGATATGCTTTTATTGGTGTAACACTAACAACAACACGTTCTCCAACTCTCTCTGCAGTGTTTAACTCGCTGGTTCTCTTCTGCATCCGAGACATTCATGGCGCCTTTCAGCAGATGCTTGACTTAAAGGCTGATACAGACACAAAACAGTATGCCAGACGTCTCATATCAGTCAAATCCTACCAGTGTCTGTGTACATAAGTGTCAATAGAAATAAATCCTTGACTTTCACTTCTGTTACTTTTGTTAATAGGCTGGTGCTGCCACAAACTAGTAGAAAATGGCAGAAGAATCAATTAGACATCAAGATGTATCTCAGCGGCGTCATTCAGGTTTGTTTGCCGCCATTACTGTGTCATGTCGTTCGCAGAGAATCAACTTCTTTTGTGGCATTTATTCAAAAGTTTCTAACTTTACTAAAGCACTTGTGTGTCGTTTTCATTGATGCTCTCCTTCCACAGTTGTTATCCTGTCTAACTGAGGCCACAGTCACCAGCGCTGTCCTGCGACACATCAATCAACTTGTACCTTATTTTCTTTGTCTTTCCAAACAGTGTCGGTATCTGGTTAAGGTAGGTTTGATGCGAGATGGAAGTAACATCGCAATAGTTTGTTAATCTCCATAAGGAAATGAACAATGTGTCACCACCACCATCATTGCCTCGTTCATCGTTGTCATGTCATAATTGCAATGTTTTTGTTCATTCGTGTCACGTCTGTCGTATTCAGCAATTGATAAAGCAATGGAGCACCGGAGAGGAGACAAGTCGGGTCCTTGCCTTTTTGACCCTCAACAAAATCTGCAGACACAAGCAAGAACCTTATCTTGTCCCCATTCTGAAGGTGAGTAACAAAACAGATATGATGAGTCATGATTTCAACAAGGATTCTTCTTAAAAAAATGTATGTAACTTTGTCTCTCCCCAGCAAATGTACATTTCATATGTGCAAAACTGCAAATTCACATCTCCCAATGTGCTGCCCATGATCAACTTCATGCAGCGCACGCTAACAGAGATGTACGCCCTGGACACGCAGGCAACTTACCAGCATGCCTTTATCTACATCCGACAACTCGCCATTCACCTTAGGAATGCCATGACCGTGAAGAAAAAGGTTGGTGATCATGTGAAAGGGGTCATGGGAAAGTATCCTACCAGACCAAAGGAATATTTGAAATGTTTTCAGCAGTACCTTTTGTTTTAGGCCACTCTGAGGTCACATTGGCTCCATCAAAACATTAGTTCATTTCCCTGCTCTTGGTTGGGTTGTCCTAAATGTTTTTATCAATGGCAATTCAGCCCTTCTGTAACCAGAAAAAATATAATTTAGAGAAAAGATTTGATTAAGGATAATTAATCTGGAGTTTTGATTTGACATTAAAGACTCATTCAATGTTAAAGTGGATTGTTTTTGAGTGATTATGTGGCATGCATGTATATAAATAAAGGTAGAGGCCGACGCGTTTAAATATTTAACTTTTTATCATTTGTGGTCCACCATATGCTACCATCAAAGAGTTATAACAATTCCGTAGGTCCTTCGATTCAAGTCTGTGGAACCTCCTCAATGTGTGATTCTCACTCTTTGATGCATGTTTAAAAGATGCTCCTTACAATGGTGGCATGGCATCAACTCCCAAGTGGTACCGTCAAGAGATGAGTCCTCTGAAAGTCTGTGTTCCTTAGGAAACCTACCAGTCAGTCTACAACTGGCAGTACATCCACTGTCTCTACCTGTGGTGTCGTGTCCTTGGCACCCTGCACCCCAGTGATGTCCTCCAACCTCTCATCTATCCACTTTGCCAAGTCATCACTGGTACCATCAAGTAAGTACCTTTAGTTTATCGCACTTATTTCATCCAATGTTCCCCGTTGGATTTTTTTGCCCTGCTGTAAGTTTTACCAACAGCAGGTGGCAACATTGATCACTGTGTCGTGTCCCATCAACAGGTTGGTGCCCACATCAAGATATTATCCTCTGAGGATGCATTGTTGCCGAGCCCTCACGCTGCTATCAAGCAGCACCAATACATTTGTTCCGGTTCTCCCTTTCCTCGTTGAGGTGAGACTCCTTTCTACTGTCGTGCCTCATTTGTCCCCTTCAAAGGTGTGTGTGGCCAAAGTCGCCTGCACAATGTTTTATAGTGTATTGTATTTAAGTATTCTTTTTGACACCTCAAAATAAGGTCCAAGTATGCCATATTTTTGACTGTCGCAGATAAATGTAAATAAGAGTAAGGCCCTTTTGGTGAGGTGAATTTCAGTGTTTTGTACAAAACTGGTCTGCACTAAAACGCCCTCCAATGCTTCGCAGGTGTTCACCAACACACACACGCATGCACACACTTTTTGAGTCGCATATCGTTATTGTAAATTGAGACAATGTCAAGGTTGATTTGCCAGAATGTTTTGTTGACTGGATGTAAAGTTTCCATCCTTAAGAGGAGTGTGTTTGCTTAAGCTTTGTTGCCTTACAAATAGAACGTCACCAACTGACAACGTTGTCACAGGGCCTGTGCCTTGTTTGAGAGAAGGAAGGATTTTTTGGGCTCCCAGCAACGACTAGCTTCCCCCTATAGGAGTGGTCTTTGTGTGGTTTTGTGTTTTGGCTTTGTAGCAGTTTGACAGAAGCGATAAAGTCATGGTTGTAGTTCACACTCTGGTCTGAACATGCTGTGTAGACCACATCCTGTCTGCCTATGACCCCCCCCCCCCCCTCTTTCATGCACAGGCCATGCCCCATTTAACTAATTCACCCACCTCCATCCCCAACATTAAAACCATTTGTGATGCACTTTTTTTTTTCCTCTGCTGTTTCTCTTGTTAAAGGTAAACTGAAGTGCGCTGCTACTGGTTTAATTAGCGCAACAGTGGCATAAGCCCCCCTCCCACACACACACACACACATCCATCTCTGCTGTGTCTGTGCATTCTTGCTTCTCCACATGGGGGTGTACAAGTTGGGGCTTTCGCATCACCAGTGTGTGCGTGCTGGTCTGTGTGTGTGCGCACGTGCGTGCCTGCATCAGGGTTGGTCCATGCTGTCCCACTTCCCCCTGGTTCCCCCGTCAGACCGCCACCACATCCTCTGTTTATAGAGACAGCAGCGGCCAGCGACGCCGCTCTGCTTCGCACATACTGAGCGCATTAACGACCACACAGGCACACAGAACCACACAATGATAAGCGGGTGTCAGAAATAGCTTCAAACATGGACACAGCAGATTTTCACTTGTGCGCCATGAGCCAAAAGCTAAAGCATGTGGACGAATAGTCAACACACTGCCTGGAATGTTCTTTCACATCCTAAGAAATGTGGCGCATAACCGTTGCATAAAGTGACGAAATGAATGTTAGGTTGCACTTCACTATGTTATATATTGCCGGTCGTTAACACATTACATAAATGAGAAGGCAACTAGTCACATTTGGTCTACTTTTTAATGTAATGAATGAGTAGCATTTGAAGAGTTTAATAAATTGGTCGAGATCTGAAATTCCACAGTGGCATTCTTGCGCACAATGGCATCGATGCTGCTGGTTCGCAATTCATGTTAATGCTTTGCTTCACAGATCTTTCAGCAAGTGGACTTCAACAAGAAACCAGCACGGATGAGTAAGAAGCCCATCAACTTTGCAGTCATCCTTAAGCTTAACAATGTCAACCTGATGGAGAAAGCATACAAGGTATCAAAGTGTCCTTGAAGGTCACATGCAATAACAGTGTATCGTATTTAAGCTAGTTGGGTTGCATAGAACATATTGTAAAAAGATTTTAAAAAATTGGGATTGACTTGTCTTATAAAAAAATTGTGTAACTGATGTATTTCAAATACAATAATCACATATGCACTGTACAGTATAAGATTGTCACATTGGTGTAAATTGAAAGATGACCACAGTTGGACCTGTGCATCTGATCTTTGTTGCACTGAGGAAGAACAGCTGAGCTGATGAGTGATTCAGGCCTTGGCTAATGTTGTTTTCATTTCACACATCTGAAACTATGTGGCAAGTGCGTGTGTGCTTGTGCACATAAGGGGATTGAGCACTTAAACCCTTCCAGACCTCTAAAACTGTCCCTAAGTCACCACGCTCAATGTTGTGGCCAAGAGGATTGCAGCACGGTCCTCTGGGATTATTCCCGCACGGCTTGTAATGGCCCTTTTTTCACACCGGGCTGTCACCTGGCACACAAAGACAGAGCCTCTTGTCGTTTACAAATGTAGATTGCGTTTTTTGTAAATTGGGTTATTTAAAAAAAAAGAAAATTAAATATTTAGCTTGTCATGATGTCAAGCTTGACTCTGTATGTGTTTTTTTTTTTTTGTTTATCCTGTTGTAGGACGGACTGATCGACCAGCTTTATGATCTGATGCTGGAATATTTCCACACTCAGGCCAGTTCCATAGGCTTCCCAGAGCTCACTCTGCCCACTGTCCTTCAGGTAACATAGACTAATTGTTCCTATCATTACCAAGTGTCCATGTCCTCTGCGGTGACGTTACACTCTCTTCAAGTAAATATGTTGACAAACATGTTCAGAAATGTATTTTTTTTCTCTTTCCAATCAATGGTTACTAATTTGTTCACTTCGGTAGGATGTCTTTGATTGTTGACTTAGCTTTTTCTGTGCCGCTGTTTTGTGTCGACCACACTAACACAAAATGGGCAGGCACTTTTCGACCTCCTGTGTGTCAGGGTATTTCGCACGGTGGGAGGCGGGTGTTAAGTTTTACACGCACACGTAGAAACTGTTCAGAGAGTAACTACACTTTTAATTGTGCGTTAACCCGCTCGTCTGTGGGGAATGGGATTCATGAAAAAAAAAGATCAGTCTTAATGGATACACCTTGATAGTATTTCCATTGCTAGTGGACACACGTTTTTTTTAATGTGAACTAATAAACATGCTCTGGTAATGCCTATAATTGAAAATGTTCCCAAATTGATCCTCCAAACTGTGTCCAAGTGCTGTTTTTCTCACCACCGCTCAACACTAACCTGCTTCCTCTTCCAGCTGAAAGCGTTCCTGAAAGAATGCAAAGTGGCCAATTACTGCAAGTCGGTGCGCCAGCTGCTTGAGAAGGTGCAAGAGAACAGCAACTACATCACAGCAAGACGACAAAACGCCAACTTCGGAGTGGCCGATGCGAGCGCTGTGGTGAGTTGAGAAAACCATAGGGCTACTGGGTTCTTGTTATTTGAAGTAACTCTTGTCTCACTCGATTTGGCCTCAGTGTGCAGATGCTTCACGTCAGTCCTCTCAAGCATTGAGCCATGAACCAGTTACGTGTCAGACATATTTTCACGGACCGGCCTTTAAAGTCCGGGGGGTAAATATGACGAAATAAAATGATACGACTGGCATAAAACCAAATATAAACCACATTAATTGTCATGTGTGGCCTGGGGTTGCTTAGCTCTTTGTCCCTTGCGGACTGCCATAGATTTTTTATTAGGGTTTTTTTTGTAGATGCTACATTTATTTATATATTTTTTCTGTGGGACCCGGTACCAAATGACCCACTGACCGGTACCGCTTCGCGGCCCGGTGGTTGGGGACCTCTGCTCTCAAGGATACAAGTTTATGCAATCTGTGTGAGCGAAATGAGCCTACTAGTTTTGGATGATATCTATCTGATGCATGATACATAATGGGATTAAGGGTCACATTATTCCTTTATCATCGCTCAGTTAAACAGCAATCGCATGCCAGGTTTGTAGCACACTATTTCAAATTCCACCCGTACAACATTATTTTTGCATGTCACAAATCATCAGCGGGCCCTAAGTGGTCATGAAAAGCGTGGTCTTAGTGTTTATAAGTAGACGAGGCAATAAGATGTGCAAACACTTCAGTGTGCTAAATGAGTAGACAGCTTGGCTCCTGCAGCGGTTTCAACGCCGCCGCCACTGCTGTCTCAGTGGATGCTGTCACCATGGTGGCCTCTTCCTGGCAGAAGAGCAGCAGTGGAGGTGTCCCTGCAGGCAGAGGAAAGGGGACGTCACCCTGCTGCTGCTGCGCAAAAGGCCACGGCCCCCTTCTGGCCAGCAGCTCCCTCTGCTACCATGCCCCTTTTGCAAGGCTCAGAGCCAACACAATTAAGGATTTAAGGCTGGTCTCCATTCCGTTTTTTTTTATTTGTTACCAACAAGGCTAAATACACAACTTGTTTTGTAGACAGCCACTAAAAACACCATTAATTTAGTTTAAAATACTTAACTGTAATACTCCTACAGGATTACTAATGTTCACTGCATTACTTTTTATCATCGATCAAATGCAAAGGATCTACGTGTTTGAGTTGCCTTTCCCTTTGTTTTTCATGAAAGTACAGTCGAAACAAGAGAAGTTTGGAGTCAGAGTGAATAAGCAGACTCAATTTCTTAGCAGAATGGACTTCAGTGGTGTCCACGTACTTTTGTCTGACGTAAGCGATAGTTGGAGATGATCACCAGCAGCCATCTGGATGACTAAGCAGGAGTGTTGTTTTGTTTGTTTGTTTGTGTGTGTTTGTTTGTTTGTTTGTTAATGTAGAGCATCTCTTTTGATCCTTTCTCTCCTTAGGTGGCATGGGAGAATGAGATTAAGAAAGAGGGAACTCCTCTAAGCAAATACTACATCCACTGGAAGAAGTTAAGAGAAAAGGAAATTCTCTTGGAGATCTCAGGCAAAGAAAGGGTGAATATCCATCATAGTACAATTTTTCTTCAACTTTCTCATAAATCAATCAAAGCGTTTACTTTGACTGGTAGCATTGCCCAGTGTTGATCATACAAAGAAGGAAACACATTTTTTATTCATATAGTAAAATGTAAAGCAATAAAGACTAACACTGTTTTTCGTTATGTGAAGATGGAAGATCTGAATTTGCCGGAGATTAAGCGTAAGAAGATTCAAGAGAGGAAAGCAGAGGACAGGAAGGAGTTTAAGGGTTTGTTTGAAAGCGACTCTGAGGATGAGGATGATGACGACACAGGGCTCAAATTCAAAGGTAAGGGGGTACATTTACAAATACACCTTGAAAATTAAGATGTCAGTTTCACGCCTGAGCCCACATGCGCTGAGCTGAGCTTTAATTGATTATCAAAATAATCAACTATTTTAAGAATTGAATAATTATTTAAAGCCATTGTTTAACTTGAAATTTTCCAAAGCATTTGATTTCAGCCTCGCAACACAAAATCTTCTCTGAGGTCTGTAGTCCTTTGTGAAAGCAGACTGATTATCTTTTGTGCTTCATCAAAATAAGACTTTTGCAAACATCTGCTTTGATTTAGGAAAATAAACAACGAACCAGTAACAAAATCAATTTCAAAAAGCTTATCGAGTAAATCATTCCCTTTTGTGTGATATTGCTGAATTGTCATTTTTATCCATAAACATCAGATGAAATTTTTTTTTTTTTATAATACACTTAAATGCAATATAACAATTTAGCCAATCCATGCAATAATCTATAAAATTGAGCATTCTAAAAATATTTGCTATTGACAATGCTAAATAATGATAAACTTATAAATCAATGGGTCGGTCATTGTCCCAGAACAGATTGTGTTCAACCTTGGAGGTTCTACAGTATGGTGAGGCACTCAAATATGTATTACCCATGTTGGCCTCTGGGGGGCGGTGTTTTGCTACATTTTGATTCGTAGAGAAAAAGCAAGAAGTTTGAAAAGATGATGCCGGCTGAAGTCGAGTTTTTGCCGTGGAGTCCATTTTTGTTATGATCCTTTGTTTTACTTCAGTGTTATGCAAATTAATCAACCTGTAAATGTTCACTTTAGATTAGAGTAGGGCCAAAAAACTTGTTTTTCTTTCATTAGCTCCCTTTGTTCATTTGTACCTTGTCCTTTTGGTGTGGTTGTCCACAGACTATACATCAGAACACATCCACAAAATGCGAAGGGGGGGTGTTGTTCTTCTCTAGGGTCACAGAGGAAAAGAGGAGTAGGCAGCAGGGATTTTTTTTCCCCTTTAATGCATCTGGACTTGATTGTTGGGAGAGTCCCCGCAAACGCACGTGCAGACGTCCCCCTCCGTACCTCCCACCCTCCTTTTGGTTGCTCTTTCCTCCGCCCAGTACAAACACAAACTGACCTCCGTCGACAGGAAGTACGGGCTCGGCTCCCTGCGGGAGTTCCTAATTCGAACCAGACCAGTGGAACAGCCAGAGGTGGCGGCTTCCTCTCTTGCTTTCATTGGCGTGCACACGCACAGATGACGGCACACGAATACAAACTTTGTTGTCCAGTCTTGAGTCTTCAGAAGCCTCTTTGTTGAGGCGCGCAGCCTTGGAACTTGCAGGAGTGGCTGATGATGTGTGTAGAATGTGGGGTAGATGTGCACCAGGTCATTTCGGGCAAACCTTAAAAGTAGTAACCGTAGAAATGTGAGGAAATCAGAGTGAGTAGGACTAAGCCATTGACCTTAGACGGTGAGAGAAGTGCCTGATGGTTGTTTTTTTTTATATCTATGTTTGTGCCTGCATTTAAGGTGTGCATACGTGTGTGTGCGTGTAGCAGACAGGAGGAAACCGCTCTGTAGTGTGTGCGTGCGTCTACTCCCTCAGCCTCTCATCACACCTCAACTTCAAAGCCTGTGAAAACCCCGTTGTCCCTTTGGCTATTCCGCACGCACACACACAGAACCTCCATCATAAGTGTTGCTATGAAACCTGCCTGCAATCTCCATTTGCTATATTTAGGCCGTGAGCCGAAGACGTCTGAAATTGCCAGTAGTAAACTGTCACGGGTGTTTGTGCGGTGCAGGCGGCGGCAGGCGACGGCGGTAATCGACTTTGGGTTCCATCTGTCGGAGGAGGGGGAAGCACACGCACACACACAGCATGCATGCACGCTTTGCAGCTGCCTCTGATGCTTGGCCCACATTGAGGTGTCTCCAAAGAACGTCAGCCATGTAGCAACGCAAACTTGGAGAAAGTCTACAGAGAGGGGAAAATGTGGTTTTATCTGCTTGTAATGTTCTCTGTCTTTCTCTTTTTTGTCTAGATAAAAAGGGCAGCCATGGGTCAGATGATGATGATGACGACGATGAAGATCTTAAAGGACAGTCTGATAAGAGCGATGGAGACTCAGGTGGGTGTAAAATAATGTGCACAGTTTACATATGTATTGATTTATTCGGATGCTTTTACCCTATTCTTTAAAATTGTACATAATGCAAGTGTAAGCTTGAGCATTGTATGGTGGAAATGTACTGAACTCACTTCACAACAAACAGCAGTTTGGTAAATAGATCTTATTTCTTTCAAAAAGAGGCTTCAAGCTATGTACCGCCGCTCCCAGTGGAAGTTTACTGTCAAATTAGACATAAAATGAGGAGAATTGCCTTAGAATGCTCCCGCTAGCTTAGTGCTGACACACAATGGAAAACCCCATTGATGGGCTCACGCTGAGCTTTGAATTTCATGTTGCTATGCTCCTTTATGCAACTACACAACGGAGGAGCAAGACTGAAACAGACAATAGCACAATACACGAGCGTCACATGATTAAACCCAGTAAGCAGGTGAGCCGTGATGGTCCTTACCTGAACGCTGGCTGTCATCTTCAGCCTTGGCAAAATGTATTTTTCTGCTTAGTTCATATTCCACAAATGCGATATTAACATACCATGTTTAGACCAACATGGGTGTATAAGTCTTATGGTGAGCAATTCTGGACTTCAACATTAAAAAGCACCAAAGCGCGATGATTATTACCTCGAAGAGTAGGCGTCGGCCGGCTGTTCCCGTGTTGCCGTCTCCAAGCTCTGCTAGCTTTGCAGTAATGGTCCTTTTCTAGTTTAAAACAACCCCAAAGCTTGAGCGTCTTTTTTTATTTTTGAGTATTGATCCATGAAAGTCGGACAGACAATGTGTCAGCCACAACTGACACGTGCGCAGTCCGCAATCATACATCACACATATTGAGGCATGAGTGTTGCCATTCAAAATTCCTCTGTGTCAATACATGCAATAATATGCTGTATGAGTCATTCTATGGGTGCAACAGTTCGCCATACCTACGGTTCGTTTCAAGTTTTAAGTGACTGTAAATATGTTTTTAGAACTCTTTTATTAACTTTTTTATAACAAGGTATAAGTGTACATACTCATGAACTCTATTATTATAATAACATTTTTTTTTTATAACAAGGTACAATACTGTAAATATGTTTTTAGAACTTTTTTTATAACAAGATACAAGTGTACGTACTGCATTTGTGTGGGCATTCCCTGCCTTCTGCTGACGTTCGGGCAACTTTCGTGCCATAATTCCTCAATTTAGAACTTTTATTTTAAATTTTTGATTTCTTTTTTTTTTGAGTGGAAAAAAGCCGCGATAAACAAACTGCGATATAGCAAGGGATTATTGTTTGAAGTATTATTTCTTTGCTTGTAAAAAATCATTGTATTTTCCCCACAGATTTATAAATGAACCCTCAATCCAGTCAATAGTACAGCAAGACAAAACTAGCTTGTCAAACTATTTTTGTGTTGTCATATCGAAACGTTAAAGTCCAATTTCTTTCTGTACTATATTCTAGATGACGAAGAGGAGGATGAAGGAGATGAGGAGGTGTCAAAGCCCGCTCAACCGCTGTCGACCTCTGCTCTCATCAAGCTGGCCGAAGGAGATGAGGATTTGGTGGAGGACCTGACGCTGTCTGACGACGATGACTGAGTGTCTCATTCCGGAAACCGTTACGTTTTATAACATGCAATAGATGTCTTTTGCTTTTTGCATAAACAATCGTATGTGTCCACGTTTGCCTTTTTTTTAGAAGTGTAACCCATTTTTGAAACCCCAGCCTTGCCTAACTTCAAACCCTTAGCTGAGATCCAGACTTGGTCTTGGAACCCAAACATTTGATGGTCCACTTGCCTTTTTTAAGTATGCAAATCTGCAGTGGTAGTACGCCTGCATGTCCATGTTGCACACCTCCCTCAGGCCAGCGCGTAGTGAGGGAGAAAGGGGGGGGGGGGTCATGCTGGGCAGGAGGCAGGCGTCGAGGCCCGAGGCAGCGGAGGCGTGCCGGCCTGGCGGGGTGACGTCTGATGCCGTGCCAAAAAGCCGGGCCCAGGTGGGAGAGCGGCAACACAGGCTGCTGTGTTTCTGTGCCAAGTTCTTGCTGGGACCGCTGTCTTCCTGCCTGTCTGCTCGCCGCATGGCTTTCCTCATCCAAACACCAAGCCTGGAAAAAAGGTTTGTCCTCAGTGTTATATGAACACAAACATGTCATGCTTAGCTGTTGTGATTATGAAATAAGTAACGCTGTGAAGAGTTTGTCTTCATTTGCAAACACCTTTGAAGCTCTGAGAAATAAAATCACTTTTTTTTTCTATTTTTTTAAATAGTGACCTTTTTTTTTCTAACATTACATTTTGTTATAGATTTTTTTACCCCTCTAAATACAACTAAAGAATTCTGACTGATTAAATTATATTAAAACCTGAACATTTTCTTCTAGAGTACAACCTATTTCAAATTGCTCCTATTTTTCCCCTCTTAATGTTCCTGCTGGGCAGGCACTGTTGAGCATGTCTGCTTCGCAGTTGAGGTGCAGGATTTGATTGAAATCCGCGACTTAGTTTGAAAATATGATACAGACTTAAATCCAATTTGCACCCTTAACCTAAAATCCCAACCTATGTTTTAAAACCTATCGTGACTTGAAGCCCAATTTTGAAACCCTAACGTCTCTATAAACCTAATTTGAAAGCCTGACCTCATCTTAAAACTTTCATGTTGACACCCTAACCCAGTGTTAGTATCCATCCATCCATTGTCAACATCACTTATCCTGGTCAGGGTTGCTGAGGGCGCTGGGGCCTCTCTCAGTTGACATTGGGCGAAAAGCAGACTATTGTAGAACTTGAATTGGTCGCCAGCCAGCTGCTGGGCACATATAGAGACGAACAAACAATGCACACTGAGTGGGAATCAATCCCACGCAAATCTAATCTAAATGCTGTACTGCTCTGGTGTAACCCCAACCCTTGTTAAAATCCAAATTCAGGCTTTAAACCCATTTGAACCCATCTGCCTTGAGACTCAATGTTGAAGCATCCGAAAACCAAGACATCCACAGTGAACAAGGCAATCACCACAAGAGACAAAAGGCGTCATTTCTGTATTATTTATTTCACCCGTGCGGTGAATAGAAAAATAGGATGAAGAAAAAACCTTTAAAGGGACCACTTGAATCAATTGCTTGCGTAGATTAAAAAAAAAAAAATGCAATAAGAGCTCTGTGCCTTTCTTTTCCCTGCAACCAAAATAAAAATAAAAGTATCTTTGGAATCCATCTCAGGGGTTAATTATAATACATATAATTTGCTTCATTTACTAAGTCCTATAAATACTTTGTCCTCGTTTATATGCTGAAGTAGCATTCAAGATTGGAGCGCCTTTTAATATTAGTTTAAAAAATGTCCAAAAAAAGGGAGAGAAAAATATATGAACAAAAGTACCACAAAAGTCCAGCGAGTCACATTAATATTATTATTACTTTAGTAAAGAAAAAGTAATTTTTTTCGTGCATCTACATTTAGCAAAAAATTGAAAGTACCACGTATGCAACCGTCAGGATATTTTCATCTCAAGCATGACTGTACATTTTTGCACGATTCATCATTCTTCTTCTTATTCTCATTATTATTATTTCAAACCCTCCCACAGTAGTCAACACAAATGTCCAAAGATGTGAGCTATTGTTTCCAGCAACACACGTCTTTTACTCGCAAGACTATTAGGACCACACTGAGGGAAAAATCAATCAATCAATTGAAGACACACTGATTGGCCATATATTTTGCAGAAGGAAATGTTTAATATTTGTTGAAATGCCGGCGCATTCAACTATTTATGTGTATTTCCCTTTTTGGCTTTTTTTTTTCTTGTAATTGTCAGACTTTCGTTCGCTCAACTATTCAGTCATGTAATGTTTGACTTTATTCTTTCTTAATATTCAGTGTATTTTTTTTACTATTCTTGTAACAGTTGACTTATTCTGTTATAAAAAAAAAAAAGATCTACACTATTCTCAAAATATACTAATATTATTCTCATGGTGTTTTTTCTCAATATAAAAAGGTTACTTCTGTAAAATTCAGAGCTAGTTCTTGCAAAACTAAGATGTGTTTTTTTGCAGTTAGTTTTTCTTGTCAGTGTGGTCCGAATACTTCTCAATACCATGGAGTGCTTCATGTTGAGGCACTAGCATTATTTATTCCCCACTCTCGCTTTCTCTCTGTCCGTCACCCTTCATGCAAACAAAAGCAGAAACATGGTTTCAATTCCACTCATCCGGTCATCTTTGGTATCAGGACAGTGGAATGCATAGTTGCTGTGATAAGACGGAGCTTGTTTTAGCGTGGCGCCGCTCCAGCCTCAGAGACCACGACGACAGCTTCCCCAAGGCCGGACAAGGACGAGAAGGAAGGATATGAGTCTTATTCCTGGATTGTGCAGGGCTTGCAGTGAACAAGTACAGAAAAGAAGGTGGACAAAAAAAGCCAGCACGGAAAGGAAGGAAGGAAAGAAAGAAGGACGGACGGACGGCTTTCCGCTGCCGTTGGCTTGTCTGACTTGCAAGAATGTGGCGTTTGTGGCCTCTTTTTTGGCATGCTGTCTGTGACCAGCTGTCTCTTTTTTGCGCCTCGTGCGTCTCCCGAGCCACTTTCTTTGGATTCCGCTCAGACTCAGCCACTGGCCAGGATCCAGTCCACATTGTCCTTTACGTCGCCTTCTTTATTCCTGTCCCTTCCATTTCTGTTTTAAGGCCCGGAAGTTCAAGCGAACCCTGTGATGAGGGAGCCCTTATCTTCCCACCGCTGTAGAGCCATTGGCCTTCGCCTGCTTGGGTGAAGAGCAGCCCGGCGTGGGCCCACGGTAAGGAGAAGAGCTTTCACTCGTGGAGGCGGGTCTCTGAAGCAGGGTAAGGGGCAAGGAGAGGGTGTCGGCGGGTACACCCGGGGGCTCCCCATCCCGCTCCGAGGGGCGCAAGCTGGTCGAGGGCGAAAAGGGGAACGCCAGAGGGAATCCGGTCATGTAGAAAAGTCTGCCGATGCGCCGCGCCACCTGAGAGGAGGAAACAAGACTCAGCAAAGACTGGATGGCAGCTACATGCTGCATACACTTTGATTCCAACAGAGAGAGAGAGACAAAGAGAGCGTGAGAGAGAAGGCTTGTTTTTTGGGGCAGGCTACTGGTAGGGAGTCTATACTACGCTGACTTTCTCGGATCTACTACCTGGCGCACACAAACACACGCACGGCTGCAGTCTGTGTACCTGCGAGCGAATCCTGAGGGCAGGGCCCAACTTTAGTGCCATGATGCCAAGCAGATGCTCCTCAGTGAGCAGAGCTAATGTCTCCCCATCAATGACCTGCTCCCGGAAAACCTGGCGGAGACACAGCCACTTCAGCCGCAAACACTCACGCATGCACACAACGCATCCACACACGAGCTCGACATACGACTAACACCACAGGTTCATTCCTAATTTTTTTTTTTTTTATCACCGTCGCTCTGGTGCGAAGACTGGTGTGGCTATTTTATCTCAATAGCAAAGCCTTCATGTGGTATTACTATTTCATGTTGCAATCTGATGACTGTTTAACTATTTACGAAATTAAGAAATACAATTTGGAAATGTTCCTTCACTTAAAACACTTGTATGTCAAATTATCTTTCCCCATTGAAATGAATGGAAATACATTAATCTGTTCCAGCCCCTGGACACCTTCTAAAGTAAAACCTCATAATGCTGCCAATTCAACAAACAACTATTTTAAGTCCTATAAAATGTGACTCAGTAAGCTGCAGTAATCTTTATTATTATTATTTTTTATGCAAAGATAAAAAATATCTACAGGTATTCTTACATTGTCTGTCTACATGTGTTGTTGCACAGTTTGCGTTGAGTTGGCTGCTACCACTTAGCATCTGCCCTAAGATGCTGCCAAAGTCACATTTGAATAGGAAAGTATTGCAATAAGTGACATCAAGGACAAATGTTGACCGTTTGCCAAGGTATAGGTCTGCATGTCCAAATACACCTGGGTTCAGATTTCAAAAGTTACAATTAATGTTATATTAATCAAGTCTTTATTTCCATTCATCCATCCATCCATTTTCTATACCGTTTGTCCCCACGGGGGTCGCGGGCGTGCTGGAGCCTAACCCAGCAGTCATCGGGCAGTAGGCGATAAAAATAAACAATTTTGTATGTTTTTTAGAATTGTAATGGGGTTATTTTCAGCAGCCATGAACCAAGGAACAAAACATAAATAAGAGGTCTAGACCTCCACAAGTGAACACATACACACACAAAAAAGTGCACACATACAGTATGTACACACACATACACGTGCGCACACTTCTCAATAAACCTGACTCATTGGGCATAAGGCCCATAAGGCGACGCTATGGTGATGACTGCACACTTCTGTGGTTATTGGTCAGCCTGCCCCTGGCCTCCATTTGCCCTCCTTTTTCTCTCTCTCCTCTTATCTTGTTGTCCGACCGGTCTCACCTGAGCGTATTCAGCACATCCGGCCAGACTGCTTATGAAGCCACATACGTCCTCCACACTCCACTTGCTTAAGTCCTCCATGGGGTTGGCTGGAAGCGAGTCCTCCCCATCCATGAAAAGACCTCCCACAGAGCCTGAGGGCAGCAGTCATTGGGGGGAATCAATTAAAACACGAGAGACTGAGGACTGTTCTGTTTCTTCACAATTGGTACAGACTCATACAAGATATTCTCGGAAATAACATGTTCAGCGTTGCCTTGACCTATTTCTTTCTGTGGCGCTCTTATCACAAATGATTTGACCTCAATGAAATGACTAGAACTGCCATTAGATCATTCCAGCCCAGCATTTAATACCAACAGTATTTTTGCAAGGTGCCCCTTTCAAATGAGCTCAACAGCATTTTAGGATACATTAAAATAATTAAATACAAAGGAAAACAAACAGACATGACACAAGATAAACAAATGTTTTTTAATCCTCAAAATTTAGCTGATTTTGCTATTTGTTACACAGTTAAACAAATACTAAAGGACAAGGTATAAAGCAGTCAAACTTTCTGACTGGAATTCAAATCTTTTTTGTTAAGGGGACAAGTGATTTTCTAGTTGATGTTCAGTTTGACAAAAAACTTCAAATGGGAGTGACAGTATACTGCAAACCTTTGGCCTATTTTTTGGAAGTCTGTGGCCACTATCTAAACGGTCTCCTTCAAAATTTTGCTCTGAAACAACAAAAAAAGCAAATTCCCACGTGGCTGTGCTGTTGGCATGCTGTGTCAGGGTCAAAGGCAGGCCCTCAATTGGGGAGCCAGATACGCACACAAAGTGACGCTAATGGGTTTCACATGCTGCCTTTTAGTCTTGTGTGTCTGTGCGTGTGAGCGTGTATGTGTGTGTGAACAGCTCACCCATGTGAAAGTAAGGGTTGATGTAGGGGAATCCGAAGGGCAATGACTGTCCTTGAAGAGCGGGCAGAGGTGGCACAAATCCAGGCGGAAGCTGAAGCTTGACATCCGACTTTCCCAGCGCTGAGGTGAACAGGTGGTGACTGGGCGAGTCGCTGCCAGCTGAACTACAAGGTGCGTTGAGCCGGCCTGAGCTTTCATGGCTGTCCTTGGTGCCGTCACGCGCCCCCTTGCCGTCTCTTTCTCTACTCCCTCTGTCCTTGTGTTTACTCCTCGACTTAGCACCGTCGCCTCCCCGCCTCTCGTCAAACCTTTCTGTTTCGCTGTCCGAGTCCTTCATGTCCTCGTCTCCCTCGCTTCCTCTGTCCTCTCTTCTTCTTTTGCGATGGCCAGCGCGGAGCTCAGTCTGAGGGCCCCGGCGGAGGGCCTTCCTGGAATTATCAGCGTCCGAGCCAGTGGTGGAGCTCTGCGCTTGGGCGTCTTTGTGGGTGGACGACGTCTTGGGCTGCTCCTGCTGGTTGGCGCTTAGCAGGGGCGCCGTCGCCCCGTGTCGAAGCAACAGCATGGCATTGGAGCTGCGGGCCAGTTCCTCTCGGAGCGGATGACCCTGGGGGATGTCTTGAAGGCTCCGCAGGGCCGGGTGGTCCGAGGGCAGGCCGGCAGGGAGAACGGCAAGCGGGTCAGAGCTCAGCAGTTGCTGTCGCTGGTGAAGACTCTCCAACTCCTTCTGTCTCAGTAACTCGGCTGACATCTCAAGTCTGACGCAGACAAACACACAGAGTCTCATCAAGTCAGATGTCAACATTTTACAATGCACTTTCCGTAGGAATGACTTATCCGAAAAAAAATCAAGACTCTCAAATCCACAAACAACTTTTAGCTATGACATTGACAAACATCCACACACCTGGCTAGATTCTGCTTCCTCAGTATCTCCTGCTGCCGCACAAAAATTTCAGCTTGAGCCGGTTGCAGGAAACTGTAACCTGATGTAGAGGAAAATAAATCGTGAAAATATAATTAATTATATACATTTCATATTGTTTCTCAAATCTGTTATTTTTTACTGTTGGCGCTTATTTATTTATTTTTCATTCATTATTTATTTAATTTATTATTTTTACAAATTATTGACCAATCAAAGGTGGTGTTGAAGATGGCTTGCTCTCTTTCACAATGCAATGTTATGAATCAACAAACGTGAAATTATCACGACTCGTCCCCGGTCAGTCCATTATGTGTAGGTTGTCAATAGTTCTGTCAGTGTCTGTGTGCTCGCCCCTCCCTTCCTGTGTCTACTCTCAATCTATGTATTAATCACAGTCACCTGCTCTCGTTACCTGTCGCGTATATAAGTCCTGTCTGCGTGCCACACCCTTGTCGGATTGTTCTCGTCTCGTCTGTCGTCGTCGTTCTTGTCTTTATCTTGTCTTTTTGTTCAGTTATTCTCCTCCTTAGTCGAGCTTCTTATAGTCTGTCTTTTGAGTTCGCCAATAAACCCTGGTCCAAGCTGCCTTTGGTCGCCCAGCCCCAATCACTTTATGACAGAAATGAGGATTCCACCCGACACCAGCAATTTTATATAAGACTTCAACTTTGTAAGTTAACAGAAATGTTTTGATTTTCATTCATTCATAGTGTATTAGCAATGGCAAAGCGTTAAAAATGTAAGGAAATTCAGCTCATTGTAATGGAGAAAAGCAATACTTGCTTTTGTTCGGGCTGATCCCTCCATTATGGCTGACAAGAAGAATAAATGCAATGTATACAAATTAGCTTGCTTGACTTTCATCGTCTAACTCTCTCAACAGACCTGCCATTTCATCAGAGTTACTGATGAATACAAAAATATTTTCATAATTGATAAACACATGTATGATTGGTAAGAATCTTAAATTATTACTTAAATGTAGACTTTAGCTGAGGTAGTGTGACAATAAACAGCACGGGTTTGTGTCTGCAGTGTACGCAGCCACTGCCGGTTCTAAACCAGATGAAAATAATGTGTGAGTGCATCAGGATGGTTATCCGGTGTAAAAACTGCTGATAAATCGTGGAAGTGACTCACCGTGGAGATAACTAACAACTTAAAGGTATATTTTCTAATAGCGAGAGTTCGAGTTTGAGCAAACTGACTTTGAAATTGGAATACACAGAGGTTGTTGTGTGTGACATTCGAGACAACTCTGTGTATTAACAACCACACATTGGAAACAAATGCACGCATTAGCAAAAAAGGTGTTAAACTGTCAAATGAGGACTCACCGGGGGCCTGGCAGAGAGCTGAGGGCAAGCCAAGGAAAGGAGCCCGCAAGTGAGGTCCTAAAGCGATGTGAGGGGCTGTCGCAGGTGAAAGGAGGGGCGGAGGTTGGGACAGTTCCCTGTGGAGGCAAATAAGCAAAGAAAATTTGTTTGAATTTAAAGGGCCCTGCGTTCATTCCAACAACCATGTTATTGTTTTTCTCGCTTCGTCGTGCGCCTCAACCCTTCTCGTGCGTGTGCGTGCTGCCACATCGATGTGTACGGTGTATTTTTATCAGCCGTGTTCCAGAGGCCCCGACGTCGCCCAAGTGCCTCATCAGTCTTGTCAGGCTGCAGCAAGCACCGCTGGCCATTGCTGTACCCTCCATTGCCCGCTCACACACAAACACACACACGCACACACACAAATGCGCACACATAATGAGAGCTGAATGCACAATGCCAGTGTGTCATGCTCTGACAGCTGGGGCGGCCCCTGCATCTTGACCGGGGCCACGGGCTGAAGGACCTTCTAATTAACACTCATCCCGCCTCTATTCGTCCCGTCACCCCCCTTCCCCTCCCCTTTTGATGCCCCCATTCACTCCCTCCCGCTTTCCAGGCCAGCATTGATGCTGCTAAAAAGATGGCGCGTCCCGCAACCTCAACTTTTGAAAAGGCCTCTCCATTATCCCCCTCGTCCTTTGTCCTCGTCAAGGGGGGGAAGGCGCCTCTCACCTTTCTCCCACTCAGTGTCTTTCTTTTTTTCTTTTTAACCAAACCATCTCTTTTTGTTCTCTGTCCTCTATGAAAAATGGGTGTTGTTTGTGCCCTTCTTTTCGCCTGCTCTTCCCTCCCCTCTTCATCACTGCCCATTTCGTTAAGTTATGCTCTCCTGCATTCATTTTCCCAGTACATCCTAACAGTTAGGAGATTTTTTTTTTTTTTTAAAAAGCTGAAAGAATAATGAGGCTTCTGCACCTTGACCTCTTGACAATGTCAAAATGTGTATTTAACTTGAGGAAGACAAGGTGGAGAAGATCGCTCGCAGCCTGCGAGGTGGCAAAGGATATGCCTTTTTCCATTGGGGGGCTTTCAACTGGGACTACCACGAACGACTATTTTGCTAGTCGACTAGTACCCAATAGCACCAGTCGACTAATCTGAACAAATGCCTATGGCAGCATATTGCAACAGCCAACAGCTGCTCTTATATGACATCATCATATAGATTACAATTTGAGTTGTTTTAGCTATTTGCAAATTAAAGATAAGATTCAGAACCATGCTTCAACCAGTATTATGGGTGGACTCCACCCTAACTCTTGGACTCTGTTGCAAACGCCACGACACTGTTTAGCCGCAGTGCTTCTGTTTGGATGACCTAGATTACCACTTCTGTGCAATGTTCGTCAGGAAAAACAAAATAGTAAAAATAATAATGACGATTTCGACTATTAAATTAACCATAGCCAGGTCTGGTCAACTAATTTGGGAAGTGCTACTTTCAAACTCTCTCGATATAGTAACATTGGTCTCCGCTGCCTTTCTGTCCTAGCGCCACTCATCTGTGTGTGAGCCCGTCGCCACACACAGACACATATGGGAATGGAACAGAGGAAAACAAAGTGGGAACCAACGACGGGACGCGTGCAACCGCAAATATTGTTTTGTAACCATGTTCAAATTAGCTAGCGCCTGCTTGTCTCTTGCTTGGCTTAGTGGCGAGGGAGCGGAACAGCTTGGACGGAACACTCGCATGCAGGGACGAGGGTCTGTGATGGTTGTGAGCTATTGGTCTGAGTGTGCGTGTGTGTGCGTGTGTCTGTGTGTGTGTGTGTGTGTGTGTGTGTGTGTAGGGGAGGGGGTGAAAAGCATTCATCGATCGCCTGTGCCGCTGAAATGTTAATGCTAATCGTATAACCGCTCTCTCCGGCGGCGCCTTGCACTCCTGTGGCAGCTCCAATTAATCTTGGGTGAGGGCTGTGGCGCGTGACCCCAGGGCCGCGGGCTGGGGGCCCCACTAGCCGCTTCTTATGTAATTACACCACCCAGTGTGTAATCACCTGGTTTAATCCCTCAGGGCAAGCAATTAGCCTCGCGACGCGCAGCTCCACGAGGCCACGCCGCGGCTCACGCAAAAACCGCCATCAACCCCCACCCGCGGTCATCTCCCCCGCACGCCAAACTGCCTCAACTGCCGCCTCTCAGATGTTCCCTTTTCTTTCTTCCGTCTCTTTGCACCGCCCACCGTTGCCTAGCGTTAGGCCACAGATGAATAACGGTCAATTAAAGCTGCATGACTGGGGCTGCCAGGCGTCTGCGCCACCATAATTAGGCCTAATCACGGAGGGCGAGGGAGGGAAGGCGGGAAAGCAGCGCGCCTGACACTCCCTTCCTCCATCTCTCATTCTTTCGCTCCCTCTTTAGAGCGCAATTTGGACAGACAAGTGGCGTGCCTTGGTATGTTTTCTTTTTGGCCTTTCCATACATTCCTATTGTACAAATGTAAGGTGGACTCATAAGAACGCAAAGCTCCATGGTTAGCCTGTGTGTGCGCGTGCATGTGTGTGTGTGTGTGGATGTGTGTGCGTGTGTGTGTGTGTGGGTCTCGCTGTGCCGCCAGTGAGGCCAAGGGCTTCTGGGAAATTCACTCGTGTGTGACGACCTGTCAGAGTGGCGACAGCGTTCTTGTCCTGAAGCAGCCCAGGCGAAGTGTGTGCGTATGTGTGTTTTGTGAAGTTGTGTGCGTGTGTGTGTGTGCGTGCGTGCGTGCATGCGTGTGTGCGTGCGTGTGTGTGTGTGTGTGTGACAGGACTGCCCTTAATGACGGGAGCGTGGGGGGATTAGGAGCGCCGCGCGGCCGCCTTCGGCTCCTTCTCCGCAGGAACACATTTACACAGGAAGCTCATTAAAATGGATGAGGCTCCCTCCTCGCTCACCGCCCGCCTGCCCTCCCTCCCTTCCCTTCCCTTATCTCACATTCTCTCCATCGCCTCACTCCCTATCTTGCTTCATCTCTCTCTCTCCGTCACATCGTCCTCTCGCCTTCTCCGCTTTTTCGCTTTTTTGCTCTGGCTTCCTTCTCTTCATCCCCATTTTAAGCCCCCATGTTTTCGACTTCCTTCCTCTCTTTATTTTTCTCCATCCCTCCCTATTTGCCTGGCAGATGCTCGGCGAGCTTAGCGCCATTTAAGGCCAGACAAATGGAGCGCCAGGCTCTAAGCCCATTGAGCGGCCCTAATGATTTGTTTTTAACAATGGGCCCTAATGGGCCCAAGATAATCAATGATGAGGGGTCGAAGGAAAGGTGAGCCATAGAAAGAGTTAGGGAGGGAGTTTGCCGTCTCGACTCGCTTCCTTAGCCACGGCTTTTCATTCCACCAATTATCTCTATTTGAATTCTCTCTTCACTTTGCTCTTATTCCACTTTGGGTTGCTCTAGAATTTGGTTCCTGTTCTTTCTTTGTTCTGGTTTAACACCGTACGGCCTCTTACCACTCATGTGTCCTCTACTTAGAGAAAAGGATGATGGGAATGTTCACACCCATCTACCACTCGGCTTGTATTTAACATTGCTAAGAGTAGGTTTGCCTCATCCTAATAATTGTAAGATGTACATATGTATGGAAGCTGAGACTTAACTGCAGACAAAACCAAGCCTTTATCTCAGGGGTGTCAAACTCATTTTTTTCGCGGGCCGCATTGTAGTCATAATTTCTTTCGGAGGGCCATTATGATTGTCAACCCAAATAAATGTATGAGCACCTCTCATATTATATACAGTATAAGCTACAAAACAAACTGACAAATAACTCATTTTCAAATCAGACTACTTAAAACTGGTCAAATATTTAAAAAAAAAAAAAAGGAATTTTTAAAAGTGAAGACAATTTGCAATTCTAGTAATGACACGAATTTGATGCACAATTTGTCTTCGCGGGCCACGTAAAATGATGTGGCGGGCATTTGATTTGGACGACTGCTAATACTCATACTTGAGTTATAAGCATCACGCTGCTTAAAATGTGAGAACGGTTGCACTTGCTGCATGGAGGCAAGACCGCGCACGATAGACTGCCAAAAGTGACTGAACTGCCAAGCAGCGTGCGAAGTTTGTAGTAATCTGACCATCGGCAACTAGTTTGTAGTAAAGGACCCAAAAGTCCGACGTTGTCTGTCTCAGCACTTAGTGGTTCTCCTCCAAGTTTGGCTGAAAAGTGAGCAGAGGTCAACTGCCACAGGAAGTAAATAAAATTGAGTTAACTGGGGAAATCGATCATTGCCAAAAGCCTTTCAAAAAAAGCCTTGCACTCTCCTTTGTTTCTTGTGTTGTGGCAATGGACTTCTTCCATGACTATCGCACCACCATTTTGTGGTTCATTAAAAAGCAGGCCAGTAAACTGAATGTAAAAACCCAAAACCCAAAACAGGGTGGCCGTTTTTCAGTTGTAACACATCAGTACGTACATGTGCGATGGATGCTCCGTCGCTTTTGGCCACTTCACTCTATGTCCAGCAAATTTAAGATTTCCAATTGCATCTTTTTGCAATCTTTTGTTTAATTATTGGATGATCATAGCTGTCATTTTGAAAAGTGGCCTACAGTATTGGAGCACAGGTGGAATTCTGCTCCTAAGTAAATAAAGGCCTTGCATTGTACACTTACCGAGACACTTTATTTTCTCCTTGCTTCTTTCATTCTCTCATTTGGACAAAGGTACAATTAACGCCATGTGCCCTTGAGCCCATTTTGTCCTCCATTATAATCCCTCCGAAAAGTGTGTAGTTCGTGAAGAGGTTAAAGAGGAGACAGGCGGGAGGCTTTTGGTTGTGGGGTGAGGCCTATCCAAGCCTTCCTGGTGCTGTGTGGCTAATTACATTGCTCTGTATACACTAGCGGCGCATAGCCGCAGCTTGCTGACCGCATTTGCACTGCACCATGTGCCAAAAACACACACACAAATCATATTCACACAAACAAAGCCAAATTCAATCCGCATATGTGGCGTACATAACGTTTGAAAAAGTAGCGTGCGCAGACACACATGCACGCACACACACGGATGCACCCCCCCCAATAGCGCACCAGGAGGCCGCTCCGCTTCCTGCTTATCCCCACCCCCTTCCCCTCACTACCCCCCTCTCGCACAAACATCCCCCCTTCTCATCCTCCCTCCCTCCCTCCCTCCCCGCTGCCGCACCGCCGACCCATTATCGATCCCCCGCCTCTCCCCGCGCCACATAAATAATCGACAAGCAATTATCCGCCCACTCCCGCTGCCCCCGGCTTTGTTTGGGAGGCACGGGGGCCAGCGCTGGGGGTAGAGCGGGAGGGGGGACGAGCCGGTACGCAGCCGTGCTTCTCCACAGTGGTAGGCAAGAGGTTATTTGGACATGCTCTCTCTCTCTCTCTCTCTCTCTCTCTCTCTCTCACAGGCACACACACACACACATTTGCTCAAATCTTTCTCAAGAAGATGGTAACTGACCCACTTAGATGCTTTTCCCACTTAGATGCTTTTTCTATTTTGTTCCTGCTGTTCCCTCACATCAACCGTAATGGCCACTTGTGTGGAGGATGTTGGTGACAGGGTTTATTAATGAATCACACTCGCGATGCAAACTAACTCGGGGCCGGCAAGTGTTTACGGGCGTTTCCTCACCTGTCTGTGTAATGTGCATCTCGGTGCTGCGGTAGGCCCTGCTTGCGTCTCTGGCTGGATGATGAGGAGCTGCCTCCCGTGGGCAGGTGAGCTTCTAAGGCCGCCGGATTCCTCACCGCCGCAGCCAATGCTTCCTGCTGTGCGCGCAGCACGTCTGAGTAAAGAACAAAGATAGAAAACATGAGAAGTGGAACAGGGAGAAAGAAGGGTGATGGAAGATTGATAGTTGAAGCAAAGAGGAGAAATGAGGAAAAGAAAGAGAAAGATGTAAATTTAGCATCCAGTGGCTAATTTCCATGTAGACAAGCAAAAAATCCCTGTAAACATCTATTTAACACCCATGTTGAGTGGGATGTGCATTACTCTCATGTTTGTGACACGGGAGGAAACAGGTATGTGTGCGAAGACACACATTGAAGGGCCCCATATTTGAATTTGTCAACTTGAAAACATATTTGTGTATATATATTAGAATTAGAGTATCATTTGTTTAGATGAGTGAACATCCTCGCTGTATTAGTTACAGCCTGTCTTAACTTTTCACGAGTGTGTTGTGTGGGGCGGTAGGGGCCAAATCAGGAAGCAGTACAATTGCACATAGCACAATGCAGATATCCACCAAGGCCAAACACTCCAGATTGTCAACATTATATACACTCCATTCAGTCACACATTAAACAATGACAAATTGCAATAAAAAAAAATCATTGTTAAGTCTGAATTAATTTCTGCATTTGTACCTACAAGGGATGGATGGATGGATGGATGGATGGATGGATGGATGGATGGATGGATGGATGGATGGATGGATGGATGGATGGATGGATGGATGGATGGATGGATGGATGGATGGATGGATGGATGGATGGATGGATGGATGGATGCATGGATGCATGCATGGATGCATGCATGGATGAATGGTCGCTTGTGTGGTTCTCCATCTCACCCCAACAACCACAATGGTCCTTTCTAGGCACTTCCTGCCTCACGCTTCTCACCAAACCCTGACCTCTGGTGCTCACTTAGTTTCATCTCCTACCTCGCCTTTTGTGCCCTAGCTTCCTTGCTTCTCTCCCAGACGAGACCTCATCATTATTGGTTGGGCCAGGCCACACCACGAGACAAGGCGTCTAATGAGAGAAAAAGCTGTGCTCTCTCTCTCTCTTGCTCGCTCCCTCTCTCTCTCTGCTCCTCAATCTATCTACCCCCTCCCATTTTTAATTAGACAGATCCCTCAGGTGCCAGCGGGCCATTTCCGCCGCCTGTATGGGTGTTATGTGTGTTTGTGTGTATCGGGTGATTTAAGTGCCGCCTGTGTGTGTGTGTGTGTGTGTGTGTGCGCGCGTGTGTGTGTGCGCGTCCGTGCTGAACGGGCGCCGTGCTTGGGGGCGGGATGGGGGTGAAGCGACAGATATTAATGCGGCCTAGCTCCGGTGTATCGATCTGTTTGCTGCGCCAGGCCGCAAGGGACTCGGCTGGCGGCAGACAAGGTTGTGTGTGTATGTGTGTGTGTGTATGTGTGTGTGAGTGCGTGTGTGTGTGTGTGTGTGTGTGGAGGTGGTGGGGTGGGGTGGGGTGGAGATAAGAGAGGGATCAGAGGGAACCGGAGCCCCAGAACGCATGCACATACGATGCAGGGGTGACACGTTGGAAGCATTGACCTCTATGAGTTTTCTGTGGTAGCGCTGCTCACCACACTGGCTATTTTAGACAAGCGCCTCAGCTAAAGGGATATTATTGTGATTTAGTATTGCATCACTGGTGAGCTTGGAGCTGGGATGTGGCGGTTGGGACCCTAAAAAAAGTTTTAAAAATAACAAACCAAAAATCAAACACAAACAAATGCATTACATTTTTTTTTCAAGGAATGTTTCCGACTAATTAACTACTTTATAGTACTTGTACAATTATTGATGATAAAGTATTCCCAGGGTTTTTTTCATGGTTGCAGTTAGGACTGGAACAAATTCTTAAATTGGGAAATTTTGTTTTGATGGTTGACCAAATCGACCAGTGCCACCAAACAGATAGTAGTCAAACTTCTATGTAGCACTGCATGTAGCAACAATTTTCCGTCCACTAAAAAAGCAAACAACACACACTAGAAATCACAAACATTTCTTCCTCTGCATGAGTTATTTTGGGAGGTCCCATTTCGCCAGACTGGGTCCATATCGCTTATCCTTCTTTTGTGCATTCCTATTTTTCTCCTCTGCATCATTCCTGGAGTTGATCCAGAATCCTTTCAGTTCAGCCCGTGAGAACGCAGAGGAGTGGCGCGCCGATGCAGCTTGGCCGGCCTCGTGATGAGTTTGGTGGACTGGCAGGTACTGAAAAGCCCACATCCAATCCGCTCAGCACAGAATACGGCAGCAAATCGTGAATCCCTCCACAATGCGGCAAGCTTAGGCAGAAGTAAATATGCAGTTTGTCACGCCTCATAATTCTGACTGATTGTACTTGGAGCAATCACAAGCTGGAGTAGTCAATTTGTCTGGCGTGATGATAAAAACATGAAGCATATTGTTTCAAATATCAGTCAACTCAGACACAACACTGACTCGTGCATCCGTCCCTTCACTTTCAACTGGATCTCCAACACTTTTTCTTTTTTTCTTTTCTCTCCTCACAAGCCTCTTTTATCATTTGACGGCACGAAAGAAAGCCCTGCTGGCTATTTCAGCAAGCAAAACCCCCGCCCCCATCCTCCCCAAAAACTGCCCAGAGAGAACGTGCATCTCACAACACCTTGCACCTACAAATCCACACATGAGCAGACCTCCATCTCACCCCCCCCCCCCCCCCCCCCGTTTCACGCACTTTCATTTTGTTCGGCCGACACTTCAAACACATAAAAGGATGCTCTGTGGGGAGCGAGGCGGAGAGGAGGAAAGGGGGTTGGAGGATTTGAGAGGCTTGTGTACAAGAGACGACGGCTGGTAGGTTAGGTGCTTCACTTGGGGCCCCAGGTCAGTGTCAAGGGGCCCAGATTTGCGCTTGCCTTTTATGACACAAAACAGTGACGGCTCTGTCTCAATTTTGAGAGCAGCTCTGACTTCCAATTGGAGAACTGAGAGGCCAGGTAGGTAGTTTCATTGAATATGTTTACGGTAAAGAAAGAAGTCTTGCAGTGGATACAAGTTTTGTGACCAGAATCACTTCTGTGCAATACCTCATGGAATGGAAATGAAAAGACAAAATGTCAAAGTTAACAACAAGAATGCGCTGTCATCTGCCTCATTTTGGCAACATTGCTGGACAAGTATGACAGTGATCACACTGCCTCCTTTAACACACCAAAAAGGAGGTCAATAAATCTTTATAACATCATTGCTAATCAAATAAAAATGAGATTAGTTTAAAACTTCACTTAGAGCTGGTCATTGAATGGATTTATGCCACTACACATAAGCTTGTAAGGAACAGGAAGGACTTCATGGTTAGTGGTTTACAAAAATGGATGCCTGGTTAGTTGAACAGCAACTTGGCTTTTTTTTCCCTTCCAATTGCACTTCAATTAAGCTTAACTCAGTAGATGTTATCCCTCTAGAAAAAAAAATTGGGTCAAACTGGAGGTTGACTGGGTATTGAGAGATTTAGGGGCTTGAGGTACTGAATCAATAGCGCCGTTGATGCATACCACTTGCGGGTGTTGTTAATGACAAAGTGCCGGGGTGATCAGAAATCAATGAGAATCCCACCTTGAGACAGAGTGGGCAATGCCACAATTAGAAATGTCAGTTGGACCTCTCAATGGTAGCAGGGATTATAGCAAACTGCCACATACATATCAGTGATGGATATTTTGGTTTGTGCAATTTGGTTTAAAAATGCAATCAAGTTAGAAAGAGAGCAGACTGACCATGTCCGGGCAGTCCCATGCTGCTGGCCAGCTGGTAGAGGCGTTGCTGCTGCTCCTCGTAGGATCCATGCTCGCTGAGCGCTGACATCATGCGCCTGTAGTGCTCTTCGGGGCTCATGTGGCTGTGGCTGCCACCTGCCTCCCCCTCCGGGCTCTGTGCGCTCTCTGGGGACGGAAGCAGACCAACATTGTGATCGATGAGGACCATCATTGAACTGCCCTTATTGCAAGCCAATAAGAAAGAATGAATTTCTATTTTCATAAGTAACGTCCTTTACTTGCATTCTTCTCTACAGACAATTGCCTTCAACATTCACATCCACTACAGAGCTACATGCCAAAGATTGACACGTAAACCACCTCACCATGGAAATTTTACACCTTAACAGAAAACGTAAGCGTCTTCAAGTTAAGTGTGTGGAAAGTTTTTGTTTGTTTTAGTTTATTCATGAATATGCCAGTGCTGCTTGACTGGAGGTCTTGTTGGATGAAGCTGTTCCTTTCAATTCATGGATAATCTGTGTCTGTTTTTTGTTTCTTTTTTTAATTAGAGTTTCACAGCTAATGGGCACTTGCCTGACTGACACTTGTACAAGCTCTGCCAGAAAACGTGGCAACAGCAAAGGGACACAAAATGGGTAGGACATTTATTAGAGTGTCCACTCGACTCTATTCAAGAGTATTTGTAAGTAAGTCTGAGATCTGGTCAGGTTGCCACACGTTCATTGTTTGTTCCAAAGAGGACTGATGACGTTAAGTTCAAGTTCTTCCACACCAAACTCATCCAACAAGGCATCTACATTGGACAGAAAAGGACCTTACCACATTGATGTCTCCAAGATGGATTATAGAAATGTCCAAAAGCTCTTGTTAAGATAAAGGATTGAAAACGAAGCAAAACTGAGGATGTGCATGTACCGGGTTTATGGTGAAGATGGAGCCTAACATCTATCTGGCTGCCAGATTCTGCATTTCATTGCTCCATTTGACCTCCCTCCTCCCTCTTTGTGTCAATAGTAACATGATCTAAGGTAAGACGGAGGGCTATGTGGAGGTGGTTGGGGAGACAGAGGATGAAAAAGGGGCTATTTTTACCTTCCTCCTTGCGAGTGAAACCTGAGCCTGGCCCTGAGCAGGCGAGCAGGGGTGGCGCTAAGGAGCAGCCATAGCGGCTGGAGCGAGCATGAGAGCATCTCTGTCTCCACCGCCAAGCGTCCACTAATCCACCCAAGGTACTCAAGGCTCTAATGTATGTGCATGCAACTAGTCTGTGCTTGTCAAAAGTTTTTCTACCCTGTAAACAGCAGGGGTGTGACGACTTTGCTACAGAAAGAACAACAGACATCATTTACACAGCGGCATCCAATCTCACCGACTACCTCCATCTGCTCTCCTCTCAGTCCATTTCTCCACATTCATTACTCATTAATGGTTATTCTCCGTCGCCGCCACACACACAGACACACACACACACGCAGGTGTACGTAATGTCGGGCTTTGGGTGTGGACGCAACTCAGGGGTTCGCCACATGGATGGATCAAAAACTCATTACAGATTTGCTTACGCACAGAGGAACTACAGCAAGAATACTGAACACTTAAAGGACATTTTGTTAGTTAGCTGAACACAAATGTTCAGACACACGGTAACAGTATTACATATTTTGAACAGTAACAGTAACACAATGTTTCCTATGGACAATGGTTGCGAACCATTTAGAAAGTGATAACTTGTGTTCAGAGTTAGTAAGAAAACCTAATCACTACTATTATGGCATGAATGACACCGTCCATTAGTGTTGTGCTCACTTATGGCTACATTTGCCACATGTTAGCATCTACAAGCAGTGTATTAGCCCCGGTTAGCCATCTGTGTACCTCGTTTGTTAACTGTGTTTTAACCTCTTCTAGGCCTGTGTGTTGGATTCTTGACTCTAAATGCCTATGACAGTCACTTGGATTTTTTGGGGCAATACTACAAATGTTTCCACACCTCTGGTCCTATTTTTGTGAGCAGCGCAAGTCTAGCGCCAAGTGAAGTCTGTGTGCATGGGTGTTTTCTTTATTTTGATATTTTTCTAGACAGGCGCAGTTGGAAGGGGCGTTTGCAATGTTGTGGGAGTGAACACTCTTTTCTAGGCCACTCTCTCTTTCTGTCTACGTTTCTCTTTCCTATCTTTCTCTCTCTTTCTCTCTCTCTCTCTCTCTCTCTCTCTCTCTCTCTCTCTCTCTCTCTCTCTCTCTCCTCTCTCTCTCTCTCTCTCACACAAATACACACACACACACACAAAGACACAAACACAAACAAACACATGCACACGCACTAAATAAATTCATGCATCTTTGAGAGGCTGAGATGGACCCTAAGAGTGAGATTGTAAGTGCTCGGTAGTAGTACAGATCAGTCAAAAAGACAAAAAAAAGGGTGGGGTCATCAAACAAAGCTCCTGTTAAAACTCATTCACTCCCAAAGACATATTTATATGTATTTTCCGACTCCACACATTCAATACCAGACAGGGTATTAGAAAAGGGTCTGAAAATGGATGATACTGAACGAGTTTAAGGTCATTTATTCCTATAGTTTATCATCGTGTTATTTATGTGTCAACTAATCAAAAGTTTATCTAAAAAACAGTGAGTGTGCGTGTATGTACAGTACGTACTGTACGCATGTTGCTGATGTACAGTATTTCCAGGGATGGGCTTGGATGTACGGTAAGGCGCCCTTGGTTTTGCCTGTTCTATAATGCATCAGTCAGGAAGTCTTCTTGAGGAGCCTAGAGGGAAAAGCCTGCTGGTTGCGTCGGGCGCCCAGTTTCACGCCACATAAGAGAAATATGAATAATAGACGATGGTGACCGGATTGCTGCACTATTGCCAAAGGTATTCCTGTCAATCCGTGATTTATCATGCACTCGTATCATATTATGAGCACATATAAAAAGTGTACTATGAAGATTTGCCACAGTGATCCGCAAGTGCTCGTGAGGAGACGCACCACATTAAAAGTATATTGGTGGTCTGGTACAGTAATCACATATTTACCTGTATTTAAAAGTGAGATTTTTTTTCATACAATGTGACTTTGAATTTCAAATAAAATATAAAAAAAATAGCAATATTTCTGCCTTTAAAGATAATGTCAACATTTGCTATAAATGAGCTTATTTGAAGGTATAGTTGGGGGAAGGCATGTGCCATCTGTGTTGGGAGGGTTAGGGGATGCGGGCTGGATAAAATAGTGTGGAAAATGTGCTATTCTCAACTGTCCATACAAAAACAATTCTCAGCAGATTTTAACATGCTGACTCCTCACAAATGTCCTCTTCATCATTAGATCAAAGGTAATTTTATATGCGGATATACCGGATAGTACCTGTCTATGTGTGTTTTGCAGTGATAGATTACGTTTGATGAATGACTTTTCGAATTTTATAGTCCAAGTCAGTCAAGTCTCTTGAATACCAAAATGTATGTTTTAACCAAGCAATCCACGGGCCTGAAAATCAACGATTACGGTCTGACTCGGCTCCGCCCCTAAGTGCAATATTTGGTCTCACCTTTGGGGGATACGCTGCGTGACTTCTTACTGTCCGAGGGAGAGTTGCTGCTGCTGTTGGGAGAGAAGCTTCTCCTCTTGCTTAGAAGGTCATCTGTAAACACAAACAGAGCAGAGGGTAAATGGATGGAAACGATGTATATGAAATCTTCATACTGCTGAACTACTGTCTGTCTACCGGAATGGATGGTTGCTGGGGAATTAACTTGGGTGTGATGTAAAAGAGTTAAAAAAAAAAAGTTAGAGGTGGAAAGAAAGAGTTATTGAAGCAAGCCACAGGCATCTGGAGATGTGCCTTTTCTGTTGGAGATGAGAAGGGGCCTGAGCCGCCTCGATGGCATATCTTTCTCTCTCACTCGGTCGTTGTGTGTGCGTGCGTGCGTGCGTGCGTGCGTGCGTGTGTGCGTGTGTGTGTGTGCGTGTGACAACAGGACAAGGGTTGTGTCTCAGTATCTCACTAACGTCTTTTCCAACAGTCTGTCCTGAGGTCTTATCACACATCTTCCACTCTCTGTGTTTGTCTTTGGCCTCTTTTTCCAGATGTTGTCCTAAAACCCAAAAGATTGAATAGCCTGAAAGCTAGTGGTGTGCAAACTACAGCTTGTGGGACATTTGCAGCCCGCCGTCCATTTTTTTAGACGATCGTGTAATATCCCAAATTTCCAATTAACAGTGCGTGTTTGTTTTCTTGCAGTGTACTTGTACTACACTTTCAGACAGGAGAAGATGACCAAATCAATTCTCATCTCTCATTTCCTTAATTTCCACAAGACGTGCCTTGGAATCATGATTACTTGCTTCATGTTTACTCCATGTCATGGTCAGCTTAGTACACATTGCTCTTGTTTTGGTTCTGAATGTGGCGATGTGATTCTGTTAGTGCTCAACACGGGGACATGAAGGCGATGTAGGCCATGCAAAAATCCTTTCCCTTCACTGATTTATTGGTCTTTGCTTGGTACCTAAATTAAAGGTGAAGATAGTCAAAGTTGCCTGTTTTGATTTTTCTGTGTGCGGCCTTTGAAAGAAAAAGTTTGGACGTGCTTGCTTCGAGCTATTTTAATTCCTACAGCCCACTGTATGCCCGTTTGTTTTTGACTAATGCGAACACATATCTCTCATTAAAAATTCCTCTCACTTGTTCTCTCCTCCACACCTGAGTTCCTCCCAAGACAAACACATTGCCTCGCCTTTCCTCATCTTGTGTACAATCACAGCACCCCCTACTGCTGCCTCCTCCTCCTGGCCGTCTCCTCCCCTCTCATCCTTCCAGCCCGGTCGTCTCACCTCCACCCCCTCAAACACACCTCAAATCAATACGGGCCTAATCACGCAGGGAGGAGATGCAGACCGCGTCGCAGGAACGGAAAAGATGTTTGTCATCTCTTTTGCTGTCTGTTTTTTTCTGGCGTACCTCGCCTTTTTCTCAGACTCTGTCAGGCAAACCACAGGAGCAACTGCTTCCTCTGTTTTGCCCTTTTCCTGCCTTCTCGTCATTGAGGGTATTTTTGTGAATGGGGAGGAGCATTTGTTTTTTCCTACAAAGAAAACGACAGCTCTTTCTCCTCTTTAACACAACAGATGTTTATCATTTGTGCATAAAAAACAATGAACAATAAGAACAACATCAATAGTTTGGAAGGGTTAGTAGATTTCTCTCAGTAGCCTGGGGCTTGTCCAAACAAACACTTAAAAATGTCTATGTGTTTTGGCATGCTATCAAAGTATGTTTTTGGAAAACCGCCTGCACCGTGCACAGTTTATGTCTGCCTGGACATTCAGGTTGGACTACACCACTTTTTCCTTGTTAACTATCAGGCATGTTATTTACAGAAATGACCTCCTTCACGCTGCTGACTGGTCAAAAGGTTATTTAGGTTATAGGCCCAATGATGGTCAAGTTCAGCTTGGCAGCATTCAGACATAATTATATCGCATATAGTCTGACTGCAATTGTGGATGATATATTTCACATGGTTGAAATGCATTTGCAAGAGGTTTATTATTAGCCAGCAAAATGCCATAGTCAAAGCAATTTCATTACTTTGGAAATGCAGTACTGAGTGTGACCAGCAGGGACACATTACTTCCATAACGTCAACTCTCACCCAAACTACACGAGTAGTGTATTTAAAATACACTTTTGGATACTGGATGGACAATTAGTTGGTGCACAAGCATGTGATGTTGGCATGGTATGAAAATGGCAGTGCCTTTAGGCATTTTGGAGCTCATTTCACAACATCTGTATGTGGGACTTTTAAATATAACAACGACTCACATTTCTAATCCTTCGTTTGATGTTGTTGAAGAGATCCAAGAGCATTACCACCCTAAAAAAATGATTGGAGGGAGGAAGATGCTAATAATCTCAATGATCTCTTTTTTAAATTATTTACACTCTTAGTGTTTCGTTTTCCCCGCCCATTTGTCCCTTGTAAAATCCTGCACCGCCTAATCCAGGAGTAGCGACAGTTCCCAGTAGCTCAAGCCTCCATTCTACCTTCCAAAAAAATGCAAAAAACATGCTTCCACCCACGCCCGAAGACGCTCGCTGATGATCAAACACACATACTTGAGTCGTCTCTGGAGCTGACCTCACTAAAGACACGCCGTCTCCAGAGTGGGTGCCCGAGGGCCAAAGATTTGAGGGCGGCAAGCTTTTAAAGCCAATTAAATGGGGCTGCTTAGAGGACTGATGCTCTCTTTTAATGCCCAGCCCTGAGCTGTGCTAGCGTCTGTGCAAGCCGTTTACTAACTAAGGATGCTTACAGTCAAGTTTGCTACCCGGGGCGCTTCCCCATCACGCGCTTGCTTGTGTACTGCAGTGGGGGTGGTGATTATTATTTGATCGTCGGCGATGTGATTTGAATTTTTTGAAAGTGCCGATCTGGGATGTAGCAAACAAGACTACGCTATTTATCACCATTATGAGTGCATGTCAACACATATTACATAAAGCTATATTGGCCCTGCTAGGATTGTGTGCATTGTTCTCTTGTTAGCCCACTCCACATCTGTCTGTACCACAGGTGTCAAACTCGGGTCCTCGAGAGCCGCAATGATGCATGTTTCAGATATTCCCCATGATCAAATGGTCAGGATTGTTATCAGGCCGCTGCAGATCATT
The DNA here is from genome assembly GCF_901709675.1 of Syngnathus acus. Classification (NCBI taxonomy): domain Eukaryota; kingdom Metazoa; phylum Chordata; class Actinopteri; order Syngnathiformes; family Syngnathidae; genus Syngnathus; species Syngnathus acus. Next base: position 8,346,813 of record NC_051088.1, on the reverse strand, counting down.
TGAATTAGGTGTGGTGGAGGAGGTAAACATCAAAAAGATGCAGGAAGGGACACTAATTGGACACCTGTGGTCTATATTTTGGTTCTCTATAGCTTATTCTAACCGGTTGAGGGAGATGGTCCTCCGACATGGATTCGTTCAAATCTGGTTTTGCCTCCACCATTTTCCCCATAGAGATTCCTCAAGTGTTGGATTTGTTTAGGATAGCAATATTTCCATGGTTAAATGGTACCAACTTAGCATACTTTTTGGCACCGCTGTTGTTGTACAAATTAAAATAGCACAGTAAGTGAACCGTGGGGCTAGCAACTCACAGAACATCTACTGGTCAACAAATAATGATCACTACTTTCTGACAAAAGAAATAAAACAGGACGAATCCAAAACACGTTTGCTTAAAAAAAGAAAAAGCACCCAAAACAAAACAAAATTTAGCTTGTCTTCTGGTTGTAACAAACGACCACATGCCAAGAAGAGGGAACACAATCCATTGGCTGTCATCCATTGTTGTCCTCTGTTTGCTGTCTTGAAATCATTGGCAGGTTACACGATGTCACCCTGCCACTATTTATGCTGACACAGCCATTCTGCCAAGACGCCCTGAGCTGAAAACGCAAACCCTCAGATCAGAGTTTACCGATGCAAACTGCTCTGCATCACGTAAATATAAAGGAGAGTGGTCCAAGAATTGCTTGGTATAACTTGTGATTTGGCCCTGCACAAACACATAGAGCTGAATCCTCATCCATGCAACATGTCCAAATGTCACTAAATGTCAACCTTGAAAGTTAACCTCCTTTATAAGTGCAATTCATCCTACTGAGAGGAAAAACAGATGAGAAGGAAAGAGTAGATAACGACAGAGAGGAAACAGCGGGATCTAAACCATTCTTTCATGTGACACCATCAGGGCGAACCATCAAGCAAGGCAGCATTCCTCGCTCTCTGTTTCTCTCCAGTCCGATTTCCTCTCCTCCCTCCTCTCTCCATCGCAGGGAGCGTGGTGACAGCTCAGACAGCCAGACTCCTTAATTCCTCTCTTACTCCGTTAATCTGTCATCTTTATCAGGCCAGCAAGGGGGAGGCGGGTGGTGGGGGCCGCGTGAGGAAAGGCGGGGTGACAGGCGGCGACGTGGGGTGGGCCGCCAGCCGCAGCCCCCAATCAATCTCCACATTACAGCTGACAGAATGGTGCTAATAACTTATTGATCCCCCCTTCCGTGCACTGGGGCCTCCACCGGCCCTGAAAGCCCCATCATTGATTGGCTTACGGGACGATGCAGCTGGACGAGGGGGTGGGCGGGGGGTTCGTGGTCGGTGATGGAGACGGGGGAGACGTGGGGGCGCTCGGGCTCGTGCCGAGGGAGGATTCGCCACTGCCAACACTCACAAAGTACACACAGTAATACAGTTGGGCGTGTTGCTGGTCTGTTTGTCGTCCTCTGCTATCCGACGGGGGGACGGAGGAAATTAAGAGGAGTGGAGCTCAAGAAGAATTATGGGCTGCATGAGGACAAAATGTGTCGCTAAATTCTAAGTCATCTGGTGCACAGGTGGCTGCTTATGTTTAAGAAGTTTCCAGAAGCCTTAATTTAGCCCATTTAGATTAGCGAAACACAGTGAGAAACATGGATGGAGCCATTAACAAGCAATTAAAAATTAAATTAAATTGATTAAATTAAAGATGTTTGCAAAATTGGGCGGCTCGGTGGCGCACTGGTTAGCACGTGCCCGTTCAATTCCACCTCCGACCCTCCCTGTGTGGAGTTTGCATGTTCTCCCCGTGCCCGCGTGGGTTTTCTCCGGGCACTCTGGTTTCCTCCCACATCCCCAAAACATGCTTCGTAGGCCAATTGAGCACTCCAAATTGCCCCTAGGTGTGAGTGCAAGTGCGGATGGTTGTTGGTCTCTGTGTGCCCTGCGATCGTCTGGCAACCGGTTCAGGGTGTCCCCCGCCTACTGCCCGATGACTGCTGGGATAGGTTCCAGCCATGACCCCCGATGGATGGATGGATGGATGGATGGATGGATGGATGGATGGATGGATGGATGGATGGATGGATGGATGGATGGATGGATGGATGTTTGCAAAATGTAAGTTACAAGGAGACGATGCATGTTTTCAAAAGTGATTCATCAGGCCTGAAGGTAGCTTTTAATCTCTAAACTAAATATCAAACATGTATCTGAACTTTTTGTCAGCAACACTACTGCATCTTCAAAATCGTGACAAGGTTTACCCCGACTCTCACCAATATCAGCTACCAATGAGCTCCAGCTCAGCTGCGGGACCCTATGTGCCACTGAAAATGACTCCCCTCCACCCCCACCCCGCGAAAAAAAAAAATCAATTTCTCTTCTGAAATAGACACTGAGCTTGTTCTTTTTAGCTAATCCCCCAACGGTGACAAAGTTTTAACCTAAACTCTCTGATGCACATTTTATGTATTTACCACCAAAATATTATACAAAAATGATATTACTTTTTGGGGGATCGGGCGGGGCTCATGCTTAGAGAGGAAAAATGAGAGGGAATGCGCCAAAATGAGTGAATGGGGGAAAACACAATTTTGGGGGTGTTTGTGGTTGATGTAATTTAGCATGATGTGGGTCCTTTAATAACAATTTACAATATGTAAGTAGATGCTAAAGTAATACTTAAAAGGCAATTTGCACTCAGCCTGCGAAAAATAAAATCTTTCCTAAACATCCTGTGTTCCAGATTTTCATGCAAGTAAAAAACAAAAGAGGCACTTAACCACACTAGGGAAGATGCTCACACACACACACACGCACACACACACACACACACGCACACACACACACACACACACACACACACACACACACACACACACACACAAACTTGCAACTGCCTGTGGGAGTCTGTGTGGAGGGAGGAGGGGGAGGAGGAGGTCCAAAAACACCTTATCTGCCTGTTTGAGTCTCCGGTCTGACCACAGCGCCACAGTTTACAGTCTCCACAGGCCGCCAGACTCTCAGCGTCGGCGCCCATGCTCTTCCTCCTCCCCCTTCCCTTCCCTTCCTCCATCCCCTCATCCCCGCATCCCCCAATCGCCGCTCACAGACTTCTGAATAGCCGCCGGCTGGAGAGCGAGAGCGCGAATGAGGGAGGGAAGGAGGGAGGGATGGAAAGGAGAAGAGAAGGCGGGAGGCAGCCTTCCTGTCTGTCCCTCAGATTTAATTAACGGCCTGCTCCGGCACAGAGACGACCTCCTTTCCTCCCTGCGCGCACGCACATGCACACTCACACACACACACACATGCATGCAGGCGGCGCTGTCCGCCACCATAGCCGCCGCCAGCTCTCCCCCGATGCCGCCAGCACACTCATTCATCTCTCTTTCCTCTGTCTCACCAATTCCAAATGTTTCTTCCATCACAGCGTCTCTCTGCTGTGAGCTTTCTCTTCTTTTGCCTCATGTTCTTCCTGTTTTTGTTTGCGGAGACTTAAATTGCACATTTCAGTGTAAAGTTGCAAAGTTGACAGAGGAGCTGGAGAAAACACTGGAAGATAGACAACTCAAATAATCCCCAGCTCTCAAACTTACCCAGACACCCACATGCGTATTTGGACGTCAATCCTAACCTGTGTTGATTTTACGTGGGCACGCATTCCATGCAGCTATCCGCTATTTGTGTGTAATCGTGTGCTTGTAAATGTGTGTGCGTCTAATTTCACTGGCAGACAGAATTAGAGGCTCTGATCGGATTGGACTTGTTTACAGACACGGAGCGTGGCGCGCAGGCGGTCTGTTAAATCACGCTTTAATGCTCAAACGGACAGTCTAGGACCCCCTGTAGCAAAGGCAAACTGTGGTCAGCAGCCCCCCTAACGCCCCACCCTTTGTGACTTCGCACAACACAAGTATTAGTTGAGAATGATTAAAGCAGCATTTGGGGGTGAGGATTCATCTCAACATTGGATGAGCGAAGCTGCCCGTTCTAATGGCAGTGTCCTTGTACCCACAATGCCTTGCTCTCACAGGTACCGTATGGGCAATTAATCCTGCAGACAAAAGAGATGAGCAAACAGAGAGCGAGGGAATGGAGGCGTTGGGTCTGAGCTGATTTGCCACTTGCTGTGCTAATGGCTAATAGGATGAGAAAAGGCAGGGTCACTCCGGGGGCAAATTTAGGGTGTTACCCACAAACTGGATTTTAAGGCGGGATGGATATGCGTATGCTATATCTTCTGTCTTCAAAGATGTGTACTATATAATAGTGTTTCTCCATGGAAGCCTTCAAGTTGAGTAATCCGCAGCTCTCAAACTTCATACACACCCACAAAACCTTTTGAATGTAGTCTACTACTGCATACACACTATATGATTATGCTGTTTTTTTAATGTGTTTCCTAAAAAATTTAATTTTTATTGTATCTAGTATTTTATTAGATTTCAATTTTTCTTTTGTCACATTACACTATAATCAAAACATTAGAAAAGCATACAGTATATGAGAATATTAGAAATGTATTAGAATTATTTTTCCAACTCCTTCCATTTTTTTCATGTTTCACCTATTAGCTATAATAGAAGTAGTAGTCTTACATAGAATTTTTTATCATTATTTTTTTTTACACTTGTCTATATTTGTTACGATTCACTTGCGCATACAACCTCGCAAACCTACCAACATTTGATCACATGATAAAAACATTATCATTTGCTTCTGTTAAGATAAGTGCCGCAGATCAGGAATGAAAAAAATGTGCTCTTTCTGTATTTAGTTTGCACACTAAACTGTGGAGTGGCATCCAACATCCAAACATAGCGTGATAATAGCTGATTAGTGAGGGTGTTTTCCGACCATATGTCTTTAATGGCGGCAAAATATCCTCCACGCAGGCTACCTGACAAATAACAGCGATTAAACGCTGTCTGTTTTCTGTCTGTAAGATCTTAGCTTAGCACGCCACGATTCCTTTACTCACGTGATTGTTTGGATTAATAGCAAACAAAGCTATTTATTCAAAGGTAATTTGAAACAAGGGTTTTAACCCCCAAACCAACCTGCTGCACAGAATGTAGTAACAGACAGAAGAGCGACCGTCAGGAAGGAGTAATAAGCTTACAGCAAAATCCCCCAATCGCACAAATTAGAGTCAAATAAGAGAATACTTACATATGTTACAAAGAATGTGTGAGTGTTAGCAACACAAAGTTACACGCACAGACACACACACACGCACGCGCGCAACATCACTGGAGGTCCCACCTGTGTGTCCTGTACTGGCATTGCGGTCAGAGGCTGACTGGCCCTCGGGCATGCCATGCTGTCTGCTGTGGTGCAGGTTGGAGATGATTGTAGAGAGGTCACTGTCCCGACTGACGCACGCACACATGAGAGGAAGAGAAGAGAGACAAACCGTTAAGCACGTCCAAACAGAAATCCCCAAATTCAAACCAGTGTGACATAAACCTTTTTACACTCTACTTACGACAGAAAGACTTCAGATAGACCAAAAGCTTTGTGCCCAAATTTAGCAGCTACAGGTGGCTATGTTGTGGACTGGCTCTTAGTTCTGACGTGTGTCACACTCTACTGCATCCAGCACTTTTGGCTCTCATCCCCACTCATCTTCCATACTTAGATCTATTATCCAACATATTCTCAACCTCTAAGTAGTTTAACAGCTTAAATCCTCATTATGCTGCTTCTGAGACAGATGCCAGCAAAAAATTTCAGCATCGAGCATCCACTTATAATGTAATACACAGAAAATAATTCAACTGAACAGAATATAATTTTATTCTACAGCAGTGATCCAGGATTTGCCATTTGCAACCCTGCAGTTAAACTTGTGATAGTACCAAATAGTACATAATAGTAGGACATAGTACAATAATACATGCCGGGCAGCACCGAGCTCGACCGGAAGAAATGCAGGGTAGGCCTAATATGAATATTATTTTGGGTATTTTCATATATGTTTTATTTGTATGTGTTGCAGCTCTGTGTGTTATAAGTAGCAAGGTCTGGAATACGTATATATCTCCTATGATGAATGAGGTTTTATTTAAATCCAAATTGAAAAAAAATCAATATCTTATATACGAATAATGAACAATACATGTTGACGCAGTGCCTTCCCACAAACAATTAGGGGTCCCTCACATTTTCCATTGCAGTGAGTTGGTGTGTGTGTTGGACTCGGTGCCCTGCTTGCTGTGTGGGCGTGAGTCGCCGACAGTCTTTCATGTTTGTCCACAATAGTCGCGCTCGGTCACGTCACTCTGCGTGCGGCAGGCCTATGACGCAGACACTGGGATGCTTACTTGAGAGTTGTGGTAAAATAAATGTTCTCTTTTATTTGATGTGATGTGTGTTAGGACAAGCATCGGCGCTAATGTTACCATCCAGAGATGTGATCAGCGCTTTCTCATACACACTTTTTTCTTGGTGATATAAGACTGTAGGGGGAGCCCTTTTGGCCAAAAAGTCCATTCTTCCTTAGCCTTGTTTTAAACCAACAAAAGGAAGGAAAAAATGGGTTTACCACCTCAAGTTGGCTGAGGCCGTCCAGTTCCCCATCAATTACCTCTTTCCTCGCCAGCAGACCCACACAAGTGTGTCAGGGGGGTATTTCATTTGCAATCTGATTACCATCCTGATCGCATTAAATGCCATAATGATGGGAAATAGCCGCTTAGCATTCAGGGGGAGTGTAGCAGCCGAGTAGTGGAAGTGTCGTCACACTTAATGGCAAACAGCTTGTGGAAGCAGTGGCTTGATTTTTTTTTTCTTTTTTTAGCTGACATTCCAAACAGCTATTCATTATTCTCTAATTTTCCCACCCAAATCAACCTTAAAAAGGCATTTCCCCCCCTTATTTTTTCATTTTGATCGCACCCTCAGTATGTCATGTCAGCTCGCAAGTTGATTAAAAGCAGAGCAGCCTCCGAAGGGGGTCCGCTATGACTCTGCAAAGCGGCGTTTATGGGACAGAAGTGGTGAATGGTTCTTAGCTGCCACCACTATGACGATGCCACACTGTTTGCGGCCGCTGGATTTGGTTTTTTTTACAGCCTCATGATTACAGGCTGCCGCCGTAATTTCAGGCTGCTGGCCGCCAGGCTGTTTTCCACACGCTAACAGAAAAGATGAAGGGGAGCGTCGAGAGCATAATGCTGGCCTCGCCGGCCATTTTTCATTCACACAGAAGCAATGACTCAGAAAACAGTTAACTAAGCAAGGGGAGCTTTGATTGGCCCGTGAACTGCAAACGTTTTACTAAACGACAGACGGGATCACTTTAAAATGAGAAGCCATCTATATCTGAGAGGCTGATTATCATCGCAACAAAAATGAGATGTAGAAGAGATGTTATTAAATTGTGATTCAAGTCATATTACATGAGTGGCGCCCACAAATGCAAACAACGCGTGACACAGCAGCCAAACTCATCGTCACACTCGCTCGCTCCATCACTCAAAGTAATCACGATAATACTATCGTGAACTTCTCAGGGAGGTTGGAGGTTTATTATCCTGTGGCGCGTCGGCCGCTCTAAGCCACAAACGGCAAGGACATTGTTAGCGGAGTAATTAGCGCACTTTTCCTGAGCTGCCCGCCGGGACTAATGAGGGGCTGAAGCCGATCTTCACCCGCGTCTGGCTGCCCTTAGCCCGCCCCCTTTCCTTTCAGTGGATGGCGGCAAGGTCACCAAGGGGATGGAGTTTAAGACCCCGTCACCTGAGTCAGCACTCCCACAGGAGCTGTAAGAATGGGAGCCTGGTGCGGCGAGGGTGAGCAGGGGGAGCGGGCTATTATATGAACGTTGGGCCTTGCTGCTAATAAGGACACGAGCCGCCATTTCTTGCTCAGCTCATTCCCGAAATGGTGAACTCCACCCTTTCATCTTGAACCGCGAGAGAGACTGAGTGGTGATTAATGGCTGTTGATACAAGTTTTAATAACAACACACTATAATTATATTTCTACCAACAGCACTAAAATAAAGATTTTCTTCAGTAGATGAATTTGAAGAAAAGCAGGCATGGTTGGTTACTTTTTACTACAGCTTCTTGAAACCCTAGTACCTCCAAATATACAAATTAGTAGAACCTCTATGGTTGGACACAATTCTTTCCACTAGCATCCATCAGGAAACTACGACTGAGAAAAGTCCAGACAAACAGGAAAGGACTCGGCATGAACAGCAAGCAGTACCCCACTGAGACCTTGGCATGCCATGTCTGAGGTGGCGATGCTGGAGGTCACAGTATGAGCTGGCAAGCGGAGGCGCCCCCGACGCCGCATCTCACGCCGCCACTGGCAAAGTGCTGACAGATGGGCTGCAGGGATGTGAAGGTGGAGGAAAAAGAGCGACTGAGACAAGCTGAGTCAAAAGTGGGATGTAGCGTGGAGATCTCCTCAAACTGTACCCGCCAAAGCAGCCGGAACCCACAACCCACCACAGATAACATACGCAGCAAAATTCAAATATAATTAAGGTACCGCAAAGTTCAACCACAGTCATTTCTGTGAGGCTGATTTGAACTCTGATTTGGTCGACAAAACACATTTTGATGGAGCTCATGCATTGGTTTTAACAATAAAACATAGTACATGCATACAATAATGGCAAAAATAGTATTGTGCAACACACACACTTTCATGCAAGTGTTTTTTTGGGGGGGAGGGGCAGCAACTGTTGTGCTGCTTGCAGCTATGAAAGACAGCACACAATGGAGAGTCAAGCAAGCAGAGGTGGAAATGAATAAAAATGGAAATAAACACTAAGCAACAGTAGCTCGTCTTCACTTTACCTTGCTTTTGTTTCTCCTCAGGCACAAGTCACAACAGCCGTGTCACAGATTCTGGCCATGCGCACTCCATTGACCTCCTTCATTTTTTACTCAATGCACTGTTTGTATTTTCTTGTTAAAAAAAACTCAGAGACCAAGCAAACCGAGATCAAGGGCATCATGTCAGAGGCTGCCTTCAATTTTTGAGAAGTTTGAGAGAGACTTAGGAAGAGTAAACACCCTCTCAAATAATAACTTTTGCAACTTTTTGGCCTCGGCAAACAAGCGTCAACAAAATGGCTTCAAACAAAAAGCATTTCCAGAAAGCCATAAAGCCGGCACCCCCGAAGCTCACTAATTAACACTTGGAAGAGAGACATTTCCAGTAAATTCACGCTGTCCGTGACCTCTTCCTGGAACAAGGTAATGGCACAGCCACAAAACAAATTTTTGAATGCGGTAAAAGTCAACTGTTTCCGTGCTTATTACTCAGATTGACAACGACGTAACCATGTAGAAATAGGAAGCCTGTGTTTTCAAGAATACACAATTATATGAATTTAAGTTCAAGCCTTCAAATGGTTGGAATAACTCTGGTCGATGAAACCAGGTGATGCCGTCCTTGAATGGGAAAGTAAAATCCACCATTTAAACATGGCTCTTGAAAAAAAAGGTTTTAAAAAAAAAAAGTCCAATTAAACAGTGTCATTTGCACAAATGTTCATAAATCTACCTCGAAATGATTTATGTCAATTAAATGAGGTGGAACTTGCGCCTCATACTTTTTTACGATGAAGTCAATTGACTGGTTTAAGTAAGATCTCTTGCCGTTTTGATGTCTGCTTTTGCCATTTAGCATTGCACATTAAGTATGACTTGATGTTCGCTTCTGTAGGTCTTCTCACACTTTGTGATCTCCTTATTCAATAATATTACTGACATTTCTTCTAAATGAAAGTGATTAAGTGGCCAATGATGTGACAGTATACCCCCACCCCCCACCCCCCCAGGAGGCTAAACGGAAGACATCAGTGGGTCCAGAGATGCTTGCTGGGTAATTACCCTAACTCTTTGTCAGCACTTTTTAATCGATCTTCAAATAAACTGAAAAATAATGCGGTAAATCAGTTTTTTTTTTAAATTTAAAATCAAGTTGAGTTTTTTTACTTTAAGATGAACTGCATCCTGGGGTTTACCCCATTGGACTTCTTCCTTCTTGTGCCATTGTTGAATATTACTTGGGTGTCTCAATTATCTTAAATTGTGTCTGTGCGACATAGAGATGGACATTTCTAAGTGATGCGTTATAAGAATAGTCCCCGCCTATAGAGCTATAATCTCTAGTGAACTGTGGCACAAGCTGAATAGAAAGTGAAGAAACTAAAGAGATGAAAGCAAACTTGTGCCTCTTATTCAGCCCATCGAGCTGTACAAGGTTATGTTGATGATGACATATGTTGGACGGCCTCAGTTTGGATGAAGGTTGTCGCATGCGAGACTTTGCGACACGTAGCAGTGGCCGCTGATGATACACACACACACGCACACACACACGCACGCACACGTCGAGGCGCCCTGTATTTTTCACATCCATTGGCCAAATCCAATTTGTTAAGACCCTTCTGCGACTCACTTACGAAGCTGCGGTCAATGGAAATCACATTTCTGTGATTGGACATCCCATTATCCCTTTCGTCCAGACCTGCATTGGCGGATAAAGCGGGGCCGAGACGAATGCCCGGGACAGACCGGAGCTGCGGCTCCAGCGAGTCCGTCGCCTTTCCAAAGGGTAAAAGCCTGACATATTAGTCATAAGTGTTCTTTAAATTCATTATCATCTTAACGCGCCAGCGGCGCAAGTGTCAGGGGAGGGGAAGCCCTCTTAAATGAGGTTAGTGGATCCATTTAAAGCGTCACAGTTGGTGTGCTGTCCGCTGTGTCACACGCAAGTCTCAAGACATAAAAAACATCCCCTCCCCTAATGAGTTTGCACAAGCTGCTAATATTGCCACCGGGGACTTTCTGAGCTTAATCAATGAACGTCCGCTACGTTATATTCATCCACACTCTGTCAATTTTGCACAAATCTGTTTGTTCAAGTATCAAGTGATCACAAGTGGATGTGGCGCCTCTTCTAAAAAAGTCACATGGGCTCATTGCAAAGTGCGCAAAATTGCATCGAATTTTCAGTCATCACAGCGCAACAGCCCGTTTGACTCATGTGGGTGAGACGACCTCAACCTGACCCGGTGTGTGACATTTGACTGTCTTTGCGTTTCTGTGTGTATCAAAATGTGAAAGTGACGTTATTATTTTGTCACATATACATAACGTACAGCAAAATATGTCCGCTGCATTTAACTCTTCTCTGAACAAATCCAGATCTAGTCAAAACCTAGAATATCAACCGTACAATTTTTACGTGTGGGGTGAAACTCGTCACTGGGGAGGAGGCACACGGGCGCGGTGGTGAAAAAGTGCAGACTCGACACAAAAAGACCCCAAAGGAATGGAACGAAGAAATCTTCTTGCCGTGAGGCAGCAGAGCTAAGCACTCTTTTGCCAAGATGCTGCATGTTTTGCTCTAACCGTGATCTTGGAGTCACTTTGAAGCAATCTGACTTCCTCCCAACGTGATGAATGGAATTGTGCGACTGCGGGCCGGATGTGTTTGCTAATGCCGTACGGCTAGCGCAGTTTTTAATTTGGGCAGGGTTGCTTTGAGGCAGTACCTCTTCTTCCTGCCATTAATCCTCGGCTAATTTATTCTGTTTGTATTAATTCATCACTTCATGTGCCCAGATCCTCAATCTTTTTAAAATGGGATGCAAGAAAGGATGAACATAGGCTCCAGTGGTCATTTCACTATTCGACACGTTTGGCATGTATTCTAGCTCGAGCACGGACCAAGCAATGGCATGAAAAATACATCAATAACTCATGTCAAGATGCATATAATGAGAACAGATCAACCAAATCCCTCACGATGCACATGTTGAGCCTTACATACATGAGTTAATCACTCCCATCTCAAAGATGGCATACCTCTTGCGCACTATACTGTAATGAAGCTCGTCCTCCTGCTTGATGTGGCCGTGATCCCCACTGGCTCGCTCGCTCCCTTCGCTGTCGTCACTGCTGAAGATGGAGGCCAGCTCCTTCTTGGGCACACGGTTGGGGGGCAGCGGGATGGTGCGCTTCTCAGCCAGGCGCCCACGATTCTGTACAACAAGGCACACGAGAGAGAAGTGAGTGCTTCATGCAGTTAGCATTTAAGACAACAAGTGCAAAGCTTCAGTTGATGGAGACAACTCCAGTCGACCTACGTCGTAGTATGGTTCCGTCACTACATTGCTGACTCATTAGGCTTGGTAAGGCCCAGGAACTTGTGCAAAATAAAATTACCTCTCAAATATCCGCTCTGTTTGAATATTGTACACCTAAATTATGACTTTGGGGGTGGTTACCATGATATTGAAATGATTCCCATAAACAACTTGGATGTCTGAGTAAGCAAATGGAGTGCCTTTTGGCTAGTAACATTTTTCTGCATTTGTTCTGAGAATGTCTTTGTTGCCTGAAATAAAATCATACAATCCATGTCCACTGTGCAGCTTTAGCTCCAGCCTCTACATCAGGGGTCATCAACGTGGAGCTGGCAAGTACTTGATAGTCCCCAAGAACTACGTTCTAAAAATAGCTCATGAGCGATGGGACATTATGATTTTCTTTTAGAACTTCTCACGAGACAAACAAACACACATATTTAGGACATTTAGAAGTGAAGTTGGAGAACATTCAGTGATCAGCCTGCTCGGCCCAATGGCAGGAATACTATGGAAGGGAA